>NC_142876.1:54155500-55511000 GCF_051225735.1 Oryctolagus cuniculus | reverse complement strand
AGAGTGAGAGAGGTCTTCCATCCACTGGTTCACTCCCCAATTGGCCGCAATGGTCGGAGCTGTGCTGATCCGAATCCAGGAGCCAGGAGCTTCTTCCAGGTCTCCCACATGGGTGCAGGGGCCCAAGGTTTTGCGCCGTCTTCTACTGCTTTCCCAGGCCATAGCAGAGACCTGGATCAGAAGTGGAGCAGCCAGAACTCAAACCAGCGTCCATATGGGATGCTGGCACTGCAGGCGGAGGCTTGATCGGCTACGCCACAGTGCCGGCCCTTTCATGTACTTTAAATCAACTCCAGATTACGGGTCGTAACTGATACAATGCAAATATTCTGCTAGTAGTTGTTACACTGTATCGTTTAAGGAAGAATAATGAGAAAAAAAGTCGACAAAGATTCAGGATAAGGCATAATCGTTTTTCAGGTATTTTCTGCTCGTGGGTGGTTGAATCTGCTGCTGAGCCATCTGAAGCTATGGAGGGCCGACGTGTGTGAAATATGCAGGCCAGGCAGAGCTGTGGAGCTGTGGAGATGGGAATGGATCCCGTGTTGCCGAGGGCTGAGGACCCAGGAAATGGGGCGTGGCTGCCCGAGGACGTGAGGTTTCTTTTGGGTGAGGCAGTGCTTTAATGTACCGTGGCGATGGCTGTGGAACTCCGGATACCTACACTGACGTGCATACACTCTGTCTTAGTCCGTTTTGTGTGGCTATAATGTAATGCTTGACGTTGGGCAACGTATAAAGATTCTGGTGGCTGGAGAAGTGGAAAGAGAGCTGGCTGCCGGCAGAGGGGGCCTGCGAGCGAGCCGGGAAGCAGGGGATGGGGGAGGGGCCACCCTCCCCTCTTGAGCTCACCCACAACCCTGAGAGACCAGCATTAATCCTCTCCTGCAGGTAGAGCCCTGGGGACCCAGCCACCTTCCCCTAGCCGGCTGAAAGGCGTGCCTTGCTGTGTTGTGATTCTTGAGAATCTAAGTAAATGGGTGCTTTATTTAGGATCAACGGGATGATGCTTTTTTTTTCAACTTTTATTTAGTAAATATAATTTTCCAAAGTACAGTTTATGGATTATAATGGCTTCCCCCACCCCATAACTTCCCTCTCACCTGCACCCTTCCCATCTCTCACTCCCTTTCCCATTCCATTCACATCGATTCATTTTCAATTATCTTTATATACAGAAGATCGATTTAGTATATATTAGGTAAAGATTTCATCAGTTTGTACCCACACAGAACATAAAGTGTAAAATACTGTTTGAGTACTAGTTATAGCATTAATTCACATTGGACAACACATTAAGGACAGAGATCCCACATGAGGAGTAAGTACACAGTGACTCCTGTTGTTGACTTAACAATTTGACACTCTTGTTTATGGCATGAGAAATCTCACTAGGCTCTAGTCATGAGTTTCCAAGGCTATGGAAGCCTCTTGAGTTTGCTGACTTCAATCTTATTTAGACAAGGTCATAGTCAAAGTGGAAGTTCTCTCCTCCCTTCAGAAGAAGGTACCTCCTTCTTTGATGGCCCGTTCTTTCTACTGGGATCTCACTTGCAGAGATCTTTCTTTTTTTTTTTTGCCTGAGTGTCTTGGCTTTCCATGCCTAAAATACTCTCATGGGCTCTTCAGGCAGATCTGAATGCCTTAAGGGCTGATTCTGAGGCCAGAGTGCTGTTTAGGACATCTGCCATTCTATGAGTCTGTTGAGTATCCCGCTTCTCATGTTGGATCGTTCTCTCCCTTTTTTATTCTATCAGTTAGTATTCGCAGACACTAGTCTTGTTTGTGTGATCCCTTTGACTCTTAGACTTATCAGTGTGATCAACTGTGAACTGAAATTGATCACCTGGACTAGTGAGATGGCATTGGTACATGCAATCTTGATGGGATTGTATTGGAATCCCCTGGCACATTTCTAACTCCACCATTTGGGGCAAGTCCGATTGAGCATGTCCCATATTGTACATCTCCTCCTTCTCTTATTCCCACTCTTACATTTAACAGGGATCACTTTTCAGTTAAATTTCAGCACCTAAGAATAAATGTGTGTTAATTACAGAGTTCAACCAATAGTATTAACTAGAACAAAAAAAAAGTACTAAAAGGGATAAAGTATTAAATTGTACATCAACAGTCAGGACAAGGGCTGATCAAGTCACTGTTTCTCATAGTGTCCCTTTCACTTCAACAGGTTTCCTTTTTTGTGGTTGGTTAGTTGTCACCAATCAGGGAGAACATATGTTATTTGTCCCTTTGGGACTGACTTAATTCACTCAGCATGATGTTTTCCAGATTCCTCCATTTTGTTGCAAATGACCGGGTTTCATTGTTTTTGACCGCTGTATAGTATTCTATAGAGTATATGTCCCATAATTTCTTTATCCAGTCTACTGTTGATGGGCATTTGGGTTGATTCCAGGTCTTAGCTATTGTGAATTGAGCTGCAATAAACATTAAGGTGCAGACAGCTTTTTGTTTGCCAATTTAATTTCCTTTGGGTAAATTCCAAGGAGTGGGATGGCTGGGTTGTATAGTAAGGTTATATTCAGCTTACTGAGGAATCTCCAGACTGACTATTTAGGATCAACGGGATGATCCTTTGACTGCACTAACTCTGTTTTGAACGTCTTGTACCATGGGCTGTCGCTGAGCCGAGTGCCTGACTGACACCCACATGGAGAGTTGTATGCCAATATACAGATGGGGTGGTGGGAGACTGGGGCTTTTTCCTCCAAGGTTGGTATCTGGAAGCTGAGATAGTTCACCTTCTGGGATGCCAGATACTAGTGTCTTCCCACTGCTGTTTGAGTCGCGTCTCACTGTGACTCCATCCTTTGCTAGAACTTGTTCTGAAAAGGCACTGGCTGCTGGAGTGAGAAGTCCCTTACGTCATTGCTGCTGACCTGACAGCAGTCTGCACCTGTTCAAGGGTCATTTTGAGGGACTGTCTCCCTTTGAAGGAACCATTTGCACAATTTCCTCCTTGGGTGCACTGTGTTTGGTTCATTATTAGCACTCGGTGCCCTAGTAACTTACTTTTACCCATTTCCCCTATATTTTCATATATCTCTTTTGCTCGTTTTGCTTATTCTGCTTTTGTGTGCATTGCAATAAACCAATTCATTGGAGAACTGTATTTGTTAGGCAGTCATTTGGTTAGAGAACAAAGAGCCTGCCCCTCTTGGAGGAGTTATAGTCATTGAGGTCCAAATCATGGCCAGGCATTGGAGGAACGCGAGCACCCTTGTCAACCCAGCGTGTCAGGCCCCACCTCTTCAAGGTCCCAACACCTGCACACTGTCTCCCTGGGACCAAGCTTATAGCTCAGGGACCTCATCGGAGGACAAATCATATTCAGACCATAGCAGTCTGTAAATTACATCACTAATGCTGGTCAGCAACCCAGAAATGCATCACATCTGCTCGTTCAGGAGTTTTGTGGAATTTTGAGGTGCCTTGAGGGTGGTGGCTCCACACAGAACATGGAAGCTCTGCGCCCCCACCCCCGCCCCCACCCCGTGCAGCTCTTCCTCTGGCTGTTCATCTGTATGTGTTATCATATCTTTTATGATAATCTGGAAAATGTAAGTAAAGTCTGCCCTGAGTTCTGTGAGCTGCTTTGACAAAATGAACAAACCCCAAGAAGGGGATTCGAATCCTTGTAGCTGTGTAATCAGAGAGAGAGGGGCCAGAAGAGAGTTGGGTCCGTGCTGTCACTTGCCACGTGATGCCCTGCACACGCCTGGGGACTCTGCCAGGACACCCTGGGACCTTGAACCACAATCGTGAGCCCAGATATTCCTCTTTTCTCTGTAATTTGGCTAGTCTGTGGCACTGGGTTGAGAGCAACAGAAAACAGTGACACTTCATTTGGTAATTTTGTCTGTGAGATTGGGCAGTCTCCTACCACAGTAAGGGGCAGGCATTGATTCTTAGTATGTGTCAGCTGCTGCTGCTACTGCCTGCCAAGAGCCTGACTCTCCCAACTTAGGTTCTTTGTTATACCCATTTAAAAATTAATTAATTTATTCGAAAGGCAGAATTAAAGAGAAGGAGAGGCAGAGAGAGAGAGGGAAGTCTTCCATCTGCTGGTTCACTCCCCAGATGGCTGCAATGGCCAGAGCTGCACCAATCTGAAGCCAGGAGCCAGGAGCTTCTTCCAGGTCTCCCTTGTGGGCACAGGGACCCAAGGACTTGGGCCATCTTCTACTGCTTTCCCAGGCCATAGCAGAGAGCTGGGTCATAAGTGGAGCAGCCAGGACTAGAACCGGCGCCCACATGGGATGCCGGCACTGCAGGCGGTGGCTTTAACTGCTATGCCACAGTGCTAGCCCCTATTATACCCATTTTACATAGGCAAAAACTTAGGCTTAGAGAGGGCAACTTGCCTACTGCCAAAAAGTCAGAAGTGAAAGGCAGATTGGTCTGATTCTAGAAGCAAAAGCGCTTGTGGGAGACATGTTTTCCAGAGTACAGAGGACAGAGACCTTACAAGGGGTCAAGGCCAACACTGCTCTTGGAGATGAGAGTGGGCTGGGGGAAATGGGCAAAGCAGGAGGGCCGGTCATTGGAAGCGATGACAAGGCCGGGGGACACTGGCTCCGTGACATTTCTGGTAAACAAGCCATGGCACTGAGATGCGTTTCCTCCCACTTACATGTTGCACAAGTAATTGTGATGTAGGGTTCAGAGTTTTCTTTCCTGGCTCAGAGGTGGAAGGCGAGGGCCGCCCAGCGAGGACTTTCCCTTCTGACTTTGTGCGGCCACAATCCCAGACAGGATTACAACATCCCAGTCTGGCTGGCGTTGGTTGGGAGGCAGGAATCAATCGGTCTCTCCTTCCCCAGCGGAAAGACAGAAGGCAGCTAGCAATGGGATGAAGCTGTGCCCGCTGCCCCGCCCTTGGACTTGGAGCCAGCTTGTCTTCTGGCTTCACTTCTTGGAACTCCGAGCCTCCCTGACGGGGCTCCCCGGGGCCTGGGCATTATCGTCCCACCAGACAGACCTCTGGGGCGGCGCAGAAGCTGCCAGACAAATATGGTTCATTTATGCAATGAAGTTACCGCCCTGGAGCTGACCCAGGAGTCAGCCTTGCTAGAGCATCTTTTCCAATCTGGGGTAGATGTGGCTGGCACCTGAGGATGATGATGGTGATGATTACCATTTGTTGACTTCAAGAATGCACTGAGTCATTGTGAGACTTGTTTTTTAAGATTTATTTATTTATTTGAAAGGCAGAGTGAGAGAGAGCAAGATCGAGGGGAGGGAGGGAGGGAGGGTGGGGGAGAGAGAGAGAGAGAGAGAGAGAGAGCTTTTCACTGGTTCATTCTCCAAGAGGCCACAATGGCCAGGGCAGGGCTGGGCCAGGCTGAAGCCAGGACCAGGAACTCCATCCTTGAGTCATCCTGTGCTGCTTTCCCAGGCACATTAGCAGGGAGCTGGATTGGGAACAGAGTAGCCAGGACTTGAACCAGCACTGCCAGCCCCTCACTGGGAGCCTTTTTTAATGGAGAGTTAAAAGCACAGACTTGGAATCCAAGTTGTGTGGGTTTAAATTCCAGCTTTATTGCTTACAAGCTGTGTAATGCTGGGCAGGTTTCTTAATCTGTCTCTTCATCTCCAAACGGGAGATAATTATAGCACCTACAGCATAGGATTGTTGCAAGGTTTATACGTTATTGCAGGCAATGTGTGTTTACATAGGTACAGTATATGATTATACCACACACACAGACACACACACACACACCTACAAGGGGTCTTCTAAAAGTTCATGGAAAATGGATATTACGAAAACTATGCATGAATTTCAAATCTTTATACCCAAACAAAATTCTTTTTTTTCTTTCTTTCTTTTTTTTTTTTTTGACAGGAAGAGTTCGACAGTGAGAGAGAGAGACAGAGACAGAGAGAAAGGTCTTACTTTTCCGTTGGTTCACCCCCCAAATGGCCACTACAGCCGGCGCACTGCGCTGATCCAAAGCCAGGAGCCAGGTGCCCCCTCCTGGTCTCCCATGCGGGTGCGGGCCCCAAGCACTTGGGCCATCCTCCACTGTACTCCTGGGCCACAGCAGAGAGCTGGACTGGAAGAGGAGCAACCAGGACAGAACCGGCACCGCAACCGGGACTAGAACCCAGGGTGCTGGCGCCGCAGGCGGAGGATTAGCCAAGTGAGCTGCAGCACTGGCCCAAATAAAATTCTTTTAAATGAACTTTTCCACAGACTTTTGAAGACCCCTGTGTGTGTGTGTGTGTGTGTGTGTGCAGTGTGCATTACCAGTTGTGCGGTTGCTGTGTCCCAATATGTGTATATGGTTCCATCACCTACAGTGTCTTTGCACAGTAAGTGGTAGCTACGACTGAAGGTTTCCTCCGTGATAAATGCTTTAAAGACGTTATCTCATTCCATCTTTTTATTTAAAAAAAAAAGATTTGTTTATCTGAAGGCAGAGTTACAGAGATGCAGAGGCAGAGAGAGAGAGAGAGAGAAAGCTCTTCCATCCGCTGGTTCACTCCCCAAATGGCCACAATAGCCTGAGCTGGGCCTATCTGAAGCCAGGAGCCAGGAGCTTCTTCTGGGTCTCCCACGCAGGTAAAGGGACCAAAGAACTTGGGCCATCTTCTACTACTTTTCCAGGCTATAGCAGAGAGCTGGATCAAAAGTGGAGCAGCTGGGACTCAAACTGGAGCCCATGTGGGACTGCTGGCACTGCAGGTGGCGGCTTTACCTGCTACGCTACAGTGCCAGCCCCATCATTCCACCTTTGCAACAGCCCTGTGGGGTGTCTTCTCCCACACCCCTTTTTATAGATGAGAAAACTGAAGCAGGGGGGTTAAGGGATGACTGCGGATCACATGCTGATAGAGCCAGGACTTAAACCCTGGTTTGTCTGACTTGTTAGCCCGACGTCTCTCACCTTAACTGTGCAAGGACAAGCTATGCCACCTCCCCACAGAATACAGCAAAAGAGAATCTCCCACCAATGTCTGACATCTCCTTAATCCATTTCCCAGGACAGACAGTCATCCACAGTGCTCTCCATGAAGCATGCATGCATCTGCTAAGCATAAACCACTCTGGGCCACTGAACGTGACACACAGGACCTGGGTGTATGCCTCTGGTTCATGGAGCCACAGCCTTCACAGAAAGGTGGGTGAGCCCCCCAGGCAGGGAAGTTCACTTAAATGAGAAGGTTCCTCTTTGCTTTCCAGAAGTTCGTGCTCACCACTGAGAGTGAACGTTGTGCCAAGTTACAAGTGCAAGTGCACACAGAGTCTGAATGGGGAGCTGGGCTGATGAGCCACATGAGATTGAGTCCGTTCTAAAGACAGGCTGACACCTGCATGCCAGACTGATGAGGGGTTACAGAGAAGCAGGACAGCATGCCCCAGTGAGGAAAGTGTGTCTAGCAGAGGGGCTCTGGCGTGGGGCGTCGTGGTCTCTGAGCCTGTGGGAGAGAGAGGCAGGGTCTTTTTGCTGATAGGAGACCTTGAAGGCTCACAGAGTGAGTGAGCAGGGCTCCATGGCTGAACAGGGACTCACTGGGCAGCGAATAGGAGGAAGGCCTGCCAGGAAGAGTGGCTGCACTGGCTCAGGGAACAGCTGGGATTCCAGTTCGGCAGGTGCAGAGGCGGACAGAGGAGAGGAGGGCTGGTGGAGGAATGTGTGGCCCCCAAGCTTGATGGAATTGGACTGGGACAGGCGCTGTATTTGTTCCTGGGAGTGTGGACTGCAGCTTTGGGAACTACAGTGCCATCATCAGACAGCAATGCCCATGCTTCCAGTTTGCCTTTGTAAAGGCTGGAGGAGGGGGATGGAGGAGGGGGTGGGAATTGGGATGGGACAGGGCAGCCCGAAGGGAGGAAATGTGGTTCCAAAGAGAGATGGTGTGAGTCAGAGGGAGGGAAAGAGTTCAGGAAGGAAGGGACTGGTGGTGTTGAAGCCACAGGGACTGCTCTCAGATCAGATGGCTGAGCTGAGAGGGAGACACCAGGAGGATGCTGATGGCTGCTGTGGACAACCAGCTAGGGTCGGAACGGGAGACATAGATAGGAAAAGACATACTGTTTGAGATGGATGAGGACGAGTGAGCTTTGCACAGGGTTTGGGTCTCGGTTTCCATCTTGAATGGGAGGAATGGGGTTTGCTGGATTCCAGTGGGGAGAAGGAGACGTGGGCTGGCACCAAGGAAGGAGCAGAGGAAGAGAGACTCAGCCTTGAGGTCACTCTTCCCAGGGCAGATCCGTGAAGGGCAGGGGCAGAGGAGCTGGGGGTGGAGATCCAGCCCAGTGCTGGAGCTGGCACAAGAACAGCAGGAAGCAGTTGATTAAAGTGGAGCAGATAGGAAGGTTCAAGAAGGAAGAGGTGGGTAGGGCTGGATGCCAGTAGGCCTTTGTGTGGGAGAGGCTTGGGCATTGCTGGTGGGTTTCTCACGAGGAGTCTTTAGTCACCCCAGGAGAGTGCCTAGGGTTGACGTCTTGTGCAGGAGGTGCAGGCATGGGGAGGAGGTTGATGTTGGAATCACAAGGGGTGATTTAGGTGGGAGCATCCTTGTTATTGTCGAAGAGTGGGTGCCGCAGAGTTGGTATATGTTCAGGTTATGGGATGATTTTACAACATCATGTCATCAAATTCTGGAACCTGGGACACAATGGCAGTGAGGCTGGAAATTGCTCCTGGCACTGATGCTGATGGCCATGGAACTGCACAGAGGACCCTGCCAAAGAAACACAAAGCAGTGAGGGTCTGATGGGAGTGTAATGGGATAGGAGTGTAATGGGATAGGAGTTCCCGGAGAAGCCTCTGGATCTGAGCTCAAGGCCAGTGGCAGCTGTGACAGGTTTCTGAGAACAAGATGGACCACAGCATCGCGGTGTCTGCAGGAAGTGGGTGCAGGGCTGGGATGTCGGAAGGCCCTGCAGTTCTAGGCTCGCTTGCTCAAATGGAGTTGGAAATGGAAATACTGCCCCAGTGAACTCCAAAGTGCTGTGGCGTGGGTGGCTGACACCGCACTCAATTGCTCATGCAAATGCGGTGATTAGGCTTCAAAAAAGACTTCTGAGGTCAGCCGGAGGCCAGCGGAAGACTTGGTCTCTCTGCTTCTGATTTTGAAATCGCAGCTTATACGCAACTCACCGTCTCCGCCAAGACCTCGCTGCACACGGTTGCTGGGATCTCAATGTGCGACTTCCATTCTTTTTAGAGAGGAATCCCCACACGAT
Organism: Oryctolagus cuniculus; assembly: GCF_051225735.1. NCBI lineage: Eukaryota > Metazoa > Chordata > Mammalia > Lagomorpha > Leporidae > Oryctolagus > Oryctolagus cuniculus. The sequence continues at coordinate 55,501,777 of NC_142876.1, read as the reverse complement.
GGTGATGCTGGCTAAGTGCTTTCACGTGAAGTACAGATTGCCGTGGGTGGCTGTCCTCTCCCCAGGTGCCTCCCTGCACCCGTGGGACTCCCGGGTGGCCGTCTCGGGGCCCGCGGGACGCACTGTCACGGCCAGCAATGCCGTGGCTTGGACAATGCCAGAATTTTCTCAGGAGACAGATTTGGGGAGAGTCCTGAATAGAATATGGCACAGCCATCTTAAATATTCCAGACAGGAAAAGTTTTTTGTCAAAGCCTCTGACAGTTTAAACTTTAAAGCTTCAGCAAAACTTTTAAACTTTTAAACTTTGAACTTGTTTGAACTTCTCTTGATTTATGAATTATTAAATGTACCACTGAAAATCACAGACTTTCTCTTTAACCAGTAAAGCTTTCTGCTTAAAAGCAACGGAGATGAGGGTGGCTGCTGGCGATGTGGCGGGAGGGTTGTGTCGTGGTGGCGCTCATGCGGGCTGTGTGACAGCCAAATCCTCGAGACAGCTGGGAGACAGAGGGCACAAACTGGGCGGGACAGTATGAGCAGGAGGAGAGACATCCACCGAGGGAAATATAAACCATCTGAGATAAGTACATCTGAGCATGACTTAAGCTAATATCTATAAACATACAATATATTCATAGTATATATTGGTGACGACATACATGTAGCATCCGATTTACCATTTCTACCACTGTTAAGTAGACTGGGCAGTGGCATTCAGTAAATTCACAATGGTATGCAAGCATCACTACTCTACCTCCAGAATTTTCCATGTTCTCAAACTGAAACTCCACCCCAAATAGATTCTAACTCCCCAGTCTGTCTTCCCTCAGCCCTTGGGAATCTCCATTCCACTTCTGTCTACATAACTTTGACTATTTCAGGAACCTCATAAAAGTGGAGTTATGTGTGTGTGTGTGTATGCATATATGTGTGTGTGTGATTAGAATCTATGTATATGTATGTGTGTGTGTATGCATGGGCATACTCAATGTATGTGTATATGATTGGAATTCTATGTATGTATTCATATATATTTTATATATAAGCACACATATATATGTGAATACACGCACACATATTGTATGATTCCACTTATGAGAGGTATGTGGAATAGCCATATAATATATTTGACTCCTCCCCTACCAAGTTCGTAAGCTAGCCACAAGCATGAGGAGAGCATCAGGCTAGGGAAGAAACCTGGGTTTTCCGTGCATTGCTGACAGAGCTGGAAGGCAAGGTCAGCTAGGAAGACACTGGTGATGACTGACGCTTCCCAGAGAGTGCGATTTGCTTCGACTCCGGCACCTCCAAAGCCCTCTTGGAATGGCTCGGCTGGGCTGAGTCCTGTGGCCAGTGGTAAGCTCTGGGGAACACCAGGGACCATGCAGGTGCCCGCTGGAAGGCCTGGATCCGGAGGATCCTGGGAAGGGAGCGAGGTTTGCCTCAACTACATGGAGCACCTGGCAAGCCTGGGAAGAGCAAGTGACCCAAGTCCTGACTCCTGCCTGGCACTGGGGCCCGCCTGGCATCAGCTTGCTGCTTCTGCTTCCCCAGAACGCGCAGTGTGAAGACACCACCGCTCCTGTTGGCGTGTTCTCAGGACCTGGATGCGACCCCCACCTCACAGTGTGATGCATTGGTGCTGCGTCCGTCTCAGCAGCCTGCACGGGAGCAGAGAAGGAACGAGGTCTCACCGGCCACATCTTTGGGGCATTTTACTTGTGACAAGGCAGAACAGCACCTAGGGATGCAGCCCAACAGGCTGACAACGAGCAGGGATTTGTTTCTTTAATAACTCGCATTGTAGCTAAAATGAGGGCTGGCCCAGGCAGTAGAGGAAAGGCACCTCCCATGGTGTAGAAAGCGAGGGTGGGGCTGCTGAAGAGAGCGAGTGCTCCCACGTGCGCACGAGGTGCCAGGATGGAGGGGGAGGAGCCCCAAAGGGGAAGGGTGGAGCAGGGGTGGCCGAGGGCTGGCTTCACAATCCACCAAGTCTTGTCCCTTACTTTACCTCTCGGACCACGTCTGTCCGCGTGCCATTGCTTTGGGGAGGGTGAACGAACTTGCCCAGAAGTTGCTCAAGTTACCACGGGACTACCCAGTTCTGCTGTCCTGGTGCATGTGCACTCTCTGGGTGGCTGGATTTCTGGGACAGCTGCCATGTCAGTGCCCAGACTGTGGCAATAGCAAGAAAGACAGGAGGAGAACTGGGGTGGGCTTCCTGCTTGTTCTCCCGCACCGTCTACTGGCACCCGCGCACCAGGCATCAACACAAATGCAGTGGATGCTGCATCTCAGAATAGTGGCAAGCAGCTGTGTGAGCTCCTCCTGCCTAGGGGGGTCCTCCTGCCTAGGGGGGTCCTCCTGCCTAGGGGGGTCTGGGCACGGTGAGAACGTGGGCACGTGGCTGGGAACGCACCATGCTCAGAGACCATGCTCATGGCTCAGGAGTGAGCCTTCTGATGCCATCATGGCCTGGCAATGACCACAGGGCACCAGTTGCCCTCTTTCTCCTCTTGTGGCGGGATTTTAAATCTAAGGCGCTGGTGTGAGGTGATGGAACTTCCTGGGGTCTTTAGCCAAGGCCAACAGACAAGTCCCTGGGCTTCGTGAGTGGCTCCCAGGGTGGAGGCTTCTGAGAAGTGCCCAACAGCCTGTGGCTTCCCTCTGTCCCCACCCCAGGAAAGAAGCCCCTACAGTGCCCTGGCTGCCAGACAGAGCTGCCAGTCCTCTCCCTCTCTGCCCCTCCCAGGCAGCATGGCTTCAGGACACTCCAGGGACTAAGAACAAGGTGGAAAGAGAGGGAAAAATACCCCAGGAACCGGAAGGAAACCTGACCAGCCTGCACATTTAGAGCTGGAACTTGGCTGTGGCCTTGGGCACCATGGGTAAGCACAGAGCTTCTGAAGTGCGAGGAAAGGCAGGTTCAAGTTCAACACCAGGGCAGGTCTGCGAGAGGGAGCCAGAATCCCTCCACTACTGCTTCTTTTTTTATTTTTATTTTTTGACAGGCAGAGTTAGACAGTGAGAGAGAGAGACAGAGAGAAAGGTCTTACTTCCATTGGTTCACCCCCCAAATAGCCACTACAGCCGGCACGCTGCGTCTATCCGAAGCCAGGTGCTTCCTCCTGGTCTCCCATGCAGGTGCAGGGCCCAGGCATTTGGGCCATCCTCCACTGCCTTCCCAGGCCACAGCAGAGAGCTGGACTGGAAGAGGATCAACCAGGACAGAACCGGCGCCCCAACAGGGACTAGAACCTGGAGTACCGGCGCCACAGGTGGAGGAGTAGCCTAGTGAGCCGCGGCACTGGCCACTACTACTGCTTCTTGCCTGCTCCGTATGGACTACTATGGACTGAACCTGGCTACGTGTTTCCTTGAAGCCTTGTCTTATAAAAGCCCTTGAGGGATTCTGGAGCCAGAACACCTGGGTGGAGCCCTGGTTCCATCACTTACTTCCTATGTGGCTACGGGCAGCTGTCTTGAATACTTGGCGACTCAGTTTCCCCGACTGGAGAACGGAGACCGAACAGGACCTACCTCACAGCGTTGTTTTGAAGATTGACTGACACAACACTGGTGTGTCTCAGAGAACAGGGCCTGGCCCATGACAAATGCCATGGAAGGGGTGGTAGACAGCTGATTCCCACTGGTGTTAAGACACTGAAGCTGAGAGAGAGGTTGAGTAGCTTGCCAAAGGTTTCCAAGCTGGCTGATCTCAGGGTCGCCACCTGAACCTTGGCCTGTGCGACAGTTTCATTTGCGATCACGTTGGCTGGCAGGAGAGAGTATTTCAGAAGTAGCATCTCCTTTCCCTGAGATGAGAGATGATGGTGATGATATTAGTTATATAGATTAGCAGCTAAAATGTATTGAAAGCTTATCTTGTGCTAAGTGCTTTTACATGCATTATCTAATTTAATTCTTGCAATGGCCCTTTGGGTTTATAATGTTAAGTCCACGCACTGGGTTGCTTGACATCCCTCCAAAATCCGTGTCCACCTGGAGCCTCAGAATGTGATCTGATTTGGAAAGAAGTTATTGACAGATGTGATGAGTTAAGATGAGGCCATATGGGACTAGGGTGGGTCCTGGATCCAAGTGTGCTCATTAGAAGGCTACACGGGGACAATGCCAAGGGTGATGGAGACAGAGCTGGGAGTGATGTGGCTGCAAGCCAAGGGAGGCAAAGGGGCCAGCAAGCTCCAGCAGTCAGCAAGAGGCAAGAGGATGCCTCTTTCCCAGAGCCTTCTTGGGGGCGCGGGGCCCTGCCGCCTCCCCCACTTCACACACCCAGCCTCCAGAGTGCAAGGGAGAGTGGGAGAGCGAGCCTCTGCTGTTTGCAGGTACCAGTTGGTGGTGTTTTGTGACCACAGCCCTGGGAAACTGACCAACTCCAGCCTGCAGGTGAGGCATTCAGGTGCAAGGAGACTAAGGAGTTTGCCTTAGTTTAGCTAGGCAAGGGCGACAGACCTGGGACTTGAACTTAGGTCTTGAACTCCCAGTGCTGGGCTCTGCCCTCCTCCGATGGGTACCAGAGCTGTCGATGCACCTGGGCAGCCTGTAGAGCTGTCACAGTGTGTACCTTGCCCAGTCCATCTGGCTCCCAGGGCTTCCTGTGATGAGAGCTTAAGATACACAGCTGCTCAGTGCATGCTATGGGTACATAGGGTAAACAGCAGCAAATTGGGAAAAAAAGGAACCTACCCAAACTTTTGGAGATAATATTTCAGGTAAGCAGGTATTAACTCAGAAGAGTTCCTTTCTTTTTTTTTTTTAATATTTATTCGTTTATTGGAAGGGCAGAGTGATAGAGGGAGAGAGAGAGGGAGAAGAGGAGGGAGGGAGGGTGAGCGAGCGAGCGAGCGAGCGAACACAAGAGCTCTTCCATCCGTTTCACTCCCCAAATGGCTGCAATAACCAAGGCTGATCAGGCTGAAGTCAGGAGCCAGGAGCTCCATCTGGGTCTCCCGGGGGCCCAGGTACTTGGGCTGTCTTCCGCTGCTTTCCCGGGTGCTTTTAGCCAGGAGCTGGAAGGGCAGCAGTGCAGCTGGGACTGCATGCGGAGCTCTGATATGGTGTTCCTGGTGTTGGAAGCAGCCACTTACCAGATGCACCACAGTGCCCGCCCCTGAAGGTTTGTTTTAAGTACAAACAATACAGACAATATTTCAGAATAATGGCCATTCTGGCTCCAGGCAAGTTACTTAATTTTGCAGTTCTCCAGGGCATAGAATCAGCTGTGTGACCATGTGCAGCTTGTGAGGAGTTAGTTACCCTGTTTGGTTCATGAGTGGCTTTGCTAGTTAGTTACTCCTTGTATAACACCTCCGTGCAGCCACCAGTCCACCCCAGAACTAAGATACTGATGATAGCTCACAAGTAACCTGTGTTCTCCTCCCTGTACTTTGCCCTCCCTCCTCATATGGGATACTGGTGTCACAGGCAGAGGCTTTACCTGCCATACCACAGCCGCGGCCCCACCATCCACTTTGTTCTCTGTCTCCTCACTGGCTTTATTTTTATTTTTACTTATTTAAATTTGTATTTGTATAAATATTTTATATTTGTTTTTATTTTTCTCTTAGCATACAACACAAGGTGACACTTTGTCATTTTGTATTTGTTTATTGTCTGATCCCTCTATTACAAGCTTTGGAAGCACAGGAATTTTTTTTTGTTGTTGTTAGGTTCATTTCTGTAGCACTAGTGCCAGGCATAGGCGTTCACTACAACAATTCATTTCTTCTTCTATTAAATTAGCATCTCTTAGATAGCTCTGATATGCCAGGCCATGTACTAAGATACAAAGATGTGGGGCTGGCGCCGTGGCATAGAGAGTAAAGCCACCACCTGTCATGCTGGCATCCCATATGGGTGCTGGTCTGAGTCGTGGCTGCTCTACTTCAGATCCAGCTCCCTGCTAATGCTCCTGGAAAAGCAGCAGGACACAGGCCAAGGGCTTGGGCCCCTGCACCCATGTGGGAGACCTGGAAGAAGCTCCTGGCTCCTGGCTTTGGTTTGGCCCAGCCCTGACACTTGCAGCCATTTGGGGGTAAACCAGGAGATGGAAGATCTTTCTTTCTCTCTCTCTCTCTGTAACTTTGCCTTTCAAATAAGTAAAACAAGTATTTTTTTTAAAAGATACAAAGATGGAAAGTCTTGTCTTTGCTCTTGAGGAGTTTAGTTTAGTGAAAACACCAAAACATAAGCACGAATTCAGCCCCATGATCCAAGGATGTCCAAGTTGCTGTAAGTTATGGCAGTAAGTGAGGGCTTCCTGGAGGAGATGGCTCTTGAGTTCAGCCTGGAAGGGTGAGGAGACTTCAGGAAAGGAGACACGGGCTGCTGTAGCCTCTGTGGAAGAGGCGATGGTGTGGGTCAAGGCACAGAGGGGATGAAGAGCGTGTCGGGAGCACTTTTGCGCAGAGGAAGAGGACGAGGGGAGAAGAGAGAAGGGAGGTTGGACGTGAAGGCAGAGGCTGGCTTGCAGAAAGCCAGGTATGTTGAGCTGTGGAGGCCGACTGCACACCTGGGAGAGGCCTCCCTGGGCGCAGGTGGTGGGCTTTTCAGTCGAGGAGCACTGAGGTCAAGATTGCATTTGGGGGGGGGGCTCATGGTAGGGGGTGTGGAGGGTTGTTTGAAAGGGGTCGGGCGTGACGCAGGGCGCGTGGGCAAAGGCAGGTGCAGGCAGTAAGCAGGTGAGAGTTCAGGTGAGCAGGAGCCCCTGAGGAGCTCTCGGTGGAAGGGTGGGCTTCGATGACATGAGGGCTTTGGGGGATGCTAACACGTTCTGGAGAGGCGCTGAGTTTCTGGTGTTTGTGGGAAACCCCGAGCTACCCAGCAGGCAGAAGGTAACCATTTGGCTTCAGTGGTCTCCAGACAGAGCCCGTGGATGTGGGCACCGTGAATGCCCACTATGAGGACTTTACAGTGTCTCAGTTTTTATTAGGAGACCTATCCAGGACACCACGGCTACGGCTTGTTTCTGGGTGGATGAGAGCCACACCCCCAAATTTGGACTTTCAGCCCATTTGGAACTGGATGCTGTGCGACCTCAGGCATTCTCCCAGGCCTCCGGGAGCTTCATGCCCCGGGACAGGGTAGCAGCCCAGGGTCCCGCAGGCTACGTCCATCAGCAGGACAGGAGCTGCACGGGGTGTGTTCTCAGTCTCTTCCTTTTAGAATCAGGACCCAGAAGAGTCTCACAGGGCGATTGTCACTGTGGTACACTCTGGCTTGGGAACAGGTAGGTTGGGGTCTCACTCAGCTAACGGGCATGTTCAGTAGCCTTTCCTGGGGGGGGGGTGCTATGAGGACTGGGTGCTCTGCACTGCTGTTGCCACTCTCAGACATGCCAGGGTCTCGCAGGCCTGGTTGCAGACCCCCCTATTGGAGACGAAAGCACAACATAGAGATAGAAATGCAAGGCAGAGCTCACCAGCCTGCTGCAGGCCCGGAGCCCGCCCGTGTGCCCGGGGAGCTTCCTTAGCTGGGTCTCCTGCATCCTCTGATGCTCACCTAGCTCCCAGGTACCCACACTTCTTTCTAGAAGAGATTCAGACAAGGACTTCACCCTGCGACCTTTTTACACACACACACACACACACACACACACAGGACTTTTGTTTCAAAGTCTTCTGCATGCAAATCATCCTTCTGAAGCAGTTAAAGAATTCTTGTCACCCACAAAGGCTCCTGCCCACCTGTGTTTTGCAAAGGGAACAGGGGACCTGGTGAAACCCAGAGTATTGGAGACGGATTCTGGTTCTGGCTTTTCCGGCCAGGTGGATAACAGCTGGTTTGAACTCAAGGACCATGCTGAGCAGGAGTGATGAACACTGGGGGTTGGGAGGAGAAGGGATGAGGGTGGGAAGTGGAGCAGTGGGAGTGGGGCAGGCTCGCGCATCTGCGGTTGACGCTCAGAGCATGCGGTCTGCTCCTTCCCCTCCTCGTCCCACCTGTGCGTAAACAGAGCGGACGGGCTCCCTCGGGGTAATTCCAGTGAGCTGCCTCTGCAGCCAGGGCTGCCTGGAGCAGCACACTTCCCAGATGCTGCAGCCGCCTGTCCGCTGCGGGGTCTGTCTTGGTCTGAGGTGAAATATGGCGTGCAATGATGAGGTGAAAGAAAGCGTTGGAAGCAGAAGTGCTAACGCGAAGGCAAGGAAAGGAAGGAGACGTAAGGATGTCCCCGCGGGGAGTCGCACTAGGGAGCCAGGAGACAACGCTGGCCTGGCCCTGGAAAGTAAAAAGAAGCGAGCAGATGTCTCCTGGCCGAGGAATCAAAGCGTCGCATTTGGAGGGTTGTCATGATCCCTGTCTCAGAGGCGGCCGTCCGCCCAACGGGAGCACAGGAACCCGCGACGGAGGCTGCAGAAAGGGCTCCGCGGATGCGGTCAGAGCCCGCGCGGGATCGCAGCTCTGATTCTCTTCCCTGGCAGATTAGCAATGGGTAGGGCAAGGATGGAGGCCAAAGGGATCTCAGGATCATAGGAAACGAGTCCCCAGGGCCTCCCCATGGAGCCCTGGAGTGTTAGACTTGGGATATGGGCTGCGCTATTTGGACGTGTAATTCTTCCTCGCTGCTCCGTCTCTGTATATAGAGCCCACAGATGAAAGAAGAGAGAACGGGGCCTTTATGCCAGAAGAGTAGTCCATAAAATGCTTTATGAAGCTGGGATGAACGAGCTTTGGCAAGAGCACGCTCTTCCATGTGCAGGAAAAACAATCAAGGTAAAGAAGCCAGTGAAAATCTCCAGAAGCCGGGACTGCGGCCATTTTTCAGCCCAGATGAAAAGAAGGAACAGTCAGCAGTGTGATGAGTATAATCAATCCCCCTCCAGCAATGAGGGGTGGTGACACTGGGCCATCTCTGGGGGAAGTTGGTGGTGGTTTGGGAAGTTTGGGCTTTTCTGGGGTGGACCCCTCGGTGGTGCAGCTGATGATGGATTTGGTAGCAGCTCCTCGACTGGGGGACATCTCAGAGGGCTCGGCTCCCAAGGTGGTGCCTCAGCCCCTGCCACCCCAGTGGAGCACCTGGGGCTCTCTCCGTGAGAGGTCAGCAGAGTTGAGCGGTTTTGGTTGTGTTTGTTGGCTATGCCTGAGCGATGGGCACGCTAGGACCTCCTGAGGATGTGTCGCTCCCCGTCTTCATGGGGGAACGACACAGGACCCTGCGCTGTTCTTTCGTCTGCTCGGCCCTCCCCGGGTTTGCTGCTAGTTCTTCCCGGGTTGGCTACTATCCCTTCCACCTCCGTGGAAGGGCAGTTCCCCCTGGCCACATTCCCCACTTCCGCAGGGGAGCGGCACACCGCCGGCCGGCTTTCTCGGGGGCTGCACGGGTTCCCTTAGATGTTCCCCATAGATGTTCTCGGGGGCTGCACGGGTGTTCCTTCAGCTAGATGTTCCCCATAGATGTTCCTGGTGCATGCCGTCTCTCTCCTCCTTCATAGTCCTCCTCCGCCAATCCCAACTCGGCTGCCCACACGCCGAGTACGCTGCTCTCCTCCAATCAGGAGCAAGTCCTACAGTTTATTAGTTGAACTGGAGGCAGCTGTGCGGAAGCTGTTTACTTCTCTCCCAGCGCCATATTGTGGGAGAGCAGATGCATAGAATAAGTCTTAATTCCAGTAACTTAGTCTAGTCCGGTTGCTCCCCACAAGGATGGAAACGTGGGAAAGACCCAGGGGAACTGAAGGCACGGGATGTGGGAGATGGGCATTCAGGAACCCACAGGAATGGAAGTGATTTTGAGGAAGCCGAAGAAGAGAGTCCCATCTCCCATGGGGCCCCTAGGGAGCAGCCCAAGGACTTAGGAAGTGATGGGACAAGGGCCTCGCCGTGACTGCAGGGGAGTGACAGGAGTTACTGGAGGAAGAAAACCAGGAAGGGAGGTGGCGCTTGCCCTGCAGACTGTGGCACTGAAGGAGAGCTAGCAGGAGCAGGGAGAGTGGGCAGGTGAACCTGGAGGGAAGTGCGGTGCTTCAATGCAGGCCACAGGGCTCGGTAATGCAGGGAGAAGCTTTAGGGATGCAGCTCAGCACCTGGTTTCCTGACTGCTTTCAAAAAGCTGTCATGCCCTGTGCTCCCACCACATATGTCTTGTTGAACATTGCAGCCACGTGTTGGCAGAGTAGGTGGCCCATGGCCAGGGCTGGTGAGGGATGTGCAGAGTAAGAACACACCTGCTCATTCTGCAGGCCTGCTGCTGGCTCTGTGTGTACCCAGGGGAACAGAAATCAGTCCGTCAAGAGATACCTGCCCTTCCTTGTTCGTCCCAACAGCATTCACAGTCACCAGGGTGTGAATCAGCTGAAATGCCAACTACGAGGCAGGAATAGAGATGTGGTGTGCACACCCCCCCCCACACACACACACACATGCAAGCACACCATGGAATACTATGCAGCCTTAAGAAAGAGGAGAATCCTGGCATTTGCAACAACAAGGTTGAAGCCAGAGGGTTTTCTATTAAGTGAAATAGCCAACCAGAGGAGACAAGACTTCAGGAACTCACTCACATGAGAGGTCTAAAAGCAGCTGTTGTACAGAAGTTGAGAGTAGGATGGTGCTGACCTGGGGGTTGGGGGAGAAAGGTGGATGTTGGCCCAAGGATATAAAAATCTCAGGAAAAAATTAGTAGAGATCCAGACAAATCTCCCTTCCACTGGTTCACTCCCCCAGTGCTTGCAACAGCAGGGACTGGGTCAGGGCTGCAGCCAGCTAAGGTCTCCCATGAGGATCACAGAGATTTAACCACCTGAGCTGCCTTAACTACCTGCTGCCTCCAGGGCCTGCATTATCAGGAAGCTGGAGACAGAGCTGAGACTCAAACCCAGGCACTCTGATATGGGGCACAGTTATTTATTTATTTGAAAGGCAGAGTTAAGGGGGGAGAGAGAGAGAGAGAGAGAGAGAGATATCTTTCATCTGCTGGTTTGCTCCCCAAATAGCTGCAATGACTGAGGCTGGGCCAGACCACAGCCAGGAGCCCAGACCACAGCCAGGAGCCCAGAATTCCATCCAGGTCTTCTACATGGGAGGCAGGGTCCAAGGACTTGGGCCATCTTCTGCTGTTCTCCCACGTGCATTAGCAGGGAGCTGGATCGGAAGTGGAGCTCTGAGGGCTCAAACCGGCACCCACAGGGGATGTTGGCTCTGCAACACTGGCCCATCACAGGTGTCTTAGCCACTAGGCTAACTGTCCACTCCACATTCCAGGTAGTTTGAGATGATTGGACAAGGCAGGAGGAGGTGGCAGGGCAGGTGAGTGGGTGGGGCAGTGATGCTGTCAGGGCACAGGTGTCAGGTAGGCACTGCTGAGTCTGTGTGGCCTGTGCCCCAAGAGGGGGCCAAGGCTTGCACACATCACATAGCCCCCAGAGCCGAAAGTTGCTTCAGAGGGAGAGTCAGATGCTGCTCCAAGCGCCCTACGCAGAGCCCTGGGGAGGCCTGGCCTGCCTGAGGATGGGTGGGGCACAGCCTTGGCCTTCCAGGGTGAGCAGGAGTCAGGCTGTATGGCCTCGGGTGTCGGTGCCCGGGATGGTACCCTCCGAGCTGTTGGTGTTCCGTGTGACCAGGGCGAGGGGGACACTCGCACCCATCATCCTACTGTGGGAATGTGCCGAAGGCCACTCCAGAATGCGCTCGGGTATCAGCCCCTTAGAAATGCAATCTAAAGCTTGAGGCCAGCGCCCACCAGGAGCTGTGCTGGGAGTCATGGGCTTCTGGGACCCCCTCGTGGGCTGCCGGGAAGCTCTCGAAGGGCCGGCTGAGTTGTGGTGACCGCCACTTTCTCACCGCGACTGTGTCTCCGGTCACTGCTTTGTGGACCTGGGCACAGGTGTCTGAAGCGAGGCAGGGAGCGAGACAATGGCAGACAGGAACGGATGCCTGTGTCCTCTGCAGAGCCGGGGGCGGCAGCCTGAAGACTCCCCGCCCAGCCAGACTCTGGTCGGGCTCGAGCTTGCCTCAAAAGCATCACCTGAGTTTCTGTTGAACAGCGATGCACGCTCATTATCCACAAAAAACACAGGGAAGAACAGGGAAGTAAACATGGTCCATGGGGTAACCACTCACGGCCACCATTGCTATTCTATTTTTTTTCCTACTTTAATTCGTGGATACTTTTGTTGGTTTTATAAAGCTCTAACCAAGCAATCTATATATACTTTTATCCTGCTTTAAAAAAATTCTTTTTTTTTTTTTTTTTGACAGGCAGAGTGGACAGTGAGAGAGAGAGACAGAGAGAAAGGTCTTCCTTTTACCGTTGGTTCACCCTCCAATGGCCGCTGTGGCCGGCGCACTGCGCTGATCCGAAGCCAGGAGCCAGATGCTTCTCCTGGTCTCCCATGCGGGTGCAGGGCCCAAGCACTTGGGCCATCCTCCACTGCACTCCTGGGCCACAGCAGAGAGCTGGCCTGGAAGAGGGGCAACCGGGACAGAATCCGGCACCCCAATCAGGACTAGAACCCGGTGTGCCGGTGCCGCAGGTGGGGGATTAGCCTATTGAGCCGTGGTGCTGGCCTAAAAATATTCTTACTGACACACAAATATTTAAAAAGTTATTATGAACTTTTAAAACTTTGTTCCTGCCTCCCCCTTACAACTTTTTGAGTTAAACACCAAATACTTTTTTTTATATTCTGTAATTTAGTGACTTGCATAGTGATGACATGCGGGGTGGGAGGAGAGCTTCCTCTCATTAGTCCTCTCCCCAAAGAGCCTCAACAAGGGCTGGGCCAGGCCAAAGCCAGGAGCTGGGAGTCTCCCATGTGGGTGCAGGGGCCCAAGCACTTGGGCCGTCCTCTGCTGCTTCCCAGGTGCATTCGCAGGGAGCTGGAGTGCAAGTGGAGCAGCTGGGATTTGAACGAGACCCTGTGATATGGCGTGTGGACATCCCAAGCAGTTGCTTAAATCTACTGTATCATAAAGTATTTGTAGCGTTTCTAATAAGCGGGTTTTACTTGTCAAAGATCCTTTAACATGGCTGTTCCTCACATTGATGGATACGTTTATGATTCCTCTTTTCCGTGCATTTTCAACTACTAGCCATTTAATGGGTATTTTGTTGGACATGTTTGCACTTGAATCTTTTGTCTTAGAACATGAACTCTCAGTGGAGGTAATAATTGCCCTAAAGGGGACTGAAATTGATTCTTGGGCTGAAATAAACCTCCCTCTTTATATCTGTAAGTTATGGATATAAAGTGCAATACATAAATAAATATACAGTATATCTGTGATATAAAATTTCATAAGGAAGCAAGGGAAAAAAGTATCTTTTAAAAAAAAGCTGTTTAGTAGAGGGACAATAATAAGAAAAATTAAGGAACACTGCCTTAGAACACGGCCAGAAATGGAAACACTGATTCAAAAGGCTTGCACGTTTATTTTCATTTTATTTGAAGTGAATTGGGGGCAGAGAGAGAGAGCAAGAGAGCGAGCGCATATGTGCACAAGAGAGAGATGGATTTAGTGACAAAAAGAACTCTTTCATCCTCTGGTTCACTCCCCAATGCTTACAACAGCTGAAGCCTGGAGCCTGGACCCCAATCCAGGTCTCAACTACCTGAGCCACAGCTGCTGCTTCCCAGGGTGTGATTAGTAAGTAGGAAGCTGGAATCAGAAGTGGCTCTGGGACCTGAGCCCAGGCACTCCAATATGGGATCAGAGTGTACCAAGTGGCATCTTAAGTTCTGTGCCAAACCTCTGCCCAAGGCTTGAACATTTTAATGGACTTGACACATTTTCCCAATTCACCTCCTGCGAAGACAGTGCCATTATATACTCTGTCCACTATATAATCACAGAGGTGTGAGCTATGTGACCTTGGACAAGTCACCTCACCTCTTTGAGCCTCAAGTTTCTAACTTACCATACAAGCCTTTTAACATCTGTTCTATCTTGATGGTGAATGACAGGAATTTATTTGGACTGATTTAAGGACAGAAGAAATTTCTGATGGGGTTTGGGTAGATCAAAGCATCGCTGAGCAGGCTGGACAACCATTCTCTGAAATGTGCCGGAGACAAGGGAGGAGCCGCTTGCCCGGCTGCTGTTGCTGCCTCTGGAATCCAGATGTTGCTGCGCCACTGCTGTCAGAACAAACGCCCCCGGTCCCACTGTGTTATGCCACCTGCTCGGATGTACAGCTGACGGCCAGAACCCACGGGCACGCGCCCACGGCCCTGGGGAAGCCGGCGTCTGGTCGTCAGTGGGAGGAGGGCGCGCTGCGGGGCTCCTTGCTGCAGGGGGGATCCGTGAGCCGACGAAGGGATCAGATGCTGGGCAGCCAAGAAAACAAGTCAGAGTCTCAAAACGCCCCTCGCGTGGGGTCAGCAGCCTGCAGGGCGGAGCTCAGGGGATGGGAGCTGTTACTAGGACGTGAGAAAATCAAAAACAGTCGGCAAAGTTCGTCTCCTCACGGCCGGCCACACCACCTCGTGCACTCCTCTTCTCCAGACACCGCCCCCCGCCACCCCACCCCCCACCCCCGTCTCCACGCATCCACATCCTGGCTGCCCTTCACAGTGCAGATCAAGTTCACGTCCGCCACATCGCTCCCTCCAGCATCAGCCTGCATCCGGCTTGCCCTCTGCCCTTTCCTTCCCTTCAGTGCTGGGTTGCATTTGGTCTCTTTCTCAGAAACGTCCTTTCCCTACATGAGAGAAAAGTGCAGGTCTTCCAGAAAAAGGTGGTCACTCGCGGCAACTTCTGACCTCCCCTGCCCCTCAGGGCTCAGGTGACTGTCGCTTGAGGCCATTGCCTCCCATTCTGTCAGATGCCATCTCTCAGCAGTCAGCTCTGTGTACACAGAGATATATTTGTTCCTACTTCCGAAGCTGCCTGCTTTCCTTGGCTGATGGTCCCTTCCCCTGTGGTCAAAGCCAGCCAGGTTGCAATTCTCTCACCCTCCTGCTGATGACAAGCAGGGAAGTTTTGATTGTTTGTTTGTTTGTTTATTTTTTATTTGAAAGGCAGAGCCACAGAGAGGCAGAGGCAGAGAGAGAGAGAGAGAGAGAGAGAGAGAGAGAGAGAGGTCTTCCATCTGCTGGTTCACTCTAGATGGCTGCAAAAGCCAGAGCTGAGCTGATCCAAAGCCAGGAGCCAGGAGCTTCTTCCAGATCTCCCACATGGGTGCAGGGGCCCCAGCACTTGGGCCATCCTCTACTGCTTTCCCAGGCCATTTGTAGAGAGCTGTATTGGAAGTGGAGCAGCAGGGTCTTGAACTAGCACCCATATGGGAGACTTCCTGCAGGTGTGCTGCAGATGGCGGCTTTACCTGCTATGGCACAGTGCCTGCCCCTGCCTTTTTTTTTTTAAGGGATCATGTGATGTGTTTGTTCCCCCCAAGGTAGTTCAGGGGCTTGTCCCCATGCCAGGGTCTGTACAGTGTTTTTCCAAGTCTCTCTGGGGCTTAGGCTGTGGACATCTTCTGGGGCCATTATTCTGATAAACCAAGAGGTTGTGCATGATCGACACTGTTCGGTATTCTGAGACGGTCACATGAGAACCATGGGAGTATAGGGGAGAAAAAGGCCACTTCAGACCTGGGGGGAGGCGTGGAGAAGGCAGAGCAAGGGAAGAATCCAACAGGCCAGTTGGCCATTTTTGACCAGAGCTTTTTGAAGAGGGTTTGCAGATCCTGGGCATGGACAGGTAAGATATGGATGGCTATTTACAAAAGGACCTTGTCATAGCCTCCATGACCTTTGGCCTCAGGCATGGGGCTCCTCCTGGGCTCCAGGTAGCACCTTTGGTGGCAAGCCTGAGGAGCTATGGTCTGTACAGTGAGCTCCCGGCCCCAAACCAGGGGACTTCTGAGCTGTGTCTGTCTAGCCGGAGACTGTCCTGTGCACCTGCAGTCCCACAAACAGCAACCATTCTTAATTCTGTTTCAAAACAGAATCAGTTGTCAATCTATCCATCTAGCTAGCTCTGCCTAGCATCTAACCCTCTACATCTAGCTCTTATGCACATTTATTTATTTTCATTTTTATTTGAAAAATAGAGAAATATCACTTTTGGTGTCATCCATCCTTCCTTCCCCCTCCCCTCCCCCTCCCCTCCCCTCCCCCTCCCCCTCCCCTCCCCTCCCCTCCCCTTCCCTTCCCTTCCCTTCCCTTCCCTTCCCTTCTCTTCTCTTCTCTTCTCTTTTCTTTTCTTTTCTTTTCTTTTCTTTTCTTTTCTTTTCTTTTCTTTTCTTTTCTTTTCAGAGAGAGAGAGAGAGAGGGAGAGAGAGAGAGAGAGATCATCTATCTGTTGGTTTCCTCCCAAAATATAACAGCAAAGACTGAGCCAAACTGAGTTCAGGAGCCCAGAACTCAATCTGTGCCTCCCATGTAGGTGACAGGGACCCGAGTACATGCACCATCACCTGTTGCCTCCCAGGGTGGGCATTAGCAGGAAGCTGGATGGAAGTGGAGCAGCCAGGACTTAAACCAGTCATTCCAACATGGGATGTGGGCATCCTAAGTTGCATCTTAACTGCTACTCCCAATGCCTACCACTATATGCATATCTATATGTATATCTATATCTCTACATTTACATCTACATCTATGTCTCTATCTATCTATCTTTCCACCTATCCTACTTATTTTATCACCACCTAGGCCCTTATCTGACCACATTTTTGAGTTTTCTTTTTTTCCCCTGGAGTCTCTAAAAGCCTGATCCTATTTAATTTTTGCCAACTATTCCTGGCTCAAGGCACAGGAGTCCCTTTATCAATGGCAAACTTGGGACCATCTCTCCCCACTGCAGCATTGTTGTGCATTAAGCGGGAGAGACCATGTAAGTGCCAGATCCGAAGCAAGAAGCGAGGTCTCTCTAACTCCAACCTCGTGTCTACTAGAGCTCTGCAGGGCTCACACACTCTTGCTTAACCAGGATATACACTCCTCTTTAAAGAATAACAGTGAAAGTTCCATTTAGCAATACTGAGACTGACACAAAGCTATACTAAGGTTGGTGCCAATTGAAACTGAAAGGAGGAAGAGATGCTGCTGGGAGGATCAGTCAGGAGGACTTCATGGAGGAGGAGAGAAACAAGGGATAAACAGGAGCAACTGCATAATCTGGCTGTGTCACAGGGTTTCACAGATCACAGGTCTTCAACACAGGCTCAGAACCCCTGGGGGTGGCTTCCAGTTTAATCTGCAGCCTCCAGAGCCCGGGGATGCTCCTGAGACTTTTCAGCTGCCAGTGTGATGAGCGCTGCCTCTCAGCCGAACGTCCAGGGACACGGGCGTTGGTGGACACGAGAGGCCCTTTGGAAAGCCCCAGCTGGCTGCCAGATGTCTGAGACTGCCAACTCCCACTCCACTGCTCAGAGCTGCTACCTGTGGCATTACTGGCTCGCCCCGTGCTGCTGTGTGCATCCCAGCTGCTTGGTAGGAGTCGCCTGCCTGCTCCTTGCTGCTGCTTGGGTTTGCCGCCCAAGGCTGCGGGGGTCCTGAGTTGTGCACATTCACACCGTTCACGTAGGTCCACAGTGTCCCTCTAATTTGCATAGAGTTTTCTCTGCTGTGGTAAGATGCTGGCATGAGTCTGGCTTGGAGCCCTGTGGGGGACAGTGTACTGGCCAACCTGGAGGAGAAAAAGGGGCAGCACATTTCTTTCTCCCCAGCCACCTGGCAGCATTGTCCTGTAACTGGCTAGGAGTGCGAGGGCACCATTTTGGACATATGTAACAGCTGTGCCAGCTCGTATCCATGGGCCCAGCAAGCAGCTGAGTCTGGCTGGGAGAACTGACAGGGGGCTGGGTGCTCATGACTGTGGGAGCCTTGTGTGCTGGGACAGTGAAAACACCGTGGTTGCATGGGAGGGCACAGGGTTCGGCTGGGTCTTGGGGCAGTCACTGTGGGCGGCTCCACATGCTTGGGGCTCCCTGATTCCCTGGTGAGGTTCACTGCTGCAGAACCACACATAGGATCTGTGCAGTCCTCTGTGTGAACACAGATCCTTTGTGTGGTTACTGTGGCAGAGCAGATGAAAACTGTACCCACCAGAGCTAGTGCCAATCCATTGGTCTCCTTTGAGGAGAGAAGGTAAGCATGAGACTACACCAACAGAGCCAAATAAACCTCCCCTCTGATAAAAAAAAAAATGAAAGAGAGAGAGAGAGAGATTTACCATGCCCAATATTGGAGTCACCTTGGACACTCCCTTTACCCTGGAGCACTAAAAAGAGCTCCCTGACCATGCCCAGAATACACCTCAAGGTATTCACTAAAAAATCAGACACTCCACTAATTCACAGAAGCATAGTCCAAAGATAAAAGCCATCACAGGGAAAAAGAAATAAACCAACAAATATCTCCACAAATGCCTAAAAATAAATGCAGGAATTCAAGAAACAAGCATAAAGAAGACAACATGACACACCCAAAGGAACACAACAACACTTCAGTGCTATAATGTGAAAATGAAAAGATTGAAGAAATGCCAATGGCCAGCGTAGTGGCACAGTGGCTTAAAGCCCTGGCCTGAAGCGCCGGCATCCCATATGGGTGCTGGTTCTAGTCCCAGCTGCTTCTCTTCCAATCCAGCTCTCTGCTATGGCCTGAAAAAGCAGTAGAAGATGGCCTAAGTCCTTGGGCCCCTTCACCCACGTGGGAGACCTGGAAGAAGCTCCTGGCTCCTGGCTTTGGATCAGCGCAGCTCCGGCCATTGTGGCCATCTGGGGAGTGTACTAGTAGATGGAAGACCTCTCTCTTTGTCTCTAACTCTCTCTGTAACTCTGTCTTTCATATAAATAAATCCTTTTTTTAAAAAAAGTGGGAAACTTGCTTCTTAAAAAACAAACAAAAAAGAAATGCCAGAAAAGGAATTAAAAAAATTGATAATAGAATTACTTAAAAGTAATCAGAAGCAAATCCATGAACTAAAGAAATCCTTACATGACATGAAAGAAAATTTTTCTCATGAAAATTGAGATTTTAACAAGAAATCAAAATGAAATATTGGAAATGGAGAATTCAATAGAATAAAAAATGTGATGGAAAGTCTTCACAGAATTGGTGAGGCAAAAGAAAGAATATCCGAATAAGAAGACAAATCTCTGTAAATGTTATGGTCAGACCAAAAAAAGAAGAGGAAGAGGAAGAGGGCTCACTTGGTTAATACTTTGCCTGCAGTGCCGGAATCCCATATGGGCACCAGGTTCTAGTCCTGGTTGCTCCTCTTCCAGTCCAGCTCTCTGCTGTAGCCCGGGAAGGCAGTGGAGGATGGCCCAAGTGCTTGGGTGCCTGCACCCGTGTGGGAGACCAAGAAGAAGCACCTGACTCCTGGCTTTGGATTGGCACAGCGCTGGCCGTGGCAGCCATTTGGGGGGTGAACCAGTGGAAGGAAGACCTTTCTCTCTGTCTCTCTCTCTCACTGTCTGTAACTCTACCTGTCAAATAAATAAATAAGAAAGAAGAGGAAGAAATTATAAAATGTAAAAACAGTGTTGGAGATCTATGGGATACTATCAAATGACCAAACATATGGTCTTAGGAGTTCCTGAAAATATAAAAAGAGAGAAAGGATTAGAAGGCCTGTTTAGTGAAATAATTACAGAAAACTTCCCTAATCTGGAGAACAAAAGGGACATCCAAGCACAGGAGGCACATAGAACTCCTAATAGGCATGACCAGAAAAGATCTTCACTACAACACATTGTAGTCAAACTCTTCATAGTAAAACATAAAGAAAAGATTCTAAAGTGTACACAAGAGAAACGCTAGATTACTTTCAGAGTAATTCCAATTTGGCTCACAACTGACTTCTCATCAGAAACCCTACAGGCTAGGAGAGAATGGCAAGATATATTCTAAGCCTTAAGAGAAAAAAAAAAACAAACTATCAACCCAGCATGTTGTACCTCACAAAATTCTCATTTATGAATGAAGGTGAAATAAAGACCAGCCATAACAAACAGAAATTGAGAGAATTTTTTTTTTTTTTGACAGGCAGAGTGGACAGTGAGAGAGAGAGACAGAGAGAAAGGTCTTCCTTTTGCCGTTGGTTCACCCTTCAATGGCCGCCGCGGCTGGCGCGCTGTGGCCGGCGCACCGCGCTGATCCGATGGCAGGAGCCAGGAGCCAGGAGCCAGGTGCTTTTCCTGGTCTCCCATGGGGTGCAGGGCCCAAGCACTTGGGCCATCCTCCACTGCACTCCCTGGCCACAGCAGAGAGTTGGCCTGGAAGAGGGGCAACCGGGACAGAATCTGGCGCCCCGACCGGGACTAGAACCCGGTGTGCCGGCGCCGCTAGGCGGAGGATTAGCCTAGTGAGCCGCGGCGCCGGCCCGAGAGAATTTTTCACCACTTGTCCAGCCTTACAAAAGATGCTTAAGGATGTGCTGCACGCAGAAACATGGTCATCACTATGAAAGAAGGTAAAGGAAGAAAATCTCCCAGTAAAGGTACAAGAGAAATCTGAAGTAAACAATAGGAATATTTATTGAAAAAACAGCAGCCAAGTCGTTACTTATCAGTAGTCATCTTGGATGTAAGTGGCCTCAGTTCTCCAGTTAAAAGACACAGACTGAGTGAATAGATTAAAAAACAAAACCCATCTATTTGCTGCCTACAAGAAATACATCTCTCCAACAAAGGTACACACGGACTAAAAGTGAAAGGATGGGAAAAGATATTCCATGCTAACAGAAACCAAAAAAGAGCTGGTGTAGCCATCCTAATAGCAGACAAAATAGACTTTAACACAAAAACAGTTCAAAGAGACAAAGAAGGGCACTACGCAATGATTACGGGATCAGTTCAACAGGAAGATGTGACTATAATAAATGCATACACACCTAATTACAGGGCATCTGGCTATTTAAAAGAAATGTTAATGGATCTAAAGGGAGATATAGATTCCAATACAATAGTAATGGGGGACTTCAATATCCCACTTTCAGCAATGGACAGATAAACCAGACAGAAAATCATCAAGGATTGACAGAATTAATTGATATTACAGATCAAATCGACATAACAAATATCTACAGAACTTTTCATCCTACAGTTGCAGAATACACATTCTTCTTACCAGTGCATGGAACTTTCTCTAGGATAGACCACAGGCCAGGCCATAAAGCATGGCTCAGCACATTCAAAAAATCAAAATCATACCATGCATCTTCTCTGACTACAATGGATTGAAGCTGGAAATCAGCAATTCAAGAATTTCTATAACATATGCAAACACAAGGAGACTGAACATGCTCCTGAATGAACAGTGGGTCATAGAAGAAATCAAAAGTGAAATGAAAAAACTGTTGAGGAATTTTTTTAATACTCTTTGCTGAATTCTTTACTTAGAATAGAGTTAATCTTCTGTGTATAAAATTAATTGAAAATAGATCTTATCTTCTATATATAAAGATAATTAAAATGAATCTTAATGAAGAATGGGATGGGAGAGTGAGTAGGAAGTGAGATGGTTTGGGGATGGGAGGGTGAGTATGGGGGGAAGAACTGCTATAATCCAAATGTTGTACTTATGAAATTTATATTTATTAAATAAAAGCTTTCTATAAAAAAGAAAATAGATCTTAATAAAAAATAAAATTGGGAATAGGAAAAGGAGGAAGAAGAAGGCTGAGAGTGGGGATGGGAGGGTGGGCACTGTGGGAAGAATCACTATTACTATACTCCTAAATTTGTATTTATGAAATGTATGAAGCTTGTATACCTTAAATAAAATGTTTCTGGGGGAAAAAGAGAGAGAGAGAAACCTGATAACCACTCACAAATGATTGAAATGTTCATATATTGGAGGCAAATCTAAGGGTTTTTTTGTCTTTTTAAAAATAAATATTGATTTATTTATTTGAGAGGCAGAGTTACAGACAGTGAGAGGGAGAAAGAGAGAGAAAGTTCCTCTATCCACTGGTTCACTCACCAAATGTCTGCAATGGCCAGAGCAAGGCTGATCAGAAGCCAAGAGCAAGGAGCTTCCTCTGGGTCCCCCATGTGGATGCAGGAGCCCAAGCACTTGGGTCATCCTCCACTGCTTTCCCAGGCCATAGCAGAGAGCTGGATTGGAAGAGGAGTGGTGGGGACAAGAACTGGTGCCCATATGGGATGCTAGCACCACAGGCAGAAGTTTAGCCTACTAAACCATAGCACTAGCCCCCAAATCTAGGGTTTTTTTTAATAAAAGACACTGAAGTCTCCATCTGTTTCTTATCGGAGGGTCAATAGTACACAGTTGTAAGTTCTCTTTGTTTAAAACCTTGCTTTCAAGTTTTTCATTAAGCTTCCTTGTTTCTTTGAATGTGGCCAGGTAACCATGAGAAATATTGAAACAGGAACTGGAGGGAATGCTCAGAAGTATAGGTAAATGATTCCCTCAGTTCATAGCACTGTCGAGTTCACAAAGCTGACCTGCGGAAGTGATTTCTCCACTCTACCCATAGGCATTTGAAACTTCCCTTTGCCAAATACCCGATGCAGAAAATTAGAATTACTGACCTTCTACAACTTTACCTTCAGTATAAATAGACACACCCCAGACACAATTTCCTCCCCCCAAGCTCACTTGGAAAGGCTGCCATTTTCTTGGGAAAGTTGGCGTGGGGTCACGGGGCGCCCTTTCCCCAACAGCTCCGCACAGGCGGGTCGGGTCGTTATATCTTCCCGGGTTGCAGTCAGTGGGAGGCCCCAGGATGACAACACTGCTAAGCAGCAGGCCTGGAATTCCTAAGGGCTGCCAGCGGGTTCCTTCTTGGACGTGAGAAATGAAGCATCTCTTTTCAGTTTCAGAGCTCCCATTGAGAGAACGGGCATTTGGCCTATGATCGAGATACCCACGTCCCACATCAGAGCACCGGGGTTTGATTCCTGGCGCCGGCTCCCGACTCCGGCTTCCTGCTAATGCAGACCCCGGAAGGCAGCCATGTTGGCCGCACTCTCGCCACCCCTGTGTAGAAAACCAGGATTGTGTTCCCAGCTCCTGGCTTTGGGGAGGCCCGGTCCTAGCTATTGCAGGCATCTGGAGAGTGAACCCACAGATGAGAGCTCTTTTTGCCTCTCAAATAAATAAAGACATTAAAAAAATCTGCCATCAGCCTTGGAAACCACTCTGAACATGCGTCCTTCCCTGTGATGGCCATGGTTTTGACGGAGATGACGCACGTGTGAGTTTCTGGCAGAAAGCTTGCTTGTGTCGTGGGCTTAGGGGAACACAGTTTGCCCTGCTTCTGCAGGGGACAGAAAGACCAGGAGGGGTGTGCAGCATGGGGGAGGCAGAGGCGGGAGCCAGGCAGGGAGGGGACGTGAAGCAAAGTCCAGCAACGGGGCTCTGAGGAAGCAAGGACACCCATCTGATGGGTCCTGCTCGGGGACCGGGGATGCAGCACTTCTGCGCCTGCGCCTGCACCTGCGCCTGGCTGGGGCTGCCCGCGCTGGCTTGGAATTCCTGGACACAACTCGTGGGCAGGGAATGGGGGCGCCCGACCGAGTCAGCGTTCTCAGAGGTGGCACTGCGAAGTGTGGCGAGAAGTGTGCCAGGCCATGGCCCTCAGAGGCAGAAGCTCCGAGAACACCCCAGGCTCCCGACCAGGAGACGGCCCCAGCCTCTTTGTGACTCTTGGGTCTCTTCGTGTCTTCAGAAGTGTCTCATTTGTTTCCAGATATGAACAAACACTACTCCCATTTATATACACGATGGAGAAATTGCTGACACACGCAGCAGCCAGCTCCATTTGACAGTGCTATCTTGTTATTACAAGGGAATCCGCGATGGCCTGGGCTGGCTGGGCTTTACTCGCTCCTTCGAGAAAATTCAGCCACGTTGAGACGCGCGCTTGCTGTCACTCAGTGACTTCCCGGGCTGGGCTCTCGCTCGCACACGCGTTCCTCTGCATATGCTCTCTTGCGTCTCTGTTCTGTCTCCCCTCAGGACACGCGTTCAAGGCTGTCATGACCCACTCCCGCTCACTTCTCCACCTTCATTTTGTACCATTCTTCCCCCAGTCTCCTCTTCTCCAGCCATAGGTAATGCCCCTAGTAGACCTGTACAAGAACCTACTGTGTGCCTACCACTGTTTCTGGTGTGGAGATACAAAGATAAGCCGTCTGAACATGGCTGTTCCTTCCACTAGGCTTGTGGCCCAGGATGGAATAGAAACAAACAGGTGGAGACAGCGTGGTGTGGTGTCAGGTACCCCAGTACGGGGTGCAATGGGAAAGAGTAAGTGGGATGTTACTGGGCCTGGTGGTGCACAGAGGCTTCCCAGAGGAAGGGACACTTCAGTGGAGGCCCAGAACGGGAGCTGGCATGAGCCAGGTGAAGGGTGGCAGAGTGTTCCAGAGGGCATGTGCCCGGGCCAAAGCAAGAGAGAAAAATCGCATATGGTAGGAAGACAGAGATGAGCTGGGAAGGAGTGGAGGCGGGGCGGAGGGGTAGAGTGAGGCTGGATCACACAAAGCCTTGCAAAGCAGCCACGCCAGGCAACAGGACCACGGGCAGGTGTTTTTGGACTCATCACCTCCGTGCCTTCTTGCCCCACATTCCATTTGCCTGAAAAGTCCCCTTCTAGGTAAAGTTCGTATCCAGGGCTATGCCTTGCCAGTGCCCTGGAATCTGAAAGCGATGGATCAGCTTTCCTGGGAATCCTGCCACATCGCACTCTCCTGTGTGTCTCGTGTGTCTGTTGCCCCTGGGGGCTGATGAGTTGAGGGACTGTCACGGTACACCCAGCACCTAGTGTAGGGCTAAGGGAGGCCGCCAGCCTTCCTGGGAGATGGAGGTTCAGAGCCAGCTGCAGCAGGAGCAGGGAGGAGAAGCAGAGAGGGACAGGGCAGTGAGAGATGGCAAGAAACCAAACAGGGAAAGTCCACTCAGGTTTTTTGATCTTAGGAATAGGGAATAGGAGAGCAATTCTTTTTATAACTGGAA
Organism: Oryctolagus cuniculus; assembly: GCF_051225735.1. Classification (NCBI taxonomy): domain Eukaryota; kingdom Metazoa; phylum Chordata; class Mammalia; order Lagomorpha; family Leporidae; genus Oryctolagus; species Oryctolagus cuniculus. The sequence goes on along the minus strand of NC_142876.1, from coordinate 55,476,878 downwards.
AAGATAGCAGCAATCATCTTCAAAACCAGAGACCAGAGCAGAGCGTCACAGGGTGCAGGAGGCTGGCCGGCAGAGTCCAGGTGAGGGGCCGTTGATGGAGGGCTGAGTAACCGTGGCAGCTTGGGCCTCTGCCCATCAGTTAAGAGCATGACTCCAAATCCTCCACGCAATTGGAATGGTCAGTGCCCACTGCAAAACTGCGGTTTGCTTTTATGGCTTTAATTAAATTGAATTAACTGTAATGAGCAGGGCTTCTGTTTGCCTTACTCTCCAATGCCAAATGGTCTATTTTAGCTGTCTAGCACCGTGTCTGAACTGAAAATCCAAGTGTTGTGCATGTGGGCTCTTATTTTTTTTTTAAATTTTTTTTGACTAGAAGGGCAAGCTGATATTTTGATAGCTGCAATGCAGTAATAGGAATGGAAAGGAGTTGCTTGTGGTAGCTGGGGGTCCCCAAGCCTGCCACTTCTAGCATTTGTAAGCTCTGAAGCATGGCTGTCTTTCTGTGTCCTGGGTTGTCCTGGGAGTCAAGAGACCTGGGCCTGAAAGCCAGCTCTCTCCCTTGCTAGCTGCAACATCTTGAGTGGAAAACCCATGGAATAGTCCTAAGTGCATCAAATGCGAGCGATGGTGATACTGCTCTTTGGGCCAGTTGATGATGAAATGTACACACCGATGCCAGCAATGCAGCCAGTGCTTCCTAGGTGCTCCCAGTAGCGTGTGCCCCAGGGCTCACACAGCTCCTCTTGTCTTCAAACTGGGGAGGACAGGTCCTGTGCCGTAGAAGGCGAAGCCCTGCGCCCTCCCTGTACACATCTCACTGGGCGCCTATAGCAGTCAGCTTTTCATGACTGTAGCAAACACCCAAGGCAGGCTCACTTTGTAAAGGAGCAGGCTCACAGTTTTGGAAACTGAAAGTCCAAATATGGCACAGGATGTGGCCTTGGCGAGGGGCCCCTGGGGTCATGGAGCTCACACTGGAAGGGTCGCATGGTGAGCCAGGAAGCAGTGAGAGTGGCTGGGCCCTTGTGGGGAGCAACTGGGAGCAACTCGGACTAGACTAAGTTACTGGAATTAAGACTTATTCTATGCATCTGCTCTCCCACAATATGGCGCTGAGAAGGGAAACAGCTTCTACACAGCTGCCTCCAGTTCAACCAATAAACTGTGGGACCTGTTCCTGATTGGAGGAGAGCAGCGTACTCGGCGTGTGGGTAGCAGAGTTGGGATTGGTGGAAGAGGACTATAAAGGAGGAGAGAGACAACATGCACCAGGAACATCTAAGAGGAACATCTAAGGGGAACACCTGTGCAGCCCCCGAGAGAGCCGGCCGGCGGTGTGCCGCTCCCCCGCGGAAGTGGGGAATGTGGCAGGGGGAACCGCCCTTCCACGGAGGTGGAAGGGTCGGTAGCCAACCCGGGAAGAACCAGCAGCAAACCCGGGGAGGGCCGAGCAGAAGAAAGAACAGCGCAGGGTCCTGTGTCGTTCCTCCACAAAGACGGGGAGCGACATAATGGTGCCGTGACTTGGATAGGAAACTTAGGAGGGAAGAAACGGGAAGAAGTGGAAAAATATCGGAGAGAGAGACTAGCAAACAGCCTAGGGAAAAGCCGGACGAAAAAGGTGCCGGAAGAAGCTATTGAAAGCCTAGGCATAGACTCGGATATGGACTGTGGGAAAGAAGTTAGGATTGAAAGCGAAAGTGAAAGCTTTCATAGACTCGGATGCGGACTATGGCGGGGAAGCTAGGAGATTGAAAGCGAAAGTGAAACCAGGAGGAGGCTTGGACTTGGATACGGACTGTGGGGAGAGGCCAGGAGAAATGAGGGAGGAATATTGTTGGAAGAAAACTTAGGGAAACATACCGGGTAGAGAAAAATGTTAGGGAGGATGAAGCCGCGAGTGCAGGCCGAGGCGGAGACGTAAGCCAGCTTGGAATTCTTCAAGTCAGCCCGGGGAGCAAGAGGCGAAGATCTGGAACCAGAGGCAGAGACGTGGGCCGCCAGGTTGGAATTCGCCAGGTTAGTCCGGGGAACTTGGATTGAATGCTAGTGGCGGAAACGTGAGCTGGGGCTGTGTGACTCGTGGAAGCCGCCGTGTGCAGAGAGAGCACGGGGCGTGAATAGATAGGGAACGCGGGGCTGGCGCGAGGCCGTGGTGCGGACGCGAAGGGCGTGGAGACCGCGGAGCGTGCGAAGCCAAGCCGCGCAAAGCCGGGAAGCCGCGCAGATGAGAGAAGCGCGGGCTGAAGCGGCTCAGAGCTGGGAAGCCGCCGAGAAGCAGCCTCGGGGCGGGCGCCGGGAAGCCGCAGGGATAAGAGAAACAGAAGTCTAGAAGTGAAATGAGAGAAATAGGAATGCTGGTATATAGAAGTAAAATAGGAGAAATAGGAATGCCCGGAGATAGAGAAATGGAGAAAGGCCTCCCCACAACACAGCAATGAGAGAGCTTGGATTCGGTCTGCCTGATTAGGACGATAAGCACCTGCGGGCGGCTAGCAGCTTATGCGCCGCAGGTCACCGAAGACAGGCACGAATTAACATCAATAAGTCTCCCCACAATACGGCAATGAGAAGGCTCGGATTCGGTTTGCCTGATAGGACTTGTAAGCACCTGCAGGCAGTTCTAGCAGGGAAGAGCATGCGCTGCAGGGCACCGAACACAGGCACGCATCAGCGCCTAAAAACCTCCTCACAACATGGCAAAGAGAGGACCCGGATTCGGTTTGCCTGATTGATAGGACTTGTAAGCACCTGTGAGCAACTCTAGCAAGCAGAGCAGAGTGTGTGCCACGGGGCACTGAAGACAGGCGTGTATCAACGCCACAAAATAAAAAGAAAGGGGGATCTGTGGGGAGCAACTGGGAGCAACTCGGACTAGACTAAGTTACTGGAATTAAGACTTATTCTATGCATCTGCTCTCCCACAATATGGCGCTGAGAAGGGAAACAGCTTCTACACAGCTGCCTCCAGTTCAACCAATAAACTGTGGGACCTGTTCCTGATTGGAGGAGAGCAGCGTACTCGGCGTGTGGGTAGCAGAGTTGGGATTGGTGGAAGAGGACTATAAAGGAGGAGAGAGACAACATGCACCAGGAACATCTAAGAGGAACATCTAAGGGGAACACCTGTGCAGCCCCCGAGAGAGCCGGCCGGCGGTGTGCCGCTCCCCCGCGGAAGTGGGGAATGTGGCAGGGGGAACCGCCCTTCCACGGAGGTGGAAGGGTCGGTAGCCAACCCGGGAAGAACCAGCAGCAAACCCGGGGAGGGCCGAGCAGAAGAAAGAACAGCGCAGGGTCCTGTGTCGTTCCTCCACGAAGACGGGGAGCGACAGGCCCTAACTCTGGTTCCCATCACTACCATCTTGTGAGGACCTAAGGACCAGTGACCTAAGGGCCTCCTGCAGTTTCTACCACTTTCCAAGAGCACCACCCTGCCATCAATCAAGCCCAAATGCATGAGCCTGCAGGGGACATTCAGCATCCACATTAATATCAAAAGCCAAAGCAATGCCTTTGCCATTAATCCCCAGTGTTCACTTGCTCTGGGATTACAGGAGGAACACAGGCTGAGCACAGCTATCCCCTGGCTCATCGCCATCACCTGTCACTGAGCTGAACTTGCTGCCTTTCACTGAGCCTTTACAGAGTTGCTGAGGCTCTCCTTCCCTCGGCCTTGGGTCTGTTCCCCTCATGGTCACCTACTGGATCTCACCTGCAGATGACAGAGCCGTGTTCCTTTCTTCCTTAATGCCATACCCTTCCGTGAAATAAGGGGCAACCCCATCTGCTTTGCACCTCACCATGGAACTCCAGTCCCCACAGAGGGAGTTATGTCGCACAAGGTATTCCCTAAACTGTTCTGAAATTTGGAAACATCTGAATTCCAAACACACATGGATCCCAGGGTTTCAGAAAGGGCCAACAAAGCCGCCCTGCAGACAGCATTCTCACACTGCATGCTATTGGATCCTCGTCCAGCCCTTTGGGTCATCTCCCAGAGACTCTCCATTTGAGAGGCACTGACACATTGCAAATTTAAGAAACCAAGTCAGGGGCCGGCGCTGCGGCTCACCAGGCTAATCCTCTGCCTGTGGCGCCGGCATCCCGGGTTCTAGTCCCAGTTGGGGTGCCAGATTCTGTCCCAGTTGCTCCTCTTCCAGTCCAGATCTCTGCTGTGGCCCAGGAGTACAGTGGAGGATGGCCCAGGTCCTTGGGCCCTGCCACCCGCATGGGAGACCAGGAGGAAGCACCTGGCTCCTGGCTTTGGATCAGTGCAGTGCACCGGCCACAGCGCAGGTTGTACATTTATCTGGTGCAGTCAGGAAAAGGCACCTGAGCCTTTTCTCTTAACCTCTCCTCCGTGGTGGTTTTTTTTTTTTTTTTTTTTTTTTGACAGGCAGAGTGGACAGTGAGAGAGAGAGGAGGGAGAGACACACAGAGAAAGGTCTTCCTTTTGCCATTGGTTCGCCCTCCAATGGCCGCCCCGGCCGGTGCACCGCGCTGATCCAATGGCAGGAGCCAGGTACTTCTCCTGGTCTCCCATGGGGTGCAGGGCCCAACACTTGGGCCATCCTCCACTGCACTCCCAGGCCACAGCAGAGAGCTGGCCTGGAAGAGGGGCAACCGGGACAGAATCCGGCGCCCCGACCGGGACTAGAACCCGGTGTGCCGGCGCCACAAGGCGGAGGATTAGCCTAGTTAGCCGCGGCGCCGGCCTCCGTGTTGTTTTCTATTTCACACTCACCCGAGATATAAATTACTTGATTACACTAGAGAAACACAGACTTCTGGTGGTTAGGCATGTGAACTCTCAACTCAGAATATCTGAGTTCAAGTCTCAGCTGCACCACTTGGCAACTGTGTTACCCTGGATGGGTTACTGCACTGTTCCATTCTCCTATTTCTTCATCTGTAAATTGGGTATAATAACAGTACCTGCTTATTTTTTTAAAAAAATTATTTGATAGGCAGAGTTAGACAGTGAGAGAGACAGACATAAAGGTCTTCCTTCTGTTGGTTCACCCCCAAAATGGCTGCTATGGCCGGCGCTGCGCTGATCCAAAGCCAGGAGCCAGGTGCTTCCTCCTGGTTTCCCATGTGGGTGCAGGGGCCCAAGGACTTGGGCCATCCTCCACTGCCTTCCTGGACCACAGCAGAGAGCTGGACTGGAAGAGGAGCAACCGCTATTAGAACCTGGCACCCATATAGGATGCCGGTGCCGCAGGCAGAGGGTTAACCAAGTGAGCCACAGCGCTGGCCAGTACCTGCTTCTTAAGGTTGCTGTGAAGATGAGTGAATGCATGCAAATTACTCACCAGGCACAAACAAATGGCAACTATTATTATTATTTTATCTCACCTGTCTGAGCTTCTGCAGCTAGCCTAGCATCAAAGAATCTCATTATAGGTTAATTGAATTCAATTAAGTTCTAAAGCCAGATCACGGGGCCTTCATATAGAAATGTACAGTGTAACTCACCACTGGCAGGGACAGTCTCAGCAGGTGGCTGCATGCATAATCCAAGGGCTTCCCAATGCCCCAATCTAATAAAATGGAAAGATGGGAAATTATACTTATTGACCAATTCTAAAGGAAATTCATGTTTCAAAAATGACTTATTTATTTATTTGGAAGAGTTACACACAGAGAGAAGGAGAGGCAGGGAGAGAGAGAGAGAGAGAGGTCTTTAATCCGTTGGTCACTCCCCAGCTGGCCACAATGGCCGGAGCTGTGCCGATCTGAAGCCAGGAGCCAGGAGCTTCTTCTGGGTCTCCCATGCGAGTGCAGGGGCCCGAAGACCTGGGCCATCTTCCACACTTTCCCAGGCCATAGCAGAGAGCTGGTTCAGAAGTGGAGCAGCCAGGACTCAAGCCCATGCCTATATGGGATGCCAGCACTGCAGGCAGCAGCTTTACCTGCTCTGCTACAGCGCCAGCCCTGGAAATTCATTTTACCTTATGAAATTGTTACCCAGGTGTTTGCTTATTTCAACTCTAGATGAATGCCTCTTGGGAGGAGAAAGGGTTAAACTTTTACTTTTAATGCTTTCAACAGCTTTTTGATTCAGGCCTGTGTGGAGGGGAAGGAAGAAAACATGCCAGTGCCTCACTTCGCAAAAGAACAGGAAGCCTCAGTTGGCAACATTTTCCCTGTACTCCAGAGAGCTGAAGGTCAAGGTGTGTTCTGGTGAGGAGCTGGCACGGAGGCTGAGCCTGTGGCTCAGGGTCTCAGGGCCCCGCTTCTGCCTGCTCACCAGGGCCTATGCCTCTCCCACGTCCCCTGGCCAGCCGGGGTACAGGACCATTTTTCCTGAGCCCTGTTGCAGGTTTATCCTGCCTCTGCACAGAGACTGTGTGCAGCTTCTACAGCGGGGGCAGCTCAGGCCAGAAAGCTCTCAGTGTCAGAGGGAAGAAGAAAACCCTTGTAAATGGCAGGAGAAGGCCATCCCTTCATGATGTGTAGAAGTCATACTATGGTTCCTGGAAACCACAATTAAAAAAAAAAACAAAACAGAACCAAGATCAATCAACAGCCATACTGTCTTGAAAGTTCAGGTCAGCACAAGGCAATGATAGAGGGTGGCTTTGGTCTCCCGTGGGCCTGACTCCAGGAGCTGTGTGGTTCTCAAGGTCTCTCTGGACAGGGACCTTGGCCTTGGGCAGTGAGGGTCAGTGTGGCCGGGGCTTCACATCCCTGGCTGGCAGATAATCAGAGGGGGCACTCGTGGTTAGGCCCATGGGCTGGGAGCCAGCGGCCTGCACTTCAACACAGCTCTGCCTGATTGTGGGGCCGTGGGTGAGTAATTTACCCTCTCTGTCTTGGTTCCTGAGCTGCAAAATGCGGATCAGAACAGTGTCCTCCTCAAGGCGTTCAACACCTGGCACGGGTCGGTCATTCCCCAAGTGTTCTTTATCACTGCTGTGTTCAGTCTTGGTTGTGCAACCGGGGGACTGAGCTCTTTAAGTCTGTTTCCTCCTAGCAAAAACAGAGTGAAATGTTAACCTTGGGGCCACTGTAAGGTTTCCATGCATTAGTGTACAAATGTGTTAACTGGCTTCGAAATCAATAGCTGGTACCTTTTCCAGGGCACTCATCCCTCTGTATGGGTGGGACATTGGGCCCTGGACCCCTAAAGATACCAAAATCTGTGGATGCTTAAGTCCCTTAGAAAAATGGCATGTTTTGTACACAGAATCTATGCATATCTTCCCATATACTTTATTTTTTTAATGTTTTTTTTTTTTTCATTTTATTTGAAAGGCAATAAGAGAGGGAGGGGGAGAGAGAATATCTTCCATCCACTGACTGGTTCACTCCCCAAATGCCTACAGTAGCAGGGGCTGGGCCAGGTCACAGCCAGGAGCTAGGAACTCCATCTGAGTCTCCCACATGGGTGGCAGAGACTCAAGTACTTGATCCATCCCCTGCAGCCTCCCAGGGTGTGCATTAGCAAGAAGATGGAATCAAAAGTGGAGCTGGGGCTTGAACCTAGGCACTCAGATATGGGATGCAGGCATCCTAAGCATCGCCTTAACTGCTCTGCCTAATGCCCACTCCCTCCCATGTCCTTCAAACCATCTCTGTTGATGTTCTTGTTAGTATAGTATCAGTGCTATGTAGACAGCCGTTATGCTGGATCGTTTAGGCAATAATGACAAGAAAAAACCTGCAGGTGTTCAGTACAGACGTAACTCTCTCCCTGCATAGCTGTATTTTTGACCAACAGTGAGGGTTTCTTGGGAGGGTTCTACATCTTCTCATAGACTCCCCATGGCAACTTTCCTAATGTCCATCTGATTTCAGGTCTCTGCTGCCTGCTGAACACAAAGTTTGCTTCCTGTTCAGCATGGCATGAAGCTGCAGCGGGTGTAGCAGGCAGCGCTCCAGCAAGGAGAGGAAGCCTGGTGTAGAACATTAGAAAGTTGCAGGCAGTGGTAGGCCCTATTTTGAGCAAATAACAGTAACTTAGCTCAACCTCACAGCACCCCTCAGGGCAAGAACTATCACAATCCCATCTGGCAGGCATTGAAAATGTTCAGAGAGGTTGTGTAGAAGTGGGATTCGGAGCAGGGGCATCTCGCCCGGAGTCTGTGTGCTGAGTACGTGACATTGGCCTTGAGCAGAATCTCTCCACGGAAAGAGGAGGCTGGGAACCCGGAGGGGACGAGAGAGGGGAGTTGGTCAGAGTGCTGTGAACACCAGGCCCACCTTCAATCTAAAACAATTTCTTCCAGGAAACACAATTCCAATTAGTCTCTGTCATCAAAGCAGCTGCAGTCCCTGGTCCTTGTAATCGTCCTTTTCCACTTCCTCTCTCCCCTCCCCTTGGCCGCCTCCTTGATTTCAAGGCAGACAAATGAGGTCAGAGAACGGCAGCAACTGGACACAGTGTCCTTCTTGGTGGGTCACTGGCTCACAAGGTCACCACAACAAACTCACCCGCTGCAAGGACTGTCCCTGGAAGGCTGGGGGAGGAGCAGGGTTCGTACTTCTGTGTCTCCTCGGGCTCTTGCCTATCAGAGGCCAGCACAGGAGGCTGTTGGCTGCAGAGGGAGCATTGTGGGGAGGGCGGGAGAGGGTTGGGGGTGACCTTGACCTTGAGAGGAAAGGCTTCAGCTGAGCATTTGGAAGATCCTCCCAGAGGCTATTCATTAGAAAGCTGCTTTGCACTGGCAACACTTCCTGATCACAGAATACCTTGTTACCAGTTTGAATCAGTGAAGTTTCTATTCCCTTCTGGGACTGCAATGAGGACTGTACTCCTAACTGTGGGGCAGTGAGATTAGCAGCGTCTGAATCATCTACATAGGGTACATTCTGTGGCCTAACTCGAAGCCCTGATGTCCCTCTGCCCAATCCGAGATACATAAGGATCATGATAAAGATTTGTGTAACAGCTGATAAACTATTTTGCATACATTTTTAGGAGATGAGAAGTCATTCTGTTTTAGACTGAAAAATTCTCTCCAAATAAAATCGAAGTGTCTCTTCTTGGGTGTAGCTTTCCCAGGCTGCAACTGCTGAATGGCTTTTTTTTTCCCTCCCTTTATTCAAAGATGGTATGAATCTTAGGGAAAGAAAGCTCTCGGTCTCAGATGGCTCAGTGCAAAGATTTAGCAAGAAGAAAGAAGGCTTGTTTGGAAGATCTGCCTAGTGTATTTTGGAAATGAAGAGAGTTTTAGTTCTTAGAGAAGGGAGGATTTATGGATTTATGTTTCCTCTGTAAGACAAATGACCCAAGCGCATGCTATTTTTTTTCCAGCACTAACACTAATCAATTACTTTTGTTACTTAAGAAATAAACAAGTAATCTCTAAAATGCAATAAGGGTAAAATTCACTGGGTTCTAGTGTTTGGGGGCTTTCTGAAACTTTGTTTTGTTGTTTTTGGTCTCTAGAGCTGCCCTCTGGCTAATTCTTAATAATGGGGTACTTTCTCCTTTTGCCCACAAGAGAAATCAAGTTTAGAAATAGCAAATGTTGGGGCAGGAGAGGACCTTGGGAACATCCAAGCTACGCGTCCCTGTGGAAGGTCCAGGCATCCAGGCCTGGAGAGGCGCAGAGACCGCCCGAATCAGCTGCCTGCCCAGGAGGGCCAAGGTCGGGGGAGGCACCTTGGATCTGTGGCTCGCGCAGCTCCCGGTCTCTGCTCCCCACCCTCGCTGTGGAGCTGTCCCGCGTCTCGCATGAAACAAGCTCTCCCTCCGTGTGCACGTCCCGCACCCACCTCCCGCCACAGCCAACGAAAGGCCCAGGCATTCGACACATTCCCACAGACGCTCTGGCCACCTCGTGGCCTCGGGTCTCCGCGCGCGCGTCTCGCCGCCCGCGTCTGCAGGCGCGCGGCGACGCCGGCCGCCCGGGTCCGTCTCAGCGCCCGGCTCCGGCGGGGCGGCCCGGCCGCGCCGCGCCAGGCTCGAGGGGGTCAAGTCCAGGTTGCAGCGCAGGAAGGCGGCGGGGGAGGGGCGGGCCCGGCGCTCCCCCAGCCCCGGGCTGCACGGCGCGCGGAATGTTGGGCCGCTTCCATCGGTGTGGTATGTCTGTATAAACATCATTAGCCTCCGAGCCGACACGTCGTGCGTTTCTAATTGCGCCTTACAAATTGCGGCCTCCTTGAGTTTGCGGAGCGAATGGAGACCTCGACTGCCAGCCCCTGGGGTGCATTCCGGGGCTCCCCGCCTTCCCCGACGACTACGACGCCGCCGCCGAGGGACAGGAGCCTCTCTCTGGGGGCGAGGTGCGAGCTGGGTTCTTAGCGCACCTCATTTGTAACGTCGTCTTGGCACAGAAATGAATCTGCCCTGCTCACCTGGAGCTGGCAAAGTGGGGCTTCGAATTAGGGTCGAATCCCCGGGGCCGGCCCGTTTCCACAAGCCAGGACAAGGAGCCATGGCTGGGGTCCGCAGGGCTCTTAAGTGCGTAGCCGGCGACATCCTGCGTCCCTGTCACCTTTCCCGGGGCAGCGCAGTCTGCCCGCTGCACTCATTTCCCAGAGCACAAGCTTGGTTCCAAACTTCAAGCGAAGGGCCTCTAAGTGTTTCAGTATCCCCGAATCCTCTTCTCCCTTCAGCCTGGCAGGACTTGGTGGTGGTGGTGGCGGCGGCGGCGGCGGCGGCGGTGGGGCGTCACTTGCCTTACTTGGAAGTATGTACTTTGAGGCAGATCATACAAATGACAAAGATAAAAATCCCTCGGAGCCTATGGCAGTTTTGACTTTAAACATGAGGCGAGTTAACAAGGAAAGCGGCAATAAATTCAGCCCAGGGCATGACCCAGCACTAAATTGTCTCTTACAGTGTCCAGATTTCGGGCCAAGTTGTCAATGTGATGCCCCCTTTCCCCATCAGCCTCCTCAAGTCCCTTTTAGGTTGTGTTGTTTTTTGTTGGTTCACTCCTGTCTCACTGCCAAGCTCTCTCTGCCTCCCCCCCACCCTGTTTTCCCAGTTCTTTGCGCATGAGCAGAACAGCACACCCATCGCGCCTGTCCGCTCCATCCGCTAGGTTGCTGCTGCCCTCATAGACAGTTTGAAACAAGCTCATTTCAGAATATTTTGCTCATTCCCCAACACAAGCTGGTGAAAGATGCAAGGGGCTAGTCCGCGCTGGGAATGGACGGACCCACACTGTGGTGTTTGTCCTCTGCACAAGGTGATTGTGTGTCCTTCACAGTCGCCTTGGGAGCAGCCTGGCGAGGACGCACAGCCACCGCTGAGCTGGGCGGCCAGAGGCACACAGAGTGTCTGAGAGATGACCCCGGGCTAGGCTGCCGTGCTGATGGCAGGGAGGAAGCTATCCCAGAGGTGTTCTCTGCTCTATGTACAAGTTATTTAGCTTCAAAGGCTGTGGGTAAAAGGTGCTGGTTTTATGGCCCTGAGCCCTCTCTGCAGACAGTTACACAACAAGCCTGCGTTAAACCTTGTGCTATCTGCCCGCTCTGTCAGGTTTGGAAGGAAAGCATGATGATGTTACACGCACACACAGTATTTTCCTCCCCATGGTCAACAAGGGGAGGGAGATCAGAGTGTTCTCTTTGCTCAGCAATGAGTAAGTTTTTCTCGGGATACATGAGTAGTCCATAAGGCGAGGTTTGGGGCATCCAGTGGAGGATTCTGACTGCCCGTTGGGCAACGCTGGGGATTATACAAGGCAAGAAGTGAAAACAAAGTGAGGATTTCCTGCCTAAGCACAGGCAGTTCTCAAAGCATATCTCTGCCCAGGGCCTTTGCCCAACCGTAATAATAACGAAAGCTCAAATGTTCACATTTGCTGGGGATTTACTCTGTGCCCTGCGCTGTGTGTTGTCCCTGCATAGCTGACCTCATTCAAGCCTCACAGGACTTCAGTGAAGTGGTCCGCTGGGTCCCAGCGTTTCAGAAGCAAAGGGGCAGAGAGCAGTTAGGCAGCTTGCCCTAGACCACGCACTGAGGAAGCAGAAGGGAGCTGAGGGCACCACTTTCCAACCTTCCACTCTTCTGTCTCCCGTAGGATTCCACAGCGGAAAGTCATCAGCAAAACAACTCAAGGAGTGAAATAAGATCAATCAGATGTTCGATCCTGTGGCTAGCTACCGTTAACCATTAACGGGGTGTCTGGTATGAACCTCAGAGCAGTCCCTGCAGATGGCTACTGAGTATAATCCCCGACTTGAAGATGGAACAGCGGAGGCTCAAAGAAGCAGCATGACTTTCTCAAGGTCACGTGGTGGCAGAGGTGGGGCCTTCAACACGGATTTGCTCACTCCTGAGCCTGGACTTTTAATCTTACTGCCCCGTGTGGTGTCCTCTGTTCCCTGGTTGCATGTGTGTGTATGTTTGTGTTTTGTTTATGTGTAAGCTTGTGTATGTGCATGTTTGTAAGTGTGTGTGTATTTTTTGCGTATATGTATGTATTTTTGTGTGTGCATGTGTATGTGTGTGTGTGTATTGGGGAAGGGAGACAGAGAAGCCCATTTAAGGTAAGTAGCAAGACATGAAATTTTCGCTTTAATAACCCTCTTCCAAATTGTATCAAGTGGCTGTAATTCCTGCGGCAGCCCTGACAGTGAGAGTGGGGTGGGCAGGAATTGTGCAGGGAGGACGAAGAGGTAGGGGCAGAGGGGGGCGTGGCAGTGAGGGATGAGTTTGGGTCAAGGACTGGCTAGGAGCCTGCATCGCAGCCCGGGCGCCTTTGGAACTCCTCCACCTTTGTGTCTAACTCAGTGCCTCGCAAGCAAATGTTCGTGAAATGTCAAGAGCTGAACCGAACCGAGTGAGATCAGTGCAACCTCTTCACCCAGCCCCCCTCAGTCTTCTCCCATCACTGCCTGTGCCCTCTCCCTTCCCTTTCCCTGCCTGCTTTTCTTGGGTGCCACCAGTTTCATGCCACAACCAAAGGACATTTTTTTTTAAAGATTTATTTATTTGAAAGGCAGAGTGGCAGATTTAGATAGATAGAAAGAGGATTGCAGGATTGATCAATAGATAAAATCTCTGTCTACTGGCTGATTCCCTAAATGCCTACAACAGCCAGGACTGGGCCAGGCCAAAGCTGGGAGCCAGGAACTCCTTCTGGATCTCCTATGTGGGTGGCAGGGACTCAAGGATTTGAGCCATTATCTGCAGTCTCCCAGGCACATTAGCAGGAAGCTCAGTTGGAAGCGGAGTAGCTGGAACCACAACCAGGAACTCTAAAGTAAGGTGTGAGCATCTGAAGCAGTCTTAACCTTACTGCCACCCGCCCCAGGACAGTTTTTAGTGGAGCTATGTCAGGGCTCTTCGGTTATGTCCCCGGTTAGGAAAGTGATGCTGGTGAGACAAACACGCACAGAGCTCTCTGGGTGCCAGCCGCTGTTCTCAGCACTTTCAATGTATCAATTTATGGGATTCTCTGTGAAGTAAGCATGCTTACGATCCACACCTTACAGATGAGGAAGCTGAGGCACAGAGCTTAGGTAACCTGCTGAGGTCACTTGTGAATTAGAGACCAAGTCCTTACTGAAACCCAGGTGATCTGGCTTTAGTGTGTGTGCTCCTAACTACACCAAATGGTCTGTTAGAAAGAGCTAGGGGGCACTGGTGCTGTGGCATAGTGGATAAAGGCACCGCCTGCAGGGCCAGTAACCCACATGGGTGCTGGTTCGAGTCCTGGCTTCCCCACTTTCAATCCAGCTCTCTGCTATGGCCTGGAAAAACAGTGGAAGATGGCCCAAGTCCTTGGGCCCTTGCACCTGCATGGGAGACCCAGAGGAAGCTCTAGGTTCCTGACTTCAGATCGGCCCAGCTGCTCCGGCCATTGCAACCATTTGGGTACTGAACCAGCAGATGGGAGATCCCTCTCTCTCTCTCTCTCTCTCTCTGCCTCTGCCTTTCAAATAAATAAACAAATCTAAGAAAAAAAAAACAGCTGAAGGTTGGTCTGATTGCATCCAAGCTCCACACAGCCACCTCTCTGATGCAGGTCTGACCTTCAAATCAAACAGGTCAAAGTAAAAATTAGTCTCAGATGGGGCTGGCATCGTGGCTCACTTGGTTAATCCTCCGCCTGCGGCGCCAGCATCCCATATGGGCACTAGTTCTAGTCCTGGTTGCTCCTCTTCCAGTCCAGCTCTCTGCTGTGGCCCAGGAGTGCAGTAGAGGATGGCCCAAGTGCTTGGGCCCTGCACCCCTATGGGAGACCAGGAAGAAGCACCTGGCTCCTGGCTTCAGATCGGTGCAGCGCCAGCCATAGCAGCCATTGGGGAATTGGGGTATGACCAACGGAAGGAAGACCTTTCTCTCTGTCTATAACTCTACCTGTCAAATAAATTTAAAAAAAAAATTAGTCTCAGTCACTTTGGAAATGGCCCTCTCTGCTTCCCTCCCTTTTTCTCTCTTGTCTGTCAGCTTTCTAGGAATTACTTAAAATTCTTTTTGCTCTGAGTCCATCAAATTCCACTCTTCTGAGATTCCTCCCAGCAGGCAGCATGCCATGACTAACACAGGTTCTGTGTGAATCGGCCCCAAATTCAACGTCGCGGGTCTCCAGTGTCAGACATCAAACCGCGGCGGGGAGCTGCTTCACGCGCAGAGCTCACCTGCGTTCCAAGTGCCCTGACGCAGTCTCCACACGGCAGGGCAGGGAGAGTTCCCCAGCCAGCGTCACCACCTCAGACGGACTGTGCAGCCACAGAGAGACCTCACTGGTTCCTTCAGACATGGGAACAGGAAGTGGCTACAGATGAAATTCTGGACTCCTGAGTGCAAGTTAATACATCAAGCAGCTGTACTGAATGTGGCCATGAACCGGGGTTCCTCTAAAAGGACTTTAATAGCACAGCCAAATTTGAACTTCCTGCGTTTGCCTGCAAGCATCCTTGCAAATCTGGCCTCTCAGGGACATTGCTGTACTGACTGTTTTTAGGAATCGGGGACATCGTGTTAAAGTGGAGGTGCGGACCATGAGAGAGAAGAATGACATGTAGCGGCAAGAAGATGAGCCGGGGAAGGGAAGTGTCACTCCACTATGGGCAATGTCCTCTGATAAGTGTAGGACGCTTCCTGGACATCCGATAAGAGCAGGAAATACTTGGCAGAGACTTATTAACCTAGGAACTATTGACTGTTCCCATCCAGCATATTGGCGGATTGGTCCAGATAAGGAAATTCAGGAGTCTGTAGAACGTTTGCGGTTATGGTTCCCGATGTACAGGAACCCCCATTGCTAAAGAGATGGACCGTGGGGAGCTCATTCAGGCCGAGCAGGGGGCTGTGCGGGAGCTTCCATATCCTTGGGGTAAAAGTCCATATGTCACAGCATTCAGGCAACTTCCTCAGTGCGAGGAAGTCACTATGCTTGTTGTATTTCTGCCAGTTCTCAAAATAAATACAATAGCTTGCGTCTTCCTTACAGCGTGTGATCTCACTGTGTCCTTCGCAACACCGCTGCGAGGTAGGTGCCCGTCAGCGTCTTGACGTCTGTTTCACAGATGAAAACAGCAGGCCCAGGGAGAGCGACAGGAAGGGCCTGTGTTCAAGCTGCAGGGTGCTCACTGGGAGCTGGGCCCGGGGCCTCGGGGCTCCTGACTGCGAGCTGACGCGGCGCTACCATTGCCACCCACTCAGACGGCTCGGGCGCCCCTCAGTGCGTGGAAAAGGCGTCTAAGCGAGATGGGATCCTGGCAACCTCCGCATATCGGGGTGAAGGCAGGGTGGTGCAGAGCCCCTCACACCTGGAAGTGATATCCCGTTGGTTTCCCAAAGGCGTCACGGTGGGGATAAAGGTTGCACTGGGAGAATGAGACCTGTGGGAGCCGGTGAGCCAGCTGCCAGGGGAGTTCAGGGCTGCTCCCTCCCGTCGCCATATTCATTTCGTTTGTCCCCATAGCTGTCTCTAAGTGAGGATAAGAACTGTGATTCATGAGTTGCTAAGGGCTGTGGAGGAAACTACTCTTATATAAACACCACTGATGTGGAAGAGCTGCAGAAAACCAATTATTCAAAGTGGACTTTTATTGTACTTTCAAACCTAATTTGTTGTCATTCCACAGCTCTGTTCTTTTCCTTTTTCTTTCTCTGCTCCTCCTCCTTCTTTTTTGTTTTTGTATTTTTGGCAAATAATCCAAATCTCAGTAGATTAATGCAATCAGAAGGCACAGGCCAGGCATTTCTAATCAAAAGCCTGAAATCCAAAATGCTCCTGAATCCAAAACTTGGAGTGCCAACATGACATCACACCTGGAAAATTCCACAGTGACTTCATGGGACAGGTCAGGGTCAAAACAGGCACCCGCAGCTCACTAGGCTAATCCTCCGCCTGTGGCACCGGTACTCCGCACCCTAAAATATTGTATAAAATTGCCTTCAGGCTACGTGTATAAGGTGTATGTGAAACATAAATGAATTTCATGTTTCAATGTGGGTTCTAGCCCCAAGGCATCTCATTTGTATATGCAAATATTCCCCAAATCAGAAAAATCCCCAATTCAAGACGGTTCTGGTCCCAAGCATCTCACTAGCAGCCACTCCACATGTCACATCTTGCTCCAGTCAGATCTAAAAGGGGTGTTTCTGATCACGGGGCAGCTCTTGGCAGACTCTCCCAGGCGTGGGCTCCCTATCACCAGGCAGCCTCCCAGGTCGTAGTGGGAATCTCCCTCAGGCCTGCGGAAGTCCAGAGAGCTGCAGCAGTGCGTGTGGAAGTGCTGCCGTGGGCCCCCTGGAAGTGGCCTGTGCTAGTTCAGCTCATATCCACGGACTAGAGTGCAGTCAAGGGCCACAGCGGCCCAGGGTGCATGCTGGGGAAGAAGACGGGAGTTTGGAGAAGAGTCGGCCTATGAGCCGTGCTCTTCCTGTAGGTGAGTTCCTAGTCACAGGGCAGAGGCCACTTAGTTGGATAAGTCCAAAACCAGGACAGGCGTTTTGTCCTGCAAGGAGGCTTTTAGATGGAAACTGTTTTCTTTTACTATTTTTTAAAAAAATTATTTATTTGAGAGGTAGAGTTACAGAGAGAGGGAGAGACAGAGAGAAAGGTTTCCATCTGCTGGTTCACTCCCCAAATGGCCACAACAGCCGGAGCTGGGCCGATCTGAAGTCAGGAGCCAGGAGCTTCGTCTGGGTCTCCCACGAAGGTGCAGGAGCCCAAGCACTTGGACCATCTTCTACTGCTTTCCCAGGCCATTAGTAGAGAGCTGGATCAGAAGAGGAGCATCTGGGACGCGAACTGGTGCCCACAAGGGATGCCAGCACTGCAGGCAGAGGCTTAGCCCACCACACCACAGCACTGGCTCCTGAAATGGTTTTCAAATGATGAGTCTCATGAAAGGAAATACAAGACAAGCAGGCTTCACTTGAAAAGAAATCCCATAGATATATTTGAGGATAATTTTATTATTAAAATAAGTTTATTTAAAATACATTTTAATCTCATCTCCGAAGACACTGCATTTCTATTTATTTAAACTTAAACACAGATTTTGGGGGGTTGCAATCAAGAGGAAGTATAATTTGGAGCTCTACTTCATTCCGATAGCACTTTTTACAGTGTAATATTGTATAGCATGCAAAGAACACGCATGGTCTTTAAGAGTTTCTTTTTACATATTTGTGCAGACATTATAATGCAATCTTTAATACCATGCATCTTTTGTTGAGTTGTGATAGGCTTCATTCTTCTTAGATTTTTAGATTTTAGTTTCCATTCTCCCCCTCTCTAGTGGTTAAGGCTGGGGCTTCCTCCAGATCCCTTAAAACTCATGTCAGCATCTGTGTAGTCATCGAGATGAGAAGCATTTTAGATGCTCTGGAAGGCTGGCTCGTGGAGCCTATTAATATTTACAATTTCCATGCTCTTCGACTTGAAAGGCCCATTTATGAATTGGAGTTTTTATTTTTATGACACAGATTCCAGGAATAGACTAGATGGAAAACATCGAGGATCCATTTGTAGTGACAAAATAATAAGGCATGCAAAAGCCCAATGTAAAACCAACACCTGGTGACAAAGTGGTCGTTCAGTAATAGAACATTTGGTAGCCATTCCTGAGAATGGAGCTGAGTGATTCTGGTTGAAGGGATTTCCATGAAGTATTGGTGAGACAAAGTGCAAACAACTATTCACACTACATAGTATGTTCCATTTCTGGAAAATAGATAAGATGAAAACACAAAGCTCTGTGTAATACAGATGGCCCAAGTCCAAGTGCAGAGGTACTTTTGTCCTGTCACGAACTAGAAGAGTGATACTCGAATGACAGGGCTACCAGGTTCTTTGGAGTGCACACTATTACCCACTGCCAGGACCTCATGACAACCAGTGCTTTAAATATGCAGTTCAAAGACATCCACTCAGGGGAGCGGCACCGTGGTGAAGCAGGTAAAGCCTCTGCCTGCAGTGCCAGCATCCCATACAGGCATGGGTTTGAGTCCCGGCTGCTCCACTTCTGATCCAACTCTCTGCTATGGCCTGGGAAAGCAGTAGAAGATGGCCCAAATTCTTGGGCCCCTGCACCCGCGTGGGAGACCCGGAGGAAGCTCCTGGCTCCTGGCTTTGGATTGGCGTAGCTCTGGCCATTGCAGCCATCTGGGGGAGTGAACCAGTGGATGGAAGACCTCTCTCCCTCTCTCTGCCTCTGCTTTTCTGTAATGCTGCCTTTCAAATAAATAAATAAATAAACGAATAAATCTTTAAAAAAACCCAAATACATCCATTTAGAAGATAGGGTTAAAGGAGATATCTGTCTTCAAGGTACATAAACTATGCTACACTCAATCACATAGTGATTTCGCTTTACATTTTCAGTCCTGCTCTCAAAGCATCGTGATATGTGTTCCTGGGGAACAATAAAACAGTGAAATAATCAAGGTGTCTCCTTTAAAAATGATAGGAATGATAATACTTAATTTTAAAATTATTACTATGTTCCAGGTAGCGGGCTGATTGTTTTATATGTATTATCTTATTTTTCCATTCTGAGGGCCATTGTCATTCACTTCTTCTTAAAGAAAAACCTAATATTTATTAAAAATTTACAGCTTGTGAGTGGTGAAGTCAGATGTAGAATCAGAAGGTGGGCTTTCTATGCTTCCTAAATGGTCTCTCTTTTTTAGTGTTTTTCTGCAAAATTAATCTCTTTCTATGCATTGAACTGATGCATCCTGGAAATACCATAAGATTACTTTTCTTGAATCAAGTAATAATTTACTATTGATTTTTACTTTAAAATTATGTTTGTATGTGTATGTACATACTATTATATACATATACATACTATTATACACACATAAATATAAAACATATTTCAAAAAGTTGGTGGAAAATGGAATGAAAAGATAAGGTGACTTTGTTGCAAAAAATTTTGAAATTCATGCAGATGAGGAGTTTTCAAAAAGTTCATGGCAGGGGCCGGGGCTGTGGAGTAGAGGGTTAGGCTCCTGGTGGCCATTTGGGGAGTGAACCAACAGATGAAAGATTATCTCTCTCCTTCTTGCTCTGCCTTGCAATTTCAAATAAATAAATCTTTAAAAAGAGAGAAAGAAAGAAAGAAAAATTTCATGGCAAATGCATTTTTTTGAAAAAAAACCATGCCTAGATTTAAACAAGTTTTTGCACCAAAGCAATTGATTTTTTTATTCAATTTCCATGAACTTTATTGTTAAGATTTATTTGAAGGCAGAGTTGTAGAGAGATAGCAAGAGAGAGAGAGAAAGAGAGAGAGATCTTCTTTGTACTGGTTCACTCCCCAAATGGCTGCAACAGCCAGGGATGGGCCAGACTGAAGCCAGGAGCCAGGAGCTTCTTTTGGGTCTCCCACATGGGTGCAGGGGCCCATCTTCTGCAGCTTTCCCAGGTGCATTAGCAGGGAGCTGGATCAGAAGTGGCACAAACAAGATGCAAACAGAGCTCCTATGGGCTGCCAGCATCGCAGTTGCTTCACTGTTGAATCCCATGTTAAATTTTTAGATAATAATTTTCTAACAGAACAGAGATACAATTTATGACTTGGAAGTCAAGAAGACACACAAGAGAATAAAGAAAACTTCATGTATTAGAAGACAGGAACCTGTAGAAAAATAAGCAAGAAATGTAATAAACATGGAATGGAATGGTAGACAGGAATTGAGATATCAGCAAATTCTTCACTTAAAAGGCAGGAAATATTAGCTGATACTGGAGACTATAGTCACCCATACTCTGCTTATAAGGGATGTACCTTAACAGTAATGACTCAGAAAGACAAAACGATAAAATTATCTCCAAATGGGAAGGCTTTCATTTATTTCAATCACATCATTCTCCTTGTTATTCCATGATTATCTTTATTTGATTGTCTCCCAGCTAGAAGGGGATTTTTTTTGAAAGAAGATGGCCTGGGGAGAACGGGTGTGGGGAAAGTGAGCTTCATCCACTGGTTCACTCCCCAAATGCCCACAATAGTCAGGGCTGGGCCAACCTGAAGCCTGGAGCCAAAACTCAACGTGAGTGTCCCATATGGGGGCAAGAGACCCAAGTGCTTGAACTACCTGGGGTCTCCCAGGGTGTACATTAGCAAGAAGTTGGGTTGAAAGTGGATCAACTGAGACTCGAACCAAACACTCTGATATGAGCATCAGAAGTGATGTCTTAACTACGGCATCACACATCTGCCCTGGAATCCTGTATTTTCAACACTCTACCCTAGTGTGGGACACATGGTAGATTCTGAATCCGTGTTTGTTAAGTGAGTATATAAATAAATGATAAATGAATGGGCAAGATATAAGTCAGTCTTTGACACGTAGTGTTTTACCAAGTAGAGGTTGGGGAGGAGAATGCTCTTCTCTTGAGGTTGGCCAAGAATCCCATGGACATTATTTACATGTCACTTTTTCATGCTTTATTCCAGCTATTATGCATATCTTGATTATTTTGTAATATCTGAAGTCTTCATTTTCTAGTTTCCTCCTCTTCTTTTTGGCACACTGTGGCCGGTTCTCTTCTTGACAATGAAACGATGCCAAACGCATCTGATCTTGCAAAGCCTGCTTTGTTAGTGTGTGTCGTATCTTCTTTCAGTTTTTCTTATTCATGTTGCCCAAGGTTGTGGTTATGATTATTTCAGAAAACTACAAATATGTCTCAAGGCAGGCACACCCTCATTTGTAAATAATGGTTGTGTCACTTAAAGAACATGTACGGCTTGGTAACCCTTGGAATTAGAACAATTCCCATCAACACTCTCTACGTGGCCGCTAGGATTAGGGAGGGCCTTGGCTGGGTGCTGCTGTGTCGCGGCGTGAGCCAGCGGAGCCCTCACAGGGCTGCCCAGTTCGGGCTTCAGGGGGCTCGTACATAATTTAGTGACAGCTCTGGTTCTAGTCTCTGGGAAACCAGAGGACAGGAAGAGCACCAGGCAATGTCCTATTCACAGAGGACAAGGCCCCTTGGTGATAATTAATGTAATCCTTATGACTAAGAATAGGTGTTAGCCAAGTTGTTTGCTTCTTTTAGAGAAAATGTTATCTGGCTTTGGCTTTTATCATTTTGCTCTATTAAATCCAGCTTTACATTTTCGTGTGTGACACGCTCTAAGAACATTGCCTCATTCCTTCAGCTTAACTCCAAGTGATCAACATCGAGGCCGAGACCACAGGACACCAAACATCTGGATTATCGCTAGCTTCGGGTTCTCCACTGAAATTTACATTTGTTGGTATGGATTTCCTGGCCTTCCTTGATACTTTTGAATCATGGCCATCAGCTAAAAGCTTCCCAAATAATCCTGATAGGTGTTCTTGAGGTTCCGAGTCTCTTTCCCAGGAGTGAGTTATTTGGACAGAAAACATTGAAATAAAAGCTCTTTTCCCACATGCTGCATTTGAGATCCTCCTGATGCTCACTGCAGGCTGGGCTGTGGAGGTGAACCACCCAGGGGCCCCAAACCGGGGCAGGAGACCCCTCTGTAAAGGTACTACAGCTCCTGCATTCAGGCCGGCTCGTGAGAAAGCCTGGGGCCTGTGCTCAGCCCTGTGCCAAGGCCAGTTCATAACTTGGAAGTCAGGAAAAAGCTGGGCACAGGCCTGGGCTCTCATTGGCAGCACAAACCTAGACTGTAGCTCCGAGTTCTGTGGAACAAGGCTGTCATCAACAAAGAAAGTGGATTCAGGGCTGTTGGGTGGCCAACTGTCCCAGTTTATCCGAGACTGAGACTTCTATGACACAGGACTTTCAGTGTTAAAGCCAGGTGAGTCCTGGACAGGCTGGGACAGCCGGGCACCTTAGCAGACAGTGGGGCTTTTCGGGATTGTGGCAAACATCACATGAAGTCAGTTCATGATAACCCGAAGTGCTGTTTCTGCACCATATCGCCCCCTTTGTTTTTGTTTGGTTCCCTTTATAAGAGATTGTTCACAACTTCTCTGGGTTTTGAAATCCTACTGGTTTTTCAGTGTCTGGCCAAGATGTCACTTCCTTTGTGAAATCTCCCTTGATTCCACTCTGCAATCCAAGTAGATTAGCTCTCCACAGCTGGAACGGACCCATGGCTCCCTCTGGAGTGCTGAAACCCACAGGGCTCTGAGTGGAGAGGGTTTACATCATTGACTTGGCTGCAAAACTTGAACTTACTGATCTTGAAGCCCTCGATAGCCTGTATTCATCTCAAGGAGTATGAATGCCTGTAGATTCTTTACTGCTTAAATATGCATGTTATTTGAGAGAGAGAGAGAGAGAGAGAGAGCACTCCCATGTGCTGGGTCACTCCCCAAATTCCTGCAGTGGCCAGGGATGGACATGACTGAAGCATGGAGCTGGGAACTCAGTCTACGTCTCCCATGTGGGTGGCAAGGATCCGGCTACTTGAGGGGATTCATTCAGAGCAAGGCACTGAAGTGGAAACTTGACCTGAGCAAGTCTTAATTGAAATAGACAGTGTTTAATTCAAATTCAACCCGTGGCAGCAAATCACGGGCCACCAACTGGCTCAACACAAATGCAAGGTGAGAAACTCAGCAAAATCTACTCATTTCCAAATACTGGAAAAGGCAGAATTCTCAAGGCAGAATTCTTAATCCTAGAAAAACAATTAACTCCTTTCAAGCCAATTTCTTTCATCTATGGCTGGAAGATATCACCAGCGCATTTTTTGCACATGAAGGCATGGCATAGTCATTGGAATTGAAAGGGACTTTGGAGCCTCTCAGCTTGTGCAGAAATTCCTTCCTCAACACCTTTCGAAGGTGATCAGCCAAGTACTTGATCCCTCACCTGCTGCCTCTCAGGGTCTGCATTAGCAGAAAGCTGGAACTGGGCGCAACGCCGGAACTCTGAACCTAGATATTCTGAAACGGGGTGGAGGTGTCCCAGCTGATATCTTAACCACTAGGCCGAGTGCCCACTCTGGCACTGCCACACTTAGTGCTCCCACTTTGCCACTCGCTCATGTTTGTCATGAATTGGTGGCTGTATCCTCATGCTGCAAGCAAGAGAAGGCACCAGGTGGGGAAGGGCATGCCAGCTAGTGGATTCCCTGTGTATAAGACAGGCAAAAGCTTACATCTGTACATGCGACTCCTCCTTAGCCGGAATGGGGTCACGTGCTCTTCCCCACACCGACCGCTGGCCATGAGGATTGCGATTTCCAAGGCTGCTTTAGACTCATCGTGATTCTATGCCTGGGGCTTTGGTGGAGCCTCTTCTTCCAGAGATCGAGGGGTCCCTACAGCAACCTAAACAACTCTGCCCAGTTACCAGGAGGAAAGGGGTGGGGGTGGATCACTGGATGGTGGGGAGGAGGTGGGGAGCCAGTGGGGAGCCATGGGGACAGAACCTGCGACAAGCACAGTTCAAATATTCAAAGATTGCTTTCAGATCTCATCATAATTTTTCTTTGATATTAAAATATATTGTTTCTTTACCCAATTCTCCCACTTTTGTTTTTGATTGGCCTCCTATGTGTGGCTCTGGTCTATGCTGGAGCTCAGCCCAGTCTCCCTGATGCTCATGTGTAGGGCAGTGGACCATTCCCTCGTGGTAAGGTCCTGCATTCCCCGTCCACTTTGTTGGCTTTGGCAGCCGCGTCGTGGGCTGGCCCTTACAGAGTTGTGGTTGACTTCAGTTTCACAGGAAGTGCCTGCATGTCATGTCCCCTCTCCAGTCTCTGTGTAACTGATTTCTCAAAAACCCTAAATGAGGCCTGCAATGTGCTGATTTGGGGAAGCCAATGCATGAGACTACAGTGAGGGCTTATTTTGGTTAACCTTAAACAGCTGTTCACTAATGAAATATGTTTAAGAGACCAAGACATGCATTTTATAAAGGGTCTTTTCAAAAAATTCTATAAAATCCATAGGTAGCCATGATGTATTATATTACCGCGTGTGGATTCAGAAGAAGAACTGTCACCTCTTTAAGTTTCTTTTTGCTTTTCCTAAAGCACTTTTTTTTTTCCTGGTACATTAGCATGTGCTACCTCTAGGCCACACCAAATCAATTTGATTTATGTTGCAACAGGGTGGAAAATAGAAATAAGGCACGATAACTTTAGTATGTTCAATAATAAACACGCAATGGAGGCCTGATACCTTTGGAGATAACATTCTTTCATGGAATTTTAGGAACTATGGAATTTTGCTGCTAGGGTGCCTTTTGATCTAAAGCATTTTCATCCAATACAGGATTAGTACGTCTTGAAAAGTTGAAGTGTTAACAGTTACACTGTAATGATCATGTTTGGTTTTGTGATACCCAGCATGTATCTGATCATCTCTAAGATTGCTAGAAAATATTGATTATTTCTAGAAATGACTTCAATTCACTTTATATATGCATGAATAGATATAGATAAAGCTAGATAAATAGATGCCATGTGGAAATGATCGGAAGGGTGGGGTATAGGAGTTTGATCCAAAATATGATACCTGGTATCCAAAGCATTATAAATCACAGTTACATATCACAATGTGGCTTTATACATACTGCAATTACTCACTACCATAATAAGCTTGGGATTTCACAACCTGTCACAAATGTTTTGAATGTTAGTTTTTTTTCACAGTCGGTAAGATTATTCTCACTGGATCTATAAGAAGCCACTGCAATGGTGACAAGAATATTTATTTCACAAAGCCTGTGAATAGCTCTCTGACAAACCTGAAAAGAACAAGTTGGCTTCCAGACTATGTAAGTCTGTTTTGTATTACTACAATAAAATGTCTTAGGTAGGTTAACTGGATAAAGAAAAGAGGCTCATTTAGCTCACAGTTCTGGAACATCTAGGGCCTGGGGCTGGCACCAGCTCAGCTCTGGTGGAGACCTCATGGCATCACAGCGGAAATGTATGCAGGAACAAGCACTCCCATGGTGTGCTGAGAGGATGGAGAGACTGGCATCCCATAGCACGTTCTGAGGGTAGCACCCCTCATTGACCTAAGGAGCTGCCACTGGGGCCCCACCTTTTAAAGATTTCACTCCCTCCCAATACTACCACACTGGAACCAAACCTTCAACACACAAAGCTTTGGGAGAAACTCAAGTCATATCCACCCCACAGCAGAAACCACCACACAGAACTGCATTTCTAGACTTTGACAAGTACCCTGCAGTCTATGGAATGTGAACATGACGGAATTCTGTGTTATGTCAGTGCATCAGGTTGTATATATAAAAGAACAAATTCAAAACAATTACAAGAATACATACACACCAGGGGTCTGCCAGGTGAGGATTGGCAGCCTCTCTGTCATCGTCCACAGGGGCTCACTTGTTCCAGGTTTGGAGCACTGGGCCCTGCCCATACCCACGGTGTTTGTGGCAGCGAGGTCTCAGAGTCGGGTGAGGGGATGGGTTATGGGCTGGGGTTTCAGGGATGGGCAGGACAGAGCTTTCCCAGGCTGAGGCAAGCCAGGAGAGTGCTCAAGCACCATGGTCCCCATTGATCCCCAGGCTCTGTGCGTGCACGGGGTGGAGGGGAAAGCGACGACTGGCCGGAGTGACTTGAACATGGCCAGATCTTTTCATTTTCTCCCCCGCCCCTGCACAGACCCAATGACACAGCACAGCGAGCTTGCTGGCTCCAGGAGGAGGAACGCAGCCTCTCCCCAGTGACGAGCGCTCCACACTCAGGGATGACCGTGGGGAGCCGGGATCAATAAGGCGAATACAGAGATGCCAAAAGCTGAACACTTCAGAAGTGGATTTTACAGGTTTGATCCGGGTAAATTACCAAAGTGATAAACAGCAGGATCTGCAGCAACAGCAGCTAGCGGAGAGAAGAGAGCCGAGTCTCTCTGACATTATCCTAAATGCCCCATTTTCAACAAAAAATTAGGAGGCCTACAAAGAAACAGGAAAGCATGTCCATGCTCAGGAAGGAGAGAGAAGTCCCGAGCAACCGCCTCCTAGTGGCAAATGTTAGATTTAGAAGGGAAGACTTCAAGGCAGGGGTTATAAATGTGTTCAAGAACTAAAGACAGCAACATTTAAAGAACGAAAGGAAAGTGTGTCTAGAATGATTCAATGAACGGAGAATTTCAATGAGACACATTACAAACATGCCTTAAATGGAAATTCAGAGTTGAAATGTGTAACAGCAGTGGGCAGTGGGCAGCTATTTGGCTTAATGGTCAAGGTGCTGGTTACAATGCCTGCATTCCACATCGGAGTGCCAGGGTTTGATGCTCACCTTTGGCTCCTGTCTCCAGCTTCCTGTAAATGCACACCTTGGGAGGCAGCAGTGATGGCTCAAGTAGTTGTTTTCTTGTCATTCACAAAGAAGACCTGGACTGAGGCCAGCATTGTGGTGTAATGGGTAAAGCCGCCGCCTGCAATGCTGGCAGCCTGTATGGGTGCCCATTTGTGTCCTGGTTGTTCCACTTCCAATCTAGCTCTTTACTAATGCACTTGGGAAATGCAGCAGAAGATGGCCCAAATGCTCGGGCCCCTGGTATGCACATGGGAGATTCAGATGAAGCCTGTGACTTGGGTCTGGCCCAGCTCTGGCTGTGGCCATTTGGAGAATAATCCAGCAGAGAGGAGACCCCTCTGTCTCTCTCCCTCTCTCTCTGTAACTCTAATTTTTACAATAAATAAATCAATCTTTTTTTTAGTTGGAGACCTCAGTTGAGTTCCTGGCTCCTGGTTTCAGCCTGACCCAGCCCCTGCCACTGCAGCACTTGAGGGAGTAAGCCAGTAGGCGGGAGCTCACTTTCTCTGCGTCTATTTCTTTGTCTCTGTCTCTCTCAAGTAAACAGTCAGATAAAAAATAAAAGTACAATGACTGAAATTAAAATTAATTAGAGAGACCAGCAGTATAGTTGAAGTGGCTAAAGAAATAATCAGTGGGTTAAAAAAACAGATTTAAAAGCAGTAACTAACTATACACTATCTCAGGAATAAAGGCTGGCCAACACTTGAAATTCAAGGACACAGCCAGCATATTATCAGACCACAGAAAAAAAAATATGATCATATTAGCAGATGCAGAAATTCATTTCACAACATCTATACATATTTTAAAATGTCAAAGCCTAGAAATAAAGGGAAGTTTCTTAAAAATGGCATTAACAAAAAACCTGCTTACAGATTCTTCTCTGAAACTTTTTTGGCTATTCTAATTCCTTTGCCATTCCATAAGAATTTAGAGTCAACTTTTTTATATCTGCAAAAACTCTGATATTTTGTTTGAGACTGCACTAAATCTACGCTAATATGGGGAACACCAAGTCTTTCAACTCATGAGCAAAGTATATTTTTCTGTTTATGTAGGTCTTTAATGATTTTTTCAGCAGGATTTTGTCGTTTTCAACATAAGAGACTGGCTCGCATTTTGGTAGATTCATACGTCTTTTAATTTTTGGAACTGTTATGAAATGGATCCATTCTTGGAATTTCTACTGCAGTCGTTCATTGCTAGCACACAGTTATATGATAGTTTTTCTGAATTTTCCATGCATGGATTTTCTATGTAGGCAGCCATTCCATCTGTGAATGTGAAGGTCTGTTTCTTCCTTTCTGATCTGAATGCCATTTTCCCCTTCCTTAGTGTGGGTGAGAGCTCCAGCATGATATTGCTTTATGGCTGATCTTAGAGGAAAAGCATTCAGTCTTGTACTACCAATCACGTTAACCAGCTTTTCTGTTAATGCCATTTATCAGAAACTTCCTTTCATTTTTAGGTTTTGATGTTTTTATTTTATTTATTTGTAAGGCAGAATTACAGAGAAAGAGAGAGAGAGAGAGGGAGAGAGAGAGAGGGAAAGAGAGAGAGAGGTCTTCCATCTGCTGGTTCACTCCCCTGATGGCTGCAACAGCTGGGGCTGGGCCAGGTTGAAGCCAAGAGCTTCATCCAGATCTCCCACGTGGGTTTCAGGGACCCAACACTTGGGCTATCTTCTGCTGCTTTTCCCAGGTCATTAGCAGAGAGTTGGATCAGAAGTAGAGCAGCCAGGACATGAACCGGAGCCCTTATGAAATACCAGAGTTGCAAGTGGTGGCTTAACCCATTACATATGCCACAATGTTGGCCCCAACATTTTAAAATATGTATAGATGTTGAATTTTGTTAAATCCATTTCTATATCTACTAATATGATTGTGTGTTTTTCTTTGTTAGTCTGCTAATGTGGTGGCTATGCTGTTTAAATTTCAAATGTTGAGCCAGCCTTTATTCCTGAGATAGACAGTGTATAGTTAGCTATTACGTTTTATTGATTTTTTTTTTAACCCACTGATTCTTCTGCTACCTCAGTTATACTGTTGGTCTATCTAATTAATTGTAACTTCTGTTGTTGTACTTTTATATTTTTATCTTTTTTTTTTTAACTTATCTGAGAGAGACAGTAGACAGTGATAGATAAAGAGACACAGAGAAAGTGAGCTCCTGTTTACTGGTTTATTTCTTTAAATGCCACTGTGGCAGAGACTGGGTCAGAGCCAGGAACTCAATCTAGGTCTCCTTTGTGAGTGACAAGGACCCAACTACCTGAGCCATCCCTGCTGCCTCCCAAGATCCACATTCACAGGAAGCTGGAGTCAGGAGGCAGAGGTGAGCATCAAACCCCAGCACTCTGATGTGGAACACAGGCGTTCTAACCAGCACCTTTTCTACTAAACCCAATGCCCGTCCACTGCTCCTATACACTTCAACTCTGAATTTCCATTTAATTTATTTTTATAATGTAAGACTTGTTATAAAACCTCACACCTTTTTATACATATTAAAATAGATTATAGACCTAGACATAAAAAATGATATGTTTAGAAGAAAAATGGAAGACAATTTTTGTGACCTAGGCAAGAAGTTTCTGGATAAAATACTAAAAGCACAATCAAAAAAGAAAAAAACTGATCAATGGACTTCATTGAAATTAACATCTCTTGCTCTGAGCAAGTCACTGTTAAAGGAATAAAAGAAAAAGCTACAGACTAGGTGAGAATATTTGAAAAGCTCATATCTGATAAGGAATTTGTATCTAGAATGTATAGAGTTCTTAAAACTCAATAGAAGGAAACAAGTACTCTACTTTATGAAAATGCAAAAAAACTTATAACAATTCACCAAGCAAGATACATGAATAAAAAATAAGTACATGGAAGGAAATTCAACCTTACTATTTGTTAGGTATATGCGAATTAAAATCATAATAAGATACTACTATACACCTAGTAGAATGGCTGAAGAACAAATAAGTCTGATCTGACAGTATCAAGTGCCGATGAGCATTCAGATCAGTTATGGTACTGGTAAGAGTGTAAATTCATACAGCTGTTCCAGAAAAAATTCAACAGTATCCTATAAAGTTAAATGTACATTTATCTGATTACACAGAAATTCCACTCTGAGATGTTTAGCTTAGAGAAATGGAAAATTATGTTTTCACAAGATCCTGAACGTGAATATTTATAGAAGTACTATACATAATTACCAAAAACTAAAAACAAGTCAAATGTCCTCTAACAGATGAAGGAATAAGCAAATCATGATACGCTCACACAGTTAGGACCTCCAGAACTGCGAGAGATGACATCCTGCCGTTTGAAGCCTCTGAGTGTGTAGCAATGGCCTGGCATCTCCAGGAAACTACCCCACGTAGTCCTAAGAAGACTGTCTTGAAGACAACCATCTCACACATGACTCCATCGGAGGTCACGTATTACCACGTGAAGCATAATTTCTCTCTTTAACTAAATGTCTGTTTTTCTAAATGTTTTACTCCTTTTCAACTCCAAACTGTCTTTGCTTCTAAGAAAATGTAGCTATAATTCCTAATGCATTGGCTCCGTTTGCAGGAAAAGACCTTTGCACCTAGTTCGGTGCTGCTACTTTTACAACACCATCACCAGATACTGTAGGAAGAAAATCAGCAGCTTTCAGTAACATCTGGATTTGTTTCATCCAGGTCACAGAATTAATCCAATTCATGGGAGCTCCCTGTCACAGTGGGAGTGAATGCTATTGTAAAATAAGTACAACATTGAGCCGGCGCCGTGGCTCACTAGGCTAATCCTCCTCCTTGCGGGGCCGGCACACTGGGTTCTAGTCCTGGTCGGGGTGCCGGATTCTGTCCCGGTTGCCCCTCTTCCAGGCCAGCTCTCTGCTCTGGCCAGGGAGTGCAGTGGAGGATGGCCCAGGTGCTTGGGCCCTGCACCCCATGGGAGACCAGGAAAAGCACCTGGATCCTGGCTCCTGCCATCGGATCAGCGCGGTGCGGCGGCCATTGGAGGGTGATCCAACGGCAAAGGAAGACCTTTCTCTCTGTCTCTCTCTCTCACTGTCCACTCTACCTGTCAAAAAAAAAAAAAAAAGTACAACATTGAAGATCAAATTATTCAATTTTTGCAGTTGATTCAAATGCACCCTTATCAGTTTTGGTGGTGGTGATGAGCATGGGTGGGAGGTGGCTGGGCAGGTGAGACAGGTGTCTCTGCCGCCTCTGAAGTGGTGCACTCCCAAAGGGAGAACAGAGAAATTAGGGAGGGTGTATTCACCCACAGGAGGACTTCAGGTAGTGGGTTGGCACGATTAGGACCCAACGGGGACAGCTGCACACATAGCAAGACCAACAGTGGCAACTGGAAGAATCTCCTAAGATTCCTTCCTCCCTCCCTCCTTCCCTCTCTCTCTACCTTCCTCCCTCCCTCCCTCTCTTCCTTCCTTCCTTCCTGCCTCCTTCCCTCCCTTCCTCCCTTCCTCTCTTCTTTCCTTCCTTCTTCCTTCTCTCCCTCTCTTCCTTCCTTCCTCCCTCCCTCTCTTCCTCCCTCCCTCCCTCTCTTCTTTCCTTCCTTTCCTATCTTTCTTCCTCCCTCTCCTCCTTTCTCCCTTCTTTCTGTTTTCGTTGTTTTATTATATCAATATTCAAAATCACAAAAAAGATTGAATAATATAATGAGCCCTATGTCTCTATCATGTAGTTTCAATATCAATATCAACATATGGTCAATTTTATTTAATCTGTCTCCTTTCAATCTTTTATTTTTACTGTTGCTAGTTTAAGACAAATCCCAGAACTGTATCACTTCACCTGAAAACATATTATTCTGAATGATTTCTTTATGCTAGCAAAACTAATGAAGTTCATTATAGAAAAAAAAGAAAAGTTTTATAAAGGGGGAATTAAAGTTGACCACACTGCTACAATCTAAATCACTGTTAATTTTTGATGCTTTCTGTCTAGATCTTTAAATTATGCAAATTTATGAAAAATATATGTGCATATTTAATATTACACATCTATCTATGTCCATCTATATCTATATGTGATTAATTAGAAGGGTTTCTGCAGACATTAGCGGAAAACCCAATTCAAGCTTGTTTTACAACACAGTGAAGTGTTCTTGGCTTGTGTAAAAGAAATGTACAATGGCAGGGTTTTCTGCCTGGCTCATAGCTGTTCAGTTTCTGTCTGTTTCTATAGTGTCTCTTGGATACTGATTGGCTCTATTCTCAGGCTGGCTTCCCTTGTGGTTACAAGATCAGGATAGAGACTTCCCCCTAGGGAGAAGGAGCACCCATTCTCATAGATTTTGAACAAGAGTTCTGAGCTGCGCTTTCACTGCTCACTCCTGAATTAATCATTTCAACCAGGGACTTAGGATAACCTTGCTTGAATCACCAGCATTCTTTAGAGCAAGAGTTAGGGGGATGCAACCAAACAACATGTCTGCATCCAATGGGGAGGCAGTGAGAGGAGGTGGGGGTGTTGGGAGGCAGCCTTGACGTGTATTTTCTCATGTCTTCCTATTTCTCCTGTCTGCTTATGTATCCATCTATTTATCTTCTCTCTGTCCCTAGATCTTAGAGACTTAGTTCTACCCCTTGTTTCACATTCAGGTTAAACATGCAAAGCCCCGCTGCAAGGCTTGCATGCATTCCTGGGGCTTGGGAGGAGAGGAGAAGGTAACTGTTTCTGGTTCTCCCTTGGGCTGGTTCTTCCTCTCTCCTCTGCACCTTGACCTCCAACCCGTGTAACTCCTTCATGTGTGTGGTACCCTTCACTGTAGGTTTAGGGCATATGGGAGTAGGAAGCACTTATATTATAAAAATACAAATAACTTAGAGTATTAGCCCTGTAAAACAATGATTCTCAATGGAAGGCGCTTTTGCAACTGAGGGAGCATTCGGCAATGACTAGAGACATTTTTGGTTGTCACAAGTGCTATTGTCATCTGAGTATTATAAACCCCGGGACTTCTCCTATCTCTTTACTTCCTGATGTGTTTGATAACAACAGTTTCAGTCAGTGTTTTATGTTACTTGAAACAGAACATTTTAAGTGATGTGTCAAATTGACTTCTGTGATGCTATGTTAATTATAGAACATGTCTAGACTGTAATTTACTTAATTAATCTCCTTTGATTTAACATTTAGGTAATTTTTTATTTTCAGCCACTGACTGTAATAAAAAGAGTTCCTTTCTGAAAATAATGCCAAACAAAAATAGTAAGCACAATGGGGCTGTCCCCCTTTGAAGTACATCTTCATTCTTTCATCCACTCATTTATATTTATTGAGTAACTGCCATGCTATGGGCTAGGGATAGAATGGCCATTTAGTAATGATGAAATTCTGATTCTTGTGTAGCTTCTAACAGCTTGTGTTCCTTTGATTTGGAAAAAAATCAACACACAGTACTTTAGTTACAGAAATATGAAACTAATTCCCACGATGGGTTTTGGAAGAAAAGATGGTAGCAAATATACTGGACTAAGAAGATAAAGTGTTTGGGTTAGTATGTACACATATATTTTAGCACACACACTTATGGCTCTGGACTTTGTGACTTCTGTGGGAAATGCAGATTTCAAGTATTAATTTAAATGCTCTATCCTTGAAATTATTATTTATCTGAGGTTATGTGATCTCATTGCATATCATCCAAGAAAAGTTGGGGAGGAGACCGATAAGAGCAATGAATCTAGCCTGAGTATGTGGGGCTAGAGGGAGAGTGCTGCAAAAACAAGAACCAATCCCTGAGAGGGCTGAGGCTTTTTAAAAATGTCTCTTCACACTGAGGAATTGCTGGCAGGGCAGCAGCAGCTGTGGTGGTAGGGGTGTCACATAGCACATAGAGCAGGAAGTGTGGAGACGAGACCCAGTTCTGCTTCTTGTTACCTGTGGGATGTTGGGTAAGTCACCACACCACTCAGAGCCCAATATAGCCGCATCAACCAAGTGTACAGATAAAAGTGAAGTTATTTGCTCTACTGAGTTATTTTGGGAAATGGTGCTGTGATGTATGAGAAAGAGCATTTTGGTCTGGGAGTATGTCAATTTAGTTTTTGAGATAGAAGATATTTGGAAGTTGAATTCCTATACATTTGTTGTAAAAAATAGCATGTTTTATTTTTTATAAGATAATAATATATAATGGTTGTTGAAAAGTAGGACACATCCTGCCATGGCAGAGCGTCTGTCCAGTGAATCTCCCTGCCACTGCCTGCCCTGCACTGGGTCACAGTGCTGCAGGGACACTGTACATCCCCCATTATCTGGAGTACAATCTATCAGCATTATCCTTTAACAGCAGCACATTTTTAGGAATTCCTCATGGGACACCCGTCTACACTGAGATTGTGTAAATTGTCACCCATCTAGCAATTTGAGGGTTGCTTTTGCAAACATTTACTTTTTAGTCCATCTGGAATTTATTTTGTTATCAGGTAGGAGAGATGTATCTCTGCATCATATTATAAAATAGGAGAGATGTACCATCATTTCATATTATAAAATAGCTTATCTTTGTAAATGGCACTCACCACCACTTACTGGATGGCCAAGCCATCCATCACTGATTTAAGCAGCAAATGCTTCCATCTACTAAACTACAAACTACTACATACATTGGAGAATATTTCTGATGTGCTGTGCCTTCTGTGGGATTGCTTTTTTATTGCTCAATTACTATAACAGGCTTTAGAGATCCCCATAGAGGTTTATCAGTGAGGTCCTCGATCTTTCTTTGTAAACCCCAGCTTGTTTATTGTTTCTGAAAATCATTAGAATCCTGCTTTCATGTTCCAGATGCCCATGAAGATGCAGAAAATCCCCCATCATCTTCAAATATAAAAGTCGAAGGCAACAAACAACAGAGGCAAGAACCAAGGAGCGGCCGGCGCCGCGGCTCAATAGGCTAATCCTCCGCCTTGCGGCGCCGGCACACCAGGTTCTAGTCCCGGTCGGGGTGCCAGATTCTGTCCCGGTTGCCCCTCTTCCAGGCCAGCTCTCTGCTGTGGCCCGGGAGTGCAGTGGAGGATGGCCCAAGTGCTTGGGCCCTGCACCCCATGGGAGACCAGGAGAAGTACCTGGCTCCTGCCATCGGATCAGTGCGGTGTGTCGGCCGCAGTGCGCCAGCCGTGGTGGCCACTGGAGGGTGAACCAGCAGCAAAAGGAAGACCTTTCTCTCTGTCTCTCTCTCTCACTGTCCACTCTGCCTGTCAAAAAAAACAAAACAAAACAAAAAAAACAAACAACAACAACAACAAAAAACACCAAGGAGCAAGATCTGTAAATTCTAAGGAAATTATATTTGGATTCAGAAAAACTCCCAAGTTTCTACCTGAGACATTCCCTGGCTTTGCTGCCTCTGAATGGACACATTTCTATTATTGCAGTTAGTTTGCACTTTATTTTTTAAATATCGATTTTCCCACCAAAACATGAGTTCATTTTATCACAGGAGCTATTTCTTAGGTTTCTTTTGTGCCTTTGCACAGTGACCAGAGCATAGTAAATGCTCAAAAACAGTTTATTGAATTTATTAATGGCATCCCCAAGCTCTTCTGTTATGAAATTAGATGACTGGAACTTTCTTGTGTCATTGCTGGAATGAAAGAGCCTGGGATATCTGAAGATTGTCCCTCCTACCTAGGTGCTCCTCTGTGCTGCCTAGAGAGATTTCACTTCTCTAAGCTTTGTTTGTTCAATTTATTTGAAAGGCAGAGACAGAAAGAGACCTCTCATCTGCTTGTTCACTCTCCAAAACGCCTGGGCCAGATCAAAGCCAGAACCTGGGAGCTTAGTCCAGTTCTCCCACAAACACTCCAGGGGCACAAACATTTGTACCATCATTTGCTGCCTCCCAGGGTCTGCATCAGCAGGAAACTGAAATTGGGGGCAGAGCCAGAACTTGAACCCGGGCACTCTGATATGGAACATGGGCATCCCAACCATGTCTTAGCCATGACACCCAAAGCCTGCCCTGAGGTTTCTTATTTATATAACCCTGGGGCTATCGAGGTTTTATAGGTATTTGCTAGTGAATTCTTCAATGACTTCATCGAAGGATGAATTATTATTGCTTCCTAATCATGATTGTTTCCTGTTGACATTTTTGTGTGCTGGAATTATCCAGTAACCCTGAAATCATACATCTCTAGACCAAGGGTGAGCATTTCACGACTTTCCCTGACTCTGATTCCCCGGCTACCTCGAAGGTAGGTGGATGGGCAGATAAAACTGATGCTATCACTGCCATCCTGGGCCTCTAACAGGCCAGCTTCTTTTCTTCTATTTCAAAAAACTGCCCTCGCCTCCCAACCTGGCACCTGACACGTACCCAACACCACAGACTCTACCCTGCCTCCCTCTCCTGATGGCAGAGTTTGGACAATAGGGCCTCATGTAGTCTGCGAACTTTTCAAAAGAAAACTAGGTGTGGTAGGGTGGTGGAGGGGCTGCCATGCCGGTATGATGAGCTAAAAGAAAAACGAATGGTTCCAAATGACTTCTATTTCCAGGTCCAGCAGGGGACTGGCCCACTGCAATGAGCTAATCTAGGCCAGTGTAGCTGACCTGAGTTTTCTCAGACAGGCAAGAAATGGGATCTTTCCCAAGACTTTGAAATCTGCAGGCTCTGGTGGCCAATCAAGATGGAGAAGCAAGTTGAAACCCTGGGTGAAGAGGCCAGGAATAACATGGGGATGCTTCATGCAGTTTTTTGGGAAAGTGGGATTTAAAAATGAGTTTATTGGGGCTGATGCTGTGGCCTAGAAGGTTGGGCTGCTGCCTGCAGTGCCTGCATCCCATGTGGGTGCCGGTTTGATTCTCAGCCGGTTTGATATCCAGCTCCCTGCTAATGCATCTGCAAAAGCAGCAGAAGATGGCCCAGGTCCTTGGGCCCCTGCACCCATGTGGGACACCCAGTGGAACTCTTGTCTCCTGGTTTCGGCCTGGCCCAGTCCCAACCATTGCGGCCATTTGGGGAGTGAACCAGTGGATGGAAGATCTCTCTCTCTCTCTTTCTCTGTATCTCTGCCTTTCAAATAAATAAACTGATCTTAAAGAATAAAGTGAAGTCCTCCCTTAAAAAAGAAGACAAGTTTATTTTGGTATAAAACTCCATGCAGACAGGGGTCTTCTCTTTAGATGCATGAAGAGGCGGGGCCAGATCAGCCGGCCTTAGACTGGGCCATCTCCGCCCAGCCCCGATTCCTGCTTTGCTTGTTTCCTGGCTGTTGGTTTTGTTTGGAATGCTCGGCCTGTGGGAGGGGATGTTCTCCAGGGCTCTGAGAGCCTGTTTATTCTATGTAAGAAGGAGGGGGCGGCGCATGGTGTGTTTCTTTCTTAGCCCCGTAACACGAGGCAGGCAGGGCTTCGATGCATGGGCAGAGAGGGAGCTGAGGTATTACCCTGGGGTACCGGTGCTGCCTACGCTCTCTCTGCTGGGCCTGGGAGCTCAGAGCTCAGCTGTGTCCCCCTCCCGGCCTTAAGATCCGTCCTGCTTCATGTTGGGAAAGCCCCTACCCCCCCACCCCCACACCCCCCCACAGCGAGAGTTGTTTTGACTGTTTCCTGCTTGGCTCACACCTTCCCTTACTTTCAATCTTGCACACCTTTCAACGTTGGGTCACAGGTGGGAATAGCATTGAGGTTTTTTTTTTTTTTTATGAAAAAAAAATTTTTTTTTGAAAGAGTTACACAGAGAGAAGGAGAGGCATCCGAAGTCAGGAGTCAGGAGCCAGTAGCTTCTTCCGGGTCTCCCACGTGGGTGCAGGGGCCCAAGGACTTGGGCCATCTTCCACTGCTTTCCCAGGCCATAGCTGGAGCAGCTGGATGCTGGCACTGCAGGCGGGGACTTTATTCACTATGCTATAGCACCCGCCCGGTGCTGGGCTCTTCTATTTCCCCCTTTCACTCGATGGTGTCAAGTCCTCCATACCTTGCTGTACCTGTGGGCTTCATTGCATATGCCATCGCGCCCTCCCACCCCCCACCCCACCCCCACCGTGCGTTACCTCTACCTCTTTGCTACTCAAGTCATGTGGAGCTGGGCTTCCTTGAATCTGGAAGTTTCTCGGGGAGGCGATGTTCTGTCGCTGAACTTTCCGCGGCAACTCCAAAGCAGGCTAGCTGGAGCCGCACAGCTGCGGACGGTGTAATGTTTATTTCAGATGCAACCAATAGGAACCGGAGGGCATCCCCCATTCCAGGGACTGCTCTACAAAGAGAGCCATTAGCGTGAATGTAAATCACGGTAGCTTCAGGGACAGTTTAATAACAATCCGACTTTTTATTGGGTGAGCGGGAGACGTACCAGCTTTCTCCTCGCAGCGTCTCCTGGATCCCGAGCACAGAGAGATTCTATCTGAACCGCTATCGAGGTGACTGGGAGCAGAGGGCTGCTCTGGGAGTCATGGTCATAAATCCAATTAGGAACTCACTTTCTCTTTTGCTGCAGGCTCCATTTTCGCCAGGCGCGCCATTGGCCACACTCTGAAACTCAGTCTAGCCCAGGGGCTGGTGATATCACGCCACCAAGACGAAAAGGTCTCTTGTTTGGGAAAAGAACTGAATGAAATGTTACACATCAAACTCTCTGCCATGGAAACCTCCCCGGAAGGGAGGAGGAATGGGGGGGGGGGGCAGTGAGTGGCTTCAAACAAAAATGCGCCCCCGTCCCACTTATGCAATAAGGAGAAGGAAAAACAAAAACTTTGATGGGTCTCTAGAGAATTTGATAAGAGCGTGTAGAAATCCCCCTTTTAGTGGAGGAGGGAATGGAGGCAGTGTGGACACTCGAGGGCTCCGGGATCCTGCTCACATCGCTGGGTGGGGAGCCGTGCTTGTGGCTCCGGATTCCCCGCCCCCCCCCCCCCCAGGTCTACTGGGCAATGGCTGGCGTGGCAGCAGAGCCACGGGGGTTCCTGCACCCCAGGGGCTGAGCAGATGCAGGAGCCTCTTGGATTCCAAACTCATGCTTGTTTGAGGACTTGCATGCTTAAGAAAACATTTATTTCTTTAATGACCAATCTTTAGGATCCAAAGTAAGGAACTGAGATGTCTGGGGAGACAAAAAAAAATCGTACTAGCCTCGTTTTGATTTTTAAAAGATTGCCTGCCGGTTTTACTTCCTTTTTTCCTCTGACATTGAAAAGATGCATGATGAGAACAGCTCATCCGGAGGAAGAAGGGGTCCTATGGGGCTCTTTCCCACCCTCAGAACATGGGCACTTGCTACAATGATGTTTCTTGACGGCTGGTAATCTGCAGTTTTAAAAATTGTTGTTATAATTGAAAATAGAAGTGTGAATGAGTAAGCCACACTGCCGCACAAGCTTATAGAGGGGAGTGTGAGAGACGAGGGCTTGCCTCGCAGCCCTGCCACTATATGCTGGTTACCGGAGTGAGGGATCTAACCGTGTGCTTTAGTTTCCCTATCCGTAAAATGGGGCTGATGTTACTGAATTCACATGGTTACTGTGAGAATTAAATAAGTCACTGAATATAGAACTTTCATTACAATGCCTGCCCCTTGGTCAGTGTGTATGTGTGTGTGTGTTTTAGCAAAAAAAATTTGGAATCCATACATAGTCTTTTCACAGTATACATGTTCCATGAACTTTTTGAAGACCCCTCATATGCACAGACTCCACCACATTCATTTCCTTAAACTAGAACACCTTTTATTATCTTTACTTAAGTCCCAGCTCCAATCTTCTGTCCCTACAAAACTAGACCTGGCCACCTTGGCCATCTGCGACTGCATTCTCTCCTGAATTCTTCAGACACTTCTCACAGCTCTAGTGCTGTCTTAGATCACTAGTCTCTCTCTCTCTCTCTCTGTCTCTCTCTCTCTCTCTCTCTCACACACACACACACACACACACACTTCTATCTTCCCTAACCAGACAAGGTTTATACCACATCACTCTTTGTGCTCAGCAAATGCCCCCTATGTAGCAGGCGCTTGCAAACGTATTAGAATCATGTAATGAGGCATAGCCTCCAACATCATTTAGAGCCCCACTGCACCAAATATCAGTGATTCTCAGAATTGAATTTAATCTCTTAAAGGAAATTTGTACACTCCCAGTGCTGACTTAAAATTTAAAATATTAGTTGAATATGTTCAAGTATAAAACAAAGCATAAATTCCTTTTGCAGGTAGCTCTAATAAACCATGAAATTAAAACAGCATATAATTAAATGCAAATAAACCCAATATATCCACCTTAACAATAATGTAATATGACAGATGACACTGGTTTGGTTAAACTACATTGTAGTTCAGAACGTGAACATGGTTGTGTGTGCTACAGTGTGGGCTCTTAACAACTCCATGCCCAGGCTGGGGTTTGCTGGGTGACTATTCCAATTTCCCTTCTGTTTCCTCTATTTGAACCCTTTGAACACTTGTGCAATGAGACACCGTGTCATTTGAACTTCATTTGGCACCAGTACCTCATTCACGTGTTAATGCCAACCTCCCTTCTTCACCTATTTACTTTGCAATGAGTGTACTGTAGGCATGGATAGGACCTGAAGTCGTGCGGTAGGACTGTGTTATGGGTGGCAAAACAATAATGATGGCGATATTAATAGGTAGTTTTTACTTAATGCTTGCGTGCCAAGCATTTTCTATGTGTAAATTATCTCACAGAAATCCCTTGAGAAAAGAGCTGTCACTTTCATTTTGTAGATGAGGAAGCAATGGCTTGGAAAACTCAATAGCATTTTCAAATCTACATCACTCCAAAAAGAATTTAACCCATAACATCTGACCCAGGACATGAACACAGTACTTATATTAATTTGTTTAGATTATCATGAAAATGAACACAAGATTAATAAAGTGTTGTGGAGAAGCAACACACCCAATATTTAAGAAACATCTCTTTCTCTCTCTCTGTGTGTGTGCATCTCCCTCTTTCTCTGTTGTTCTGCCTTTCAAATAATCTTTAAAAAATTAGTTGTTATACTGTATTGTTATGGAATAATGACCAGAAAAAGTAGTCTGTGTTCATTCAGAATAGATGCAATATGTTTTTGAATATTTTCAGTCTGCAATTGGTTGAATCCACTGATGCAGCACCCATGGATAAGAAGGGCCAGCCGTGTGTCCACAAGAGTTGCACAATGCATGTTTTGACTCTATTTTATTATACATTGTAAACAGTGTCTTCCCAGGGAAGTCCATGACGCTATCAACAGCGAGCTTCAGTGCAAGCTGTCAGAAGCAACAGAGGATGGAGTTGCCCACATGACAGAGGAATCCACACCTAAGATGCAGAAACCGAGTTCTGAAATTGGAGTTCAGATTTTTGTCTTGGCTTATTGCTTCATGTCCTTCAACATTCAGTATTTTCTCATCCAACCTGGCAAATACTGAGACTGCTTGCTTCCTTCTGATAGCCAAATCAGACAAAAGAAACTCTGAAATATAGTTATTACTGAGACTCTTCCCTGTTCATGAGAAGGTTTGAACAAGAAAACAATATGCATTTTGACTTAGTCCGTTTGGCCTGCTGTCACAAACATGCCGTGAGCTGAGTCGTTTACAAATGACAGGAATTTATCCATCGCAGTTCTAGAGGCTAGGAAGTCCAAGACTCAGGAACCAGCAAATTGGGCACTGGTTCATCGCTGGCTCCTTCTCACTGAGTCCTTGAGTGGTAGAAGTCAAGGAAGTCACGAGGGCATGGGTCCCCTCATGACATAATGACCTCAGAGGCCACACCTCCCAACACCATTACATTGAGGGTTAGAATTTCAGCACATGAATTTGGGGGATGCAAATATTCAGTCACTAGCAGATTAGCCTCAACCTCCAACCACTCCCAACCCGAAGTCAACAACGTTATGCGTGCTTCTTCATAAAATAATAGCGTTATTAGCTTAGGCCCTTCCAATTCCCAAATAAAGAGGAAACTTAAGATTGAGAAGAAGGCTTGTATATTTCAGACCTGTAAAGAACAACTCAACTTCCTTAAATACTGCAAAAGACAGAGATCTCTTGGATTTATCGGTCATCCACCTCATGCCCAATACATTGATTTAGCCCAGGTTGGACCCAAGGAAGCTCTGTCGCTTTAAGGCTATCACAAGTGGATGAGCATGCGCTGGAGGCATGCACTTCTATAAAAAGAGCTGCACCCCTGCATTTGGTCTTCCTTCCATCTTGAAAACAGCTTGGTTGGGTAAAGTTTGAGTGTTGTTACCCTCACGTAGACAGGGCTATTAGAACACGGGAGGTGAGACCTAAGGTCACACAACTAATTAGTGGCTGAGCCAAATCTAGAATCAGGTTTCCTTGTCTACAGTTCCTCCCAGTAGACCAAATCACCTCTGAGGGCAATGCAGAAACAGCATTCTAGGAGGTATTTAGATTTATTTCACAAGTTGATCTGGCTCCACTGTGAGTACAAAAAAACACCTGATTGGTAACTGGAGCCT
The DNA here is from genome assembly GCF_051225735.1 of Oryctolagus cuniculus. Lineage (NCBI taxonomy): Eukaryota > Metazoa > Chordata > Mammalia > Lagomorpha > Leporidae > Oryctolagus > Oryctolagus cuniculus. Next base: position 55,434,778 of record NC_142876.1, on the reverse strand, counting down.
GGGGTAGCCCCCACTGCCTGGGCTGATGATTTCGTTAGCAGCTGCTGAAAACCTTCAATGGGAAGACATGGAATTCCTGCAGGAAATGACTCCAGGCAGCTCTGAATAAGTGAGGAAATTAAATGACTAACTTCAATGTTTCCTGGTTTTTGTCTATCTTAATTAACAATTTATTTTGGTAGAGGAAAAATTGAACAACTTTCTAATAGTCAACATGTACAACTTAATATATGTTTATAGTGAAAACATGACCCCCATGTCTGCTTTTATTGAGAGAAAAGCAAAACAGCTTTCTGAATAATCTTCTCCTTCAGTAAGTGTATTTATTAAACAGTTCTTTAAAAAAACCAATTACAGGCTATGAATGTGGGAAATATCAATTTCCTTCTCTTAGTTCCCAAAGGTGAACTTAAGAAAAATGTGTTGATTATTAACAGGGTTAATATTTTTGTGGTACTGTTATTACTGAACATCCACAATAACTGGAGTTTGGTGTTGACAGAGCTATTGCAGTCAGAATATATTATTGATTTGTACATTATATTAAAATAGCATGGGCCTAACTGAATGTCATTGCATATTTTATGTGACTCTTAGTTTGCCTTTATTCACTGATGCTACAGCACTTGCTGACTTTTTACTATGGCTGGAATTTTTCCAGCTGTTGAAGATCCTCGGTGAATTTACCAAAGCCCTTGCTCCCATGGAGTTGGCATTGCAGTTGCGACAGACAGGTGGTTCACAGAAAGTAGGGAGATGTGGCAGGTGGTTGTAGTTGCTCTGAAATAAACCTAGGTGAGGTGAGAATGATGGAGGGGTGCTGCTTCAGGTGGGGTGGTCCGGAGGTGAGGGGAGTCCCGAGTCAGTCTCTTTGTGAGAATTTAATGACTTCACACTTATGAATTCACCATAGACAATGTCATTGTGGCATTCTGTACTTTCCTGGACTCTACAGACCTTCAGGATAAACTTTTGAATTCTAAGGCAATGAATGAAAATTTCAGCAAAGATGATTTTATCCTTGTGTGATTTCACTCTGTTTTTAGCTTTCTTTACAAAATAACATCTCTTAGGAATAAAGAGGATGAGGCAGGACTAGTTAACTATATTACAGGATGCATTGCCTGACTAGTTAACTGTATTGCCAAGCAAACTTGTGTCACAAATTCAGTCTAGAGGTACTAGTTGTGTTTTTACCAAAATTAATATCCTTTGATATCGGCAGCATAACTGTTAACAACAGCAGGTATTACTTTTCATTGAGCAATATAATTTGCCAAGTACTGAACTTCTTGCTTGTTTTCTCTATTCTCACAACAGTCCTGCATATGAGCATGATTGTTCTCATCCTGTTGGTAAGGAAATTTCCCTGAGGTCCCAGGACTAGTAACACCTTAGTTGGAGTCTTATGTCACTTCTGCCTGACCCTGCATGTTGGGAAGAAACAATGGAGATTAGGTCATCCAACTTCCTATTTTATGCAAAATGGAGATAGCTCTATGACATGTTCAGGTCACAGAACCAGCGAGCTGGTAGCTGGGCAGAGATGGGAGCCCACTTGGAAACTCATCCTATGACAATGTGCTGCCTTCCAGCGAGGGCTATACGAACAAGATCCAATGCCTCACTCACTGCCTGTTCCATGAATGTCCAGGGTGATCAGACATCCACTTGGAACCAACGTGAATCTTGATCCCTATCATACTGAAAAAAATCTATTCCAGGTGGATCATTAGAATAAATATTAAAGGCAAAACAAGAAAGACTTTAGAAGAAAACAGAAGGTTCATGACCCTAGGGTAGGCAAAGAAGTGCTGACAACCATCAAGATTACAATGGATAAAGGGAATCATACTAAAATTGAGGATTTTTGTTCATTGTGCAGGACCATTAAGAGAGTGAAATAGAAAGTCACAGAATAGGGAAGGGTAGCTGCAGAGGGCTTGCCTCCAGGGTGTCTCTGTGTGTATATGCATTCCTACAAATCAGTGGCAAAACTGGCAGCCAATGCAATAGAAAAATGGACAAATCCCTTAGGGAGGTACTTCATAAGGGAGGTTATACTACTAACTAGCAAACATGAAAGGAGGCTCACACCAGTAGTTACTAGGAAGATGCACATTAAATCCACAGTTTGATTCTTACGTGCACTCCTAGGGATGATTAACATTAAAAAAAAGAGAGGGTATCCTAATCTATATTAAGATTTATCAAACAGACTAATTAATAAAGACATATCAAAACAGGTGGGTAGCTCTGTTTACGTGGACCAGGCTTGGTTATCTTCCCTGGGCTTGTTTGGCTGCTGGTGGACACCCAGCTGGTAGGATGGCTGGGGCCTGGCCTGTGGGATGGCCTGTCCAGGATGACTCTGCTCTCCTCATGTCTCTCATCCTCAGCACGCTAGCCTAGATCTGCCATCACAGAGAAACTAAAGAGAGCACGAAAAGAGGAAGCACGTGTATGAGCTTTACTTCTATTAAGTTTACTGCTGTCCCATTGGCCAAATCAAGTCACATGACCAAACCCAGGGTCCATGTGGGAGGGCATTAAGATGGCAAAAGCAGAGAGGGGCATGAGACATGGGCTAGTATGTATTCAAGTTGGATAGACGTGTATGCCAGCCATTTCCTTCTTGCATAAGTACCCAAAAGAGTGGGGTACACATGCTCACTAAGAGACAAAAGCAGGAATAGTCATAGAATCACTATTCACAATGGCTTCAAGCTGAAACCAACCCAAATACCATCTACAGTAGTGTGGATAAGCAGACGCTGCTATATTCCTATGATGGAATATTATATGCCAGTGATAATGAGTGAACTATCATATATGTAGATAGATAAGTAGAAGGAAGTGATAGAATAGGGGCAGGAAAAAGATTCTGGGTATGAGTCATGCTCTATTTCTTGACGGGGTACTGGTTACATGATTGTGTTCATTTGGAAAAAGAATTTTAAAGATACACAGTTGAATTTTGTGCAGTTTTATGTTTAAACAAAATTTTCATCAAATTGACCAATACACATACTTTACAAGTTTTTTTTTGTTTATTTTAAAATTTGCAATCTGTTTTCTTATTGAGAAACCCAGGTAACTTTAATTCCATCTGTTTTTTCTCTGTGACAGTGGCTGCACTTTGAAATGAACAAGCAAAGTAGTTGCATAATCACCATGTTCAATTAGTCCCATCACTTAGGTCAATTCCATTCAGTTCCATGGAACTCAGTAAACATTCATGGAGAACTCAGAACATGATGGAGGCTATGAAGATGAACAAGGGCTGCAAGGTTGCTCTGCAGACTTCAGTGTACTCTTGAGTCATCTGGGGAACTGATAAAATGTGCTGATCCCTGGGCTCCTTCTTGAGAAATTCTGATTTAGTAAGTCTGGGGTGGAGCCTGGCATCCAACATCTTAAATTAAGCAGCATAAGTAAAATTGATGTGCAAAGTCTTTGCATTACATGTTGACAAAATGAACAGGAAGGAATGTCCTAGTGGCAAAGAAATTTATACCTTTAAAAGGAAAACTAAAATGGGGTTCAAACTATAATAAGGTATAAGAACTTGTTACTGGATGGAGGAACTATAACCTCTTGAAGAAGTGGGAAGGAGTTGAGTTTGACCTTGAGTTGGATAGGGAAAAGGTATAAACTCATTCAGTTAAAATGCATTTAACTCCAGACCTGGTCTCAGTGCTGGAGTTACAGTAGTGAACAATGCCCCCCAGATCTCTGCCCAGGGGAGATTATGTCTAAGAGAAGTCTTCCCCTTGGCAAAGAGCAGCGTCTATAAAGGGAGTGTCAGGAAATACCCCAGGCGCTGTCTGAATACAGTTTGTCCCACACAAACTATCGCTGGAGCCTGATAGCCAGTCATATGCTAGTGGTGTTAAGGGCGGAAACTGAATCTTACTGTGGTATTCAGAAGGGAGGCCTCTGGGAAGTGACTGGAACTGGGTAAGGTCATCAGGCTGGAGCCCTCATGACTGAATCCTGGTGGTTTTCTTAGAAGAAGGAGAGACTGGACGACACAGACACCTCCGTGCTCCCTGGCTCTTGCCACGTGATGCTCTGCACCATCTGGGGACTCTGCCAGCAAGAAGTCATCACCAACTGAGACTCCTAGACCTTGCACTTCCAGAAACTTGAGCCCAAATCAACCTATGTTTTCCTTTTTTTTTTTTTTTAAGATTTATTTATTTGCTTGAAAGGCAGTTACAGAGAGGCAGAGGGAGAGAGAGAGGAGAGAGAGAGAGAAGACAGGAGAGAGAGAGAGAGAGAGAGAGAGAGAGAGAGAGAGAGAGAGAAGACTTCCATGTGCTGATTCATTCCCCAGACGGCCACAAAGGCTGGAGCTGCTCCAAAGCCAGGAGCCAGGAACTTCTTCCAGGTCTCCCATGTGAGTTCAGGGGCCCAAGGACCTGGGCCATCCTCTACTGCTCTCCCAGGCCATAGCTGAGAGCTGGACCGGAAGTGGAGCCGCCAGACTTGGACCAGCTTTCATGTGGGATGCTGGCACTGCAGGTGGCAGCTTTACCTGCTACGCCACAGTGCTGACCGCCCTGTGTTTTCTTGACAAAGTAATCTGCCTCAGGTTTTTCACAACAATGACAAAGAGCTGACTGCTACCCCAGCTGGGACCACATGGGTGAAGCTTGTTTTGCCTCTACTGGTAGTTTCGTATTCCAGAGCAGTACAGATTCTTCCACCCCTCGGATTTATAACCATCAGACAGCCAAACTCTCCTCTCTCCAGCCTATCCTTTTTGTGACTGTTCAGTCACACAAGCATTTCTCAGCATCCCCACTTAGCTCTGTTGTTTGCGTTGGCCGCTGCCTTCCCTCCAACCTCATCACACTTCTCTTGTGTTTAGTGGTCTATGAAAAGAAAAATCAAAGTACACCAAGTAAGCTCATAGTGAATGTAAAATCACTGCCATGACCTCTGTTTAGGTCTATGACATGGAGTGGAACCTCTTCATACACCTCTCTCAATAGTCCTCATCTGACTCTTCAACAGGGGTTGCAAGCACTTTCTGAAGTTACTGTCTGCTAACACTGCAGGAGGTCTGTAGGTTTGCCCTCCTCTGTTGAATATCCATATTTCAACTGATAACCCCCATACTCACTCTGGTTGGCAATTCCCCTAGAAAATTCTTAGCTTGCTTTGTGGAAATTTGGGGAAAGGGTTTTGTTGATGTAATTCCCATTAATTAGGTATCATCTGAAAAAGCCATCAGCTTACTGTTAACCATAGCAATGGCGACTCCTGATTGATAAGCACAGGTGTTTCATTAACGTCAGTAGCAAGCACTTGATACTTTTTCAAAGCTTGATGGAAAAGAAATAGCTTTTAGATTTAGTCTGCACATTTCACATTCCCATCAACTGTGTACAAGGGTTCCAATTTCTCCACATGCTCACCTCTTTCTCTCTCTCTCTCTCTCTGATAATAACTACCTTAACAGGTGAGAGGTAATATCACAATGTCGTGTTATTTCTAAATAAGTAGGAATACATTTTAATGAGGAATGCAACTTGTGATTATGAATCTGTTATATTAACATATGATTGTATTTTAAGTATGAACTGGAAACTTGAGAAGGTTACCTAGAGATTCTGGAGTCGGTCCGCATTTTGAATCCTGGCTCTGAGAGCCAGTAGCTGTGAGATGCTGAAAATGTCATGTAACCTCGCTCTGCCTCAGCTTTCCTACACATAAAATAGACCTGTATGTAGTACCTCCTTCAGAGGGCTCTTGAGAGGGGAACTATGGTTGATGATGAGAAGGCATGTATATCAATTTTCCTTTGAGATACAGTTGCCCTTTAACTTACAATGCCGTTGCCTCCCAATAAACTCATGGTATTTGAAAGTATTTTAAGTGGAAAATGTGTTTATTACACCCAACCTCCTGAACCTCCCAGCTTAGCAACACAACACACCGTGGCTGTGGTTTCCCCTGTGAGCACGGGGCTGACTAGGAGCTGCAGCTGCCATGTCCTAGCCTCCCAAGAGAGGAGAAGCTGAAGATTTGCTAACCTAGGAAAAGCTCCAAATACAAATCTGCGATTTTTTAAAAAAAATTATTTATTTATTTATTTGAAAGAGTTACACAGAGAAGGAGAGGCAGAGAGGGCCTCCATCCACTAGTTCATTCTTGAATTGGTTGCAACAGCTGGAGCTCATAAATGTAGAAGCAATGACAGAATTAGCAAATCACCAAATGTTACCCCTGGTAGCATAATGGTCTCTTCAGTGGCCACCAATACATCAGGTAAAATGTTGGTGAGAACTTTGTAACCAGTGGATCAGACAGATTCCTCTGGAACCCACTGGCCAATCATAAAACCCTTCAAAGCAGAACAGGTACACAGTCTGTGCATACTGATGGCATGAAATAGATGACATGAAACACAATTGAGTATAGAGCAATAGTTGCCAAATTTGGGGCCTGATTCTGATCAAGTCCCTACCTACCAGGCTAAAGACATATGGCGGACAGAGGAACATGTTAAATGAACACTGTGAGAATACAGCTGGCCAAATACTAATATAGGAATCTCCAGAGCAAATTTACTCAGATTCCCCCACAAATAAATGGCATTAAAAATTAAAGAGGGAGGGGCCAGCAGAGTGGTATAGTGGGTAAAGCCGCCGCCTGCAGTGCTGGCATCCCATATGGGTGTTGGTTTGAATCCCAGCTGCTTCACTTCTGTTCTAGCTCTCTGCTATGGCCTGGGAAAGCAGTAGAAGATGACCCAAGTCCTTGGGCCCCTGCACCCGCACGGGAGACCAGGAAGAAGCACCTGGCTCCTGGCTTTGGATTAACCTAGCTCTGGCCATTGCAGCCATTTCGGGAGGGAACCAGCAGATGGAAGACCTCTCTCTCTCTCTGCCTCTGCCTCTCTGTAACTCTCTGACTTTCAAATAAATAAATCTTCAAAAAAATAAAGAGGGAAATAAAAGAACTTCCTTCAAAGTTAGACCAACCATGTGCAACATGTGAGTGTATTTAGAATCCTGATTCAAACAATTCACTCAAGGAAAGATATTTTGGGCCGACGCCGCTGCTCACTAGGCTAATCCTCTGCCTGCGGTGCCAGCACCCCGGGTTCTAGTCCCGGTCAAGGCACCAGATTCTGTCCCGGTTGCCCCTCTTCCAGGCCAGCTCTCTTCTGTGGCCAGGGAGTGCAGTGGAGGATGGCCCAAGTCCTTGGGCCCTGCACCCCATGGGAGACCAGGATAAGTACCTGGCTCCTGCCATTGGCAGCGTGGTGCGCCGGCCGCGGCGGCCATTGGAGGGTGAACCAACGGTAAAGGAAGACCTTTCTCTCTGTCTCTCTCTCTCACTGTCCACTCTGCCTGTCAAAAAATAAATAAATAAAAAATAAATTAAAAAAAAGAAAAAAGATATTTTGGAGACAACCAGGGAAAACTGAAGACTGTTTGGGACTAAGATGACATTAAAGAGTTGTTACTAATTTTGTTAGGTGTGATAGTATTGAGATATGATTAACAAAGGGAATCCTCATGTGTTAGAAAATTTTGAACTGAAATGTCATGTTTCCTGGGAAATGCTTTAAAAGCCTCCAGCACAAAGTAAGTGTGAATATGTGATGTGTCTGTGTGTGCTGGAGGGGGCAAAGAGTTGAGAGAAAGGCAAGATGTTGTTGGTGTTTAGAGCTGGGTGACACACAGAAGGGGAGTCACTACACTATTCTCTATTTTTCTATGTTTGAAACTTTCCATGACAAAAAGTACTCTTGTGCCAAAGTGAGAAGACACTAAAAGTCCAATTTGTATGCAAAGGTTTGCATGAAATTATAAAGTAAAACAACGGAAACACATTTTTGAGCTTTAAGGGTTTGTTTCTCACACCTAAAGACCCCCGAGTTATGTGTTCTACCATCAGGGATGGTTCGAGAAGAATCAAAGATTTGATACAGTCTTTCTCATTGGTGGATCAGACTCTGAAAAGCAGATGAACGCACGCACTGCCCCTGTTACCTCACCTCCGGCCCTCACACTCTGGGTCCTGCCTCCCCGTTGGGACCACGCTCCTCGAGGTCATCATATGCACTTGGACCTTGAGGAGTTGGGTGCCCTCTTTAATCCCCAAGTCCAGGTGAGGTCAGAGCATACGTATTTACTTATAAATAACCGGGTACCGAAGTACCCACCCAATTGTGTAGAGCTTCCAGACGGAAGAGGCCTCCCGGCTGGATCCCCTATGGGAGGGATCTTCCCTCCTCTACATACAGGGCCTCTTCAAGTCCTGCTTTAACTCTTCTTGAAGTCCCAACTCAGGATCCTGAGGCCCAGAGAGATCCTTCCCGTGTTTGCCTTCTGAGTTCCCGGTCCTTCCTGTCAGCTTTCTTGACACTTGGATGTCCACCCCGTTCCTGAGAGGCCTGGAGTAAGCCTTGACCATGGCCAGAATTGGCCAAACCCTTCAGAATAAAACACTGTGAGCCCGAGTGTGGTAAGAAGCGCATGCAGAGCAACACAGGTGGAACTTCCTTATGGAATTACCAGAGGAGGCTGCCCCTGAGCACTTGCCCTGAATTCACTGGTCTCCTCTTGGTTTCCATTCTCCTCCTTGTCAGTGAAGCACTGGCTGCCCCTGTCCCGTTTGACACTCTTTGCTCTCTTGGCTGGGTCATGCTGTTTCTTCTGGTTTTCCTCTAAACTCTCAGATCGTTTTCTGTCTTTGCTGTTAATTCAGAGTAGGGGATACTTGGGTGTCATGTAACAGAAACAAGGATGATTGTGCATAGAATGCGCTTCCACATTGAATTTAAGTTTTGTCCCTAGCCTAGGCCGTATCTGTTGAACACTGTTACCAATAGTGCTAGACCTACAGTAGCTCCTCCTCCTAAACTTTGGCCTGGCCCAAGCTTTTGTGCTTGGTGCTCCTTTCATCGTCCCAATTGTTTGCCCCAGCTGAGCAGGTATTTGTCCTCGGAGCACCGCAGTAGTATCAGACCTTGCTGCCTCTTTGCCTTCCCTGGGCAGCCACTGATTCCTTCACAGCGCAGCCCTTGTCTGTGTAAAACATACCCCACAGACCCATCAAATACAACCTAAAAAGGAAACGTATCTTTTATTTGTCCATCTTTTTCCAATCTAATGTGCCTTTTTTTCCCTTTAAATTCACGCAGACTTTTAAACATACTTCTGAACAGCTCTTATGTGACAGCCTTGGTTGCAAGGTCTCACTAAAAGCCCACAACACACTTGTTGACCAGGTGGGTTTCTCTCCCCTTTATGGTAGAAACCAGGACCCTGGACCACACAATTAGTAAGTGGTGGACCTGGGACTCGTCATACAACTTTCTGTGTGCCATCTTCTTCTTCTTCTTCTTCTTAGATTTATTTATTTGAAAGACAGAGTTATAGAGAGGGAGAGAGAGAGAATCTTCCATCTTAAATGGTTGCAATGGCCGGAGCTGTTGCCGATCCGAAGCCAGGAGCCAGGAGCTTCTTCCAGCTCTCCCACATGGGTGCAGGGGCCTAAAGACTTGGACCATCTTCTACTGCTTTCCCAGGCCATAGCAGAGAGCTGGATCGGAAGTGAAGCAGCCGGGACTTGAACTGGCGCCCATAGGTGATGCCGGCACTGCAGGTAGCTGTTTTACCCACTATGCTACAGCACCGGCCCCTGTGTGTGCCTTCTTGAGTCACCTGTCTTACTCTGCCTTCTGCAGCTACTTTTGCTTTTTTTTTCCCTTTGTTTGCAAAATCTTGAGAAACTTTTATATGTTTCCTTTCTGCTCCTGGAACTAAGCTTCTAATTTGAATTTTGGAGACAGTCTCAACTTCAAATATTTTATCTCACTACACAAGTAAGTACTCGTGCCCCAATTTGGGGTTTGTAAAGTATGGTCAGTGCTAAGGCTTTGAACACTACAGGCTGTCAAGACATAACTGCAGAATTGAAATAATATGGGAAAACTGGTCAGACTTATTTCAGATTTGAATGAGATAGAGATCAAAATAAAAAAAAATGCTTTCTTAAAACAACAAGCACAGATGTCAAGTGATGACTAATTACAAGCACCTGCGCATGTTTGGAAAGCATGGTGCGATACAGAGCAAGAAAGAGCAGCTTTCTGTGTCGTTCCACTTCCAGCGTCAGGACAGAGGGAGAAGAATCTGGCCAGGGTCTGATCCCGCAACTGATCTGGGTTCTTTTCTCTTGCCATAAAATTACTGCTCCCATATACCTTCCCTGATGTCTAACTCTCATGCTTTAATTTCAAGCATAGTGCATCTGCTAATTCTTTGAAAATGCTAGCATTTACTTCCCTTCACTCCAACATGTTCCTCTCAACTTCTTTCTCAGGTGAAGTATGCCTTTTTCTAGATATTTCCAGAAGTTGACAATTAGAGGTATTAACGGCTTCTTCATGCAATTTTAACACAAATTCCCTCTTGTATTCCTTTTTCCATGATGGCCCGTGGAGAATGTTTACGTTCTCATCAGGAGTCGCATTTCCCAGATCACTTGTGTGCACAAAGCAGGGTTCAACTCATCTTCTGAACTGGAGACAGACCAAGGTGTGCTGTCCTTATCCTGACCTTTTCTCCCAGACTCTGGGTCTATTTCATGTCACTGTTCAGAGCTTGAGGTCTGCAGTTAAATCTCAACAGAGAGTTACTTTCTTGAAACGCCAGGCTACAAGATGCTGCTGTCCTGGAAGCACACCTGTCATTTATTTGTAGGTTGGGTTTCTTTGTATCCTCCCATTCCACTTGCCCTTTAAATCCTACCACTCTAGTCACCTGCTCCCCACTTTGAAGTGAGATCGATTTTTGTCCTCGTAGAGGAACTGGGGGGAAAAGTTTTCCGAACACACAGCGGCAGCAACAGATAAATCAAACTGCACTACGTGTTGTCATTCAGCAGGCTGTTCGCAGACAGAGCTATTTTAAAACCATTAAAAAACGCCATTCATCTCAGACTGGCCATCTGCTTTCCGCTCATGGGCTCATCGATGGTGTGAGCAAAGAGTTCGCTCTCGGTGGCCAGCTTCCTCCTAGCTCGCCCGGGACGTTCGGGGAGACTCTTATGGGAAGAAGGCAATTTGTCTTCGCTGAGCGACCGCATGGCTAACTACACAGGGCAATTACACAAAGCAAATGTATCAGCTTCTGCCACGGGAGGCAGGAGTTCCCTCTCTGGTCATTAATAATGAGCGCTCTTCAGTAAGCAGGAAAACATTTACCAAATAAAGTGGCCCATTATAGATGATCCCCCAGGCAGCGAGAAGCCTCACGGTCACCGGTCACCGCGGTAAGAGTGACGCTGACAAGGTTGGTGCTGCTGCTTTGACCTTGCTTGGTGGTTCTGAAAGCATCTCGGAAGTGGCAGAAGCAGGGGCCGTCGGCTCTTTGTGCAGAAACGTCCGGTCCAAAAAGAAGGGGATGGGTCTTCTCTACATTGAAATTCCATCGCTTCCTTTCCTGGCAGCTGCATCGGTGGGAATGCCGCGAAATAAAAACGAGGACGAAGTCAAGTAGAGCCGGGAAGTGTCAAGTTGATCTACTGCCGCTCTGGGGGGCAGGAGTGCCGGGCAAATTCAGATTCTTCCTGAGCCCCGTCTCACCACGTCACCCACCATTTAAAATGCTCGTCCTGCCCGCTCCTGGAACTCTCTGGAACACTCGGGAGCCCCCCATTTGCTCTGATGCTTAGACAATGGCTTGGGCTATGGTTACTTGTTCAGAGTGCTCCTTTGCAGCCATTTTAATGGGCAAAATCCCTGGAAAGGTGCTGACATTTGAATGCCCTCCACTGATGCTCTGTATTTAGAGACAGCAGGCCTCATACTGCATTCAAAGCCCGTGCACAGCTCAGGGGCCTTAGCCACCTTGCTCACACGGGGGTGTCATTAGAACAGACATGGAGCACGCTCACTCACATGTGCTCTCATCTTCAGGACAGCTGACCATTCCTAACTAATGCTTGACACCCTTAGAAGGTGCGTGTGGGCTGCCCTTGCTTCTCAGATGAGTGGATTTAGGGGGTAAAATGACAAAAGTCAAAGCATTGAGGCCCAGATTGGGCCTTTGATGAACTCTGCAAAAGATGGAATAGTTATATGGTAATGGTCAATAGTGTGATGAAGCCCATGGCTTCTCAACTTGGCTCGGAACTTGACCTAGCCCTGGTGTATCACCAGACCCCATTAAGAATTCGGTCTACTCATTCATACTTCTGTGAAATGAATGCATGGATGCATCGCTGCCAATAAACCACAAAGGATGGGCTGATGAGAACCTGCTTGGCAGTCATGTGCTGTTGTTGAACTTCAGAGCACCTTTAAAACTTCTGAAATGCTATTGAGTTTTTAAAAAATTGTGTCACAAAACACACATGCCGTGAGAGACAGTGAAATGCACAGCTCTGAGCTGTGTGCAGATCTACTGCTGAACAGGAAATAAAAAATGCAAGCAGTCTGCACACAGAGGGACTGATGCCAATGGGCGGGAGAGGGCTCGCCTGACAGCACCCAGGCCAGTCTCAGGCAATAGGAAAAGGCTTCCAGAGAAGTTACATCAAGTGACAGTGACACGGATAGCTTGCGGACAAGCAGAAATTGGCCAGGGGGAGGGATGGGCCTGAGGGAGTACCCAAAGGCTATCATTTTAAAGTTGCGCAGGAACGTGCCAGGGGATTCCAATACAATCCCATCAAGGTGGCATGTACCAATGCCATCTCACTAGTCCAAGTAATTAACTTCAGTTCACAATTGATCACACTGAAGGTCTAAGAGTCAAAGGGATCACACAAACAAGACCAGTGTCTGCTAATATTAACTGATAGAATCAAAAAGGGAGAGAATGATCCAACACGGGAAGCAGGATACACAGCAGACTCATAGAATGGCAGATATCCTAAATAGCACTCTGGCCTCAGAATCAGCCCTTAAGGCACTCGGATCTGGCTGAAGAGCCCGTGAAAGTATTTTTGGCATGGAAAGCCAAGACACTCTGGGGGAGGGGGGGAGAAGAAGACCTAAATGAAAGATCTCTGTGAGTGAGTTCCCAGTGGAAAGAATGGGCCATCAAAGAAGGAGGTACCTTTCTCTGAAGGGAGGAGAGAACTTCCACTTTGACTATGATCCTGTTGGAATAAGATCAAAGTTGGCAAACCCAAAAGGCTTCCATGGCCTTGGAAACTCATGACTAGAGCCTAGGGAGATTACTGATGCCATAAACAAGAGTGTCAAATTGTTAAGTCAACAACAGGAGTCACTGTGTACTTACTTCTCATGTGGGATCTGTCCTTAATGTGTTGTCCAATGTGAAGTAATGCTATAACTAGTACTGAAACAGTATTTTTACACTTTGTGTTTCTGTGGGTGCAAACTGATGAAATCTTTACTTAATATATACTGAATCGATCTTCTGTATATAAAGATAATTGAAAATGAATCTTGATGTGAATGGAATGGGAGAGGGAGCGGGAGATGGGAGGGGTGTGAGTGGGAGGGAAATTATGGGGGGGAAGCCATTGTAATCCACAAACTGTACTTTGGAAATTTATATTTACTAAATAAGAAAAATGAATTAAAGAAAAAAAAAATAAAGTTGTGCAGGAAAGGATGAACACAGAACACAGCAAGACCAGCAGCTCTGTGGGCTGAAGCCCAATGCATCTTGGTGGAAGCCATCCCACCCCTCCATGCCTTTTTTATTTTTTATTTATTTATTTATTTTTTTGACAGAGTGGACAGTGAGAGAGAGAGAGAGAGAGAGAAAGGTCTTCCTTTTGCCGTTGGTTCACCCTCCAATGGCCACCGCAGCTGGAATGCTGCGGCCGGTGCACTGCGCTCATCGAAGGCAGGAGCCAGGTGCTTCTCCTGGTCTCCCATGCGGGTGTAGGGCCCAAACACTTGGGCCATCCTCCACTGCACTCCCGGGCCACAGCAGAGAGCTGGCCTGGAAGAGGGGCAACCAGGACAGAATCTGGCGCCCCAACCGGGACTAGAACCCTGTGTGCCAGCGCTGCAAGGAGGAGGATTAGCCTATTGAGCCGTGGAGCCGGACCCCTCCATGCCTTTAAAAGTGGGACCTCCATGCAGAGTTCTCTCAGAAAAACAAGAAAGGAAGGAAGGACAGGAGGGAGGAAGGAACATGGAGAACTTGCAAGTTGGTCTAAATGGAACATGAACACTCAGCTTGACGGGAGAGCTTGAGGGAACGCTTCGAAAGGAAGCAAATGAAGATGGACACTTGTCTTATCTGTTTTGTGTGGCAGTAAGACAAGACCCAAGACTGGGCCCTTTTTAAGGACAAGAGGTACGTTTTGGTATGGTTTTGGAGGCTGACAAATTCAAACTTGAGCAGCCCCCTCTGGCGAGGGCCCTCTGCCATGTCCCAACATGGCAGATGGCATCTGATGGGGGGAGTGTGTGCAAGAGTGGCCAGCTGGCCCAGGTAGAGGTTGGCACGGTGTGGGGTGTGGCCTTGCTTTATAACCACCCACTCTTGGGGCCACTCATCTAGTCTCAAGAGACCGATCCCACTCCCAGGATGTGGGCATTGATCCCTTCAGGGGATGACCTATGGCCTAATTACTTTCCACTGGGCCCCACCTCAGCGATCCACCATCTCTCAATACCATGACTTGGGAGCAAATTTCCAGCACAGGAACACTTGGGAGAAACCATACCCAAACCATAACAACTCTTTTTTCTTTTAAAAGATTTGTCTATTTTATTTATTTGAAGGGCAGAATTACAAAGAGAGAGAGAGAGACAGACAGACAGACACAGATCTTCTATCTGTTTTTTCACTCCCCAACTGGCTGCAATTGCCAGTAGCCAGCAGCCAGGAGTTTTTTCTCTGTCTCCCAAGTCGGTGCAGGGGCCCAAGCACTTGGGCCATCCTCTGATGCTTTCCCAGGAGCATTAGCAGGGAGCTGGATGGGGAGTGGAGTGGCTGGGACTTGAAGCCCATATGGGATGCTGGCTATTACTTTAATTGTCTTTTCAATTTATTAGGCCATGGTCTGTGGAACAAATTTAGCAAACATTATTTCTTTTGTTATAGACAAGCAATGTCAGACACAAAGAAATGAAGTGGTGCTTTCAGTTTCATTCATGCTACTTCTGGGAAAGGTGGTAATGTTGACACAAGATTACAATGGCTCTCAAGTCTTGAAATGCCTCTGTCTAGTCATAATTCTAGGACAAATCCCCCGAGACTGGGTTCTTTGTGAAGAGCTGACATCTGTTGCTCATAGTCTTTGAGGAAGGAAAGCCCAAGATCAGGGCACTGGCAGATTGTGTGCCTGGCCCATGCTTCCAAGTTGATGTGTTGTTACCATGTCCTCACATGGCGGAAGGTAGCAGGGCTAAAAGACAAGAGTTGCAACTTCCCATGGTGGGCTAGAAAGGAAGGGTGGACTACCTTCCCATAAGCCTTTTTAGAAGCCCCCAATCCTACCCAGGTTGGGGGTGCTCTCCTGGCCGGCCACCTCTTCAACCCGGCTGCTTGAGTTTCAGCTTAAATTTTGAAGAGACACGAGCATTCAAACCATAGTGTGAAACTGTTGAAATGGAACAACCAATGACTAAATAAACCAGCGAAGAGGCGAGAAGCAGTGCTTTGAATAGCAGTGTGCAAATGGATTCCTGGCCCAGTACAAAATCCCTCCAGAAAGGCTTCTGTGGAGACAAAGCATAGACAAAACTCAGGGAAATCTTTAATCTTGCCCACCCCTCATTAATTCTACTTTGGGAGTGGGCTGTGCTCACCTGGGGTGAACATGGGGTCTGCCTTTCCCCAGGAGAAGTTCTCTGGGCCGACACCATGGCTCACTAGGCTAATCCTCTGCCTGCAGTGCCGGCACCCCGGGTTCTAGTCCCGGTCGGGGCGCTGGTTCTGTCCTGGTTGCTCCTCTTCCAGTCCAGCTCTCTGCTGTGGCCCGGGAAGGCAGTGGAGGATGGCCCAGGTGCTTGGGCCCTGCACCTGCATGGGAGACCAGGAGGAAGCACCTGGCTCCTGGCTTCGGATCAGTGCAGTGCTCCAGCCGTAGTTGCCATTTGGGGGATAAGCAACGGAACGAAGACCTTTCTCTCTGTCTCTCTCTCACTGTCTAACTCTGCCTGTCAAAAAAAAAAAAAAAAAAAAAAAAAAAAAAGAAGAAGAAGAAGAAGTTCTTCTCTGGCACCCCAGCATGTGACTGTCAACAGGGGAGGGAAAACCACAGTGGCTCACCATCTATGTGTCCCCGACTGGAAGAAAGGCAGGAGACGCAGTGTGGAAAAATGACCAGGAACTCGATTTTTCCACAACACACAGGGCTCTCACCAAACAGGAAGTGGAAATAAAAGCCGCCACGGATATGCCGTGCAGGGGAAGACGGACAGGGTGCTCCCGGCGCCTCTTCCTCAACTCTTGCTTTTCTCTTGTTTTATTCTACTCCAGCTGAGACTGGAAGGGCGTTAGTGGCTGGGGAAGGCAAGTGAGCAAGGAGGGTCTTTGAAAACGAAGCAGATTGTCTCCAACAGAAGCCACGGCGTGGAGTCTCAGCTCGCGTTGGAAGAATAACCCCCAAAGTGTTGACAGCCCTCAGAGGCACGAGGCACAGCAGACATTTTTTTTTTTTTGGACAGGCAGAGTGGACAGTGAGAGAGAGAGACAGAGAGAAAGGTCTTCCTTTTTGCCGTTGGTTCACCCTCCAGTGGCCTCTGCGGCCAGCGCGCTGCGGCCCGCACACCGCGCTGATCCGATGGCAGGAGCCAGGTGCTTCTCCTGGTCTCCCATGGGGTGCAGGGCCCAAGGACTTGGGCCATCCTCCACTGCACTCCCGGGCCACAGCAGAGAGCTGGCCTGGAAGAGGGGCAACTGGGACAGAATCCGGCGCCCCGATCGGGACTAGAACCCGGTGTGCCAGCGCCGCAAGGTGTAGGATTAGCCTAGTGAGCCGCGGCGCCGGCCAACACAGCAGACTTTTAACAGAATTCCAGAGAAGGGCGCTAACTCAGCTCACTCACCAGCTGCAGTTCAACACGCTCTCAGATTTACGCCTTCCTCTTGTCCCAGCAGGAGAAAAGCAGAAGGGAGAACATATATTATCAGAACACTAACAGAGGGAAGGGTTAATCCATCTATATAATATTTGGGCAAGTAAAAGGTCTGGATAGAATAAAACAGTGACATCAGAATTATGCAACGATAGCACAGCAAGGAAAGAAATGGGCGTATTAACCTAGCTTTGAAGGGAAGGTAGACAAATCATTCTTGAGGAACAGGGAGGGAAGAGAAACACTTTTGGCTACACATGTTTTACCTTGGCAAAGCACTGAGAGCCGATATGAGATATTTGAGTGCCCAGTTAGAGTGGATCTTCCTTGATTGCTGAGAGAAATTTCTTTCAACAGTAAACTACCTAGCATTCTGCCTTCCCATGGCTGCGTATTTATATATTACCTAATTTTTATTGTTAAAAGAAAATATGCTAGGGGCTGTTGTGGTTCAGCAGGATAAACCACTGCATGCTTTGTCACCAGCACCCCATTTGAGTGCCAGTTCGAGTCCTGGCTGCTCCATTTCTAATTCAGCTCCCTGCCAATGTGCCAGGGAAAGCAGAGTAAGATGGCCCAAGTGCTCGGGCTCCTGCCACCCACGTGGGAAGTCTGAGTGGAGTTCCAGGCTCCTGGCTTCGGCTTGGCCTGGCCCAGACTGTTGCAGCCATTTGGGCTGTGAGCCAATGGATGGAAAATCTCTCCCTGTATCTCCTTTACTCCCTGTAAATCAGTCTTTCAAACAAATAAATAAGTCATAAAAAGGCTATTTAAAGAAAACATAATATGCTGACAACACAAAAATGTAAAAGCTTCTGTAAGGGCCGGCGCCGCGGCTCACTAGGCTAATCCTCCGCCTAGCGGCGCCGCCACACCGGGTTCTAGTCCCGGTTGGGGCGCCGGATTCTGTCCCGGTTGCCCCTCTTCCAGGCCAGCTCTCTGCTGTGGCCCGGGAGTGCAGTGGAGGATGGCCCAGGTGCTTGGGCCCTGCACCCCATGGGAAACCAGGAAAAGCACCTGGCTCCTGGCTCCTGCCATCGGATCAGCGCGGTGCACCGGCCGCAGCGCGCCAGCCGCGGCAGCCATTGGAGGGTGAACCAATGGCAAAGGAAGACCTTCCTCTCTGTCTCTCTCTCTCACTGTCCACTCTGCCTGTCAAAAAAAAAAAAAAAAAAAAAAAAAGCTTCTGTAAGACATAAGCATTATAAACAAAGGAAAAAACATATAACAGGGGCTGGAACTGTGGCCTAGTGGGTAAAGCTGCCACTTGCAGTGCCGGCATCCCATATGGGTACCGGTTCTAGTCCCAGCTGTTCTGTTTCCAATCCAGCTCTCTGCCATGGCCTGGGATAGCAGTAGAAGATGGCCCAAGTCCTTGGGCCCATGCACCTGCATGGGAGACCCCGATAAAGCTCCTGGCTCCTGGCTTTGGATCAGCTCAACTCCAGTCATTGCAGACATCTGGGGAGTGAACCAATGGTTGGAAGACCCCCCCCCCCCCACCTCTGCCTCTCTGTAACTCTGCCTTTCAAATAAATAAATCAATCTTTAAAAAAATAAAAACACATAACAGACTTGAAAAGTATATTCAACATATAGAAAACTGACAAAGGAGTAATATTCAGAATATTTTAAGAACTCCTAGATATCACTAAGAAAAAACAGAGTCTGAGAGGGAAATAGACAAAGCATAGGTATGAAGACGCAGGTGATTCTGAAGAGGAAAATAAAAGGACTAGTGAACATAGGAAGTGATAACCAAGCTCACTGGCTGTTCTGAAAAAGCAAGTGAAATCAACGCGGTATGCATTCCTCCCCCAGAAAGACAAAGAAGCAATGTGCCCCTCTATTCTTCCAGCTAAAATCCCTGGGCATCATACACAAAACGACGTGAGCAGACTGAGAGGAGGCGCGTAGAGGGTTGAGCAGCAAGAGGCCTCGGGCCCTCGGGACAACAAGGCACCGAATTTCTTGGTATTGTTTTCTTTTTTCATCTCCTGTGACCTAGACTGAGTGTGAGAGAGAGGCAGGCAACCAGAAAATTCCAACAGTTCCAGACCAAAAGAATCTCAAAGGAAGCCTGTCTGTCTAGCCAAAAGGTCACAGAGGAGCAGCCTAGCGAGGCTGCGAATTCTTAGGCAAGAGCTGGTCCATCCCAACCAGACACACAGAAATAAACTGCGGCCCACTCCCACCTCCGTCTGTCAGCGAGGCCCAAGGAGGAGTGTATGTTTCCACTCCCAGGGATCTAGCGTGCAGCTCTCCAGACGCCACAGCCTCTGCCCCTTTGGTGGTGTCGGAGAGGGGCGAGTGGGAAGTCGGGACTCTCATCCTCACCTGGGGGTAATGAGCCACCCTCAGCCCTATCATTGGGACCACTTGGGGAAGCTGAGCTTCTACCCCCGTGCAAGGACTATTGTCTATAATGCATGTCTATAAATACATAAAGGGCACCCAGATCTCAGCTGGGCAAAAGACTTGGGAAGACACTTGATGGAAACAGATATACGTTGGGAAAATAAGCCCATGGAAATTTGTCCTACATCACTGGCCTTTAGGGAAATGCAAATTAAGCCCATGAAATAGTATGGCAACATAGCAGTTAAACTAAAATAAAATACAGTGACACCACCAAATGATGGTGAGCATGTGGAGACACTGGATCTCATATAGAATACTTTTTAAAAATTCATGGAAATGGAATTAAAAATAAGTTTATTCTGGTGTAAAAAATAATTTTGGGGGTTGGTGTGGTGGTATAGGATGTTAAGCCTCTGTGATGTTTGCATCCTATATGGGCCCCCATTCAAGTTCTGGCTGCTCCACCTCTGATCCAGCTCCCTACTAATGCGCCTGGAAAAGCAGTGGAAGGTGGCCCAAATGTTTGGGCTCCTGCACCCATGAGGGAGACCTGGAAGAAGTCCTGGCTCCTGGCTGTAGGTTGGCCCAGCCAGGGCCATTGTGGCCATTTGAGAAATGAACCAGTGGAGGGAAGATATTTCTCTCTCTCTCTCTCACCTCTGTCTCTGTAACTCTGCTTTTCTTTCTTCTTTTTTTTTTTTTTTTTTTTTTTTTGGTGGGGGGTGGAAAACAGGTAGAGTTATAGACAATGAGAGAGAGACAGAGAAAGGTCTTTCTTTGTTCCATTGGTTCACTCTCCAAATGGCCACTATGGCTGGCGTTGCGCCAATCTGAAGCCAGGAGCCAGGTGCTTCCTCCTGGTCTCCCATGTGGGTACAGGGGCTCACACACTTGGGCCATCCTCCACTGCCCTTCTGGGCCACAGCAGAGAGCTGGACTGGCAGAGGAGCAACCGGGACTAGAACCTGGAGCCAATATGGGATGCCAGCACAGCAGGAGGAGGATTAACCAAGCGAGCCACCGCACCAGTCCCTGTAACTCTGCCTTTCAAATAAATAAAAAAAACAATTTTTTTTGGAAAAAAAATCCTCGAAGCCCATCCATGCAAAGTTTTTGTTTGTTTGTTTTGTTTGTTTTTTGAAAACATGTCTTCCCCCAAGTTCTTTGAAGGCCCTGCATGGGCATGGCTGGTGGGAATGTAAATGGTACCAGCCCTCTGGAAAACAGTCTGAATGTTTCTTTAAAAAACAAACACATAGTGTTGGACCCAGCAATCTTACTCCTGTGATTTGCCCCAGAGCAATGAGATCTTACAGTCACACACACACAGAGTTGCACACTGTGCTCCTAGCAACTAATTTCTCTTTCTTTAAAGGTGTATTTATTCATTTGAGAGGCAGAGTTACAGAGAGAAGGAGAGAGACACATGGAGAGAAGTCTTCCATCTACCGGTTCACTCCCTAGATGGTCACAACTGCCTGGGTTGGGCCAGGCTGAAGCCAGGAGCCAGGAGCTCCCTGCAGTACCCCACGTGGGCGGCAGGGCCCAAACATTTGGGCCATCTTCTGCTGCTCTTTCCAGGCCATTAGCAGGGAGCTGGATTAGAAGTGGAGCGACCAGGACTTGAATGGGTGCCCATATGGAATGCTGGTGCCGCAGGCTTTACCCGCTATATTATAAGGCCTGCCCACAGCTTTATTTAGGACAACCCTAAACTGGAAATGACCAAAAATGTCCTATGATATGTGACTGACTAAACCCACTGTGGTAGTTCGTACACTGAAATACTACTCAGTCATAAAAAGGAACAAATTACTGACAACTGCAGCAACTTGGGTAGATCACAAGGTCATAGCCCTGTGTGAAAAAGCCAGTTCAATAGACCACGGAGCATATGAGGGCATTTATATAACATTTTCACAGCGACACGTTCGTAGAGATGGAGAATAGACCAGCGGTTGTCAGTGGCTAGGGCTGGCAGGGCTGGCACTGTGCACATTAAGGGGCAGCCCAAATAAGAACTTTGTGGTGAAAAGCCAGTTCACATCTGGATTGTGATTATGGCTCCATGAATCTGCTTATGTGGGAAAATGACATAAACCAAGCATCCATTATACCAAGGTCAATATTTCAGGTCTGATATTGTACTATAATTATATAAGATGTAACCATTGGGAGAAACTGGGTGAAGAGTGGGGCCTTCTCTGGACCGTATTTGAACTTTTTGTAAGTCCATAATTATTTTGAAATAGAAATCAAAAATTACTGGAATAAAAAGCTAAGGAACATGATTCTATATCCATCAAATTAGAAAACTCTTTAAAACTTAATACAAGCACATTTTGGTGAACTTCTAGACAAGGACACTCAATATAAAGGGTAGTTGACAGTGTCTATTACAGCACAACATATGCACAATCTTCTAAGGGTTCCAGGTGTCTTATCTGTACATACACTCAGGTGCATGGAAGAGAGACTTACAGAAAAATTCACTGCAATGTGAAATATATATGTATATATACCCATATATATACTGCACTTAAAAGTAATTAATTTGATACATTTATAGCAGCACTATGAGATTTCAAAAACATAGTGCTGCAAGACAAAAGCAAGTTATAGAATGACGCATACAGGATAATTTCATTTATAAAGCAGCTACATAAAGCAATACTATGTGTTCATTAGATAAATGCCTATGAGATATGAAGTCAGAGGTAGAGCTATGCCACACAAAATCCTAAGCTTGCTTACATCAGGTGAGGAGAAGGGAACACAAGGAGACAGAATTCACTAGGTAGCACATATGTGATTAAAACTTAAATGACCTTGCAGTTGCTTTTTAAAGTTTATTTTTTGATGGTACAAGTGGTACATCCCAAAACTATGACTATTAATGTTATTTTCCTTTTTGCCTGTGCATATTTTAACCTGTAGTGTGTGTATGTGTGTGTGCACGCACAATTTTTGATGTAACAGTTTTAGAAATGTTAAGCATTATTCCATGGTATAAAAGCTGAACAGAGCTTACAATAATACAATTTATTGTGTACTACATAGATACTTTCTACATCTTGCTGCAGTCCTATACGTTGAAGTTCTCTCTATTCACAGACAAACAGAAGATGAAAGTGAGGATAGAAGAGGTTAAGCAGCTTGCCAAGGTCCCAAATTTAACCAGGGCAAAAAGCCTGGAGCCACATGCAGGTAAGTTAGGTAAGCTCCAGCTACCGCTCCAGTTCAGTATGGCAGTCCCCATCCTGTAGGAGCTAAGCCTCAAAGCTGGCACACTTCCACAGAGCCAACTGTGGAAATTCCCATGATCCCCTGCTAACTAGACGGACTGACCAAGGAGATAAATAGCAAGCCTGCCTTTCTGCAGGAGGAAAAGGGGAATGTCACAGCTAGCCTTACCTTGGGTGGCCACAGCGGGATCAATCTCAAACTTCTAAAGTACCCATCATGCATTGCTCACTCCAGGAGAGAGCAGAAGAAGGAGCGGGCGCCCAGCATCCTACAGCTTACGTTGACTGGTTTCCCTCAGACCTTGGATGGCTGGTTTTGCTTTATCTTGGCCTGGCAGCAGCAGCTGGAACAGCCATGGCGTCACCATCAGCAACAAGAAGAGCTAAAACTAGACACTGCCTGAGTGTGCCAAGCAGTGTTCGAAGCAGTTCCACCAACACATGGAATTCTCCACGGTGCAGCTTCTAGATAGCATGAAAAATGACAAAATGGAACAATGACACCATATGCAGTGAACTGCTGTCAGAAGTAAGAACCTAACCTCCAAATCCTGACATAATTTTAAACAGTTGGCCAAGTTCTGTTATTAGCACACAGCTCAAAGCCCACCAAAGCTGACAGTCCCCAGCCAGCCCCATCGGGGTTGAGGCTGGGAGGCAGAAATGATGACACTGGGTCTCTGATGTGTGATTACAGTGACACAATCTCAGCTTGAGATTGTCCCCTAAAGCCCATGCTAAATACCCACGTGTGCAGGCTGACACGCAGCATGATGCTAATATTTATTGCCCCACTTAATATTTGATTCTGAGTGATCTTTAACTGGGATGCAGATGATTCGCTGACGTCAAGGCACTGTCAGTCCTCTGGGTCCGGGTGGTACTTCTGCTACAGAGTTGGGGAAACTGGCCATTCTAACACTGCAAGTCTTATCTACTATATTTATGATTCCACTCCACATAAGTGCTGACGATTAGCAATGTGCCCTTTGCCCTGAAGAAATAAGTGTGCAAAAAGAGAGAAGGGACGAGCTAAAGAACTCTTTCCATCTCACCTGCCTTCTCTAAGGAATTAGGAATGAAGTTTCTATCCCCTGGGGGTGATCTGCTGATAGACGAAACTCTACTTCCAAAGCTTAGTTGACCCATAATTAGTCCCATTTACTCTTTGGGGGATATGAAGTGTTATGTGTTTTCCCCACTTAACAAATGAGAGGCTTAGTGGCTTGACCTCTCTTACCCAACAGAAAGCCAACTCTAAAAGGTCTTTGACCCGAGACCAGACCTATCCAGCTAATGGGGCGGGGCAGGCTGAGTGACGCTGGTGCTCGCTTGTGTGGCACGAGGACAGCCAGTGCAGGCCATGAGGACAGAATTCCACCACTGCAACCTCAGATCTCAGGGGTCCGTCCAAATGCTCTAGAAGAAGGGATTCTTCCTGTGCAAGTTCATCTCCCGGGGCAGCAGGCATATCAGAACCACAGGGAAGGGACAACGTTTGAAAACGCAAGTCAATTTCATGTATGACAAAGGAAAGAAAATGTCTACTGATTTTGTACACTAAGACAGGTCACGAACATCCAAATCTCTCTGAGAGTGGCAGGACAATTTTGCTTTTTGACAAGGTGGAGGGTTTGATAAATATTGATTTGAAAAATATTGCTCTGAAATTTAAAATATTCCATTCCAGATTGAACACTCGCTATGTAGGACACTCAGGGATTAGAAGTGCAGGCTCTGGAGCCAGACTGTCTGGGTTCAAATCCTGGCTCTGCTGACTGTGTGACATTGGCACATTGCCTTAAACTTGCTCAACCTCTATTCCCTCACTCGTAAAGTGAAGATGTAGTAATAAGACCTCATTATAAGTCATCCTGGGAATTAAATGAAATCATTTATATTAAATAGAAAAGTGCTGGATGCAGAGGAA
The DNA here is from genome assembly GCF_051225735.1 of Oryctolagus cuniculus. Lineage (NCBI taxonomy): Eukaryota > Metazoa > Chordata > Mammalia > Lagomorpha > Leporidae > Oryctolagus > Oryctolagus cuniculus. The sequence goes on along the minus strand of NC_142876.1, from coordinate 55,410,198 downwards.
ATGCTAGATGATTTAAGTATCATTATTAAACACCGCTCTTTGATTTCCTGTTTTTTCCTTGTTCTAGTAAATCTTTCTAGGGACTTCAAGTTCTTAGAACTTTCAGTTCTTGTCAACTGTTTGGTACTATTCAAAATGCATTGTCTCCAATTCTAAAGAATTTATAAATCAGCAAAGTTTATCAGACATAGTTCTGGTGATACAATAGTATGTTCTATGTACCTATGCAGTCTTATAAGAAATACATTTTTTTAACCAAAAGGTGTTCAGTTCAACCACTATGCAAAAACTACCATTAGTTGCCTAAGTAACATGCATCCTCCAATCCCTAATACCCTTCTTAACAGATCCCCTGATCACCCTCCAATTGTCATGTACTTTAGGTTAAACTGAACCTCATCCTCAGCTATGGGGGATGGATCCTTTGTAGTTTAGCCAAAGATAATTACATTTTCACATCAATTATTGGTTTAGAAATAGATGGGTAACATGTTGGGAACTCACTGAGGACTTTCTATTTTTTTCACTCGCTAACAGACACTCAGGAAGGGATGCCATTTCTTCCCTTTGTCATTATCTTCTTGTATGTGACACCTGGAACAACTGTTGCCATCTTGAAACCATGAGGCTAACCCAGGTGAAGGCAAAGCTGACACACTGAGGGTGGTCTAGTGGGAGGGGTGTCATGAACCTGGATCCATGAGGACACGCTGAGTGAATGATTGTGCCAGCATAAAATCCACACTACCCTAGGATTAATTCTTCTGTGAGATAGTTGAAACCAACTTGAGTTTTGAGTTTTCTGTTATTCATAGCAAAATGTATTAACATATGACATAAAGTCAGGAGTGTCTCTTCTGTGATTCTAACATCACCCTTAATTTCTCTCAATGAGACCCTCTGTTCACATTACCCTTAAAGAAATCCTATCAACTCTGCATCCAAAGTATGTCTGAATCCAAATACTTTTTTCCACCTCTGCCATTGTTGCTGGAATCCAAGTCTTCATTCTTTCCTATGCTGGAGCTCTCCAGCTAACCTACCCGCTTCAGTGTTTGCTCCTACTCTTACAATCTTATCTTAAAAAAAAAAGAGATAAAATTTAGATAGCCATTTTAAGGTATATACTTCAGTAGTTTTTAGTTTACTGACAATACTGTGCAACCACCATCACTACCTACTTCTGAACATTATCATCATCCCCCAAAACAATGACTATGCACTCGCTAAGCAATCACTCCCATTTCCTGCTATCCCCAGCCGCAGGCAACCTCTAGTACTCAGCACTAGTACTTAGTGTGGCAGCTGGAGTGATAGTTTTCAAAGGTAAATCAGATCCTGCCACTTCTTTGCTGAAAGACCTTCAATGATTTTGAATACCATTGAGATTCCTTAGCCTCATCTCCAAAACTACCCAGGTTTAGTCCTGTCTGCCTGTCCAAGTTTATCTTGTGCCATGTTCCCACCTGCTTGCTAGATTCTGGCCACACACGACTTTTATGTGTTTCCTGAATGCACCAGCTCATGCCTGTCTCAGGGCCTTGTTCACTTGTTCCCATCCTCAGATGATCTTCCCAGCTTTGAAGATCGGTGCCTCCCTGCCATTCAAGTTGTACCTCTGGCAGCAGCTCCTCAGCAACACTCGGCTGACCAAGGTATCTTGAGCACCACTTCTTTGAATTCTTTTTACTGCATTTAGCACCGTCTGAAATTCGGATGCCCACACGCATCCCCATCCCCACCCCCACCACTGACAAATGTCTACAGGTTTTTCATGTTTCCTTGGTTTTCCCCCAGCGTTCTTTTCTCTTCCAGGGTCCCACATTCCATTACTTGCCGTGTTACCCACAGCTCCTCTTGGCTCTGACACTTTCTCAAACTTTCTTTGTTTTTGATGATTGGGATGATTTTAAGGAGTACTGAGCAAACATACTGTAGGAAGACTTGCTGTTGCAATTTCACACTTTTCTTGTGATTAGATTGGAATTACAGGGCACAGGGATAAAATGCCATCTCATGATTTCAAGAGTTCACGTCCATTTTTGTTGACTAGTTGACCATCTGTAGTTCCCTCTGTTAGAACGTTAAGCTCCATGAAAATGGGAACATTCTCTGTTCTGCTTACTGTTCTCTTTCCAGAACTTGAAACAGTAGCCAGCACACAGTGAGCCTCCTTATTATTAGTTGACTGAAATAAAAAATAAGCTATAAAAAATGACCAACCCACTGCCCACTGATTTGATTTGTGAAGTGAAATACAGGTCAAAAGTTTCATTGAGCGGAGGTCAAAGGCACTAAAATCCTTTCAAATAATCTGGCATATTCATGAGATAAATGCAAACCCTCATGTGAATAAATAATTAACTCAAGGCCAATGACACATTTGAGATCATTAATGAAAATTGATTGTCCTCTCTGGTAGGGCCATAGCTCTCTGCTGCACCACATTATCACCTGCAGAGTCAGCCATGGCAGTGTGTTTCCATCCCTTTCCATCTGGAGTCTCCTTTTTCCTTAGGGGTGCTCACCTCTAAGTATTTTTTTCTTGTTAAACATCTGGCGTGGTTGGGCTACCCCAGAAGAGAGAGTGGGTGATTTTGTGTAGCTGAGCTCTGGATGGTAGCAACTCCTCCAGAACCAGGAGCTGAGGAAGGCCTGAAGACAAAAGCTAGGCTCGCCCAGGACGGAGCACAGGCAGAGGACTGCCCAACCCCTATGGCCTGACCGAAGGTTCGGCCAACTCACTTCATGGATGCAGGGGAAGAAGAGGAGGAGGCTGTTGGCAGGCAGCTAACTGCTTTTCCAGGAACATGGTGGAAACTGATTAAATATATATGCAATCACATGGATTGATAGAGGGAACCTGGGGGACGTCTGCAGCCATTAGAAACACAAACACCACAGGGGGCTCCCTGGTGGTCCTGAAGGAAGCTCATTTTCTGGCATGAGCTCTGAGAACTCACCCCCTGAAAGGAAGAACTATTTGTATTCCATTCAGATTTCATTTAAGCTTTTTTTGGGAAGCCCCAGTAAGCAAAGGCACATTTGTCAAGGCTTCAGGATGAATGAGGAAAGCTCTCGCGCATTAAACTTGCAGATAGTCAGAAGGGCTTACTGGAAAGACAGCCCTGGCTGGGAGGGGGAAGGCATTGCACCCTTGCTGGCCTGGCAGTGGGGGTCTCAGCCATTATCACCTCCAATGAGCCAATTTCCTGATTGTGTGTAACCACCCCCCCCCATCAATTTATTTGGACATGAATTTCCGTAGGTAATTAGCCATTTGGTATATTGTGGGTCAGAGTATTTTTGATTTTCCTAGCATTTCTCACAGTATGTGACTTTCAGGCCAAATACCACAAAGTTATCTGAGAAGTCCAACTAGCACATTTCATGTCATCTGCTAACACCATTATGGCTTTTTCTGTGTCTCCTTGAGTCTAAGATGTTGCTGGTGGTAGCACCATGGGTTTAATTACACAGCCTTTTTCTTAGGGGGAGGGGGGAATAATCACAACAATTCACACTAAAATTTCAGAAAAGCAGGAGCCAGGCACTTTCATGATATGGAACAGAGGAGATCTGAGCCATGAAATACCAAGCAAGTGCTTGGAGGTGCTGAGAGTCCCCCAGGGACCTCATGTGCAGAATCCATGCATCTTGCTGGTGACCACAATGCTGACTGGTTGCTGGCTTTGGCCATGAGAGCCCCAGCCGTCCCGGGGCTTCCCTGTCTGAGCTGGCCTGGGAGGTAGCCTGTTCTGGGTTCCGGCTCCTCAGCATGCTCAGACCGGATGGTGGGGGTGGTCTGCTGGCCCCCTTTGCACCTGGACTTTCCTATCAGCTCTCAGTTTCTACCATTCCAGCCAACACATGCTCTCTGCTTTTCTCCTAATACACGTAAGTTGTACCCAAGATAGGCGTCCTGCCTCTATTACAGTTGACAGAGGTCAGGGTTTTTCTGTGTTTGGAACAGCATTCTAAAATACCACCCAACCCAGCACATCCACAAGTAGCAATGCTATAGCTTTGCCGTGAAGTGAACCCATCCCACGTGATGGGTGATAACACACCGCAACAACTCTCTGAGGCAGGCACTACACGGGGACCTTAAAATGTAATTGGAAAAACAGAACTAAAAGACAAGCTTATTTGTATGCAACAGCAGCTTGAAATCCATGCTTGGTTTTCCCGTAATATGCATTTTCCATGAACTATATGGAGACTCCTTGTATTATTTTTATCATTATTTTCTCTTGCAAAGGAGAACAATGATGTCTCCTGCTTGGGTCATTGGCCCACGTTGACACAGCTAGAAAAGGAAGAGCCAAGACTCCACCCGGTCTGACTGGCTGCAAGACACAAGCTCACCACCAGAGCTGCGTGCAGCCTCTTCTGTGGCTGTGGGCCCCACGCTGTCCCACGCATAGCCGCTGTAAGTGGCCCTTTGGCTGGCTGAAGGACAGCGAGGATTGGAGAAAGAATTCCAAGATCCTCCGACGGGGAAGAAGGCAGTGAAGACTGGCAGCTGCCCTCTTCGCTTTGTGTCCTGGCCATCTTGAACACCTCTCTGGTGGGTCCAACAGTGCAGCCAACCATTTCCTTTAGTTTTTTTTTTTTTTTAAGTCAGAGTCACACACACACACACACACACACACACACACACAAACACACAGAAAAAGAGAGAGAGATCTTACTGCTTCAGTCATCAAATGCCCACAACAGTCAGGGCTAGGCCAGGAACCAGGAACTCCACCTGGGTATTCTCCATGGGTGGCAAGAACCCAAGTACCTGGGACATCACCTGCTGCTTCCCTGGAGCATTAACAGGAAGCTGGATCAGAAGTGCAGAGTAGGGGTCGACACTGTGGCGTAGCAGGTAAAGTCGCCGCCTGCAGTGCTGGCATCCCATATCGGCACTGGTTTGAGTCCTGAATACTCCACTTATGATCCATTTCCCTGCTAATGTGTCTGGGAAAGCAGTAGAAGATGTCCCAAGGACTTGGGACCCTGCAACCATGTGGGAGACCCCGAAGACGCTCCTGGCTGCTGGCTTTGGATCAGCCCAGCTCTGGCCATTATGGCCATTTGAGGAGTGAATCAGAAGACATCTCTCTCTCTCTCTCTCTCTCTCTCTCTCTGCCTCTGCTTCTCTGTAACTCTGTCTTTAAAATAAATAAATTTTTTTTTTCAAAAAAAAAAAAAGTGCAGAGTAGCCAGGACTGACCAGGCATTCCAGTATGAGATACGAGTGTCCCAAGGAATGGCTTATCCTGCTGCCCTGGACTCTATTTTGGCCATTTGCCCTCTTGACCATGCTTGCTCCTAGAACTTCCCAGAACTTCCCTACTTAAGAAATCCCACATTTGAACGACCTCTTCGTCCCGGGTCCTGCCTGACTCTCACTTCACTGCTTCAGACCACATGCATTCTTCTGCCTCCGTATAAAACCCAAGCCTTCCTCCTGTCTTTCTCCCACCCATGCCTACATTCTACCCCTTCTCCGCTCTTCCAGACCAACCTCACCCTGGATTAGGAGCCCTGCTCACTTCCGGGGCCTCCCCTCTTGCCCCAGCTTTGCTTCCCTTCACTTCCTTGTTCTAGAAAAACAGACTGCGGGAGCTTCTCCGAGGCTTGCAGCCCGTCTGCAGGAGCACTGATGTCTACTAGATTTTCAGAGGAAGGGTAACACTGTTGCATTAAGTGTGCACAGCTACTGGGAGAAGTATTTGTATTTTGGAAATGAAAACATGGAAACAGGTCTATTTTAGGATCGAGGGATTGAGACACTTTCAACTCTAAGTTTGGTGCCAGCCTCTCACCCCTGGGCTTGGCCATGCTGCTTCCTCTGACTGGAGTAGAAATGTCATCTCAGTTGTCTTCTAACAGTGCTGTAAGGTGGGTGCTATCATCTTCATGTTATAAAAGGGAAACTGGGTTTTAGAAACCTATTTTCTGGGGCTCAGAGTTGTGGCATATTGGGCCACACCATTGCCGGCCGTGCTGGCATCCCACATGGGTGCCAGTTCTAGTCCCAGCTGCTCCTCTTCTGATCCAGCTCTCTGCTGTGGCCTGGGAAAGCAGTGGAGGATGGCCCAAGTCCTTGGGTCCCTGCACCTGTGTGGGAGACCTGGAAGAAGCTCCTGGCTCCTGGCTTTGGATTGGCTCAGCTCCAGCCATTGTGACCATTTGGGGAGTGAACCAGTGGATGGAAGACCTCTCTCAATGTCTCTCTCTCTCTCTCTCTCTCTTTCTCTCTCTCTGTAACTCTACCTCTCAAATAAATAAATAAAATCTTTTTTAAAAAAGAAACCTGTTTTCTCTATGAAGTTGGCACAAGTAATAAAGGAGAAGATTAATCTGGGCAGCCACAACAAAATCCCACGGACTGGGCGCCTTAAACAACCGAAATCTGTGTTCTCACAGTTCTTGTGCTGAAAGCCCACGATGAAGACACAATGAAGCAGATCCTGTGTCTCATCAGGGCTGCTTCCTCCTGCTGGCACAATGGTGGCCGCCTTCTCATTCACACGGCCTATCCTTGGTGTGCGCATGGGGAGGAGGCAAGGGAGGGAAGAAGAAGGAGGAGGGGAAGAAGGAGAGAGAGAGAGAAAGAGAGAGGGAGAGAGAGAGGGGGAGTGAGGGGGGGAGAGAGAGAGGGAGAGTGAGAGAGAGAGGGAGAGAGAGAGGGAGGGGGAGGAAGAGAGGGAGGGGGGAGGGAGAGAGAGAGGGAGGTTCTTTTTATAAGACCATTAATCTCATTACGAGTGCCTGATCCTCATGATTTAATCTCACCTGATTACCTCTCAAAGGTGCCATCTGCGAATATTACATAGAAGGGTTTCAACATATGCATTGTAGGGGGACACTATTGTTCAGTCCATAAGAAAAATCATGTCTCTTATTTTCTTTTTCCTCTGCCACACCGTAGTCTGAGTCCCTACTTCTGGCTTGTCCTCTGAGACCCTCCTTGTCTGTAAGAAGACCTTTCTGGCCCCCTTTCCAGGTCCAGGCTTGGCTCCAGGCTCTCTCGGGTTTCCCTGGGATCCAACGCCTTCCTTAACTCAACCCTTCCCACAGTATTTGAAAATGCCTGGAATGAAAACCGTCACGATTTTATTTCTCTAGTGCCAACTTGGAATTGTTATATGGTTGTTCTTCATGCAATATTTCCCCCCCCCCTTACCAAGAGCTATGGGACCATCCGTGGCCCACTAGGTGCTGAAATGTGTTCTATCTGTCCCGGGGCCATTGGGATATAGGGAGCCACAAGAATGGTACTGTTCCCTTCAAGAGCTCCCAAAGCACCCAGGTCTCTGCTTTCAGGAAGTCTGAAATATTCACCATAGAAAACTCCACTTAGAATTACAAATTATGGTTCATTTGCTTTTATTTATTTGAAAGGCAGAGTTAGAGAGAGAGAGAGAGAGAGAGAGAGATGGCCATGACAGCCAAGGCTGGGCCAGGCTGAATCCAGGAGCCAAGAGCTTCACCTGGGTCCCCTAAGTGGTTGCAGGAGCCCAGGCACTTGGGCCATCTTCCGCTGCTTTCCCAGGCACATCAGTAGGGAGCTGAATTGGAAGCGGAGAAGCCGTTGTGGCCATATGGGATGCCACTGCTGCAGGCGGAGGCTTAGCCCACTACGCCAAAGCACCAGCCCCTGGATGTCTAAGTTGTTTGAAGTTGGTCCCTGGCTGTTAGCGAAGGCCACAAGTAAATTTCACTCCTGGAAGCAGTGGATAGCAAAGTGACCTCTTTTAAAGGCTTGATGATTGCAAAGTCTCCTGAGATGCAAGCAATGGTCCAGGAGGCTGAGTTTAAGGTTTCTCTCTGTATTTCTTCCTTAAAAGAATCGGCCATGGAACTGCTTGAATGAATCATTGATCTCAGCCTTCGGCCCTAGCCTGACCTCGCCCGCTGGGCTTTGTGCATTTCTGGTGAAGTCTGCGGGACGCCGTGCAGGAAGTGAGGTCATGGTTGTTTTGGCATTCTGGGTGGCGTTTATCCTCTGGTAGCGGCTGAAGTTTATCAGTAGGGTTAGCCTTTGCACTTTGAGAAACCAACTATTATCTCACCCACAATTTAGAATAATCAAAAGTCCAAGGCAGAAAAACGTGCAGTAAATACAGATAAAGAACGACCGAGGGAGAACCTGGGTCCCTGTTGGCGTGGGCGCCGGCGCACGCAGCCTGTTTCAGTGAGAAGGCACCGCCTGCATTCCCTCCTTCTCTTTCTGGCGGTAGCTGCAAGTCAAGACATTTCCTGCAGGAGGACTGAGAGCAGAGGAGCAATGTTCCAGCTGCAGCCCAGAGTGAGCAGCAGTGGAGACACCTGGGTTTAGGGAGGCCACATGTTCCTGGGAGCTGTAATCCGAGCAGAGAAAGGATGGATCGGCTCAAGCCCCCACAGCTCAGGTCGAGCAGCAGCTGGTAACCGCTGCCAGGGGCCCTGCACCTGGGGATGCCCAACTAGATCCCCATGTTGGTTCCAAGTCTGAGATGCTATAAGCCTATGCCTTTAGGGTTGCATAGGGAAGCTGGATTCTCTTGAAACTTTTTATCCCCGAGGGGCGCCTCAAAGACTAAAATGTATATAGCTGCAGCAAAACAGAACAAAAGTGCAAACCACTGCAAATCTTGCTTTGAATATCCAAAGCAAGAGAAAACTGGCACATCACAGTGGAGATTATCTAAGGCTCAGATGAAGATGTTGAATAACACCCTAATTTGCCATGATTTATCAAGAAGGTGGGAGACTTTTTGTGCAAAGATAGTGAGTCTGGCTTGACTCCTTCAAGCGTTTTTGTTCTGTTTTGGAAATGTGGAGGGGGCTGGCACTGTGGCTTAGTAGGTTGAGCATCCACCTGTGGCGACAGCATCCTATATTAGCGCCGGTTAGAGTCCCAGCTGTTCCACTTCTGATCCAGCTCCCTGCTGATGGCCTGGGAAAGCAGAAAAATGGCCCAAGTGATTGGGTCCCTGTACCCATGTGGGAGACCCAAAATATCCTGGCTCCAGTCTTAGGATCAGTGCAGCTCCAGCCATTGCAGCCATCTGGGGAGTGAACCAGTGGATGGAAGACCTCTCTCTCTCTCTCTCTCTCTCCCTGTGTGTGCATGTGTATGTGTGTGTGGTTGTAACTCTTTAAAATAAATAAAATAAATAAATAAAAATAAAATGATTGTGCATAGTGCTAAAAGATAAAGCTGTAGCATCATGCTACTCGATGTTCTGTAAGCACTGAGCCAGGAAAGCAGGTCCCACCGCATGGTTGGGACACGCCGCAGCGACACCGACACTGAGTTCTCTTGTGGGTGCACGGTCCCCCTGGTGCAGGACTGGAGCTCCTGCTGCACCGTGCTGGGGGTGGCACGTCCCCCTGAGGCGGATCAGGAGTCACTGGGTCACAGTGTGCAGCGTCAGCATCTCAGTGGTGGTTGGAGTGCTAGGTGTGGAGTCTGACAAAACAAGTGCAAGTATCATTTCCGCTTTTGTTCAGGTCACTTAGGAGAGTTCATTAAGCTTGTTCAGCCCCCGTTGCCTTGTGTGAAATCAGTGCGTCTTCACATGCCCAGCTCACTAAGGCGCTGGCTTCCCGGCTGGCTTCACGCCCTCGTGTGTCACATGCTTCCTTCTCCAGCTTGATTTGGATGATCTGACTTGGCAGGCGCCCTCAAATCCCTTGTCCTTCTTTTTCTCTGTGGAACCGGCCTGGAAAACCCCAGCTCCACATCGACCCGCCAATCCCCTGTTCTCGGTTTCACTCTCGTCCTCCCACGTTGTGGACAGGCACAGAAATCCCTCCCTCAAGCAGCATCGTCGACTTCACACTTTCCCACGCTCCTGGCCCTCGTTCGCACAGCGCCATTTGACCCAGCTGGGCAACCTGATCTTCCGGGACTCTTGATGATGCCACTGTAAAATACACCTCCGAGTCCTTTGCTCCCTGGTTCAAATTAAAGCGAGCGGTTTTCCTCCCACTCAGAAGACCACGGCAGCACTCTACGTGGAAGCAGAGCGCAATCATTTTACTGAAGAGCGAGCCATTCAGAGAGCGGAAGTGCCTTCAAATTTGGGACGGAAACTTCTGCCCCCGACTGTAGCCAGAGGCCCCGCAAATTGGTACCGCAAGCTCACCAGCCTTAGCGCTATGGACCCAGGCAGGGCTGAACAACTCAGAGCCGTGAGATCAGCAGTCTTGGTCGCCCCCTGTGTTAGCCCCAGGGTTGCCTATCGGTTACTTCCTCCTCATTACTCTTCCAGGGTTGAGAGTTAGGGAGAGAAGTGGATGGATGCCATCACAGAAGCCCAGGACTTCAAAGAGAGATTTATAAATACCTATTTGGTTTTCTTTCCGTTTCCACCAAGGTCTAAGTGGGTGGGGGTGGGGCAGGGGACCGCTCAGTCTCCAGGGTGTCGACTGACGGGGAACAGCTATGAGTCATGGGCCTGCCCGGGGAAGAGAAACGCATGGGCTATCACCAGCGACTGCACTTCCACAAATGCTCCTGCAGTGCACTTTCTGTCTGCAAATGTCTGCATTCATTTGGGAAGTTGGTTATTTGTTAGTGTCTTTCACAGCTCTTGTAACTTCCAGCTCTAGGAAAGGCTCTGAGAGAGATCATGTCTTTGCCAGTAGTCCAGGGAGGAAATGAACCAGTCCTCAAAGATGAGCTACTCCTAATGTGAATTCATTGAGTAAATAAGGGCTGAATGATAGTGGGAAGAGTTACTCATATACCGTAACAGACACTCACTGCCAGCTGGTCGTCTGGCCTCCTCTTCGTGCCCACATTACTCGCTGCTCTAAATGAGGTTAATGGGAATTAATACATATGTATTAGGGAAAGGAGTGGTCCGTGGGGACATGTGCTAAATATGAGTGCAGTACTCCTAGGTAGACAACAGGGGACTGGGGGAGCTCTGAGTAATAGTTGAAAGATAAATTACATATAAGCTACTCAATAGCTTGCCAGTTAAGCTTACTCTATTCCTGAATAGAACGGTTCTGAGAAAAACACCAGCTTCTAAGCCACTCACACAATTGCATCTTGCTGTGCTATTTCGTGGGGGCGATTTCTTTCCACATTGACTTTCCTATGAATAGACACATAAGCATACACAGAAAACGTCTCATAATGGCGCCTGCAGGAATAGGAGTCATTGAGTAGAAAACTCAGTCACCCCACAAGGTAACGCTGGATACAGTCTTTCCCTAAAATGTGTGATGTGCGTGGGCTGAGCTGTGCATTTCTACTGCACCCATTAAGAGCAGCGTGTCTGAGCAAACGTTGTTGCGTGCTTTTGCTCTCTTTATTCCTATCAGTGCTATCTCTAGTCCATGCTATTAATTATTTATATAATCCACATGTTGTGAAATATATATCATGCATTATGAGCGCGTTAGACAGTGCTCTTCTGTGGCTTATGTCACAGACCTCTATCAACCCGCTGTATAAACAACCTCTCTCATTCGTAGGCCTGTATCATTGTCCTGATGAATTGATCTTGTTCAGACCCTGTGTACATATTACAGCAATGTTTTATCACCATATGGATATATACACACACTCAATAGTCAGTGGTGTTAAAATAAATATTGTGACTCTGTGGAGAGAATGGCCTCACTGAAGAACAGGCGGCATCAGATGGCGCTTATCAGTCGGGCAGATAGGAGCGCGCCAGCTCGGAGCTCAGTGCTCGTGTTGTTTAGGGTGCCTCCCCTCCTTGTCTAACCCCAGGAAGTGGTCTGTTCTTCATCAGATCAAAATCCTACACAACAGTCTCACTCTGTGTGCACAGGACATATCTGAGAGTATCCTGTTGATTTGGTCTAATTGACCAAAGGATTTACTCAGTTGGTTATCATTTATTGATCACTTAGCAGTACACCCTGAGCACTGTGGGAAATGTAGAAGAACCATATTCCCTTAAAGAAAGTAAGCACAAATGCCTCAAGATTGAAACTATTGTTTTTAAGTTGGCTGGCTGAAATGTCATTCACATGTCCTTACAATTCACCCACTTGAAGTGTGCACTTCAATGGTTTTTAGTGTATTCAAAGTTGTGCAACCATCACCACAGTTGACCTTAGAGTATTTCATCACTTATGAGAAAAATGTGTACCAATGAGCAGTCACCCCTCCATACCCCCCATCTCCCTCTCCCTAAATCTGCCATCTGTAGGCAGCCACTAACATACTGTGTGCCTAAGAATTTGCCTAACCTGGACATTTCATAAAAATGGAACCATACAGCATGTGGTCTTTTACCCCTAACTTCTTTTACTGGGTAAAATGTTTTCAAGGTCCATCCATGTTGTAGCATATATCAGTACTTGATTCCTTCTTAATGCTAAGTAACATGCCATGAGACATTAGTTAGCGTTTTGCTACTATCACAAAATACCTGGGGCAGGTTTACTTTATAAGGAAAGAGGTTTATGTGGTTTCATGGTTTTGGAGGTTTACAGTCTAAGATCTGATGAGCCCATTGCTTCAGCATGTGGTGACAACATTCTTGCTGGTAGAGTCCTGAGGTGGCACAGGGCATCACAAAGCAAGACAGGGAGCTAGTGTGTCTGACTCTATCTCTGTCTATGCCAGTGGGATCTCCTATAAAGCTACCAGGATTCAATTATGGGCGCTCCTCTCAATGATCTAAACTAAACTAATCACTTCCCAAAGGTCTCACCTCTAAATACTATGATCTGATTAAGTTTTTATCCTTTTAAGAACTATTACTTATGACTTTGGGGTGTACTTCTAAAAATTTTAATTTTACTTGTTTGCAATGCAAGGGAGAAAGAGAGAGAGAGAGAGAGATTGATTTTCCATCTGCTGCTTCACTCCCCAAATGACTACAATAGACAGGGCTAAGCCAAGCTGAGGCAGGGAGCCTGGAACTCAACCAAGTCTGACTTAGTCTGAGTCTCCCATGTAGGTGGCAGAGACTCAAACACTTGGGCCATCATTTGCTGTCTCTAAGGGTGTGTACTAGTAGGAAATGGGAATTGGAAGCAGAGCTGGGACGTGAAACCCAGGCATTTGGATATGGGATGAGGGCATCTCAAGTGGTGATTTAACTGCTGTGCCAAATGTCCACTCCAGCTTTGAGGTTTAAAGTCTTGCATGAATTTGAGGGCCAAATCATATTCAAACCATAGCATATGATATACTATGTTTGATTTATCCACTTGTCAACTGATGGACATTTGCATTGTGTCCTTATCTGGATCATTATGAGTAATACTATTGTAAAATTTTGTGTACAAAGTTTTATACAATGTTTTCACTTGTCTTGGGATTGTATTTAGAAGTTGAATTGCTGGGCAATATGGTAATTCTGTGTTTGGCCTTTTGAGGAACTACCAGACTGCTTTTCACAGTGGCTCCACCATTTTTCATTACTATTAGCAGTACACAAAGGTTGCATTTTCTCCACATTCTTGTCAGCACTTGTAGTTTTCTGTATTTTTAAATGTAGCCATCCTGAAAAGCAGAGTTACAGAGAGGTAGAAGCAAAGAGACACAGAGGTCTTCCATTCACTGGCCCACTCTGCAAATGCCCACAATGGCCAGAGCTATGCTGATCTGAAGCTAGGAGCCAGGAGCTTCCTCCAGGTTCTCCCATGCAGGTGCAAGGGCACAATGACTTGGGCTATCTTCTACTGCTTTCCCAGGCCATCAGCAGAGAGCTAGATGGGAAGGGGAGCAGCCAGGACTCAAACAGGCTATCATATAGGATGCCAGCACTGCAGGTAGTGGCTTTACTTGCTATGACACAGCGCTGGCCCCAAGATACAAAGCTTTTTATCAGGTTTATGATCTACAAATATTTTCTCCCATCCTGTGGGTTGTATTTTCACTTTATTGATGATCTACGCTGGAGCACAAATGTTTTAATTTTGGTGAAGCCTAATTTACCTAGGTCTGTTTGTTTTATTTTCTGTGCTTTTAGTGTTCTATGCAAGAAGGCTTAACCTCAGACTATGATGATTTCCTTCTATGTTAAAGTCTTCTATCTATCCTTTAATGCTTTTGTTTCTAGTTTTTCTTTGGAAGCTCTGCTATTAGGTTAATATGTTTATAATCATTTCATTCTTGATGAGTTAACCCTTTCTCATTATATGATGCTCTTCTTTGTCTCTAGTACCAATATTTATTATAAAGAATGTTTTACTTAAAATAGTATAGCTCTCTGGCTTTCTTATGATTGCTGCTTGCCTGATATATTTTTCCCTATCCTTTCACTTTACACTCTAACTACATAAAGAACTACCAAACAATAAGGAAATGATAACTGATATGCATTTTCCATGACCCACTAATCCCCCTCCAAAATACACACCAAATATAGATGTATGCCTATACCTAAAGAAACAACATGTATTGCAATGATCATAACAGTAGTATTTTCAAAGTTTTTTGTCTACTTATTTATTTGAGAGAGAAAGATGTTCCAGCTATTGGTTCACTCCCCAAATGCCTACAAGAGCCAGGGCTGGACCTGATTGAAACTGGAAGCCTGGGATTCCATCTGGGTCTCTCTTGTGGGTAGCAGGAACTCAAGTACTTGAGCTTTTATCTGCTAGCTTCCCAGTGCAGTAGCAGGAAGCTGGATCAAAAGTGGAGTAACTGGGACTTGGGCTAGGCACTCTGATGTGGGACATGGGTGTCACGAGCTGTGGCTTAACCTGCTGTGCCACAATATCCACTACAAAAATAGTATTTTTACAAACCCTTAGCTGAATAGAACACAAATGCCCCTCCTGGCAGGGTGGATAAGTTATTTTTGGAGTATATTTACACAATAGGATATTAAAATTCAATGAAGATTAATCATATATAACCACACAAAATAATATGGCTGAGTCTCACAAACATAATATTGAGTGGAACAAGACCAACACAAAGCCATGCATGTTTGGGTGTGTGTGAGTCCATTTAGATGTGATATGGAAACAGATAAAATTAGTCTTCACTGTTCAAGGTGAGGAGAGTGGTCACCCTTGAGTGGGTGGTTAGCAGAAAGGAAAGTGAGGGGACATCCTCAGGTGTTTCCTGCCCTGGGTGCGCATTACCCAGGCATGTTTATCTTGTGAAGAGTAATTGATGTGGAGGTTGGTATCATGGCACAGCAAGTTAACCTGCCAGCTGTGATGCAGTCATCCCATATTCGAGTGCCAGTTTGCATCCTGGCTGCTTCACTTCCAATCCAGCTTCCTGCTAATGTGCCTGGGAAGGTAATGGGAGATGGCTCAGGTACTTGGGCTCATGCCACCCATGTGGGAGACTGGGACAGAATTCCAGGATGCTGGCATCAAAGTTCCCAGCTCCAGCCATTGCAGTTATTTGGGGGGGTGAGCCAGTGGATGGAAGATTTCTCTCTCTCTGTCTCTCCCTCTCTCTCTATTGCTTTGCCTTTCAAATCAATAAATAAATAAATTTAAAAAATTAACTGATATATGCATTTTTTCTGTAGATATATTTGAAAAATTCTATGATTTGAATAAAATATGGAATGGTTTACATTTTAAAAAGTTAGCATATACTGAAACCTGACAAATGTGGCACAAATTTTTTACCACAATTTTTGACTATATATACAAAACATACATATCTAATCTGGCATTGTATTAAAAGAATAATGTTCTAGGAAACCCTGAATGATTCAATATTAGCAAATATAAATATATTATCAATTACATGAATAGATCAAATTAGATAAACTTCATGTTCATCTTAACAAATGTCAAAAGACCTTTAACAAAATTCAATATCCATTTCTGATAAAAGTTAAACAAATTACATACAGAAAACTCTCTCAATACAATTAAAAAATTATCTCAAACTGGTGGCTTACATCATACTTAAGAGCAAAACTCTAGGGTAATGTTTCCCAAATTTATTTTATCAAGGAGCATGATTTAATTATCATGTATCAAAGAACTACCAGTAGAAGCTCATGACATAGATATAACACTATGTTAAGATGAGACTTTTTCTGTTAATCAGAGCTTCTTCTGAGAGAACAAACACAAGAGTTTCTGAGTAGCTCATCCTGTACCTCTTGGATGGTGCTAGATCATCTACACGGTACAGGCTAAGCAACTGTGAAACCCTCTGCCAACATTAACCCATTGGCCCCTCTAGTCTGTAATAGAGAAGATGAAGAACTCATCGTAACTGAAGAGGTTTACATTGACTATTTCTGTAGAATGCCTAGGGGTCCATGTATTTCCCCCATGGAAGAAACGAGGAGGGTCTTAAAGTCAGGAAGTAGGATTTCAAGAGCATCATTTGAAAAGCTTGACATGGGTTCCCTGGTAAGAAAGAGATAGGAGCTAGAATCTGACTGACCCCCCAAAATGCAAAGACTATGACTTGTCAGGAGATGTGAGATACACAGCCCAAGGAAGAAATTGATTGGAAAAAGCTTAACTCTTTGAATTGAGCCTAGACAAAGAATGTGTGAGTTTCCCACAGGCCAAATATGGAGCCCATGGAATAGAGCCGGGTTGTATCATCTTGACAGGGGCTCTGGTCAAGGTGACTCCAACATAGCGGTAAACCTTTGGAAATCACAGTGCTGGACGTTAGTACCCAGAGATGGGGGCATGGCCTATATGAAAGAAGTGTAGGTGAGGGATTCTAGTGATCATCACAGAAGATTGAGGAGAGATCCCCAAAGAACTCACAGGAGAAAACCAAGACAGAATGCACCTCCCCAAGGAGACTACCATATGCAGGAGGCATCTACTCCAGGTTACAGCTGCACCAGCCAAGTGAGATCTTTTCGTTTCTTGGATGTCTTCTCTTTTCCAACCTTCCCCCAAGCTTCTAGCCCATGCCAAATCCTGGAGAGGTTTAACACAATAGCTTTTAAGTGGATGAGGTGGTGGAGTCAGACGGGGGAAAATGTAACCTCATTGCAGGCTTCCAAGTCACTGAGGAAAGGGAAACATTTTTAATTATGTGACAAATTGGATCTGTGCAGTTGTTACATTGAACTGAACTTGTATTACTTGAAATGACTAGGTCAACTATGGAGATGCATGGGACTTAAGCTAGGAATAGGAAAAAGCAAGTCAAAAGGTCAGATCTGAAGAGCCCATGGTGAGAAAGAACAATGTGGCCTATGCTATACATTCTAGCTCATTCAAGCAGTTCAACACATACTTGTACATGGTTAAGTATATACAAACATAGAAGTTTTTTGATGTTATAAAGTTGCTTTATATGCCTGTTTAAAATATTAAAATGATTAAAGTCATAATATAATTAGAGAAAACATTTTAGTTGCTAATGCAGCAGAAGACAAAAAAACAATAAGACATTTTATTTTACCTTTTTGTGGTACCCAATATGGCTCAAGTGATTAACAGATAAGAACATTATTTTTGCATCTTTTTAGCTCATGGCTGGTTAATATGAAGACTATTGTTGCTGAATTGCATCTTCATATCCAATATAGCATTGCCTCTACTCCTATAATTTCTATTCATTTAAATATAGCACAAAAATCCCATTTTTCACAAAGACGGTGACTCACAGCAAGATTATCTTCCAAAATCCTTGAGGTTCAGTGGGGTCTAGTGGAAATGTTAGAGAATGTTCTGTCACACATCAACACGAAACATCCAGAACATTCTACTTACAGTGGAAGGAAATCCAAAACACAAATCACATTCATTGCACTTTTTTACTACCTGATATTTATTTGTTCAAGTTGAGTATTGTTTCTTTTTGGACAGTTTTCATCTCTGCTTTTAGAACATGCAGGGTGAGTCTTAACCTTGTCATTGAGGTATGCTGACCAGGCCTGTTTGATGAGAATGGTTTGAGACCCACCAATCGCTTTTCTTTTGTAGCTGGCTTCCTTCTAGGATACTTCCTGAACTATACTGTATGAAAAGAAAAATAGCTCACATTTAATGATCACTAAGTGTCAGACACTGAGTTAAATATTTTATAAACATATTAATTTAATATTTAAAGTTATCCTTTATGATAGATACCATTGTGAACCATAAATGAGAAAGCAGAGGAGCAGAAAAAGGGATCTGTCCAGCCAAAATCTGCCAGGACTGTGCATTGTCTCTAGCAAAAACAATGACTAAACAGACTTATTTAATAAACAGTAACACAAAAAATGATAAAAATGATACATATAAATGTTCATAGGAGAGGTCAAAAATTGTTAAACAGACAATAAGGAGATGGTGTGTGAGGTGTGGTAGCAAATATAAAGAGGCTAAATGTTATTTCTTTTATTTAAGATTTATTTATTTGAAAGGCAGAGCTACGAAGAGGCAGAGGCAGAGAGCGAGTGAGAGGTCTTCCATCTACTGCTTCAATCCCCAGATGGCTGCAATGGCAGAAGCTGTTCCGATCTGAAGTCAGGAGCCAGGAGCTTCTTCCAGTTCTCCCATGTGGGTACAGGGGCCCAAGGATTTGGGCCATCTTCTACTGCTTTCTCAGGCCATAGCAGAGAGCTCGATCAGGGGTGGAGCAGCTGGGACTCAAGCCGACATCCATACGGGATGCCAGCACTGCTGGCAGCAGCTTTACCGACTATGTCACAGTGCTGGCCCCTTAATGCTATTTCTTTATTTTGGTATGAGATATTGACACATGCAATTTTCTAGGTTCTCACATATTTGCATAGTTTATTAAAGGCAGATCATAGCGTACCTATATATTGTACTTACACACAATATGCATGAACATACTTACTATCCATTAGTATGTTGTTAGATGTTTATTTAGGGTCACATTCATGAAAACTCAAATGTCTACTTGGTGTTTCTTCTTGGACATCTCAAAGGTACTTTATTAGGAAAAATTTTACACACATAGATAAGATAATTTTAGTCTTTTTTTTTTTTTTGAGAGACAAACACATGTACAGAGAGAGACAGAGAGAGAGTGCTCCCATCAGCTGATTCACTCTGCAAAAGCCTGTGATGACTATATTTGGGCTAGGACCAGAGCTGGGAGCTGGGAACTCAATCCACATCTCCTTTACAGGGGTAGGAATCCAATTATTTGAGCAATCACTGATGCATTGCCTGGTATGCATTAGTAGGAAGCTGGAGTCAGTGGCTGGAGGTGGCACAGCACACGGGCACTCAGATATGGCACATGAGCATCTCAACTGGTTTCCCAGTTTGTGGGCCAAATGCCCACCTGCCAAAGGTATTTTAAATTCAGCATATCCCAAAGCAAATTGGGGCTCTTCCCCAGAGAGTTGTGCTTTTCCAGTGCTCTCTATCTCAGTGATTAACACCAACTTTGAAGGAAGAAACTCTAGAATCATCTTTGATATGTCCATCTGCTGCACCATGGTGTTCCAGCCATCACTTTGTAAGCTGCTTTCCTTTCAGCAGCTTGCTGAGTTCCTAGCTGCCACTACCTCCCTCTGGGGCCATTACAACAGCCTCATTAGTGTCTTGCTCCTCTGTTAGCACCAACTTTGATTTTTTTTCCTTATCATCCATCAAAGTAAACTATTTTGAAAAGCAAAGCTCACCAAGTAAGCCCTGCCTAAAATTTCTTAATTACTTCCTGTCATTCCTAGGTTAAACACCCACATTTTGAGACCTTACACTGCCAGACCTTCACTACCGAGATCAATTTGTAGCACTCCTTCTCATTCTCTCTACTGTAGCTACCGATCTTTCCCCAGAACCTGTACTGTTTTCCTACCTCACCTTTGCACATAAGTTCCCTCTTTTATTTGCAATCTGAAATTTCAGATATTACCACTTCCTAAGAAACACCTCCCATAACCTTCCCAGTATTATGTAATCTGATAATAGTATACACTTCTTTATAGCTCATATCACTGTTAAATTTTGTATCATGAAGTGCTTATTAGTGTGTACATCCTTCATTTCACTGTCAATACCAAGTACATTTTGTTTTCCACAGTATTAGCAGTAGCTAGCAGAGGGCCTATTACCAAGTAGATAATTAAATGTTTGCAAAGTGAGGGTATGGCAACCAAAATATATAATATACTTAAGAATAAACTTATAGGAATGTGTCTTTTTTAGGAAAAATATATAAATTTTTACTGAGGAAAATAAAAGAAACACTTTGGTATAAATATAACAAAATATGTGCAAGATATATATGTGAAAAATTATAAAACTGATGAAAGAAATCAAAAAAGAACTAACTGAATGAAGAGATAGTCCATCTTCATGGATAGGAAGACTCAGTACTGTCAAGATGTTGGTTCTTCCTAACTTGATCTATAGAGTTTACACAATCCCAGTCAAAATCCCAGAAACTTATTTTGTGGATATCAAAAAAATTTTCAAAATTCAAATTCTGAATTAAAAGACTCAAAATAGCTAACAGAATTCTGAAGAATATAATCAGAGAAATTGACATTTCCTTTAAGACTTCTAAAAAGTTACAGTAATTGTGACAATGTAGACAAATAGACCAAAGGAACAGAAAATAAAGTGGTTACTGACAAGAAGCAAAGGGGCAATATAAAGGAGAAAAGATCATCCCTTCGATAAATGTTGCTAGAATAACTGAGTACCCTCAAACAAAACAATGAATCTAGACACAGATCTTAGATACTTCAAAAAGTTAAGATGGGGCTGTCACTGTGGCACAGGGGGTAAAGCTGCTACCTGCAGTGCTGGCATGCCATATGGGTGCTGGTTCGAGTCCCAGCTAGTCCACTTCTGATCCAGCTCTCTGCTATGACCTGGAAAAACAGTAGAAGATGGCTCAAGTCCTTGGGCCCCTGCACCCATGTGGGAGACCCAGAAGCTCCTGGCTCTTGGTTCTTGGCTTTGGATCGGCCCAGCTCCAGCTGTTGCTGCCATCTGGGGAGTGAATCAGTAGATGGAAGACCCCCTCTCTCTCTCTCTTTCTCTCTCTCTCTCTGCCTCTGCTTTTTAAATAAATAAATAAAATATTAAAAAAGAAAGTTAAAAAATTAAGCCTAAATGGGTCATAGTACTAGATATAAAATGTAAAACTTAAAACTGTTAGAAAATAATATTAAGAGAAAATCTAGATTTTCTTGAGTGTGAGAATTATTTTTTAGATATAATACTAAAGGCAAAATCCATGAGAGCAGCAATTGATAAATTGGACTTTATCAATATTAAAATAAAATATCTGCTCTGCAAAAGACATTGTCAAGAGAATGAGAAGAAAGGCCACAGATCTAGAGGGAATACTTACAAAAATACAGAAAAATCCTTAAAGCTCAAAAATAAGAAAACACACAATCAGATTTGGGCAAAAGATCTGAACAAATTTCTCCATAAAGAATGTATATAGATGGCAAATAAACACATGAAAAGATGTTTCACATCACTTTGCATTAGGGCAATGCAAATTAAAACGACAAGAAAATACCACAACACACCTATTAGAATGGTGAAAATCCAGTAGCAATGAAATCAACTCAGATGTCCAACTGAAGACTGGATAAAGAAATTATGGTATTTGTACACCATGGAATACTACGCAGTGGTAAAAAAAAAGAAATCCTGTCATTTGCTACAAAATGGATGCAACTGAAAAATATTGTACTTAGTGAAATAAAGCAGTTCCCAAAAGACAAATACCATATGTTCTCCCTGATCTGTGATAATTAATAGAGTACCTAAAAGGTAATCTATAGAAGTGAAATTGACACTTTGAGATGTGATGACTTTTTTTTTTTTTTTTGATAGGCAGAGTTAGTGAGACAGAGAGAGACAGAGAGAAAGATCTTCCTTCCATTGGTTCATCCCCAAATTGGCCGCTACGGCCAGAGCACTGCGCCTATCCGAAGGCAGGAACCAAGTGCTTCTCCTGGTCTCCCATGCAGGTGCAGGGCCCAAGCACTTGGGCCATCCTCCACTGCCTTCCTGGGCCACAGCAGAGAGCTGGACTGGAAGAAGAGCAACCACCGGGACAGAATCCGGTGCCCCAAGCGGGCCTAGAACCTGGGGTGTCAGCGCCGCAGGCAGAGGATTAGCCTAGTGAGCCACAGCGCCCACCAAGATGTGATGACTTTGAACAGCCCTTTTCTTGACTGTTTAGGAAAAGTTTTTATATATATATATATATATATACTATTTGTCCAACTCTTTACTTAGTGTAGGGTTAATCTTATGTGTATAAAGTTAACTGAAAATAGATCTTGGTAAAAAATAAGAATGGGAATAGGAGAGGGAGGAGGATGAAGGGTGGGAGTGTGGAGGGAGAGAGGGTATATCGGAAGAATCATGTTTCTAAATTTGTATATAAGACATCATTATGCTTGTATATCATAAATAAAAGATTTCTAGGTTAAAAATAAAGAAGGATGAAAACCCAAAACACTGACAGCATCATTGATGGCAGATACATACAATAGAAATAGAAAGTGTCATTCAGTGCTGGTGCAAATGCAAAATGGTATAGCCATTTTCAAAAACAGTGTAAACTAAACACATTCAGTGTAACTGATATAATTCAGCCAAAATGCTTATTGGTATTTACCCAAATGAGCTGAAAACTTATATCCACATAAAAATGTGCACACATATGTTTATAGCAGCTTATTCATAAGAGCCAGAATTTGGAAGCAACCAATATTCATTAAATAGGTTAATGGATAAACAAACTGTGGTATATCCACACAATTAAATGTTATTGCTAAAAAAATCAGTTATCAAACTATGGTAGGACACAGAGAAAACTTAAATGAATATTACTAAGTGAGAGAAGCCTATCTGAAAAGGCTACATACTATAGGAGTCCAAATATATGACATTCTGGAGAAGGTAAAACTCTTCTACTGTCATTGAAATATCAGTGGCTTGGGCTGGCTTTGTGGTACAGTGGGTTAAGCCATCGCCTGCAACATCAGCATCTCATTGAGCATAGGTTTGAGTCTGGCTGCTCCACTTTTGATCCAGCTTCCTGCTCATGCACCTGGCACCAAGTGCTTGGGCCCCTATCACTCACATAGGAGATGTGGGTGAAGTTCCAGACTCCTAGTTTTGGTGTGGCCCAGCCTAGATCATTGTGGCCATTTGGGGAGTGAACCAGCAGATGGAAGATCTCTCTCTGTCTCAGCTTCTGTCAGTAATTCTGTCTTTCAAACAAATAAGAAATAAATTTTAAGGAAAGAAAGATCACTGCTTACTTGACATTGTGGGGTTGGGGGGATGACTTTGTGGACCACAGAAGATTCTTAGCACCGAGAGACTATTCTGTGTAGTGCTATAAATGTGGACACATTTCATTACACGCTTGTCGAAATCCATGGACTGTGTAAGACTGAGAGTGAACCTTGATGTAAACTGTGGACTTGGGGTCATGGAGGTTCAGTTGTAACAACTCTACTGCTCTGGTGGAAGATGCTGACAGTGGGGGAGGCTGAATATGTGTGTGAGCAGGAAGTGAATGGGAACTCTCTGGGTTATGCTTAATTTTGCTGTGAACCAAAGACTACTCTAAAAACTGAAGTTTATCTTGGAAAAACAACCTGTATTTGAAAGTGCATTTTATTTGCTCAGCCATCGGTAGCAACCAGATATTCTTGATGACATGGATATTATTCATGATGTGGAGTCAGAAGACCAGTGTACAAGTCTCAGTATCAACTTCCTCCTACAAAACCCCTGTGTTTTAAGAGTAACTAAGTTTCTCTCTTTTCACATCTTTTTATAATATGGGACCAAATGCAATCATGTGAAAGAACTTATTTTGTAAATATTATAAAATTAACATAATAAAAAATAACATCAGAACCTCTTGTGTTTTCCTCTCCTTTCCATGACTTCACCTAAAAGAATGAGGACACTCCAAGCTAAAATTAGATGGCCTTGGTTGGTCATTTGTTTTGCTTATTTCAGTGTTAAAAATGAATTTTAATGAATATCTAAGTACTTTGTGATTTTATAAAATATCAAAATGGAAATATTTGGGGTGCATAAATGTGTCACATCTAAGATGATTCTGTATTTTACTTATTAAAAGGTTGCTAAAGTGCCTTCTTACAAGTAGCTGTGAGGACAAATTTGTTTCCTTATTATTCAGCCTTATAAGGTACCCTGTGTTACTCGTGATTCTCTAAAATCATAAAATGTTATAATAATTTACATAAAATAATTTATGTGCTCATGTGAATTGGCATCAGACTGACCTGTATTTAAATTTTAGCTCTGAAAATATTGACTGTGTGATGGTAGGCAAGAAATAAGTTTGGCTCTCTGAGGTTCAGTTAATTCATCCACACAATAGTGATTAAAATCTTCACTTGCAGACTATAGAGGATAAATGATAGCTAATGTGCAGGAAAAAAGGCTGAAATATGTTAGATGGATAAACAAACAGACTGGATAGAGTAATTTATATGTATATATATATGTGTGTGTGTATATATATATATATATAAAACTTAGCACTGTTAAAATTAGACTGAAGTTTCATGAAATTTGAGGAAGGACTTGAGAAAGCAATTTTAGGGGCAGTCATTGCAGTGCAGGGGGGTTAAGTTGCTCCTTGGGACCCACGTTCCATATTGAGGCACTGGTTCGAGTCCCAGCTACTCTGCTTCCTATCCAACTTCTTGATGATGTGCCTGGGAAGCAGCAGGTGATGGCTCAAATACTTGAGTCCACACCACCCATGTGGGAGACCCAGATGGAACTCTTGGCTTCAGCCAAACCCAGCCGCTGGCTGTTGCAGCTATTTGGGGAGTGAACTAGCAGATGGATGATCTTTCTCTATCTCTCCTTTCTTTCTGACAGTCTGTCTTTCAAATAAATAAATCTTTTCTTTAAAAAAGAGTAATTTTAAGCTCATTTGGAAGAATGAGTATCCATAATGCTGAAATTAAAAAAAAGTACTATAATAAAATAATTGTACAAAATAGAGATTAAAACACACATATGTACACATTTAGTGTGTAATAAAAGTTAGCATAATAAATTACTGAGCAAAGAATAGTTTATTCAATAAATCTTGTTGAGATATTTGGCTAACCATTTAGAAAGAAAGACATTTAATCTCTTCCTCAAATCATACACCAAAATAAGCTCCAGCTGAATCATAAAAATTCTAGATGAAAATCAAGTGAGTGGGAAGGCCATCGACGCAGAAGCCGCACACTTCACAAATGACAGCACCAAAATGAACACATTTCCAACACATTGCACAAAGCAGAGAGGCCAAGAAAAACTCAAGGCTAATTGCAACTTTCAGAACAGACAAAGATTGATATTGTCAACATGTAAAGAAATGTGTGCAAATATTTCAGTAGACAAATGTTTCGGTAGTAAGTTGTGCAAAAGGCATAAGCAAGTGTATCACAGAAGAAAGACTAAAAGGGGCAATGAAAAGCCCGCTTCCACTAGTAGTTATGAAAATGCAAATTAAAGCAACACCAACAGGTGTAGATTCTTCCCAAATGTAGGAATGAGTAAAGGAAGGAAATGGTCACTCTGCCAGCCCCTGGGGGACAGAAAAGGTAGCACACTGGAGATACAGGGCAGGGGATGGGGTGCTTTCCAAAATACTCCATGCTCAAAAGCAAAACATGCCAGGCTTGTTTAGACAAAATAAGTAGCATGGAGAAGCTTATCATCTGGGTGGAAGAGTGTCTTAGTCCACTTTGTGTTGCTACTCATGTGGGAGATCATGATGGAATTCTGGGCTCCAGGCTTGGGTCTGGTCCAGACCTGGCTGTCATGGGAATTTGGAGCATGAACCAGTAGATGGGGGACCTCCATCTGTCTATCTCTCTGTTTATGTACCTTTCAAAACATTGAAAAGAAATAGGAAATGTTTAAAAAGGAGTATGTTTTAGCAGTGTTAAGATACTTGCCTTGACCTCTATTCCCAAGGCTGATAAAGAGCTGCAGGGCTCTGCCTCACCAGACCCAGCATGGCAACACTGAATGATTGCCAAAAGAGAAATTCAGCGTAGCCTTGCAGAAGCATTCTTCTATTGTTTTTCTGCAACATCTATGTAACCACCATGAAGGCTGAAAGCAGATCTGTTCCGCTATGACTTTTCATTCCTTGAGCAGAATGCTGGGGTGCTCCCTGATTTCCAAAGTCCAGGGGAGCGTCTTTCCCTGCACAGTTCTCAAGCTCTCGGATGCTGTTTGATGAATTGGTGGAACATTTTCGCAACTTTTGCCATCTGGTACTGATTTACTCTCTTCATCTCAAACCTTTCCAAATTATTATTTTATTGGGGAGGGAAGTAGGGATACCACAGAGTGACACATATTCCTAAGAAACCCTGGCAGGCAGCTCCTCCCCACCAGAGACTGCAGTGGCCTCCACCTGTCCCTCTCAGAGGGACAACATGTGCCAGGGGTTCCTGGCAGAAATACATCAGGATCAAAGGCATGCCTGTTCTTGTTCTAGCCTTGCAGCCACTTAAAAGAAAGCCTGACACTGGAGGTTTTCCCAGTGAGCAAGGTTTGAGAGTCTGCAGGGTTTTCCTGCCACCTACTCTGCAATAGTGAACGACCAGGGCCTATCCTAACATGGTGCATGGTAATTGGTTGGGTCTCTCATGGCAACAGGGTGAAGATGAACATTGAGACCCTGCTCTAATGGCAAACAGAGCTCCACAGGATGGTGAAGCAGTGAGTGAATTTAAAAAAAAAAACTATTAATTTATTTGCAAGGGAGAGAGAGAGAGAGAGAGAGGGAGAGAGAGAGAGAGAGAGAGAGAGAGAGAGAATCTTCCATCCACTGGTTCACTTCCTATATACCCACAACAATTGAGGCTGGGCCAGGCCAAAGCTAGGAACCAAGAACTTCATCCTGGTTTCCCACACGGGTGGCAGGAACCCGAGTACTTGGACATCAGCTCATCTGCTGCCTCTCAATGGCACTAGCAGGAAGCTGGGAGTGCAGAGTAGCCAGGACGCGAACTGGCACTCCAACCTGGGAGACACAGACATCCCAAGATGTGACTGTGCCCCAGAGGCTGCCCCAGTGAGGGACTTCAAAAGCAAACAGGTTTATAATATTTCCATCATGTTTACTATTGACAAAATGAATGGTGGCCTTCAACTACTGGACAGGAAAAAGAGCCAGGAGTGGTGACTATGTGTGACACTCTTGTGAGAGTCCCAATGCAGGTACCCACAACCCCCCCCCCCCAGCACTTGTGAGGGGCCACATCACAGGGCATGAAGGGACAGTGCCGGTGGCAAGTGTTGGTGAATTGAGAGCGGCAAGGAAGAAGGCCCCCTTCTGACTGGCGGGCCCCAAAGAACTCTGGGAGTAGAAACTTCAGAAGGCAAATTTATCTTAAGATGGAGGCACCTGGGGAGCTGTGGAGAGGTCTTTGGACTTCGGATCAAGGGGCCTTGCCTGAAACCCTCACTCCGTAACTGGCTGTGTGCATTTTACCAAGCTTCATCCACACTTGGAGTCTCAGCCACAGCTTGAGGACGCCGATGACGGCAGGGTCTCCTTCAGCAATGGTGATGCTATGATGTCCTTGGAAGGAGCTGGAAGATCTTATTACAAAGATGAGGCACTGATCAAACTACTAAGAGGATTCCGACCACTTGTAGACTTTGCAAAGGTATTGTTATCCTCAGTTTTAAGAATTCCTATGTATATGAAGTCAGTGGCTCAAGGGTCATCTTTCAGTATCTTAACATATGCCAAAATCTTTTCCATGCCTCAGGGCCTTTGCTCATGCTGGTCTCCCCACATGGAATGCTATTTCCTGAAGTCTGAACCTGATAATTTATACTGCAGATTTTTTCTTAATTTTTCCCTTAGATTCTTTCTAAATTTCTTCCTTAGATTTTTTTTTTCCATGCTGCTTCCTTAGATTATAAACATTACCAGAACTCCTG
This sequence comes from Oryctolagus cuniculus, assembly GCF_051225735.1. Classification (NCBI taxonomy): domain Eukaryota; kingdom Metazoa; phylum Chordata; class Mammalia; order Lagomorpha; family Leporidae; genus Oryctolagus; species Oryctolagus cuniculus. Next base: position 55,382,355 of record NC_142876.1, on the reverse strand, counting down.
GCACTCTGCTTCAAGGCACTTATCACAACTCTAACTTCATCCTTATCTGTGTGGTTATAGAATTCTGTTCTCCACCAGACTGGAGCTCCAAGAGGATGGCAGCCATTTTCTGTCTTTTTCAATATAATTTACTCCAATAGCCAACACCTGTGACAAGCATAGATTAAGCATGCAATAAACATTTGTTACAGATTGAACCACAGGGAGCAATAATCACTTCTCTCCTTGAGTACCTGCGTATTTCAAGCCAAGTGAAGTCTTGGATTTATTCACTCTCTTCCAAAAGAAACAGCCACTGCGGTGAGAGATTTGGATTAATAACATCGTTTGATGTTTTCGTTTGCATAGCACTTCCCCTCCATCGTGTGCTCTGTGACAAAAGCTCCTTATAATGTTTTCCAGAAGGCCAAAAAATTTCAAACATAGAGGATTAAATCTGATGAATTGTAAACTACTCCCAAAAGTTAGTTAGGACCTTGTGGAATGTCTTTATTAACAGTGTTCACAAAGTCATTCTTAGGCAATGTAAAAGTGCCTTTTTCTCCTTTGAACAGCCAGCAATAGACTACTCAGTAGGTCCAGAAAAATCTAATGAGATATGGCATGGAAAGTAAATATTTGAAAAGCTATATGGCTAGCTGAAAATGTTTATGTAAATTTTTAGGTTTTAATAGCAAAAGTATTGCCAATATGCAAGATTGGCATAAGCAGATTATTTCCGCCCCCACCCCCCACCCCTCTGCAAAAAGCTGGGAAGATCAGAGTTGGCATTTGGCCTCGTGGTTAAGCCTCCGGTTGGGACACCTGCATCCCTTATCAGAGTAGCTGGATTCAAGTCCCACCTCCAGCTCTGGATTCCAGCTCCCTGCTAATGTGTACCCTGCGAAGCAGCAGCAGGTTATGGCTCAAGTTACTGGGTCCCTGCCACCCTCATGGGAGAAGTTTATGGCTCCTGGCTTTAGCCAGTTCCAGTTACACCCATTGCAGGCATTTGGGGGAGTGAGTCGGCACATGGGAGATCGCTCTCAAACAAATTTTTAAAGAAGATTGATTTATTTATTTGAAAGGAAGCGTTACAGAGAGACAAAGGCAGAGAGAGAGAGAGAGAGAAACAGGTTTTCTATTCACTGGTTTACTCCCCAAATGGCCACAATGGCAGGAGCTGGCCTGATCCTACAGCAGGAGCTTCTTCTGGGTCTCCCACATGGGTGCAGGGGCCCAAAGACCTGAGCCATCTTCCACTGCTTTCCCAGGCCACAGCAGAGGGCCGAGTCAGAAGCGGAGCAGCTGGGACTTGAACCCGCACCCATATGGGATGCCAGCACCACAGATGGCGGCTCTACCCGCTTTGCCAAGCGCTGGCCTCCCGAGTAATTGTTTAAAACGCCTTGCCCTGGACACGTTTGTGGCATCCACTTTCCTCTTTCATAATCTGAGGCCAAGAAGAGACAAGTCATGCTCCTGTCAGTGGGAAATGAATGGCATCCCAGTCTTTGAAATGAAGATGGTGACAGGACAGCCCCAGTGAAGGCAACAATTCTAAACATAGCATTTTGTGGGGGATAGGACCCCACATTGCAGCACCAAAGAGCGGGGATTCTGCGTCCACGTGACCTGCACAGTGGGCATGCAGAACCCCACCTCCCCCCCTACACACCTGCTCAGTGGATTAACTACCACTTCCTCGCAACTCGCTAGGTAGGGGTGTTCTCATGACCCCCATTTCACAGGTGAGAACAGACAGGAAAAAGAAGGTAAGGAAAGCTTACTTGCGAGGTCACCCAGAGGGTAAGCTGTCCCCTGACAGCCGGAATGAAAAGCAGGGACTCATCCCGACAGAGTTTGGCGAACAATCGCCAAATGGGCCACGGGTTCCCTTGGTGTTGACTGAGGCCGCCTAGTGGCGCAGTGTCCTGCAGGGGCCTCCACTCACAGCCCTAAACCCAGTCCCTTCCTGCTAAGGTGTGCGTGCCAGCGCTGCCTCCTGAAGAGGGGGCGGGGGGGGGGGGGGTTCAGGAAAGATTCTAAGACGATGGATCCTCTACACACAGCTGGGAGAGTTTTCAGAGCGTGACTTCCGGAGGGCGGTCAGGGCCCAGGGAACTTGGAGCATGCGCAATGTAACAGGCTGTGGAGGCATGCAGTGGAAGGCTCCCCGGAATGCGCAGGAGGAAGTGCTTAAAGGTTCCTCCTGCCGACCAGAGAAGATACGGTTGGGAGTGGGAGGCCGAAAGGAGGAGTAGGCTGAAGACAATAAAAGAAGCCCTTCACGAATGCCTTGGAGCACCCATGGAGAGGAGAAAGGAGCCCATTAATAAATGAGAAGGGAAGGACACTAAACTATTTTAGAAGTATCCATAGCAAGCAAGCTAGAGAGGCCGTACCTAACCAGCCGGGGATTCCCAGGGTTCCATAAGGGAGGGCGCTTTGGAAAGCAAAGGCGCCGCCAGCCGCCTGCCTGGCAGGTGAGATAAGGAAGCCGTCTGGCAAGCTGGTTGGTTAGTTCTAGCGGGGGAGCATCGGAGTGGCAAGAGCATAGGCTTTGCTTTGATTTAGATCCGGGAGACTGGAACCTTCCTACAGCCTCGTGGACCTCACGCGACTGCCTAGACTCCGCATGCTTGGTTCCTGGTTTGCACCATCCAGTGAAGAGCATGTGCAGGCGCTTTTCGGGATCACAGAACGCAGCATACACCTGCTCCATAGATGACAGTTGTTTGCACTGATAGACCCATAATCTGTTCTCCGTAAAGCCCCAGATCCAAGCACCTGAAAACCAAAAGGGTTGTGGTGGGGGCTGGCATTGTGGTGCAGCAGGTTACCCAGCATCCCACATAGGGGCATTGGCTCTGGTTGGAGGCCTGGCTGCTCTGCTTGCCACCCAGCTCCCTGCTAATGTGCCTGGGAGAGAAGATGCCCAAATGTCTGGGCCCCTGCTACCCATGTGGGAGACTGGTTGGAGTTCTTGGACCCAGGGGACCCAGGTGGAGTTCCTGGTTCCCTTGTTCCGGCTCCTGGCCTGCCTTCTGCCTGGAGCAGCCCCAGCCATTGTGGCCATCTGGGGAGTGAACCAGAGAATGGAAGATCTCTATATCTATCGTCTTCTCCCTGCCCTTCCCCCACCCTATTGTGCTTCCTTTCAAATAAATTAAAAAAAAATTTTTTTTAAATGTTCTGGTAACTCATTCAATCTGATCTAAACACATTTGACAATCAAAGCTGACCTGCATCACTGCTAGACTACTTATACTTACCCTGTGTAGTGTAAATATTTATCTGTGTATCTGCAGAAGCATGAACGTGTTTGATCAGGGAATGCTACCCTAAGCCCCGACTGAAGATGTTCCATGTACGGTATATATGCCTTCCTACTCTGAAATTGGGAAAACTCTGAATCACGTTGGTTCACAGGCTTCAGAAAAGAGGATATGGGCCTATTCCAGGGAGTCTCATAGCCTCACTCCTCAGGAGGAGCAGCATAGCTCTTGCATGGAATCCTGCGTGACCCTGAAGCCCAAGTAAAGGATCAGCCTCGGGATCAATGTCCCTCAATCCTGTAGGATCTTGGCTCCACCTGCCCTGCCCAAGAAGATGGCAAGGAGGAGCCTAATTTATGAGCTGTTAATGTTGTTATGCAAGAATCCTGATTTCTGAGTTTCTGAGATAGAAATGTAAAGTGTTCTTAATAATCTAAAATGTTGAGTTCAGAAACTATAGGAGTTTTATGAGGCGAAGTTACCAGAAATCAGACTGACACTAATGTTCATAGAATTTTAAGAAAAGTGTGCTGTTTGTATTCAGCTTTCCTTTTTTTTTCTGTATAGTTCCGTTTCAGTCCTATGTAAAGAAAAGGTATTTTCTGCAGATTTGCAGCCAGCATTTTGAGCATAATGCTATACTAAGGAAATCACAAGGTCCTGTGTCAGCAGCTTTCACAGAACAAGGAGTTACAGCTGGGAAAATGGAAGGCCAGACACTAGAAAGGAGTGTGCTTCCCTAGGGAGTCAGGATTTGGGTGGTGGCCATGTGGGTGGGGATGACTAGGGGGAAGAATGCACTAGCCATGGAAAGGGGCAGGTGTGAAACTGATAAAGAAGACAGAGGTATGAGCAAGGAGACCCAAGGCCACCCCCGCCAGCTCATCTGAGGTTTGAAACAGGAAGGTGAGTGGGTGTCTGTGTGTTACACATGCACATTGATTGGTCCATATTGCGTTTCTCCCCTTCTCCAGGAACTTTCCAGAACACCCACGTTTCTGCCTGCCATATAGAAGCAAGAAGTGCACTCTCACCAATACTGGTGTATCTTGGGTCTGGGACAGGGTGTGGAGATCTGTTATTGAGGTTCACACCCAATACGACCCTGTACCAGTCCTCAGGGTTGCCCAGGTCCACCTGCAGGAGGCAGGAAACCACAGTGGTTAGGAGCATGGTCCCAGCATCCCTGGCCTGGAGTGCCAGCCCCATCCCTGTATCAAGTTACTTAATATCACCAAGTTCAACCACCCATACCAAGTTCAACCACCCACTCTAAAATGGGGGTGATAGCCATGGCACCTTACTCCTGGAGTTCTATGAGCAGCAAATGAGACAGCTCCTGTAAAGCTGACCATGGGGCCTGGCACATAATAATTTCTCCACTGGTGAACTCAGTGCCCTCTGTTTGTAGCAGCTCTGGGGCTCCCAGTCATGTTAAGAAGCCCCACAGGTACGGAAATCCCCAATCCCAGCTAAAATGACTGAACCTTAAATAAAAACAGCATTGTATTTTGAGGTCTCCCTGGCCCACAGCCGTTAACTTGGAGAACTGTTATTTTCTTAGTCATATTAAGCGAAGTTGTTCCACTGCTTCCTACTTTCCAAGTCACAGCAAACTCACTCCAAGCTCTTTTTCCTCTTCTCTGCCAGTTGTCCTCCGTGACTGTCTTCATGATAGTCCCCAGTGTATGGTTTTGCTTTGACAGGATTAAGCTGGTGGGATCGGGACTGCATTTAAGGCAACATGGCGGGACCATGTCTGAGATGCATGCCTTTTGGGGGTCTTTCAACATTTCTAAGTTTTGTTGGCAGAAAAGATTCCAAGATTCTTTTGCAACTTCAGATAAGAAACTCTGGAAGAGAAGCCATTCAAAGACTATCTCTAAGAATTTAAAAAATGCTCACAAGTCTTTTTCCTTCCTCACATCTACGCTGAGAGCCATTTCTTTGGCTGTCAGAACACACTCCTTTATTTCATGCTTCTGGTGCAGCTGCAACATCCCAAAGAGGAGGAATTGTCATGCAGGAGGGCTCTGAGTGTGACCGGGAACAGCATCACTGTTCCATGCTGGTCTTTGAAGCCGTCCGCCAAAGATTGGCCAAGACACAGCAAAGGGGTCCCTTACAGTGGCCTTGGTCACCTTTAGAATATGGCGCCCTGACTCTGAATTCTGAAAAGACAACCGAAATTGCTTGAGGAAAATAAACATCAAAGATTAAAAAAGAGAAGATAAGAATGAGGAGTTGTCAGAGAATAGAGCCCTAGGACGTGGGACACATTGTTAGCACATGTGAGACCTGTCTCCACCGATGCCACGCAGAGATGGTCCCAGCATCTGTGAAAGTCTGTGTTGTGCCCGGCGCAGTGGTGAGTACCAAACAGGGTCATTCTCGAATGAGAGCAAGCAGGTGGATATCCCTGCGATCACGCCCTGCCTGGAATTCAAGTGGAAAGCGAGGTTCAGGGAGAGTCTGTGAGCTGTGAGCCCAGGATTCCAGGGGCTGTCTGTCTCTGAAGCCAGCAACTTTTCACTCATTGCTTGAGTAGGAATGCTTGTTTTAGTCATAATACAACATCAATATCGATGTGGAAATGCAACCAGGTTTTCTTCCTTCTTTTAAATGAGACTATCAGGGCGGGTGCTGTGGTGCAGCAGGTTAAAGCCCTGGCCTGTAGCACTGGCATCTTATGTGGGCACCGGTTCAAGCCCCGGCTGTTCCATGTCTGATCCAGCTCCCTGCTAATATGCGTGGGAAAGCAGTAGAGGATGGCCCAAGTCCTTGGGCTCCTGCACCCATGTGGGAGACCTGGAAGAAGCTCCTGGCTCCTGGCTTCAGATTGGCCCAGCTCTGGCCATTGTAGCCATTTGGGAAGTGAACCAGCAGATGGAAGACATCTCTCTCTCTCTCTACCTCTACCTCTTTCTGTAACTCTTTCAAATAAATCTTTAAAAAAAGTGAGACTATCTCCTATTTGCTATTGTTTGATTCCTTTTACAATTATTTTCTTGAATTTATTCTCTTATTTACTTACGTATTTCTCTCCCTCCACTACCTCCCCCTTCTCTATCTCTCTCACTGTCCTTGAAGGATTTAAAGTGGGTTGTATTCCTAGCTTGCTACAGTTTCTACTCACACATTCTACCACAAGATAAAAGAAAAACTTGTTGGGATGCAGAGTAGAGGCGACATTTACTTTCTCTTTCTGATAACGGGGGAGTCGGAGTCTGTTCAGTGTTTCCAGAGATCTTTGGAAAGAGCATGAAGACTGCTCTTGAGCACTTTTTTTTTTTTTTTTTGAGAGAAGGCAGAATGAGGGCATGAGGACTGTCTACAAATATTTAAAAGGTGCAAATGAAGACTTGATCGCTTTAAAACATCTTGGTACTAACTTAGTTTACTAAACACACAGAAGAGTCTGGTGATGTCCTCAACCCCAGAAGGCTTTTGTTGGGGGGGGGGTCCCCCAACTAGGGCGTGGCGCTTGAGCTCTGAAGTGGAGGGTCTTTCCAGACTGTGTCAGCCAAGGGGACAGGAAGCCAGGGAGGACGTGGTCTCATAACGGCCTCCAGAGAGCCCTCTCCGGGAGGGTGGTCAGAGTTTAATGGCATTCCAGCGTGGTGGAAAGTATTCATTAGCACGCCAGTGTGGAGAGAGAAAAGCCAGAGGCACCTCCAGTCTTAGGAATACAGAAAAAGAGACTCCAGCTTAGGGAAATGAACCTGATTATCCACTTGCAGACAACCAGTGATCTCGCTGTTGACTCTGGCTGTCCACCTTGCGGTGAGTCCCTTTTCTTTGGAACTTCCTGGAAGCCGAGTGAAGGCCCTCCAAGTAGTTAAATTGTATGCCTTTTTGGCAACTCTAGTGAAAAGCTCTCAAGATTAATTTAGATAGAATTATTAATTAGGATGAAGATATTAAGGTTAAAGTTTCTTGGAACACTTACAGATATTATTTCTCTGGCCAGCAGTTCCCCAACTAATGTGGGTAATTGGATTTGGGAGATGCACACTCATTTGGGACTGGGATGTTGTTCAGAAGACAATGGAAACACATGGAAAGGAATTGTGTCAAACTTAGCCAAGATGAAGGCCCACCGAACGGAACTGAGATTTTTAATGACCTGTAAATGCCCTCTGTGAAAGGATATTCAAAGCAAAACAAAACAAAGCAAAAATCTCTGGAGCAGATGAAAAGAACTTCCCTTATGCCTCACATAAGAGGTGCCGAATGCTTGCTTTGCAAATTCTGAATACTGTAAATCAAAAACAAGAGGCAGAATGTCTTACTGTTGTCCAAATGCTATAAATGAAGTTAAATGGGACACAGTTATTTAATATCTCTGTAGAACCATACATTTGCCAAAAGATTTATAATCACTTGTTCCTTAATATTCACAGCATCCTGCTAAAGCAGAATTTCTCATACTGTGGCTGCAAGGCCTCGGGATGGTAGAGAATTTTCCAAGAGGGTCATGGGGATTGGAGCTGTCAGATTTCAAAGCACTGTCTGGTGGTGATGGAAAATCGCGGGCTGGAGCAGAGCTCCCAGCACCCACATTCCCAGAGACGGCCCCCTTCTCGAGACGTGGGGCCCCTCATTAGAAACAAATCTATTTTGCTGCAGAAATCCTACAGTTCTTTCCACTCTGTTGTCTCCATGGGGGCACCAGCTCACACTCTCATCCTTGGCGAGTGTGGTGAATAAAGGCATGGAGAACCTGTGTTTGAATCCCAGCAGCGGTCCTGGCTTTCTGGGTGACTCTGCAAGTTTCTGACCCTCTCTGAGCTTGAAGCACTATGTCTGCAAAATGCAGGCTAATCATTCGCCTTGTGCAGAATTGTTATAAGGAAGGCATCAGATCTTACAGGCTTAAACTCCTATGATGAGCAGTACTTCATTCCTATGCTGTCTCCAGGTGCTTCTTTGATGGTTCAAAAAGCAAGCACCAGTGCCTTTTCATTTGCAGGGCTGTTCTCTGCATTGCTGTGATGAAAATACATAGGAGATCTAACTATAAAATACATAACATTGCACATATTTCAATACCCCAGAGATCTTCAAAAAGTTCATGGAAAATGCATATTATGGAAAAATGCACAGATTTCATTTTTTACACTAAAGCAAATTTATCTTTTACTTGTATTTTCAGTGAACTTTTTGAGGTACCCTCAAATGTTGACATCATAAGGTTCAGTAAGGCTTGCACAGTTTTTCCCTCATACACTCCAGTTTACTGTTTCCGAGTGCCTCACTGGAGGTCACTGGAAACCTTATTTGGCCCCCAGTATTATCTCAGAGGCTTCTGACTTATTTTCTAGATGGTCTGTGTTCTTGCATGATATAATCTAAGTATGATAAGGGTTTTTTTTGTTTTGGTTTTTTGTTAAGAGGGCAATAGTAGACTCCTTGCCTAGGATAGAAAACACATGCCTTTGGAAATTTCTTCACATTTCATTTCCCTTGTTCTAGTCTTTTTTGTCTTTTAAAATGTTTATATACTTATTTTGTTTATTTGAAGGGCAGAGAGAAAGAGAGAGACAGATAGACAGAGAGAGATGGATCTTCCATCTGCTGGTTCACTCTCCCAATGCCCACAACAGCCAGGGCTGGGTCAGGCCAAAGCTGGAAGCCAGGAACTCAGTCTGGGTCTCTTGGATGGGTGTCAGGGGCCCAACTGCTTGAGTCACCCCTTGCTGCTTCCTGGGTGTGCATTATCAGGAATCTGGATCGGGGGCAGAGTCAGCTCTCAACCCTCAGCACTCCAGTATTGGATAAGAGCATCCAGCAGCATCTTAACTGTGGAGCTAGATGCTCAGATTGCCCCATGTCCCAATCTTTAAACTGGTGAAAGGAACCTGTGGAATTCAACGACAGTGGTCATGATCGTGGCACCTGCAAATCAACTCTAGTCTTTTATTAGGAAATATTAGAATAATAATGTTATTCTACAGGAGAGTGTCGTGTAATGACTGTTCCAGAGAATTGAGGGGCTGATGACTCAGGCACTCAGAAACAAGTAAAAGTTTATAGCTTAGTGTAGGCAAGACAGGAAGAGGAGTGTGATTTCCTTGTGTGTAGTGCTAGATTGCCTCTCTACAGACGCAGAAAAACGAGTTGTCTCACTCTCATAGCTGTATGCTTAAGGAGAATTTCTGTTAGCTTAGAATACAGCTGTGGCTACTGTTCTCCAAACAACTAGTAAATAGCTGATTCAGAAAGACTTCCTGCACTCACAGTGTTGAAAAGGTTCACTACAATACTGCTATAAGATAGCTGAAATTTGTGACCTGATGTACTCTCTTGACTTTGAAAAGGAAAAAACAATTCAGGACATGGAGTGACTGGTTTCACTCATTCATGGGGAGTCTTGATGCATATCCTTGATGTGTATCCTTCACAGATGAAGGCAGAATGCCATGGATTGTTCTGGAAACATGTCAAGTACCCACAGGATAGGAGCAAGGAAAGTGAATGATATTAAGTGGACAAGAACAAAGGTTTATAAATGATTAGCAAGAAGATGATAGCTATGAAGGGCAGGCAGTAAATAAAACATAACTGAAAAGTATGACATAGAATACTACTTTAATTCACAAATATTTAAAACTTGCCAAATGTAGACCAGACTGTTCTTACTGAAAGGAGTTACTCTGTTATGTGAAAAAAACTGAGACAGAATTATCAACATTGAGACATGTCTTGGAAAAGTTACTGCTCTTTAAAGACACAGAACAATCATTTGGACTTTCTGGTAGGAAGATCAAGTCACCTTGAAAGAAACCATACTGGCTTAGAGCTGCTCCACTGCAACACTTAGAAAAGCGAGAAGAGGCCGGCGCTGCAGCTCAATAGGCTAATCCTCCGCCTTGCGGCGCCGGCACACCGGGTTCTAGTCCCGGTCGGGGCGCCAGATTCTGTCCCGGTTGCCCCTCTTCCAGGCCAGCTCTCTGCTGTGGCCAGGGAGTGCAGTGGAGGATGGCCCAAGTGCTTGGGCCCTGCACACCATGGGAGACCAGGATAAGTACCTGGCTCCTGGCTCCTGCCATCAGATCAGCGCGGCACGCCGGCCGGCCATTGGAGGGTGAACCAACGGCAAAGGAAGACCTTTCTCTCTGTCTCTCTCTCTCACTGTCCACTCTGCCTGTCAAAAAATAAAAAAAAGAAAAAATAAAAAAAAGAAAAGCAAGAAGAGATTTGAACAATATCTACTGTGTGACCAATTTTCTACCCAAACCGCTGTCAAGTCAAAGGAAAGAAGATAAATATTCTGAGTACATAAAAACTGAGAGAATTTTAAGGCCTATGTGTGAGACTTTAGTTCCCTTTTATTGTTCATTTTAGTGTAAATGACCATAAAGTAATGTAATTAATAAAATAAATTTAATAGATATATAAATTCAACTTAATACTGAAAACAGAGCACTGTCTAAGTTCCTTTAGAATAGTCACAAAATTTGACCATACATAAGTCACAAAGAAGTTTTCTAAATTCTCCAAATCAGAATTATTATAGAAAACTTCTCTGATCACAAAGCAATTCACTTAGAAATTAATAATGAAACTATGGGTAAAATTGCTACCTGGAAATGTTAAAATACAAGTAATCTTTCTGGTACAATTCTACCATTAGGGATATATTTTAATAATATCTGAAAAACAAATCATTGAGCTATTACATATAAGAAGCTACAGGATAGAATTAAAGTAGAACTTTGGGAAGAATTTAAAGATTTAATGCTTGCATTTAATACAACAACAAGAAATAAGCATCTATGTGTAGATTTATTTTATTTTATTTTTAAATATTTTATTTATTTATTTGACAGGTAGAGTTACAGACAGTGAGAGAGAGAGACAGAGAGAAAGGTCTTCCTTCCATTGGTTCACCCCCAAATGGCCGCTATGGCCAGAGCTGTGCCAATCCGAAGCCAGGAACCAGGTACTTCCTCCTGGTCTCCCATGCAGGTGCAGGCGCCCTAGCACTTGGGCCATCCTCCAGTGCTCTCCCGGGCCCTAGCAGAGAGCTGGACTGGAAGAGGAGCAACCAGGACTAGAACCCGGTGTCCATATGGGATGCCGGTGCCTCAGGTGGAGGATTAGCCAAGTGAGATAAGGCGCCGGCCCCTATGTGTAGATTTTTAAAAGTAGAAATTTAACAAAAATATGAAAAATATATAAAACAACTTAAAATGCTTTTGAGGAACAAAAAATGATGTGAAGAAGTGGAAAGTCTTATATTATTAAATCAGAAGACTTGCAGGAAAAAATTCAACTCTCCCTAAAGAAATTAAGAAATAGAATGTGAAGCCAATAAAAATACAGGATCTTACAAAACTATACAAGCTTTTAGTAAAACTTAAAAGGAAAGCCAACAGGCATTATTCCATTTCTAGTAGTTGTAGGATTAGTTAGAGTAACCCTTCCACTGGAAACAGTGAAACTGAGAAATTAATGAGAGAAGGAGTTGACCAAATGGCTGACTTTTTCCTCTGGACACATTTGCTGATCATGTTAGATTCAGCTGATTGTAGTTCTAATGGACTTTCAGGATGAAGAAGACAAAAGTCAAACGCAGGGACCCACCCAAGGTGGGAAGCAGGTCTCCGAGGAACCTTCACCCAACATTTAGCTGGGATTCCTTCTAAGGACCTCATCCGTGGAATAAGGGCAGTCCAGAGGGAAACCTGTTCTCCTCCCAGCTACTTTCACAGCAAGCAAAGCAAGATGAAGAAAAAAATACCTGTCCTTGATAGGATGTGATCCTTAGATCATTGGCCAGCAGTATTTGCACATATTTGTATTCCAAATACATGTTGGAGGTTTGCCAAGATGCTTCCAGCTATGAATGCAGTTTAAAGTGATACCCCAAGAACCTTGCAGAAGCGCACTCTGGCCATCTGTAGATGCAGGCACTTTCATCTCAGGCCTCAAGAATTTTTTATAAATGATTTTTCAAGGGCAGTAAGCAGAGTGGTGGAAAGTCATCAAACACCAGAAAGCAAGACACCATTCGTTAGTGCCAGCAAAAATAAACAGACAGCAGAAGAGATCTGAATGATCAGACACAGAGTATAAACAGCCATGCCAGTTTTACTTAAATAAAGTGAAAGATGAACTTTAAAATATCTGTAAGAAATAGGAAATGATAAAAAGTGACATGGTGGGTTTGAAAAAGATCAAATAGGACTTCTAGAAATGATAGGTACAGTCACAGGGGTGAGTGTTGGGTTTAGCAGTTCAGACGCTCTTGAGGTGCCTGCAACCTGAATTGGAGCCCCAGGTTCAAGTGCTGGTTTTGCTTCGGATCTAGCTTAACATGAACCCTGGCTCAAGTAGTGGATCTCTGCAACCCATGTGAGAGACTTGAACTGGGTTTCCAAACCCTGGCTTCACCCCATCCCAGCCTCAGCTGTTGTGGGCATTTGGGGAGTAAACCAGTAGGCGGAAGTTTTCTTTTTGTCTCTCTGTCTCAGTCTCTCTCTGCTTTGTGAGTAAAGTAAAAATGAACACATGCAAATATTTAAAAAATGAAAATACAGTAACAAGTTGAAGAGTTAATGGGTGGGTAGGGCAGCAGATTAGACATAGTGGAAGAGAGAATTAGAGAACTGAAAATACTGCAAATAAATTATATGGACTTATAGTACAGAGAGGCAAAGATCCATGTGATGGAATATAAAGTCCATAAACAAATCAAAGTTGTATAGGAATTTAGTGTATGACTACTGTTGGCAGCTCCACTCAGTGGGGGAAAGATGCTTATTAAATAAATGATACTGAAGGACTGCAGTTGTGGTGCAGTGAGCTAAGCTGCCACCTGCAATGCTGCCACTTCATATTAGAGAGTGGTTTCAGTCCTGGCTGCTCTGCTTCCAGTCTAGCTCCCTGTTAATGTGCCTGGGAAGGCAGTGGAGAATGGCCCAAAAACTTGAGACCCTGCCACCCATGTGGTGCCCCAGCTCCTGGCTTCAGCCTGAGTACTGTCCATTGCAGGCATTTGGGGAGTGAACCAATGGATAGAAGATTCATTCCCTCTCTCCCTCTCTCTCTCTCTCTCTCTCTCTCTCTCTCTGTGTCCCTCTGTCTCTCTGCCTTTCAAATAAATAAGTTAAATAAATCTTTTTAATACATAAATAAATAATACTGAAAATATATAAGTTGCTGGAAGAAAATATATAGTTGAATTCTCACACATTCTTTCAGTTAAATTTTAGATGAACCCAAAATTTAGAAGAAGGACCACAAAAAACTTGTAGAACAAAAAGTAAAATACATTTTAAAAATAAACTCAGACTAATAAAGACTCTTCTATATGTAAAAAATTACAAAATCATAAAATAATGTTGATAATTTTTATAACCAAAAAATTTTTAGAGCCAGTGCTGTGATATAATGGGTTAAGCCAGCATCCTATGTGGGTGCCAGTTTGAGTCCTGGCTGCTCCACTTACAATCCAGCTACGTAATAATGCATCTGGGAAAGCAACGGAGGATGGTCCATGTAGGAGACTCAGAAGAAGCTCCAGTATCCTAGCTTCAGTCTGGCCCAGCCCCAGCTGTTGAAGCCCTTTGGGGAGTGAACCAGCAGATGGAAGATCTCTCTTTCTCCATAACTCTGACTTTCAAATAAATAAATAACTCTAAAACAAGTTTAAAGTGTCTTGTATAATAATGTCATAAATGAACAAAAATAATGAATCAAGAAAAACATGTGAAGCTTCTTGTCACTGTTTAAAGACAAATTTTCCTTAGTGAGTGAAGTGCTTGTACAAGGCACTGTACAAATAATAATTAGATATGGAATGGCCATACGCTCTAAGGCATTCCACCAAAATCCAAAATTTTCTTCTAACTACATGAAAAGACGAATAGTTCCATTCATAAAAGGGAAATGCAAAATTTTTTTTTTTGACAGGCGGAGTGGACAGTGAGAGAGAGAGACAGAGAGAAAGGTCTTCCTTTTGCCATTGGTTCACCCTCCAATGGCCGCCACGGCTGGCGTGCTGCGGCCAACACACTGCGCTGATCCGAAGGCAGGAGCCAGGTGCTTCTCCTGGTCTCTCATGGGGTGCAGGGCCCAAGCACTTGGGCCATCCTCTGCTGCACTCCCGGGCCACAGCAGAGAGCTGGCCTGGAAGAGGGGCAACCGGGGCAGAATCCGGCGCCCCGACTGGGACTAGAACCCGGTGTGCCGGCACCACAAGGCAGAGGATTAGCCTATTGAGCCGCGGCGCCGGCCAAGGGAAATGCAAATTTAAACTAAAATGTAATACTTCTCTACCATGATCAGACTGGCAAAGATGAAAGCATTTGATGATACACCATATTGGCAGAAGTGTAAGGAGACTACGGGGAAATCAACATGTTACTACCTTGTTGGATCAAGATTTCAAACCCCATGTCCTCTGATTCAGCAGCTTCACTTCTGGGAATTTATCTTACAGCTATAGTCACCAAAACAAGTGTACTTCAAAAGGTTTGTGGTGGCTGAAATTAAAAGATAAGTTTACTTTGGTGCCTAAAGTTTTGAAATGCATCCATAGGAGTCTTCAAAAGTTCATGAAAAATGCCTATGGATTTCAAATATTCTTACACCAAAGTCAACATCTTTCAATTCAGTTTTTCCACAAACAGTCCAAAGCCTGCTCATATATGAAATAGAATGTTCCAGAACATTCATTAAAACTCTGTAAAGATAGACAAAAGATTGGAAATAGCCTAATATCTATGAGTAACTTGTTGGACTCCTGCCAACTCTGTGTTTCTCATTTTTCTATCTTACCACCTCATGGCTGCATTACCCTACCCCTGAGGGTACACACCATTCCAGGTTTTCAGGTTCATAGGAAGTGAGGAGGATGGAGAGGAACTGTGAAGGCAGAACTATTAACAACAGCGGACCAGCGTTGATCACAGGAAGACAGGAAGGCATCCAAAACATCAAGGGGTGGGCATTGTGGTACAGAGGGTTAAGCTGCCCAGTAGAATGACTACATCCCATATCATATCCAGTCCTGGCTCCTCCACTTCTGATCCATCTTCCTGTTAATGAACCTGGAAGGCAGTAGATGATGGCTCCAGTATGTGGGTTCCAGTCACCTGTGGGTGAGACCCAGGTGGAATTCCTGGCTCCTGGCTTTGGCCTGGCCCAACTCTGGCTCAAGTAGACATTTGGGAAGTGGAACAGTGAATACATGTTCTCTCTTTTCTCTGTATTTCCCCTCTCTTTCATTCTGCCTTTCAGAGAAATAAAAATAAATCTTAAAAGAACTGGAAAGAAAAAGACCAACCCACAGTTTTGTAATTCAATACACAATTCAACAATTTCCTCCTTTTCTTCCAAAATTGTTACATGTATGTTTAAAGCTACCACATGTAGGTAGTCTTCAAAAATTTCATGGAAAATGTGCATTTAAAAAACTTGTCAGACAGAGAAAGAGAGAGAGCTTCTACTCACTGGTTCACTCTCCAAAAGCCCACAGTGGCTGGGGCTGAGCTGGGACACAGTCAGGGTCCCCAGAGTGGGTGGCAGGGACTGAGTTACTTGAGCTGTCATCACTGCCTCCAGAGTACACATTAGCAGGAAGCTGGAGTCAAGAGTAGAGCTGGCCGTGGGACCCGGGTACTCTAATGCGGGGTGCAGGTGTCTGCCAAACGCCTGCCCCTCATTACCCCACCTTTTCTCTTTTTTTATTTTTATTTTTTAATTTTTGACAGGCAGAGTGGACAGTGAGAGAGAGAGACAGAGAGAAAGGTCTTCCTTTGCCGTTGGTTCACCCTCCAATGGCTGCTGTGGCCGGCACGCTGTGGCCCACGCACCGCGCTGATCCGAAGGCAGGAGCCAGGTGCTTCTCCTGGTCTCCCATGGGGTGCAGGGCCCAAGGACTTGGGCCATCCTCCACTGCCTTCCCGGGCCACAGCAGAGAGCTGGCCTGGAAGAGGGGCAACCGGGACAGAATCTGGCGCCCCGACCAGGACTGGAACCCAGTGTGCCGGCGCCGCAAGGTGGAGGATTAGCCTAGTGAGCCGCGGAGCCGGCCTACCCTACCTTTTCAACCCGTGGCCCTGTGAAGTTTCTGAAGTGCTATCATTCGTATGCACCGCTATGTCACCCTTCTCACATGGAGCCCCTTCCCTCTGCTCAGAACACCCGCCCAAGGGTCGCTAAGGAGCTTTCATTAGCCAGAGTCACTGAGCCCTTCCCAGTTCTCCTGCAGAGCTATATTTCGGTCCTGGCCGCTGCCTGCAGCTACCTCTTCTCTTGGCCTCTCCCTACCACGCAGAGCTGCAGTGACGGGGCCCCTTCACCCTCCACGGACCCTGTCCCCATGTTGTTGACAGGACTTTGAGTGGCCTCTAGGGCTCTGCCTTCCCCTCTCTTCCCATCTCCTGGGCACTCACATACTCCCGTGCCATCACTTGACATTGTAATGTCTCCATGTTCACAAATCCAAACTACCCTTTCCCTCAACTTCTAAATTGCTTTTCAGGGCTGTAGTTGTGGTGCGCCAGGTTAAGTTGCTGTTAGGACACCCACATCCCACTGCTGCAAGTCCCGGCTGCTTCACTTCAATCCAGCTCCCTGCCAATGCACCTAGGAAGGCAGCAGATGATGAGCCAACTGCTTGGGCCCCTGCTGCCCATATGGGAGACCTGGAAGAAGTTCCTGGCTCCTGGCTTTGTCTGGCCCAGCCCTTGCTGTTGCAGCCATTTGGGGAGTGAACCAGTGGATGGAAGATTCTCTCTCTCTCTCTGTCTCTCTCCCTTTCCCTCTCTCTGTTGGTCTGCCTTTCAAATAAATTAAAAAAAAATTCTTTAAACAAAAACTGCTTTTCTCACACAATCTCCCAAGATCATGGCAGATCTCCTGGGCAGACAAAATGGGGCTGCAGGGTTGAAGTACCCTGCTGCTTTTCTGCACAAAGCACCAATCTATGTACAGGGCATTGAGAGGTCGCCCACCGGCACTGTCCAAGGATCCCAGGGACAGGGCAGTTAGTGGGGGAGGCATCTGGAAAGGCTCCTCCAGGGAGAATCGCGGCTCCTGATATCCCCACCAGGATGAGAAGGAGACTCACCAGCCTCAGGTACTCCCAAAACCCAACAGCTGCCCTGGCTCCTCCTGCTCCAATGTGCCTTCTATATTGCACTCACCACTCACGCCATGGTCAGCTCCCCAGTGCCCATGCTAGGATCCACGTCATCCTTGGCACACTCCTTGTCCTCACGCCTACACCGAATCAGACCAAGCCGCCCTCTCCCCACCATTGCACTCTCACAGTCCTGCTCGTGTCTACCCCCTCACTGTCCCATCACCTCCCGCCTGGACCACTGTCCCCCCCCCCCATCCAAGCTGGTTTCACTCTGCCAGTCCAGAGAACTCTCTAAAAGGCTAACTGATTTCACTTTCACATATTGGAAGTACTATGCACTATTCCTGTTTGCTTAAAATAGCAGCTCTCTAGAAGAACATGCAACTCCTCCACCATTTTCCAGACTCATTTCCTGCATTCCTTCACAGTCATGCTCTATTTTAACACAATTGCCTGCGTGCTCGCCCTGGAATTCAGTCTGTACTTCCCTACGTCTTGGTCTTTTTTGGTGGCAAGTCTTCCCAGGTTCCTTTCTCGACTCCTCACCTGCACTGGCAGCCCCAGCTCAGGGCCCACCTCCAATGTCACCGCTTTTCCCGTCTCCCTGCATGCGATTCCTGGCAGAATCAGCTGCTGTGGCTTTTGTTTCCGCGGCTTGATGCACAGGTTCTATCCCATGAACGCATCACACTGGCTTCCGGGGGCCCCTCTGAACTGGACTGTGCATTGAAGACTCATCCAAGCAACAGTTTTGAGGGAAAGAAAATACTCTGATTTGCAAGGCACTGTGTTGGCTATGGCTGTGGAAGCACGAAGGAGGGAGGCTCACCTTTTTGATGCGTAAGACCCCGAGGAGAAGACAGACACGCAGCAAATTAACGTCACAAATAATCACTTGTCATGATAAGTGCCACAAAGGGAAAACACGGACACTACAAGAGGAAGGAGCTGTGACATCTACCTGCACCTGCTAGGGCTGACACTGCCTCCCTGGAGAAAAGCTCTGTAAACCAAGGTCAGGATGACTTGGCCAGAGGAAGCGTGGGGGGAGTGCATTTCCGGTGGGGGGAGCAGCTTCTGAAGACCCCCGTGAGAAGGAGCCTGAGCTGGACAAAGACCAGGAGTCACAAAACCCAGCAATAGACACGGAACTCAGAGGGTTTGGAGGGAGAGGAGACCGGCGAGTGCTGACCGCACTGCGTGCATTTCCGAGGGACCCGGGACTGAGTCGTCTGTGTGCTCCCCGAAACCATACGACTGACCACTCAGCCAGATCTGCGGGGTGAGGCCGCTGTCCTCTCTGTCATGCTGCTTGAGACTCATGCGCGCTTTCTTTATGATAAAAACGGCTAAAAATTGTGATAAAATGATGATTCATCCTCCACACCTTCTAGAAATCCTCCTGTCTTGTGCACACCGAGGTCCTTTTTATCTCCTCTCATCCAGATGGCTAAGTCACTCAAGGTGTGGTTTTCTTCAGGACATGAACTTGATGCCTGGTTCCCTGGGCAGCGTGGCCCCGAGTGGAAGAACATTTCAGTGTTCCTGGATCTCTGGGGTCAATGGGAGGAGAAATATGAAAATTATCCGCTCCGTCCTGTGAAGGGGCACCTCAGTGGCCCATGGGCAGCTCGGTCACCATGTCCCCTTGGGGACTGGGGGCTGGTTCTCACGCTGCATGGCCTGTCTGGGGCGCTGGGAGTCCCTCAGCTCTCCCACACTGGGGCCTTCCGAGTGCTAGGGGGAGAGCGGCTTTGTCAGAACAAGCCAGCTCACCGTCCGGTGAGTCATGTGTCCATGGTGCTGTCCGTGCACCTGAGTCACTGGGGGAACTGTGGAGATGGCTGCCAAGAGAGATGCTTAAAACAAACAAATGAAAAAAACCACAGTTCCACTGAAGGGCGGGGCTAGAGGCCGGTGTTGGGTCAGACTTGGCTGCTGCTTTGGGAAATTCCTGCGTTTGAAGGAGCAAGTGGACTGGTGGCTGAGGACACCTGGCCTCTGGGAGAGACGGAGCAGGTGTCCATGGAGGGGAACTTCCGGTCATGAAGCCTCCTCAGCCCTTCATTCTGAAGCTGCTACACCAGAGCCCACATCTTCACTGGGGACCCTGATCCACAGTATGTCAGGACCACGTGCTCGGCTGCTGTAAACCCTATGTGCCAAGGTTGCTGGCGCTCCAGGGAGGCTTGGGCTGTTTCCTCCTACCTCTTTTTTTCATCCGCCTCGCACAGTCCCGTTCCATGCACTCCACGGGGCAGGGCCCTTGTTCGTCCTGTTTTCACTTCCATCCCCAGTGTCTAGCACAGAGTAGGAGCTAAATAAATATTTGCTTAAGGAAAAATGGAAGGAATGTCTCCAGTTTGGCCCTCTGAGTTTGCAGGCAAGGAAGCTGAGCAGGAGGAGAAATGAGCCCAGGGTCATGCAACCAGGAAGCGGAGCGCGCGGGGAAGCCAGTCTGCTCTCTGACTTCTCACCCCTCAACCCCTCCACGCCGACAAGCCGCTCACATGACTCAGTGTGGCTGAGGGCGAGGGACACCAACCACGGGGTCACTGCCACCAGGCTGGAGAATGTGGCCAGAAGACAGTAACTTAGCCATGAGGAGGATGCAGATCGCTCTTGAGGGCTGCCCAGCAAAGCCTCAAGGGTGCGGATGGGCACCAGTCTTCGCCTGCCCTGTTGGTCCGAATTCTCTTTTAAAGTAGCTGGGAGAAAAGCCCAAGTTCCTGGAGTGACAGAGGCTAATGGCTTGCGGTCAACTTGGGACCACAGACTTTACCTTAGGCAGACAGTTCGACAG
The DNA here is from genome assembly GCF_051225735.1 of Oryctolagus cuniculus. Classification (NCBI taxonomy): domain Eukaryota; kingdom Metazoa; phylum Chordata; class Mammalia; order Lagomorpha; family Leporidae; genus Oryctolagus; species Oryctolagus cuniculus. The sequence continues at coordinate 55,362,197 of NC_142876.1, read as the reverse complement.
TCGTTAACACTGGTGGCGTGTGTGCTTCTGCGTGTTTGGGTTTTTTTCTTTTCATGATCAGACAATTGTTGACATCTGTCCGTGGGCGAGGAGCCAGCAGGAAGAGCACCCAAAGAGGAGAAAAGCCAGCCTGGCAAGTAGGGTGGCCGGGAAAGAAAACCCAGATACCTCGCCTCAGTCCCTGTGGAGGAAAGGGTTTAAAGTTCACCGCGGGAGAGGGGCTCAGAGCCCATATCCAAGTGGCCGAATCGGGAGCCAGCTTTCATGTAGCTTCACGTTGTCTTTTTTGTCTGGAAAAAAAAATCTCTCCAGTGAGAGGCCAGGGCAGTTGTAGGAGCAACAGAGGAGGCTGGGGCCTGGGGACAGGCACAAGAGGAAGCCCCCTGTGGGCCTCCTGTCCCCAGGTCCCACCGGGCACCACACGAGGGACAGAGCCTGGCCTGGCTCACATCCCAAGTCCCAGCAGAGAAGGACTCTATTTTGATTCCCAGCCCATGATGTCCAGCTCTGATTCTGCTTTGTTGAAGAATGTTCTAGAACTAGGGCCGGAACTCATAAGGCAGGGGCACCTCTGGATGCTTCTTAGTTTGGGTTTATTGGTTCCCTATGAGAAAAGCACCTGCTGTTTCTGTACAGATTTATGTTGTCAGTCTGCCCTGTCTGTGTATTTGGGTAGAGAATTAATGATTATTTCAAAATATCTGCTTATTTGACCAAGCCCCTGAGTAAGGACCCGCAGGGATTGCCCTACCTGCCTGTTATAGCCAGAGGGTAGCACAGGGGTCATGCAGTGCCATCAGCTGAAGAGGCAGGAGGCTGCTGAGGCACAGCATAAAATGGGGGGTTTTAGATGACTTCTTTTTTTGTTTTCTTAACTAGAGGGGTCAGTGTGATGGCGCAGGGGTTTAAGCCACCACTTGAGATGCCAGTATTCCATATCAGAGCACCGGTTAATGTCCAGGCTGCTCCACTTCCGAGCCAGCTTCCTGCTAATGCATCTGGGAAAACAGCAGAAAATGTTCCAAGTGCTTGGGGCCCTGCCACCCTTGTGGAAGACACAGATGGAGTCCCTGGTTCCTGTCCTTTCCTGGCCCAGTCCTGGCCATTGCGGCCATCCGGGGAGTGAACCAGTGGATGGAAGGTCTCTGTCTCTCCCTCTCTCTGTTGCTCCACCTTTCAAACAAATAAATCTAAAAAATTAATTAGAAAAAAAATCTGTCTTCTGATGGTCCCAGATGTATGGGAGTGTGAGAGGCATGTTTATTTTGCATCTGGGTTGTAAAGCACACACATCCAAACTAACAGAACTCCCACACAGGCTGCAGAGGGGCAGAGCGCTGAAGTTTGTTTTGTTTCTGTTTAAAACAACAATACTGGTCTAAGAACAGATGCTGCACATACAAGGAAGAAGGATGTACTTGATGGTACCAGTGATGGCCTTGACGATGACCAAGAAAGAGTAAGGATAAAAGAAGCAGAAAAGGCAGAAGGCAATCCCGACAGCCATGCAGATGGCAACCTCCATAAACTAGTCAGCTTCCTTATCAGAGATTTACATGTAAAAATCCCTTGATATAACCCAGCAGGAAATTGAACAAGTGATTCTATGTCCAGACTTGGAAACAAAAATAACCACTCAGGGCCTACACACATTAGTTTGTTCAAACCTCCTCTGATAAAAGTCTTCCTGGCCAGGGCCATGGTGTGCAGTTAAGAGAGGGAGAGTTTGCCTGGAGGATGATTGACGTTGAAACAATTGCAAATGAGTAAAACAGGAAAACAGGCTGGGTGAGAGGTTCAGCTGGTACAGGTCAGCTACTGAGATGGGGGTGGGCTTGAGATACTTTTCATAGGACATAGCAGCAGTCATGATGAATAAAAAATAACCCACTCCATTCACTGCTATCAAACAATTCAGTCTCTTAAGTATGTTCCCAGGCATTCTGTATCCAACACACACACACACACACACACACACAAGTACTTCCAAAAGTTCATGGAGGAATGGAATGAAGACATATGTTTATTTTGGTGTGAAAAAATTTGCTGAAATCCCTGCGTATTGGTTTTTGTTTTTCACAATGTGCATTTTCCATGAACCTTTTTTGAAGATCCTGCATCGACATGGGTTTTGAAATTGTTGGCACCCAAACAAATACACCTTTCCATTTCCATTTTCCTCCGGCCTTTGGAAGAACGCTCCTCCCATCGCTCACACTCACATACAGAGAGCTCACATTCTGGTTTTAAGTGGATACCTGCTCCGTGTCTCCAAGGATGAGAGCGGTTTTGCGATTTTGGACTTGTCACCTCCCGGACCAGCAGAGCTCAGGGCCAAACCCCAGGCTCCCCTCTGCAGCCCTGGGCCACTGGGTCAAACCCCTCTCGCTGTAGAGTCCCCCTGCCTACCACGTGCATGTTCTATTTATATGTTCCTTTGTCATGAGCGAGCTTGGCCCCATTGTGTGGGAGAAGGGCGATGGTGGGAGCTGGGAGACATGGACATACTTTGCTCATTTCTGGTGATGTCAGAGTCGAAGAATACGCCTTAAAAAAAAATCATCCGCGCGCGCGCGCACACACACACACACACACACACACACTGACAAATGCCGGGTCTCACCAGCTCTGTCTGGCAAGTGGATTGTCATTAAAGGGAGAAATGTAAACACTCCCGGGCCTGACCCTCCCCCACCTCCATTTCCCTCCCCAGCCCCCCTAAAGACCCTAACAAATGAGTGCAGGCTCCATTTGGGCGGAATTCAGGGCCTGTCGGCCACAGGGCCAGGGGTATTAATGGAGCTGGGGTGGGTGGGAGTCGGGGTGGGAGTCGAGCTGGGAGGCATCAGGGTGGTGCTGGGGCCTGGAGGGGAGGGGGGCTCTGGCGTTCCGTGGAGGCGCAGGGCAGGCTGACACTTTACAGATTGGGTGCAATGTGCGGGGGAATTTGGCATTTCTGCCACAGGGCTCTGGCTGCCCTGCTGGCCGCTCTTTCTCCCTCCTGGTAAAAATGCAGGAGAAAAGGGTTAAATAAATGTTTGTGATATGATACGGTGCTTGTTTATTCAAGGAATGACAGATCATTGGCTCCAAAGGCAGCCCTGAAAAATAGTACAAAGGAGCTGGCTCTCCCCTCGCGGGTGATGTGATTTCCTCCTGATTCTGCTCCTTCCTAGGAACCCGGTGCCCTGGGAATGAGGCAGGCGGATCGCCCTGCGGTCGGAGACGGCGGCGCGGGCCGCGGGCCGGGAGCCCCCGCAGCAGGAGGCGGCTGGGGAGGGCTCGTCCTCTCGCTGCCCTCTGCAAGCCCGGCGCGGAGCTTGGGCTCCAGCCACCTCGCTGAGCCCTGTTCTCCGCCCCAGGGAGGCTGTGGGGCAGGCAGCCTCACGCTGCCTCTCGGAGCATGGGAAAAGGATACTCATCAGGAGGGGAGCTTCTTCCCCGGGAGCTCCCGGCGCCGGCTCTGCCTCCAGCCGCGGGCCACTCCATCCTCACAGCCATTGCCATGTTCCATACATAAACACTGGGGCCCGGATCCCGTGCGTCGGTGTGTTTCTGCACAGACGACTTGCGACACCCCCGCGAGCCTTCGCCTCGGGGATCTACGGATTTCAGAGCTAGTCCTGAGATTGCAGCTCCTGATCCCTAGACACTGGGGCAGTCACCTACAATCTCTGCACTTTTCCTGGGACCCTTAAAGGTCCCTGCTTCTGTCCTGCTTCCAAGAAGTGCCCCACTTCTGATCCCGCCCTGGCTCCCGCCTGCAGAGAAGGAGGTTTGAACCCATCCTGCTTCCACCAGAGCCCTTCCTTCCCTCTGCTTGCCCTTCCGAAGGCAGCCAGGAAGTTGTTTGCTCAGAGGCACGAGTACAAGGTGCTTGGTGTAGTTCTCATTTGAAAAGACCTCAGTACCAAGATCCAAAAACCAAGCAAGAGAGTTGTGTGGCTTTACTGCTGCTGCTCCAGTGCCCTGGGAACTACTGTGTGATTCCTGCCCTGGCCCTACCACCTTATCAGCCCATGCGCTCGTTTGTAGGACATAAGGCACCAGCCCGGGGAAGCTGGTACCCCTCAGACACGGTGACTAAGGTTGGAGCTGAGGTTATCGAACATCCACGTTGGGGCTATTTTTATGATTGCACTCAGTACTAATAGGGCTTGTTCAGTGTACACAGGCATGTGCTCATTCTTGAGCGGCACGAGATAAGACCCTTGTCCCAGGGAGCTTACTGCCTGACTTTTGCAAAAACCAGATGGCAGAAAATGGTTTCCCTCTGCCCATCAATGATGACTGAGGGGGCGGGGATGAGAAGGGTGCCGTCCATTCAGAACTCTCTCGCGGTGTTGGGACGTCTGCCTTGGCAGCGATCCCACGTGACGTGTCCTTCGTGGGCTTTATTCCAACCGCTGTGACTCCCTGAGCGGCACCTCCAGGGGAGTCTGAGGATTCGAGCTGGCTTACGTATCAGCTTGACTGAAGCATCAGTACATCCTCGAGCTGCCTCCCATCAAGCACAGACACACACATTGCGTACAGAAACACAACATATCACGGGTTCCAAAAGGGGCCGTGAATGTGGACTGTCCGTAGACACGAGTGGGCTTTATTGTGGGGGCTGTCCTGTGCTTCACAGTGGTGGCCCTGGCCTCTGCTCACTAGACAGCAATGACTCTCTTCTTGTCCCAGGTTGGCACTGTGGCCTAGTGGGTAAAGCACCACCTGCAGGGCTGGCATCCCATATGAGTGTTGGTTTGAGTCCGGGCTGCCCCACTTCTGATCCAGCTCTCTGCTATGACCTGGGAAAGCAGTAGAAGATGGCCCAACTCCTTGGGCCCCTGCACCCATGTGGGAGACCCAGATGAAGCTCCTGGCTCCTGGCTTTGGTTCAGCCCAGCTCCAGTTGTTGAGGCCATTTGGAGAGTGAACCAGTGGATGGAAGACCTCTCTCTCTCTCTCTCTCTCTCTGCCTCTGCTTCTATATAATTCCGCCTTTCAAATAAATAAATAAATCTTTAAAAAATTATCCCTGGATATTACTACACGTTCTACTGGGTGTGGAATCTGTCCTGGTCTAGAACCACTGTTCTAGCCTGAGCCTGGTAAGGATTAGTAATGTTCTGGGTCTCCTGAGACCTCCTTGATGGCGAGGCAAGAGTCTCTAGGCTTAATACGTACACCAGCATGTTTTTTCTTGAACACCTATTATATGGCAAATGTTGTTTTAGAGATAGAGCTATTACATTAAAAATTAAACATTCCCTTTATCCAGATGAGGACTTGGAGGCCCAGCAAGGGCCCCTGTGAAGGTACGAAGGACACGAGAGGAACCACCCAGCAGCTCTGTGGCCTGGGTAAGTCACGTCCTCAGCTTATTAGCCAAGTGAAGGAGTTGGACCAGCCTCGGGAGTCTGCGCATTCACACAGAGCATCTATGAACGCGGGAGCGCAGCAATGAAATCGTGGGGAGATGCCTGACATGACTTCCATGGTTTCATTGGGACTCAGAAAATCAGGGCCCTCCTCTCCTGACATGGACCCAGCTCCTACCTGAACGTGTATGCATCTCCAACCAAATGTCTCTGCACTTAGCTCTGGACCAATCAGGAGCATCTACACGCTAACCTCCTACTGCCCCATTAGGCACTTCCCCAATCTGTGCACCTGCCTAGGATGGTCCAGTGTAACTCCTTTATGATCTTCCTGGGGAGGTGGAGGTGAGTACCACCAGTTTACATGTGCTATATGCAAAAAAAGCAACTGCACCTGCCCCGAACACTGAGCCGGGTGCACATCAGAGTGTCCTGTGCTGAGGGGGGATGAACCAGAGACTGAGGGCATGGCCAGGTCTCTCCAACCCAGTGAAAATCCCCGCTCAGCCCCTGTTGGGGAGCCAGTTGTGGAACCTCTCTCTCCTGTGCCGTCTCTGTTGTGTCTGAACCTAACAAACCTTGTCTGAGCTGTACACTGGCCTCTTGTCAATTTGTGTTTGTAAGTGAGCCAGAGCACCCTGGTATCATCATCACAGGAGACGTCAATCATCAGTCAGACCTGGCCCGTCTTTCACAGCGTACTGCAAAGGCTGTGCTGAGAAGGACCTGGCAGAATGGTGCCATCCATCCTTTTATGATCTGCTGTGTGGGAGAGGCTGTGGAAGGCTGCGGAATACCTCAAGACGCCCAGGAGTGCTCACCCCAGGGGAAGCAAGGGTGAACGGCGCACGCCTCACTTGAGGGGAGACAGGAAGCGATCAATCCAATGGAGTAGGGTTACTGGCTAGAGGTAGGTGTGTGCAGAGGAGGGGTCTAGGGAGACTGGAGAAGGGGACAGGGGGGTTTCATGCCGCTTGCGTTAGTGAAGTGAGATGCACACTCAAAGGAGCAAGAAGAAAGGCAAGGAGGAGTGTTCTAGGAAGAGAACGTGCACTGGTGGAGGCTGCAGACGTGGAAGATCCATCAAGAGTTTCGTGTGGTCCAAGGGTGCGTGGGGAAGCGAGGAGCCGAGGAGCAGACCAGGGCTCTTGGGGCTCCTGACGCGTGCTGAAGCACCTGTGCTGCGGCTCCCAGGCAGTGGGAAGTCCCTGAGCGGACGTATGAGTTGTTTTTCAGGAGTAGCACAAATTTGGGATAAATTATTCTTCCCTCTGCAAGGCAAGTTCCAGAATTATCTTTGGAGAATATTAATTTTCTCATTTTTTAAACTATAAAACTAACATATGTACACTGTGGGGATTTGAAAATATAAAGGCCAAATCAGGCCGGCGCTGCAGCTCACTAGGCTAATCCTCCTTCTTGCGGTGCCGGCACACCGGGTTCTAGTCCCGGTCCAAGCGCCGGATTCTGTCCTGGTTGCCCCTCTTCCAGGCCAGCTCTCTGCTGTGGCCCAGGAGGGCAGTGGAGGATGGCCCAAGTACTTGGGCCCTGCACCCCATGGGAGACCAGGAGAAGCACCTGGCTCCCGCCATCGGATCAGCGCGGTGCGCCAGCCGCAGCGCGCCAGCCGTGGCGGCCATTGGAGGGTGAACTAACAGCAAAAGGAAGACCTTTCTCTCTGTCTCTCTCTCTCTCACTGTCCACTCTGCCTGTCAAAAAAATAAAAAATAGAAAATAAAAAGCCAAATCAATAAGAAATAAAAGTACATAAATACCATACTGAGATAATTACTAACAACATTTTGAAATACATTCTCCAAGTCTCTTTTATTTCAGATTTTTAAATACCTGAGATTACAAGATCTACGGCACTTAAATAAAAAATAATATTCATTTCCCATTTCTCTGAAAATGGAGGCAGTAAGAGGCCCCTTGCCTGGCCTCCCTCCTCCTTGTCTCACTTATCAATATATTCTCAGCACAGAAGCCAAAGTAATTCTTTTAAAATATACACAATGGGACCGGCGCTGTAGCGCAGCGGGTTAACGCCCTGGCCTGATGCACCGGCATTCCATTTGGACACCGATTCGAGACTTGGCTGCTCTACTTCCAATCCAGCTCTCTGCTCTGGCCTGCAAAAGCAGTAGAAGATGGCCCAAGTCCTTGGGCCCCTGTACCCATGTGAGAGACCCCGAAGAAGCTCTTGGCTCCTGGCTTCGGATCAGTGCAGCTCCGGCTGCTGTGGCCAATTTGGGAGTGAACCATCGGAAGACCTCTCTCTCTCTCACTGCCTCTCCTCTCTCTGTGTAACTCAGGCTTTCAAATAAATAAATAAATCTTTAAAAAATGTACACAAAACTATAAATAACAGTAAGAAAAAAAGTTATACATGCTTATCACCCAGAGTCCCATTATTAAAATTTTGTTGTATGTTTTCTATGGATATTTTTTTAAAGATTTATTTATTTATTTATTTGAAAGATAGAATTACACATAGAGAGAAGAAGAGAGAGACAGACAGAGAGAGAGAGAGTCTTCCATCTGCTAGTTCACTCCCCAAATGGCCGTAATGGCTGAAGCCGTACAGATATGAAGCCAGGAGCCAGGAGCTTTTTCTGGGTCTCCCACGCAGGTGCAGGGGCCCAAGGAGTTGGGCCATCTTCTACTGCTTTCCCAGGCCACAGCACAGAGCTGGATCAGAAGTGGAGCAGCTGGGACCTGAACTGGTGCCCCTATGGGATACCAGCACTGCAGGCAGTGGCTTTACCCACCATGCCACAGTGCCGGCCCCTTCTATGGATATTTTAAAATAATTTAGGCTACATGAAATAGAGGTTTTATGCTTTTCATTTTCTTTTAGCATGAGCCCAACTTTTAATATGACATCCATGATAAACAAATATTTATAAAGTGTGTCTTAAAACATGGGCCATTCCTACAGCTGCACAAATAATTCAGAGCTCCATACCTGCATCAACAAAGACCACTGTCGCTCCCCCTCTTCGTGGAGGAACGACACAGGACCCTGAACTGTTCTTTTGTCTGCTCGGCCCTCCCCGGGTTTGCTGCTGGTTCTTCCCGGGTTGGCTACCATCCCTTCCACCTCCGTGGAAGGGCGGTTCCCCCTGCCACATTCCCCACTTCCGCGGGGGAGCGGCACACCACCAGCCGGCTCTCTCGGGGGCTGCACAGGTGTTCCTTCAGATGTTCCCCTTAGATGTTCCTGGTGCATGTTGTCTCTCTCCTCCTTTATAGTCCTCTTCCACCAATCCCAACTCTGCTACCCACACGCGAGTACGCTGCTCTCCTCCAATCAGGAGCAGGATCAGCTCCTGGAGGTCATCACTCAAGTTGGCAAGAGGCAGCTGCGTAGAAGCTGTTTTCTCCTCTCCCAGCGCCATGTTGTGGGAGAGCAGATGCATAGAATAAGTCTTAATTCCAGTAACTTGGTCTAGTCCGAGTTGCTCCCCACAGACCACCAGAGAGCAGCAGAAGTGGTCTGAGGGGCTCCAGCCCACTTCAAAATCGTATTTTGTTTTCAAAAAAATTGTGCTTGGTGCTTTGTATTGAGCTCATATTAAGAGATGGCATTTTAAATATGGCAGATGTGGTCATATTTGCTTTAAGGATGTTATTGAGGTCTTGTCCATTACATCATGCAATGCCTCCTTTAAGAGGTCTCAGGAGAGGCATTCTTCTCATATCTTATTACTAAAAAATGTTTTGCTTCTCCTTAACATGATTTTCAAAAATCTTACTGGCAATGCAAACTAGGTAACTCAACTTATTTTATTCTTTTTCTTGGTTACTAGGAAATTAGAGCTGAAGACATGGGTTCCTTTAAGCCACCATGTAAAACTCTACAGCACACATGGTATCCTCAATGTTTATCTGGCCTTGTCTTATGCTATCGTCATTTTCTCTCTCCCTGACCCCTGATACAAACACATCCTGTGTGTGTGTGTGCGTGTGTGTGTGTGTGTACAGTAGTCCCCCTTTATCTGTGAGGGACATGTTCCAAAACCCACAATAGATGCCTGAAACCATGAATAGGACCAGACCTTATATATCCTATGTCCCTCCCCCAGCCCAGCAAATACCCCGCAGTGTGCCACCTAGACAAGAGTTAATCTGTTCATCCTTGTTTCATGTGCTGCTGACTCTTTTGCATCACTGCTCTTGTGCTTTGCAGACATTATTACATAAGATAAGGGTTACCTGAACATGAGCACTGCAATACAACAGTGGATCTGCGAAACCAAGAAAGTACTAAGTGACTGACAGGTAAGCAGCGTATACAGCATGGATGCACTGCACAGAAGAATGCCCCACACCCCTAGGTGGGATGGGGGGTGTTGATGTGAGCTTTCATCATCATACTCAAAAGAGGCCAAATTTAAAACTTTCTGGGGGCCAGTGCTGTGGCGAAGTGGGTAAAGTTACCGCCTACAGTGCCAGCATCCCAGGTGAGCACGTGTTAAAGAGTCCCGGCCGCTCCTCTTTTGATCTACTCTCTGCCAGACCTCTCTCTCCCTCTGCTTTTTTGTAACTCTGCCTCTCAAATAAATAAACCATTAAAAAATGTCTGAAAGTTTCTACTTAATATCTTTGAGCCAGAGTTGAGAACAGGCAGCTGAAGTCTCAGAAAGCAAAATTGTAGGTAAGGGAGGACTGCTGTGTGTGTCTGTGACTAAGTGTGCAACTACATACATATAGCTATGTGTATGTAAATCTGTATATCTATTTATTTATTTAAGCAATTCAGACCATGCTTTTTTTAAAGATTTATTTGAAAGTCGGAGTTATACAGAGACAAAGAGAGGCAGAGAGAGAGAGGTCGTCCATCCATTGGTTCACTTCCCAACTGGCTGCAACGGCTGGAGCTGTGCTGATCGAAGCCAGGAGTCAGAAGCTTCTTCCGGGTCTCTCACACGGGTGCAGGGGCCCAAGGACTTGGGCCATCTTCTACTGCTTTCCCAGGCCATAGCAGAGAGCTGGATTGGAAGTGGAGCAGCCAGATTCGAACCAGCGCCCATGTGGGGTGCTGACACTGCAGGCAGTGGCTTTATCCGCTACGCCACAGCACTGACCCCAGACCATGCTTTTATATTATACACACACGCACACACACACACACAAGAACATATATATGCACACATTTCTACAATGCTCTATCTCTTATGGTGTAGTAATTTTACAACATTCTGGAACGAGGGAAGACCTAAGCAAGCAAACTGTCATGCTGGTGGTTTGGGCAGGACCCGTTTGGGGGCAGGGTGATCAGTAGACATTGTGACAATGAGGCAGACGATGCCAGTTTGAGTGAGGCAGAAGATGTTCATAGGGGCACCAGGAAATAGAACCACAAAATATTTCTACAGCAGATACATCTCAGCTTCATGCCTGCTTGGCTGGAATGGGAAGGCAAACAACCTCTGGGTTTCTGATTTAGATCATAGAATTACCAGCTGGGGCAGGGGGTGGTTTGAGGAGAAATGGAAGCATCCATTTTGAGGCACATGGATTTGAAGGAAAGTGTCTAAGAACAGAGGGAGACATCTGGGCTTGTCCACAACTATGTTAGTTTCCATTTACAGTCACTCGCTCCCATTATGTGTCTCTGCTGGGAATACAGTCGCCTTGGCTTCCACCACTGACCACCCTTGGGCCATCTTCTGGGCCCCATTGAGTTCCTACATTTCCAAGAGACCTCATTGCCCATGCCATCTCTCTGACCTCCAGTAGCCCTTGTTATTGGCGCTATCTTCAGAGCAAAGTCTCAAAGCACCTTACGCAGCCGTATTCCACTTGTGTTATCTCACAGATGAAACCTGCCTGCTTCTGCATTCAGCAAACATTCAGCGTGACCCATCCGCGCCAAGACAGGTGATGGGCACGTGGATGACTTTGACATGGTCCTGGCCCTTAGAGAGTTCACTGTCCACTGGGAGTGGAGGCAACACAACATAAACAAGTCACTCTATGTCCCTTGAAGGCACGTAAGTCCTGTTCTCTCTTTTTGTCTCTCATGGCGGCTTGTTCGGGATGCACAATAGACATATCACTGGCAAATCACTGATTCAAGCTTGCAGAAAAGGCATTCCATAGCACGCTTTGGTGGGTGAAGAGTGATCTCTGAGTCACCAAAATTCTCTCTTCCTATGCGGTGTGGGTCACGACAGTAAACAATGCTGGCCCTTAAGGGAAGCTTTGCCTCTGTGTTGCCATGTTGGGCCTGCCCCCACTGCGCTCACGTCTCCCCTCCTCACAAAGAGGCAAAATCTAATGAGATGCTTGCACGTGGCAGCAGTCATTTGCTTTTGCAGGAGGAACTTGAATTTTTTTTAAAGATTTATTTATTTATTTGAAAGTCAGAGTTACACAGTGAGAGAAGGAGAGGCAGAGAGAGAGGTCTTCCATCCACTGGTTCACTCCCCAATTGGCCACAATGGCTTGAGGTGCGCCAATCCACAGCCAGGAGCCTGCAGTTTTTTCCAGGTCTCCCACGTGGGCGCAGGGGCCCAAGGACTTGGGCCATTTTCTACTGCTCTTCCAGGCCTTAGTAGAGAGCCAGATCAGAAGTGGAGCAGCTGGGTCTCGAACCAGTGCCCATATGGGGTGCTGGCACTGCAGGTGGCAGCTTTACCAGCTACGCCACAGTGCCGACCCGGGACTTGATTTTTAATAGCAGCCAAGAGGCAGGCATTCCAGCCACGGCAGGTAAAGACCCTATGTTCTCAGATGCATGCAGCATGAGAGGCCACATGGCAACATTGCAGAGTAGAGAGCCCTGGGTCCAAAGGAGCGATCTTCAGAGTTGTCTTCTGCATGTGCCTGTAACTGACCACTTCGACCTGAGTACATCATAAACTGGCCCCTATTCGGGCCCTGCATCACAGAGGAAGGTGGCCAGAGATGAGCCACGTCAGGACCCTTGGTGTTCTCCTTCTGGTTTTTCTCAGGGGATTTTCATTTCAGATGTCTGTAGTTAGAGTTTTCTAGAACAATCGTTACTCAGAGTGGTCTTATGCTCCAACTGTCATTGGAAGAACTTGATGTAAAACTACCAGCTCCTGAGGTGAGGCAGTGTTCGCAGGTGGGACCCTGGAGAGACTTTCAACAAGTGCCTGGATCGGACCGTGTCCTGAAGTCCCATGCTTCCAGGTCCCCCCCTCCTCCGGAGCTCCCAGGGGTGGCTGTGAGGGTCCTGGACCAGGCAGAATGGAGAAAGCTCAGGGTGTAGGGTGGATGGCGTTTGGCCACACCACTCACTACTGATGGGGCTCGGGACAGGATTTGAGATCTTTCTCCACCTGAGTCCATTTCAAACACAGACACACGCACACACACACACACACACACACAGATTTGAACTTGATTCTCTTTAGTTTCCTACATCACTCTAGTGTTCCGTTGCTTCTTGTTCACCCTATGTGCAAGGATGGGTATGTGAGTTGGTACTTTGTTTCAAGTTGCAGGCTCTTTTGGTTTTCACAACAATGGCGGTGTAGGACAATTTCCAGCTCTGTGAAAGCAGTCAGCCCCTTGGCTGTGTTTAGTGCACTGTAGGCTTGGGAAGAGTGCACAAGCTTTGAACGCAGAAAGCCTGGTGTCAAAGTTGCAGTGTTGTCATGTGTTAGCTCTGTGTTTCTGGGCAGGTCCCTTTTAATCTCTAAGCTTTATTTACTTCCTCCGCAAACTGGATACCATTCTAACATTGCTGGTGTAGGTTTTTTGCTGTTGTAAATGACTTGCACAGGTGTTGGCACATAGTACATGTTTAATAAATCGTAGCTCGTATGTTGTAATGTCTGCAGGCTTAATAACGACATGTGAGTCCATTAATCAAATGACTAATGGGTGAACTTTTTGGTTTATTCTACAAAAGAATGAAGTAACAACTTCTTGATGTTAGAGCAAAAAACAAATACACAAATTCTCCAGGTTTGGTTTCATCATTTATGAAATGCAAAGGTGCACTAGATAATTTTAAAGGCCTCTATGCGTCTGTAGTTTTTTGTCTGGCTCATAATCTGAATCTGGATGTAATTTCAAAGTAATTCAAAAAGAGAAATTCCAAAATGGGGTTTTAAGTAAAAGCTGCATCAAAGCAATAAATCTAAGCATGACTGCTTTAGAGGGTAGTATTTACTTGGATGTGTAATTCAAGTCAGATTATTTTAACAATATGTTTTGAATGCCTACCTTGCTCCATTCCAGTGAACTGGTTGAATTCTGTAGCCATACCTTAGCTATGTGGGAAGAACAGGACAAGAGGACAGGACAAGATGGAGACAGCACGAGGCAGAGGGTTGGGATGGGAATAAGGTGACCAGGCAGGGTTGACTCCATAGTCTCCCTGGTTGGACATGGACTTGCCCGCATAGTGTGCCTGACTTTATGCATCAGGAAGATGCAACTTTATGCATCTTCCTGAAAGTATCTCAGGTGCATTAGCAAGCTGAATCCTGTTTTCAGTGTACCATAGGCGGAGTCTGTGGAAGGCACTCCCAGGCTACAACTTTTTGTAAAAAGTAACATTATTCCCTAGTTCTAAGTCTATAAATTGGATTCCCCTAAAGAAAGTTCAACTCTAGTTCTTTTCCTGGAGAGGAGAAATGATGTCAAGCCACCCTGGAGGGAGCCCAGGGTGGGAACAGCTTGTCTGGCCTCCTGGGTTCTCTGGGGAAAGTAGATGGGGCTGAGGAAAAGATGCATATTCCAGAACTGGACTTTGAATGGGCCTTTGGCCAAACCTGGCCCAAATTCTCAACCGAGAGAAAGCACTGACCCAAGCTAAATGCTGTCTCAAGGCCAATTTGCTTTGGACACGCTGTCCTCTGCCAGGCGGGCCAGCGCCCGCTCCCCAAGGCACTTTCTGGCCGGCAGCAGGAAGTGCCGGGAGAGAAAGCTGTGCTCTCGCTCCTTGGGCTGCAGAGTCCCGGTCTGCAGCAGCTCCCAGGACTGGGCTCGGGAGGAGAAGACTAGCAAGTGGTAGGAGAGGCAATGGGCCACCCACGGAGAGGCAGAGCTTTGAGAAAGCCAGGAGGGAGTCATCGCAGAAGAGAACAACTTGAGGATGAGGAGGGAATAAAAGGAAGAGATTCAGGGAAACCTTATGACCAAGATGGAAAAGAAAGACAAAGCCGAGGGTCCTACGATGGAAAATAAGCTGGGAAGAGACCCAGGAGGCTGGATCAAGTTCACAGTCCCTCCAGGTGGGACCAGGTCCCTGGATTCAATCCTTTTCGATTTAGAAAATTGTTCTGTGACTCATCTTCCAATGGAAAGTCCAACATGTAATTATCCTTTAGCCGTTTCATTTTTATAGGTGCCAGCAATGACCAGATAGGGCCCTAGCAGGAGTTCTTCCTCTGCACAGACTACATTCTCAGTAGCAGCTGTGTTAGGAATGGTCTGCTGAAATGTTGGAGAGGAGGAAGTTGGAAGACAGAGTTGGGGAGGGAAAAGAGATTAATATTCAAAATTAGGGTTGCGTTAATTTTGAAATCACTGCTTTGGTTTACTGTGGATGTAAGGAATTTCAGATCTGGGTAACTGGGATCCCAGGTCCCAGTCTCCAACATGCCCTGTCCTGGGAGACCACAAACACGTGACTCCTGGACAATTCAAATGTCCACATCACTAGGATGGTGATGAAGGCAGTGATGAGATTGCTTGTGGAGATTTTCGCGGTACCTGTCTTCCTGGAGGTAGACTCATCCCACGGAAGAAACAAAGGGGAGTAGGATCAGGTGGGTTAAGCAACTTGAGCATAATGTAAACAGCCATTGGGAGATAAGGAAGGGTAGGAGTCAAGCTAGTTAGCTGCAAAGTCCCAGGCTGGGCCAGTCGGATTCCACCGTGGATGTCAACAGCCCGTATCAGCCCTGGAGATAACATTCCCATGGCAGCTGATTCTTCTTCACTGAGCTGTTTGCACACTTGCAATTATGTACCTAATCAGTTAGGATTATTTGTTTAATACCTGTCTTGCCCTGTGAGCTTATCGAAGAGTTTCCCTAGCATGTTGTAGGTGCTCAACTAATCTGTTATCTGACTGCAAATAGCACTCCAGTCAACCACACAGAAAACAACTCATCTCATTGTTGTGGCTGGTTTGAAAGAAATGCCACAGGGTGTGTTTGGCCTAGTGGTTAAGACACCATTAAGAAACGCACGTCCCACATCAGAGTACCTGGATTTGATACCCAGCTCTGGCTCCTGACTCCAGCTTCCTGCCAGTGCAGGCCCTGGGAGGCAGCAGGTGATGGCTCAAGTATGTGTGTCCCTGCCACCCATGTAAGAAAAGCTTGTATTGGGTTCCAGCTCCATGCTTTGGCTCCCCAGCCTTTGTAGTCATCTGGGGAGTGAACCAGTGGAAAGTAGCGCTTTTTCTCTCTCTCTCACTCTCTCTCTCTTTCTCCCTTTCGCTCTCTCTCTCTCTTTCTGTCCTTCTGTCTCATCTCTTGAATAAAACATTGTAAGGAATGACCTAGAGTCATAGAAAAGCAGTTGACATTGGCATGGCAGCCCTGCTCATGGCTCAGCCCTGCTCTTACTTTGCTGTGTGACTGTGGACAGGTCATTTCCCTTCTCTCTACCTCTGATTTCTTTGCCATGAATTGACAGGAGTGGGTGTGATCATCACTGCATTCAGTTCCAACTGTAATACTCACCAGTGCAGCATGGGTAGAAGAGGTTTATTTGTGACCAGAACAAACTATTAGGAACTGATAAAAACTGCCAAATAGCACTTAGAGAAAAAGTAGGGATAAGGTTTTTTTATGAAATGTGCTTGGGTTGCACAATGCCAGTGTTCTTTTTGGGGGAGAGGAAGGCCAGAGGATATGATTACTTAATCTGCCACTGAGCTTCCTGGGCAGCGCCGGCCAAGCTAAAGATACCTATCACTCTTGTTCAAGGTCCATTTCCTACCGCCTTGTCACACTGTTGAATTATTGTTGAGTTGAAGTCCAAAAGGGGAAATATTTTGCAAGCTCAAGTTGGACCCTGGAGCTATACAACCGTGATTACTGATACGGATTTTCCCAGAAACACTTGGTGCACTGGGGTCATGGTGAGGAACCCTCACATTTGTGGGAGCTATTGTGAGCTGATTCTGCTAGTGGTACTGAGCTTCCGTGAATATTTTCCCAAATCAACAAGTGAAAATACTTCATTTTGACTTTGCCTGGACCGTCTCTTTCTTTTTAAAAAATTACACAATGGTCCTTCAGAGTTTATGGTAAAATGGAATACAGAAATTTATTTTGGTGCACAAAATTTTTGAAATACACACACAGTTATCTTATAATATGCATTTTCCAAGAATGCTTAGATTCTACATATAGGAAATGAACATTTATTTTAATTTCTTTTAAAAATATTTATTTATTTGAAAAGTAAGAGTTACAGAGAGACAGAAACAGAGGCAGAGAGAGAGACAGAGACACACAGAAAGAGATATTCCATTTGCTGGTTCATTCCCCAAATGGCAGTAATTGCTGGAGCTGGGCCAATCTGAAGCCAGGAGCCAGGAGCCTCCTCCAGGTCTCCCATGTGGGTGCAGGGGCCCAAGTACTTGGACCACCTTCTACTGCTTTCCCAGGCCATAGCAGAGAGCTGGTCGGAAGTAGAGCAGCTGGGAATAGAACCATCACTCATATGGGATGCTGGCACTGCAGGCAGTAACTTTGCCTGCTATGCCACAGCACTGGCCCCTATTTTAATTTCTTAAAGATTCACAATGGCATTCATTTTTTGAAAATAAATTTGTTATTTATATTTACAGTATGTACCATGATATAATGTAATACAAATAATAAAGCAAAAAAAAGAACCATACTCGGGGCCGGTGTTGTGGTATAGTGGGCTAGGCCTCTGTCTGTGGTGCTGGCATCCCATATGGGTGCCTGTTTATGTCCTGATTGCTCTTCTTCCGATCCAACTCCCTGCTGAAGTGCCTGGGAGGGAAGTGAAGACTGGCCAAAGTGCTTGGGCCCCTGGGCCCATGTGGAAGACCCAGAAGAAGCTCCTGGCTCCTAGTTCAGATTGTGGCTGTTTGGGGAGTGAACTGGCAGATGAAAGACTTTCTCTCTCTCACTCTCTTTCTTCTCTCTCTCTCTCCCTCCCTCCTTCTGTAGCTCTACCTCTCAAATAAAAATCTTTAATTATACCTCTTTAATAAAAATCTTATTAAAAAATAAAAAGAACACGCTCATCATCCCAGTCACAGCTCCGATCTACTCAGCAGGAGTCTGCAGTACAGCATCCTCTTACTGATGGCGGTCCTCATCTTGAACTTAGATCTCTGTACCTGTTCACCCTACATTGCTGCTTTGTTTCCTCTGACCTAATCTCCCCATTTCCTACTCCCCACTCCCAGCAGCCACTGCTTTATTCTCTACCTCCGTATATTTGACTTGGTTTTTGATTTAGATTTCACATACAAGTGAGATGATGCAATGTATGTTTTTCTGTGTCTGGCTTATTTTTCACATAGCTTCATGTTCCCCAGGTCTGCCTATGTTGTGGCAAATGACAGGATGCAGCTTTTTTTTTTTTTAAAGTCTAATACCCTATTATATTTGTTGAGTTCACACATCACGGATTCTTTATAGATTCATCCATGGATAGACCGCTGGGTTGTTTCCATATCTTGGCCACTGTAAATAATGCTGCAGTGAACATGGGAGTGTAGCTATCTTACAATGCAATGACTTCATTTCCTCTGGGTACACGCCCAGAAGAGGGATTGCTGGGTGACAGGGAAATTCTGTGATTTTTTAGCTTCTTTACCAATATCCGTACCGTTTTCCGCAATGGTTGCACCAATCCGTATTCCCACCAAAGTTCCCTTCTCTCCACACTCTAACCAGCACTTGTTATCTCTGGACTTCTTGTTAATAGCCACCTTGATGAGTGTGAGATGCAATGAACTTCTAAGTAAGATCTTTAGGGAATAAGGCCGCGTTTGTCTCCAGAGAAAGTGACCTGTGCACTGAATCAGAGGGAATGTGGCCACAGCTTTCTGAGTCTTAACACGGAGCTGTTGTGACTGTTGTTCACGCTTCAAACTCCTGCTGCCCTGAGAGAGCTGATGCTGGTGAAAAGCATTGTAACACCTGGTGTGCCAATGTCCCGGGATAGGCATTCGGAATCCTGGTTTGTCCACTGTGGAATGTGTGACCCCGTGCGAGTCCCTGCATCTCTGAGTACCACTGTGCTCCCCTAGGAATGGTTTGTCCAGGTGCCCAGAAGCTCTGGTTTCTGTAGAGACCCCTTGAGGTCCAGATGGGAGGCAGCAGGACAGGAGGAGCGAGAGACAGGTGGGTTATGGGTCCCCTAGCTAGAACCGTACTTTTGCTCATTCCACATGTTCAGAATCTGAATAAAATTTCACTGAAGAAAGGATTCTGGTGCTTATAGAGTTTGAAAGCAATCTCAGTTCTAAAATATAGTCTTCCAAGTTCATGTTCATAAGCTCATGAGCTCAGGTACACACACATATACAACCCCTGTACATGCTAAGAAACAGACTTGTTAATGGTCCATGGTCCAGGTGGCTTCTCTCTGCAGACTCTGCCGTCTTTCCAAGGCACTTCCAGGCCCTGCTGGGAGTTGGGGAAGTGCTGCAGCTGACGAATCTTCAGCTGAGAACTGAGTCAGCTTGAACCCAAGGGAAGATCGGAGTCCATCCACCCCAATGCCTTTATTTTGTCCATGAGGAACTTAAGGCCAGAGAGTGCCTTGTCCAGGGTGATGTGACCAGTTGGTGGCAAAGTCACCACTGGCAGTCAGTTCTCTGAGTCCCAGCCCAGTGTCTTTCCCACCATCCCATACTTTTGAGAAACAGCTCTCTCTCTCTCTCTCTCTCTCTCTCTCTCAATACACACACACACACACACACACACACACAGGCACTTTGCCAAATGAATAAGGGGTAATGAGAAATCCTTGGCAAGTGGACACTTGAAAGCTTCAGAGACCTTATCTGAAGAAGACTTTGAGTAGAGCGCAATGTTTTATGGGCTCTCCTAATCCCCAGTAAACGTGCCTTGCTGAATAAGCAGAAGCATGTTTAATGACTGCTGCGGAGTTGCGGACACAGGTCTGCGACTGTGTCTCAGAGCAGGCTCTCCTAGGACCTTTCCTCTCCGGTACGTCAAGCCAGGAGGCAGGGCCTGTGTCCATGCAGCTGCCTCTGACCTGACCTTTCTGGGAAGCTTGGGAGCCAGTTCTGGTTTACTCTGTGCCAGTAACCAACCACTTCTACCACCTCCTCTACCTCCACCTCTAAGCATGTCCCTTCAGCTAATTTTAAGCGTCCAGTATCCCTGGGAGCTGCGTCCTACATAAACTCAGTCTCCTTTTCAGATAGGAAGTGGGTGGTGTGCCAGCAATTGAGATGGGTTCAGTACAGTCTGTCAATTTCAGACCAGGAAAGAGGCCCGCCTGTGGGGAAGTCCAGGGGAGCCAGGTCATGATCTAGAGAAGGAAATAGCTCAAAACCCCGAGGTTCCTGATTCAGGGGAGGAGACTGAGCCCAGGGCAAGCTCCTGAGAGCTGAGCTGAGGCGCTGCTGGGGGCTGAGAGCCGGAAGCCAGACGTTGCCCATGGATAGGAAGCTCTTCCACGCCTGCTCTCTTGCCGTGCCTGCTTCTCCCACTTCTGGGCCCGCTGGGCAGTTCCATTTCAGCCAGCAGCTTCAATAGGTTGGAATGTTAAGAATTTGTTCAGCGACTTGGAGCTTATGGTCAGTCCGTGGGTGGAATGAATGAAATGGGGGCATTTTCAGGGTGGGGCAAGACTTCAAACTCTAGGCTTCATCTGCAAGACCTGTGGCTTCCTGGGGTCCTTTTCAGGCTCACACTGGGTCGCCGTAACTGATCCTCCATTTGGCGGCAGCTCCAAGTGGAGGGATTCACATCATGTCCTGTGTCTCATTCCCTTCTTGCTAATTAAAACTCCTTTTCCGGAGCTGGGAGATTGAGTTCTTACTTGACCATTTGGGTAGATTGATCTGATGTGCCAAGGCCAGTCTAGCATGGTTTAACAAAGAACACAGGATAGGAAGAGGTACTAACCATGGAGAGTGGAGTGAAGCGAAGTGAACTTGAATCATTATTGCCTGAACCTTGTGCATCAAAGGAAGCAAAACAGGAACTGAGCAGAATCAAGGTAAGGACCGGGACGTCCTTTCCCAAGGCTAAGTCTGTAGAAAGTTGGATGATGGAATAAGAATTCAGGAAGGAGACAAACACTTTTTTAAAAAATAAGAAGTTTCCAAAGTTATCCAAGAAGGACATCTAGTTTGTTTGTTTGTTTGTTTGTTTTGGAGTGGACATTGAAAAAGGAAAACCCAAAAATTTGACACTCTGCTTCTACCCAGAATGAAAATGAACCCTGTCCTCCCTAATGACTGAGTCTTGACACTCCGAACAGGGCGGGACAAGGATTGCTGTGACTCACATCCCGTGCTGAAAGCTTGAAGATTTTCGAGACAAGAAGAGGCTGTGGGAAGGCCCCTCATCCAGGGGCAAAAGGCAAAGACTTTGGGAGTGAGAGGAAAGAGAGGCATGGAATGCTGGAGGGAAGCGAAAAAAGAGTGTTAAGAAGAGAACGAAATTCACAAACAGCACTTTGCATCTGCCAAGGAAGACTTGCAAGAAGATGCCCTTAAAGGCAGCGAGGTTCCACACTTGAATATAAAGTAAGAGTATCCGGGTGGAGGACCATCTTCAGTGTTTCACCCCTCATTACTGCTCTCTGAAGTCTAACACAGAGAACTTTCTTCAAGTTCTGGGCATGTGTCTCTGTGGGCCAGCAGCCCACCTGTGATGATGAGGTTGCACCTCAGATATGTTAAGCAGATCTTGGCTATTGCTTGGAACTGCATATCTTCTGTTGATAGGGGAATCCAGAGGTTTTGTGCTAGAGTGAAGTGAGTATATTGAGAATATGATCCACGATCACCTATTTGTTCTGCAGAGTCATGTAGCTCTATTTGGGATTGGAAGGTGCAAATATTGGCATTATGTTAATGGTGTTAGGTATCTATTGCTGTGTAACAAGTTTGAAAGTGTGACCCAGTTCTATGTTGTCTTCAAGAAGTTCACTTCCAATATAATGATATAAGCAGGCTGAAAGGAAAAGATTGGAATAAGATATACTATGTAAATACTAGTAAAAGAAAATCCAATGTGTCTATATTAATATAAAATTAAGTAGACTTCAGAATAAAACAATGTGCCAGAGACATTGGGAGGGGTGTTATGCAATTAAGAAGTGTCAATCACTAGGGAGGCACAGCAATCTTAAATGTGCTATACCAAACAACAGACTCACCCACTATGTGAAGCAAAACCCAATAGAAGAGAAAAGAGAAATGGACAAATCCACAACTATAGATGTTAAATTTCAATACCTCTCTCAATTGATAGGGCAATGAAATAGGAAAATCAGCAACAATATAGAAGAATTCAACACTTTCAGGACCTGACATTTGTAGGATTACTCCCCCCAACAGAACATACATTTTCTTTTCAAGTCCCTGTATGACAATAGCAAGATGAACCCTATTTTGAGCATTAAATGAAACTCAACAAATTAAAAGGAGTTGAAAGCATTATGAATAGGTCTTTTTGACCACAAGGGCATCAAACTCGATATCAGTAACAGAAACACAGTGGGAAATTCTCCAATACTTGGAAACTAAGCAACATGCGTCTAAAACACTCAGAGGTCAAAGAAGAAGTATCAAAAAATTTTAAAAAACATATACAATTGAATGAAAATGGAAACGCAACATGTTTTTACAGCACTAAGCAGACATTAGAAAAAGAGAAAAGCTCTCAGAGCAATAATCTAGAGTCCCATCTCAAAACCTAGAAAAGTAAGAGAAATGTAAACTCAAAGAAAGCAGAAAGAAGAAAATAATAAAGATAAAAACCAAATTCCATGAAAAAGAACAGAAAAGCAATACAGAAAATCACCAAAGCAAAAGGCCATTTCCTTGAAAAGATCAATAAAACTGACAAACTTTTAACAAGATCAAGAAACCAAAAAGTGAAAATACAAATTATTAATATCAAGAATGAAATAGGATCCAACTGTAGATCTTGCAAATATTAAATGTTCATAAAAGAATATTATAAATAATTCTACACAAATAAATTTTGCAATTTAGACAAAATGGAATATGTTTCAAAGAACACAAACTACCTCACCCACCCAATATAAAATAAACAATTTGAATAGAACAGTAACTACTAAGAAAATGAATTCATAATTGATAAACTTTCAAGAGGTAATCTCCAGACCCAAATGATTTCAAATTTATTAAATGATTAGAATTTACACCAGTTTTACATAATCTTGTTTGGAAAATAGAAGATACTGGAAGATTTTCCAATTCATTTTATAAAGCTTGTCTTACTCTTACCAAAAAATGTGCAAAATCAACAAAGAAAGAAAATTACAGACCAACATCAGTCATTAATATAAATGCAAAAACACCTAGTAAAATGTAAGTAAATAGAAAATTTAGCAATACTATATATGTGTGTGTTTGTGTGTGTATAATTTATAATTATAACCCACAGCCAATAAGGATTTATGCCAGAAATGAACAAATAATTCAATATTTGAAAATCAAAATTTGCCACTGAAATCTAGCATGTTAACAGTCCTAAGAGAAAACAACATGGTCATGTCAGTCTAGGCAGAAAAACCATTTAACAAAATTCAGTATTATTTATGATGAAAGCTTTCAGAATAGGAATAGAGAAATGCTTGTGGGGATCCAATTTCCCCAGCACTGTGTGTTGACGAGAGTTTCCTTTCTCCAGGGATTGAGTTTAGTTCCTTTATCAAAGATTAGTTGGTCGTAGATGCGTGGGTTGATCTCTGGGGTTTCTGTTCTGTTCCCTTGGTCTGCATCTCTATTTTTGTGCCAGTACCAGGCTGTTTTGATGATAACTGCCCTGTAATATGTCTTGACATCTGTTGTTGTGATGCTTCTGGCTTTGTTCTTGTTGTTTAAGATTTCTTTAGCTATTCAGGGTCTGTTTTGTTTCTGTAAGAATTTGAACATGGTTTTTTCTAGATCTGAGAAGAATGTTGGTGTTTTGATAGAATTGCTTTTGAAGCTGTAAATTGCCTTTGGTGATATGAACATTTTCACGATATTAATTCTTCCAATCCATGAACATGGAAGATTTTTCCATTTTTGGTGAGTCATCTTCTATTTCTTTCTTTAATGTTTTTTGGTAACTTTCATCATAGGAATATTTCACCTCCTTGGCTAAATTTATTACAACGTATTTACATTTTTTTTGATAGCTATTGTGAATGAGATTGATCTTAGTAGTTCTTTCTCAGCCATGGCATTGTCTGTGTTTACAAAGGTGATTGATTTTTGTGTGTTAATTTTATATCCTGCCACTGTACCAAACTCTTTTATGAGTACCAATAGTCTCTTAGTGGAGTCTTTTATTTCCCCTGTATGTAGAATCACATCATCTGTAATCAGCGATAATTTGACTTCCTCTTTTCAAAACTCAATCAAAGTAAGATCTTCTGCAAAAAACCTACATCTAACATTACACTTACAGTGAAAGAATGAGCACTTTTCCCCTATGATTGGGAACAGGATGATCATACCCCCTCTCAACATTCTGATTCAACATATTACGGGGAGGTATAGACAGTGCAATAAGGCAAGAACAGGAAATAAAGGGCATATAGATTGGAAAAGAAGAAACAAAACTATCCCTATTTCCAGATGACATGATTGTCTAAGTAGAAAATCCCAAGGAATGTGCAAAAAGAGACCTCTTAGATGTAATAAATGATTTTAGCCAAACTATTGAATGCAAGCTAAATATACAAAATATCAATTGTATTTTGACATACTATCAATGGACACATGGATACTAAAATTAAAACACTATTGCTCTCAAAATATAATATGAGGTGTGAATACAAAAGATACGTCCAAGGGGCTGGTGCCATGGCACACCAGGTTAGTCCTCTGCCTGCGGCACAGGCTTCCCATATATAGATGCCTGTTCTAGTTCCAGTTGCTCCTCTTCCAGTCCAGCTCTCTGTTGTGGCCTGGGAAAGCAGTGCAGGATGGCCCAAGTGCTTGGGCCCCTGCACCAGCATGGGAGACCAGGAGGAAGCACCTGGTTCCTGGCTTCCGATTGGCGCAGTTCTGGCCATTGCAGCCACTTGGGGAGTGAACCAATGGAAGGAAGACCTTTCTCTCTGTCTCTCTCTCATACTGTCTATAACTCTACCTGTCAAATAAATAAATAAAATCTTTAAATAAAAAGATACATACAAGACTTGTATGCTGAAAACTACATGATGCTGACGAAAGGTATCAAATACCTAAATAAATGGACAGATAGGTCTTATTTATGTGTAAGAAGATTCAGCATAATCAAGGTGTTAACAATTCTCAAATTGATATACAAATATAAGGTACCTCCTATCAAAATCTCAGCAAGGATTTTTAATAGAACTAGACAAGGATATGAGTAGAATGATTAAAATGAAAAGGAAACAAAAAACCCAGACAATTTTAAGTGTTGAAAAGGAGAAACTGGAACTCTCATTTTAAAATTGCTGGCCAAAATGTAAAATGTCATAACTATTTGGGAAATAGTTTGATTATTTCTTATAAAGTTAAACATACAGTTACCAAGTAACTCAGCAATCTAATCCAAGATGGCCATCTTTTTTTTTTCTTTTTTTTTTTTTTTTTTTTTTTGACAGGCAGAGTGGACAGTGAGAGAGAGAGAGACAGAGAGAAAGGTCTTCCTTTGCTGTTGGTTCACCCTCCAATGGCTGCCACGGCTGGCGCGCTGCGCTGATCCGATGGCAGGATCCAGGTACTTCTCCTGGTCTCCCATGGGGTGCAGGGCCCAAGCACTTGGGCCATCCTCCACTGCACTCCCTGGCCACAGCAGAGAGCTGGCCTGGAAGAGGGGCAACCGGGACAGAATCTGGCACCCCAACCGGGACTAGAACCCGGTGTGCCCGCGCCGCAAGATGGAGGATTAGCCTAGTGAGCCGCGGCGCCGGCTCAAGATGGCCATCTTTATCTTGATTCCACATCCACAGATTCAACAAACTGCAGGTCAAAACCATTTGGGAAAATATTATGACTGTACTGAATGTGAACAGGCTTTTTGCTTGTCGTTATTCTCAAAGCAATTCTCAAAACAGGATAACAACTGTTTAAGTTGTATTATTGTAAGTAACCAAGAGATAATTTAAAGTGTACATAAAGGTATGCAAGGGTTCCATGCAGATACTGCACCATTTTATTTGCTTAAAAACTTGTATGTTTGGGGCTGGTGCTGTGGCACAATGGGTTAATGCCCTGGCCTGAAGCGCCAGCATCCCCTATGGGCTCCAGTTCTAGTCCCAGCTGCTCCTCTTTTATTAAAAAAAAATATATATGTTTGTAGATTTTGGTATGCACAAGAGGTCTTGGAACAAATCTCCCTTGGATACTGAGGGATGACTGTGCTTACTCAAGAGAAATTACACATGTATTGATGCAAAGACTTGAATATGAATATTTATAGCAGTTAATCTTTTGTGGCCATAAATTGGAAACAACCTCAAAGTCCTACAGAAGGTGAATGGAGAAACAAACGGTGCCACCACCAGACAATGAAATACTACTCAGCAAGGAAAGGAAAGGAATTCCAGGCAGCTGCCACACCACGGTGTTTTACTGCCAGGCAGCATAAAGTTTTCAAAAACCTAAGTAGTCCTATCTCCTTGTGAGCTGACTGTCAAAAATCCTTTCTCTGCCTGATCAATGATAGTTAAGTTCTTCAGTAACCTTTTCCTCAATTGGTTCTGACTTTTATCCTTGGACTTGTTTCCTATATGATTTACCAAGCTACTTAGAGTAGTTGGAATATACTGTTCCCACATTTCCTCCTGTTTCTTTTAGAGAATTGGAGCTTCTTTCACAAATCCTCAAATTCCACAAAAACACAGAGAGGCAAAAGGGGGCCATTTACTTGTTGTGCTGTTTTCATTATCTTTGGGAAAGCAACCCACAGGCAAACTGATTTCAGGGTGTTGGGGCACTTAATGGGAGAAAGCTACCACTACAAAGAGTGAGTTCTGCACAAATAGCAAGCTGTAAAGGGAAAAAGATGAAATCCACAGATACTCATTCATGTTCCAGGGAGAGAAAATCAATAGATGATATATAGATGATAACTAGCTAGCTAGATAGATAGATATACACAAATTCATAGGTGATAGATACAGATAGATGCATAGATGATAGGTAGATAAAGATATGGTTGATTGATAGATATGTCAATATACTTACAGGCATTGTCAGCCTACTTATAGGCATACTTGGAGATATTGTGAGTATGACTTCAGACCATTTCATAAAGCTAGTGTTGCAATAAAGCAAATCACATTTTTTTTGCTTCCCAGGGCTTAAATTATGTATACTGTAGTCTGTTCAGAATGCAATGGATTATATCTAAATATAGCACATACCTTGATTAAAAATACTTTATTGCTGTGCAATGCTAACAACCATCGGAGCCTTCAGCTAGTGCTGCTGTTTGGACTGCTGGAGAGGCTTACCTCCATCTGGTGGTTGCTGACTGATCAGGATGCTGGCTGCTCAAGGTCAAGGTGGCTGTGGCAATTTCTTTAACTATGACAATGAACTTTGCTACATTGATTGACTCTCCGCTTTGTGAAAGATTTCTCTGCAGCATGTGCTGCTGTTTGATAGCATTTAACTATAGGAGAAATGCTCTCAGTGTTGGAGTCAATACCCTTACACTCCACTACTGCTTCATCAGTGACTTTTGTATAATACCCTAAAGCCTTTGTTATCATTTCAGCAACACACATAGTGTCTTCACCAGGAGTAGATTCTCCCTGCACAAACCACTTCCCTTGCTCACTTATAAACAAATCTTCATCCAGTAGTTTTATCAAGAGGTGGCAGCAACACAGTCCTACCCTCAGGCTCCACTTCTGATTCTAGTTCTCTTGCTACTTCCACCACATCTGCAATTACTTCCTCCAATGAAGCACTGAACACCTCGAAGTCATCCAGGAGGGCTAGAATCAATTTCTTATAAATTCTTGTTAATGGTGACATTTTGACCTCCTAATATGAATTCCAAATATCCTTCTTATTTAGATTTATTTATTTATTATTTATTTGAAAGGCAGAGTTACAGAACTGGGGAGGGAGGGAAGAGCGGGGGGGGGGGGAGAGAATCTTCCATTTGCTGATGCCAGGAGCCAGGAGCTTCTTCTGGGTCTCCCAGTTGGGTGCAGGGGCCCAAGCGTGTGGGTCATCCTCTACTGCTTCTCCAGGTACATCAGCAGGGAGCTGCATCAAAAGTGGAGCAGCTGGGTCTTGAACCAGTGTCCATTTAGGATAGCAGCATTGCAGACAGCAGCTGTACCCACTACCCCACAGGACCACCCCAGTGAATATTCTTGATGGCATCTAGACTGGCAAGTTCTTTCCAGAAGTTTTTTAATTTACTTTGTGCAGATCCATCAGAGGAATCTGATAAAAAGCTATAGCCTTGTGCAATGTCTTTCTTGAATTCTAAGACCTGAATGTTAAAATTGATCTGTGGGGCACAGAATGAATGCTGTGTTAGCAGACATGAAAACTACTTTAATTTCATTGTGCATCTCCATCAGAGCTCTTGAGTGACAAAGTGCACTGTCAAGAGCAGTGATATTTTGAAAGGGATTGTTTTTTTCCAAAAGAGTAGGTTTAAAACAGGCAGTAAACCATGCAGTAAACAGAGGAGCTGTCATCCGGTTTCGTTGTTCCTTCTGTAGAGTACAGATGGCGTAGGTTTCATGCAGTTGTTAAGGGCCCTTGGGTTTTGGGGTCCGTAAGTGAGCATTGGCTTCCACTTAAACCCACTGGTGGGTGTCATTAGCACCTAACAAGCGTCGGCCTGTCTTCTGGAGCGTTGACGGGAGGCGTTGGCTTCTCCTCTCCAGCCGTGAACACCCCAGATGGCAGCGTCTCGCGTACAAGGCCACTGTGGATCCGTGATCCTGTGGAGCCACCTTCACCTCTGTGGATATCGCGCCACCGTTGCCAGGTCAGCGTCTTTCCTTAGCTCTCATGAGCTGCCCTTTGCTAGGTTCCAGCTTTTCTTTCATGGCTTCCTCTTCTCTCTCAGCTTTCAAAGAATTCAAGAGAGTGAAGACCTTGCTCCGGGTTGGGCTTTGGCTTGAGGGCATGTTGTGGCTGGTTTGATCTTCCACCCAGCCCGCTCAGACTTTCTCCATATCAGCAGTAAGGCTGTTTTGCTTCGCTGTGATTCATGGGTTCGCCGGGGTAGCACTTGCAGTTTCCTTCCAGAACTTTTCCTTGGCATTAAGGACTTG
The DNA here is from genome assembly GCF_051225735.1 of Oryctolagus cuniculus. Taxonomy (NCBI): domain Eukaryota; kingdom Metazoa; phylum Chordata; class Mammalia; order Lagomorpha; family Leporidae; genus Oryctolagus; species Oryctolagus cuniculus. The sequence continues at coordinate 55,333,395 of NC_142876.1, read as the reverse complement.
GCGACCTGTTTGGCATGGAGACAGAGCCTTAGCTTTCCTCACGTCTTCCTCACTGAGCTTAATCATTCCTGGCTTTTGATTTAAGCTGAGAGACGTGCAAATTCCCTCTGCTTGAGCACTTGCAGGCCATTGTGGGCTTCATTCCAATACCTCTGTGTCTCGGGGAAGAGGCTGGCCCCTGGAGTAGTCGGAACACATGCCACTTTTTGTAGATTCCCCATCCTACGTGGGCATGGTTCATGACACCCCAAAACTGTCAAAACAGCTCACTGGTCGCAGATTGCCATATCAGATATAATAATAATGAAAAAATGTGAGGGGCCATGAGAATGACCCAGATGTGGCAGAGAGACACGAGTTAGTGCACACTGTCAGGGAAGTTGCACCGGCAGAATTGCTCGTGGCGGAGTTGCCACAAACCTTCAATTTGTAAAACGAATAAAAACCACAATGCAACATCTGTGAAGCCCAATCCAGCAAAGGGCAGGGAAGCGAGGCGCGCCCCTGCAGCAGCACCTCGGTGCCTCTATTTACCCATGGAGTCCGACAAAGGAACACACGGGTATTTCAAGGTTCTCTCTGCTCCTTGCTGGAGGGGAGCGGAGAGCTGTGGGTCACTTTCTTACACGCACAGCCACTCTGAGAAGCACACTTACATCTTGTCCCTAAGTCACAGCCGTCCTGCGACTCTCCCAAATGCCTCCTGGCCTTAGCTCAGTGCGCCAGTCAGGCTCCCAGAAGTCTCCTTCATTCTTTCCCAACCATGCCTCCCAAGACAGATGTTCTAAATCAAGAACACCAAGTCCTGCCTGAGGACCCAGCCAGCAAAAACTCCCTATCGGCCCTGGCCGGCAGGAGATGATGTCACGTGGCAGGGAAGTGCGCTCCGGTCTGCGCACTTTGCTAGGAGGACGAGAGGACAGCTGGGACTCCAGGGAACCAGGGCTGGGGTCTGGGGCGGGTCGCTCCCCTGTGTTGTCATGGGTGACTGCAGCACGCAAGCCCGCCGGAGTGGCTCCCACAGCTCCATGGCCGGTAGCTCGGTCCCCGATGCCCTCTGCTTGCAGATGGTTCTTTTTAGGGTCATGCTGGTGGGGAGATCAGTACCATCCTCTGGCACAGGCCCACCAGCTGTGCCCAGAGCAAGGCCTCACACCGGCAGGGGCACCGCTGCTGAGCTGGATGGCAAGTGAGAAGCCAGCAGGCAGGAAGCGAGTGCTCTGAGCAGTGGCAGGGCAGCCACCAAGCCAAGTGCGGTCCCTGACAGAGCGGGGCTCGCGTCCGCCCTCATACACATTTATACTTGTTTTGTGTGCAGCGTATTTACTGCTCTGACTTCTGAGCCCGAGGCCAGCTCAGATAGTCAGTTATCAGGGGGAGAGTAGAGTTGGCTCAGGGCAGCTCTGGTGACATTGCCTAGCACATAGCAGGCGCTCACTGCACATGATGGCACTTCAAAAAGTTCATGGAAAAGCACATTATGAAAGCACTGCGTGGATTTTTCCACTTTTCTGTGAACTTTTAGAGGTACTCTTGTATTTCTTGAAAAAATACAATGATCAAGCGGCATCCAAAAGGCACAGAGAACAGAAAGAGAGGTCCCAAGGGAAAAGAACAAACCAAAACTCCACCTTGTTCGAGTGGGTGCTCTCACGCCTGGGGTCCTGCAGGAGGAGGAAAAGGACTCAGCACTGCACACCGTGCCCGCCTGTGCCGGGGACTTCACATTTACTCTTGCAGCTACTCACGAGCCATCCTGGGAGGCACCCGGAGTGCCTTTTGGAGGCACCGAGACAGAAGCCTCTTGCTCCAGGTCCTTCAGCCAGGAAGGGGCAAGGCCCCCTTTCCAACTCAGTTCTCCCTGGAGGTTGGCATCTCGTGGCTTGTGGTTCAGTTTCCTCATTTGCTTATCTAACCCGGTGGATCTGAAAGCACCATAGTCTGTTTGGATTAGGACCCTGTCATATTTGCATATGGATAGGATCTAGGGGGAAGCTGACCTCTGTGAAAGAAAGGGTTCAGAAAACCAAGACGCATACAACCTGCACTGCTGGCTGGAAGGCTGGTAAGCCCGGCGTCCACTGTGGTGAAGGCAGCTCACTTATTGGCATGGAGCTGAATGATATGGCTGCTTCGGCCTGGAATTGTTTTCCACTTTCCTCTCCTTCCCCGTTTTTTAAAAACTCATTTTATTCATCCTTCAAGCCATGCCATACCTGTCACTCCCTATGGGAGGCCTTCAGTGACTCCTGTTCCACACCCTCACGCGGGCCCAGGGCCGCCATGGTTTTAACTACTTGCTTTTTATCTGTCTTCTTTGCTAGGCAGCAGATTCCACCAGCATGGTAGCAACCATGCCCTTAGCACGTAGCACAGTTCTTGGCACACTGCCAAAGAATACTTGTTAAGTGAATGTATGAGTGAATAAATGGTAGGTTGATTACAAATCACTGGTTCTTAAAGAAACTTTTCCTGAACAAGACACTCAGTGGATTGAAGTCACTCCTTTAACTATTTGTGCATGTGCGCGCTCTATCGCTTTCCACCTAAATAACTACTGTGTGTCAGGCTGCATGAAGAAGTAGACAATGTCTCTGCCCTAACAACCTGTTACGGGATCCTGTTCACATAATGCTTTGCGGTGCTTATTTACATATTTGTCTCCACTACTAAAAGGATGGACGCTCCCAGAGCTCAGAGGGAGGGTCTTGTTCATTTTCCATCACCAGAGCCTGGCAGATGGATGAGGGACTGGGAATAAGCACATCATCACTGTTTGTAGAATGGTAAATAAATGTTTTAACTTGGTAGAATTGTTTTGGAAATTGATTTGGAAAAATGAATTAACTACCTTAAAATACTTATATCCAGTGATTCCAATGTCACCTAAGTAAATTCACTAAATTTAAACAAATAAAACAGTATAAAAGTGATCAGTTAGTCATAGGAATAAGTGGGTATTACAGGTTCCTCTGAAGAGGAAGATTAAGTAGTCCATGGTACATGGGTCTATGTGTTGGGTATTGGCCAAGCTTTTAAAATGATACTAATAAACAGCATAGGAAAATGATAATGAAATAATATTCAACAAAAAGAAAGGCTATATTTATTTACTTTCAAAAAACCCAAGCTGCTTATAGAAAACACTACACTTGAAAAAAAAATGCCAAAATTTCCTGTATTTGGTGAATGATCCATGGGTATTTTTGATTTCCATATTTTCTTAAATAGGTGTTTTTTTCATTTAAAATAAAAATAATAACACTACAGGTATCCATTTACAGCCATTGCAAAGTATTAGGAACAAAATTTGCCCTCCCATCTTGAACAACTGGACAAAATAAATAATAAGTGGCAGTTTTAAATATTGGACAAGATATTACATTCAGCATTGGACATAGGCGAATGATATGTAAACAAACGAGATGAACCTTGTGAATACCCAAGTTCACTACACAGGGAGAGGGAGAGGAACCCACATACAGTCTCCTTGAATTAAGTTCGCAGTTCAAGGGGCTGGGACTTTCAGGACAGAGTGTCAGAGAGGAGGGAGCTGCCCGGACAAAGAGTCTCAGAGAACTTTAGGGGGTTTCCCTTGAGCATCTATGTGAGGAGCCAAGTAAGACTGAGGAATGGACCAGCAGAAAAGAGCACTGTCATGGTGATAAATCTTGGAACCACTAATTCAATCACTTCACTTGTTAGAGATATTTCGTTTTCTGTTTTCTTGAGTCACTTAAAATAGTTTGTATCTTTCTTGGAATTTGTTCATTTCTTCTAGGTTATCTAATTTGTTAGTATACAGATGTTCATAATATCCCCTTATAATGAAACTTCTATTTCTGTAATGTTGGGCATGATATCTCCTCTTTCATTCTACAGTTTAGTATCCAAGTCTCCTCCCCCATACCCCAGCACCTGCTTTCTCTGTCAACTTCCGAAAGATGTGTCAATTTTTCTAAAACATTTTTTAGAGTATTAGCTTTTAGATTACTTGGTTTTCTATATTATTTGTCTGTTCTCTATTATCTACTTTCTATTATTTCTCTCATTGTACTTGCTGTAAGTTTCTGTTATTGTTGTTTTGCTTCATTTTTATTACTTTAGATGGAAGCTTAGGTTCATGATTTGAGATTTCTGTTTTGTAACACAGACGTCTGTAGCTACAAATTTCTCTCTAATCACTGCTTGGTATGCTATGTCATCTCAAAGTATTTCCTTTTTTAGTTTTTAAAATATTTATTTATTTGAGAGACAAAGTTACAGACAGAGGGAGAGTGAGAGAGGTCATCCATCTATTGGTTCACTCCCCAAATGGCTGCAACTGCCAGAGCTGGGCCACTTTGAAGCCAGGAGCCAGGGGCTTCTTCAAGGTCACCCATGAGGGTGCAGAGGCCCAAGAACTTGACTTCCCAGGTCATATGTAGAGAACTGGATTGGAAGAAGAGCAGCTGGCATATTTCCCGGCACCCATATGGTGCTAGTGCCACAGGTGGAAGCTTAGCCCATAGATGATTGTTAGGTCTACAGTTTGGTTTACAGTGTTATTTAAGTGTTTTTTTTTTCATTGTTGATCATCTTTCTGTGTTTTTTTTTTTTTTAAATCAGTTAAGGCATATGGTGTATTTAAAGCTCCATCTATTATTATTGAATTATTTCTTTCTCTCTTCAATTTTACCATTTTTTTCTTCATGTAATTTAGTTCTCTGCTGTTGGACTCATATATAATTATAATTTTAATATATTGCTGATTAATTGGCCTTTTTGTTACTGTAGAAATTTTCTTTGTCTCTAGTGATAATTTTGTCTCAAAATCTATTTTATCTGGTATTAGTTTTGTGTGTATATGTCTTTTTCCATTGTTTTATGCTGAATCTATTTGAGTTTAGAATTTATATTCTATCTCTTATATGTCATGTATAGTTGGATTTGTTTTTGTTTTTTAAAGTGCATTCTTCCAACCTCTGCTTTTTTACTATAATTCTTAGCCCATTTACATTTAATGTAATTATTGAGATTATATGATTTATTTCTGCCATTTTGTTACATATTTTTCAAACATTTTCTTTTTTGCTTTCTATCCTTTCATTACTGCATTATTTTGTGTAAAATATATTTAATATACCATTTAAATTCCATTGTTTTCTTTTATTGTTTTTGTGAATTGTTTTCCTGGTGTTACTTAAATAAAAAGGGAAAAGAAAATAATTTCTCCATGATACATTTATATATGCTTCTATATTGATCTATGTAGTTATTAATTCATTGATGTTCAATATTACTTCATGTGAATTCAAATAACTGTTGCATATTCTTTCATTTCAACCTGAAGAACATGAGTTCTAGCAATAAATTATGTTTTTGCTTTCATGAAATGTCTTAAAATGTCATTCAGCTTTCAAGGATATTTTTGGTAGATATAGAATCTGTCTTTGTTAATAGTGGGCTCTTCCTCCCCCAGCACTTTTAGTACATCTTCTTTCTGTTGTCTGGTTTCTCTGGTTCCTGACAAGAAGTCAGTTTTTAAGCTTATTGAGGATCTCTTGTAAGTGATGAGTTACTCTTATCTTGTTGCTCTCAAAATTCTTTTTTTAAAAAAGGATTTGTTTATTTTGAGTCAGAGTTACAGCGACAAAGGGAGAGAGATCTTCTATCCCCTGGTTCACTCACCAGATGGCCTCAATGGCCAATGCTGGACCAGGCTGAAACCAGAAGCCAAGAGCATCTTCCAAGTCTCTCATGTGGATGGTAGAAGTCCAAACACTTGGACCATCCTCTGTTGCTTTTCCCAGGCTGCTAGCAAGGAGCTGGATTGGAAGTGGAGCAGCTGGTCCGTGAACTGGTACCCATAAGGGATGCCGAAAGTGCAGGTGGCATTTTACCCACTACACAACAATGCCAGGCCCTCACAATTCTTTTCTTGTCTGGTTCTTAACAATTTGACTATGATGAATATAGTCGTGAATTTCTTTGAGTCCATCCTACTTAGAGCTTATTGTGATTTTTTAATGTGCAAGTTAATATATTTCATCAAATTTGGTAAATTTGAGCCATTATTTTTAAAATATTCTTTATTCTTTTTTTTTTCTTCTTCTGAAATTCCTATTATGCATTTGCTAAGTTACTTAATGGTATAACATGTTTGTTCCACAGATATCTAAAATTTTATTCATTTTTCTTCATTCTTTTTTCCCTTTGTTCCTCAAACTAGATAATCCCACATGACCTATCTTCAAGTTTCCTGATTCTTTCTTTTGTCATATCAAAGATTTTGTTGGACTTCTCTAGCAAATTTTGCATTTTAGTTATTGACTTTTCAACTCCAAAACTTTAAAAATATAATTTATATCTTTTTAATCAATATTCTCTATTTTGTTATATATTGTTCTCATACTTTAACTTTATAGATGTAGTTTCCTTTAGTTCCTTGAATATACTTATACTAACTTCTTTAAAGCTTCGTTCAGAAAGTCCAATACTGGGGCTTCCTCAAGGACCGTTCCTATTGACTTTTCTTCCTGTGTATGTTCTAGTGGCTGTTGTTACTGTTTGCCTAATGGTTTTCTGAATTCTTTATTATAGGTGGCACTGAAAATTATCTTAATGGTCAGGTGTTGATTTGGCAGAGATTTCCCTACACGCCCTGAAGCACTAAGTCTTCTCCCACTTGCGGAGGGACTAGGTGTGTGTTTTCATGCTGTGGCAGTTTACAGCTTTGCCTTAACCTCCATTTCCTGGTTGTGGTAGATTTCAAGATGATATAGAGATGGGAAAGTAAGGCCTTCTTTGATCTTGTCTTGGCATGCACACAGCCTGCCACGTGTGCTTGGCATTTTAGATCCCACAGAGGTATTTTTGCCTTGAACATCTCATTTCCTAGATCTTCCTCTTACCTTTTTTTTCCTTGCTAGCATATTATTTGCTCATTCGTTTCCATAACTGGAATGCCACAGGCAGCTGAAACTTTTGACAATTGCATGAATTGTTTTCAATCAATAGGACTTTTCAGGCGAAGCAAACTTTGAGTTAGGTCAAATATTGATAAGTATTACGACTGAATTTTCTCCAGGGAACTTCCATAAAGCATAAACTTTGACAGTTCTTTGGGGTTGGTACTTTTTGAGGTGCTCCAAATCCATTTGATCTCCTCCATTGGCTGTTAGGTGTCTGCTTTTCAAGGTTATTGCAGAGTTGGGGTGGTGATGGCAGGAATAGGGCAAGCCAAAATAATGTAAGTAATGCTGGTATTACTGCGATTCAGCTGGTATCTTGAATAAACAGTTATTGTAAGCCTTTGGTTAATTTCCAGAGTTCTGAAAAAATTGTTTTTGATAATTTTGGTTGTTTTTTCTTAGAAGGTATGAATTTTCAGCGGTCCGTACCTTACTATCTTAGAAATTCTTTTATTTTCCCTTAGCTCTTATGAAAAAACAATACTATAAAATATAAGAGGTCTTCAAAAAGTTCATGGAAATGTGCTTTATGAAAAAACTGTTTGCATTTCAAAGTGTTTTGCTTCAAAATAAATTCATCTTTTTTTTTTTTTTGACAGGCAGAGTGGATAGTGAGAGAGAGAGACAGAGAGAAAGGTCTTCCTTTTGCCGTTGGTTCACCCTCCAATGGCCACCGTACTGTGATTTTGGAGGACTCTTTGACACTTCCTTGACGGTTCTCGAGTTATCCATCTCCTTTCTTCTCTGTTCCATTTTGTCTTTTTGAAGGGTAGGGAATCGCAACTGATCAGTAGGCATGGGGGATTGTGATGTAGTATTGGTATATTCTGTAACTGATAGATACTCTGTGTAACAGGAAAATCTCTCTTGGTTCTTCAACTCTTGTCCAAAATTTACCCACAAACTGACCAATATTGTCCCCCAGGAAAGGCCAGAATCAGCATCAGGTTTTGAGGAGAGCTGTGTCCATGCCTCTAGTTGCAGTATGGGCCAGTTATCTGACAGCCTGTGACTTGGGTAGGAGAAGCTGCCAGGTGAACCAGACAGCCACATTGCAGCAAGCTGTGAGAATGTCCTTGGTGTATCAGGTTTGCCGTCAGAATTAAAAAGAGATCTTGACCTCTACAGGTTGAAAGCAGAACGTGTCCTGTGCCTAATTGGCAAAGTCTGTTGATTTATTAGATAGCATCACTATACATCCCTGAATGGTCTTCCCCTTGTCCATTAAGCACACATGTGTGAAGATTCAGAAACTGCTGTTACTCTCTCTAACAGATCTGTTTGATCCTTTTGGGAGCAAAATCTAAGTGCTACAGAAATGGCATTTATGATTTTCTGATAGACTCTTTAAAGCACAACAGATCTGAATGTCTTCCCCCCCTTTTTTTTTAACCTTTTCTCAGGGATTTCAGAGCAGATCTTTTTGTTAAGAACAGGTGTGAAAATGTGTCCTCTTTTTGCACCTGCTACAACTCTTTCTTTGTAGCCATTCCCACTGGAAACAATGCAAGGAAAAGTGTTTCTTCCACAGGTTTTTACTGGATCTACTCTTGTAGCATAGAGATATATTTGTTGGACATTTCCAGGATCTCAGGTTCCCCTAGGAAAAAATCCGGGTACTAATTACAAATAAAACTATAACAAATTTTAATGAAGGGGATCAGAGTAAAATCTTTCCCTAAGAAGTTAGACTTCACAAGGTAGGGAGGATAAAATTCTATGCAGGAACATCTAGTTAGTCATCTAAAAAACAGGTAGACTGTTTTATTTGATTCCCTCAAAAGCCTGTGGAACTGATCAGACTTTTGAAACTCCTTTATGGGTCTACAGAAAAAAGTTCTAGATTTTTATTATTATAAACTATAATTAAAAACATATCTAAGCTGTGAATTTCTTAAATGGCTACTGATAGTTCCTGTTTTCTATTTACTTTTTTATTTCTAAAAAGGGAACACATTTCATGTATTTCCTAGATACAATTTTAAGAGTGTAATGATACTTCCTTCCCTCTCTCCCACCTTCCCTCCTTCTCCCTTTCTTTCTCTTTTTAGTTTTTGAGATAACATATTTTCAATTTATATTACAGTAAAAAGGCTTAATACTTCACCGAATAAGAAGTTTATTAAATAAAAAGCTAAAAAGACCTTAGTTTAGTGAGAATATAGACAATGGTTATAAATAATAATTGAATAGAAAAATGACCATTCCACCCTTAAACAGTAAATTTTAAACTAATCACAGATTATTAGTTTCAATTTTGAAATTATCTGTAAGTTCAATTGCCACAGCTTTTATTGGAGACGTCTTCATACTTTAGACATTGAATTGTACTTGCTCTACAGAATCGCTTCCTGCCATGAACACATTCTCTGCAGATTCATTGAGAAGTAAAAGCCTCATAATACAGTTAGATGAGAAGATTAAGTTCTAATGTTGTATAGGACAGGAGGAAGATGGAATTAACAATGGTTTGTTGTGTGTTTTAAAATAGCTGGGAGAATTAAGAATTTTCCAGCACGAAGAAGTGATGAATGTTTAAAGTGATAGATTTGTTAACTACTCTGATACGATCATTACACATCATAAACATGTATCAAAATATTACACTGGGGACAGGTATTCAGGGCAGTTGTTAAGTTGCTCCTTGGGATGCCTGAATCCCATATCAGAATTCCCATGTCGAGTGCCAGCTACTCCACTTCTGATCCAGCTTCCTGCTAATGTGTTCCCTGGAAGGCAGCAGATGATGGCACCAGTCCTTCAGTCCCCACCAGCTTCAAGGGAGATTCAGACTGAGTTAAAGACTCCTGGATTTGGCCTGGCCCAGCCCTAGTTTTTGTGGGTATTTGGGGAGCAAACCAGGGGGTAGGAGATCTCTCTGTGTTTGTCTGCTTTTTATTTTCTGCCTCTGTCTATCTTTCAAGCAAAATAAAAAATAAATAAAAATCTTAAAAATCACATTGTACCCCATAAAATGTACTATTACTGTGTGAGGATTTTTTTAAAAGAAGCAGGGGCAGATATTTAGCTTAGTGGTTAAGACACCAGTAAGATGCCTTGTGTCCCTTGTCAGAGTACCTGGGTTCGATACCCGGCTGCAGCTCCTGACTCCAGCTTCCTGCTAACACAGACTCTGGACAGCAGGCGTGGCTATGTAATTAGTCCTCTGTTTCAGAAATGACTACATGACGTTGAAGCGACACGTTCTTTGTAACCATTATTGGTTAAATGAGAGTAAATGGCTTAAATTAATGTTTGTGGGGTTAACGACTTTGGCATTGATAACTTTGGTTGGTTGATGGTCATGTTGGTAATAAGTAAGGAGAAGAATGTTAATTTGGAGGGACCCTGAGACCTTGCAAAACGATGACAACTTCCGTGTGCGTGGGCGGATCCTTTCTGAAGGACACAGCTGCAGGAGGCGTGACAGATGATTGATGGATGAATCATTGCCAGGGTGATCCCAGGCTCACAGGCGCTTGGATGAGGATCTATTCCTCCCGGAAGGGCTTTTCCAGGGCTCAGACATCCCAGGTTGTGGTTATGCTCATCCCTGCTGTTATAAGCTCCAGGGTCAGGAGTCCAGTCCAGCTTGGTATCAGTCCTCAATCCCCCATTTCCAGGAGGCTGTCAAGATAGCACCACCACATTTCACATTATCTTCCTTTGATCTGTAACAATGTCTTAGCTTTTTCAGAACACAGAGAGTCAGTGGGGATCTCTTCAGACTAAAAAGCCAAGATAATTAAAGTCATTCAACCCTTCCTTAAAATCACCCATGAAGGTAATGTGGTCATTTAGCTGAATACAATCAAGAGAATTCTGCCATGACCAGGAGGCTGCATCCAACATTCAAATTCATTACTCATCATCTCTTTCTTTCTGCTTTGAAAATATGCCTTAGAGGCTAGGAAGCTTTTAGACCAAAGAACTTTTTTTATTTTTTATTTTTTTCCAAAAGCATCATGAGCCGTTCTTCAGGGTAGATTCTGACGTTCATGAGCCTCAGGTGGTGCCGTAGGGTCCAGAGCCAAGGTGGATGGAGAGTTCCAGCTCCTTCTTCAGAATGCTGAGCCTGATTTGGTCTCCTCACTTAGCCACTCTGGGCTGCACCCTCTTTAGCTGTAAATGTAGGTATTGGGCCGGTGCCGCGGCTCACTTGGCTAATCCTCCACCTTGCGGTGCCGGCACACCAGGTTCTAGTCCCGGTCGGGGCGCCGGATTCTGTCCCAGTTGCCCCTCTTCCAGTCCAGCTCTCTGCTGTGGCCAGGGAGGGCAGTGGAGGATGGCCCAAGCGCTTGGGCCCTGCACCCCATGGGAGACCAGGAGAAGCACCTGGCTCCTGGCTTCGGATTGGTGCAGCACCGGCCGTAGCGGCCATTTGGGGGGTGAAACAACGGAAAGAGGACGTTACTCTCTGTCTCTCTCTCTCACTGTCTAACTCTGCCTGTCAAAAAAAAAATGTAGGCATTGGATGACATACTTGACCTGGAGACCATTCTCCACTTCTGAGTTCTGTGCTTTCTGAATGACTATGGGGAAAACAGCTTCCCACTCTCATGGACCCTCCTCCGCTGTCCCTCATGCCCAGGTGGTGGAGGGCAGGTGTGTTTGAGTGTGAGGGAATGTGGGGAGTCTATCAAAGCCCTGGCTGTGGTTTCGGGTGGGTCCTTAGCTTCAGAGCCATCTCCCTCATCGTTTGTTGCTCTAGGGTGGAAAACAAGCTGCATAATGAGCAGTGGACATGTGCCACACAATCAGAAAGACTCAAGGGGATTTGGCCACATAAAGCATAAAGTTTCATAAAGCAACTGTTGGCTTCCTTTTGTCTGTGGTCAGGTACAGGTGAGAAATAGGAAAGCTCATTAAAATTATCCTATAAACTTTTCATGAAAACAAAAAGAGTGAAAATAACCCCCGACTATGCATTACACACAAAGACATTAGCAAATCCTCAAAGTGCTCACTGAATTCTGGGAAAAGAGAGTTTTTACAGAACTTCCTCCCTCCAGAAAATTCTGTGGGCACCTCTGTAGCGTGACTGCTCTGTATTTGCAAAGGATGTGTTTTTGAGTGCACACAAGAGAAGGCTCTCCAGTGTCTCCCATGAGGTGCTGTGTGGGAGGAAAACCCAGCTCAGCCAAGTCACTGTCGCACAATGAAGGAAAGGCCTTCTGTGACCGGGGAGGGTGACTCAAGTGGGGTGAGAGCCGTGAGAACAGCCTGTGTTTGCAGCAGGAATCAGAGGATTGAGAAGACGGTGGCTGGAGTGGGAGCTGGGGTGCTGTGTGCGAATGTTGAGTGCCTACTGTGTGCCTGGACTGGCTCGGGCCCTAGAGAACAAGGCCAACATGACCCAGCTCTAAATGGGGGCTCAGAGGTTGGTAGAGAAGGTGACTTTAATGGAATAGTCCCGAGGTTCAGAGACAGTTGGTCTTAAAACTATGACAGGTCGATGAAGGACTTTCAGTGCACCAGGCCTCGCCCAGCACCCATCCTCAGGACCCAGGGGGAACGGATAGGAACCCTCAGGATCAGTACTAAGTGTTGCCACTTCCCGGGTCTCAGTGATATCCTAGTGACCAGGTACTTCTGACGTATGATTTCATCCAAAAATAAAGATCAGACACTGATTGAAAACTTCACTTTTGAAAGGTTGATGACCTGTAAATCGGAGTGTGGGGGTGGGGCGCCTTCTTAGTGTGTAGATATGGAATGTGCTAGCATTTGCAAAAAAAGAATGAGACTCAGGATTCCAAGTTTGCCAATGCTTTATTAAATGATCCTAATAATCCATTATTTCCATGCAGAGATGTGATCACTGAGATTAAGAAAGTGTAACTGTGGGTTGTTTCACTAGTAATGAGAGTAAGTTTGAACTCACAGAAGCTAGAATGGCTGGGGGCCATGCATGGGGCTGCATGGGGTCATGAAGCTGAGAATCAGGTCCCCAAGGGTCCCTTTCCTGCCCAACTAGCTCCACCCACATCCCAGCTGGAGGGAACGCTCCACTGAGCTGCCTCCATCTCATTGCCAGATGTGCTACCACTGGGACTTGTATTTGGGAACTACATAATTTTCCTAATGTCACTATGGTTTTATAAGCCACTGTGTAAAAAGTTACTGCAGGTATTCAAATCCCAGCTAAATATGAATTTCCCTAGGCAACTAATAAGAGCAGCTCAGTAGACTAAGCAAAATTGTGTTTTAGAGGCCTAAAAATAGGGCATCATCTTAGTATCTTTGGCCAATATCACTGATTCCTAATAATAAATAAAAGGGGGCATTTATTTGTGGAGTAGCAGGTAGAACGTGTACAGTCTTTCTCACCAGCACCGTTTCCCATTTTTCTTTCTTTGAGGTACAGTGATGTGCCAAAGGCTAACTTTCTGGACAACGACAGACCTCAGCAGTGCTATGGGATGATAGTGGATCTTAGAAGTTGCTGTGGCCTAGTGACATCCTAAGCGTCACAATGTCATAGAGTGAGGCATTACCCATGGGTTTGTGCTGATGTTACCAGCCATACACAAGTATAGACCTACAATTGTGTAGAGTATCTAATAGAGTGATAATAAAGGGCTGTGCTACTGTTCTGTATGTGCTGCACTGTAGAGTGCACTCCTACATATTGAAGGGATTTACTGTGGAACACTGCACTGTCTTCCACCAGCAGTGCCTCACTTTCTCATGTTTACCACGTCTCTTGAGCACATCACTTTTTCTTGTGCTTGACTTAGTCTCTGCTGTTTTGTTCATCACAACCCCAGAAGGCAAGAGGAAATAGCACACATATATCATACATCATTTATAAAAGCCATGCAGCCCGGGTGTGTAGTAGGCCACACCATCTATGTTCAAGTCCCTGATGCTTGTACAATGACACATTTTTTCAGGACATACCCTTGTCATTGAGTCATGCATGATACATTTTAATAACAAGAAACATAAATAATATGAGAAAAAAATTCAAAATATTTCAGACACGCTTACATCTAACTTTCAATTCTAACCAAAATCTGACCAGTGCAAAAGAGAATTGAGATTCATGTGAATATTCCAGCCATCTGAATGGGCAAGGTTTGGGGGGGTGGAGAGGATAGAGGGAGAGGGTGTTTCATGTTGTTGATAAAAATAGTTGTCCTTTAAACCAAAATAATGTCTAAAATAAGTCATTGTTGAAGGAATTTTAACAGGCTCAAAATCTTTGCTATGCCTCTTAAATTACCAACAGATATTTTGGACTTCTTTTAGAGTGGGACTTTTTTAAATGGTTTAAAGCTTTTGTTGAGTTTCCGGCCACATAACACTTAACTTTTTTGGTCAGTTAAAGGTATCTTGGATTTGGCCAAACATTGGAGGTGGAGAGGCAGAGTGTGGAAAGGAAGTATGAAGTGGGGGCGGGAGAAATTCCTTGCCTTGGCTCCTGAAGCCCGTGGGCAGTCCCGCTGAGAGCCCTGGGGAGGCTGGCCATCGGGGACTTCCCATCCTGACCATTCTGACACCCCTCTGGCTAAGGAGGCTTCCCTTCACTTTGTTTTACAGAAATAGGAGCCAGACACCCGTATTTCTTACTGCTGAATCGGTGATGGGGAGGTGGACTTTCAGAGTCCCGCACTCCCAGCTGGAACATTTCAGGGAGCACGCCTGATGTCTTGAAGTAGGCACATTTGGCAAGACTGAGTCGGAACACAGGCCGCTTGGGGGAGGTGAATCAAATGCCACTTGGAGTCACCTTGTGCCGCTCGCTCGAGGCCACTGGGCCCAGGAAGGGGTGGGCCGCCGCTAAGTAGGCAAGAGGAGAGTGCCAGTAATGATGCCTGATGTAGGAAAAGCCTCAGCGTGTCTCAGGCAGTGCAGACGGATCAGGAAACATCACAGAAAATCACTTGGAACAAATGGAGATGCTGGAGAGGAAGAAGAGGGGACTGAAGAAGACAGAGGTAGAAGCAGGCCCTTTGCCATGACCTTGGATCCTGGGCGACTCTCCCTCCCCCTGCACCCCCACAGAGATGAAGTGATGGTGCTGTCACGTGGTGCAAAGATCCCCTGCAATGGACCAACACTCTCCGTCCCCCTCCCCTCATCCGTTCATACTCAATAAGAAACACAGCCCCGATAGCACACGATTGCAGGCTGTGGGCTGTTGGAAGCAGACCCAGGCCCTTGGGAGTCCCCCAAATCAAGGCAAGAGAAACCTCTTCCATCGCACCTGTAACACTCTCCCGGTCTGACAGTTTCTCTTAAAGCCACAGGCATCTGTTTTTGGGTTTGTTCCTGGGAGACCAAAAGAGGATTACAATGTCTGATGTTTTTGCTATGTGCTGTTTTAAGCTTCCTGATAGCTCTTCTGTTCTCCCTTTCAAACAGCCACTCTGCATGTGGCTGTGTTAATGACTGGGAATGCTTGGGAAATGGAACTTTGTGTAACCAGTGCTTTTTCATCTGCTTGTCTTTAAAAAAAAAAAAAAAAAACTCTCTCTCTACAGATTTCAACCCCAATTTGCTGGGGCGATGGAAGGATCAAATGGAATCTCTCTTTGAAGATTTGGAGTCGTGTCCAGCCTCAGTCATATTAGATTATCATCTGGGTTATCGGTGACCTCACTGCTCAGGGCTTTGGGACAAGGACCGGGGGTGTGGGTTTCAGGACTGGCTCTACCAAGGAGCTGGGAGAGTCAAGTCAAATGGCTAAGCAAAACAAACAAAACACAGGAGAAAACAAAAATCTAACAGTTTTCTTGTGTGACGATTGTAGAAATCCCTTGTGAAAGCATTGTCATGAGTTTAAAATACGGTGGAACTGGCAGTCGCTGGGGCATAGATCCTCAAGCTGAGTCTGAAGCTACGGGACAGGTGAGTTCTAAAAGAAATATCCTCATCGAGTCCAACTTCTTGTTATTTATCTCTATGTCCTACTGGTGGGCTTTTAGGAAAAATATATGAAGTATGTTTTTTTCAAGTTGCTTTTTAGTTATCTGTGGGGACCTTCACATACAAAAGAAAGAAATCAAGATTTGGAAAGTTGTTTATTTGTTAAGTGACACACCCCAATTCTTGCAGCTAGCAAGAGTTGGCATCAGAATTCAGACTTTGGGGCCAGCACCATGGCTCACTTGGTTAATCCTCCGTCTGTGGTGCCGGCATCCCATATGGGCACTGAGTTCTAGTACCGGTTGCTCCTCTTCCAGTCCAGCTCTCAGCTGTGGCCCAGGAGGGCAGTGGAGGATGGCCCAAGTGTTTGGGCCCTGCGCCCCATGGGAGACCAGGAGGAAGCAGCTGGCTCCTGACTTCGGATTGGCGTAGCACCAGCCGTAGCGGCCGTTTGGGGGGTGAACCAACGGAAGGAAGACATTTCTCTCTCTGTCTCTCTCACTCACTGTCTATAACTCTACCTGTCAAATAAAAAAATTTTAAAAAATAAAGAATTCAGACTTAAATGAAGGCCTCTAGGCACAGGCTGCTGGAGGTTCTAGTTTTCACAAAGACTGAAAGAGTTTGCACCAAAGGACAGTGGCGGGAACACCAGGATACCCCTTCCCACGCACTCTCTTTTGAGGGCCAGCATGCAAACTCGTGGCAGAGGGGACCTCAGACAGGAGGCCATCCTCAGGCGGGAACCAGAATGCCCCATCGTCGGGAAGGGAGCTTGTTGATGCCACTTTGGACACATGTACTCCCTTTGCCACTTAGGTCAGCCCATTCGGCAGCTTGGGCCACGTCTCTGGGAAGGGGAAGACTGAATTCAGGAGTCACCACGAGCCAGTCAGGAGACTCTGTGGAAAGAGCCAGGCAGATCTTTGTTAAAGAAGTGCCACGGCTCACTCTTTCTCTCTCTTTTTCTGTCAAGGCATCCAAAATTTCTGCTTCACCCACAATTAGGCCTTTTGTTAGCTTCTCCTAATTCTTTCCTCCTCAAATTTGAATTTCACATCACTGTTTATTACCCCACCCTGTTGCAACATCTGTTGATACCTCCTTACAGTTTCCCTACCCTTGCAGGTTCGTTTTTATCTTTCAGGGAAATTCACTTTTTCCTGTTACAAATTCATGAACTTCACCAGACACATATGAATGAAATCGTTTCCCATTCGTGTCCTGTTTGCCAGGCATGCGGTGAGAATTAGTTGGATGCAGTCTGCAAGACACCGTCTGCTTTTGGAGAAATATGATATATTAATATCACATCTAACAGAACCTGACTTCAACACCAGGCAAGTAACTGCAGCACTGCACCTGTTTCAGATTGGCCCAACTCATGCCACTGGGGACAACTCTTGGGAACCCTGTCACCTGCAGTGGCTTAACTCTTGTTCAGGTGCACACAACTCCACTGTAACAGCTGTCAGGTTTCTGATTAGCAGTATCGCACATTGGTAGGATGTCTTCCTCCACGTGTGCATCTGACAGGGCACTAGAAACTTCCACAGCTTTGCTCTCTGACCCTATTCCTTCTCTACCTGCCTTCTCCCCAGCTCTGGGACAAGTGATTTCCTCGTCCTCCAAGCACGGTGCAAATGCAAGCACCCTTGAACTTCTTTCTAGCTCTTGCAATATTTTCTGGGGTCTGATCACCCACATGTGTGCTATTACAAAATTTGAACCATACTTCCAAATCCATGCCATAAGAACAAAATTTAGCCGTCACAAGACACTGAACCAGTGAGTGTCAGTGGCAATTGTTCCTATATGGGAAGCTAAAGAATAAATTCAATATATGGATGTGATGGGTCTTTTACCATTCTTTTAATATAGCTTGTTCAGAGACACGAGAGACAGCAGTGGTTCACTGTTCATATGCAGTCCTTTTTCTGATTATTCTGGGTCTCTCTCTCTCTCTCTCCCTGTCTCCCTGTCTCTCTCTCAGCTGAGAGGAAACATCTTCTGGAAACAGGAAATGCTCAGATCAGAGAAGAGCAGGTCCGCTTGTGCAGCCAAAAACCATCTTCTTGGTAGAAAGCTGCCCTTTTTTTAATAATTAAAAATGAAAACAATTTGCCTGCTCAAGTCTACTGGCAGGAAAGCGTGGTTGATTGAAAAGGCCAGGTTTTGACCCCACAGCTCAGCAGGCTCGAGGCCGGCAGAGTTTCCCCTTGGGGAACCTGCTGTCTCAGCTCAGGCCCCGCGTGTTGGGTCCGTTAGTCTCTTTCTTCCTTTGCTCTGTACTCTGTTCCTGACACAGTGATGTGGGGGGGGGGGGCAATGCCTTTTATGTTTAATGCCTTTTTGTTCTTTTGATGGAAAAGATGAGAGGGATGGGATGGGGGCCGGAAATAATGTCCTCATCCATGCCTGCTCCTAGGTTACAGTTCACACAAGTCCAGCAAGCGAGACAGCCACAGAATTGTTTGCTTTATTTTCTTTTCCCCATAAGCCTCCTTAACTTACTCTGATGTTGAGAAATTTGAACCTTGACATCATGAATGTGAGGCAAACATGTCTTATTTATTTTGTTTATTTTTATTCTGGGCCTTCTACAGTATCTGTTAGCAAGTCATTGTGTGTTCATCAGGAAAACTCGAGCTTTTGCCTAGAGAAAACTCTCTGTTCTCTACAAGAAGGACGGGCTTGGGAGGTCTTCCTGGCACCATGAAGCGTCACCAACCCAACTGCAAGTCACTGGGGTCAGCCCCTGATGATTACAGAGATGCTGACAGTGGGATGGGATTGCCACAGGGAACAATCCAGGCCAGTCCTCAAGGAAGAGTTCCAGCAGGACCCCATCATGGCTGGACAAGTTGACCCTCAAAGGGTCACATGCAAGAAGTGTCATCCCTAGAGTGGGTGGTATTAAGATGGCGGAACCTTTAAGAGGCAGGGCCTACTGGAAGGTGATTAGGTCATGGGCACTCTACCCTTATGAATGGATTGATGCCGTCTCACTGGAGTGGCTGGGACCTTCTAGCAGTGAATTAGTTCCTGCAAGAGCAGATTCTTATAAAAGAGGCTCCTCCCCACTGCCTTCCTTCCTGTCCCTCTCTTGTGCACTTTCTCTTACACAATTCCATGTCAAGTCATAGCCAGAGGCCCTCACTAGAGGTGAGGTCAAACAAATGGACAGCCTGGTCTTGCACTTTTCAGCTTCCAGAACTTTCAGCAACACAAATTTTTTTTGTTTACAGATTTATTTATTTATTTATTTGAAAGGCAAAGTGACAGAGAGATCTTCCATCTGCTGATTTACTCCCCAGATGGCCACAACATCACATCCCAGGCTGCAGCCAGGAGCCCAGAACTCCATCCTGGGTCTCCCACGTATTTATCATGGGCACAAGCACTTGGGCCATCACCTGTTGCTTTCCCAGGTGCATTAGCAGGAAGCCAGATAAGAAGCAGAGTAGCCAGTTCTCAAGCCAGCACTCCAACATGGGATGCTGGCAGTCCAAGTGGCACCTTAATTTGCTGCACCACAACACCAGCCCCTACCTCTTTTCTTTATACATTACTTTGTGATAGCAACACAAAATGGAATAAGACCGTTTGCCTCCAAAAAGCTTAAGGTGTTGATTTTATTTCCTTCCAAGCATGACAATTCTGGCCAAATTTTTCTCAGTAAAGCCACTAGAGACGGCAGAAGGAATCCTGTTCTCTCAATGGGTTTAGAAGAGTGATTAGGGAGCTAATGTATAAGCACACAAAAAAAGATTTTAATGTATATGAGTGAACTTGACATCTCAGGATGTTTATTATTGCTTAGCCCTTGTCTGCAGTCCTGCTGAGTCTTTCTACTTTCTGAGTCTTTCTACCTTTTACTTGTTGAACCCTTTATTTAGGGGAGCATTAAACCCGTGACTACAAAGTAATTTTAAAATATGTTATTGTGAACATTTAAAAAGGAAGGAAGGAAGGAAGGAAGGAAGGAAGGAAGGAAGGAAGGAAAGAAGAAAGGGAGGGAGGGAGGAAGGAAGGAAGGGAGGGAGGGAAGAAGGAAGGGGGAAAGAGGGAGGGAAATATTAAATTCTTAGAATTGTATCTGTGAACTACATGAAATGTGTTCTCATTATAGTAATTAAAAAAGGAAACACAATTCTTAATACAGTGGACTGGGAGAGGATACTTTTTCAAACTACACCACACCCATCCACCCAACATTGCTGTCCTTGAGGAGAAATGCCACTAGTGGGAATATGATGAGGAAGTAAGAAAGAAAAAGTTTTGGGAACCCTTAGAATTTGCTTGGGGGGACAGGTATTTGGCTTAGTGGTCAAGACACCAGTTAGGATGTCTGCATTCTACATTGGGACACCCAGGGTTGAGATCTGCCTCCAGTTCCTGTGGTGTAGTCCCTGTAGGCAGCAGTGAGTCCCTGCCACTCATGTGGGAGAATTGGATTGAGTTCCTGGCTCCCAACTTTGGCCCTGGCTCAGCCCTGGCTGTAGTGGGTATTTGGGGAGTGAATTAGAATATGGAAGATCTCTCTGTGTGTCTATCTGCTTCTTACATAAATAAATAAAAATAGAGTCTGCAGTGTGTGTGTCCATGTATGTGTGTGTTTGACCCATGAGAAAAATTATTCCCATCCTTCAGCCCTTCCTAAAATATGAACAATGTTAAGAGATCCAACTTTTGATTTGGATTTGAGATTTTAAATTTAATATGACAGATTAATGAAAGCAATGTGTGGTATTTACTCAAATCATAGTTTTCTTGAGTAGAACAAAATTCAGTCATGGATAAATCAGGAGAGTAACAGGACTCTGAAAGAAGAGGGTCTGAAACTTCAAATGAAGAAGAAAGAAGAAGACACTTCCCCAGAACAAACAAACAAGCAAACATATCTAAGTTTGTGGCACAGATGATAATATTTGGGACAAGCATTATAAGCCCTGCAAAAGCATAAACTCTTTGAAGTCAAAATGTTTGTAAAATGGTTGCACACACTCTGCGTGCTGTCTTCGGGAACCACAGTGTGTGTAGAAGTTTCTGGAACCCTTCGTGGATCTGCAGATGGAGGAACTGGGTTCCTCATCACATTTCTGTCCTAGTGACTGCAAGTGGAGCCATTTTATATTGTGGTGGCATTTGATGCACATTCTGGATGTAGCTAAGTTCTGTTCCTCATGAGTGTTAATTCAAGTGAGTTGAGGAGCATGGCAGTTCCAGCTTTATACATTAGTGAGGATTAATAATATTGGTTTTATTTTTAAAGGACAAATTCTTTTATTTAACATTTTTCTATGTTGTCTCTAAAGGGTCAAGTGTGTTTTCAAAAGCAAAAACATATTCCTGAGCAAAATTAAAAAAAAATCTTAGGGATTTAAGTGTGAATTCTCCTTGAAATCCAGGTACATGGACTATGAGACTTCCATAGAAACTTTGGGGTGCTACTGTTTGTTGAGTGCTTGCTCTATGCTGGACCAAGTGTTTTACAAGTACTGATAAATGAATGAATGAATGAATGAATGAATGAACGAACGAACAGTCCTGTGTGGCACTTATCTTCATTTTACCCATGAGGAAACCAAGGCTTTTAGAGGTTGAAAGAAGTCACCTCTTCTGGCAAATGTTAGAAATAGAATTCAAACCCAAATCCTCTGGCTCTGACTTACGTGATCTTATGAGAGACCCACAACAGTGTCGGAATAATTGAATATAATACAAACCCCACTGGTGAAGATAGTTCTTGTTTTTCTCCTTGGAGTCCCTAACTTCTTTCCCCAATGAGGACTAATACCCTCATTCATTTTCTCACATTACTTGTCTCTTTTACCCACAAAATTCTGGTTGAAATTAGTGGAATGTTCATGCCGAAGAGCTTCTAATGACATAGAGAACTGGGAATACTAACCCAATGTTCTTTTTAAAAAGCCCAGACAGAAAAGAATATTGGCCCCAGCGGTCACAACCCAGACAACTCCAGTTTTGATGGGACAGCTCCCAAAAAGTTCAGATGCTTCCCTGAACTTGTCCAAACCTTGGGCGGTCTCCTGCTTTTCCGGAGGGAACATGCTTGGTGGATGATGCACCAAGTTTGAAACACATGGAGAATGCCCCCTGGGAGACTCGTGGGTCTCCTGTGAGATGAAGTTCAACTGCACATTAGGCTGCCATGGTATTTCCCCTCGGCAGCCAGACTTTGTCTCACTGAAAAGGAAATCTCAACCACACAGAAAGCACTGGAATCACATTAGGTGAAGTCATCAGGCTTCTGTGTATGGTTTCCATTTATTACACACCTGCCATGTGCCAGATGCCAGTCTGTGTGTTTCACCTGGGTTATTTCAATCTCTCCCTATAACAAACCCAGCAGGTAGTTGTTTGTTCCACTTAACAAATCAGACAACTCAGGCCCCATTGGTTAAGAGGCCTGTCCAAAGGCACATGGCTTGTCAATGCCAGCTGGGATTGGAACCAGCTGTCTACCTCTACAACTTGTGCACCTGATCATTACACAGTGTCTCCTGACAAGCCCAGAAAGACATGAGGAAATATGATATTTGTACCCCAGCACTCTTTCCATTTGATGGCAGCATCTCCTGGTGCATTTTGGAAGCAGGGGTGGAAGCCAAGGAGTGGAAGGCACCTCTGATTCCCACGTTGCCAACACAGCCGATATGAGCAGGCTGCTGGGCAGAGGTCACTGGTGTGGGCCAAGGCATGGGAGTCCATGTGCTCCCAGGAAAAGTAAACCATCAACTGCTGGAACCCCTGTGAAGCCTGTCAGACAAAGCTTGACAAGATAGACTGGGATTGAAATTCGTGGATGACTTTAGAAAGCAGAAGTAAGCAGGGAAGGGAAAAAAAATTGGTGTTGCAGCCAATTCCATAAATATTAGAACCTCATAGAATCGTTAAAAGTCCCCATAGCTGGGGCCTGACTACAACTGCAGTCCCTTCACTGTAGTAATTTAAACTCTATTTATTTTGGCTTCTGCCTTCTCAATGACTTGTTCTAATCGAAATGCTTTGATGAGATGCACAAAAAGAATAAAAATATGATTGAAAAGCCAGAGAGTAATATCTTGGTTTAAAACAACT
This sequence comes from Oryctolagus cuniculus, assembly GCF_051225735.1. Taxonomy (NCBI): domain Eukaryota; kingdom Metazoa; phylum Chordata; class Mammalia; order Lagomorpha; family Leporidae; genus Oryctolagus; species Oryctolagus cuniculus. Next base: position 55,310,464 of record NC_142876.1, on the reverse strand, counting down.
GTGAACACAAACTTTAATCTTTGGCCATGCTGTAAGGATTGTCATAGACTAACTGGGGAAAAACACTTTTAAGAGCTTATTTGGAAAAGCGTTTTAAGTCTTAGAGTGGGTGTACATGTATCTTGAGACTAACCCTACAGAAAAATGCCCTTTTTCTGCAAAATGCCTCTATTCCACCTCTAATCAATGTCCACTTGACACCCCAAATGCCATTTCTTGGTGACTTCTAATAACTATCCATAGCCTATAGGAAAGTAAAGTCAACTTTGTGCTGAGCTCCAACAGTATTTGTGGGGGTAGGCTGCCACTCTTCTTGTAAGTCAGTCAGTGTGTTTCCCCCCTGTTTTAAGAAAACTACCTATGTGAATGTGCAAATACTTAGCTATCTTGGTAGAGTGCTTACATGAATTGGATATTGTCTTCCTGTCAACAGCCCTCGCAAATAATGAATGTCAATATTTATTAAAATATTACCAGGTATTCTCACACAGAATAGGATTTGAAGCCTGGCTAAGCTACTCACCCATCTGTGAGTACATATCTCTCAAAGCCTCAGTTTTCCTATGTACATTTTGGTTTGTGCAGAGGATGTAGTGAGAATATGTTCTCTTAGTTTTCTAAGACTATCTTAATAAAGAACCACAAAATGGGTGGCTTAAAATTTGTTTAATTTTCTCCTGGTTCTGTGGGCTAGAAGTTCAAGACCAAAGTGTTGGCCAGGTTGATTTCTTCAAAGACCCCTCTCCTGGGCTTGCAATGGTCCTCTCCCTGTGTCTTCCCATGGTCTTCCCTTTCTGTCTGTGTCCTTCTTACAAGGATGCCAGGAGTACTGGACTAAGACTCGTCCCCATGATCTCCTTGGGTGACTTCATCCCTGTCTCCCCAGTACAGCCACATTCTGAGCTCCTGGGAGCTAGGACTTCAACATAGGAATTGCAAAGAGAGCACAATTCAGCCCATAACCGTGTGAAATGCCTGGGATGTGGTGCATTTTTAAAAATTTATTTTATTTATTTGAAAGACAGAGTTACAGAGAGAGGTAGAGACAGAGAGAGGTCTTCCATCCACTGGTTCACTCCCCAGATGGCCACAACAGCTGGAGTTGTGCCATCCAAAGCCAGGAGCCAGGAGCTTCTTCCTGGTCTCCCACATGGGTACAGGGGCCCAAGGACTTCCACTGCTTTTCCTGGCAAATAAACAGAGAGCTAGATCAGAAGTGGAGCAGCTGGGATTCAAACCAGGGCCCATATGGGATGCTGGTGCTTCAGGCCAGGGCTTTAACCTCCTGCACCACAGCGCCGGCCTCATCATGGTGGACTTTTAATAAATGCTTATTTGGCAGCAAGAAGACGCAGAGTGTGTACATAGGCTCTTTGAGAGAATCCTGCAGGTTCCTTGAACAAGACATTAAGCTGTGGAATAATCCCATTAAAATGAAATGCCCATGGTGGGTCACAAGAAAGTCACGTGTCAAGAAATGGAGGCAAACTGGTCTTCACCTGACATCCGCAAAAGTATCTGTCAGAGTACAAGGAACAGCACTCTCACTCCAGTCCTATCAGATCCCATGGGTTTGATTGTTGGTCCAAGGCAGAAACACTACGGTGATATGATCAGGTTGATAATAGCAGCGAACATTTACAGAAAACGTGCATATTTGAAAGCCCTTTACATACATTCTGCCACTTGATCTGTTGTAACAACTACCAGTGGGTGCCTGTGTGTAGTCTTTAAAATAAGCTGATTAGTTTTTTTCTTTTTTCTAACAAAGAAAGCATATTGGGGATTGCTACACACAAAAAAGGGTCAAGCTGGGGCCGGTGTGGAAGGTTAAGGTGTCACCGGTAGCACTGGTATCCCATATGGGTGCTGGTTTGAGTCCTGGCTGTTCCTTTCAATCCAGTTCCCTGCTAATGTGCCTGGAAAAGCAGTAGAAGATGGCCCAAGTGCTTGGGCCCCTGCACCCGCATTGGAGACCAGGAAGAAGTTCTTGGCTCCTGGCTTTGGCTCAGCCAAGCTCCAGCCATTTCAGCCATTTGGGAAGTGAACCAGCAGATGGAAGATCTCTCTCTCTCTCTCTGATTCTCCCTCTCCCTTTCGTTCTCTGTAACTTTGCATTTCAAATAAATCTCAAAAAATTAACTTGATGTTGATTTCATGAGAACACTCACCAGCCCGGATGATCACTGTCACTATTTTTTATTTTTTTTAAAGATTTATTTATTTGAAAATCAGAGTTACACAGAGAGAGAAGAAGAGGCAGAGAGAGAGAGAGAGAGAAATCTTCTATCCACTGGTTCACTCCCCAATTGGCTGCAACAGCCCAAGCTCTGCCAATCCAAAGCCAGGAGCCAGGAGCTTCTTCTGGGTCTTCCATGAGGGTGCAGGAGCCCAAGGACTTGGGCCATCTTCCACTGCTTTCCCAGGCCATAGCAGAGAGCTGGACCAGAAGTGAGCAGCCGGGATTTGAACCAGCGCCTATATGGGATGTTGGCACTCCAGGTGGCGGCCTTACCCGGTACGCCATGGCACTGGCCCTGATCACTGTCACTATAAATGCCGCTATGCTGACATTTAAGGACAAACCAATGACATCCGGGTAGATTGGAGGAGGCTAACACTGCTTTTGGAATTGGAGCACATTCGAGAGTACAAAGATTTGTTGATAAGTGGCTACTGCACACCGTGGAGACAAATCACCACTGGGAGACAAATGCTGCCCCTTCCCCACCTGACCCTGAACTGCTCTCCGGCTTCATCGTCAGCATGGCCAGTGATTCCCACGGGCTCATATATCTAGCAGCTCCGCACGTGCCCGTCTTAGGGACGATCAGGAGGTTTCCCAAGAACACACCACAAGAGAATGAGAGGGACCTCCACTTGGCTCCTTTTAACTTCCTCTAAGGGCTTGGAGGTTTGGGGCAGGAGTCTCCGTCATGGAGTCTATCTATAAAGGAATTGTTAGAAAAGCAGCGAGCCCGAATGCTGAATTCCAAAGTTCTTACTTAGTGGCCCTTCCACATGGGCTTCCCAGGAGAGACGGCTCACACTGATGGCGGTGGAAACACATTTGGAGCCAACAGGCCCTGGTGCTGCCTGCTCGGTGCCGCTCTGCCTGTCTGTCTGAAGAGGCAGAGGCGGCCCTTTGTCTCACACCACTCACCAGGAAGGGTTGCGTGGGCATTGCTGCCGCTAGCCCCTGCAGCCCTGAACACAGGTTCCCGGGAGAGAGATGCTCACCAGCGCCCGCACGGAAAACCACTCTCTGGCAGTTGCCGCCCTGGCTACACACAGCCCTGCGGGCAGGGCCTTGGGTTTCTGGCTGCCTTTCAACTCCATTGAGCAGCAGCCTTGGCTGGGTCACACACAGCATTTTTTTCTGTCTGAAGGATGACCTGGTTAGCAAAGGACAAATACTAGCGCTCCCAAAAAAATAATTAAGTCTTTGGACCCTTTTCTGCAAACACAAATCTGTGTGAGGTTTTCTGGAGCGAAGTCTGCAGACCGCGTTCCAAAGGCCAAGAGGCGAAAAGCACACTGGCCAGTCACCCCTGTCCCCTCCAGAAATAGCAGCGTGCCTTTTTGAAGCAATGACACGGGGTTGGGCAATCCTGTGCATGGTACCAGCTGGACGGTGGCTGATGGTCAGGAACACGGCAAAGGCCACAAGGACAGGGAGGAGGAGAGGGAGAAGTCGGGCTGGGCACAGTGTGTCAGCCAAGTCATTTAGTTCCTCCAGGCCTTGGTTTTCTCAACTGCAAAGTCAGACTCATGACTGCGGCCCAAGGTTTTCCGCTTAGCAGGAGCAGCTGATGGGGAGCCAGCCCTGAGTATGACAGGGTGCTCATGGTTGGGCGGGGAGGACTGAACAGGACGGAGTCCCCAGCCGTGGAAAATTCCCCATGAAGGTCGGGAGACTCAGGGGCATGGCTGGGAAGGAGGAGGCATTAGGACTGAGCGCTTTTCAGATGCACTTACTCAGAGTCCTCACACAAATATTAAAAATTGCCTTCGTCTTCTTTAATAGTGATTAAACCCCACAGATGGAAAACCCAGACCCTGGGCTTGAGAATTCACGGAAAGAGCGAGCTCCATTCTGGCTTAGAGGCCCTTGACTGAGCTTTCCCACGTGGGAGTGCACTCCCGGGAGGACCGTGACTTTGCATCTCGGTTCATGCAGGTGGAGAGGGGAGGGCGCAGGTGCCTGGGGACCAGGGACTGGATGGTGATGGGGCACACTGGTACATTCCAAGGAAACTCCAAGATCCTTTGGGGAACAAAATGGTAAAGATGTTTATCCTGTGAGAACCTTCAGTGGTTGGAAAGGTTGGCAGGAGAGAGGGGAACATGGGCTGGCACTCATCACACTCTCGCGTCCAACCCCCGCTTCTACCAAAGTAGACAACTGCTCACAGGACTTGTGGGTCTCAGAGGCCCCCCGGGGCAAGGCCTGGAATTACCCTGCAGGATTTCAGATCGGGCCTGGAAATTCGCGTATTTTAACTTCTGCTGGCAGGCACACTGCGTACAGAAATGGATTTTTCTCGGGCTGATCTAGAGAAAATCTGAACGGAGGAACTGGGCACCTGAAATCACCTCCCACTTTCTTCTTCTCAAGAGGAGAGTTTTGGGGCAGAGACTGGCCGACCACACCTGTCTTATGCCCAAGGCTGGAAAATGATTTTTTCTGATTCCACAGGAAAATGGAAGTCCTTTGAAACTACCATTTGCTCTCCAAGTGCCTTCCTTGTATTATGTGATTTCATTTGGCTTCATAGAGCTGCTTAAAGGATTAACCAAGACGACCTGGGTTAGGCAGTTCCCAGAAACACCCCATGATGGGGTGGGTGGATGACAGGTCAAAACCAACAGCCCTCTCCCACGACGGCCCGGTGTGCACCTTAGGGACCAGGCACACCCTTGCAAAACTAAGGAACTGCCTGCATACCAGGAATACGACACATGCAGTGCTTCTTTCAATGACTGGGTAGAAGTCAAAGAGTTGGGAGCAGGTACAAGGAAGCCGGAGAGAAGGTGGGGTGTAGGTGAGTTGGCAAACGGGGAAAGTAAGACAAGGACAGACCAGAGCATTCCATGAGACCAGTGGTGAGGAGGAGACCCTCCGAAGGCTGAAGTCTCTTCTACGCCAAACACGAATGTTCAGGATGAGCCAAATGCTAGCCCAGGAGAAATAAATCAGCTATAGGGCAAAAGGTTTAGTGGGAAAAGAAGCATCCTTCCAAGTATGTGCTGAGGTCCTCATCCAAAATTTCTAGGTCAAGGAAAACGAAGAACGTGGGAAAAGGAAGTGGCAGCCTGGGCTTGCAGTGCCACGTGTCCCCAAGCTGTGACCCTACAGCAGGTCCTCGCACCCTGGCGGTCTCCCCAGCTCGAGGGCAAAGCAGAGGAGCTGCAGCCTTAGCGATTTGTTCCACATGGGAGACGTGGGTGGGGAGTTTCCGTCTTGCATTCCCTTTAATTAGCAGAATAGGATCTATGATGGTGCTGGCAATAGAGCGTCTCCAACGAGAATGGGGCTCCTAAATAGTGCACAGATTCAGATCTTATCCCAGATCTGTGAAAGGCACCAGGGCGGAGAGCAGTAACATCGTGTTTGCTCCCGCTTTAGGAGGAATAAAAGCACAGAAAATTATTGAGGAGATGCCAATTCACATAGCTGCCTTTGTCTGCTTTTTATTATCAGTATTTCTGTAGAAGGCTCATAGATCCCGGTCCTGACAAGCACGAAGCCGGGAGGTGGGCTCTTGGCCAGTGTTTTCATTCATCAGCCCTCCGGAGGCAATGATTAGATCTTAATATTGCAGACACAAACCACACTCACCGTGTGAACTCTCAGAGAGAGCGCCCCACCTAGGGCTCACAAAACCAAGACACTGGACTGGAAGGCTTGGGAGGGGGGCGCACTCTGGGTCTCCCGGGGCCAGCGGATTAGGGAGGAGCTGACTTTCTGATGAACACTCTAAATCGACTCTCCCTGGGGAAGGGGAAAGCTGAGAAGATCCCGGCGATTTAATTCCCGTTGTCAGAACAGCCGGACCTGGGGTGCCGGGGAGCAAAGCAAAGTGAACCCCTGAGGAAAGACTTGCAAGCTGCGCAAAAGTACTAGCTTTCACAGTTACTAGCAGGTACTAGCTGGGAGCGCAGATTCTCTCTCCCACATCTCTTAAGCCCTGAGTGAACTTGGTAGGACACGCCCAGCCGTGGGTGCTGTGGTCTGAAACGCAGCACGAGGGTAAGCACCTTAAATGTGCTTCCTTTTGGTCGATGGTTCGTGGCAATGCCATTCCGCAGCATCACCTGAAGCAGCAAGCTCTGGACGTGTGTTGCTGAGTTCAATGTCCATGGTCAAGTTCATTTAAGTTAATTTTAAATTTTATTAGAAATAAGCTTCTTTTGGTTAAAAAAGCTTTGAGGGGCAGGTGTCTGGTCTCGCAGTTGAGAAGCCATTTGGGATGGCCACGTCCCATATGTGCCTGGGTTTCAGCTCCAGCTCCACTCCTGATTTCAGCTTCCTGCCGATGCACACTCTGGGACACAGTGGTGATGGCTCAAGTAGTTGTGATCCTGCCACCTGTGTGGAAGACCTGGATTGAATTTCCAGCTCTTAGCTTTGGCTTGGCTCAACCCCAGCTGCTGTGGGAGTCTGGAGAGTAAATCAGCAGACAGGAGGTTTATTTCTTTATTATTGTATATATAATATTATGTATATTCATACAATATTATACTATATATATATATACTTTTTAAAAGATTTTATTTATTTCTTTGAGAGGCAGAGTTATAGATAGTGAGAGAGAGAGACAGAGAGAAAGGTCTTCCATCTGCTGGTTCCCTCCCCAATTGGCTGCAATGGCCAGAGCTGGGCCAATCCAAAGTCAGGAGCCAGGAGCTTCTTCCAGATCTTCCACGCGGGTGCAGGGGCCCAAGGACTTGAGCCATCTTCCACTGCTTTCCCAGGCCATAGCAGAGAACTGGATCTGAAAAGGAGCAGCCAGAACAGGAATCGGCACCCATATGGGATGCTGCACCACAAGCAGAGGCTTAGCCTACTGTGCCACAGTGCCGGCCCCGATATATACTTTTAAAATCACATTATCTGAATGGGCATAAAGAAACCATTTTCTAAATTTTTACTTCCATATTAGCGTACCTTTTTTAGTAATTAGAAAGAAAGCAGATATATAGTTAACATATATGTATGTATATATTTTAAAATAATAAAGATTAACCTAAAAATGCATGTTGAACACTGGTTGTTTTTGTTTTCACAGAGTTACTGTGAAATAAGCCAGTCCCAAAAAGACAGATATCATATGCTTTCTCTAATCCGAGGTAACTGATAGAGTACCTAAAATGCACTGGAGTTAAATAGACATTTTGAGACTCAATCATTGTTTTTTGTTTGTTTTTGACAGGCAGAGTTAGACAGTGAGAGACAGAGAGACAGAGAGAAAGGTCTTCCTTCCATTGGTTCACCCCCCAAATGGCCGCCACGGCTGGCGCTGTGCCGATCCGAAGCCAGTAGCCAGGGCATCCTCCACTGCCCTCCCGGGCCACAGCAGAGAGCTGGACTGGAAGAGGAGCAACCGGGACAGAATCCAGCACCCCAACCGGGACTAGAACCTGGTGTGCTGGCACTGCAGGTGGAGGATTAGCTTAGTGAGCTGCGCCATAGACTCAATCAGTTTATAGCTCTTGTCTCTTCCATTGAGGTGCAGTGTTTTTTTTTTTTTTTTCCTCTTCATACTTTTTTTGAACTCTTTTTTTTTTTTTAGAGTGAACTATAGGATCATTAAGTATACTGAAAATCAATCATTGTAAAAATTAAGAGTCAGAATCTGAGAGGGAGGGGGAGGAAGGGTTAGAGCGTGGTGGGGGAGTATCACTATATTCCTAAATCTGTATATATGAAATATATGAAGCTTGTATAACTTAAATAAAATTTTAAAAAATAAAAAGCAGGCTTCTTTTTTCTTTTTACAGACAGAGTAGACAGTGAGAGAGAGAGACAGAGACAGAGAGAAAGGTCTTCCTTTGCCATTGGTTCACCCTTCAATGGCCGCCGCGGCCAGCACGCTGTGGCTGGTGCACCGCACTGATCCGAAGGCAGGAGCCAGGTGCTTCTCCTGGTCTCCCATGGGGTGCAGGGCCCAAGCACTTGGGTCATCCTCCACTGCACTCCCTGGCCACAGCAGAGAGCTGGCCTGGAAGAGGGGCAACCAGGACAGAATCCGGCGCTCGGACCGGGACTAGAACCTGGTGTGCTGGCGCTGCAAGGCGGAGGATTAGCCTATTGAGCCACGGCGCCAGCCCAAAAGCAGGTTTCTTTTGTGTTTCTCTCTCCCCATCTGTCTCTCTACCTTTCGAATAAGTAAAAATTAATTTAAAAATGAAATGTATGCATCTTTATAATATGCATTTTCCAAACAGTTTGCAAGTATCCCTTGTATGCACTACCATTTCCTATCCCGAGCCACAAATTGCATCTGTATACATTGTAGAATCAACTTTTCCTGTGTACTAAATGTGCAGACTTCTCAATAGGGGTTGGTTAATTACTCTATGTGTGTGTTCTTAGGATTCAGCCATCAACTTCACTCACTGGCCCAGTGGGTGAATATGGAGGATTCTTTCTCCAAGAAAAAGAGAGACAAATTCATGGATGGCCTGACGCTTAAGCACTGGGGTTAGCTTCTGATGTGACGCCAGTTCCTTCTGACGTCAGGATCTCCCTGTGACGTGCTCGGGGAAGGGCTGGCTGAGCTGGAGCTTCTCTCCAATATGGGGTGACTTGAATAAAAGCAGCTTTGATATTTACACAATAGAATTCGGAACATGGTCTCTGGCACCACTGATTGGGCAATGTGCATTTGAATTTCCAGAACGGTTCTTGTCTCCTACAGACAACAACTCTAAGCAGAGGCTAGCAATGTGCACAGATAGGAGCAGGGTTCATTTAACAGTGAGGGAATAAACAGTTCTCATGCGAGTGTGGGCCACCCCACACAAACACGAGGGCGACTGTGAAAGAGAAAACATGAGGGCAGTAGCTCTGTGTGGGCCATGGCGAACAGAGAGCTCCCCCCTGTTCCCCACCTGTTCTTATGAGGTCGGGGGTGGCACCCCAATCAGATATACAAATAGGGTGGTGTCTTAGCATGCACCCTGGATGAGACAGGTGCATTCTGGGAAGGTGGGGCTAGCAAGCTGTCAGTTAAAGAGGCAATCACTACTTTGTAGGCTAACAAGAATTCCAGCTTACCAAAAGTTTAATCAACTTCCTAGTTACACCATATCATAACTAATGAGATGACAATACACAAGAGAGTGTATTATAAAAGCTCATGGAAATGAAATTGAAAGATAAGTTATTTTGGTGCAAATGATTTTTGAAATCCATGCATACAAGCATCATCAAAAAGTTCAGGAAAATTTATATTATGAAAAAAACTAATTTTGTGCCAAAATAAGCTTATCTTTTAATTCCATTTTCCATAAATATGTTGAAGTACCCTATATATTAGTGCAAATATTACAAAGGCAACATACACTCAGCCTCATTACTCCACAGGGACAGTATTGCTGCCTATGTGTATAACTTTGCACTTGAGGGTAAGTCTGTTCTGTGCTCCCTGGGAGCTATGAACAAATAGAGAGTAACACCCAACTCCAGAGAAAGTTCTGGTTAGGGGTGGAGTCTCAAACAGTCTTCCCCATTTTGCTAGCAGCAGGATGCTATGAATGGATTTTCTTCCCCAGAGCATTTCACAACCATTTAAAAAGGGAGGTTAAATAGGTTTGAGCCTTAGCAAATTTGTTGCTCTAATCATTGTGTAGTTATTTGTGAAACTCAGATATTACTGTGCTCTATTATTCTGCTTTCTCTACCCTACGTGGCTCTTCAAACAAAAATGTTCAGCCAGGTTCTTACCCTTTGGTTCTCACTCAATGTAAGGCATATTTTTAAAAATTTATTTGAAAAGCAAAGTGACAGAAAGAAAAGAAGGGAGGGATGAAGGAGGGAAGGGAGAAAGAAAGAGATCTTCTATCCACTGGTTCACTCCCCAAATGGCCAAGAACCTTGAGCTCCATCCAGGCCTCCCATGAGGGTGGCAAGGGCCCAAGTCTTGGGCCATCTTCTGTTGCTTTTCTAGGCATATTAGCAGAGAGTTGGATCAGAAGCTGAGCAGCTGGAGCGCCAACTGGCACTCTGATGTGGGATGCCAGCGTTGCAAGTGGAGGCTGAACCCACTGCGCCACAATGCTAGCCCTACAAGGCATATTTTTGAAGGCTGATGTATCTTCAGAAAGGCGGCTGATGTATTAAGATGGGGCTTCAGTAGTTGGCACCATTACACCAACTACTAGTTCTCTACATTTAAAAGGCAACATTACTTTTCTGAGGTGTGTTATTTAGGCTTGTCACTTCCCACACTGTGTCTGTAGTCTTTGCCTGCTCTTGGCTGACACAGCTTCACCCCAGACATAAGGGAGCACACTTCAGCCAAGTACAGCAGCCTCAGAGAGCAGCCAGTGAGTTTGTTCTTCGGAAGCAACCTTCTGAAATGCTTCCTTAGAGAAGGCTAGAGCCGCTCAAGTTCTCTCCTGCTGGGTTATCAAAATCCCCTGGGTGGACATGGAACACCAGCAGCAGAGCCTTGGATGTGACCCTTGCTTAGAGGAATTATAGACTCTCATTCTTAAGGTCAATTAAGTAGACCCAGTGAAAGTCTACCATCTTCCTTTTGGACATCTTGGTTGTGAAGGACAGATGTGTGCTTGGGTAAGAGAGAAAGACCATAGCAGAACTAAATCTTCTACCAGCCCAAAGGGAGTTTTTCTAAAGAAGCAGTGAGAATCTCTGGGAATTCACCAATCTCTTCCAGTTTGTACAGTGGCAGTTACTCTCAGAAGTGACTTAGGATGAGTATCTCATTTAAGCCCACAAGTGTGTTGGTTATACCAATACAAACATTCAAGCCCTTGGTGCCTTTTGTTTGTAAATTCCATGTGCACTTTATGTCCCCCAGAGCAGATAAACAAGATGTGTTCACTAACTAGTGTCAGAAACCTCTCAGCCCCAAATGTCTGGAAAGCCCCATGTTCTGTTTGTTATAATACACACACATCAGCCATAGGGATGTGTAATAGCACAGGACAATAAAATCCCTTCATGTTTTCTGTTTGAGGGAAATCCTGCCTGGTTGCACGAGGGTCATAAACATTACTAATGTGTTTTCTCATGGCTCTAGGCCATCTCACAGGCCCTGTGCAGTGGTATTGCACGCAGCCCGTAATCACAAACAAATGTATTCCACAAGCAGATGAGCTGTTATATGAGAAAGTGTGAGAGGTTAGAGCTGGAGCCTTGGTGTCAGCTATGAAGCAGGTCCCTCCGCAGTGGAAGACCCCTGAGGCCATGCAAATGGAAATGACAGTGCCTGGAAGGAAGCCGCCAAGAGGGATGAGGTCACCGCAATGAGGATCCAGCTCCCCTTGGAGTGGGAAAGGAGAAAAAGCTTCAACTATGGGGCTATTTGCACTGAGAATGGGCATGGAATTCGTGGGTCAGGTGGGGTGAGGTGTGGGAATCCCATAAGGAGGAGACTGGTGACATCAGAGGGTGTCCCAGCAGCAGAGGTGACTGCACATGGAGACAGCCATCCTGGCGCCGGCCCTATATCAGTGGGGGAGCTGGGCTGTCTCTCTCCACCCATGCCTACCCCATCAGTGGAACAGGAGGCTGGCAGGAGGAGGCGGGCAGGCAGCTCAGGGCCCAGGGGTGCCGTCCCCCACACGTCTGGCTTGGAAGGACATTCATGGTGCTTTCAGGCCCCAAGTCTCCTGGTTGAGAGAAATTCTCATGAAGAAGTTGATGTGTTTTGTCTCAGTCTCCACAAAGGAATGTTTGAGCTGTGAACAGTGACATTTTCTCCAAGTGAGTTCGTGTGAAAAATAGGAATGTTTTCTGGAATTCCTAGAGGAGGGGGAAAAAAATCCCATCGGGCCAATCATACAGTCAGACTCGCAGTGGCTGTGCCCAGCAGAGTGGACACGCACAGGTGTCCGTCCTGGCTCTGGCACTCCCAGACTGTGAGCCCTGCACACCTGCGTCCTCCTGGAAAAAACGGGAAAGTAATGCCTGCTTTAAGACTTGTTGTCAAAATCAATCTCACTTTCTTCCCTTCTCTTACAGCAACAGTTTCCAGGTCTCCCCAAATTTCTCTTCCGAGTTCCAGAGGAAACCCACATCCTTCAAGATCTTCAAACTCCAATGTCCATACTGCTTTCACCAACCTCACAGACATGCCTGTATTTTTATTTTATTTTATAAATATTTATTTATTTGAAAGGGAGGGAGGGAGAGAGAGAGAGAGAGGGAGGGAATCTTTCATTTGCTCGTTCATTCCTCAAATGGCCGCAATGGCCAGGGCTGGACCAGGCTGAAGGTGGTCTGGTTCTCCCACCTGGGTGTCAGGGGCCCAGATACTTGGGCCATCTTCTGCTGCTTTTCCCAGGCCATTAGCAGTGCAGCAGTGGCCAGAAAACTTAGCTATTTCCCTGATTCCTTCCCCGTCATCACCACTTTCACACCAAATAACTCCCCAAGTTCTTTTGACTCCTGCTCTTTCAAAGCTTCCTAGTTATCTCCATCCCTAACCCACGACTGATCATTACGAGTCTCCTTTCTCTACTCATGGCTCCTCCTCCCAACCTGCTCCCCATAGTCCATCTGGAGAGCTCTTTGGGAAGCGTAGGTCTGTCGGGTCCACTACCAGCTGACCTGGCTTCCCCCTGCCCTTGGGATATTTCTCGTCCTGGTTTGCCAAGCTCTTCCGCTGCTCCTTTCCTGCCACCTGACCCGTCTGGAATGCTCTGAGCTGCTGGAATCCCGGAATCTCCCTCTACCAACCTCTGCAGCTCCTTGGCATTTAAGCTCTCTCTGGCCATGCTGGACTGTTGACTTCCTCTTATCTCTGATCCTTTGCCAAGACTGTGCTCTGCCTGGAAGTGGCTTTCCTCTCCCTGTCTCCCTTCCCTTATGTAATTCTTCCTCACCCTTCCTGTCCCAATTCAGATATTACCCCTCATGAAGTCTTCCCTGTGCCCAAAGGCTGGGTGCCACACCTGGGATGCCACAGTACTTTACCATCTCCATCACATAAGCACGACGAACTCATCACACTGGGACACACGTGGGCCCTGCACGTCTCCTCTACTACGTAGCCAACTCTTTGAGGACAAGAATTGGGAGCTATAGTCATTGTATCTTCAGTGGCAGAGTCCAGGTCACTCACTAACTATGGAGGAAGGAGGAAGGAATGGGATGTAAAGCAGCGAACACACAGTCAGCCATTTATCAACAAATGTTAGTCTCCACTGTGTGCATATCTACTTTTATAACCGGCCACATAATTCATTTTTTACACTCCTCAAAGCGGTAAAGTCCCTTCATATCCAGATACACTCAATCTTGAGAGCCAGCCACATGTTCCCAAAGCTCAGCAGGCTCTGTCACTTCCAGAAGCCTCAACACTTAACCTGACACCTCCAGGACGTATCTAAGGAAGCCCACCTGTTTGCTCCAAGTCTCACCCATCTCTCTGTAAAAGTAACATAGTAGAAACCAGCACTTGTCCCTGCATTGTCAAGAGGCCCCCTGTTTTTGGTAGTGCTCCAGCAGACAGCAAGCACCAAGAGGCAGGGGACATGGTCTTGTTCATGGCGCAACCTCAGGCCAGTGCCTGGTACAGCAAAGCTGCTTAGAAGACACCTGTTGAGAAAGCACGTGGGCACATGCTACTTTCTCTTCCAGAGCAGCTCCTTTGGGGCCGGCATTGCTGGTGTGAGCTCTACACGGTCAGAATCGCTACCTGTGTGTTTGCATTTGCCTATCTAGACTCGGAGCTCTGGGATGCAGGAATCCCTGAATCTCCCTCTACCAAGCCTAGTAGCTCCTGACTCATAAAAGATACCCAGTGAATGTGTATTCAGCAGTACTGAACCACTGTGTCCAGACACGTGGATAGCTGCTTAGGTTCAACATGGCTACTCATCTCTCTGCCGAGAACAGTAAAGTGTTTCGTGTGTGTTTGTCCTTTTCCTTAAGCAAACTATCATAGCAGTGGGTAGGTAAGAAATAGTCATAGCCACACTGTAAAATTGAGAAACCTGAAAGGGCCACAAAAATCCAGTGGTTTGTCCAGGGTCCAATGGAAAACTCTCTGCCAAAGATCTTATGTGTGGCCCCAAGCTTCTTTCACTGGCCTTGCTTATGATCCCCAGCCTACAATGGCCTTAAGTCCTACTGGTCAGGTATGGTTACTGCCAGTTCATGTACAGACCATCTCTACTTTCTAGACTGTGTTGCAGTGCTGTCTTTAAAATAATACTAAGTCTATCTCAAAACAATTCTTGCTTTCCTTTTCCTTTTTTTTAAAGATTTATTTATTTATTTGAAAGTCAGAGTTACAGAGAGGCAGGGGGGAGAGAGAGAGAGAGAGAGAGAGAGGCAGTGAGGGAGGGAAAGAGAGAGGTTTTCCATCTGCTGGTTCGCTCCCCAGATGGCTTCAACAGCCGGAGCTGGGCTGATCGAAAGCCAGGAGCCAGGAGCTTCCTCAGGTTTCCTATGTGGGTGCAGGGGCCCAAGGACTTGGGCCATCTTCTCTGCTTTCCCAGGCCATAGCAGAGAGCTGGATCAGAAGTGGAGCAGCCAGGTCTTGAATGGGCGCGCTGTGGGATGCTGGCACTGCAGGCGGCAGTTTTACCCACTATGCCACAGTGCTGGCCCCCCACAAGCCTCGCTTTTCTAAAGTTAAGGGCAAAACAGGAGGCATGACCAACAATAAACCATCACAAAACTTGTACTGTTCTTTGTTTTTTAATCCTCTTCCTGAAGTGGGACTTGGAACTCATCTTCTGGTTGAAGAGTTCCACGGTTTCTAAGTGCAGTAGTCCAGTCTCAACCACAAGCAGACCTGGGCACTTCTGAGGGCCACTCTAGGGAGCCCTTCTTGTGGATGTACCTACGTGTGCTTGTTTAAGCCTTGTGCTAGAAACATAAAATCAATCACAATGAAGGCGCCACGGACTGGGTGAACTGGAAAGGATTTTATTTCTAGTACTTAAATTGATTTATTTGTCTGTTTGTTTATCCAACAGTGCCTTCGACTTATCCCTGTTGCAGCAGTTTAAAGGATTTAGGAAGCCCATCCGAAAATGTCTTGAACACGATTGGATGGAGACCTTGGTGCCCTTCCTCCCCTCTACTCTTGTCCTCTTCCTCTTCTTTTCTTTCCTACTCAGAATCACAGACAGAAATCTTGCAAGAAAAAGTATTCCAGCCAATTTAGCAAAAATGTTTCTGCTCCGATTTTCTTGGGCTCTCAAAATACAAAAAGCTAACAGCAGGGTTTGTGCAAAGAAGAAAAAAAAAAAAGGAGAGCTATGCTCCGAATGAGTGCTGGCTGAGTTCATCAAGAAAACATTTTGGTTTCAATTACTACTTGAAAAGTAAAGTAAAATAGTAAACATACCAAAAATCACACAAACACAAAAGGAAGCGCAACATTAATACACAAGCAGACGAGGAAACATCTGCAATCACCAGACCTCAGCAGGTAGCAGATGGTTCTACACCGGCAGCCGGCAGCCGCAGCCGACCAGCTTGCTCCAATTTGAGGGAGAGGGAGGGGGAGGGCCTGAAGGGAAGGGAAGGGAAGGGAAGGGAAGGGAAGGGAAGGGAAGGGAAGGGAAGGGAATTTGCCAATTTTCAGGTCAATCTCACCCCTATCCCTAGGTAGATTCTAACTAAACAATAAAGATTCCCACTCCTGCTAGATATAAATGGGATTGATTCCAAGGGCTACAACACCGTCTGCCTCTCTCTTTAATTCTACACTGGTGTTACTTTTTTTAGTTTGCTCTCTATAGTATTCACATTTGCTTTAAAAATTTGATAGCTAATATTTAGCTTTGTAAGAAAACAAACTGTCTTCCAAAGTGGTTGTACTTTTTTGCATTCCCACCAACAATGAATGAGCATTCTTATTGTTCCACATCCTTGCCAGCACTGGGAACTTGTCAGTGTTCTGGATTTTCATCATTCTATAGGTGTGTGGTTGTATCTCTGAAGATCATCTTTTCATATGCTTATTTACCATCTGTATATCTTTGGTGTATGCCTTTTCAGGTCTTTTCCTTCCTAAAAACTGGGTTATTTATTTTCTTACTGCTGAGGTGTAGAGTTATTTGTATATTTTAGGTGCAAGTCCTTTATCAGATATGTGTTTCACGAATATTTTCTCAGTCTGTGATTTCTCTTTGCAGTCCCTTAGTCTTTTTTACTTTTGAGGGATAGTTTTGAAGGAAATAAAACTCTAGATGAGTGGCTTTTTTCTTTCAGGGGTTTAATATTTCCCTTCACTTTCTTCTTGTATGGTTTCTGACAAGAAGCCCAGTGACATCATTTTGCTTATTCCACTGCAGGTCAGCTGTTTCGTTGTTCTAGTTCCTTTCAAGATTTTTTTCTCTTTGTCTTTAGTTTTGTGCAGCTTGAATACGATTTGCCAGTGTGTATAGTGTTTGATGTTTATCCTACTCCGTGTTCTCTGAGCTCCCGTACAGGTCTGTAGTGTGGTGTCTGTTCTTGACCATGCTTACTTTCATTATTCCCCTCTCCTTCACTCCCTTCTTCTCCTTCTAGGACCCAATTAGGCATGTTTTGCCTCTTGAAATCATCTACAGTTCTTGAATAATTGATTCATTTTTTCCCTTTGCATTTCAGTTTGGGAAGTTTATTATCATATCTTCAAGGGCACTTCGTTTTCCCTGTCATGTTCAGCCTATCGATGAACTCCTGAAGGAATTCTTTGTTATTTCTAGCATTTCTTATTTATTCTTTGAGTTTTCACCTCTCTGCTTACATTACTCATCTGTTCGTACATGTTGCCAACATTTGACCTACTAATGATAGTTATTTTTAATTTCCTAATAATTCCAATATGTGTGTCATATCTAAGTCTGGTTCTGTTGCTAGCTTGGTTTCTTCAGTCTGCATTTTCTTACTTTGTAACTCTCTATTGAATTCCTGATATGATGGCTCAGGGAGTGGTGGGAAGTTTTATGTTAATTTGGCAGGCAGTTGGGTTGTGTTTAATGTTACTGTAGCTATAGGTGCTACAGACTTCAGATCCTCTTATATTCTTGTTTTTAGAAAATACCCATATCGGATGTTTTCAGTTTTGTCCCTAGTTTTGAGCTTGGTTTGGCACAAAATGTCCACTGAGAAAATGAAGAACAACCAGCAAAGGAAAATGATAAAAGAAGAGCCAATGACATAAAAGAAAAGCAAGTATCATGCCTAAAAGTCAAGTAAAGAAAGTGCTTTAAACAGAAGGGATGATCCATATGTCAACCGTTCAGATAATTCAGCTACAGTGAACCCAAGAACTGACCCCTGAATTTAGCAATGGAGGGCACCGGTGACCCTGACAATCACAGTCCCTTGGTCATACAGGGTCTTTCTTTAAGCAAGAAAAAAAATAATTGCATATAATTCTAAGTTAAAAAATACGGAAATGGGATCGATGTCAGAAAGCTGACATCTGTTTTACAAGTTCTGTGAGCAGTCATGGCGCCATATTAGCCTAGTCTCACCTCCTAGTGAAACCATAGCTCATGGATTATGGTTCAAGTTTGTTGGTGAGCTCAGAACAAGGTCCATCCATTCATCATGCAACCCTGAAGCAGTGCCCAAAATGACTTAGGTTTTCCCAGTATGAAAATAAATAGAATGATCACCATTCAACTGAAACAGCAAAGCCTGGGAGAGGCTGGGCTGTGGGAACAATGCTGGCACTGGGCTTTCTGAAAAGGAAAACACATTCCACAACTACCTTTAAGCCTGTGAAAATGGAATTTTTTTAATAGAGAAAAAGAAGAACACTGATGGAAATTCAAAGGGTGGGTGAGGTGGCTCAGCATAATTAATGAGGCTCTGTTCAGTAGATGAGGTTCTGGTAAGAGCGGACATTCCTCAATGGCATCATCACTTGCCACCATTTGGAAATCAGGAAGTGTTTTACAGGGAGTGAATAAATGAAATGAATCAACGAATAGGATTTATTAGTTTCCTTTCAGTAGCTTGCCCTGACTAATCTAACCACATTCTAGTCATTGTTTCTTGTTCCTCTGGCCCTCCAACTCAACTCTAAGTTCCTTGAAGACTGTAACTTGAGATTTATTTCTATATAGTCCCTACCACACTTAGTTCAGTCATAGAGAGCTAAGTTTTAATATATACTTATTGAATGAGGAAGAAATGTTAAAAAAAGAAACTTCTAACTTGAATTAAGTCAGGGAAACAAATTTAAATATTCAAGACAAAGAAATAAGGGAAACAACTCAAATAAAGCATGCAGAATTCAGATTACGATGGTTTTGTTGCATTAAATGAACAGTTGGTAAGAGTCTCCTGATGCTTTGGTATCCAATGTTCTTATCAAAAGACTTCCAGCCAATAATCAGAAACCTGGATCTGCTGTTGACAATCACTGGCTTCCAGTGACTCTAGTGATGCAACCTTATCCCACCAAGGGCCCCATGTCACTTTTTCTTTGTGTGAAGGTTTCAGTTGTTCTCTCATTACACATACTTTGGGGTGTTTCAGAGAGGTGATGCAACTACAGCCTTCCCCTACGCAACTTGACTCTGTGTACACCAACACAAGAAATCTTATTTGGCTTCCTTCCTTTTTGGCTCACCAAAAAAGTGGTGGAGGTGGTGGGGGAGGAGGGCATAAGTTTACATCAGTGTTTACATCTATAACTAAAAACCAACAAAGACTCTGAGAGACTTGAAGATTGTCAATCCTAGTGAAAGATGGCTTCACCCATGTTGTTTACTCACACTTCAGATACATGTTCATTCTCTCTGTGATCCACAGAAAGAGATTGATAATAACACGGTTACAAAGGGAAAGCAAAATGTTCGATACTAACCTAAGCAATACTACGCAATCTTCTCTCGAATTAGTAAGACAAACATCGTGCACTTTGAGACAATAGAGATGTGTATGTGGAAATAGCACGTTGCTCTTTTCCGTTCTCCCTGCTGCCCTGCTATCAGTAACTGGACACTTGAGGTTCCAGCAGGCTTCCAAAATAAACTTGCTCTTTAGAGTTTTCCAACAACGAGGGGCAAACCTCAGAAGGCTCAGAGACTCGGTCTAAGTGGGGAATTTAGGTCCCAGTGCCAATTTTCTGTGCCTCTGATTTACTGAGCTTAAGTTTGCACAACGGCCGTTTCTTGTCCGCTTCATGCTGGTGGCAGGAAATTACACACAAAACAAACACGTTTTTCTCGACACCCTCTCATCCATTCAACTCCTGGTCGTTTCTACTGCTTTGCCTATGCCTGGATTCAAAAGCTGAAAATAAGGAGCCTGAGGTTCAGATTTGCAAAGAGGAATTTGGAAGCACATGCTATGCACTTGCCTTGAGCCATGACACAGCCAGTCCTTCTTTGTCCCTCTTGGGGCTGGAAGCCTCCTCACCATGAAAGGAGGAGGGATTTCCCATTCTTATCCTTTGCAATGAGAGAAAAAGCCATAAACAGGGGTCATAAAAGATGTTTTCAGACTCACACTGTAAAATAAAATTCAAAAGGCCAAGTGCAAAGCGGGCAGTTGGTGGTCTTCTGGGTATTTGGATGCACGACTGGGCCCTTAAAGCAGTGTTGCAGGACAGTTTGTGATTCCCACTGCACCGGCACATTCGCGCGGCAGGAGAACAGAGCAGGCATTGTGTGCACACCCACACCGCACATCTACAGAGGTGAGTCCTCACCAGCAGGCGGAGAGCAAAGTGAGGAATCAGGGCTTGGATCATGATTCCAGCTTCTAAGTCACATCAGCACACTGCTTGGGGGTGAACTCTCCAGACATATAGATTGTTTCTTTTTATTTAGCTAAATGTTTTGGAAGTTACTGTCGAATTGTAAAAGTAGAATTTATACCTGGGTTCAAATTCTGATCTTGCCACAATCAATGGGCAAGTGATGTGATCTTTTTAAGCATGATTCTCCTCAACTATGTTCCTCTTTAATAAACAAAAAAGAAATAAATGCTTTTTTATAAAAGAAAGAAAAAGGGGGGGGAGTAACAGTACTATTCCTACAATGGTTGTAGGATTTAAAAGAATAATCAATGCAGGGCCGGTGTTGTGGTGTAGTAGGTAAAGCCGCCGTCTACAGTGACAGCATCCCACATGGGTACTGGTTCAAGTCCTGGCTGCTCCATTTCTGATCCAGCTCTCTGCTATGGCCTGGGATAGCTGTAGAAGATGGCCCAGGTCCTTGTGCCCCTGTATCTGCCTGGGAGTCCCAGAAGAAGCTCCTGGCTCCTGGCTTTGGATCAATGCTGCTCTGGCCATTGCGGCCATTTAGGGAGTGAACCAGTGGATGGAAGACCTCTTTCCCTCTCCCTCTCCCTCTCCCTCTCCTTCTCCCTCTCCCTCTCCCTCTCTCTCCCTGCCTCTGCTTTTTGTCACTCTGCCTTTTAAATAAAATAAATAAATCTCTTTTTTAAAAAAATAATAATTAATGCAAAGTAGAGAGCCTAATAAGTGCTCAGTAGGCTATGTATTTAATTGTAGATAAGAAAAATAGTATGTTTTCATTGTAGACAATGCATCGAAATATAAAGAAAACAGCCGCCACCCATAAATCTACCTTCCCAATGTAATCACTAACCACTACGGTGTATTTTCTGCCTTTGCAGATAGTGTTGCATGATGTATTTCTTTGTTAGGATGCTTTTCAAAGATTCAAGAATTAAAAGGTTAAATGTAATGAATACCCATATAACTTCTCTCTAGAGTCACTAATTATTTGTACTCTGCCATCTTTGCTGTATCTGTGTGTATGGGGGGTGTAGATTTTCCTACCAATGCCTTATGCTTTTCTGTGTTCTTATATTTCGCCTGCTTTGGATTCTCCTTGGTACTACTTCTAATTACAAAATCCAGGGAGTCTATGAGCAGGAGTCCATATGTACGTATTTTTTGCTTATATATTTGATTTTTTTATTCTTTTATTTATTTTTTGACAGGCAGAGTTAGACAGTGTGAGAGAGAAAGAGAGAGAGAGAGAGACAGAGAGAGAGGTCTTCCTTCCATTGGTTCACCCCCAAAATGGCCACTACGGCCGGCACGCTGCACTGATCCGAAGCCAGGAGCCAGGTGCTTCCTCCTGGTCTCCCATGTGGGTGCAGTTGTAAGTTGTAAGAAAGTAAGTTGTATTTATTATAACATTTTAGCCCTAAATATTTTTCTATGACTTTCCTAAAAACCAGGGCATTCTCCCACATAACCACAATGCCATAATCACAATAAAATATTAGTGATTATACCCAAATATCACTTAATATCCACTTCATACTCAAGTATTCTTATCTGTCCCCATGATGACTTTTCACTGTTCCCCCTCCCCAAATCAATCCAAGCATTGCGTTCAGTTATGCCCCTCTTAGTCTAGAACAAGCATCCCACCAATTTCAAGTTACTCTAAATATACTTTGTAATGATGCATACATTCCAGGGGAGGCACAGTCATAGCAGTCTCGGCTTAGACAAACACACGGTTTCCTCTGTTTTTCTACAAAACCAGGCTAAGATGAGACCTTAGTGCGTTAGCTTCTTTCACCTTTCCTGGGCCCTTCTGCTTCTTTACGAGAAGAAAAACAGTGAAACCCTTCCTTCATTTTAGCAGACAACGTTCCAGAAAGGTTTGACCCACTGCTGCCTCCCAGAGCACCCGAGCAGGCCCGGGGAAGGGGAAGCTGGGGCTCAGGCCGCCCTCCTCATCCAGGCTCCCTTCCCACAGGACATTTCCCGGCCCACCTGCGCGAGTTTCCCGGCTGCTTCCCTGTGCTTACTTCCTCAACTGGCTCCGCTCACTGAGGAACAAGGAATCTCTCACTGAAGAGGCTACAGTTTTCTTCTCAAATGGTGAAACTCAATGGAACTGTGTGCTTTCTGTATTATACAATTTCATAAAATCATAGCATAAAACGTCTGGCTCTTTCAATCCTTGCCAACACAATTCACATTATAATTCAATACTATCCTACGTACAGTAAATATTGTCATTAGTTTAAAACTGATGAGAATCTATCCCTCAGGGAACTCTTCTTATTTTAAAATAAAATAACCCAAACAGCCAATATTTGGTGGGTGGCTAAGTAAGTGTGGCAAACATCTATGATAGTTCAAGCTGTAGACATTAAAAACAGGTTCTTAAAGAGTTTTAATAACATGGGAAATACTTGTTAAATAAAGTGGGTGAAAATAATTGCTAGAAATTCAGAATGCTAAATATAGCACACACACACACACACACACACAACTAGAAAGATTTAGTTAAAGCTGCACTATGGGTGGCCAAAATTGCTTTTCTTAAGTATTTTTTTTCCTTCTGATCAAAACACAACAATGAAAAATGGAGCTTTGGAAAAATAGTATTCAAACATCCATGGCCCCTGCTTTACCAAACTACAAAAGAGCAAAATTTTAACACCAGACAATGTCTAACTTTTCAATCTGATTTTGTAGCATGAATTTGTGCTACTTTAATATAGAAAGACTCTGGCAAAAATCAGCCCACGAACCAACCAACCAATAGATAAATCTTTCATAATTCCCCACTTCCTTCTGAAGATGTTCAGGCATATCCTATTACCACAGCATTTATAATTATTCCATTTTTTCTTTACAGGCCCCTTGACAAAACTTATCAACACTTCTATTTAATCTGATGACATGCGTGCCAGTTGCCAAGCACGTAACAAACACCAGGTTATTCCACTGTCTTCATTCCGAGCAGAAATTGAAGCATACTTGCGAAGTATTGCCTGAACCCAGCGGCATACTCAGCACCGCACGGAGCAGCGGGCACTGTGGACCTGCGCCCCGAGCTGCAGACCCTCACAGCTAATGACCTGCGATCTACAGACTCATCTTTCCTCGAACCGCATGACTAACCTCCTGGACCCAAAGCCGAAGGAATTTATGGTTTTTCCAAGGAACATGATATTTGCTCTGACAGTTTTACATAGCTTCATCCTGAAGGCAGACAAAGAGCTGAGGTTTCGTCTTCGTTCGCCTTTCCTGGGATCAGGCCCTCTGATGGAAGGGGATCACTGGGAATCCATCCCTGGGCCTGGAGGTGTCAGAGGCAGAAACCAGATACACGAGAGTCCTGCTCGTGGGCCTCTGGGAAAATTTCTAACCGGCACTGCCCTCATCTGCCAGTCTCGGTTCCCCGTCTGTCTCCGAGGTTAGCACAATGCTGACGCCCCAGCATGGCCTGTAGCTAGCAGGGCTGGAGGCGTGGTCAACAGCCAGCGAGTGCCTCCTGCCCTGAGCCTTGGCAGGTCTCTGGATGCCCACCACTGCTCCTGCCTATCACCTGCACCCCTACCACTTCAATTTTATTTATTTGAGAGGCAGAGAGGGAGAGGCAGAGGGACAGACAGACAGGGAGCTCCTCTCTGCTGATACACCCCCCAAATGACCCCAACTGTTGGGGCTGGGCCAGGGTGGGAGCCTAAGCTGCCAATTAGTCGATACATCACGGCTGCCTCCCCAGTTCTGCCCTGGCAAGAGTTGGAATCAGGAGCTGGAGCTGAGAATAGAAGCCAGGCATTCCAATGCGGGATGTAGGCATCTTAATGGCTAGGCTAAATGCCCCTGCCATTCTAAAGTTACCGTCTCACATTCCATTCTTCTCCTCCATCCTGCAAGGGGATCTTCGCTTCTCTGACAGCTCCAATATCATCACTCCTTTTGAGCAGAGTTTTTATAAGCAATAGATAACACTAGACCCGGTGCATCTTAACCAGTTTCTACAAAGTGAAAGACAGACAGGAAACGTTATAAAAATCGGTGTTGTGAAATGGAACCAGACACAGTAAGTAGTAACCAGTAGGCACATTTAGTGGCCTAAAGGCTTGGTATCCCAAAGGACTGCTTTTTAAAAAGATTTTTGGAGACACAAACAGACAGAAGGAGAGTTCCCATGTGCTGATTCACCCCCCAAATGCTGCAAACACCCCTGTCTTCGAGAACTCAATCCAAGTCTCCCACAGGCCGCAGGAACTGAGTCTCTTGAAGTACTGCTGCCTTCCAGGGTCTGCAATAGCAGGGGGCTGGAGTCAGTACAGCTGGATACTGAGCCCAGGCGTTCCAATACAGGGCATAAACATCTTAACCAGTATTCTAATTGCTAGGCCAAACACTTGTCCCAAAATGGATTTCCCGAGGAATTGTTCATGGATTTTTTTTTGAGACAGAGATGTAGCCTTTTATAATGAGGTGGTAGCCATGCAGCAAAATGAGAAGAGGCATCTAGCTGTGGCCCCTAAGTACCTTCTAGAGCAGAGATACGATTTCTAGGATATCTATGAGTATGATGCAATCGGCTGTGGCTAGTGCGGCTAAGTGTCGGAGCTTCTCCATCAAGGCGCACCTGGCATGTTCGGAGACCCAGAAGAGGTTCAGAGGCTGGAAGGTGTGTGCGCAGGGAGGCAGGGAGGTGGGGGATGGCTGGAACAGGAAGGGCTGTTGTGAAAGGAAGAAGAAAGAGGCAAGCAGGGAAGGTTCACAAAGGGCCTTCCAGGGCCTGTTGAAGAGCTGGAAGTCGATCACGTGTTTAAGCAGAATTGCTGCGTTAACTGGATTCATGCTCTAGGAAAACTTCTCGCTGAAGCACAGAGAATGGGTTGAAGGGGGCAGAGTGGAGGCACAAAGGCCAGCTGCAGTGTTCAAGAACAGCATCTCAGGGGCCCAGATGAGGGTAAGGACCAGGAGGCTGAGAGGCATGTGTGGACTTGGGAGGCAGACAGGACCTGGTGATTGAGCAGTTTAGGGAACCAGTAAGGGAGAGAAGAGCCCAGGAGGACTGTCAGGTTCTGGTCAAGGTATCCCCACAAGGGCAGCCCTGAGTCAACATGGGAACCCTGGAGGAGCGGCACTTTAGGGATGGGGATCGCCTACTTGGTCAGGAAGTGCTGAGTTCCAAACACCTTTGGAAAATCTCCACAAGGGTTTTACCAGGCAGCTGGCTACCTCGCTCTGAAGGTCTGCCTTCCGTGCGTGGGGGCAGGAGCTGCCAGCACACACACTGTGAGTGATGCTGGAGGTGTCCACTGAGCAGAGACCCAAGGACACACCCGTGTATGTGACTTTTCTGTTAGTGTCAACTCATCCCACAGTCCCGCCCCAGGAGCACATTCTAGAAGAAGGCAGCATGTCACACTGGGGTTTGGGGGGGGGATTCCCAGGGTGGGGGGGAATAATCCTGAGGGTGATCTTCATTCCTGAGCACTTTAGCACCCACCAGGCCATGTGCTGTTATATACCCTTGCGCTATTGGATTTCACCTAATTCTGATAATCCTAGGTAACTATTATACTCCCCACCTTGGCAGCAAAAAGAGCTGGAACCTGGAGAGGCTCTGTAAATACACGGTAGCGGTAGGCATAGCATTCAGCTGTTAAGAACTTGAAGTGTGCAGTGGAAGAACTTCATCATTAATTTCATTTTAATTCAATTTTATTTCATTTTGAATAATGTTAATGCAAGTTCAGATTTAGTTTTTGGGAACCGTTTCAGTATGTATGGATTCACAAGAGAATGTGAATACGTTTTTGAAATCAGAATAAGTATTTCCAGTGAAAAATTAGCATTGGAATTGAGATGTGCCATATGTGTAAAATACATATCGGATTTTGACGACAGTGTGGAAAAAAAGAATATAAAACATCTTGTTAGTAACGTTTTATATTGATTACGTGTTGAAATAATACGCTGGCCAGATCAGGTTAAATAAAACATTATTAAATTAATCTCACCTGTTTTACAAGCTTTTTTTTTTTTTTTTCTTATATGGCTACTGGAAAACTTTAAATTCGCTACGCTGCTGGCTGCAGGTGTGTACCCCAGGCTGGGCGGCCGCCGGAGCAGCCCCTGGACAGGCCTTGGCATGGCAGGGCGGGGGAGGCGCGTCCTTGGGAGAGCGCGCGCACGCGCGCGTTCGTGCCGCTCGGCCGCTGCGGGATCGAGGCTCCCCAGGTGCCCACAACCAGCGGGCTTTCCTGTTTGCCTTTTTGAACTCTGTTTTCTCTGAGCCTTGGAGAGCCAGGGGCTGTGATGTCACTGTATAAACAGAGGGAAGGGCGGGGGCGAAAGTTGCCCTGGAGCGAGGCCGGCGGAGGAGGAGGGCTGGCGGGAGGATGGGGGTGGGGAGGGAGTTTTTTTTTTTAAAGGTGGCTGGGGCTACAGGGCGTGGGGGTAGCCTCCGATAAGGAAGGAGAATGGGACCGCCCGACCCTACGGTGGGGGCTGGGCGGGGGCCGGGGCTGCCAGGGCAGGGGCCTTGCAAAAACTATGGGACGCCCAGAGCTAATTCCCCTGATTAAAAATGCATTAGTTTGGAGGTGTCAGGGACACGCAGCTGTTTTCAAGGAAAGCCTGGCTCCACGCGGTCCTCCGCGGCCCGGCCGCCCGGCGGCTCCATCCCGGGCCGGACGTCAGCGAGCGCGCAGCCCGCCGACGCTTGTCCTCGCCGTGACAGGGCCCTGGCCAATGTCCTGCTGCTGCGGGTCGTGGTAATTTACATCCTCTCTGTGTACATTAACTTATCTGCAGCCGCGCTGGCTGCGCCCCTTCAGTCAGCCTGTCTCCGGCGCGGCCTGGGAGACTTCCCCGGCCCCGCGACCCAGCGAGCGCCCGGGGGCGCCGGGGGAGCGCGCCCGCCGCGCCCCGCAGCCCTGGGAACCGCAGCAGACTCCCAGTTCGGCCCCGGCCCGGGCGGTGCGCGCCGCGGGGCCTGGCGCTGGGGGCCCAGGCGGGGGCCGCTCGGGCTGCAAGCGAAAGAAACACTTAGTGGCTAATTCATGACTCATGACTCATGGGCAGGCTCCTCTTCAGTGACAGCCGGGACAGTTCCTGGTTATTTGTAGCCCCCCGGCTTCCATTTCGCTGTAATTAAGCAGTCATTGGAGGGTCATTTCGTAGCGGTTATAGGTTTCCCTGTTTTAATCATGCTTGAAGTTCCAGGGGGGCAACAGGGAGTGGAAGGGGAGGCTGGGAAGGAGGCGTGGAGGGCAAGAGGGTAATGGTCTCTGAGAAGGCGTGCACTTTGCATAAGTCTTTCGGTGACAGGCCCGGGTGTGCAGGCTGCAGACGCCGACCTGCCGGCCGGGCGCGCGCGCGGGCCGGGTCCTCTTCCGTGACACCGGCGGTCTTCCCCGAGAAGGGCTCTGGCCGTTGTGCAGTCAGATGTTGGATTTTCTTCCTTCCCCCTCTGGCACCACACTAATCATTCTCTTTAATCACTGTAGCTTTTTAATGAGGCCAAGTAGGTATTTATGGAGCCGTCTGTTCTCTAAACGCTAATGCTTGATAAGTCATTTATAACTTATGGGGGGAGGGGGGAGGCTGCTTTGCAAGGACCAAACCCAGAAGAAAGGAAGTGAGAATAAAGCCGAGACGAGTTCGCTTGGAAAAATCCACCGTATCGCCAACTCCTAGACGGTCCCAAGCCCTCGTGGGAAATGTTCAATCCATCAGGCGTAAGAACAAGGAACAAGCAGAGTCTGTCCCAACTTTCGTGAAAATTTTCTGGCTGTCATTCTTGATTTTTTTCATTCCCTCTACTTTGTTTTTTTCCTTCGGCTGGTTCATGTCTTCTTTAGATAGCATTTGAAGCTTCCACTCCAAGGCCAGTTCTACAAAGTTCTTTAAAGAACATTTGGAGAGCACACGGGTGCAAAATGCAAAGTCTGGGAAGCCATAAAAGACAGCAACACGAGATGCTGTCACTGCTAAGGGGAGGTGCCCCAGGAAGCAGCTGCTGAAGATGTGCTTAGAGCTGCAGTGTGGGGCAGCCTTGCCTGCAAGAGGGCAAAGGAGAGAGAAAACCTGTGCAGGGACGAGCAGGAGAGAGCAAGGACGGGATCCAGGCACACACCGCGGACCAGAGCGAATGGACGCATCAGCCAGCACGGGATGTTTAACGTGCGGGAAAGAGACTGAGAACTTCGCCACCAACAAAGGCAGGGAAGTGCTGATACATGCTGCAACCCGGAGAACTTGAAAACGGGAAGCCAGTTACAAAAGACCACGTATTATATGATTCCATCCACGGGGAATGGCCACAGAGGCAAGTCTGTGGAGAAAGGAAGTAGATTAGTGGTTCCCTTGTACTGCCGGTGGAGCAGGGGGTTGGGAGAGGAGGGAGTGACTGCTAGAATTGATGACAGCAATGGTTCTACAACTCTGAATATATAAAGCCTATACCCATGGACTTAGCCACTTTAAATGGGTGAATCATAGGGTGTGTGAATTACATCTCAATGAAGCGGTTACCAAAAAAGGTTTTCATAAAGTTAAATAGACGCAAACCCCTGTAAAGAGCTATTAAAAAAATTCTCTTGCTGCGTATGCTGCTTCCTTCTCCATCACAGTGTAAGCCAGCAGGTGATGTCCCTGAGGATGGCTGAGACAGGGCCTCTGCCTGGTTCTCTGTTTGGCCCACAACAATGATGCACATGGAAAGAACTCAACATGAAATTTGCAGAGAGGAGCATGCAAATAGCCAGACTGGCGTCGTTCCCACGTGCACCACACTCAGCCTACCCTCTCTGCGCTGTATCTTCTGGCTTTCCACAGTACCTGTTGTTTAGGTTTTTATTAGCATTACTCATATAGCCAGTCACAGAAACTAATAACACAATTTTGATAATTTTGTGCCATGCACTGTGCATATATTTACCTCTAATCCTTATAAAACCCAGCAATGTAAACCAACTGAACCCAGGTCTGTCTGGCTCCCAAGGCTTCAATCTGTTATAAACATTGCCTGCTAAGAATACTAAGCATGAAGGCAAAGAAGCGCATTGACACACATGCATAGCAAATCAGCCCAACTCACGTACAGAAGGGACCAAAGTACCCTCTGGTACCAAAGTCTGGTTTCTGTGTTGAAATTGAAAGAAGTGTCCAGAAACATCATAAACACCTTACTCAAATTACTATGAATTTTCTTTAAAATGATAGCTTTATAATAACCTTGGATTATACATGCAACAACTATGAAAGGCTTACCTTGTACATAGCACTAAGTCAATCCCTGGGAAGGGTGCCCGAAACAATTCACGTGGGAGCTTATGCTTGCATCTGCCATGAATACCACTGTGCCTTGTTTAAAAGAACAAATGAGTACCTAATAGGTTTGTCTAAGTAGTACACAGAAGGTCTGGATAAACATGAGCTGAAAAGTTCTGGTTTCCCAAGACTTCTTCCTAAAAGTAGAAACATTTTTATGAAATATTAAGGAAAAGACCCAGCCCATGCGTAAAGGGCTGCCTAAGTGGCCCCGCAAAAGTAGCTGGGGAGGAACACAAAGGCGAGGACGTCCAAACGATCTGAACACCACTGTGGTGTGTGCTTGGCCTTCAGCATGCTTCCTGGTGTTCGTTCAATGGTTAATGTTTCCACGATTCCAGATGCACAGCCCAACAAGACTCCCAGTTCCCAACTCATCTCATGAATGTTAGTTAGTTTATTAAGCTTCTATCTGTACTAATTATCACAAACACAAAGCCCTCCAATTAAAAGTTCTATTTTCTCCAATTTTGCTTAAGAATTTTGTCTCTAGGTTTACAATAGCCCACTTTTTATAGTTGGAAAAACCAAGTCCTTCCTGAAGCTATTTATTCAAACTGCTCTTAAAGATTCATGACAACATCAAGAAAAAAAAAATCTCAGCAAAGTTCTTCCTCCAACTGTTAGATGCACCTTTTCCCTCTCCTTCCCCAAACTGGTGAGAGGTGTTTGTACCTTCTGCTAAACAAACAAATAAAAAAACCTATCTATCTATCAATCCAATCTATGTCATTTATATATATATAAATTGCTCTGTGCTAAGTCTGGAAAGGAGGTACAATTCAACTCCTAAGTGTGGAAAAACAATCCATAGTTCTCCCTCTCTTTTTCATACGGGAGATTCCAGAAGTAAAGTGCCAAACACTTAGGCTGATGGGCTTCAAGAAATTTACTCGGGACTTTGGAATGTGCCTAGGTACCACTGTGTCTAGGGAACACACATCCATCCCTAAGCATATGTGGTTGTCACCCTCTAGTGGATGATCTATGATAATAGCTGGCAGCTTCCTGTGGGGCACAAGAGCCAATGTCATCCAAGAATGACCTATCTTGAAGAGGTAGATGACAGATAAGACTGCACAGAACTCTTGGGTCCTGAACGTGTACTTCCTAGGAAAATATGTGTTCGTGGGCTGTTTGCTCAGGCTGCAGCTCTCTGCTGCTTTTGAGTCTATGTTTGTGTTTCCTACTAGTGTTGGAGATTTTCAAGAACAATGCGTATTTCCTTGAGGGAGACTTCTCCTAAGCTGAGACTTTTTCCTAGGTAATTTATTCCCAGAGATTGTTTGCATCCAGATTGGGCTAGAATGCTTTCTTTATCTGCAGACCTACTGAGTACTTTCCCAAATTGAATGACTTAAGCTGGCTAGGGAAGTTGTGGAACAATAAATACTGTCTCGGTAGTCACCGTTGTGTAAGAAGCCTAAATATAGATACTTGGAGACTCTGTGATAGAATTTTAGAGGTAAAAATGGAAATCCTTAAGGCTTCAAGTCTCAACACCAAGCACTAGATCGGAAATGATGACATCCTAAAAATGATATCTGTCATGGAATTCATTAGTATTAGAAGAAACAAACTAGAGTGACATGATTTTCCTCTCCCCGTTCTGTTAAGTCACTGAAGAACTACACTTTTCAAACCGACTGGTACTGAACTGCTGCCTCACAGAGTTTCCAGGAGGGAAGGGTGGTAGCACAGGAAATGCCCCATATTCTCAGAAGCCTACACTGTGGGTGCTTGCATTTGCTCTGGGAGAACTTAGTGAAAGAATCCATTTCTTTGGAAGACGCATATGATTTCTTGAAGATCTGTTTATAGATGGAGGAGTTGTTTATAGGTAGAGGAGTTGAATGTTTGCAGTCAGGGATGACCTTGGTTCTAAAGCTGAGGTTGAAGGGGAATTAGAGCCTGGAGAAACGAAATGCCCCTTATTCACTTATTCTTGGTAGCTGAAGAAGCTGAGGCAAGGCAAGGTTAGGCAGAGTTCGCATAGCGCGGGAGCCACACGGCTTGCATCACACAGGAGCCCAGCTCTCTGCAGCTCTCCTGGGCCCTGCTCTTCAGTCTGCATCACCGTTGTCTCCTGGTTGGAATTTTCTTAGTAATGATGATGAGGAAATCAGGTTCCCAGCCCTATTCATAGCAGCATGTACTCCATTTGGCTAAAAAGAAAAGTTTTCTTGTAATAAAATACGTAATAGAAAACATATTTTAACCATTTTACACGTACAGTTCTGTGGTATTAAATACATTCACACTGCTATGCAACCATCGCTCAGCCCTTGGCAACCACCCTTGCACCGTCTGTCTCGATTCATTTGCCTGCTCTAGGAACCTCACATAACTGGAACCATACAGTATTTGATCTTTTGCTTATGACTTACTTCTCTTAGCATCATGTCCTCAAGGTTCATCCATGTTGTAGCTTGTGTCAGAATTTCCTTCACTTTAAAGGCTGAACAATATTCCATTGTGTGTATGCATACACACATTACATACTGTTTTTTTCCATTCATCCATTGACGAACCTTTGGGAAAATATTTTTAAAATTCATAACAAAAACAATACAAACATTTAAGATATAAAAGTACTTCTGTAAGAGGCTTGTTGTCATTTTTTTAAAAAAAAAAAGACTACAGGAATTGCTAAAGGATCATGATTCTGTGCAGAGTTATTTTAAATTAAAGCCATAGAACGTAGTTTGCTTATCTTCATATTCTCTACCACTGCTGCCCACCTCATCCCAACACCACATAGGGTCACCTGTGGCAGGCCAGATTTTCAAGTCAGACACAGGGAAAATCAAATGCTATCTCCCTTGTTATGGATTTTCCTTTTTCTTAAAATTAATTGATTTTATTTAGTAGATAGTGAACTGATTATTTCAGTAAAGCTAACATACCCATCTCTTCACCGTTACCATTTGTGTGTGTGTGCATGTGTGTGTGTGTGTGCGTGTTGAGTGCAATAAGAACATTTAAGTTCTGCTCTCTTGGCAAACTTCATGTAAACAATACAGTATTATTAACCATAGCCACCACGCTGTACAGTAGATGTCCAAAACTTCTTCATCCTACATAACTGAAACTTTGTATGCTTTGACAATACCATCCAATTCTCTTCCCATTCCTACCCATGATAACCATTTTCTGTGCTCTGATCCTGTGAATGCAACTTTTTAATATTCTCTATATAACTGAGGTCATGTCATTTTTTAAACAGAAAACAAAAAAAACTTTCCATTGATTATTCCAGAGAGGATACGAACATTCCTGGCAACTATCTGGTAGAAAGAGTATTCTTCTGGAAGAACAATGTATGAGCCAGCCTTTTTGTATTAACAAAGGCTCTTAGTTTAAAGAAGCTGAGCTAATTCTAACCAGTTGAGCCCAAAAGAAGTTTATTGAAAGAATATTGTGCAGCTCACGGTATTGCTGGGTGGATGGAGAATCAGGTTTGAAGCTTCCAGAAACAGTGCCCAAAAACATGCTCAAAACCAACCTGGGCTGGTGCCACGGCTCAATAGGCTAATCCTCTGCCTGCTGCGCCGGCGCTCCAGGTTCTAGTCCCGGTCAGGGCGCCGGATTCTGTCCTGGTCACTCCTCTTCCTGTGCAGCTCTCTGCTGTGGACCGGGAGTGCAGTGGAGGATGGCCCAAGTGCTTGGGCCCTGCACCTGCATGGGAGACCAGGAAAAAGCACTTGGCTCCTGGCTTCGGATCAGCGCCAGCTGCAGCAGCCATTGGGGGTTGAACCAATGGAAGGAAGACCTTTCTCTCTGTCTCTCTCTCTCTCACTGTCCACTTTGCCTGTCAAAAAAACAAAAACAAAAACAAACAAAAAAACGACCTGAGTAAGAAAATACCATGAAAAGGTGCAACAGACAGTGGGGCTCTTGCATGCATGGGTGTGAAGAGGTAAGTACAGCCAACCACCACTTCCCTCTTCTGCTCCATCTGAACTCTGCACCTGCTGCTGCTTTCCAAACCTGGATGCCTGGAGCACCACCTCAAAGGCCTCCCTGAAGTTGTAAGACAGGTCCCACACAAGTGTAGCCACTAGTGGGGCATGATCGCATGCCTGCGCCCGGGTACAAAGTGGCTGGGAAGTTTTGAGTTTTCTGCCTGGTGTAGAAGAGATGATGGGAAGTGTGTTCAAAAGGCACGAGGCAGCCCCTACTGAAAGTAAAAAACTATGAATATGTTCTCCCTAAGAACTGTAAGGTCAAGGAGCAGATAAAATCCTATCCAGAATAGTTAGAATAAGCAATTATTTTAAAACATCACTTACTCCCGGTGTGGAGAAAGTAGAAGGAACTGGTAAGGGTTTAGATTCGGCCACCACTGCGCAATAAACTTAGAAAGCATCATCAGAGGACTTCTTCCTCTAGAAACAGACTGAGCCTGGATAAGGAAAAGCAGAGTTCAGCAAGAACTGATAGTGGCTGAAATGTTTAAGGACCAAGCCATACCTTCTACTTAAATGTTTGAATTATTGTTCTTGTATTAATTCTTCTACACTCAGATAGTAAAAGTTAAGTATGTTGTCTCATAAAGTATCAAGTTGAAACAAAGCTCAAAAAATAAAAATAAATGAAAGTGCATTTATGTTGGAAAAGCAGAAGCTACAAATCAAATGTTAAAGCCTTTATTTGTATTTTCACATTTCATTGACTGACCCTTCGATACTCAACCAAACACCACCAGGCAAACAGACATATACCTGGAAGGAAATGTCCAAAGGGCTGGAGCTGCTGACT
Source organism: Oryctolagus cuniculus (assembly GCF_051225735.1). Classification (NCBI taxonomy): domain Eukaryota; kingdom Metazoa; phylum Chordata; class Mammalia; order Lagomorpha; family Leporidae; genus Oryctolagus; species Oryctolagus cuniculus. Next base: position 55,276,457 of record NC_142876.1, on the reverse strand, counting down.
CTGACCTACTGGAGGTGACAAATAGGAAGGAAATCATGTGCATTGCCTTGAAACAAAACTTGGAATAAGCTATCAGAGTAAAAGCCTAGTTTCATCTGAGAAATTGTTTTTCCCCCAAAATGACCTCAAAAGAGCCAATTTCTAAGTATCACAGGTTGTCATAATTTTTTAAAAAGAACACTTTTATGAAAATCTATATTCAGAAAATGATCAGGAAATACCATTCATGACAGTTAAAGTCAAGAGCTAATCCCATATCAAAGAAATCCGTAATATATATATGTAATTTTCCGCTAGCATTAGTCCTTGAATTTTTCAATTATGTGATGCATGTTAGAAAAAAAGTGCTCATTAAATACACTAAATTTGATGGAGAGGCAAAATTTTAAATCTGTATTTCAAATATTCCTTGTACATTATTTGATTATGTGAACTGATTTGGTTATAAAAATGCTATTTAGCAGAAATTTTCTTCCTTTAAGTGGTTAAGGGCAATATATAAATTACACTTCTTAAGAGATTTATAATCTAATAAGTGCACCACAGGAAAAAAAAAGGAAAGTATAGTGAATTTTACTGACTTGTCCAAAGCAGAAAATGAAAATCATAGCTGGATTAGAAGAATCTATCCTGAAATAAATTTTCCAGATCATCTTATCCATGGTTGACAAATACATAGGGTACAAATAGACACTTTCGCAGTTTCTATCCAAGGCAGACAAGTAATCAATCTCAGTAATTTCTAACTGAGCTGAAACATACATAGTCTCAGAACTCTTTTTTTTTTAAAGATTAATTTATTTATTTGAAAGTCAGAGTTACACACAGAGAGAAGGAGAGGCAGAGAGAGAGAGAGAGAGAGAGAGGTCTTCTATCTGTTGGTTCACTCCCCAGTTGGTTGCAATGGCCGGAGCTGTGCCAATCCCAAGCCAGGAGTTTCTTCTGGGTCTCCCACACGGGTGCAGGGGCCCAAGGACTTGGGCCATCCTCTAATGCTTTCCCAGGCCCTAGCAGAGAACTGGATGGGAAGTGGAACAGCCAGGTCTCAAACTGGCACCCATATGGGATGCTGGCACTGCAGGCAGTGGCTTTATCAGCTACGCCACAGCACCGGCCCCTCAGAATTCTTAAAACAGACTGGAACTTTTAGAAGAGAGAGTCCAGTGGTGGTTACAGAGGCTGTGGGGAGGGATAGACAATGAGAGGGGAGAAGCTGATCAATGGGAACAAAGTCTCAGATGGGAGGAATAAATTCTGGGATTCTAATGCACATCACGGTTGCTATAGTTAACAATAATGTATTGTATTTCAAAGCAGCTAAATGATGATTTTAAATGTTCTCCTCACAAAGAAATGATAAATATTTGAGGTGATGGGTATGCTATTTACCTGCCTGGATCACCCCACAAGGTAGACATTTAGTGGATGCATCCTGAGCAGCTCAGCCCTCTCGGCAGCATTTTCAGTTGTTTGTTCTGGTATTTAATCCTGCATTTTAAATAATGTGCTCATACTTATATTTATCCATTTATCCATTATGTATTAATGGTTGACAGACATCTGGACTCTTCTACACACCCCTTCCCTCCCTTGCCACTCTTCTCATTTTAAAGTTCATGGGTTAATCCCATAATGAGTGTTTTCATCGTTACAACTACGAAAATATTCTTGATTATATTGCTAGATCTTCCAGTAAAGTAGTGCTCTGCAAGTTAATTTTCTTCCTTGTAAAACCTCTTTTGTTTTAGAGTGAGCAGTTTCCTCATTCTCATTTACTTGGTTTTCTTGCCGCTTACTTGGTTTTCTTTGCCGCTGCAGCCCAGTTTTCCCACTCGGGCAGCTCTGAGAAAGGCCTCTCAGTACAAATTTCCACGTAGGAGTAGCCCCATCCGTTTCCTTTTGCCAGAGACCTCCCTCCTGCACCTGCTCTGGTTCCCAGGGCTGCTCCCTGGGTCTCCGCACAGCAGGTTTCTTGGTGTGATCCCCTGCATCTCTGCAGTGCTAGATTCCCTCTCCCCGGGACTCCATGTCTGTCTGCCTTTTTTTTTTTTTTTTTTTCCCTTCTCCCTTATTTTGGTGTAGCAGCCTTCAAGAATTCCCCGGGACAGAATCCATGGAAGGTAACTTTTTCTGAGACTGTCCCTGTCTGAAATTACCTTTATTCAACTCTCACACTTTGATTGATAGTTTTCACAGGGTATCAAATTTAAGCTAAAATGTTATTTTTACTGAGAACATGGAGTCATTACTCATTGTCTCCAACTTCCAGGGGTGTTATTGGAAAGCTCATTCCTGATCTCTTGTGAGTGACCCTTTTCTCTACTTTTGACTTTTATATTACTTTTGTTTTCTGTATTCTACAGTTTCACAACGATGTGCTATCGTTTTGACACTTGAAAGGTCTCTGTTGTTCAGTCATAGGAAAAATTGTGTATAAAGATAATTCATACCTACGTTTGTTCTTTCCTTCCATAATGCTTACCGGTGAGATACAGGGTTGATTCTTTACTGTTCTCATCTTCTCTCTTTCGTTTTTCAACTCTGTTTCATTTCTGCTTTTCAGAAGAGTTTTGTCAGCTGATCTCTAGACATTTTTAACAATTTAAAAAAATTTCTGTTTAATTGATGGGAATTTTTATTCTTTTTATATCATCCTAGTCTGTTTCATGGATATGATAGCACCAAGAATACTGTAGTTTGATTTTAAGAAATTTTCCTCTTTTCTTGCAATGCCTCTGTTTCTTCCAAGCTCTTTAGCTTTGCTGTTTATTTTGGACTCCATCTCCTACTGCAGGCTTTCTTAAACCACCAGTTGCTGCTAACCATCAAATTCTATTTAAGAACGAAACACTAGATGCCTGATTAGGAGTTGGTGGTGGGTAGCAACTGGGCGACACTACCCTTGTCAGGTACTCCCATGCATCTCTAGCTCCAGGTCCCTCGTCTGGGTGATTCAGTGTCCCAGAGAAGAGTATTGCAGCTTTACCTGCGGATGCAGGACTGGCTGCTCTATGAGCTTGGGTGGGAAAGAGGATTGAGGAGTGGATTTTCATGTCATCCCTTGTTCTCCCTGTCTTTAGCCCATCCCCTGCTCTGTGCTAATTGACCTCCGTTTCAGTGGCTACAGGACTCAGCCTCTGTAGGAGCTAAGTCTCCTATTTCCTGTTGAGGGTGGGAGAATGGGCATCCAACTGCATCAACTGGGAGAAGGAATTCTGGGCCCTATAGCTCTTATGTGGATTTTTAACCGATTGCTACCGGAGGATGATTTTTGAGTGAAGAAGGGAGAAAAAGTTGTAGCTTGGTTATGTTGACAAGGGAGAACTTGCCGGCAAGTTGTTGAGCATCCTGTGCTCAAGCAAGGTGGCTTAAACAACAGAATTGTCTGGCCGTGCCATGCTGGAGGCTAAGCTGATATCAAGATGTCTGTCTTGGGCTGTGAGGGAGAACCTGGCCCATGCCCGTGCCCATGCCCAGCATCTGGTGATTGCTGGCTATCTTTGTCTTCTCTGGCATCTGTCGCATCATTCAGATCCTTGCATTCATCTTCACATGGTGTTCCCCCTGTGTGCATTCCTGAGTCCAAATTGTCCTCTTAAATTTTTTTCTCGGATTAAGGTCCTAAACTTAAGACTTGAAACCATCAAACTACATAGGGGAAACACTGCAAGACATTGGCCTAGGCAAAGACTTCTTAGACAATACCCCCACAGCACAGGCAATGAAAGCAAAAGCAGACAAATGAGAGTACATCAAGCTAAGAAGCTTCTGCATAGAAGAGGAAACAATTCACAAAGTGAGGAGACAACCAGCAGAATGGGAGAAAATATCTGCACACTATGCATCTGATAAAGGATTAATATCCAGAATATCTAAGAAGTCCAAGAAACTCAACAATAACAACAAAACCAATCCAGTTAAGAAATGGATAAAAGATATGAATAGGCATTTTTCAAAGGAAGACATCGAAATGGCCAATAAACACATGAAAAAAATGCTCATGATCACTAGCCATCAGGGAAATGCAAATAAAAACAATGATGCATCACCTCACTCCAATTAGAATGGCTATTGTCCAAAAATAAAAAAATAACAAATGCTGGTGAGGATATAGAGGAAAGGGTACCATAATACATTGTTTATGGGAATACAAATTGGTATAATCATTATGGAGATTCCTCACAAAACTAAAAATATGTCTACCATATGACCCAGTCATTCCTTGGGGTAGACCCAAAACAAGTTAAATCAGTTTATGAAGGAAGAACTTGCACTCCCATGCATGTAGCAGTTCAGTTCACAATAGCAAAAAGTATGGAATCAACCTAAATGTCCATCAGCTGATGACTAGATAAAGAAAATGTGATATATATATATATATATATGAATATTACTCAGCCATAGAAAGAATGAAACCCTGACTTTGCAACAAATTAGATAGAACTAGAGATCTTTATGCTAAATGAAATAAGCCAGACCCAGAAAGACAAATATCATGTTTCCTCCTTACAGAGACAATAAAAATTGTGTGGATGTCATATCATTTGGTATATAGTTACAAATACTGCTTCACTGAAGCTTACCATGCATATGATAATATACCCTTCTTTCCCCACATTATGATCATTATCCTGAATCTCTCACTTTGAAACATTAATATCTATTTTCAAGAAAATTAGTATATATGTGTATAATTTCTACATATTAAGTGAATGTGGCAAAATGTCAAAAATTATTCAATGTTTTGGCCGGTACCATGGCTCACTAGGCTAATCCTCCACCTGAGGTGCCAGCACTATGGGTTCTAGTCCAAGTTGGGGCGCTGGTTCTGTCCTGGTTGCTCCTCTTCCAGTCCAGCTCTCTGCTGTGGCCCGGGAAGGCAGTGGAGGATGGCCCAAGTCCTTGGACCCTGCACCCGTATGGGAGACCAGGAAAAGCACCTGGCTGCTGGCTTCGGATCGGTGTAGCACGCCGGTTGTAGCGGCCATTTGAGGGGTGAACCAACGGAAGGAAGACCTTTCTCTCTCTCTCTCTCACTGTCTAACTCTACCCGTCAAAAAATTATTCAATTTTTAAAAGATTTATTATTTTATTTATCTGAAAGGCAGAGTTACAGAGAAAGGAGGAAGTGAGAGAGATAGAAAGGTATCTTCTATCCACTGGCTCAACCTCCAAATGGCTGCAACAGCTGGAGCTGGGCCAGACCAAAGCCAGCAACCAGGAATTTCATCTGGGTCTCCTGAATGCATGAGACCAAGCACTTGGGCCATCCTCTATTGCTTTCCCAGGACTTGAACCAGCATCCATATGGGATGCCAACATCCAGGCTGCAGCCTTATCTGCTATGCCACAGTGCTGACCAGAGCTGGGAATTAACCCAGGAACTCTGATGTGGGATGTGGGCATCTCAACCAGAGTGTTAACCACTAGGGAAGTGCCTGCCTCTAAGTTCCCCCTTTTTATAAGTACACAAATCATATGGGATTACAAGCCCGCCCTAACTCAGTAGAACCTCATCTTAATTAGATCTTCAAGAGCCCTGTGTCCAAATAAGATCATAAGCAGAGGTACTAGGATTTGAGATTTTCAACTTAACTTTTTGGAGGACACAATTTAACTCATAATACATTCCATATTTGATGTCCTCTGATTAGAGTGACCCAATACCCCCCCCCCTTTTTTTAGAACAGTCTAGGTTCACACATTGTCCCTGCTTAGTTATTAACAGTGTTTTCCACTCAGGTGGAATGTCCAGGAATGTCCAACAATGATGTGTTCACCTACATATATGATCCTTCTACTTGTAGGAAATTCTCAACACAAAGGACTTTATTATCATTCCCAGTGGATTCTGGACACAAATATATGGGATCTTATTTTCACATTTTCTGTTTTGATTTTGTAGAGAAAGTTGCATATATGTGTACATGTGTTTGTTATTTCTCTTATGAAAAATATGACTATATAGGTATGTATAAATATATAACATGTATATATATAATAAATCATATATATGGCTTTAAAACACACAAAAATTTTGTTGTGATAAAATAGCAGGGTGTATAGCACAATATTGAGCCTTTAAAACAATTTCTTTACAAAAATGAAAGAAGAAACCAAACATAGTTTTAGGTTGCTAACAATAAACAAACTTCCAGCAGCTCAAGAAAATTGGAAACTCAGAACTCCCAGGGTTCATGGAGGCTCTGAATTTGGCCAAATCAACTGCTTTGAACCCATATTTGTTATGGGACTGGGGACTGCTCAGTTCTTTCCATGGCAACGGGCTGTGCTGTCATAAACACTACAGGATGGTCTTCAGATGATCCAGCAGTTGCTGGATTACAAGAGAGATAAGATCTTATTAAAAATACAAAAGTTGGAGCTCACACACTGGAATATGGAGATGTATTGACAAGAGGATTTGCATTATATACAAACAGTTCTTTCTCACTTGACCTCATAAAGAAAAGGCCCTGTTAGGTGAAAAGCAATATGGGTGAATGTTGGCCTTCCCGAAACAGTTCTTACACAAATTACCTACCAACAGAAAGGTCACAAGGAGAGGGAAAAGCAGATGTAAGTGCCCTCAGAAGTGTGATCTGTGCCTGTATTCAAGAGCACCACTCCACCACAAGGGTATTTCTTGGTTAAGAACTCTGTTTTTCGTGGAAAGATAAAGCTTGTAGAATTCTATTCTAATTAGAAAGCACATCATCATCTTATGAAATTTAGACTTACACTAAACATATACAGTAAAGTCACGTATGATTTTAGGTCACTCGAGAAGTTCTAGACTGGAATTGTGCTGGATATGGAGTTTGATATCTTCCCTATCTCACATGGCATTATGTCATGCGCTTGATCCCATGTCATTAAAAACGCTTGAAACATGACACAGAATGAATGCCCAATAGTTCATCATATGGATGCACCATAGTTTATTTAACCATTTTCATATTGTGGGTGGAGGTTGCTTCTAAGTAACCTAGTTGGTGAATATTAAAAGTAATGTAGTAATGAGCTTCTTATAAATACATCTTCATTCGTATTTCCTATCATCTTATTAAAATACGTTGCTAGGACCAAAGCTTTAAGGAAAAAATTGTGAGCACTTTTATGATTCTCTCACTAAAAACAGCTTTTTCACAGTTTTTTTCTATTCTTACTTATACACATTCCCACATGCAATTTATTTTAAATTTTCTCCTTTTCAAAAGCAGGTTTTTTTAGAATTTTTATTTGGATTACATTAAACCCATACATTTAAATGGAAAGAATTGACATTTTTACAATTCTCGGGAACTTCATATATATATAAAATATGTATCTCCATTTATTCAAATATTCTTTTATATCTCCCAATAAACGTTTTGTAGTTTTTTTTTCACATTGTTCTCACACATTACTTGGACTTTTACATTTTGTTGCTATGTGAATTCAATCTTCTTGTCACTGTACTGTTTAATCAGAGATTGCTAGAGTGTAAGAAATATGGGTAGTTACTAACTTTAGAAATATTATATTATAATCTTCAATTTATTAATCTATCTCATTCTGTAAATGAAGTTTCGAGTTGGCTGGTATGTGTGTGCATGTAAGTGTATGTGTGATGTGGTATATAATCATACCAGCTAGAAAGTCTTATATGTTGGCTTTTTCTTCCCCTGCCTTCTTCTTGAGTTCTTGGCTCTTACATTGGCCAAATTTTTCAGAGCCCTTGTCTAATGAATGTCATAAATGGCATCTTTGATTGGTACCTACTGGAGATGAGAATAACTTCTTCCATATTCTACTGTTAAATACAACATGAGTTCTTAAGTGTAAGACTGGAATAGGGTAATGCATATCTAAAAGGGCTGTGGGGGTTACAGAATAAGTGGAGCAGAGGAGCTATGAGACAATAGAACTCGCTGGGGACAGGGACAAACTGGAGAGTGCTCCGTGCAGGGATGGGGACCTTTTTCCTGCCAAGGGTCATTTGAATATTGATAACATCACTCACAAACCATATAAAATTATCAACTGAAAAATTTGCCTGCTGTTGATTTATTGAATTTTGAGTCCTGCCTGCAGTTGCTTTGGCAGGGCCAGACTGAATGATTTTGCAGGCCTCACAAGGCCCATGCTCTAGGAGTTCTCCACCCTTGTAAGGGACCTGCACAGCAGATACTTGGCTTATGTCTGTCACACCATATGAAAATGTGGGCCTATTGTTATTAGATCTTCTAGTTTTCCAAATTGGAAACCCTACTCTTACTTTCTCTCTCCCTCCGTCTCTGTCTCTTTTGTACATAACAGAAAACATCTGATTTTCACATGCCACGTCAGGCAGTCCTCCAGGGGGTGGCCTCAACTATCTCTTCCAAAGCTTTCCAGACAATTGCTCCTCACTGCAAATGGACTCTTCTGATTGATTGATGCTCTTCCTTGCCTTTGATCAATGTGGCGATGTCATGCTCTCCCAGGTCAGTCTTAAGCCACACCAGATGAGAGACAGACACTCTTTGCGTGAACAGGAGTGTTCTTTTTGCTCTGCCCGTGAGACCCTTATTCTACTGGTGGCAGGGTATGGAAGGCAGGGGTGTAGTCAACATCGAAAGTGACCACTTTTTAGGAACGCAGTGATTATAGCCTAAGTTCAAGAGAAAGTCTGAAGATGTTGTAATTCTTATTTATGCTCCAAATATCTAATGATAAATTTAGTATGTCCAGCCAATGATTTTGCCTCCATATTCTAACAGCTGGAATTTGTGGTGATCTTCACCGAAGCACAGTAGCAACCTTTGAGAGTCACGGAAGCCTATAGCATGGTGGCCTATCCAGCATCATGAGCAAAGAGGCAGCCAATGCTGAATAACGGCAGTAGGGACTGCAGAGGCAAGACCTGTTTTGTATCAGTGCAATTTCTGATAACCCTGGCATTTTAAATAGTGACAGAGTTTGTGGAAGAAAATATCGAATCAGCCAGTTAGTGCAGTTGTCAGTAGCATCACAAAGGAGTAGCTTCTGGGCTTGCACAGCAGGAGACAATGCCTGGACTGATGGAAAATCTTCATATGCACTGACAGCAGCATGAACATAAAGGGAGGCATCTCTTATTTACCTGTTATTCTAAGTCTCCACCAGTAACTCAGGTCCCTCACTGGGGCCCACACATTCGGGAATATTTAATCAAATTGCTTATACACATCTACCTAAGGTCCCACATACCACAGAGTTGCCTTGCCTGACCATATGTGTGTGAGTCTATTTTTCGACTCCAGTCTATTCCATCAGTTTAGATGTCTCTCCTTTCACCAACATTACATTGCCTTAATCACTACAGCTTTATAATAAGTCTTGACAACTGGACATGTAAGACCTTTAGCTTCAGTCTTCTCTGAAATTCTCTTGGATCTTCTTGAGTCTGAATTTTCATATACAGTTTACATTGGTCACACAACCCCACTAACCTGTTGATAAATTGATTTGGATTTTGTTGAGCCTATAGGATGGTTTGAGGGTTATTGCTATTTTTATTTTATTGAGAATTCCAATTAATCAACTCAATTTAGTCCCATCTTCATTATTATTCCATTTAGTACAGCCTTCTTTAAATCTCCTCAACAACATCACACAGGATTTGGTAGAGAAATCTTTCACATTTTATTCTAAATTTCTTTCTGGGTCTCCTGGGCTTAGTCTTCCTCTCTATTTTGTTTACCTGCTAGTATTTCCTAAGACTCTGTCTTCAGCTCCCTTTCCTGCTTCCGATTCACTCTCTTCTAAGTGGTCCCATCTATTCCTGGAGTTTGACATAGCTTCTCCCCAATTTACCCTTACTATACTTCCCACTTCTCTTCTGAATTCCGCAATATTCATGGTCTACTTAGATATTTGCACCATAATGCTCCACAAGCATTTCCAATTTTATAAGACCCAATGAATCCCCGACTCCCCATATAAGCACACGCCCCAAATCTCTGATCTAACATGAATCAACTTCATCTCAAAAACGTGCTCAATTCAGAAAGCCGTGAGTCACTCCTGAGACCCTCCCCTTCCTTCATTTCCATAGCTGATTCATGAGCAAGTTCTGTCAGTTTTACTTTTCAGGTAAGTAGAATTTGTAAGAAAGTAGAAAATCTCAATGTAAAATCAATAAATTAGATAAAATCGTTGAATGCTTACACCCTGGAAACAGAAAATACATGTTTTCTCAAGACTTCGTGGAGGGGCTGGTGCTGTGGCATAGCAGGTTAAGCCACCGTCTGCAGTGCCAGCATCCCATATGGGCACCGGTTTGAGACTCAGCTACTCCACTTCCGATCCAGCTCTCTGCTGTGGTCTGGGATACAGTGGAGGATGGCCCAAGCCCTTGGGCCCCTGCACTCACATGGGAGACCTGGAAGAAGATCCTGGCTCCTGGCTTCGAATCAGCTCAGCGCAGGCCATTGCGGCCAATTGGGGAGTGAACCAGCGGATGGAAGACCTCTCTCTCTCTCTGCCTCTCCTTTTCTCTCTGTGTAACTCTGACTTTCAAATAAATAAATAGATCTTTAAAAAAATACTTCATGGAAACTTCACAAAATTAACCCTATATTAAACCACAATTCAAAAAATAGAAATCACATTGAGAATTTCTAATATAATGTAATAAATTGAAAATTAATACAAGAAAAAAAAACAGACTCTAACATCTAAAAGAAATTAACTCTCCATAAACAACTTCTGGAGAGAAAATAAAATCAAATGTGAATTTTCTAGAAATACAGAAAATAATAATGAAAATACCATATGTCTAAATCAACGGATTATACCTAAGAGAGTGTTGACAGGAAAAACTTCAAATACTTATACTAATAAATAAGACAAAAAATGACAAATTAAATATTCAAATGAAGAAGTTAGAAAACAAGCTGTAGCCCAAGAAAACAAATGGAAAGAATTACAAAAAATAAAAACAGAGTTAAAGATGTAATAAGCATAAAAAGGCTAAAGCAATTAAACCCAGCTGCTGGTCCTTTGCAAATAGAAATAAAATGGATAGCCTGTTAGTTAATCTAGTCAAGATAAATGGAAGAAAGTACAAATGCCAAATTAAAATTATAAAGATGAAAATAACCACCAATTAGATCAAATTAAAATAATCCAAAGAAATTGGCCATGCCTAAGAAAATACATTTGAGAAAACGAGGGCATGATGTTTTCTAGAGAAATGTAATTTATGAAAACTGTCACTGGATGAGATAGAAGACAGGATTCAAACAAACAAGTACCATGGAAGCAAAGGAAGCTGTGAGAGAATCTATCCTCCCTTCCACTGCCCTCCCAATTCCTCACCTGAGAAAGCAGCAGGTCCAGGTAGTTTCAGAGGGAAGTTTTTCCAAGGTTTTAGGAAACAAATCGCTTTGGGGCTGGCACTGTGGTGCAGCGGGTAAATGCCCTGGCCTGAAGTGCCAGCATCCCTTATGGGCGCCGGTTCAAGACCCAGCTGCTCCACTTCCAATCCAGCTCTCTGCTGTGGCCTGGGAAAGCAGTAGAAGATGACCCAAGTCCTTGGGCCCCTGCACCCATGTGGGAGACCTGGAAGAAGCTCCTGGCTCCTGGCTCCTGGCTCCTGACTTCGGATCTGCATAGCGGCCAATTTGGGAGTGAACCAATGGATGGAATACCTCTCTCTCTCTCTCTGCCTCTCCTCTGTGTAACTCTGCCTTTCAGATAAATAAATAAATCTTTAAAAAGGAAAAAAAGAAACAAATCACTTCAATGCTATGGAAATGGTTCCAGAACTTAGATATATATGAGGAACACTTCTAAATTACTTTTAAAATGAAGCATAATCTCCATATCAAAAACTGACAAAAATGGAGCACACACACATATACACACTCAGCTGCAGACTGACCCCAGGTGTATCAATGGAGAAATCATAAACAAAATGTTTGCAAATAAATTCCAGTTTCCACTGTACAGGAAATACAACATAAAGCAGTATGACATGTCCCAGGAATGAAAAGATATTTCAGTATTGGGAAATCTGTCAATTCAATTAGCAACATTCACAGATCAAAAGAGGAATGTATAATCATCTTCAGAGGTACTGCCAAGCTATTGAAATTGCTATAACAACAGCTGGAATTCTCATACACAGCTGGTGAGAGCACACATTTGTATAGCCACTCTGGGAAATTGACAGTATCTGCAAAACTGAATGTATGCATACCTCATTACCTCTTAGATATATGCCACATGGAAATGCATACATGTGTTCACCAAAGAACCTTCCTAACAACTGGAAGGTGAGAACAACCAGCATTCATCAACAGTGGGATGGATAAATAAATTATTGTCTATACAACTGACTACAAATGCAATTAGAATGCACACACCACATGGGTTGATCTCATGAACAAAATGTTGAGCAAGCATCTATATCTAATCTATATATCTATATATATATCTATATCTGTATCTATACTGCATGATTCCATTTATACAGAATGTAAAACTTGACACAGCTTATCTATGGCATCAGAAGTCAGGATAATGGTTACTCTTGGAGAGGCTGTTGGCCCATGGTGGGTGTATGGGAGCCTCAGGAATACAGGGAATGCTTTAAAAAAAAAAAAAAAACAGGTTGTTAGTTACACAGATGTATTCATTTTATGAACCACAAGACCAACGACTTGAGAATTTTCCAATGTCTATTTCTCTACTTCAAGACAAACGTTTACACTTTTCAAAAAGGATACCTTGGGCCCCTGGTGTGCAGATAAGATCATCCCTTTCCTTCTGCTCCCTCCTCCCACCAACCATAGACACGGGTCAAAAGAAGACCTGCCATTCCGAAGCAGGACGCTGGCTAGGTGTGGCAAGGCTGCCACCTGTCCTCACTCTCCCTGCATCTCCCAGAATGGCCTCTGGAGCAGTTCCACCATGCCTTCGCTGGTGTTTACATCCATCTTCATGAGAAGCTCAGGACCCCCTTGCCACCCGCCACCCCCTGAACTCCAACCCTTTGTTCTGACCCCATAGCTCATCCCTCTCCAAATGCTGCAACCTTGTCACTGTTCCCTCTCTAACTCTCAGATGGTCTTCAGCAAAACCCTCAAATCTCAGCTTCTCTGAAAGTTGCCTCCAACTTCCTGCTCCCCCAGTCCCTGCCCTGGTCCTGAGGCCAGTGTAGTCCCCTCGCGTTGGGGACATCGCCTCACCTGCTCTAGGCAGGGTAGGGGTTTTCTGCACTCGAGTTGCCGTTTGGGGCCACCCTTCCCTGAAGCTCCTGGTATGCCACGTGTTCAGGCTGTGACACCTTTCTTGTCGCTGACGCATTCACCTACCAGTCCTGGGTCACTCCCCTTATCTTGGCGCTTTCTCTTTTGCCCCACTGTCACTTGCTCCAACACACCTTCTGTATTCTTGGTGTTTCAAGGCACACCGGGATGATCCTTGCAACATCGTGGTCACTTTGTTTCTTCGCCTGCCCTCATCTCCGCGGTCTTCTCTGGCCCTCGGGGTAACACCTACGGCTCTGCAATGATCCCAGTGGGTCCGTGCTGCTGGCACAGTGTCAAAGGCAGCGCCTCTCTGACCACTAGCGTCAGTCTTTTCGGCTCACTCCACCTATTACTTTGACTTCAGCATTTTTTTCCCACCCCTTTCCACGGAGACCTAGTAAACACTATCATTATCGTTCAGTCTCTCATTGTGACGGTTAAGTTTTCGTGTTAACTTGACTGGGCCAAAAGATGCCCAGCTAGCTGATAAGCGTTATTTCTGGGTGTGTCTGTGAGGGTGTTTCCAGAAGCGCCGAGCATTTGGGTCGGTAGACTGTAAAGATCTCCCCGATCAATGCGGGCAGGCATTGTCCAACCCAGAGAGGATGCCAAGGCGGAGAAAGGGCAAATCCACTCCCTACTTGGGCTAAGATGTCCGGCTCCTCCCTCTCTTGAACGCTGGCACTCCTGGTTCTGGGCCTTTGGACTCAGATCAGGATTTACACCATCCCCTTGGTCCCGCCCCCACTGCCTGGTCCCCCTTGCCTGCAGCTTGCCGATAGTAGGCAGTGGGACTTCTTGGTCTCCATAAACACGTGATTCAATTGCTACATAAATCTCCCATTATACATATCTATCTACCGCTATGCACCTCCTTAAGAACGTTTCGGTCAACAATAGACTACATATACAAGAACCATGGTCCCATAAGTTTACAATGGAACTGAAAAATTCCTGTTGCCTAGTGATGGCAGCCATCCTAAGGCTGCAGTACAATGCAGTACTCCTGTGTTCATGGTGATGCTGGCCTACCCACACCTACTGCACTGCCGGTCCTATAAAAGAACAGCACATACAATTATGTACAGGACATATGACTTGATAGTGGTAATAAACTACTGTGCTACTTTTTTATGTATTTACTATACTGTACTTTTTATTGTTATTTTAGAGTAAACTCCTTCTACTTATCAAAAGCATTTACTCTAAGACAGTATTCCTTGCTACACCTGCAGTGGCCTCATACGCCTTTGTTTGCGGAGTCTTTTCATTGCATCATTTCTAGTGTGCTTAATTTAATCTCCTGTAGTTTCGTTCAGCATGGCCCTATTGTTCATCACGGCCCTAGGAGCAACAGGCTGTCCTGTCTAGATTGTGTAAATACGCTATGACGTTCATCCAACGGCGAAATTGCCTAACAACACATTTCTCAGGATGTATTACAGTCATTAAGAGATGCACGACATGCATGTATTTTGTTTCTCTGGAGAACCCTGACTAGTACACTCTTTTTCTTATCTTCTTCCTTTCACAACCTAAATTCTTTGACCCATAACTATAACCAAACTCTTTCACACTCTTGTCCTTATTTCACTTCGTAGTATTAACACCCATACTTAAAATAGAATCTGAATTCTTAACAAAAAAAAAAAAGCAGGTACAGATTTCATACAGATGAGATTAAGTAAAAACACTGCAATCCTGTGTTTGAACTGGATTTCTTATTATAAACATGGTATCATAAAGCTATTTTTTAAAGATTTATTTTTTATTTATTTGAAAGACAGAGTTACAGAGAGAAGTAGAGACAGAGAGAGAGAGGTCTTCCATCTGCTGGTTCACTTCCCAGATGGCCGCAACGGCCAGAGCTGCACCGATCCAAATCCAGGAGCCAGGAGCTTCTTCCGGGTCTCCCACATGGATGCAGGGGCCCAAGGACTTGGGCCATCTTCCACTGCTATCCCAGGCTATAGCAGAGAGCTGGATTGGAAGAGGAGCAGCTGGGACTAAAGCTCGCGCCCATATGGGATATCGGTGCTTCAGGCCAGGGCTTTAACTCGCTGCACCACAGCGCTGGCCCCAGTATCATTAAACTTTGGAATACACACAAACACATTTCCCAGCACTATGCACTATTGGCCAACCCAATAGCAACGAATACCCCTAATGTCCAGATTGTAATTTCTAAAACTAATTTCCCACTAAAAGTAACAACCACTTCTTAGAGAAATATCCATTTCCAGTGAGGGCCTGAAATGTGCAATGTAGTCCTGGAGTATGGTCTCCTATGCAAAGAAGCTACCAGTGACTTCTATCATGTCTGTAGAACTCAGGAGTCGTTTCAAAAGTTTCTGCTGGCCAGCATTTGAGCAGCAATAAATAAGAATTCAACAGACTAAAACACATAAAATATGTTTCAAGTCCATACATTCATAATGATACCAAACAAAAAAGAACAACTCTCATTGGTCACTTTTGATGATGTTAAGAGCCAACTGGTTATTTTGAAAAACTCTACAGGAGGGGGAAAGAATTAGGTGCTTATTCCTTCCTTTCCTTTTTTCCTTTCTTTCTTTCTTTCTTTCTTTTCTTTTCTTTTCTTTTCTTTTCTTTTCTCTTCTTTTCTTTTCTTTTCTCTTCTCTTTTTTTTTTTGACAGGCAGAGTTAGACAGTGAGAGAGAGAGAGAGACAGAGAGAAAGGTCTTCCTTTTTCCATTGGTTCACCCCCCAAGTGGCCACTATGGCACTGTGCCAATCCAAAGCCAGGAGCCAGGTGCTTCCTCCTGGTCTCCCATGTGGGTGCAAGGCCCAAGGACCTGGGCCATCCTCCACTGCCTTTCCGGGCCACAGCAGAGAACTGGACTGGAAGAGGAGCAACCAGGACAGAATCCGGCACCCCAACTGGGACTAGAACCCAGGGTGCCAGTGCCACAGATGGAGGAGTAGCCTAGTGAGCCACGGCGCTGGCCTATTCCTCCCTTTCTCATATGAATATACTTCAGGTGACTGTAGCACAGGATACATAGCATTAATGAGGTAAGTATCTGTTTAGGAGTATCCTGACTAATAACTGGAAAAAAGATCCTCATTTTGTGAGCCCTAATGAATCAACAGATCTGGGAAATAATTATCCATGGTTTCCAATACCACAAAAGAAAAAAAAATCACATTATTTAGTCTGTCATTCTCTCCCCCAAACAAATCAAATGTTGACTTTTATCACATCCCTAGGTCTACTACCAACTTTCAGTAAATAAGGAAGAATAAAGGAATATGATAGCCCCAAGGGAAGCCAATCAGTAAAATCTACACTGTGAGAACCGTTACAGAATAAATGATCCAATTTCTTCAACAAAGATTTGCAAGGGGGAGAAAAAACCCTAGAGCACAAATCTACAGATGGCAAGAGCCTGCAGAGACATAGCACACAATTGTGGTGGATGCATTTCATTTAGATGTTAATTAAAAAACAATGTAGGGGGAAAAAAAACGTGTACATTGATTGCATACTTGAAAGTATCAAAAGTAGTAGAGTATTTTTTTTTAATCTTTTATTTAATGAATATAAATTTCCAAAGTACGACTCATGTGTTACAATGGCTTCCCCCCCATACCGTCCCTCCCACCCACAACCCTCCCCTTTCCCACTCCCTCTCCCCTTCCATTCACATCAAGATTCATTTTCGATTATCTTAATATACAGAAGATCAGCTTAGTATACCTTAAGTAAGGATTTCAACAGTTTGCTCCCACACAGAAACATAAAGTGAAAAATAATAGATGATTTTTTTTAAATGATGATGAAATCAGATCAGACCTATTGTCATGTTTAATCCCAGTGAGAGTCAAGTTGGGAATTGATAATTTCTTTCTTTCTTTTTTTTTTTTTTTTTACAGAAGATCAGTTTAGTGTACATTAAGTAAAGATTTCAGTCGTTTGCACCCCCATAGAAACACAAAGTGAAATATACTGTTTGAGTACTCGTTATAGCATTAAGCCTCAGTGTACAGCACGTTAAGGACAGAGATCCTACATGAGGAGTAAGTGCACAGTGACTCCTGTTGTTGACTTTACCAATTGACACTCCTGTTTATGGCATCAGTAATCTCCCTATGCACCCGTTATGAGTTTCCAAGGCTATGGTAGCCCCTTGAGTTCTCCGACTCTTATCTTGTTTAGACACGGTCATAGTCAAAGTGGAGGTTCTCTCCTCCCTTCAGAGAAAGGCACCTCCCTCTTTGAAGACCTGTTCTTTCCACTGGGATCTCACTCACAGAGATCTTTTTGCCAGAGTGTCTTGGCTTTCCATGCCTGAAATACTCTCATGGGCTTTTCAGCCAGATCCGAGTGCCTTTAGGGCTGATTCTGAGGCCAGAGTGCTATTTAGGACATCCACCATTCTATGAGTCTGCTGAGTATCTCACTTCCCATGTTGGATCACTCTCCCCTTTATTTATTCTATCGGTTGGTGTTAGCAGATACTAGACTTGTTTATGTGCTCCCTTTGACTCTTAGTCCTTTCATTATGATCAATTGTGAACTGAAATTGATCACTTGGAGTAGTGAGATGGCATTGGCACATGCCACCTTGATGGGATTGAATTGGAATCCCCTGGTATGTTTCCAACTCTACCAATTGGGGCAAGTCAGCCCGAGCATGCCCCAAATTATACATCTCTTCCCTCTCTTATTCCCACTCTTATGTTTAACAGGGATCACATTTCAGTTAATTTTCAACACTTAAGAATAACTGTGTGATAATTACAGAATTAAACCAGTCATATTAAGTAGAACAGACAAAAAAAAAATACTATGAGGGATAATGTATTTTGCAAACTATGCAACAGATAAAGGGTTAATAACCAGAATCTACAAAGAGATCAAGAAACTCCACAAAAACAAAACCAACAACCCACTTAAGAGATGGGCCAAGGACTTCAATAGACATTTTTCAAAAGAGGAAATCCAAATGGCCAACAGGCACATGAAAAAATGTTCAAGGTCACTAGCAATCAGGGAAATGCAAATCAAAACCACAATGAGGTTTCACCTCACCCCGGTTAGAATGGCTCACATACAGAAATCTACCAACAACAGATGCTGGCGAGGATGTGGGGAAAAAGGGACACTAACCCACTGTTGGTGGGAATGCAAACTGGTCAAGCCACTATGGAAATCAGTCTGGAGATTCCTCAGAAACCTGAATATAACCCTACCGTTCGACCCAGCCATCCCACTCCTTGGAATTTACCCAAAGGAGTTTAAATTGATAAACAAAAAAGCGGTCTGCAGCCTAATGTTTATTGCAGCACAATTCACAATAGCCAAGACCTGGAACCAACCTAAATGCCCATCAACGGTAGACTGGATAAAGAAATTATGGGATATGTATTCTTTAGAGTACTATACCGCAGTAAGAAACAACGAAATCCAGTCATTTGCAACAAAATGGAGGAATCTGGAACACATCATGCTGAGTGAAGTAAGCCAGTCCCAAAGGGACAAATACCATATGTTCTCCCTGATCGGTGACAACTGACTGAACACCAAAAAGGAAACCTCCTGAAGTGAAATGGACACTATGAGAAATGGTGACTTGATCAGCATAGCCCTGACTGCTAATGGACAACTTAATACATTATCCCTCATAGTATTTTTTTTTTGTCTGTTCTAAGTAGTAGAGTATTTTAAGATACAAAACGTCATTATAGTTGCTTTTGTTTTAAGCTACTGTCTTCAAATATTTCTAGATATAATGATGAGAAGTCTCAGTGTGCTTCATGATAACCTGGGCCACAGAGGGGAGTGAGTTGGGGAATGGATGAAATTAAATTGGTTACGAGTTGAAAATTGTTGAGGCTGAGTAACAGATACAAGCAGCTTCATTATCTTATTATCTTCACTTGTGATTTGTTTAAAATTTTCCTATAATAAAATGCTTTAAATAGTTACAATGGAAGAAAGGAGCCTCTACAACTGTAATAAAAACCTGGAGTTGGTAATATGTATATGAAAAAAAACCTCTAAAACATTCCTGAAAGATGCAATAGAAGACTCTAGTAAATGTAAAAGCATACCATTGAGTAGTCAATCGCATCACATACAGATGATTTTCCCAACCTTAGCCCATCCCCAAAGTATAGTCTAAGAATATTGAAATCACAATAAAATACAGAAATGTTCTTCCATGCCAGATAAATCAATTCATGCAAAAAAGAAAAGAAAAGAAAACTAGGAAATTGGGACTGGAGGAATAGCAATTAGGGGACAAGCACTACTGGATATTAATATTCTTTTTTTCCAAAGATTTATTTAATTTTTTAAAATGCAGAGTTACAGATAAAGAAGAAGAGACAGAGAGATCTACCATCCACTGGTTCAATCCCCAAATGGCTGTAGTGGTCAGGCTGGGTTGGGCTGAAACCAGGATCCAGAAGCTTCATCTGGATCTCTCACATGGGTGCAGGGGTCCAAGTATGTGGGCCATCTTCTGCTACTTTCCCAGCTGCCTTAGCAGGGTGCTGGATGGCAAGTGGAGCATCTGGAACTTGAACCTCCACTGTATGGGATGCCAGCATTGCAGGCAGTGGTTTACCCTGCTAACACCACATCACCAGCCCCTAAGTTAATATTCTGATACTAGTGCAAGAATAGATATAAGTGAAGGAGCAAATAGAATTCACAAATAGATCTAAACCCATAAGGTAATATGACATAGAATGTGAGTGGCATTTTAAACCATAAAGAAAAGCTGTATTATTCCATAATAGCATTGAGTTATTGGGTAATCAGCTGAAAAAGAGAATTGAACTTGAATCTCTATGACTAAGATTCTAGGTATGATACAATCCATCTATGAACTGGCCTATATAAATGATAGACACAGTACAAAGAAAAGCCAAAATATTTTTATAAAGAAAGGTCAAGGGGCCAGCATTGTGGCATAGCAGGTAAAGCCACCACCTGCAGTGCCAGCATCCCATATAGGCTCTGGTTTGAGTTCCAGCTGCTTCACTTCTGATCCAGTTCTCTGCTATGGTCTGGGAAAGCAGGAGAAGATGGCCCAAGTCCTTGGGCTCCTGCACCCACGTGGGAGACCCAGAAGAAGCTCCTGCCTCCTGGCTTCGGATATACTCAGTTCTTGCTATTGTGGCCATCTGGGGAGTGAACCAGCAGATGAAAGACCTCTCTCTCTCTCTCTCTCTCTGCCTCTGCCTCTCTGTAACTCTGCCTTTCAAATAAATTAATAAATCTTAAAAAAATAAATAAAAAGGTCAAAGTTGGGACCGGTGCTGTGGTACAGCGAATTAAAATGTGATCTGCCCTGCTGGCATCCCATATGGGTGCTGGTTCATGTCCCAGCTGCTGCACTTCTGATCTAGCTCCCTGCTGATGCACCTGGGAAGGCAACAGAGGATGGCTCAAGTCCTAGGGCCCCTAGACCCATGTGGGAGACCCAGAAGAAGCTCCTGGCTCCTGGCTTCTGCCTGGCTCAGCCTGGGTCAGGTCGTTGTGGTCATCTAGGGGTAAGCCAACAAATGGAGATGTCTTCTCTCTCTCTCTAACTCTGCTTTTCAAATAAACAAATAAATACATCTTTTTTTGAAGAAAAGACAAAGTCAAAAAACAAATCAGAAAACAATTGTAGCTCATGTCACAATTTCCTTAATCTATAAATAGATCTTTTCAACAACAACAACAAAAAATATTTCAATAGGAAAACAGTTTTAAGAATATATATTAACAGTCAATCTGTAGAAAATACAGATCCACTGTTGATGGGAATGTAAACTGGTGCAGCCATTGTGGAAGACAGTATGGAGATAACTTACAAATCTGAATATAGACCTACCATATGACCCAGCAATCTCACTCCCAGGAATGTACCCAAACGAAAAGAAATCAGCATATGTTCATTGCAGCTCAATTTACAATGGAATCAACCCAGATGCCCATCAACTGACGACTGGATAAAGAAATTATGGTATATATATACTATGGAGTACTACTCAGCTGTAAAAAAAAAGGTTTTGTTCCCCAACAAAATGGATGCAACTGGAAACCATTATACTTAGTGAAATAAGCCAGTCCCAAAAAAGATATCATGTGTTTTCCCTGATCTGGGGTAACTAACAGAGTACCTAAAATGTAATATATGGGAGTGAAATGGATATTTTGAGATGTAGTGATTGTTTATAGCCCTTGTCTCTACTACTGAGGAACAGTGTTTTTTCTTCATATTATTCTTGAACTTGGTACTTAGTGTAGGGTTAACCTTATGAGTATAAGGTATTTTGAAAATCAATCCATGTAAAAATTAAGAGTGGGAATTGGAGAGGGAGGAGGAGGAAGGGTTGGAGCATGGGCGGGAGGGAGGGTAGGGTGGGAAGTATCACTATGTTCCTAAATCCATACACATGAAATAGAAGACATCTGTATACCTTACATAACATTTAAAATATATAAAGAAAATGCAGATGATACTTTAATATGTGAAAATACACTTAAGCTCACCAGAGCAAATTCATAACACACTAAGTTCTCACAGGTATGAGGAAATAGGCTCTCATGTTCTTAGTGTGAGCGTAAACCTCATCAAAACTGTTTCTTAGGGAAATTTGGAAACATTTCCACATTTTAAAATAGGATTTTTGCTATAGATACACTTGCACTATTGAAATGAGGGATATTCAGGTTTATTTATTGAAATAGTATTTGTCACAGCAAAATACTGAAGCTGTCACAGCATGCTCACAGCAGGGACTGGTAACAAGTGATGGTACACACAGACGGTGGAATACTACACCACAGTTACAAAGGGGCAGTCTTCATATACCACATACAAGGATCTTCTAGTACACACAATACCCAAAACAAAATAATTCTGAAAAAAAGGCAAAGTATAGACTAGTACTCATAATATACAGCATTTAGTAAAAAGGAGAGAAAAGCAGACAAGAATATATTTCTCCTCTTTTTACATTTAGTAAATTTTACTAAGTGAAAAGGGAAGAAAAGGGATACAATAAACTGGTAAGTGAGGTTGCCTTTGGATTTTATAGCTGGAGTATATATTAATGATACATAAATAAATAAAATTAAGCCACTTTCACATGGTTTTCCAGGTATTAGTTTTTGTGAGTTCATTTATGTGAAAGTCTTTGTATTTTTAAAGTTCTACCCAAAAGCAATTTAAAGAAGGAGATTTTATTTGGTAACTACTGGGAATGAAATTGCTCTCATGATTTCTTTTTCAAATTTTTCATGATTGATTTAAAACAAGGCTACTGACTGAGTTCTTGGTTTTTGGCTTCACCCTGACCCAGCTCTGGCTGTTGCAGGCATTTAGGGAGTGGACTGACTGATGGAAGAGATATGTCTCTCTCTCTCTCTCTCTCTCTCTTTCTCTCTCTCACTCCCTCCCTCTCTCTCTCTCTCTCTCAAATAAATAAATCCACAGAAAAGGGGGAAAGACAGGAGCTATATATATTGAAAGCTTAGAGTACCACGTTAAGCATACGACATGTACTGTACTCTTTGTTCTCGCACAGTTCTGTGAGAATCCAATTATGTCCTCTGTTTTACATAAGGTTGGATCAATAAGAAATAAAACAAAAAAGGTCCTTCCATTATTCTAGGCTGGACTAGTATTGGAAGCCAGTTCTAATAGACCAACTCACTACGTTATCCATTAAAAAGGTGAACTACAGATTGCTATGAAATCCATTTTTTCACTCGTAATCATACACAGTAAGAGAGTGAAAAGGAGATATATACATGTATTCAACAAAATACTGGTGAATTTGAATAATACATCTCTAAGACTATAACTGAGGTAGAATTAAATATACTCATGCACTATTCTCTCTGGGAGGGAAGGGTAAATGTCAAATGGTAGTTTTTAGCTAGACAGAGGATTTGTCGGTTTTCAATTGATCACACACTTCGTGAGAAATTTAGAGCAGTGTGACATTACAGCAGCTCTGATTGGGAATCTCTGCAGGAGAAAATGGAGGCAGGGAAAGAACCAGAGAGATGGCATTAAATGACTCAAAGGAGAGGAAGTGGTTTCTCTCCCACTCTTCCTAAGGAGACTCTTCCTAATGACAGTGGGCGGTACAAAAACAAGAAGGAAATGAGTCTATATGAAGACGGGAGTCTGAGACAGCAGGGGAGGCACGGGGAGTTTCAGTCCCCCATTATTTCTGCCCTCTCTCTGCCAGGGGGCATGACTTTATGTTCATGAATTTCTACTGTAGGAGGTGGAGCAGTGCAAATCAAAGCAGGAGCTAATGCAACCACACAGGCCTGCAAGGAAAGTGACTTGTGTGCCCAGGCTGTCAGCAACAGCCAGCAGCCTCTCAGCCTCTCATTGTGTGCCCCTCTGCTGCTTCCCCAGCTGCGCCAGTTCTTTTTTTTTTTTTTTTTTTTGACAGGCAACAGGCAGAGTGGACAGTGAGAGAGAGAGACAGAGAGAAAGGTCTTCCTTTGCCGTTGGTTCACCCTCCAATGGCCGCCACGGCCGGCGCACTGCGCTGATCCGATGGCAGGAGCCAGGAGCCAGGTACTTTTCCTGGTCTCCCATGGGGTGCAGGGCCCAAGCACCTGGGCCATCCTCCACTGCACTCCCTGGCCACAGCAGAGAGCTGGACTGGAAGAGGGGCAACCGGGACAGAATCCGGCGCCCCGACCGGGACTAGAACCCGGTGTGCCGGCGCCGCTAGGCGGAGGATTAGCCTAGTGAGCCGCAGCGCCGGCCATGCGCCAGTTCTTAGAAGCAAAGTGTGTGTGTGTGTGTGTGTGTGTGTGAACACACTAAGGGGCGATGTAAACTTCAGCTTTAGCTTCTTCTCAGAAAGCTCTGCTTTGACTATTAGGATAATTCTTAGAGGATGCAGAGGGAGAGATTTATTGGCCGGGACAACCCAAGTGGAAGAAAAAACAAAAGTTAAAAACTCTTTGATTATAATAATATAAGTTGATATTTTTATGATCCTCCATTGTAAATAACTTGTGCTAGGCCCTGCAGAATTGAATTACAAAGAATTTTAGGCTTAACAGATTTCATGGAGAAGTCGCCCCTGTTTTCAACTATATCTGTGCATTAAGACGTGTGCTTTCAGTGCCTGTTCTGTTCCTGGCACTAGTACTAAGGGGGTTATAAAGAAGAATAAGACAAAGAACACGTAATTCAGTGAGTGGTATTCAGGCAAATAATGTTACAATATAGTAGAATAAGAGTACATGAGTGATATAAACTGAAGATTACCACAATACCCAAACCTGTGCATCACCAGAAGCAAAAAGAAAAGAGAAACACCACTATCCAATTCCATGTAAAATTCCAGGTGAGCCAGTGGAAGCTGGAGATTAGTTCTCGCCACTACTTGTGATGTGGGGACCAACATATACGACAGAAAATAGATTTCCAATGCTCTACCAGAACAATCACTTAATGTTGCGGAAGATAAGTACTTAGAATACCACAGGTTCAGAGCATAGGTCTCTCATTGTGAAAAGTACAAGTATTAAAGCTGATGAATGAATGAGTGGATGTCGCTCCCCGTCTTCGTGGGGGAACGACACAGGACCCTGCGCTGTTCTTTTGTCTGCTCGGCCCTCCCCGGGTTTGCTGCTGGTTCTTCCCGGGTTGGCTACTATCCCTTCCACCTCCGTGGAAGGGCAGTTCCCCCTGGCCACATTCCCCACTTCCGCAGGGGAGCGGCACACCGCCGGCCAGCTCTCTCGGGGGCTGCACAGGTGTTCCCCTTAGATGTTCCTCGTGCATGCCGTCTCTCTCCTCCTTTATAGTCCTCCTCCGCCAATCCTAACTCGGCTGCCCACACGCCGAGTACGCTGCTCTCCTCCAATCAGGAGCAGGTCCTGCAGCTTGTCAAGTTGGTGAGAGGCAGCTGGGTAGAAGCTGTTGCCTCCTCTCCCAGCGCCATATTGTGGGAGAGCAGATGCATAGAATAAGTCTTAATTCCAGTAACTCAGTCCAGTCCGGGTTGCTCCCCACAAGTGGATAGTCATTTATTTTTACATTATTAAATTTGCATGAAGGGGCAGGCGTTTAGCACAGCAGTTAAGTCACTGCTTGGGATGCACATTCCACCCAGCTCCCCATGCTTCTGATCCCGCTTCCTGCTGATACACATCCTGGGAGGCAGCGAAGGACTACTCAAATACTTGGGTTCCTGACACCCACATGGGAGACTAGGATGGAGTTTCAGGCTCCTAACTCCTTCCCTGACAATCTGCTGCACCCCAGGCACATTATCAAGGCGCTGGATCTGAAGTGGAGAAGCCAGGAATTGAACTGGCACTCCAGTATGAGATGGGGGCATCCCAAGTGGTGGCTTAATCTGCTATGAAACAACACCAGCCCCTACATAAAAAGTTCGACCAACAATAATAGCAGAAATTTTAAAGATTTGCAATAATAGGACAAATAAAACAAGCTAAAGCTTCAAGGATTAAAGACACAATGACAGCCCAGAGCACCTCATTTCTTTGTTCCAAAGGTGCAGTAATTTAGATGACACTAAGCACCTTCACCTGGGTTAACGTGAGAGAAAGAGAACACTCCTGAGAACACAAATGAAAAGCTTAGCAACATCAAATCGTGCTGTATCATCTGAAAATTTGCCATTGAGGCTTCCACCAAGGAAAAAATTGTGAGTTCAATCCCTAAATGATGTGAACAGTTAGACAATCTATCCCAAGATATTGAGTCACACAGTTAATAATGAAGGTCTGATTGTAAGCCCAAAACTGGGGAAACACCAACTCCTGATTCCAACCTTTATTCACCTGAGCCTTGACCCTTCCACTCATGAGCTATCATTTCAAAACCCACTTAGCCAACAATAACTACATCAGCAAGCAGAAACTCCAACAATGTTCTCCATATCGACCCAAAGATTGTGCGTACAAAAAATCTAAGTCTTAGTTCCCAGAAGCCCAAATCCTAGCTCTGCTGTTTTACCCTCAATGAGCCCTTGGGAAATTAACTAAGCCCACTCACTTTAGCATAAGTGTCTTCACTTGTGAAACAGCAACAATAAACTGGTAACACAGGGATACTTCAAAAAGCTCATGGAGAAATGGAATTAAAAGTAAGTTTATTTTTGGAGCAAAAGGTTTTTAACCCCAAGCATAGTGTTTTTTTCTTTAAAAAGATTTATTTATTTATTTATGTATTTATTTATTTGAAACTCAGAATTGCAGAGAGTGAGGGAGAGACAGGGAGGGAGAAATCTTCCATCTGCTGGTTCACACCCCAGAAGGGTGCAAAGGCCAGGGCTGGACCAAGCCAAAGCCAGGAGCTAGGAGCCAGGAGTTTCTTCTGGGTTTTCCACGTGGATGCAGGGGCCCAAACACTCGGGCCAGCTTCTGCTGCTTTTCCAGGCCATTAGCAGGGAGCTGGATCAGAAGTAGAGCAGCTGGGCCAGCACCGTGGCTCACTTGGTTAATCCTCCGCCTTGAGGTGCCGGCATCCCATATGTGCGCCGGGTTCTAGTCCCGGTTGCTTCTCTTCCAGTCCAGCTCTACTGTGGCCCGGGAAGGCAGTGGAGGATGGCCCAAATGCTTGGGCCCTGCACCTGCATGGAGACCAGGAGAAAGCACCTGGCTCCTGGCTTCAGATCGGCGCAGTGCACCGGCCGTAGCAGCCATTTGGGGGCTGAACCAACGGAAAAGGAAGACCTTTCTTTCTGTCTCTCTCTCTCTCTAACTCTACCTGTCAAAAAAAAAAAAAAATCCAGCTTCCTGCTTATGGTTCAAGTCCTGGCTTCCCCACTTTTGATCCAGCTCTTTGCTATGGCCTGGGAAAACCGTAGAAGCTGGCCCAAGTTCTTGGGCCCTTGCACCTGCGCGGGAGACCCAGAGGAAGCTCTAGGTTCCTGTCTTCAGATTGGCCCAGCTGCTCCAGCCATTGCAACCATTTGGGTACTGAACCAGCAGATGGAAGATCTCTCTCTCTCTCTCTCTCTCTCTCTCTCTCTCCCTCTGCCTTTCAAATAAATAAACAAATCTAAGAAAAAAAAAACAGCTGAAGGTTGGTCTGATTGCATCCAAGCCCCACACAGCACCTGTCTGATGCAGATCTGACCTTCAAATCAAACAGGCCAAAGTCAAAATTAGTCTCAGACAGGGCTGGTGCCATCGTTCACTTGGTTAATCCTCCGCCTGTGGCGCCAGCATCCCCTATGGGCGCCAGATTCTGTCCCGGTTGCTCCTCTTCCAGTCCAGCTCTCTGCTGTGGCCCGGGAAGGCAGTGGAGGATGGCTCAAGTGCTTGGGCTCCTGCACCGCATGGGAGACCAGGAGGAAGCACCTGGCTCCTGGCTTCGGATCTGCACAGCTCTGGCCGTAGCAGCCATTTGTGGGTTGAACCAATGGAAGGAAGACCTTTCTCTCTGTCTCTCTCTCTCTCACTGTCTAACTCTGTCACGTAAAAAAAAAAAAAGTAGAGCATCCAAGACTCGAGCTGGCTGGCACCCATATGGGATGCTGGAGATGCAGGTGGCAGCTTAACCTGCCACAGCACCATCCCCAACATAGTTTTTTCAAAATACCTATCATTTTTTCAAAATACCACAAACATTTTGAATGCATGGATTTCAAAATTTTCTGAATGAAAATAAACTTATCTTCTCAACCCATTTCCAGGAACTTTTAGAAGTCCCTGCATACATTTCAGAAAGCAGTGCCTATGCTGTCCTAGTCTCCAGATCCGACCATCTTTTTCAACCCTCATCCATCTTCATCTCTCCGGACCTATTATCCCTTCCTGCTGCTTTAAAACATTAGCTCTCGGCCTTGCCCGCAAATTGTCATCACCTGGAGAGCTTTAAAAACTGCAGATTCTTGGGCCCCAGCCCCAGTGGTTCTGATGTAATTGGTATGGGCTGCAGCCTGGGAACTGGAATGTTTATGTCTCCCCAGAAGATTCTAATGGGGCCAAGGCTGGGCAGCCCTGCTTTAGAATCATTGCTTGCCATATTCCTGAGACACAGAGCTCCTCTGCATTTGTTCAAAGCTCTCCATCGCTCCTTGGTACTGTCACTAGCAGCTTTTCTATCACTCTGATGCTTCTGTCTACCACCTACAAACATGACTCTCGTATCTGTATCTGAGCCCTTGCCAGCTAACTCCAGCTCCCCAAATCGGCCTCTCGTAATTTCCACATTGGGATTAAAAGTCCATTCAGTTTCACAGTCATGACTCCAAACCAGATACGTGGATGAGCCTGGACTCCATTCTTCTTTCTGCTGCTTCTGCCCCATCCAGCCAAGGCCAGGCTGCTTCCTTTCCTCTCCTTTGATGTCATTCCAGCCTGGCTTTTTCAATTCCATATCCACTTACTTTGATTTGTTCCAAAGGACTAGAAGAGAGTCTGGCACTCCATCATTATTTGTTGAATAAATTGGTCAATTTCAACTATAGCCAGCAATGGAGATACCCACGAGTTACTCATAAATTGGGTAACTGCTATCGAAGTTAAGAGTCCCTTGGCAGGACACTATCAAGCCCTTTCTTGGCCTTCTGGTTATTTCATATCCAAATGGATTTAGAAAATGTGAAAGCCTTAAATTTATTTATTTGGGAGAACAAGAGACAGAGATAGACAGACACAGAGAGTCTTCCAATTTGCTGGTTCACTCCCCCAAATGCCAACAACAGCTATGGCCGTGGTAGGCTTTCTTTTTTCTTTTTTTTTTCTTTTTTTTTTTTTTTTTTTGACAGGCAGAGTGGACAGTGAGAGAGAGAGACAGAGAGAAAGGTATTCCTTTCTATTGGTTCATCCCACAAATGGCTGCTGCAGCCAGCGTGCTGCGCCGATCCGAAGCCAGGAAGCAGGTGCTTCCTCCTGGTCTCCCATGCAGGTGCAGGGCCCAAGCACTTGGGCCATCCTCCACTGCCCTCCTGGGCCACAGCAGAGAGCTGGACTGGAAGAGGAGCAACCGGGACAGAACCAGCGCCCCAACCGGGACTAGAACCCGGAGTACTGGCACCGCAGGTGGAGGATTAGCCTAGTGAGCGGTGGCGCCAGCTGTGGTAGGCTTTTGATACAGTGGTTAAGCTTCTGCTTGGAACCCTTGCATCCCATATCAGAATGTCTGGTTCTGCTTGTGACCCAGCTTCCTGCTAATGCACACTACGGGAGGCAGCAGGTGATGGCTCAAATAAGTGGGTCCTGACACCCACATGGGAGACCTGGATTGAATTCAGGCCTCTGCATTAGCCTGGCCTACCCCTGGCTATAGCAAGCATTTGGGGAGTGAACCAGCAAATAGAAGATCTGTGTGTGTGTGTATGTGTGTGTGTGTGTGTGTTGGTCTTTGCTTCTCCTTCTTTCTCTCCTCTGTCTTCCAAATAAAAATAATTTTTTAAAAAATATGGAAATCCCTCATCCACTCACTGTGCAGTCCTGACACAAACTGTACAAGGTTACAAGGGACGACGCTGACCGAGGGGCTGGGGAGAGCCCAGTGGGCCACACTGACTTCTTTAGGGCTTCTCAGCACCACGGATGCAGCAAGCAATCCTTCTTCCCTGAGATTAACCTGGCCCACAGCCACAGTAAACACCCAATCTCCCTTACAGGGAGGGAAGATTAAATATCTGATTAAAATTTTTGGCTGCTAATTTATTGAACTTGGATGGAGAGCCGCTTGGGAGTCACATGACTTGCCTTTTGTGTCTGCCATTGTTGTTCCCCACAACAGAAAGAGGTCACTGTGCAGTTGAGAAGCGAGGCCCTGCGTGGGCAGATGGGGGCCAGAAGGCTGAGGGGGTGCTCTCGGGCCATCTTGGAAAACTAGGGGCCAGTTCTTTCCCAGTTGGTTCAGGAAAGTTCACAGAGGACTTTGGCTGTTTCTGTTTCAATCAGTTAACTCTGTCCTTGCCACTGTGTACATTTGGTCCATTTCATCCACCCCCGCCTATTGTTCTGAGCCGCCCAGCAAAATGATGTCATGGGCAGTTTAAGAGGATGCACGAAGTCTTCAAAGCTGAATGATTTCAATATATTTTACTCCATGTACTCGCACGGCTGGCTGGCTGTGAAAACCACACCGCACAGAACTCTGGGAGGCAGCTACAGGATGAATTTCTCTCCCTTCCTCCTGCCCCATTCCATTCTGTCACCACCCACTCACCTGCCACTCCCACCCCTCATCTCCATCCTCAACTGGGCAGAAGCCAGACCAGTGGAGGAGGAGGAAGTTAATGGAAAGGGAAGCCAGAGGAGTGGAAGGTCACAGAGAGTTTCCCAGGAAAATCAGGGGTGTGAGATTTCCAGGAAAACCCAAGGTCACCTTCACTGTCCTCTGTGTGATAAATTCAGTAGTTTGGTAGAGCCGCCAGTCATGGCAATGCCCCCGGAGAGGAAAAAGGTGACAGAAACCACAAGTGACTTGCCTCAACTTGCAAACTGCAGCAAGAGTGCAACTGCACCATACTGCCACACAATGAGATGTGTGGAGCACAATTAAAATGAAGTTTCAAACAGGATAATAACAAGTGTGTGTGCAGGGTTTTTCCACTTATACAGTTTACACTCCTTTTCAGGGACTCTGTGTGTGTCAATCACAAAAACCTGGTGGGACAATTACTCCATTTTACCACCTGGGAAGGAAACATGAGGAAGAGAAATTTTTCACTTACCCAAGGTCACCAACTTGTCAAGGCCAGGACTCAAGTTCAAACCCAGTATACTTCCCAGCACTCCACTTTGAGCTCTGTTCGGGATCCTAGCTTCCATTCCTTGTCTTTGTTCTTTTTAGAAATAGTTGTACTATCAAGTCTGTAGTACAACTCCATCTCATGGGGCTTCCAGAAATTTCCTTTGCCTCCACATGGATGACATAGGGCTGAGCCTATTTCTGCTCAACCACCCATGGCTTTGCATGGGTATAAAATGAGTCATTTTATGCAGCTCCAGATTGGCCTTTGCCACATCAGTTTAAGGAGGTTGGGCATTGTCCAGTCATTTTTATATAATCTAGGAACACTGTCATTAGAGTGTTGAGGTAAGAAAATGGACCCAGAAGCAGACACATGATTTTCCAAGGTCATCTTCTACAAGCACATAGGCAGGAGTTCTTCATCTGGGTCCACAGGCAAAATAGGGGATCTGTTGAATCAGGAGGGGAGGGAATTACATCTTTACTTCCATTAACCTTTAATCAAAATTTATCTTTTCCTTCAATTATGAGTGTAGACAACATACCACACCAGTGTTACAGTATATCTGTGACCTTGTCACCAATAGAAACCACAAATTCCTCAAGTCCCACTTCAGTGGTAGCAGATATCTAGAATCATGACTACTTGGAATTATATACCGAGATTGTGAAATTATGGTATTGGAATTATTGGTATCATGGTGTTAGTTGTGCTGCTAGATCTTGTTATTTATTGCTTTACTGAAGAAGCACACATATTTTCATATCACACATTTCTTTCCTGACCACTTTGCTAATGCATGCCCCTACCTGCATAGGAGAAACTCAACTCCTTTCAAGATTCTTTTTTCCACTTGGCCCTACTTATTTCTTGAAGTCCCTGGGAACGTTTCAGACATTCCTGTGAATCAGTCTAGACTGAGTAATGACCGCTATCCCTCAGCCTGACACAGGGCTCCAGGTCTCTTTCCTGCTGCCTTTGCAGCCCCAGGTCACCACGGCCACAGCCACTGCACACTCCTGCTGATCTCTGCCTCCTCTGCTTGATGGCTGAAGCCCTGGGTGCTGGTCTTAATGCTCTGTGGCACTTGACTACTCGGCAGTTGGCTACAAAGGGCAAAGCTGCCCTCTCTTCTCTCAGGTCCCGTTGCTAGAGAGTGTCAGGGCAGGGCTCTGTGGCCTCAAAGGTGATGAAACTCGGATCATTAGCCACACCCTCTCTCACACACTCTCCTGACTCCAAGATGCATGCATGCAGGAGCAGGTTCAAAAACAAGCAAGCTGGCCATGCTCAAAACTGCATCTTCTGCAACTCCTGCTCGTTGCTGAGCCAGACGCCTCCTTCCTCAGGATGAATCCTTCTGAGGGGTCTGTAGATGCCTCTGCAATCCCTGCAGCCATCCTCTACACTCCCTATTTTGTTTTCCAGACAGGCCAGGGAATATCAAGACCCCTTTGAGGATCCAGATTGACCTCTTACTGGGAATTTCCTTGGTTCCTGGAAAAACCCCAGAACCTAACTGGAGAGTGGATGGGAAAAGATGATCTTAACTGCACACCTCACACCCTTCCCATCTCAGCCTGGCCTCTGCAGAGATCTTGAGTGTGTTTGGAAGAACCAGTCTGCATCTTCGGATGCTCTCAAGGAAACCAAGTTGCGTGAGGCAGTTAGAAGATCCCTGCTCTGGCTTTCTGGGCTTCCAGGAGGGCCTTGGCATTGTGGTGAGGTGAAAGGACTTTGAGATTAGCGTAAGCTGGGCTTCAGCAACACCTGTGACACCTACTAACTGTGAGGCTTAGAGCAGGATCTCTCTGAGGATAATTTCTTATGCAGAGATGGGGAAATAGTCATTTTAACCCTGAGGGTTTTCTTGAGGGACTAAGTAGAATATCTAAAACAAATCACCTGGTGCAATGCCTTGCCTGTGGTTGGCACTTGGTACACTGCAGTTCTTAGTTTTAACATTCTTTTTAAACTTATGCCAGGGTAGACCATTTTTTATGTAAGAAGCACTAAGGAAAAGATTTCTGCAATTGCATAAAAAGCTTATGAATTAGAAAAATATATCCAGTATTGTGGCGTAGCAGTGTAAAGCTACCTCCTGCGATGCCAGGATTCTGTGTGGGTGCTGTTGCTCCCCCATTCGCGGAGGAACGACACAGGACCCTGCGCTGTTCTTTTGTCTGCTCGGCCCTTCCTGGGTTTGCTGCTGGTTCTTCCCGGGTTGGCTGCCGATCCTTCCACCTCCATGGAAGGGCAACTCCCCCTGCCACTTTCCCCACTTCCGCAGGGGAGCGGCACACCGCCGGCTGGCTCTCTCAGGGGCTGCTCAGATGTTATCCGGATGTTCCTTTTAGATGTTCCTGGTGCATGTTGTCTCTCTCCTCCTTTATAGTCCTCTTCCACCAATCCCAACTCTGCTACCCACACGCCGAGTATGTTGCTCTCCTCCAATCAGGAGCAGGATCAGCTCCTGCAGGTTATTGGTCGAACTGGAGGCAGCTGTGTAAAAGTTGTTTACTCCTCTCCCAGCACCATATTGTGGGAGAGCAGATGCATAGAATAAGTCTTAATTCCAGTAACTTAGTCTAGTCCGAGTTGCTCCCCACAGGTGCCAGTTCGTGTTCCTGTCAGTTGTTCCACTTCCAATCCAGCTCCCTGTTAATGGCCTAGGAAATGCAATGGAAGATGGCCTACATGTTTGGGCCTCTTCACCTACACAGGAGACCTGGAGGAAGTTCCTGGTTCCTAGGTTTGGACTGGCCTAGCACTGGCTGTTGCAGTCCTTTGGGGAGTGAGTCAGTGGATGGAAGATCCCTCTCTGTCTCACCTCTCTCTGTAGCTCTGACTTTCAAAATAAATACACAAATCTTTAAAAAAGAAAGAAAGGAAGGAAGGAAGGAATGACGGATATATCCTTGCTACTCATTGAGTCCTAAGAAGGAAATCTAAGTGATATGAAATTGTTTACATTATGAAATAAGAGAAGATTTTATTGAATAGTCTGTAAAGAAAAAATCAAAACTATGCCTTCTGCAATTCAGAAAAGGAAAGAAGAGGGGTGGGTGTTTGGCGTAGTTGTTACAAGGTCACTTGGGTATCTGGGTTCAAGTACTGGATCCACTTCCAACTCCAGTTTCCTGCTAAAGCACACCTTGGGAGGCAGCAGGTGATAGCTCATGTATTAATATCCCAGCAACCTATGTTGGGGAATGGGATTGAATTCCAGGTTCTTGGACCAATCCTGGCTGTTGTGAACATTTCAGGAGTGAACCTGTAAATGAGGGATCTTTGTCTCTCTGTCTCTCGCTCTTTCTCTGTCCTTCAAATAAAAATGAATTTTAAAAAAGATTTTAAAAGAAGTGGGCAAGAGATCTCACATTATTCAATTATTCAAGTAACTATAACCAGTTATAACCCAAGCAATGGGTCCAGATATTTGCTGTCATCTCTATAGACCACATTATGACAAGGATGCTGGACCATCTATATTAGATCTGTAGATAACAACAAATGCCATTCTTTATTCTGCCACCTTCCTGTATGATTCAGGAATAAGTATATACTTTCCACACAAATCCAGCTCTATGCTTCAGGTCCCATGCCTCTCAAACTTTATCTTAGACATGAGTGACCTGGATGACTCCGAATGATGCGTGCAGGCTCCTCTTCCTGGGTTCTGCCCAAGGCCAGAAGAATTCCTGAACCTGTGCACCAGGAGAGAAGCAGTGCTGCGTGTTGTTTAGGTATGCAGACACCTGCTGTACACGGCATTGCTGCTGCCCTTTTACCAGCTTCCAAGGCAGCTTTCTCATGGTTTGCTTTGATTGTGAATTCCTGGAAATTCTGAGCAATGTTCTACTTAAAGCTAGCAAACCCTACCTCTAACAGAGAACTGGGATGAAAGGGTGGGCAGGAGGACTGATGAAAAGAAGGCAATTCTCCCTTCTGCTGCCCCATGTGATTTGATTCTGTGACCTTTAAAGTCTGAAAAAGAAAATCAGTTGATTCATAAACAACCAGGGACTAAAATACTTCTAGTTTCCTTTCATTGTATTTCTGGGAACAAACCAATTATGTTCAGAACTCTGGGTGATCGGAAGATTACAGTTTTAAAAAGTTGGTTCTGAAATCACAGTGAGTTTTCTGGGCTGTTCACTTTGGTGTGTGCAGGTTCAGTTTTTGTTACTCAATCACAAAGGAAAGGAAGATGTTCATCTCTAAAGAAGGAAGCCAGTCAGTGACCAAGGCTGCCCGTCAATCACCAAAGACAGACAAAAGGCCTGGCTTCCCACACTTCACCTCTGAGATATTTCCCGAACGCAAAAGGCAGAAGGCGAGCTGCAGACTCAGACCTGCTGTGGGCCTTAGTATTCAATCTCAGATGGCTGAAGTATGCCTTACGATTCAACGGAGGGGGGTTGTGATGTTGAGATAATAAACAAAACCTGTAAAATCCTTAAATAAATTGAGAAGGAGCCCAGAGTTGCTATCGTCATAATACCTTGCACTTGCACAGCATTCACGATGTCCAAAGCATCTTCAGAAACTGTATGTATTTAGATTGATTTCTCGCATAAGCCAAACAATTACTATTAATATTTACCCCAATATCTCATAACTTTGGAGATGAAAAGCTGCCATCACTGATGTTCCTTCTAGGGGGAAAAAGTAGGTATTCTGAAAACAAACAAGGAAAGACTTTAGATCGCCTTCCCACAAGAGAGAAATTGTCTCAATACATGTTGCAGGTTATCAAAGACACTCTATCAAACACATGAACAAATTACTGATGAGTAACTGTTCTTACATACTTTAAAAAAATTCCAATGTGTTATATAAACAAACTTGAAATATAAGCCATAAGATCTTTTAATATATACTTTCTCCCTCCTTTTTTTGTGTTCTGTTAAACTGAGGACCCAAATTATAGTCACCAGGTGTGATGACAGAAACAGCATATTCCCACATGCCTGTCATTTTATCTCATCTGCCAAGAAACTGAAAACCCAAGTCCATCCTCTGGAACAATGAGTGCTTGTCACTTAAATATCTCTAACGATTTCTTTGATTTAGGAAAAAAAGTTTTTGTCGCATTTTTAGTTGTTTTACACTGTAACGTGTATCAGCTGACAGTGTAAAATGTATGCAGCATAAATCTCAAATAAGTGATAATGGGGCTGGGGGGTTGACACAGCAGTTAAGTCACCACTTGAGATGCCCACATGCTATATTGGAGTGCCTGATTGGACTCCTGGCTTAAGATCCAGCTTCCTGGCTGGTGCCGTGGTTCACTTGGCTAATCCTCCGCCTGCGGTGCTGGCACCCTGGGTTCTAGTCCCGGTTGGGGTGCCGGATTCTGTCCTGGTTGCTCCTCTTCCAGTCCAGCTCTCTGCTGTGGCCCGGGAAGGCAGTGGAGGATGGCCCAAGTGCTTGGGCCCTCTACCTGCATGGAAGACCAGGAGGAAGAACCTGGCTCCTGGCTCCTGGCTTCGGATCGGTGCAGCACGCCGGCCTTAACGGCCATTTGTGGGGTGAACCAATGGAAAAGGAAAACCTTTCTCTCTGTCTTTCTCTCTCTGTCTAACCCTGCCTTTCCAAAAAAAAAAAAAAAAAATCCAGCTTCCTGCTAATGCATACCCTGGGAGAATGCCACCCACATGGGAGACCCAGATTGAATCCCAGCCTTCTGGCTTTGGCCTGGCCCAGTTTTGGTTGTTGGAAGCATTTAGGGAGTGAATCAGTGGCTAGAAGATCTCTTTGTCTCTCTCTGCCTTTCAAATTAAAAAATGAAAATAGACAAACACAAGAATTTTTTAAATGGTAACACAGGGCAATAAAACTGCCCAAGAATAGTATTATTTTTTAGACAAAAGTTTGGATTGACAAGCTAAATAAATAAAACAAAACAAATAAGAGTTTCTATCAGCTTACAACAATTTTGTGGTTTAATTTTTTCATCTGTAAGGAGTGGAGCAGGCTTCTCTGAGAAGCAATGGACCAGGAGCCCAGCCTTTCTGTGCTCATAAACCACCTGCAACTTTAAGTGAAACATTTAACCTCTGAATAGTGCCCATAAAACGGAGAATAAAACCACCTTATCCGGATCAATTTGTTTATAGTTATTTTATTTCTTAAGATCTATGGCCCTTTCATCAGAGTCTTTAACTCAAACAATCATTTGGATGAGCTCAAATTCAAACCACAAAAATGTGTCTAAAAACATTTTTAACAGTCAAAGCTCCACGTGGATTTTGCACTGATGCTAGAGAGAAACTGAAGCAAATCAGTCTTTCTGTCAGACTCTCAAACAGTTGCTAATCTCAGTAAGTAACCCCTGTGCTTGCTGTAGTGGGGCATGAGGAAAGAGAGCAGGCTGCTACCAGACTGACATAGAAAGAAGACTGGTCACTGCTCTCACACCAAGGTTAATTTCCATGGAAGGCTCTTTCACATTCCTCCTTTGTGTATTTCCTAGGTCAGCATAAGTAGAACCCACACACTTTATTTGGACCTTCTCAATGTCTTGGGCTGAAATGCTATGTCCTTACATGAGATTCTTACCCAATTTCTTAGCTCCTGGGGGCAGAACCTGTTTCTCACTCCTCCTTCTATTCTCCATGACACTCGGCTTGGTGTCTCACCTGACACAAGGGCATAGAAAAGATGGACCTGAACTGACCTGACTTTTTCATTATTCAGCTGATAATTTAGCTCTTGCTAAATATATCTTCTAACTGACAGCCAAAGCACTGAGAGGATTTTTGTTTACAACTTAAAATAAGAATACTTAAAGTAGTGATTCCTAGCCCTTCTATGTCATGTAAGGACGGATGAGAAATACCAAATGTCACTTAAAACAATGTAGGGGCAGGCATGGTGGTGCAGTGGGTTAAGCCACAACTTGGGAAGCCTGTATCCAATATCAGAGTGGTTGGGTTTGAGTTCTGCCTCCACTTCCCACCCAGTTTCGTGCTAATGTGCATCCTGGCATGCAGTTGATGATTCAGGTACATGGGTCCTGCTCCCCACAGGGGAGACCCAGATTGAGTTCCTTGCCCCTGGCTTTGACCTGGCTGAGTATTGGCAGTTGAAAGCATTTGGGAAGTGAACCAGTGGGTGAAAGATCTCTCTCTCTCTCTCTCTCTCTCTCTCCCTCCATCTCTTTAAAATAAACAATTATAAACAATAAGTGAACTTTAAAAAATACTGTAAATTATGCTCCATTTCTCTGTTGTTTCCATCTCGTTTGGAGTTCATCTGCAAGTACACATCAGCAAGAGAAAGGCCGGCACTGCAAAGCTTCAGCTTCATTTTGCAAACTCAGAGTTTGAATATTCAGGTCAATTGTTCATTCATATTTGTAGTGTGGATTATTTTTTTGAGAATCACTTTTTAATAGCTTCGTTGTATTCTTAGAGCTTTGACTTGGGGATTTTTGATACACAGCTGAAGTATAAGGTGAAGGAGAATGGGAAAAGATGGAATTATCCTTACAAATAAGAAAAGTGGTGCACATAGAAGATACGCAATCTGCTCGGGATCTGTGCAGGGTGTCTGTGGGGAGGCACAGAACTCAGGAAACTCGACACAGAGGGGGAAGGTCCCAGTAGCTAGTTTTTCCTGTGGCTTGTTACCTCATCAATAACCAAATGTCTGCCCATCTGCCATAGTATCTCCTTAAACTTTGACAAGAGATAATTATTTTGATGCCTCAGAGGAAAACTCCCTTGCTTTTCACAGGAACCACACTCAGTGAAATCAGTGAAATCCAGCGAGAAAGCCATGCGCTCTGGTTATGAAACACGAGAGCTCCCTCTACAGCAGTTCCCAGCAAAAGTGCCCTCCAGCTGCCCATCTGTTTCTGGGACCCACTGAAGTCAAGAAACCAAATAAAAACAAAAACAAACTGAAAGGAAGCTCCTTGGCTGCTTTCCCATGCTGGGATGGGAATGAGAAGGTGGCTACTCCATTTGCCAAGCAGAGAAGAGTGATGAAAGGTGAGTTATTGTGTAAGAGAATGTAGTACATGTAATAAGATTATTCCTTGTATTCTATATAATGTCTTTCAGTAATAGCAATGACCAGTTTAGCTCATTTCAAGTTATTCATAAGCATGAATTTTCTTTAAGGTGGGAAAGGAACAGCAGAAGGAATGTCATGGGGAGGAGAGAAAAATACTAGAGTTCAGCACCCAGCTGGCCTTCCCAGCACACCCCACAAGCACGTCCTACCGCATTCTTCTGGGCTGGCCAGATGAGGAGCGTCAAGGGCATCAAAGGAAGGAGAAATGAGGAGTTGCCTGAATTTGTGTTGATGGGTGCCTTGCACAGAGTGAGGATGAAATGTAAGACTCAAAGGCTAAGGCAGATGAGGAATTATATTCCTGAGGAAGCCGTGCAGCCTGGGAGCTGTGCAATGTCATTGGCAGGTAGCCCATTACCTTTAAGAAAATGTGAAGTATGTGCCGTGCAGACAAAGGCGACGCACTGTAAACACAGCTCGATAACTCTCTCGCCTGGGAGAGAGAGGGGTTTGTGTTTACCTTTCAGAGACGCTGGGTCACCCTGTCTCACGCTGGAAGAAGGAAATGTCTCTCACACCCTAAAATCTTGAGTGCATACCACATACCACAAAACTGGAGGGTGGCCGGGAATGGGCACACGGTCGCTAAAAGGTGACTAATTCAGCAGAAGCATTTGTGCGGTGATGTGGGTGATGTGTTCTGATGGCCTCCAGCAGTTAACTTCTGTCCTTTTTCCAGGAGTCAGAGTTCACTCCTCTATTAAGAGATAGATATACTATCAGAATCAGACTCTTTTTTTAAGTCTTCAAATCAAAATTGAAAGATGGTTGCAAACTTTCTATCTGACCCCAATGTGCTCCCCAACTAAATCTTGACAACCTCAAGTGCTAACTGTCTAAAGCTGTTAATCAGAATGCCACAAAAAAATACCAGTTGGGCACGGATGGAGACAGGAATATGTCTGAGGTGGTGTAAGTTTCTGTGGTGTCCTTTTTAACTGAAAGAGAGTGCAAGAGAGAAAATAAACTAAGAATTGAAAATGAATGGGCACCAGCACCGTGGCGTAGCAGGTAAAGCCTCTTCCGGGTCTCCCACATGGGCACAGGGGCCCAAGGACTTCGGCCATCCTCCACTGCTTTCCCAGGCCATAGCAGAGTGCTGGATCCGAAGAGGAGCAGCCAGGACTAGAGCTGGCACCCATATGGGATGCCGGCACTTCAGGCCAGGACTTTAACCCGCTGCACCACAGCACTGGCCCCAACTCTGACTTTCAAATAAATAAATAAATCTTAAAAAAAAAAAAAAAGAAAATGAATGGACAATTTGGTAGAAGCAGCACCAGTTCAATACTGTAAGATTTTTTTAAAAAAAGATGGATGATTTCGAAAGATGAAAATATA
Source organism: Oryctolagus cuniculus (assembly GCF_051225735.1). Classification (NCBI taxonomy): domain Eukaryota; kingdom Metazoa; phylum Chordata; class Mammalia; order Lagomorpha; family Leporidae; genus Oryctolagus; species Oryctolagus cuniculus. The sequence continues at coordinate 55,236,075 of NC_142876.1, read as the reverse complement.
CAACTGCCCCCTAAAACTCCCTTGGATATGGCTACACTTGATCCAGTGAATATTTCTTCCTTAACAAAGTCATCACACAGTCTGCCACATACTGGGGTTACTGGTGCACATGTCTGTCTATCCTGTTGGAGTGCCAGGACTTAAGCAGGAGCACACTTGGTCTACTTACTTTGTATGTTCCACAGTGCTAAGGACAGTGCTTTTCACAGAGTAGAGCATTTTCTGAATTAAACCATAATCTGTTTATGGGATGAATCAAACTAGCTCACAATGGCTGACAACAAGAACACATGAACACCTGAGAAACTGGAGAAGACAGGAATGGGGGATAGCATGTATAAGGAATCTCTCACCAAAAGCCTGGTCTTGTCTCTGGGTGCTGTCACCAATGACCTCCTTGTTAGCACAAGGGTCCAATAGTTTGGATGATTTGTAGGAAGCTAAGCTGTGTTTCAGCTCAACTCCAGCCTGAGATTAGAGTTCTAGGGAGAGAACCAAGTGCATATAAATGGAATCCAAGTCTTGGAGGATGTCAGAGAGGAAATTTTCAAATCCTTTCCTGGACAACTCAAGCTGTTCAAGCTAGCACACAATAATTTTAGTCTTCTTAATAAACCTGCTTTCCCTGTTAAAACAAAACAAAACACCATGATCTTCAAGAAAGGAAAAAGAGCCTAAATGGGACAAGAATAAAGACAAAGCACCTGAAGGAGTTAGGAGCTGTTGGGAATAGATATGTTCTCTCTGGAAATCTAACTTCCAAACCAAGTCTTGAGAAAGAGAGCACTTCAGAGAGAACCCAAGTCCTCGAGGGAGGAGAGAGAAGAAATCTGGATGAAAACACAATCCCAAAAAGAAAATGGTGTCTGTTGATATATCATAGCATTATCCATCCATTTATACAATAACTTTCTACCACCACCACTCTTGTCATAGGTGTGTGCACGCACATGTGCACACCCCCCCCCCCACACTTACCTATGATGCATCGTAAACCATGTTCAAGGAGGCCCTTCAAGCCCATGGCGTCTGGCAAAGGGGGCAGCTGCAGGGCACAGGGGAGGAGCTATAGTGATGGTTGCAGACCACAGTGGTGGTGGAGACCACTTTGGAAAACCCCAAGAAGACAGGACATTGCCAGCAGATATCTAACTAGAGAGACATATCTTTAATTGATTAATATTTATCAATGAACAAAATACAGTTGTCAGTGCACAGAATTTTATTCAAAGCTAACTCAGCTGAGACGCAGCCCTTCTCTGTCATAAAGGAAATCCGTGGGAACTACACCATCTCCAGGATTGGGCAAACGAGTGTCTCCACTAGCTATGGGGTTGATCTGGTCTCTTGGACAAAGCTTAGTTAAATCCACAAGGCCATCTGCCCACCTCACTGGCAGTGCCTTGGATGAGGCCTCACACACAGAAATAACCAGCTAACAATCTGTCAGACTGAAGTTTGAAAAGGAAATGAAGGAAGGAAAACAACAAAACAGAAACATAAGTAAAAGCAGGAAAAAAGACCATCAATTCAAGGAGTTACAGTTGGTTCATTGGTGTGGTGAGCTGAAGAAATTAAGAGACGACCACTATTGTCATATTTTTAAAAAGAACTATTATGAAGAAATGTTGAATAATTATCTTAACTCTCCAAAGAGCATAGAAACAAAGAAAATACACTTAAATTGCAAAAAGAGGAACTTCATTTAGACATAAAGAAGGCGTGTCAGTGAGGGAAATGTAACCTGTCCCTAGGGTGTGTATAGCATCCAGCCCTGCAGGTGTCTCGGGAGGCAATTACTGTGTTTCTTAGATTAGGTATAGACCTACCAAAGGCAAGAAGTTAAACCAGAGACCACTTCTACTCCCTTCTCGATCTCTGAGTCTATTCAATTTTCTGTGGCTTATCTTCTAAATGTGCTTGTAAGAACCTGCCCTCTTGCTAGCACCTTCTTGTAAATGTGATGTCTATCTGGGTTTATCCCAGCTAAATAAACTGAATTCAATAAAATCCATCCTGGGTTATCCTGTGGGAGAGTTATTACTCCACTAACATGCTACTGTTGCTACTGTTACCTAATGCTTTCACTTCTCCTTGAGGCTGGAATTACACTACGTTGTTGTATATCTAAGATAAGAGGCTGTCTGGAGTCTGTTCAGTGTTATCGCAGAACAGGCAGTGACTTTTTTATTGAAGGCACTACATGAGTACCACTGCACTGATGCAGGTTTTAGTGAAACTTATTCAGAGACTGTGTCTGTATCTGCACACCCACATGTGCATGCACGCACACACACACACTCAAAGACTGTGCTACACTGGAAACAAAGGCATCTCACCTCCCATAATTAGCCGACAATCTGCAATAATCGGTCACATTGGTTTGTCCTGTGTTACATTAATGTAGCTGGAAGGTGAGAGAGAGAACAATACAGTGGAAGCTGGCTGTCTCTCTGTGCTGACCCAGCCTCTGCCCAATGTCCTGCCACTTCAGATTGTTAAGTATGCAGTAATTCCCAATCATGGGCGTCCCCAGATATCACAGGGTTAAAAATGGGAAGTCTGAAATTCACTGACTGTTTACAGCCCTTGTCTCTTGCATTGAGGAACAATGATTACTTTTTTTTCTTCATACTATTTGTTAAACTCTTTTATTTAGTGTAGGGTTAACTATACAATCTTTAAGTAAGCTGAAAATAGATATTTGTAAAAATTAAGAAGGAGAATGTGAGAGGGAGGAGGAAGAAGGGTTGGAGCTTAAGTGGGAGGGAAGGGGGATGGTTAAGGGAGAAGTATCACTGTGTTACTAAATTTGTATATATGAAACACATGAAACTTACATAACTTAAATAAAATTTAAAAAATGGGAACTTTTGTGAAATGGACACTATGGGAAACGGTGACTTGATCAGCATAGCCCTGACTGTTAATGAACAACTTAATACATTATCCCTCTTAGTAGTTTTTTTGTCTGTTCTACTTAATATGACTGGTTTAATTCTGTAATTAATACACAGTTATTCTTAAGTGTTAAAAATTAACTGAAATGTGATCCCTGTTAAACATAAGAGTGGGAATAAGAGAGGAAAGAGATGTATAATTTGGGACATGCTCAAGCTGACTTGCCCCAAATGGTAGAGTTAAAAACATACCAGGGGATTCCAATTCAATCCCATCAAGGTGGCATGTACCAATGCCATCTCACTATTCCAAGTGATCAATTTCAGTTCACAATTGATCATAATGAAAGGACTAAGAGTCAAAGGGAGCACATAAACAAGTCTAGTACCTGCTAACACTAACCGATAGAATAAATAAAGGGGAGAGTGATCCAACATGGGAAGTGAGATACTCAGCAGACTCATAGAATGGCAGATGTCCTAAATAGCACTCTGGCCTCAGAATCAGCCCTAAAGGCATTCGGATCTGGCTGAAAAGCCCATGAGAGTATTTCAGGCATGGAAAGCCAAGACACTCTGGCAAAAGATCTCTGCGAGTGAGATCCCAGTGGAAAGAACAGGTCTTCAAAGAAGGAGGTACCTTTCTCTGAAGGGAGGAGAGAACCTCCACTTTGACTATGACCTTGTCTAAACAAGATAAGAGTCGGAGAACTCAGAGGGCTTCCATAGCATTGGAAACTCATGACTGGAGCATAGGGAGATTACTGATGCCATAGACAGGAGTGTCAATTGGTAAAGTCAACAACAGGAGTCACTGTGCACTTACTCCTCATGTAGGATCTCTGTCCTTAATGTGCTGTGTATTGAGATTTAATGCTATAACGAGTACCCAAACAATATATTTCACTTTGTGTTTCTATGGGGGTGCAAACTGTTGAAATCTTTACTTAATGTATACTAAACTGATCCTCTGTAAAAAAAAAAAAAATTATCAACTCCCAACTTGACTCTCACTGGGATTAACATGACAATAGGTCTGATCTGATTTCATCATCATTAAAAAAACTCATCTATTATTTTTCACTTTATGTTTCTGTGTGGGAGCAAACTGTTGAAATCCTTACTTAATGTATACTAAGCTGATCTTCTGTATATTAAGATAATCGAAAATGAATCTTGATGTGAATGGAAGGGGAGAGGGAGTGGGAAAGGGGAGGGTTGTGGGTGGGAGGGACGGTATGGGGGGGAAGCCATTGTAATCCATAAATCGTACTTTGGAAATTTATATTCATTAAATAAAAAAAATGGGAACTTTTGACAGAATATTAATGTTTCAATTAGCTTAAGGAAATTTACATTTCCTACAAAAGCTGTGAGGGGCTAAATCTGCTTCTTTGGTTTTGTATTATGTGAACTCCTTGATTATCTCATACTGATCAGAAACTTTTACCAGTATCATACATGCCTTTGATGAATCAATTATTGGGGGGAAATTAAGTCTTCCTTAAAAACAGAAGTTTAATAGGGAAAAATGTTTCAAATCATAGAATCCAAAATAGGTTGAGTACTTCAAGCATGAAAGCAGCCTAAGATAAAGGAGAACCCTGACTGGAGACAAGGGTTCCGGCCCTGCTCTGCCAGTTACTAAGAGAAAACATACCCAGGCGACAACAGAAGATAGCTCAGCCCTAGCAACAGAAGACAGCCCAGCCATAGCAACTGAAGACAACCCAGCCATAGCAACAGGAGACAGCCCAGTCTTAGCAAAAGAGGATAGTCCAGCCCTAAGCAACAGAAGAAAGCTCAGCCCCTGCAACAGAAGACAACTCACTCTTAGCAACAAAGCGCAACCCAGTCCTAGCAACGGAAGACAGACCAACCATAGCAACAGAAGACAACTCAGTCCTAGCAATAGAAGACAGCCCAGTCTTAGCAACAGAAGATAGTCCAGCCCTTGCAATAGATAACAGTCCAGCACTAACAACAGAAGACAGCCCAAACCTAGCAACAGAAGATGGCCCAGCCATAGCAATAGGAGACAGCTCAGTCCTAGATAGAGCCCACTTCTGAAATCAGTAGAAAGCCTAGCCCTCGCAACAGAGGTTGCTAAACAGAAGGTAAATGGTTGTGGGATAGCCAAACCATTGAATACTATCCAGTGAACAAAAGGAACACACTATTCAAAATCAAACTTGGATAAATCTTAAGGGAATGACATTGAGTGAAAAAAGCCAATCTTAAAAGTCTATCTACTGTGTAATTCATTTATATAAATGTTCTTGAGTTGTTTAGAAGTGGCAAAATATATAACTTTCATGAATAACTAGACATTTAAATACTGAGATTTTGATAATGTTAAGAAATTATACTTTAGTTATGATGGCATCTTTATGTTTTAAGTTCTAATATTTGGAGGACACCTATTGAAATATTTGTGAATGAAATATGATGTCTGGAATTGCTCCAAAATAATATGGAGAGTGGATGGGAGGAGGGCATGATTAGCCAATGATACATGGTTGTTGGGGCTAGAAATGGGTTCATAGTGGTTGATTATACTATTCTGTCTACTTTTGTATGTGTTCAAAAGCCTCTACTCATACTACTACTATTATTTGTTGTTGTTGTTGTTGTTATGAAAAGAACTTGAAAAAATTTGAAAAACTGAATGAAGATGTTAAAAATTTTAAGTAAATGTACACCATATAAATCTAATATTAAAAAGTTTGATCTAAATTCTAAAGTAATAATAACAAAGGACAAGAAGAAGGTGGGGGTAAGAAAGTTAAATTATATTAAATGATTATTGGTTTTAAGTAGAAGTAATACAAAATATATCTTTTTTTAAAAATGACTTATTATTTATTTGAAAGGCAGAGTGAAAGAGAGCGAAAGAGAGAGAGAGAATCTTCCATCTGCTGGTTCATTCTCCAAATGGCTGCAACCACTGCCACTAGGCCAGTTTGATGCCAGGAGCCTGGAACTCCATCCAGGTCTCCCATGTGGGTAGCAGGAGTCCAACTATGTTGGCCATCCTCTGCTGCTTTCCCAGGTGCATTAGCAGGGAGACAGATTAGAGGCTGAGCAGCCAGGACTCAAACTGATGCTAATTTGGACACCATGTTATAGGCAGTGTCTTCATTCACTGAGTCACAATACTGGCCCCAAAAGATATCTTTCAATTCTGATTCTGTCAAAATATATCACAGACCATAAACCAAAATAATGATAAATGGTATTGCTCTAGAATTAAAATCACAAAAAATGAATGCATTAATAGGTTTTCATATGAGATTTTAATCAAAAATCTTTAAAAAGATTACTCGTATTATTTAATAGACTTCAGTAGATGTTTTACAAAGGAGCATTTGTTATCTATTGTTGTATAGTAAATTACCTCAAAGTTAGTGGCTAAAGAAACCAAAATTTATTATCTCACAATCTCTGTTGGTCAGCTATCCAGACGTAGCTTGCCTAAATGGTTTTAGGTCAGTTTTCTACCAGGCTACAACCAACATGTTGGTAGAGGCTACAGTTATCTTGGCAGTGTAATTACTTCCAAATTCACTCACCTGGCTTTTGGTGGGCCTCAGAAGAGCTGTTTTCAAACTCACTCGTGTTTGCTTCTTCAGGAGCTAATTCACATCATAGCAGCTAGCTTCCCCCAGCCTGGGCAATCTGAGAGACAGCAAGAGGAAATGCACAAGATGGAAGCCACAGTCTTTTTATAACCTAGAGTTGGAAGCGACATCACTCTGCCATGTTCTATTCAGGAGAAATGAATCAGTGACTACAACCACATTTAAGGAACAAAGATGGCACAGAAGCAAGAATGCCAGGAGGGAAGGCCATCTTAGGGAGTGCCTATCACAGCAGACAACCTTTGAAATTCATTTTCTGAAATCAGTGATATTAAAGCCTGAAAAACCCCTACAAAATGCCCGACTGATATCATATGTGAATGTTAATGTAAAAATCCAAAATAAATAACTAGTCATCAGGATCCCTAACATATTAAAGAATAATAATACATCATGGCCAACTGAAGAGTATTCCAGAAATATAGGTAGGTTTTCATATTAGAAAGTATATCAGTTCCAAACCACCATATTGATACAATGAAGTTAAAATAAATTTTATTATCCTCATGTATGCTAAAAAGCAGTTTCATATAATTTAGTACTCCTTGTTTAGTGAAACTATGGAAATGGAAGTTTTACCAATTTGAGTAGGCTAGGGTTTCCTAATGGCAGTGGCTTGTACTACAGTAGAGACTTACTGATAAAACCTGCACTAGCACAGGGTAAATGTTGCTGATCAGCTGCAACTCTTTCCATACTGCAACTAAAGGACTCTCCATCTGTGCCTCTGCAATCCCTAGGATCTTGCCATTGCCAGCCAGCAGGCGGCAGAGTTAGGAGAGACTGTTGGGGAGGTTTTTATAGCTAAACTACAAATGGCCTCTGTGTCCAGAGCTATGCCGGTCCGAAGCCAGGTGCTTCCTCCCGGTCTCTCACACGGGTTCAGGAGCCCAAGCATTTGGGCCATCCTCCACTGCCCTTCCGGGCCAAAGCAGAGAGCTGGACTGGAAGAGGAGCAGCCAGGACTAGAACCGGCACCCATATGGGATGCTGGTGCTGCAGGTGGAGGATTAACCAAGTAGTTTTTATAGCTAACCTGAGAAGTCACATGCATCCTTTTGGCTTATAGTCTCTTGGAGAGAACTGAGCAACATGGCCTGACCTAATTGCAGAGAAGGCTGGGATATATAGTCTACGTTTCCAAGAAGGAAAGGGAAAATGCTTTTTGAGGCACAGTTGGTTATCCCTGTCAGAGAAGTCAATGTTTTTAATATGAAAAAATAAATCTACATCCACGTAAAAGCTAATGCCAATTTTATGGAACACAAAAACTATCCTCTTTCAAGTTTAGGGAAAAGAAAATAAGGTAGGCTTTCATCCCTTTTAAGGATGAATCTATCAAAAGAAACCCATGATATTAGAAAAAGAAAAATTAGAAAAGAAGAGGAAAATCATCTTATTTATGGGAGTTATGATTAATTACCTGAAGGGGAAAGATAAATCAACCATTTCAAACTATAATTCATAAGGTTAGTGTACATATAAAATTTGTGCAATCATTACTCTGCATGCACACAAATACAAGATGTATTTGAAGGAAAGACAACTAAATAGCAAATAAAAATAGACAGAAATAGAGAAAATAGATAGAAATAATCTTTACAAGAACAACAGTGATGTCATCAAAATAATAAAAAAGCTGATACAAAACTTCAAATGGAGAGGCAAGTGTTTGGTTTAGTGGCTAAGACTCCAATTAAGATGCCCACATTTGAGGCCAGCACTATAGTGCAGTAGGCTAAGCCTCTGCCTGTGGCGTTGGCATCCATATGAGCGTCGGTTCGAGTCCCAGCTGCTCCCCTTCCAATCTAGCTCTCTGCTTATGGTCTGGGAAAGCAGTGGAAGATGGCCCAAGTGCTTTGGTCCCTGCACCCACACAGGAGACCCGAAGAAGCTCCTGGCTTCAGATCTGCCCAGCTCCGCCTGTTTGTGGACCAGCACATGGAAGATCTTTCTCTCTGTCTGTAACTCTGCCTCAGATAAATAATAAAATCTTTAAAAAAAATTTTTGCTCACATTTTTTGTTGAACTCTTTACTCAGTGTAGGGTTAATTTTATAAGTATAAAGTAAACTGAAAGTAGAGCATTGTAAAAATTAAGAGAGGGAATAGGAGAGGAAGGAGGAGGAAGGTGGGAGCATGGGTGGGTAGGAGGGAGGGTAGGTGGAAGTATCACTATGTTACTAATTCTGTATATATGAAATACATGAAATCTGCTTCCCTTAAAAAAAGAAAGGAAGAAAAATAAAAAGATGCCCACATTCCATACCAGAGTGCTTGGGTCAGAGTCCAAGCTCCAATCCTGAATCCAGCTTCCTGCTAATTTGCACTCGGGGAGACAGTAAGCAATGATTCAAGTTCTCGGGTCCTTGCTAGACGTGTGGGAGACCTGCATAGAGTTCCTAGCTCCCAGCTGCAGCATCGCCTAGCTATGGGCATTGTGGGAATTTAGGGAGTTAGCAGGAAGATAGAAGTGCTCACTTTCTCTCTCTGCCTGCCAAATAAATAAAAATAAAAATATTTAAAAACCTGAAAAGCACAGACAGGACAATTCAGAGTTGAAAAAGAAGTTATACAGCAGGAGCAGTGTTTAAAAATATTAAAATAGCACCAATGGGGGACAGCGCTGTGGTGCAGTGGATAAAGCCTGCACCTGCAGTGCTGGCATCCCATATGGGCACCAGTTCGAGTCCCGGCTGCTCTACTTCTGATCCGGCTCTCTGCTATGGCCTGGGAAAGCAGTAGAAGATGGCACAAGTCCTTGGGCCCCTGCACCCACATGGGAGACCTGGAAAAGCTCCTGGCTCCTGGCTTCGGATCAGCATAGCTCCAGCCATTGTGGCCAATTGGGGAGTGAACCAGCGGTTGGAAGACCTCTCTCTCTCTCTCTCTCTCTGTGAGTGTGTGTGTGTGTGTGTAACTCTGACTTTCAAATAAGCAAATCTTTTAAAAAATTGTTAAATCAACAACAGGAGTCACTATGCACTTGCTCCCCATGTAGGACCTCTGTCCTTAATGTGTTGTACCATGAGAATTAACGGTAAAACTAGTCTTCAAACAGTACTTTATACTTTGTGTGTCTGTGTGGGTGCAAACTGTTGAAATCTTTACTTAGTATAGAGTTGATATTCTGTATATAAAGATAATTAAAATGAATCTTAATGAAGAATGGGATGGGAGAGGGAGTAGGAAGTGGGATGGTTTGGGGGTGGGAGGGCAGGTTTGGGGGGAAGAACCACTATAATCCAAAAGTACTTATGAAATTTATATTTATTAAATAAAAGCTTTCTATATAACAAAAAGAAAATCTCCTCTTCTTAAACTAAAGTAACACATTTATAGCTACCAGGGTTTAGGGTGTGGACATCTTTCAGAGCAGAGGTAGAAGGGAGTGACTTTATTCTGTCTACCCTAGCATGGTTGATTCATGTATAGACAGATGCAATATAATGAGGAACATCATAGAAATGGTACAGAATAGTAAGACTATAGTAAGACTACAATAAACATTATGAATTAATCTTTTTAAAAAGATGTATTTATTTATTTGAAAGTCAGAGTTTTAGTGTGAGAGGGAGAGACAGAGAGAGAGAAATATCATCCATCCGCTGGTTCACTCCCTAGATGGCCACAATGGCTAGGACTGGGCCAGACCAAAGCCAGGAGCCAGGAGCTTCTTCCAAGCACTCGAGATATCCTCCATTGGTTTTCCAAGTAGGGAGCTGGATTGGAAGTGGAGCAGCCAGGATACAAACTATGCCACAATGCTGACCCCATGAGTTAATCTTTTATAAATACCATTTCATATCAGTGAGAAAAGATTGCTTACTCGATACTTAACATTGAGATAACTAGATCAAAACCTGAGATTGATAATTAATTAATTGAATACCAACTTAATACACTATAAAATTAATTCCATGTAACAAAATGAGGGGCTGGCACTGTGGCACAGTGGGTTAAAGCCCTGGACTAAAGCACCAGCATCCCATATGGACACTGGTTCTAGTCCCAGCTGCTCCTCTTCCGATCTAGCTCTCTGCTATGGCCTGGGATAGCAGTAGAAGATGGCCCAAGTCCTTGGGGTCCTGCACCCACGTTGGAGACCTGGAAGAAGCTCCTGGCTCCTGGTTTTGGATCGGTGCAGCTCCAGCCGTTGCAGCCATCTGGGGAATAAACCAGAGGCTGGAAGATCTTTCTCTCTGTTTCTACCTCTCTCTGTAACTTTGTCTTTCAAATAAATAAAATAAATCTTAAAAAAATAAATAAATGAAACCATAACAAAACAACAGAGATAGGTTTTATCATTTCTGAGTGAGGAAACCATAAAAGAAAATATGGATTAAATCCAACTACTTAAAACGTCTATAATATGCAAAGTAACAGATCATAAACACAATCAAACACAAACTATGAACTATATTTTTTTTAAATTTCAACTCATTTTTGATATAAGGTTAGTGTCCTTAATACATAAAAAGCTCCTACAACACAATTTTTAAAATCCATAGAAAAATGAACATAAGTTATATATAAGCAGTTAATAGAAAAGAAATTGTTCAGCCTCACTCATAAACAAATAAATTAAAACACTTTTTGTTTTTTACCTAGCTTGTTGACCATGAGAAACAAATCTAATAACACACTTTGTTAATCAGGGTATGAGTACCCAATACTGGATCAGATGTCAATTGATAAAACCTCCATGGACAGTAAGTTTTACTGCCTACCAAAATTAAAACTGTACATACACTTTGATAAAATAATTATATTTATGTGAATTAATGATATAAAATATGCATGAACAAAATAGAATGTGCAAAGGAATATTCACTTTGAATTATTTGCTATAGCATAAGGTTGGATATCTAAAAATATCCAGCAAATGTGTTTCTCATTAATTATGATAATCCATATTCAAATATTCTAAAATACCCTTTAGCCATCAAAAAGAATGAAGCAGGATTTACACAGATATAATAAATGGGTCACCTAATTAAATTTCAACTTTAAAAAAATGCAGAATAACATATATGCATGCTAACATTTGTGTTATATTACAGGCTAATATCCAAGGCCATGTAGGAATAATTGTCTAATGATATGTTTATCCTTTTTTGCTTTGAATCATCAAAAGTCAGTTATGAATAAATTTCTGATATTAAATGTTACCATTATAAATCATCTTTTAGGCATAGTAATAGGACACCAAGTGTAATCTAGCAGGATTCTGTGTGGGTAGTTCTCCATTTTCCTTCCACCTTTCCCTAGCAAACATTCTGGGAAATGAGGCACTTTTTTTTCCTGAATTAAGTGTGCTTCACTGTGACCTCATTCTCTCTTCATTTGCCAGATACCCCGAACTTGACCCACAACCCAAACTACATTCTTTTCCCGTTGGAACTTAATTTCAGGAAACTCATATTTTAACCACACAAGAAGATCCTTCAATCTAAAGATGAATTTCTGTAAATTCCCTAAATAGTTTTACGAAAATCATTTGGCAAACCATCTAAGGGTGGTTATAGGTTGTTACTCTACCTGCTTTAATTTTCAGAGATGCTGTATAGTTGAAAAACTAGACAGGGACACTTTCTATAGTTCATGGGCACATTTGTTTTCAAAACCTATTTTCTAAAATGATTGCTGAATCCTAAGTATCTATTCTTTCCCTCTGCTTATTAGATATCCTGCATTAGAATATGATTCAGTGAAGTAATACAGCCTCGGTCTGTCTTTCACCCTTGATCTGGTTGATCCGCCTATCTTTGTCTACCAGGAAACAGGATCATTAAAATGAAAGTCCTGGAACAGAGATAAATGATGACACTTTTCCCGCAGATGCAGGGTTTATACCAGGGCAATGCATGCATTTTGTTATTTGGTTTATTTTCCGTATTATACATGGCCCTGTAACACATGATGGCTGCCTCGTTCTCTAGGAATGAACCTATACACAAATGATGTTGACTTGTAAGATTCTGCTCTTTAAGTCACTGGCATAGCTGATGATCAAGCCAACCAGGACTAATTAATCCTTACCCCAAACTTTTGTTTTAGAAGGGAAGAGAGGCAACCTATCTGAGGAGCTAGAAACACAGAAGTGAGATCAGACACTGATGGCTGCTTGCCGTGGTTCTTGCTATGTGGAGAAAGGGTATGCAATGGCAAGAATTAAAATAGCAGTACAGAGACAAGCTGAAGGGAGACATGTGCAAAAGGGGGGCCGGTAGCTTTGCCATCTTGTTTGCAGTGAACCCTGGTCCTCGCTGCATCTTGGTCATTCTTAAAGTTAGTGAAACAGCCCAGTGAGCTTCCTCTGAATAATCCACACTGCCTCAGTTCATTGGCAGAGTTGGGTTTCTTTGAGTTTCAACTCAAAAAAATTTTAAAAATTGAAAAATGAAAATTGCTTATAACAAAAAATACCTGAAACACAGTAAGTGCTCAAAAAGGTAGCTATCCTTATTATAATTTATCATCATACTCATTCTTGTTACCTCATGTAAAGCACAATGTCACATAATCTAGTCATATGCTTAGGATAATGATGAAAACAAACCTTTATTTGTGTGCTTGCATGCCAGACACAATGCTAATATAAATATCTTATCTAATGCTCATAAAACCTATGAAGTAGAAGGTATTATTATTCCCACATTACTAATAATGACATTACATAATTTTCTCAAAGTCATATAGCTAGAAATTGGGAAATTTGTCCCTTTGGGACTGGCTTATTTCACTCAGCATGATGTTTTCCAGATTCCTCCATTTCGTTGCAAATGACTGGATTTCATTTTTTTTTACTTCTGTATAGTATTCTATAGAGTACATATCCCATAATTTCTTTATCCAGTCTTCTGTTGATGGGCATTTAGGTTGATTCCAAGTCTTAGCTATTGTGAATTGAGCTGCAACAAACACTGAGGTGCAGACAGCTCTTTTATTTGCCAATTTAATTTCCTCTGGGTAAATTCCAAGGAGTGGGATGGCTGGGTTGTATGGTAGGGTTATATTCAGGTTTCTGAGCAATCTCCAAACTCACTTCCATAGTGGCTTTACCAGTTTGCATTCCCACCAACAGTGGATTAGTGTCCATTTTTCCCCACATCCTCGCCAGCATCTGTTGTTAGTTGATTGATGTATGTAAGCCATTCTAACTGGGGTAAGGTGAAACCTCATTGTAGTTTTGATTTGCATTTCCCTGATGGCTAGTGATCCTGAACATTTTTTCATGTGTCCATTGGCCATTTGGATTCCCTACAAGAGAAATTTGCTCAAACTTTGGGAGGCAGGAATATAATAGTCGGCTCTGAAAGTCATTTTGAAGCACCAGATGCAGTTCCAGCTCGTGGACACTCAACCTGATCTGCTGGATCCTGTTGTTGCTATGGGACAGCAGTCAGGTGGCCTGCAGCTCTTTCAGCTCCCACCAAGCCTCTTTCTTCAGCTTCTCCGAGTCCTGGGCCACAGCGCACGGAACTCCATGGCAAAGAGTGTCTTAAATTTCTTCAGATCACCAGAATCATCAAGGTTGGACACAGTAAGAGAAAAGTACAGGTAATAGGTCTGTCCTTGTGGGCTCCAAGTTTGAAGCCCAATCAAGATGTATGTGAGATTCATCCCTATTGTTGCAAGTAGCTGTAGCTTGCTTCTTACATACATCGTCTTGTGTAATGTGTAAATACATCACATTCAGTTATGTATTTTAGTTTTGATAGTTCCCTAGGATTTTTCCAGTTTGAGTTTATTGTGAACAATACTACCATGAACATTTTTGGACATGTCTATTAGTGCATAGGCCAAGTAGTATTGTGAAACATATATGAGGTATACTTGAAAAGTTCATGGCAAATAAGTACTTTCAAAAAATTATGCCTGGATTTCAAATTGTGTGTGTGTGTGTGTGTGTGCGTGTGTATGTAGTGTTTGGCTGAACAATTAAGATGCCTGTTTGACAGCTGCCTCTGGCTCCTGACTTCAGTTTCTTACTAATGCAGACCTAGGCAGGTAGCAGTGATGTTTTAAGTGATTGAGTTCCTGCCACCTATGTGGGAAACTTGGGTTGAGTTCCCAGTCCCTGGCTTTGGCAGTGGTCCAGCCTCATTTCCTGTGGGCATTTGGAGAGTGAACCAATGGATGGAATCTCTCTCCTCTCTTTCTCTCTCTCAAATAAATAAATAAATTTAAAGGCATTAGCTTTAAAACAAGAATTATGTAGAGTTTCTCTACTATTTTTATAACATTTCTATAAGTTCAAAATTATTTTGAATTTTAAAAGAAATAAAGAGAAAATAAAGTTATACTGGCTTATGAAGTAAATCGGATCTTCTTTATTCTTTCTGTTCTCACAAAGAATTTATATAAGTTTGATATGATTGCTTTCACATTTGGTAGAATTCATCAGCAAAACCATCTGGGTTAGTTTTCTTCATGGACAGTTTTGAATTATGAATTCAATTTAATTAATAATTATAAGATGGTTAAGATTTTCTAATTTTTGGTATTATTTTTAACTTATCTAGCGGGCTATCCATCTATTTAATCTTTGATAAAGATTTCTAAAATACCTTTATTAATTTTTTAAAAATATTTATTCATTTGAGAGGTGAAGGGCTGAAGGAATTCAATCCAGTTCCCCCACCAGGATGATAGGAACCCAATCATTTAAATCATCATTGCTACTTTCCAGGGTCTGCCTTAGCAGGAAGCTAGTCAAACACAGGAGTCAAACCCAGGCACTCGAATGTGAGACAGGGGCATCTGAACCAGTCTTAACTGCTAGGCCACTCACTCACCCCCTCATTTTTATCTTTATATTGGCTATAGCATCTGTAGTGATGTCATCTTTTTCATTTCTGATGCTGGCTATTATGCTTTCTCTCTTTTTCCTGATCATTCTTGTTACGGCTTTACTAACTTTCTAGTACTAGTCATTTCAAATAAAGGAAGATCAACTTTTAAGGCTCTATTTTTTCTCTTCAGTTATTTTATTTTCTGATATTTATTATTTTATTCTTTATATATCATTTAGTTTTAATTTATTATTTTTCTAAGGTTCTAGAAATAGAAACCCATTTCTAAAGTTCCAGAAATCAGATTTTCTTATTTTCTTATGTATTCTATGAGGTTATAAGTCCTCTTTAAGTGAAGTTTAGCTGTAACCATCAATATTTTATGTTATGTTTTCATTATCTTGTAGTTCAAAAATGCAGTACTACCTCAGGACTACAGTGCTCACCTCTAAGAAAATTCATCATTTTCCCTTCTTCTGAAGAAAGTTTCTTTAAATCTTTTAAAATGTGTTTATCTGTGAGGCAAAGAGTCAGAGCTCCCATCTGCTGGTTCACTCTCCAAATGCTCACAACAGTTGGGCTGTGCCATGGCTAAAGCCAGGAGAACGGAATGCAGTTCAGGTCTTCCAAGTGAGTGACAGGAATCCAATTACTTGAACCATCACTGCTGTCTCTCAGGATTTGTACCAGCAAGAAACTTGGTCAGGAGACAGAGCTGAGTAGAACGCAAACACTCTGATGTAGGATGAATGTGTCTTAACCATTTGGCTAAATAGCCAATCTTCATCACTGGAATCTATTACATGGAAGAATTTTGCTAGACATAGGAAGAATGAAGGCAAGTCTCTGCCCCGAAGAATCTTTTTAAGAGGTAAAATGTATAAACATGAGCATTCAATCATCAGTACACTTGAAATATAGTAAATGACACATGAGTGCTACAGAAAAAAAAATTTAAACCATAGAATTTAGGCAGAATTTCATGCGGTATGTGGATTTGAGCTGAAATTCAGTGACATGTGAATTTTAACTTGTGAAAAGAATTTATATAGAGAGAGGGGAGAGATAAGAGAAACGAGGCTGAGCAAAGCCCTAGGGGTTGGAAAGTTTAAAAAAGTGTTTGAGGGGGAATGTTGTGCCACAGCAGGTTAAGCTGCCACTGGAGACACAGGCGTCCCATATCTGAGCACCAGATTGAGTCCCAGCTGTTTCGCTTCTGGTCCAGTCCTCAGCTAGTGCACCCGGGAAAGTAGCAGAAAATGGCCCAGGTACTTCGGTCCCTATCACCCATGTGGGAGACCAGGATGGAATTCCCAGCTCCTGGCTTCAGCCTAGTCCTACCTGGGTCATCTGGGGAGTGAACCAGATGATGGGAGATTCTCTCTCTCTCTCCCTCTCTCTCTTTCTCCTTCCCTCTCCCTCTGATGTTCTGCCTTTCCAATAAAGGAATAAAATAAATCTTTAAAAAGGAAAAGAAGTGTTTGGAGATAGATTGAGGAAATTAGCTTGGTTTGCTGAAGAATTTGTGTGATGAAGTGGAAGAATTAAACTTTTTTTTTTTTTTGACAGGCAAAGTTAGACAGTGAGAAAGAGAGAGAGACAGAGAGAAAGGTCTTCCTTTTTCCATTGGTTCACCTTCCAAGTGGCCGCTATGGCCAACGCGTTGTGGCCGGCGTGCTGCACTGATCTAAAGCCAGAAGCCAGGTGCTTCCTCCTGGTCTCCCATGCAGGTGGAGGGCCCAAGCACTTATGCCATCCTCCACTGCCTTTCCGGGCCACAGCAGAGAGCTGGACTGGAAGAGGAGCAACCGGGACAGAATCTGGCGCCCCAACCGGGACTAGAACCCGGGGTGCCGGTGCTGCAGGCGGAGGATTAGTCTAGTGAGCTGCAGCGCCCACCGAATTAAATGTTTTTTTAAAAGTTCCGTCTTAAACATCACTTTGAATATTGAATTAATGAACTTGATTTTATCTTATAGATAATGGAGAACTCTTTTTACAACTTGGATGGACAACTGATTAAGACAGTAAGTATTGGGTGATTACTGATGTCATAAATAAGAGTGTCAATTGTAGGAATATTTAAACTGAAAGGAAAAGAAGCTGAAAGCAAGCAACTAGGTATTTACTAACGTGATCTTTGGAGTTATACCAATGGGCATTAGAAGGGCTATAGGAGAACTTGCTGGGGCATCTCATTGACCCTCACTGCAGTTTTAGTGAATGAATAAGGACCAGAGTACACTTCTTATCACATCAAAGAGGCTATGCACTTGATTTTGGGTTCAAAAGAGAAGTAGCAATATCAACAGCCTTTAATCAGACATTTAAATGTTTTCCTCACTTTTTCTTTTCTTTTTTTTCTGAAAAAAGAACTTCCTGACATTTTGTGGTCTTTCTGTTGTTTCAACATGTAGGTGAGGAATTGTTGCAATTTTCATTTTGTCAATTACGTTGGCCAAGAGTTATTGTCTTGCATTTCAACCTGATGCCTTCCACATTTGTATGTATCTCAGACTCCACAGTTCAGCAATGAGCCAAAAACATGCCACATCTGCATGATGCTAAAGGTCATTCTCTTGAAATGCATCATACTAAATGGAATCTCATTTCTTGCCAAAAACTTCATGGGCGTCTGTCACAACATTTATCTTCCTTCCATCAACAGCAGCAGAAGCAGCAACATCATATTTCACGTTAAACCTTGGGCCCAGCAGAGAGCCAGTCTGCAGCATGTTTCTATGGGTTTTTAACCAAATGACCATCAGGTCAAGGCCACTGTACTCACATTCTCCTCTCCCCATCTGTGTACATCAAGACTCACTTTCATTGCACTTTCGCTTTAATCCTACCCACTCATAAATTAACAGACTTAGCTTTCATTACCATAAAATGCGATATTTGCCAACGTCTATTTCTCCTGTGTTAGTCATTTTGTCTTCTCAATTAGGTTATGAACTCTTTATGAACTGTGAGTATTTTTAAAGTCTCAAACTGACAGACCCCATTTTTGATGACATGTAATTCTACAAAAATTTATTTTGTAGTTCATGACTTTATTCTCTTTGTCTCAAACTGACCCATGCATTGCTTTATGGGATAATGTACTGATTCAAAAAAAACCAAAACAAACAAACAAACAAAAAAAAAAAACTCCTGGCATCCAGGCTGAAAAAACTGACAATAATGAGGAAAATCGTACCCTTTAAACATTTATCTCCCCTGTTGTTATGATATAGAGTCTCTCAAATATGACTGAAAAAGCCAAAATGTTCTTACTGTTGATGGTGTCCATCATGAAAATTTTGGTGTCTAAACCAAGAAAACTTGTTAGAAGAAGGAAGATATCCTCCCCCACTCCCCTGGGTTCTCATGGGAAGGATTTTCCCCTAGGCACTTCTGGCTTCTTGACCTACCCTTTCCTTTTCACCGTGGGATAGAGTGATTTACCTGATTCAGTGGTCTGGGAGGGGATCTGGACACGCACGCTTCAGGATATTCTTGTCTTTTTCTTCCTCTTGGGAGCAAGCCACATGTGGCAAGAACATTTTCCTCCATGCTAGAAGCTTTACAGGGCAGGTTCCCCAGAGAGCAACCTGCAGATGTGCAGTGCTGCCTGGGCCTGGGTGGGTTCATCTAATTCTAAGTACCAAGTATTAGCATTAAGATGCCCATTTTCACTGCATATCTAAGTTTCTAACAGCTTGTTTTCCATGGGACTTACTCTTTACCTTATGTCATAAAGTTGGTAAAAAAAAAAAAAAGAAAAGTGTGTTGGGGCTGGTGTTGTGGCACAGCGGGTAAAGCTGGGGCCCATATGGGCGCCAGTTGCAGTCCCTGCTGCTCCGCTTCCGATTCTTGTTGATGTGCCTGTGAGGGCATCAGAAGATGGCCCATGTACTTGGGCCCCTGCACCCACATGGGAGACCTGGAGGAAGCTCCTGGCTCCTGGCTTCTGAACTGCCTTGCTCCAGTTGTGGCCATTTGGGGAGTGAACCAGAGAATGGAAGTTCTCTCTCTCTCTCTCCCTCCCTCTCCCCTCTCTCTGTAACTCTACCTTTCAAATACATGAATAAATTTTTAAAAAGAAAAGTGTGGGGGCAGGTGCCATGGCTCACTTGGTTAATCCTCCGCCTGTGGCACCAGTATCCTATATGGGCTGCGGTTCTGGTCTCGGTTACTCCTCTTCAAGTCCAGCTCTCTGCTGTGGCCTGGGAGGGCAGCAGAGGATGGCCCAAGTGCTTGGGCCCTGCACCCACATGGGAGACCAGGAGGAAGCACCTGGCTCCTGGCTTCAGACTGGCGCAGCGCCAATCATAGTGGCCATTTGGGGAGTGAACCAATGGAAGGAAGACCTTTCTGTTTCTCTCTCTCACTGTCTATAACTCTACCTGTCAAATAAATAAAAAATAAAATAAAAAATGAAAAGTGTGTTTACTGGGTCCCCCTCCCCAACTGTA
Source organism: Oryctolagus cuniculus (assembly GCF_051225735.1). Taxonomy (NCBI): domain Eukaryota; kingdom Metazoa; phylum Chordata; class Mammalia; order Lagomorpha; family Leporidae; genus Oryctolagus; species Oryctolagus cuniculus. The sequence continues at coordinate 55,216,277 of NC_142876.1, read as the reverse complement.
GCAGTGGCAACAGACACTTGGCTGGCATCAGCAAAAGTTAGTGAGATCCTAAGGCAATGCTGCTCTCTAATTGTGGGCATGGTGGGTGGGCATCCATTTCCTCCCCAGAAAGCCTGAGCACCAGTGAGAAATCAGTGTCCACCTCAGTTCCCTGTGCTTTAGTTTCAGACAAGATAAACTTCCAGGTTCCTTTCATTTTACTCTCCCATGGCCCAAGGCCCAAAACCAATGTCCAGCAACACAAAGTGCCTTATAGCAATCAACCAATGCCTCCCATCATGGAAGCCACGTCTTACATTTGCATAGCCTCTTTAAGTAATTCCAAGCAAGTGAGGTTAGCAGAATGGTGTACTTTCCAAGCTTTGGAGGAAAGGAGTCCTCTAGTCCATAAATTTGTACTTTGGAGCTGCTCCGGATGCTGGAAACATCTCTACCAATCTAGAAATCAAGAACCCAGACATCCTTTTCTAATAAACTGGACTATTTTAAATCAACTGAGAGGGTGATCAGAGTCCGTCTCCATACAGAGCACTGCAGTCCAGTGCCACACTTCCAAATGACAGAGAGCCCCAAACATGAGTGGGAAAAATAGACCCCAGTGAGACTTCTCTACTTCCTTCCTCCCACTCCCACCCACCCAGTTTCCAGGCCTTTCTTCCTTCTATGTCCAGACCTGTCTGACGTATATGAAAATAGAATCTCCCAACTTTTTCTCACTGAGACCAACTGAGTTTATTATATAATCTTAGCTCTTGTTCCAAGAAAACCAAGATCAATCTAAAAAAGCAGTCATCTGAACTTGGCAGACACTCGTGTGGGAAAGTCTTTAAGTGAAAACAAATTTGTTGACGTACTGGGACAAGAAACTCGGAGAACAGATAAAATGTTCCATGAGCCAACTCTGCCCTCAGCTTCAACACTGACTTTTCTCAGCCAACGGACCCTGTTCCACTTTGTGGGTGAAGCCAACTCATCATCTTGTCATGATTAGGCCCAATGCCCTTACTGGGGGGCCAAAGGAACTCCAAGTCAGTCTGAGAGAGAGGCCCCAGCACAGAACCCTCAGGCTGCCACGCATGAAGAAAACATCTGACCAACACATGGAATGAAGAAAGGTGTGAACAACAAATGAGTACATTGAGATGGGTTCGGGCTCCAGTCTATGTCAGCCAATTAATTTCCTCTGGCCATTTTTCCTCTTCTTAAGATTATAGAGGAGTTCTGTTACAGTGAGTGACAATTTGACAGAACTCACAAAGTTCAGCTTCAAAATATAAATATAACTAAAGATTGGGGTTCCCCTAGGAAGGAAGTTGCTTTTTTTTTCTCAAGCAACAAATGAAGGTACTGAGAGAAGAGGATTCTTTCTGGGCAATATCAGAGCAGCTGTAGCTCCCTCAGCAAGGGAGAATGATAATATTTAGGGATATCTTCATGCCAAAGAAGGAGCAATTGTTAAAAAACTGATCTTGTAAAGGACCAATACAACCAGGAAGCAAGTGAATCTATTTATACTCCGCTCATGGATTGATTGCTCAATAGATAACTTAAAACCTCTAGCATTTGTGCCTCTGCGCACCTCTTCTTCCTCTGTGGTTTCTTGGTGAGCACAGGCTTTAAAATAGCACATAGGGTCAGAAAATAAGATGAAAGAATGTCACATATCTCTCAAAAATGGTGCTGTACATTTCTGGTGTTGCAGATTTTCTTGGATTATTTCTCTCAGGAGAAACAAGAGTGGCACGAGTGGAGATGCTAAGATGCTCAGCTTGCTTGGTACCTATGCAACTTTCTGAGTGAGGACATCCCTTTGCCTTTCTAGAGACCCCTGCCATGAATGATGAAACTTAATAATAATATTAGCAATACTATCAATACTATTAATACTACTAATAATATGAAGTCTGGTGGCACTTGATCCAAGAAGAAATCTGTATTTCCCAGGGGCTAAAAGTGTTTCTCAATCACCAATCCTCTGATCCACAATTTTTTTTTATAAATTTACAGTTTTATATTAACATGTAACAATTGTACATTTTTCCAGGGTAAAGTACACCATTTCCCCAGCATGAATTGATCAAGCCAGGCAACTCAGCTTTCATTTCTTTATCATTTCTGTGTGTTTAGAGCCTACCGGATCCTAGTTTCTGTCCTTTATTCAGAATATAGTGTGTGATTGTGACTGATAGTCACTCCATGTTACTGTATTTTGGTACTCAATATCCAATCTTTTTCAACCCTACAACCACCACCCTTGCCAGCCTCTAGTAATCATGATCTTAAGTTCATTTCTACCTTATTTTTAAACTTCCACATATGAGAGACAACATGTAGTGTTTGTCTTTCCGTGGCTTATATCACTTAACATAATGATCTCCAGGTCAATCCATTTTGCTGCAAACGTCAGAATGTCATTCTTCTTAAGGCTGAATAATATTCCACTGTGCATATGCACCACCTTTTCTTTATTCATCCATTGATGCACACCGAGGTTGATTCCATATCTTGGCTATTGTCAACTGATTTCATTTCCTTCAGATATGGGGAGAGCTACATATGCAATATGGGATAGCTGGGTCATATGGTGGGTCTGTTTTTAGTTTTTTGAGGGCCTTCCATATCATTCTCCATAATGGTTGCACTAATTTGTGTTCCCATCAATAGTACATAAGGATCCCTTTTTCTTCACATCCTTACCAGCACTTGTTATTATATTTCTTTTTAATAATAGCCATTCTAACTGTGGTGATCTTTTTATTCCATTGCGGTTTTGATTTGCATTTCTTTGATGGCAACTGAAATTAAGCATTTTTCTCAATTTTAAGCCAAAATGCTAAAGTTATCTTCTGAAAAATCAACCTCTATGTTCAGGTCAGGAATGGACTAAATGAACAGTGAATGGCCACTATGTCAGCGCTGCTGAAACAGTATCATCTAATCAGGTGACTATCATTCGTGCTAGTCACGATGGGATGCCGTGGGCAGTGTTCTTGTCTTAATGACTCACACCATTCCTCTGAACTTGGAGATAGTTAATCATCTACTCAAGCCCCATAAAATAAGCAGGACTCAGAATGCCAATGCTATGTTCCAAGTCTTTCAAATAATAGTAATACTCTTTGTTTCCTGTGAATTAACTAGTCTCTCCAACGAGAAACTCACCTATAATATTCTATAACATTCTTATATAGGAACAGCTAGTTCCCTGGTATCTTTTCACAAAGCACAGGACCAAATGTACGCAGGAAAGTGCACAGCCTCAAAGTCGCGTTCTCCGAACAATGGCATGATCCAGCTCATTGACAAGAATAAATTGCTAATTGTGAAATAATTTCTGTGGTATTTTATAGCACTCAAAGGAAATAAGGCCAGGATTATAAAATTCCTCAGTTTTAATCTCCTCCACATAATCCCAAGGCTGGGAAGAACCTTGACAGATCAGCTAGCTCATTTGAAAGCCTTCAAAAAACAAAAGACCAAAAGGACCGGGAGTGAAGCAGGGAGAAAACATGGATTCCTGTTCTGCCTCAGCCACTAATCCATCTGACCTGGAACTTATCTCACCAGCCCCCTCAGCTTCAACATATTACTTTTTGATGATAGCTTTAAACCAGATTATTCTAAAGTCCTATCCAATTGAACATCGATGAATCATGAAATCTGACCACCTTCAAAGTCAACTAGGAGGATTCTACATTTCTACCTTGGAGATACATGCCAGGACCTTTGTAATTTTGGAGGAATGTTAATGGTCATGGCTGAGACCTGGGAAAATGTTACTTGTGCCACAGTCAAGTTTCCATATTATCATATAAGGACATAAAATGTGTCACTACTTGTTCACTGTAATGCATAGCTTAACTGGAGAACAGGTAAAATGCACATCTTCCCAGGGAACAGCTCAAATCTCTGCAGAGGGTCATGCCACTTTTGCAAGAATTTCATGACCGAATTGTATAAGGTCCTTCAAAAAGTTCATGGAAAATGAAATTAAAAGAAAAGGTATGGGGCAGGCATTGCAGCACAGAAGGTTGACTCCCACATCCTGGTTACAATGGCCCAGGCTGGATCAGGATGAAGCCAGGAGCCAGAAACTCCATCCATTTCTCCCATAAGTGGAACAGGCCCAAGTAGTTGAGCCATCTTTTGATGCTTTCCCAGGAGAACTAGCAGGAACTGGATTGGAAGTGGAGCAACTGGGAAAACCAGTGCTCATATGGGATGCCAGCATCATGGGTGGCAGCTTAACATGCTGCACTGCAATGCTGCCCCCTAAATAAATCTTTTTTGAAAAAGATAAAGTGGGGTAGACAATGTGGTGTAATGGGGTAAGCCATCACCTACAAGGCTGGCATCCCATATGGACACCGGTTCATGTCCTGACTGCTCTAATTCTGATCCAGCTCCCTGTTAATGGCCTGGGGAAAGCAGTGGAAGATGGCACAAGTGCTTGGGCTGCTGCCAAGCACAGGGGAAACCTGGAAGAAGCTCCTGGCTCCTGGCTTCTGCCTGGCCCACTCCTAGACATTGTAGCCATTTGGGGAGTGAACCAGTGGATAGAAGATCTCTCTGTCTCTCCTTGTTTCTGTCTAACTCTGCTTTTCAAATAAATAAATCATTTTTTTCTTTCTTTCTTTTTTTTTTTTTTTTTTGACAGGCAGAGTGGACAGTGAGAGAGAGACAGAGAGAAAGGTCTTCCTTTGCCGTTGGTTCACCCTCCAATGGCCGCCGCGGCCGGCGCGCTGTGGCCGGTGTACCGCACTGATCTGAAGGCAGGAGCCAGGTGCTTCCTCCTGGTCTCCCATGGGGTGCAGGGCCCAAGAACTTGGGCCATTCTCCACTGCACTTCTGGGCCACAGCAGAGAGCTGTCCTGGAAGAGGGGCAACCGGGACAGAATCTGGTGCCCTGACCGGGACTAGAACCCAGTGTGCCGGTGCTGCAAGGCAGAGGATTAGCCTATTGAGCCACGGCACTGGCCAAATCATTTTTTTAAAAGGATAAACTTCATTTTCCATGAACATTTTGAAAATACCCATACAATACAACAAATATTTATTCATACACTAAGAGGAAGTTTTCTGGATCATAATTAGAAACTCCTCAGAAGATCATGTCTCATAACTTTTCCACTTCTACATTCACACGTTGTAACTGAAATAGCCCTAAAAACCAATGTGAATAATTTAGAAGAAAACTTTAAGGGCTTCAGTCAATAAAGCAGCATAAAGCCATAAAAGCTGCAGGCAAAAACACTGTGGTATAAGATGAAATATCCTGGTACTTGTTTATTATTGGTTTTGCCAGGTGTCCTTTCATTGGCCTGGCTGGGAAGCTCTGTCACTCTTCTGCTTTTAAACAAATGCAGTTGGTTTTGCTTCCTCACGTTTTGATATAAATGTATTCTGGAGAATATGGATATGTCCATTCTTTCTTTCTTAGCAGACAGGGATGGGTCTATTCTTTCTTCCTTAGTAAGCATTTTAAATTTAGTCTAAGTAAAAAATGGAGGAAACACTAAAGAAATGGGTGATGGTATTATGAGGCTCTAAGATTAAGATTTCCATATGTGAGTGTATACATTATATAGGCATATGTGTTTTATTCATTATATAATAGAAATAACTATAATAAATGTTATTTATCTATCATCTCACATATATGTCTTAACTTACAAAATAGACACAGATTAGCTAATAATTAACTCTTAGCAAATTAATTAAAACGGGAATGCTTTTGATGAGGTCACATACATATATAAAGTTGTAAGAATCGATCTAGGGGCTGGAGCTGTGGCATAGTAGGTAGAGTGCCGCATCCCATACAGGTGCTGACTTGAGTCCCTGCTGCTCCATTTCTGATCCAGCTCTCTGCTATGGCCTGGGAAGGCAGTAAATGGCCCAAGTGCTTGGACCTCTGCACCTGTGTGGGATTGGCCAAGCTCTGGCAGTTTCAGCCACCTGGGGAGTGAACCAGCAAATGAAAGACCTCTCTCTCTGCCTCTCTGTAACTCTGCCTTTCAAATGAATAAATAAATATTTTTTTAAAAAGGGATCGATCTACATGTTGCCTTCAGTGTTGCATTTTCCTTTAAAAATCGAGTATAATTACTATTTAGAAATTAATTTTTAGTCAGTTGTTTGACCAATATCTTGGCTTCCCTAAGGAAATAAAGCAAGAAAGGTGGGTATTTGGCTTGCCAGCTAAGACACTAGTTGCGACACCCACATCCTGTACTAGTGCTTGGGTTCACATCTCAGCTCCACTTGTGAATCCTGCTCAAAGATGCCATGGAAAGCAAAGGCAGCGGGTGATGGCTCAAGTGATTGGATCCTTACTCATGTGGGAGATCTGGATTGAGTTCCAGTCTCCTGGCTTCAACTTGGCGCAGCTCTGGCTGTTGCAGGCATTTGGAGAATGAACCATAGATGGGAAGTTTCTCTGACACTGTCTCTGTCTCTCACTCTCAAATACAATTTTATAAAAGTATTTAAAGGGGCCACTGCCTGCGGAGCCGGCATCCCATATAGGCGCCGGTTTGAGTCCCAGCTGCTCCACTTCCTATCCAACTGTCTGCTATGGCTTGGGAAAGCAGTGGAAGATGGCCCAAGTCCTTGGGCCCCTGCACCTGTGTGGGAGACCAGGAGAAAGCTCCTGGTTCCTGGCTTTGGATCAGCCCAGCTCTGGCCATTGTGGCCAACTGGGGAGTGAACCAGTGGATGGAAGACTCCTCTCTCTCTCTCACACACACTTTAACTCTGCCTCTCCTTTCTCTGTGTAACTCTTTCAAGTAAATAAATAAATCTTTTTTTAAAAAGTCTTTAAAAACAAAAGAAAGAGCAGAAACTGCAGAGACCCATTCCATATTGACTGCCAAGTGTGATAATGCTGCAGTGCCCAACAGAAGTCAATTATGTCAAGGTTGGCTACACAAGTTAGCAATGCACAGGACAGGATGTGTACACCGGTGTATCTGAGCTTTAATTAAATAAAGCATACTTTGTAACCTGAAAAAAAGGTTAATTTTTGGGCTTTAACTATTTGAGCTAGCATTTTATTTTTTAGTAGCTATTCCTAAAATGCCAGTTAGTCAGATAACATGTGGTAAGTTATCTCGTTATTGATACATTCTATAAGAGTGAAAGCAATGGTGGATAGGGAAAATCCTTCTCCTTTTCCAAAGGGTAATTTATATATTTAAAGAAAACTTCAGATAACTGATAGGGATTAAGAGTTAAAATGTAAATATAGAGAACTTCCAGTTTGTTATGTGTCTAGCAGCAACTAATAAGAGTCTCCCAGTTTCTCATAAAAATAACTTTGAAGACAATCCTAGTTTAAAGAAGGCATCCTATAGAAACACACAACTGCTGAGAGTTAACTGTGTAAAAATATTCACTGGAGATTTGTTTGAAAAGAGAATAATTAAAAATCAAAAAATTTAAACTATGAAATACTAATGCAAAGGATTAATGTGGCCTTGATACATACTGAGATCTGTGTATATTGATATAAGAAAAACGCTACTAACAATGAATTTTTTTAAATGTTGAAACAGTATCTGTATGTAAAATAATAACTGGGGTGGATGTTTGGTGCAGTGATAACGACCCTGCTTAGATGACTACATCTCATGTTGGAGTGCCTGGGTTGAAGGCTCAGCTCCACTCCCAGTTCAAGTTCCTTGCTAATGCACACCCTGGTAGGTGGCAAGTGATGGCTCAAGTGGTTGGGTCCCTGTCACTCTAATGGGAGACCTGGATTGAGTTTCCAGCTCCTGGCTTCAGCCTGTGCCAGCCTGTGTTGTGGAAATCTGGAGAGTGAATCAGTAGATGGGAGATCTCTCTGTGTTTCTGTGTCCTTCTCTCTGACTTCTAAATAAACAAAATATAATTGAAAAATTTTAAATAATAATCATAAAATAGGCATATATTGTGATAAATGCAAAGAAAAAGTCCAATAAATATTTGCCAAAATATTTGATAATTTTTTTGGGACAAGATTATTGTGAACTTCCATTTTTTACTTATGCATCTATTTTAATATTTTATGAGATATAATTTTCATACCATAAGATTTGCCCACAACCCAAATGTTTTAACATACTTATAAAGATTAGCAAATATCTCCATAATCTAAATGTAGAACATCTTTATCACCCCAAAAAGAAACTTCATACTCATTAGTGGTCACTCCGCATTCCCTCTCTGCCAACCGAGCTAGGCAGCCACTAATGGACATTATATCTCTGTGGATTGTCTATTCTGGACAATTTACATAAATGGAATCATGCAATAATGGGAGTTTTTATGTCTGGCTTTTTTCTCTTGACATAACATTTTCAGGTTCACCCTCATTGTAGCATGCATCAGTACTTCAATCCTTTTTATGGCTGAATGTTGTTCAACAGTACAAACACATCAAATTTTGTTTATCCATTTGTCAGTTGATGGACAGTTGAGTTGTTTCCATTTCATGGCTATTATGAATAATACTTACATGAACACTTAGGTATATTTTGTGTGGATGTATGCTTTTATTTCTTTTAGATAGGTAGAGTGGGAATTGTTGGATCATATGGTTAACTCTGTTTAACTTTTTGAGGAATTGCCACACTACTTTCGATAGCAGTTGCACCAATTTACATTCTACCAGTAATTTATGATGGTTCTAATTCCTCCATTTTTGTAAATACATGTTATTCTCTGTATCTTTTATTATATCCACCCTAAATATACAAAATGACTATATCTCATTGTATTTTTGATTTACATTTCTTTGATGATGAATGATGTTGAGCAACTTTTCAAGTTCTTATTGACCCTTGGTATATCTTGGAGAAAATGTCCATTGCTATCCTTTGTCCACTTTTAACTAGGTTATTTTTCAGTGATAATTTGTCAGTTTTCTTTATATATTCTGGATCCAAGTCTCTTATTAGCTGTATGGTTTGCAGATATTGTCCTCTATTCTGTGGGCTTTCACTTTGTTGATGCTGCCCTTTGCAGCACAGATACTTTGATGAAGTCCAGTTTAGCTTCTTTTCTTTTGCCACTTGTATTTTTGATGTCACAGTTAATAAATTATTGCCTAATCCAAAGCCATAAAGATTTACCCTCATGTTGTGTAGTTTGAATTTGGACATTCTGGTCTTTAATCCATTTTGAACTGCTGGTGGTATGAGGTAGGAGTCTAACTTTTTTTTTTTTTTTACATGTGGCTATGTAGTTATTTTAGCATCATTTCTTCTTTCTCTCATTGAATGATCTTGTCAAAAAATCAACTGATCAGCTGGCACCGCGGCTCAATAGGCTAATCCTCCACCTTGCGGTGCTGGCACACGGATTCTAGTGCCAGTCGGGGCACCGGATTCTGTCCCGGTTGCTCCTCTTCCAGGCCAGCTCTCTGCTGTGGCCAGGGAGTGCAGTGGAGGATGGCCCAAGTGCTTGGGCCCTGCACCCCATGGGAGACCAGGATAAGTACCTGGCTCCTGGCTTCGGATCAGCGCAGTGTGCCGGCCGCAGCGGGCCGGCCGCGGCGGCCATTGGAGGGTGAACCAACGGCAAAGGAAGACCTTTCTCTGTCTCTCTCTCTCATTGTCCACTCTGCCTATTAAAAAAAATCAACTGATCAAAAAGTTAAAGGTTTATTTCTGAATTTCCAATTCTACTTCATTGATCTACATTTGTATCCTCACACAGTGCTACATTGTGTTGATTATGTAGCTTTGTAGTCAAGTTTTTTTTTTTTTTTGCTTAAAATATTACATATTTATTATTAGTTTATCATTCTGGAATCAAAAATCTGAAATGGGCTTCTTTGAGCTACAATCAAGGTATCAGGAGGCTGCATCATCAGTTTTGAAATCACAAGTATGTTTTCCTACTTTATTCTTTCTTTTCAACATCATTTTGGATATTCATGTTTTCTCATTTCCAAGTGAATCTTGGGACCAATTTAAGAGCAGCTGACATTTTGATAAGAATTAAATCTTATCTGTAGGTAATTTTGGCTACTATTGCTATTTTGACAATAGTAAATCTTCTACTTCATAAGTATGGGATATATTTCCACTTATTTAGAGCTTTCTTATTTTCACTCAACTGTGTTTTCTAGTTTTCAAAGTAAAACTTCTATACTTCTTAAATTTATTCCTACATACTTGTTTTTGAAACTAATGTGCATGAAATTATTTTGATAATCCATTTTTGATTGTTCACTGCTGGGGGATAGAAAAATAATTGATTTTATATATTAATCTTATATCCTGCAGCACGGATGTTGAGAGCCACTAGATTTAGAGGGATTCTTTATGCTTATTTATATACTAGATCATGTCATTTGCAAATAGAAATTGCTTTAATTCATCCTTTCCAGTATGGTTACCTTTTACTTTTCTTCTTTTTTTTTTTTTTTTTTGCTTAAGTGTCCTGATCAGAACTTTCATTACAATGCTGGATTGAAGTGATACAAGCAGATGTTTTCATTTTATGCCTGATTTTAGAGCTTTTGCTTTTTTATCCAATCTTAGAATCTTTGGCTTTTAACTGGATGGTTAAAACATCACATTTAATGTAATTTTAATATAATTTGGTTTAATTGTATATTTATTTTTCATATACATATATTTTATAAACATATATTTTATATGGTTTGTTTAAACATGGAACAATTCTGGCCATACTTTTTGCTATATTTCTATTTTTCATTTTTGGCTTTTGTTCTCTTTTTCTTCTTTCTTTTGAAATGAACATTTCTTTATTTTCTATTTTCCCTAATTATCCATAATTCTTTATTGTTTAATTTGGTGATTAGTTTAGGGCTTATAAAATTCATGATCTGGGTTTCAGACTGCCTTCAAGTGATATTTTATGTCACACACAGTGTAAGAACCTTCTAACCCCATACTCCCGTTACTTCCTTCGCTGACTTAACGCTGTTGTCATACATATTAGTTCTATATATGCTATGAGTGCCAAAATATGCTGTTACTGATTTTGTTATGAACAATTCAATTATCTCTTTTTTTGTTTTGTTTTGTTCTGTTCCTTTTTGACAGGCAGAGTGGACAGTGAGAGAGAGAGAGAGACAGAGAGAAAGGTCTTCCTTTTCCCCAATGGCCGCTGTGGCCAGCGCACCATGCTGATCCGAAGCCAGGAGCCAGGTACTTCTCCTGGTCTCCCATGCGGGTGCAGGGCCCAAGCACTTGGGCCATCCTCCACCACCCTCCCAGGCCACAGCAGAGAGCTGGACTGGAAGAGGAACAACCAGGACAGAATCCAGTGCCCCAACCGGGACTAGAACCTGAGTGCCGGTGCCGCAGGCAGAGGATTAGCCAAGTGAGTCACGGCGCCGGCCTCAATTATCTCTTAAAATATATAATTATTCTTCTCTATTTCTGTATTTACCATTTCTCATGCTCTTCTTCATTTTGTTTAAATCAGGATTTCCCTCTTTTACTTGAAGAACTCCCTTTAACATTTCTTATTGTGCAGACCTGATGCTAATGTTTCACTTTACTATAGAATTTTAAATGATATTCTTTTCAACTGAAAATTGTTTCTTTCAGTTTATTAATGCTATTCTAACTTTTATTGTTTGTGAAAAATCTACTCTCTACTCTTACCCTTATCTTTCCTCTTATATTCATGTTTCTTGATGCTCCAGGTATCTTTTTTTTTTTAAGATTTTTTATTTATTTATTTGAAACACAGAGTCATAGAGAGGCAGAGGCAGAGAGAGAGAGAGAGAGAGAGAGAGAGAGAGAGAGAATCTTTCATTCTTCCATCTGCTGATTCACTCCCCAAATAGCTACAGTGGCCAGAGCTGTGTCAATACAAAGCCAGGAGCCAAGAGTTTCTTCCAGGTCTCCCATAAGGGTGCAGGGGCCCAAGGACTAGGGCCATCTGCTACTGCATTCCCAAGCAATAGCTGAGCTGGATTGGAAGTGGAGCAGCCAGTCCCCAACCAGCGCCCATATGGGATGCTGCCACTGCAGACGGCAGCCTTACCTCTATGTCACAGCACTGGCCCTGAGGCTCTGGCTACTTTTAAAACTTTTTCCATTGCATTGGCTTTATGAAATTTGACTATAATATGCTTTGGGGGATTTTTTTTTCTTGTCTGCCTTGCTTTGGTTCATTTAGCTTCCTGGATCTGCAGCTTATAATTTTTACCAAAATCAGAAAATTTGCCACCACTATTTCTTCAAATCTTTTTTTTTTTTTTGCTACACCTTTCTCCCTCTTCAGAGGCTTGAATTGCCCACTTATTTGGTTGAGTAGTCATCCTACTGCTCACTAATACTCTGCATTCTTTTCAGTCCTTTTTTTTTTCTGTGCTTTTCATTTTGGACAATTTCTAATATGATATCTTTAACTTCACTAACTTCTTCTTCTGCAATTTCTAATATGTACTAATTCTATATGGTATTTTTGTTATACCAAAAAATGTGTATCTTTTGATTCTAAACATTCTATTTTGGTTCTTTTATGTCTTCCATGTCACTATTCAACTTGTTCAATCTTTCATCCTACTTCTTGAACCTGTAGAATATAGTTAAAATAACTTCTTTAATGTACTCATCTGCTATTTTTATCTTCTGAGACAGTTTTGATCGATTTTTCTTCTCATTATGGGTTATATTTTCCTGCATCTTTGTATTGCTGATAACTTTTTAAAAAAGATTTTCTTTATTTGTTTGAAAGGCAGAGTTGGGTGGCACCATGGCTCACTTGGTTAATCCAGGTACCAGGTTCTAGTCTCGGTTGCTCCTCTTCCAGTCCAGCTCTCTGCTGTGGCCCAGGAAGGCAGTGGAGGATGGCCCAGGTGCTTGGGCCCCTGCACCTGCATGGGAGACATGGAGGAAGCAACTGGCTCCTGGCTTTGGATCGGCGTAGTTCCAGCCGTAGTGGCCATTTGGGGGGTAAACCAATGGAAGGAAGACCTTTCTTTCTGTCTCTCTCTCTCTCTCACTAACTCTGTCAAATAAAAAAAATTACAAAAAAAAAAGAAAAGAAAGAAAGAAAGGCAGAGTTAGAGAGAATCTTCTATCTGCTGATTCACTCTCTAAATGAATGCAATAGCCAGGGCTGGACCAGACTGAAGCTGGCATCCAGGAGCTTCTTCTAGGTCTCCCACATGGGTAGGAGAGGCCCAGTGACTTGGACCATCTTCTGCTGCTTTCCCACCATCAGCAGGGAGCTGGATAGGAAGTGGAGCAGCCAGGAATTGAACTGGCGCTTATATGGGATGCCAGCATTGTAGGCAGCAGCTTTGTTCATTATGCCACAATGTCAGCCTCTCCTGAAAACTTTCTACTACTTGCTACTGTTGCTCCCCTCTTCGTGGAGGAACGACACAGGACCCTGCGCTGTTCTTTTGTCTGCTCGGCCCTCCCCGGGTTTGCTGCTGGTTCTTCCTGGGTTGGCTACAGTCCCTTCCACCTCCGTGAAAGGGCGGTTCCCCCTGCCACTTTCCCCACTTCCGCGGGGGAGCGGCACACCGCCGGCCGGCTCTCTCGGGGGCTGCACAGGTGTTCCTCTTAGATGTTCCTGGTGCATGTTGTCTCTCTCCTCCTTTATAGTCCTCTTCCACCAATCCCAACTCTGCTACCCACCTGCCGAGTACGCGGCTCTCCTCCAATCAGGAGCAGGTCCTGCTGTTTATTGGTTGAACTGGAGGCAGCTGTGTAGAAGCTAGTTCCTCCTCTCCCAGCGCCATATTGTGGGAGAGCAGATGCATAGAATAAGTCTTAATTCCAGTAACTTAGTCTAGTCCGAGTTGCTCCCAGTTGCTCCCCACAGCTACAAATGACAAATTTTACTTCTTGGGTTTTAGAATATTGTTTTACTCCTAAATACTTTTTGTTTATCCTGGGGTACAATTAAGTCACTTAGAAATATGTTAAATCTCTCAGATTGTGCTTTTAAGATTTACTGCGTGATTAGAAGATGGCCCAAGTGCTTGGACCCCTGCGCCCGCGTGGGAGACCTGGAGGAAGCTCCTGGCTCCTGGCTTCGGATCAGCACAGCTCTGGCCATTGCAGCCAATTCAGGAGTGAACCAGCGGATGGAAGACCTCTCTCTCTCTCTGCCTCTCCTCTCTCTGTGTAACTCTGACCTTCAAATAAATAAATAAATCTTTTTTAAAAAGGATTTACTGCATGAGACAAGAGAAATATTTAATCTAAGGCTAACTTTGTACCACTACTGAAGCAAACCTTCCTTTGCACTCTACCTGATGTCTGATGAATTGTGAGATTTTCCATTCTAGCTGGTGGGGACATATTTATTTCTATACCTATTATCAGCTGTGAGAGCACTGTCCACTGTAATCCCTTTGGGTGCTTTTCCCCTGGCCTTGAGTATTTTCCTCACAGGCATGCCCTGATCCATACTCAGCTGAGAGGATGTGCCTTCTCAGATCTCCTGAGCTCCCTTTCTCTGTGAGTCTCTCTTATCTCTGTACTCCACCACAAAAGCATTAGACTCTCTTGTCGCTTGTTTTTGCTCTGTCTCAGTTTAAGGAGTCCACTGGGCTATGCCCTGCTTCCTTGTCCCTAAGACACACTCTGGGAACTTTCCCTGGTAGCAATCTGCGGCAACTGTGGAATTTACCTCATTGGTCTCTTTTCTCAGGGATCAATGTTTTTCATTGTTTGATGTCCAATGTCTTGTTGTATATATTTTATCCAGACTTTCAGCTGTTCCAGGAAGGAGGATAATTCCTCTCACTTCATTTTGACCAAAAGAAGAGTTGATTGTGAATTCTGAAAATTTCTTCTCCCTACAGAATCTCTATGTTCGAGTTTTCTATTGCTGCACGATAAACGACTTCAAGAATTCTTGCATTAACACAACAATAGTATTGATTGTGTATGAGTCTGTAGTTTAGGCAGGACCCTCTGAGGAAAGCTCATTCTGCTGGACTTGCTAAAGTGAAGCTGGGCGGCTCCAAAGCTGGGGGAATGTAATCACGTGAAGGCTCACTCACGCACACATCTGGCCACTGATGCTGACTACTGGCTAGTATCCTGCTCTATCTTTTCACATAGCCACTTGCCTTCTTCACAGAATCATGATTGCATTCCATGGGGGACGTATTGAGAAAGAATCACGTGATAGCTACATTAGCCTTTATGACCTGGCCTCAAAAAGCACAAAGCTTAGTTTCCTCACTGCTATGGTTTGAGTTCGATATGGCTCCTGGATTCATGCAAAGTCTGAAAGTCATCAGTGAATGGTACTAAGAGGGTGATAACTTAATCTATATACTGTGTGTAGGAGGTGGGCCTAGTGGGGCGTCTGTAGGGCACTGGAGGGTGCACTTAGTAGGTAGTGCTCATGAGAGAGCTGACTATAAAAGCCTGAGTCTCTGCTTCCTGCCTTGCCAAGTGATCCTTCCTCCAAATGCTCTCCACCATTGCCATCCTCCAACATCACCAGAAAGTAGAATCAATGCGATCTGCCTGGTTTTTCACTGTGAACCCCCACAACCATGAGCCAAAATAAATCTCCTTCCGGCCGGCGCCGCGGCTTACTAGGCTAATCCTCTGCCTTGTGGCGCCAGCACACCGGGTTCTAGTCCTGGTTGGGGCGCTGGATTCTGTCCCGGTTGCCCCTCTTTCAGGCCAGCTCTCTGCTGTGGCCCGGGAGTGCAGTGGAGGATGGCCCAAGTGCTTGGGCCCTGCACCCCATGGGAGACCAAGATAAGCACCTGGCTCCTGGCTTCAGATCAGCGCGGTGTGCCGGCTGCGGCGGCCATTGGAGGGTGAACCAACGGCAAAGGAAGACCTTTCTCTCTGTCTCTCTCTCTCACTGTCCACTCTGCCTGTCAAAAAAAAAAAAAAAATCTCCTTCCTTCGTAAGTAGCTTACCTTAGGCATTTCATTTTAGTGACAAAAAGCTGACCAATATAATTGCAGAATATTCTTTAGAAGCAAGTTGCTAAGGCCAGCTCATATTCAAAAACAGAGGGTGTAGACTCTACCTTTTGATGGGAAAATGTAAAAAAGTTCATGGACATGTTTTTTAAAACCCGTGCCTTTTTTTCCTTCATGTTGCATTTTTCTCCATATTTTGATCTCTATGGATACTCTGTTATATTTATTGATTGAATATTCATATTTAAAATAGAAGCACTAAAAACCTCTAAGTGTGGGAGAATAGTATATTTATTCTAAGCTTTACCTGTCTTCTGGGTTGTTTAAATGAAGGCATTTCAAAATATGTTTAGGCATTTTCTCTTAAGCCAATCAAAAATCCTAGGCGGGAAATCCCCAATCACATCTTTGTAAGACAAAGACCAATATTCTGAGGCATGAAGGAAGAAAGGTGGCTCAGAATCCAAAATGAAATGTTACCCAAGGCTCCCTGTCTTCTGTCCCATACATCATCCTCGAATGAGCCTGGAGTCCCCCTCTTATCCTTTTCAGAGAATATTCGTTTCCCAGGGTGAAGGAACAAATAGCCAACCTGGGACCTGGACACACAGACTTTGAACCAGTCCTCCCATTCACTTTGCTCTTTCACTTTCACTTCCAGAAGAATCTAGCACTGCCAGTGCCTGAGTCTTGGGGACTCTTCCGTGTAAATCAGTTGGATTTCGGCTTTTCTCACGGCTAGCTTAGGATTCTGCTTTTTCAGGTCTGATAAGAATGCCACTCATCTCCACTGGCTTTCCGACTTCCTAAATTTCATTTTGCCGCCTTATCTTATAATCGTTCCCTTTTTGTGGGTTTAGCCTTTTTAAGTGTTCCTTTATTGTCATTTGATGGGACTTAGGGAAGAAGCAGATATGAGTATGTGTTTAATCCACTAACTTTTCTCAGATGTCAGACTCACTCCTTTGAGCATTACCTTTAGGTTATTCAATGCAAAAGACTTTCCAGCTTCAAGATCCTCTTTTCAACATCCAGTCCTCTAATTGATTGTTCTGTGCTCCCACACTCATTTAAAATCTCTTTGCTCTCTGTTGAGGGAAATCTTTCAAAACAATGGTTAACCATTTTTATGGCTTTCCTTCATCATTTGGCCTCCTTGGTTAAAAACCTACTTCTAGAAGTTATCTTATCAATGCTCTGAAGATGCTCTTTAATTTTCTTTTTTTAAAAAGATTTTTTTATTTTACTTGAAAGTCACAGTTACACAGAGAGAGAAGGAGAGGCAGAGAGAGAGAGAGAGAGAGAGAGAGAGATCTTCCATTAGCTGGCTCACTCCCCAGATGGCTGCAATGGCTGGAGCTGTGCCGATCTGGGTATCCAATGAGGGTGCAGGGGCCCAAGGCCTTGGGCCATCTTCTACTGCTTTCCCAGGCCATAGCAGAGAACTGGATTGGAAGTGGAGCAGCCAGGACTTGAACTGGTGCCCATATGGGATGCCAGCACTGCAGGCAGCGGCTTTACACTACAGTGCCGGCCCCAGATGCTCTTTAATTTTCATTTTATATTTCTATTCCTGTTCCTCTTGTCTGGATCACACATATTTAAATCATATTTTCTAGCCTCATCATTTCCTGAAAACAAGCACTGAATATCTAATACAATGTTTATATTTACATATTTATGATATAATTTAGTCTACAGATAAAGCAAAATAAATAAAATTTTAATTTCATTGGTGATTAGGACATTTCTGTAGAACACCACATTTTTCCCCTGACATCTTCATTCCATTGTAACTAATTACAATGAACACAGAAGGCTAGAATAGTTAAGAATTTGTCAAATGTCACACAACCAGAAAATGTCAGAAGCAGGTGTGGTTCTTTTCAAATTTCCGTTTCTGGCTGAGCAGAGAGAATAAAATAATGAACTTTTGTACACACATTACCCAGTTTAATTGTCAGTTCATGGCCTGTCTTCCTCACCCATACCCCGTTTACTCCGCCCATTGGATTACTCTGAAGCAAATTCCTGACATGCCATTTCATCAATGATCTTTAAGCTGAATCAATCAGTCAATAGTTTAGATTAACTAATACCAAGGACATACAACAAATTTAAACTATGAGTAGAATGTTCCCAATTAGAAGTGAGTTCTATTTGTCAATTTTTAAATTTTATTAATTTTTAAAAGTAAAAAAAAAGAAATTCATTCCAACAAGCTGACCAAAATGAAGACGCTATTTGATGTTTCAACAGGAGAGTGTACTGATCTAAGCCAAGATAAGCAAACCTCAGAAACCTCAGCTCCAACCCTATCAAGTGTACAAGGTCTTGATTCTTGGTCTTCCTTCTGCCCTTTGGACTTGAACTTTGTTTTCATTTCCCTAGTTTACTCCACTCTGAACAGATGTAGGTTTGCCTTAGTCCTCTGGTTCTTCTTGCTGTATGTCAGGCAGCATTTATCTCTGTATCTCAAGTCTAGCTTAACACCCAACACCAAGTAGGAATTCAACTGATGCTTATTTAAGGAGTAATGAGCACAGCAAAGACATCTCAATGAAGGGAGAAATTCTGCTACAGGTGAGCTCCAGAGCTTACCTCACCAAAGCAGCAGTATTTTCCAATTTTCAGCATCTACATTTTCACCAGGAAAATACTCACCCAATTGCTTTTCATCCACAGGATCATTCAAGTAATCTTGGTTGTGCAATCCAGCCAGGTGGCCTCTGCAGCAGCAGGACCAGGGCACTCTGCAATTACCCACCAGACACCATGTGCACCCAGGTGATCCCCAAGCAGCTCTGGAGACCCTAGACAGAAGATGCCTTCACAGCACCTGTAGGGGTTTGCCATTATTGTGGGAGGGAATAGTTTGGGCAAGAAAAGAACACTTTCCTAACTGGGTGTTCCCTTACAGAGCCCATGGCTCCCGAGACAGGGACTCGCAATGGAAGTAAAAGACAATTTTAACAGTGCTGTCTTCTCAGTGCTGGACAGTCTCCTGTCACCACAAGGCCTGTGTCAGCATCAGTATGTGGAAGGGTGCTCTGAGCCTGAAGGAGGGCCTGGGTAGCTGTCAGGCACAGTCTGCATGAGGTAGAGAGGAACTTCAGAGTGTGCATTCCCAGCACCTGTGCAAAACTCACCTCACGCCCTCAGGCAGAGTCTCCCAGCCTCATCGGGACCCTCCTGGGTAGAGCAGGAATAACAACACCAACCCATGCACACAGATCACATGGTAAGACAGTAGCCCCGCTCAGGAACAGGAATGAATCTGTAAAACAGAAGCGTTATTTCTTTAGAAACATGAGCATTTCCACTAATCTTCTCTATGCCCTCAGATGTGGCCTCCAGGTCCTTGACTTTAACAAGTAAAACACAGCAACAGTTTTGGAAAACAAGCCTTAGCCCTGAGTCTAATTGCTGACTTGTGCAGTCGAGGACGGTTTACTATGGGTCTGTTTAGTGTCACAGGCGAGGGAGGGGAGGAATAAAACATTGATCCAAGAAGCCATCTTGCTCTGAGGAGTGATGAAGTACATTTTTGTGTGCTGAGGCACTCTGATGGCTTAGCTTTGTTGCAGAATGAGCCCCAGTACACAGGTACAAGAATAGAATGGTTCCCTGGGAGAGGATTATTAGTCAAGCCCGAGGCTTATCTGGCCTTGTGTCTCTGGGGGAGACACACTAAGAGGGAGAACTAATCCACTCCAGGAAGAAAAAAGGGATGGCGCCTTATCCCTAATTTGATATATCACTCATATGGTGGGTGGGAAAGTTCTTTCAAGTCCTTTTGGCCTAGGCAGTAAATCACTCCTCCTGTTTCTGTTTTGTAGTGGGCAGTGAGCTGTGAGTCACGCGGTGACTCACAGCATCATCATCGATGTATATTTGGGGGCACTCACTGGGTTCTCGGGTTCACACTGATAAGGAAAGCCAGCCTTTGTTGTGACTGTGTCTTTTTCCATGCTACGTGTTTTCTGTGTTTTCTTAGCTGCCATTGCCATCCTGATGGTGTCATACCACTCAAAAGGGCAGAAATGTAGAACCTTCTTTGAAACTAGACAGACAAGACTGTTATGAATTTGGGGAATTTTTAGATGTACACCCACATGTTGGGCCCACTCACCATGTATTTGTAAAATCATTTTCATTTTTATCTTGCTGTAACAAAAGTAATGATATTGATGACCTTTTTGGGAATAGCCATGTGGCCTTAGACACGTCTCCTTAATTCCCAGGACCTCAGTTTCCTTGCTGATTCTACAATAACACTTTATGCCATTTCAGACAAAGTCTAGAGAGTACCAGCGCACACAACCATCTCTCTCTCTCAGAAGGCCTTCTCAGACCACTCTTCCTTCAACCCAGGCCTGTTCTCATTGATGGCTTCCCTTTGAAATACTGACTGAACACAGTTTATAGGAAGGTCATACTATATGCTGGCACCAGCTGGAAGCTTACAGCCCCACTCAAGTACATTCATCCATTCACAAACTTTTATCAACTCCCTATCACACCAAATGACACCAAATGACAAGGATTCAGCAATGTCAAAGCCAACAAACAGTCCCTCCTCATATGGAGCTTACACTATAGTGTAGGGATGTGGACAAAAAATATTACAAAGAAGTAAATTCTATAGAAGGTATCTACAAGTACAGAGAAAAATATAACAAGTTGAGGGCTAAGGAGTTATTGGAGGGACTGAAATTTTCCATAGTATTTCAGATTTGGCTTCACTGAAAAGGTGACGTTTGATTCAAGCCTGAAACTTAGAGATCCTGGGGAAGGAAAGAAAGAGCCACTGCAGAGATCCAGGCATGCATGTGTGTCGAGTACACTGGGGGAGCAGCAAGTGGCCGACATAACTGGAGTAGAGTGAATTCAGTGGAGAACAGATGAGATAGAGAACTGCAGGGAGCCAAATTATGGGGGACTTGTAGGGGGTTTGGGAGTCTTTAAGAGGTAGTTGGATCTCAGATATAATTTGAAAGTAGACTCAGTAAGATTACAAATGAACTAGACATGGAACATGAGAAAAAGAATTTGGGGGATTTCAAGGTCATGGATGCTCTTTGCAGGTATTACTGTGAGACTTAGCAAGTGATATCATTGATGACCACACTCATGGGTCTGCATCCCCTTTCCCTTTTGTCCTTTATTGTCTATTCTTATTCCTTCCAGATCTCTGACAAAGAAGCCAAGCCACTCATCACTATTCAGGAGTCTTGTAGATCCATACTACAGATCACTGCTCCCCAGTAAGTTGCACTCATGTGCAATAATTCTGAACCCAACCACAGTTTAACAGCAGCAGTTCAAGCAACACCAATGGCCAAGAGCACCTGAGACAGGACAGGATAAATTGAGGGGGTGTGAAGAGAGCCAAGAGAGATTTCTCATACAACAAGTGTGGGAGATGACTGAATTTATGTTCCAGCCCACGTGATCCAGACTATTGACTCAATACCATCTCGGGCACTGAGATGAGGAATGGGCATCAGCCAAAGACTCTGTGCTTGGAGATGGATGTAGGAACAAAGACAGATGGATGTAGGGCAGATCTTGAGATGTTTCTCTTTGAGAGCAGAGCATGTTTTCGTTGTCTAAGAGAACTGCAGCCTATCAGTTGGAACATGTTTAAGGGGAAGAATGTGAGCTTGAGTGTGGGTTAGCGTGTAAGTGGATGTTGAGTAGCCAACGTGGTAAGCCATGGTGGTAATGTGCTATTTGCTTTCAGCTGTTCAGCATCTGAACCCTTTAATTAGTATGGAGAATATGTCTTGTGGGAGCCAACGTCATGTCCACCTCCATGGAAACTAAATGTGCCAAGTAATTTTTATCCCTGACTCCTCCAGTGAGAACATGAGCACCTGGTTCAACTAATTAGATGTGCTTGCCTTGGAATTTGATTCTGAAGAAGAACCTGTAAATATGTAACTAATTCACTCTACTGACAAAGACAGCAGCATCCAGTATACAGTGGCAGCAGCATCAACGACGATATCCCATGTCTAGGGCCAGCAGCAACAAGATCACAGCTGTGCTATCCTCTGAGTCTGGTCTGACTTTGATGTGGTTCTGGCTACCTGTGTTTTTAGCTTTTGCTTTCTTCCAAATAAGCAGGAACCAGAAACTCAGCCTTCCTACTGAGCCTTCCTAATACTGCTAGCATTTTTTTTCCACCAATTTTCTCCCCTCCCCACCCCCCCTTTAGGGAAATTGGTTTCTTTTGTATACAACAGAATTCACTGTCTGGAATACTCACTGTCACTTCCCTAATGTCGATTACCCCGTTATTCTTGCCAACCAAATCCAAATCTTTGGCTCAGCTCCAGAAAAGCTACTCACATTCCCAGCTCCTGCCCAGCTAACAGTGGCCATGTGACACAGCTCTAGCTAGTAAGCTGTAATCAGGAGTCTTCTAATATTGTGTTAGATAATGTCCTGTGTGTTTCCTCTCATTATCTCAGCAGCAGCTTCCCCTCAGGCCCTCCGCCACTTGCTGTATCTTAACTCTTTCTGTGGTTCAGAATTCCACATAGTAAGAGTTTGTATTGCCTAAATCCAGCATCCAGAGTTCCTGACTCCTCCCATCATTTCCAAAGCCTGAAGAAGGACCACATTTCAGGATATGGAAATTGACTTCCCCACTAGCTGTTAAAAAGGCTGGGTTGGAGCAGGCATTAAGTAGCTGCCTGTGATACTTGCATCTCTTATCAAAGTGTCCAGCTTTGAGTCCCAGCTCTGGCTCTGGCTCCAGAGTCCAGCTTCTTGGCCCTAGGTGACAAGAGGTGACAACTCAAGTAATTGGGGTCCTATCACCCATGTGAGAGGCCCACATTGAGTTCCTAACTCCCATTTTTGACCTGGTCTGCCCCAATTGTTTTAGCCATAGTAGACATTTGGAGAATTAATCAGGAGATAGGATTGTCTCTTTTTGTGTGTGTGTTTCTCTGCTTTTCAAGTAAATAATAAAATACAAATTAAAAGTGCCAGGTAACAACTCAGAAAGATTAGGAAATTCACTTCCTACGGGAAGAATTTAAATCAATGAGAGATAAAACCTGGGACAAAACCAGAAGATAAAGTCTCCTTCCATTGCTCCATCTACTGGACTGTTCTAAGGCATAATCTTTCCAGGTAGCCATTGTGGTTGGTTGGTTATTTCATGTGACCAAAAGGGTAGACTTGTTCAAATAAGGGTTGTGTCTTACAGCCTTGTGCAAAGAAGCAGTGACTGCTAGAGAATCTATCAAGTTCTCTTTGCTTCCTTACTCACTCATCCTCCTTTATTTCACTCTTGATACCTGGGGATAGTATCTCCAAAAAAAGCTTTATCACATAAACCTTGTCAAAATTCTAGGGAAATTTCTGAAAAAAAAAAAAAAAACCTTCTCTTACAACTTTTTCTTTCTCTGATAACCTGAGCAGCCCACAGGGCACAATCCTTTCCTCCTTCTTCCTCCTTTGACCAGGACCCTGATGGCCGAAGACATTCTGTGAGCACTAGGGAAAGGCCAAAAGCATCAGCAAGACCTCGGTCCTGACAGCATCAACTGGTTGAGCCACAGTCAGTACTTTACCCACATGCAATGCTCTTGCATGAGAGACAAATTAATTCCATTTTTTAAAATCACTAACATAAGCTTTTCTGGTTCTTGCAGCTGAATAAAATCCTAATATGTCTGCCTACTCAAGAGCTGCATTTACAAATTTTTCAATAATATTTAGTATTATATAATCAAGGCATTATATTAAATAAGAACTAAAGATTTTATCCAGGGTAAGTTCTGCTTAATTTTATTATGTTTGTGTGAAGCATAGCTCTCAGACCAATTTCCAGTGTACATACCTCACTTGTTTGGCCCACTAACCAACTGTATATGTTTTTATCATCTCTGGGGCTCTCCAGCGTCCTGCTTTTGGGTTTATTTTCAAGCGTTATGTTTTTCCCTTCTGAGTCCCTTTCCCTGGGGCTTCCTTACAAATACATATTTCATGGATTGTGTCTAAATGTTGGGCTCTCCACACTTGGTTTCCATCTGTTTCCATTCTGTTTGTGTGATGTTTCTATCAGAAACAATCTGGGTTGTGGAAAAGGGAAAATGGTATTTAAAACAACTAACTAGACACCACACACACACACGCACACACTCACACAGCTACTATATCTTCTAGAGACTACAGGGACAGAATAAAAAGGGAAGGAAGGGCTTCGTCCTGTGCAGCTCTGCAGGGCTCTAGCAGAGAAGAGACAGGACCAGGCTACTTGTCTTTCCTTCTTTTAGTTCCATGAGATACTCTGATAGTCTATTTTATTAAAGTTGTTTCCTGTGACTTGCAATCAAAACAACTATTATACATTCAGAATAGCAACATAAAAAATCTAAAAACTTTGAAAAACATTTTTAAAAATAAGCGCCAGAACTATAATGAAGAAATTTAATTAGATATAAATTCTTAATTAAGTTTCTTGTAGACAATATATAGTTGAGTCTCTTTTTTTAACCACTCTGTCAATCTCTGTTTTTTTTTTTCTCTTTAGTAGATTTTAATAGAAATTTTGAACATTTAGGGAAGAAACAATACCCATAATGTCTGGTTCAATGAGAGAGAATGACAAGAACAGTAAAAATTTCTGTACATACACAATCATATCACAAGTCTAGTCAGAAGGAAATACAAAACTAAGAAAGAACTTTAAAAAATAATTTGCAAGTCAAGTTCTTAAAACTTTAGTTCTAAAATATCTACCCTTAGAAAAATTTAAGACTGAAATGACAGATTTTTTTCCTGCAGTGGTGAAATTATGGCAAATTTATCAGAAAAGAGGTAAATATTAATCTTTGAGTTTGAACATATAAAGGAGTAATAAAATAGATTTAAAAACCCTTATTTGACCCAATTTAATTAAAAGTCATTTGAGCTTGCTTTGGACTGGTTCCAGTCTCCAGGAGAATTCCTAGGCCAGTCTGCATCGCTGGCTCCATCCTCAGTAGGCGGTAGGCCAGTCTGTGCTAAGTGTTGCAATACCACCTTCTCCTGCAGACTGCAGGACTGCCTTTTGACTTCGCATTCCAAGTGTGTCTCTTCTGCGACAAGTTCTCCCCAGGGCGACCAGGAAGATGAAGGTAGCCTCTTTAATAAATGTGACTTTGTGAACATTTCCTGACTGAATGCTGCAAATTTGGGGTCTGGTTATACCAATGTGCCAAGAAAGTGCTGGGTAGCAGTGGCTCTTACGTAGGTTACAGGTATGTCCTGGTTGAGTCCACGAGACCTTTCTGAGTCTTCAAAACCACCTTACCTGGATGCCCTGGAATTCTGACTCCTTCTGATAGAACCATGTTGCAAGTCTTCAACATAGTTTTACCTTTCTAAGCAATGTCCTCAACACCTCGTGAATAATTCATCATCCAGCCTCAAGCCTTGTACATCAATTCAACACCTGCAAAGTAGCCTTACCTGTTTAAACCATGAGTACAGTTGGCACCAATTATTTTGTCATTATCTGGAAAGGTCTAAAAGGAAAAAGCATTCTCCTGGAGCAAGATTTATTTGCAAAACTCTTTTGCAAAGGAAACTCTGAAAGCAGTGAAATGAGTGGCAGCCATCCACTATCCAACTGGAACACAGTCTTTCCACTTCTCTGGGATGTGGTGCCATGATTCTTCCTGCTTGAGGAAGGTCGGGAAGTGGGGTGTCCCTGCCCCAACAACTGTGGGCATGACGCCACTGGCTCATGTGGGCCCCAATATGCTGCCCACCCAACACCAAGACACCCAATGACACCAGACTTGTGCCCTCCGCGCCAGAACAAGATCCAGGATCAAGAGCAACCCACACAGTGTCCTGGCACCTAGCAACTGACCGATCTTTTGTTTAAAATTGGTGTATTTAGGTCATTCACATATCCAAAGTGATTGCTGATACAATTGGAAGCATAGAAAACATATTTTAACTGCTTTATATTTGTTGTTCTTTTAAAATTTTTTCTTTTTCTGACTTTCCTGGTTTGAGCTGAGCATTTTGATTCATTTTCTCTCCTCTTAGTATGTCAGTTGTAATTCTTTTCTAATATTTCTAGTTTTCCTAAAGTTTTCAATATACACGTAAACTAATTACAATCTGCCTTGAATCAACACAATGCCACTTCATGGGTAGAATAGGAAACTTGTGACAGAATTCCCCATTCCTCACTCTCTTTCCTTACAACATTGTCGCCATTCATTTCAGTGGTCCAACACATTGCTGATATTATTATTATTGTTTTGAAGTTATCTATTAGATCAATTAAGGATAAGAAAATAAACACTTTTACTTATTTCTTCTCTAGCACTCCTCCTTTCTTCGTGCAGATCAAAGTTTCTGATCTATGTAAACTTTTCTGTCTCTCTGACCAACTTGTTTGAACATTTCTTGCAAAAATTGCTAGGTCTACTAACAACAACAACAAAAAAAAACGCTAAGTTTTTGTTTGTCTTAGAAAGTCTTCATTTCTCCATGACTTTTGAAGAATAATTTCACTGCAATCAGAACTTTAGGTTAGCCGGCGCGGTGGCTCATTAGGCTAATCCTCCAGGTTTTAGTCCCGGTCAGGGCGCCGGATTCTGTCCCGGTTGCCCCTCTTCTAGGCCAGCTCTCTGCTGTGGCCCGGGAGTGCAGTGGGGGATGGCCCAAGTCCTTGGGCCCTGCACCCCATGGGAGACCAGGATAAGTACCTGGCTCCTGCCATCGGATCAGCGCGGTGCGCCGGCCGCAGTGCGCCGGTCGTGGCGGCCATTGGAGGGTGAACCAACAGCAAAGGAAGACCTTTCTCTCTGTCTCTCTCTCTCACTGTCCACTCTGCCTGTCAAAAAAAAAAAAAAAAAAAAAACTTTAGGTTGATGATTTTTTTTCCCAAGACTTGAAATACTTCTATCCATTCTCAACTTTGCTTGCATAGCTTATGAAGAGAACCTCAATACATTTTTATCCTTATTCCTCTGTAGGTAAGATCCTGCTCCTCCCTGCCATCTTACCCCCCAATCTCTGGCTTTCTATGAAGGTTTTCTTTTTTGTCTTGGGTCTTCTGCAGGTTGAATATGATATGTGTGCACATACATTTTTAGATATTTATCCTGTTTGATGTTCTCTGAGTTTTATGGATCTATGGTTCACTGTTATTAATTGTGGGAAATTTGCAGCCATTTATTTTTCAAATATTTATTTTCCTTTTTTCTTCTTCCTCTGGTATTCTTATTATGCATATTATCTATTATATTATTTCACAGCTCTTTGATATTTTGTACAGGGTTTCTTTTTTCAGCTTGGAAAGTTTCTATTGACACCTTTTGAAGCTCACTGGTTTTTTCTGCAGCAACCATTTCACTGATAAGCTTGTCAGAGGCATTCATTATTTTTGTTATCACGTTTTTTATTTCTATCCTTTCCTTTTTTTTATTTTTCAAAGCTTCCATATTTCTGCTTATATTGCTCATCTGTTCTTGCATGTTACCCACTTCTAGAGCCCTCTGCATGTTAATCTTAAGTTATTTTAACTTTGTAGTCTGGTAATTCCAAAATCTCTGCCATATCTGCGTCTGGTCATATGGCTTCCATTGTCTCTTCAGACTGGGTGTGTGTGTGTTACTATTATCATGCTTTCCAAATTTTATTAAAAGCCAAACATGATGTATTATGTAAAAGGAATTGAGGTAGATAGGCCCTTACTGTGAGTGTTTATGTTTATCTAGCTAGGAATTAGACTCTGTTCACTATTTGCTGTAGTTGTGTCTGAGGCTGCAGTTTCCTACAGTGAATTTATTTTTGCCTCCTCAGTCCTCTTTGGATTTCCATAGAAAGTCTTACTTAAATAGAGTCTGAACCTTGTAGTTCTTTCCTATGTAATCCTGTTATCATACAGGAGCCTTACTGACATGGTGGGGATGGGTGGGGAGCATTCTATAATCCTACAGTGAGGTTTCTTTAGGGGGCCCGTGTCCCTAGGTTGTGGCCTTCACAAATGCTTCTCAGGTTCTGCCTTTCTCTGGCCCCAGGTAAAACAGAATGATTAGTGGGGATTGGAGTTGGATATTTCCCTTCCCTCACCTTGGTTAGATTCTGGAAAAACAAAACCATTTGTGATCAGGCAGAGAACAGAACACTTTGGCTAATTTCAAAGTGGCTACTTCCTTCTCCCCTTTCTGGAGGTACAAGGGGATTTTTTTTCTAGTTTTCAATGTGACAGAGAATTTGATAGGGCTTCTGGAGGAAAAACTCACCAAAATATGCGTGTGTGTGTGTGTGTGTGTGTGTGTTGGCTGGCAGGGTGGGGGCGAGGGGGGCGGAGGTGGCTGTGGAGGGGATAGTGAGTAGCTAGATGCCCACCAACCTTTTAACAATCAGGCTCATCTAAACTTGGCAGTTTCACTTCCTGGTTCTAGCAGCTTCTGCTCCCAGTAAGCTGTGATTCTCCTTTCTCTCCAGTTTTGGGGACACTGGTTTGCCCTGGGACCTTAATTCTCTGATGGAACTAAGAAGAGTTGTTGGTTTTCAGTTTGTTTGATTTTTTTATTGTTTTGAGGATGGGAGTGATAACATCCAAACTCTTTATATAATTGCAGCAGAACCAGAAGTCTAAATCAATTTTAATAATAATAAATACCTTGTTCTTAGGGTGAAATAATACAGTTGATATTAATTCCCCGTGATATTATATGTATAAACCTTTCCATTAAAATTCTCAATTGGTTCATTTTGGGAACTTTAAAAATTACTTAAAATTATTCTAAAAGATAAAAAATATGATGGTGAAAAAATCGACCAAAATTTATTTGTGAATTCATTCTATGAGTCTTGCAAAATTTTACATTAGAGAGGAACTGTGGATTATGAAAGAAATGTTGTCAAAATAACTGGATTTTTTTGGGGAAATGAAATTACATCTATCCTGACATCTTGAACCGCAGTAAATTCCAAATGATTCAAAGCCTTAAATACTAAATTTAACAGTAAAAGTGTTAGCAGCAATAAAGATGGTGGCTTCCATGCATTTCTGCAGTCCTATCTTCCCAAAGCCAATGCAGCTGCCAACAGCATCTCCTCTGTTTTCAGTCCTAATTCATCAATAATTAAGATACTAGCAGCAATAAGGTTTATTCTGAGTTTAATCTATTCTGGTATGAAGTATTCTCCTTTATATTATTTCTCAGTTACCTTGGAATTTCAGTTTTTATTGCTTCTTTGATCCAAAGGTTAATTAGAAGAGCATCTCTTAAATTCCAGTCAGCTTAGTTTTTATCATATTTTTGTTATTCATTTATTTTATTATTATCAAAGACTAGGTCATATAGAAACAATAGCTTTAAAGAAAATATGAACTTAGAATCTTAATCCCAATGTGGGCTAAGCAGGGAGTAGTGATGGACAAGGAACTAAATAAAGATTGCCAACATTAAAGTCATGTGTGCCACCCAAATCCCATTACCTTCCATGAGAATTCAACATGGCTGAAGACTTGTCACACTGACTCCTCGATATGCAGCTAAGCCTCACTTTTCATCATGCACCCGATGTCTTGATGCCTCTCAGAGATTGCCACACGCACTGCAGCCCCACCACAATTCTCTCTCCAGGTTGCCTGCACTCACATCTGAGTATGTACTATCTTTCTGCCTTTCAATAAATCCTGCTTTTCTGCTCACATCTATCTACAACTCCCAGTGTATTCTTACATGTGGGAAGATAAGAAGCTGGACTAGGATAGCCATTGGCCTCTCTGAGCCCAATTGGAGCTCTCAATCCCCACAACATAATTTTGGGGTCCTTGCCCCTATAATATACCCAGTCAAATTAGTATTGATATAGGAGTTTAGATTTTGAAATGTATAGGCATACAAATACTCAAATACTTACACCATTCTCTCTAAAGAGTCACTTAAATACTGCATAAAAATTTTAAAATGCAGTAATAGAAATTTACAAATGTAAGAAAAGGAACCAATATATTTTACAATTATCTAAGTAATTATTGGCACATAAAATTAAATAATAGTCTGTGACTAAAAATCGTGGGAAATATCTGTATTACTTAAGGTTCTGCAGAACAGAACCGATTGGATGCATGCACATAAATAGGAGAAGCTTCTTTACAGGAACTGGCTTATATAACTATGGAGGATGGAAAGTTTCATGGTCTGCCTTCTGTAGGCTGGAGGATTGGAAAAGCCAGTGATACAATCAAGGCCTAGTCTGAAGGCCCAAGAACCAGTGGGGCTGGTGCTGGAAGTCTCAGTCCAAGTTTAAAGACTCAAGAACCAGCAGCGCTGATATCAACAGCAGATGGAGGTCCCAGCTCAAACAGGAAGTAAATACAACCTTCCTTCATCTTGTTCTCTTCAGACCCTCAAGGATTGAATGATGACCACTCACTGTGGGGAGAGTGAGCCTTCTTTTTTATGTGTATCGACTTAAACGCAAATCTCTTCCAGGAACACCCTCACAGGAACTTCTAGAAACAATTTTTTGCCAGTTATTTGGTAAGCCATTAGTCCAGTCAACACATAAAATTAACCATCACGATATGAACATGAAAGGTGATAGGCAGATTGGAAGAAAGAGAAAACTAAAAACACACTTGACTTCTGCAAGGAAAATAGGAGCAGAGGTTGATATAAACAAGAAATGACTCCAGATGTCTAAATAATAAGATAAATTTAAATATGTGCTTTAAACTTTAAAGGCATAAAGGATATTCAGCATTCTAAACCACTAGGAAAGGAAATAGAGACAACGTGATTAATAACAGAAAACAGGAAAGAAGAAATAAAAAGAGGAAGAAAGGGAAGAGAAGAGGAAATTAGGGGGAGAGGACAAGAAAAATGAGAAATTTCCTATGGAAGATGAAGCTTTTTAAAAATTTTTATTAATATAAAGGTAATAGATTTATATATTTCACAGATATGATTCCAAGAAGCTAACCATACTTCTTTTCCCCCTCTCTCAGCCCCCACTTCTTCCTTTCTTTTTTTTTCCTTTAACTTTTTAAAAAATATTTATTTATTTTATTTGAAAGGCAGAGTTACTGAAAGAGAGAGGCAGAGACAGAGAGAGAAAGAGAGAGAGAGAGATCTTCCATCTGCTGGCTCACTCCCGAAATGACTGTAATAGTTAGAGCTGGGCCAATCCTAGGCCAGGAGCCAGGAGCTTTTTCTGGTTGTCCCATGTGGGTGCAGGGGCCCAAGGACTTGGACCATCCTCTGCTGCTTTTCCAGGCACATTAACAGGAAGTTGGATCAGAAGTAGAGCAGCCAGGACTCAAACAGTGCCCATATGGAATGCTGTTGCCATTGTTCCTGCTATACCACAGATATGGCCCCATTTCCTTTAATTTTTGCAATAACATAATTTTAATTTACTTTATAATCACAGGCTTGATGCACAACTAACCATAATGTTCAACAAGTAAAAAGATGAAGCTTTAAATTAAGTAGTGAAGAACAAATTCAGCCACATCTAATCACAAGAAATATGGCTGTGTTGTTTCCCAGTCAGATGGTGGAAGAATAAAATCCAGCTATATTTTCTATAGATATGGTACAGTAGTCCCACCTTATCTGTAGAGGATCCATTCCAAGATCCCCAGTGGATGCCTGAAACCACATAGATCAGAACCCTATTTATGCTATGCTTTTCTCCAGTACATACAGTCCTGTGATGAAGAGTAAAATTAGAAATGCATTTGTAAATTTTTAAATACCCATTTTCATTTTATTTGAAAGGCAGAGAGACAGAGAGCTACCTGCTCATTTATTCCTCAAATGCCCACAACAGCCAATGGGGAGCCAGGCCAAAGCTAGGAGCCCAAAACTCAATCTGGCTTTCTCACATGAGTGACAGGAGCCCAACTACTTGAATCATCATCTGCTGCCTTCTTCTTCTTCTTCTTCTTTTTTTTTTTTACAGGCAGAGTGGACAGTGAGAGAGAGAGAGACAGAGAGAAAGGTCTTCCTTTGCCGTTGGTTCACCCTCCAATGGCCACCACGGCCAGCACGCTGTGGCCAGCGCACCGCACTGATCCAAAGGCAGGAGCCAGGTGCTTCTCCTGGTCTCCCATGCAGGTGCAGGGCCCAAGCACTTGGGCCATCCTCCACTGCCATCCTGGGCCACAGCAGAGAGCTGGCCTGGAAGAGGAGCAACCGGGACAGAATCCGGCGCCCCGACCGGGACTAGAACCCGGTGTGTCGGCGCCGCAAAGCGGCGGATTAGCCTATTGAGCTGCGGCGCCGGCCCATCTGCTGCCTTCTAAGGTGTACATTATTAGGAAGCCAGATAAGAACTGGAGAAACCAGGACTTGAATCCAGGTACTCTACTTGGGATACAAGCACCTCAAGCAGTGGCTTCACTGCTGTAACAAAGGCCCAGCCTTGTGATAAAGCTTAATTTAAAAATTAAGCACAATATGGGGCCAGCATTGTGGCATAGCAGGTAAAATCACTGAATGCAACACTAGCATTCAATATGGGTGCTGGTTCATGTCCTGGATGCTCTGCCTCTGATACAGCTCCCTGTTAATGTCCTGGGAAAAAGCAGCAAAAGATGGCCCAATTATTTGGACCCTTGTCACCCATGTGGGAGACCCAGTTGAAGCTCCTGGCTCCTGGCTTTGGCCTGGCCCAGCTCTGGCCGTTGCAGCCATCTGGGTTGTGAATGAGCATATGAAAGATTCCTCTCTCTCTCTTCTGTCTCTCTCACTTTCAAATAAATAAATAAAATCTTCACAAAAAATTAAGCACAATAATAAATTAATAGCAATAACTGAAAATACAAAAACAAATGCAACATTATACTATAATAAAAGTTATGTTAATATGGTCTCTCTTCTTGAATTTCTACCTATTTATTTAAAGGGAGTACTTTACAATTTCTTTTTGGCATATTCCAATTGTGAACATCACTACTCTTGTATTTTGGGTCCATTATTAAGTAAAATAAGGGTTCCTTTAACATAAGAACTCCAATACCATAGCCAATCTGATAACTGAGATGGCTACTGAGTGCCTAACAGGTGGGTGATATGTACAGTGTATACACTATACAAAAGGATGACTTATGGCCTGTATGGGATGCAGTGGGATGGTGTGGGATTTCATCACACAACTCCAGAATGGCATGCAATTGAAAATTTAAGAATTGTTTACTTCTAGAATTTTCCAATGATAATTCAGACACTAGTTGACTAAAAACATGCAAAGCTAAACTGTGGATAAGGGTAAAATACTGTACATGTAAAAACAAAGTAACACAGAAAAAATTGAAAACAAAGGTGAAACAAGATATATCAAGCTGATGTTAACAAAGAAAAAACAAAAATGTGTTACTCTAGGGCTGACATTTGAGGCATCAGTTAAAGTTGCCACTTGGGATGTCTCATCCCATATCAGAAGACTTGGCTGAGTCCCAGTTCCTCCAATTCTGATCTTAGCTTCCTAATAATACACACCCTAGGAGGCAGCAGATGAAGGCTCAAGTACTTGGGTCCCTGTCATTCACATGGGAGACCCTAGTTGAGTTCTGGGCTCCTGACTTAATTCAGCTATGATGCAAATACTATTGGAAATGATATATTATCAGGTATCATCCAACATGAATGCCTTGATATAGGTGAGTTTAAAATATTTCTTGATATGGGCAGACATTGAAATGCAGCAGGTTAAACCACACATCCCATTTCAGTGTAATATGGTTCAAGTTCCACCTCTGTTTCTGATCCAGTATTCCTGCCAATGGGTATGCTAGGAGTCAGCAAGTGATAGCTCAAGTATTTAAGTCCATGCCCATGTGCGAGCCAAAAAATTATGAAAGGCCCCAACAGGGACAACAAAAGGAAGAATAAGGCAGGGATAAGTGTAGCATAGCTGATAAAAAAGAGTAAGATTCAATTCTACTATGTCATGCTGAAGTATCTGGAAGATTACAATCAGAGGTTTTGATAGAAGCAGGCAATTGGCCCCCACAGTTAAGATGGCTGCATCTCAAATTGGAATGCCCTGGGTTTGATTCCCAGCTCCAGCTCCTGACTGCAGTTTCCTGCTAATGCATACCCTCAGAAGAAGGAGTAATGTTTTAGGTAACTGGGTTCCTTCCATCCACATGGGAGATCTGAATCCCAGCTTTGACCTTGGCCCAGCCCCAGCCATTTCAGGCATTTGGGAAGTGAAACAGCTAATGGGAGCTCTCTCTCATTATCTCTGTACCTCTCTCTCTTTGTCTCTTTCTGTCACTTTTTACCTCTCTTCCTATCAAATAAATAAATACATTCTGTTTAGAAAAATAAGTTTTCATAATCATGTGGTCAAATACAAGGAAATGTGCCAAGAAGAACAATGGTAGAACAAATAACTGCATTATGAAGGGGCCAAGTAGAAAGTGGGGAATATGGTCCTGTGGAAAACCTTGGCGTACCAGCTGCAAAGAGTAAAAGACAGGATATAGTCCTTGCAGGTCAGCAGTGCCCAGGTCCTTTAAGTACAAGGATAGCAGATCAGAAATCAAGCCAGAAGTTCAAGCATGAGAAGTTAGGACTGAAACCATCTTCATCCACACAGCTAACTGATTGTATTAACATTGCATTAGTATTTTGCTGTTTTAATCAAAATGACCTTACTATTCTAGGAAATCCTTGCTCTGGAAGATAAACATTCAAATAACTGTAGCATAGTTCTCTAGGTGCCTTTGAATCAACCCAGTTTTCTTTCTCAAGTGCAATTCTCAAGAAAAACTGTACAATGTCCTGGGAATCAAACACCCTGAGATAGGGAGCCACTGGCCAGAATAACACAGGTTCTGTTCTAATTTTCCCTATAAAGAGGACATCCTTCAATGCCTTAGCCCAACAAGTAACATTTCCCCATAAAACCCAGGAAGGCTGATTTTCCTGGATCCCACAGCTGGACTATCAGTGAAGCAGGCACAGACAAGACTCTATTCACCCAAGGAAGCTTTCCTAAGCCTAGGGGAATGATTCAAGATAAATATTATGCTTCTGTTATCCCCTGTTGCCTATCTGAAGGTAATAAATCACTTCATGTAAATTGTATGTGGGTGTTCTATCTACTGGACTCAGAAAAGTGGGTAACCAGTGCACAGGGAACCTGCTTCACAATGACTGTGATTTTAATGAACATCAAATTTTTCATTTCTACAAGATACTTTTTTTTTTTTTTTGGACAGGCAGAGTTGACAGTGAGAGAGAGAGACAGAGAGAAAGGTCTTCCTTTTTGCCATTGGTTCACCCTCCAATGGCCGCCACGGCCGGCGCGCTATGGCCAGTGCATCGCGCTGATCCGAAGCCAGGAGCCAGGTGCTTCTCCTGGTCTCCCATGCGGGTGCAGGGCCCAAGGACTTGGGCCATCCTCCACTGCACTCCCAGGCCATAGCAGAGAGCTGGCCTGGAAGAGAGGCAACCGGGACAGAATCCGGCGCCCCGACCGGGACTAGAACCCGGTGTGCTGGCGCTGCAAGGCGGAGGATTAGCCTAGTGAGCCATGGCGCCGGCCCTACAAGATACTTTGAAGTGATAATGTACTTCTCAAGACACTTTCTATGTCCACCAGTCCTAAAGTATTGAATCATGATTCTTCTCCAATTCTAATCAAATCTTTACATTGCAAAATTTACCTTAATCTATATTCCAAGGACTCATAAGTGCCCCAACTTTGCCTTTCCACCCTCTAAGACACTAATAAAACTCTTCCAAAGTAATGTTCTCCCACACTAGGTTAAAGAAAAACTGGGATGTCTTATTTACAAGTTGTCTTGTTGATTTTTTTCAGGGATCTAGCACTTGACAATACTGGAGATACATCAGAATCCAGTGTAGACTTTCTTACCTGCACAGTTCATTTAACACATTTCATTACCCACATTTACCCATTTCTCCTAAAATCCGCACAAAACCATCTTAAATTATAAGCTAAAGAAGGGCTAAAACTGGAAATTCTAGTGGAGAAAGGAGTCATCATATTTTATCCTGGTCTTTCTAACACTCCTGCCCTCCTCAGGATCCCAATAGGCAAATGTAGATGCATCAGGACCACAGAGCCATAAATAAAATCGCCATTCAGGGCTTCCCTATAGTACCAAACTCTGAGATTGCCCCTTAATACTCATGTTATGCAGTTGTAGATCCGTGCTTTTCACTGTTTAGTGTCTTTTTATATCAAAGTAGTTACTAATTGCTTGCCTTCTCTAAAAAAAGTCAACCATATACTTGGACTGTTATGTACCAAACATCATAAACTCTCAACTAGAATCATAAGGACTTCAATTTTTCCAGTGGTTCTCCTTTTATGAAATGTATGAATGACCCTTGATTATGTGCTAACGTAAGGCAAACTCTAATACCAACTCCATGTACTTACTGTTTTATGTTCATAAAGGTTTAAGATTTCCAAAGACAAGGCAAAATGTCAAAGTAGCTTCATTACAGAGAAGACGTATTGAAAAACTACAGCTGCTAACCAAATCCAGCCTGCTGCCTGCTTTTGTGAATAAAAGTTCACTGGAATGCAGACATACCCATTCATTTATATCAGTATAGTATCTAAGATTACTTTAAGACTACATCAACTGAGCTGAAGAGTTGTGACAGACAGCTTATGCCTCACAAAGCCTAAGATATTTACTATTTGGTTCTTTACAGAAAAAGATTCCCTGATCTGAAGTATGATTTTCCCAAGGAAGTAAATCCATTACTCCTAACCAGCCACAGGCTACTCAGAACTTCACTAGGCCAGAGACAATTAAGAAGCTTCTTCAGTCTCAGTGACCCAAATGCAATGAGTTCTCAATTTTTCTCACTGCCCCCCACTACAAAACTAAACAAAATTCTTGGTAAGTAAACCTCTCCCCTAAGAAAGCAACCATGAACAAGTCTTTTATAAGTTATGAGCTATTCAACAACCTCCCATTCTTTCTACCTAATTATACAAGCGATCTGGACACACCTTTGGTATTCTCATAATAGCCTATCCACCTTGTCAATAGCCATAGCAGACAAATCAGTGCAGGCATATGCCCCCTTGGACTGAGGGTCTCCTTTAAATTTAAATGTCTCTCATGCTGTTCACTCTTTTCTGCTCACTGAAAATACACAACATTTTTTATCAAGACAGGCTTACCTTGTATGAAATCCCATTATCTTCTTCAAACATTTTTATTCATTGAAGTACTTTAAAATCCTGATACATTTCAACAGACTGAAACAGGAGAAATTCATGACTATTTACTTTCTGTTTATAAGTTATGTACTAATTACATTTAAAACCTTTGTTACAGTTTGTAGATGGTTTGAGTGTGTCCCTAAAAGTTTTGTGTGCCAGAAGAGCTTGGTCCCCAGCATGGCAAGGTTAAGAGTTGGTGAGACCTTTAAGGGGTGGGGCCTAGTGGAAGTAATTAGACCGCTGGAGGTCATTCCCTTTGAAAAATTGGCTCATTCTTTCTCAATAGTGGGTCTCTGCCCTGAATATCTCTGTGGCTTCCTGTCTTGCCATGTGATCTCTCCCTCTTGCGTATGCTTCCCCATGATGCCATCTACCTTGAGGCCTGTATTAGAGCTGAGCCAATGCTGGTATCATGCCCTTGAACCTCCAGAACGGTGAACTCAATAGACCTCTTTTCTTTATATGGTACCCAGCCTTGAGTATTTCATTATCGTAATGGAAAATGGACAAATACACTCCTTTAAAAAGTCTGGACTTAATCTTGTTTGTTGATAGACCACATCTTAAACTGATACAGTAATGTATCAGATAAGAATATTACCTTTTACCAGAAGCAAAATCTGTCCAGATGGAAAAACTTATTATATGCACAAGAGCTTGTCAGTTAGTTAGAAATAAAAGGATAATTTCACTGATTTTAGATATGTCCTGGAAAGTAGCCTAGAATTTTGGAATGTTTTGTAAATAAGAGTTCTTGACCCCAACAGGAACCCAATTCAGAATTGTCAGCAAATGAAAAGATTTTCACACCCTCTAAAGCTTCCTAAGAAGGTGGCTCTTAGGAAGACAGGAGTTCATACAAATGGGGGTGCCAGGGAGGATAAAGGAAATCCCTGCAGCTCTATCTGTCAGACAGGTGGCACCATCTGAGATCCCAGTCCTAATGATAATCCAAGAGATACGTTGTTGGAGAAGCTCAAAGAAGCTTTTATAGAATGCTAGTGATTGGCTCCAGAGTCAGAAAAGTGATACTGGGAGAAATCCAGATGTAAATGGCATAAGGATGATCTCTGGTGCTCTAATGGCAGCTGCTTAGAAATACTGGGGAAACTTAACGAAAGTTTTATGTGAGATTGTCTACCTCTGCCAGGCAAAACAAGCAAGGACAACCCGGCCAATACACTCATGGGTGAGTAAGCTTTATGAAAATTTCAAGGGTGTCTCTGATTCATATATCACCTGTAAAAAGATGACCCTGATAAAGCTGTCAAGGTGGGACATGGATAAGGGCCTAAAGCACAGGACCCCTTGAATGGATTTCACACATCTACCCTTGCTATGATTTGTAATGTGTCCTACTTACTGCTTGCCTATTCCTGAGGTAAACTGACCCTTTTCCCTGCTGAAGAACTATGACTCTACCAATGTAAAAAAAAAACTTACTTGGGGGCCAGCGCTGTGGCGCAGTGGGTTAACGCCCTGGCCTGAAGCACCGGTATCCCATATGGGCACTGGTTCAAGACCCGGCTGCTCCACTTCCGATCCAGCTCTCTGCTATGGCCTGGGAAAGCAGTGCACCTATGTGGGAGACCCAGAAGAAGCTCCTGGCTCCAGATCGGTGCAGCTCCAGCCATTGTGGCCAACTGGTGAGTGAACCATCGGATGGAGGACCTCTCTCTCTCTCTCTCTCTCTCTCTCTCTCTGCCTCTGCTCTCTCTGTGTAACTCTGACTTTCAAATAAATAAATAAATCTTTTTAAAAACTATCGGATCCGGCTGAAAAGCCCATGAGAGTATTTCAGGCATGGAAAGCCAAGACACTCTGGAGAAAAAAAAAAAAAAAAACTAAATGAAAGACCTCCGCAAGTGAGATCCCAGTGGAAAGACGGGTCATCAAAGAAGGAGGTACCTTTCTCTGAAGGGAGGAAAGAACTTCCACTTTGACCATGGCCTTGTCTAAAAATTATCAGAGTCAGTGAACTCAGGGGGCTTCCATAGCCTTGGCAGCTCATGACAAGAGCCTAGGTTGATTACTGATGCCATAAACAAGAGTGTCAATTTGTTAAGTCAACAACAGGAGTCACTGTGCAGTTATTCCTCATGTAGGATCTCTGTCCTTAGTGTGCTGTACATTGAGATTTAATGCTATAACTAGTACTCAAACAGTATTTTTTCACTTTATGTTTCTGTGTGGGAGCAAACTGTTGAAATTTTTACTTAATGTATGCTAAACTGATCTTTTGTATATAAAGAGAAATGAAAATGAATCTTGATGTGAATGGAAGGGGAGAGGGAGTGGGAAAGGGGAGGGTTGCGGGTGGGAGGGACGTTATGGGGGGGAAGCCATTGTAATCCATAAGCTGTACTTTGGAAATCTATATTCATTAAATAAAAGTTTAAAAAAAAACTATTTGATTGGTTACCAACTTAGGGCCTGCCAACTTATTGCTCTAATGACACAAAATTTTTTTATTTTATTTATTTTTTTGACAGGCAGAGTTAGACAGACAGAGAGAGAGAGAGAGAGAGAGAGAGAAAGGTCTTCCTTCCATTGGTTCACCCCCCAAATGGCCACTATGGCCAGTGCACTGTGCCAATCCGAAGCCAGGAGCCAGGTGCTTCCTCCTGGTCTCCCACGCAGGTGCAGGGCCCAAGCACTTGGGCCATCCTCCACTGCACTCCCGGGCCACAGCAGAGAGCTGGACTGGAAGAGGAGCAACCGGGACAGAATCCGGCACCCCAACCAGGTCTAGAACCCAGGGTGCTGGTACCTCAGGCGGAGGATTAGCCTAGTGAGCCATGGCGCTGGCCTCTATTGACACAAAATTTTAATGGGTATATTGAACAGTCTACAGTTGGTCCCTCATGATCTTCATTTCTTGGTGTTTGTGCCTTTGTGTAATCTTTCCCCCTTGACTATGGTCAGGACCTGTGACTTGCTTCTAGCTAATATAACAAAGGTTATGTACTTTATTACCAAGCTCTAAGTCTAAAAGACTGTCCTTCCTGGCTTTATGAAGTAATCAGCCATGTTAGAAAAAGTCTTAAGGCAAGGAACCGGAGACAGCCTCCAGGACCTGCAAATAGTTGCTAGGGATTGAGGGTGGCCTCCAACCAACACCTTGTAAGAAGCTGCAGCCCTCAGTCTTACAACTACAAGGAAGTGAATTATTCCAACAAATTTAGTGAGCTTGGAAATAGATTCTTCCCCAGTAGAGTTTTCATGTGAGAATGCCATCAGGCCACACCTTGATTTCAGTCTTGAGAAACCCTGAGCATAAGACCTAGACAAGCAATATGTATGCTCTCGGCCCATATAAACTGAGATAACAAATGTGGATGCTTTTAAATTGCTCATGTTTTGGTAAGTTGTTATGCAGTAATAGCAAATGAATACACTGGGGCTATTATTTAGGAGCTTTGCAAAGTTCTGCCACTTACTCAGAAACTTTGCTATTAATAACAGCTCTAATCATCAGGAAAGGAAGAAAAAATGCACCAAATTAGAAAGTTTTTCAGAGATTCTCAATCTTTCATGACCTAAGGTATAGCCATTGACTAATGACAATGAGATCAATTCCTTCTGGGGACTATTAACTCTCTCCTTGCAAACTGTAACAAGTCAACCATGCATCTAGAATTATCACCCTGATTTTAGGCTCCACACTGTTGCAAACAGACTCAGCCAAACATAAGAGTATTCAAAAAATTCATGACAAAACAAACTTGAAATCAATGAATATGAGAAGTCTTTAAAAAGTTCATGAAAAAGCCACACACAGATTTCAAAACTTTCTGCACCAAATTAAACTTATCTTTTATTTCCACTTTTTCATGAACTTTTTCAAGTACCCTCCCATTGTAGGGACTTGACATAATACACCCAGTATTATCAACAATAGGTATGGTCAGCCTTTCCTCAACATCATCTTAAACAATACTTTTATGAGCTAAAGCCTGGAAGTTTTGCAAATGAACTCTTATATAAATAGAACCTGGAAGAAAACTAGGAAAGAGATGCAACGTCTTTGGAGGCTGAGTCACTTTCACTGACATCACAAGTAAGATACAGTACTTCATTTTGTTTGGAGCTACTCAATTCATTCAATATCCCAAATTCAATTGCCTAGCACCAAATCATGCCTGATGAGTGGTGCTAAAGCATTAGAACACGATGTTTTCCACTCTATGCAGGTATGCAGAAAGGTCACAGGTGAATCCCAATGACTGGTACTGAATTTGCAGCATAAAATCTTCTGACTGCTACCTGTAAATTAAACAGAGTCTTGGGACCTTGATAAAGTGACACCTGTCTTGAAGATAGTGACATTACCCAGGATTCACCTTAGCACATTAGTTTACCCCTAGGAATTGTTAAGATTACACATTTCAAGGAGAAAACAGTGTCACGGTTTGCAGACAAAAGCCTTGTTAGGGAAAATTGTGGGTTTTCTTCTGTCTTTATCCTGCTTCACTTCACATCTTTCAAGGGGTCACAAAAATAGGAAGAATCCTGTTAGCTATAGTTCAGACAATGCAGAAGAGTTATACAATGCCACCAAGGCCCTAAAACTCCTTGCCTGGAAGGATTACAAGACCAGGCAGGTGGTGGATCAAAACAGAGCCACTGAAGACTCCATGTAGTCTTCTTGAGGAAAAATGTGTACTATTTGGGGGAAGAACCCTGTGTTTACATTGTAGACCTCTTAGGGATCTTAAATATTATTAAAATAACTCGAGAGTAATTAATCATAAATTCAGATAATCAGATTATTACCCATATCTATTTCTGTGGGCTCTCAATTTAGGAATAGAATCTATTTTCTTGGTTTGATTTGGGCACCCTTGACTGCTGCCTGAGAAGTGGACAATGAATTGTAATCCACATTACAGAGTTCAGCGGTGTAATCTCCAGAGTCTTCCTAAATGCTGCTGTGTAACCACTGTTGAATGATTCAGCCATGTTTCTCCATTGTGACAGCCACCTAATGACCAAAAAAAAGATCAGAAAATTTACAGAAGGGAAAGCAAACCATCTCCAGACTGAACAAATGCAACAATAACTTCAGCTCTGTTTTGGTCTTCTTTGTGAGAAGCCGCTGTTTGACAAAATGTAGGATAAGGGTCAGTTAGGGGACCTGAGCTGCTGAGGAATAAGAAAAAAACTTGGTTTTAATACTCAAAAATGACAGCAAACGCTTGAAGAACAAGCCACAAGGCAGTGTAGACCCACAGATCAGGGATCCCTTTTATTTGCTTTTATCAAAATGTTAACTGGCTTAAGCATCTGGAATGGCACTGCAGCTAAAAGGAATGGGAGAGGCAGGACTTCAAGGGTAGTGAAGTAGTCAGGTCATTAAAATGCAGGCCTTTGGAGAGGAGCAAGGACAACAGAAGTTAGTCAAGATTCATAAATGTTATCTCTAAGTACATATTTAAATGGACTGAACCTTGAGATCTTGTTTTGATGCTAGATTTAAGGTGATTCAAGGAAAAGAAGTGCCCAAGAGAGTGTACTTCATTTATCTGGTAATTTCTTTCATCTCTCTTTACTCAGGTTTTTACCTTGAGCAAAATATAAGTGGAAATTCCTTTTCTTGTCTCTTCATTGTTGATGCATTTGTTTATTTGAATTTCCCTCCTGCCTTTTATTTCTCCCCTCATTCTTTTCTCCCTTTCTTTTCTAATTTGCCATATTTGCTTCACCTCCTGTTACTGAAATCTGTCTACAGGGAAATTAGTCACTAGCACCCAAGAACTGGAAATTGGAAAAGAAAATTCAATATTCATATAAGAATTAGTTGAAAGACTAACATGAATAAGTCACTTACTCCCTGTCTCGGTTTCAGTATATGTAAAAGCATGCAAGGAGGTCAATATTAAAGACCTCATGTTCTCCAGCCAATTCTAAATTACCAAGAGGTTGATTATCCAACTTTCTTCCTTTGACCCTTGAGGGAAAACAGATTTAATGCAGGAGAAAGAACACTGGTCAAGCATGAGAAATCTTGCTTTTTCGATTGTTAGCTTTGTGTCCTTGGCACACCACCAAAACACTCTGAAGATCGATTTCCTTGTTGGTCAAAATAGGCTGTCTATTCCATGACTTTGTACACAGCCAACGAGATAATGCCTGTTAAAAAGTCCCTGATATACGAATGGTAGTGGCTGCTATGGTCACAATGCAATAAATATTTATGGATTGGGTTTGGTTTTCCTCATTGTAAAAAACAAGTATTGGGAAATCCATAAAGCTGAACTGGCCAAGCCATTGCACAGTTTAAGAAAGTGCTTTATATAATGTAAAATAATTCACAAATTAGTACTAGGATTTATATTCTTTCCCACATATCTTAAGATTTGCATTGTTTATTAGCAGCTTCAAGGAAAATCTCCCTCAAATCAAAACATATTTGTCACAACTAATCATGGGAAGAAGTTGAAATTATCGCTTCAAACGAGATCTGAACTATTTGTGAATTTGACCTCTTGATGAAACTCCATCCTGCCGCCATCTTCCCTGAAAATGGAGATTCCTTTCTGCTTCCTTTTCCTGGTTAAGTTCTCATCGAAACAGATTTTGGAATCAGCCAGACCTAAATTTAATTTCTGATTTATCCTTAAAACAGAGAAAATAAAATCTATTCTATAGCAAAACATGAAACCATTTTTCCAAAGGGCACAGTAGCCAAAAGATTGACTGCTTTCCATTCTGAGGACCTACAAACGTAAATCTTTGGTGCCCACATGGTTCCTTGACTTTTGGT
Organism: Oryctolagus cuniculus; assembly: GCF_051225735.1. NCBI lineage: Eukaryota > Metazoa > Chordata > Mammalia > Lagomorpha > Leporidae > Oryctolagus > Oryctolagus cuniculus. The sequence continues at coordinate 55,172,417 of NC_142876.1, read as the reverse complement.
GCCAGAGGCCTCAAGTTTCAATCACATCTAACAGACTGTTCATCCAATCCTGACTCCTCCACTTAATAGCAGGTTATTCAACCTCAGTTTCCTCTGCCACAAATGGAGATACGAATAGAACCTAGCCCATAAAGTTGAAAGGAACAGGTGAGAAAGTACATAGTACATTTAAATACTAAACCTGATGTGTAACACTTAGTACATTTTAGCTAACAGAGTTAGAGTAATAATAATAACAACATGTCAATGGCATTCTAAGTTGCATTTTAACAAATACTGAGCAGCAGCAAAACTATTGCCATTTTTTTCCTTCTTATGTTTCCTTGGCTATATTCCTCCCCCTCCCTTCCTGGGCAGGTCTGTTTCAGTTCAGCTGCTGGCTGGAACAACTGGCAGGTTGCCCACTCTTGACTTTTTCTGTTTGTGCAGCCAACAGGGTGGGGGGAGGGCGGGGGTGAGAGGGGTTGATCATCTTCACTGCCGAGACATTGGAATCTGTTGAGTTAAACATTGCTCTACTGTTGCCATCTCCTCCCTTTCCTTCTCCCTCCCTGTGAATGAATCTGGAAAGAATGAACCTGAAGTCTATCTTGAATAGCTATAAAACCTTTATGGTACGTGGGCTGCTCCTCGAGGAGTAGGGCATTAGCCTGCCTGTTCATTCCTGGAGTAAACAGGATGCGTCAGCATATTCCCTACCACCAGGTCAATGTCTGAGGGAGCGGTGCTCTCTGTGCCTGGCACCTGCTGGTGTGAGAGGTCTGCTGGCAGCAATACACCACAATCAACTTTGATGACTGCACTAAGTACAGAGCTCACTGCTCCTGAACTCCTTAATTCACCCAGCAGTACTTATCTTAGGATAGCAACATCTCCAAAATTCTTCCCTTTTGATCAGCCCTCGAAACTTACAGAATATACTATGTAAACATATATAATACATAAATATATTTGACAGACTGTATTATATAGCACCTCTGCATCCAACATTTAACTTTCATTGTTTTTTCTAAGTAACCTCCATGAGAAAAACCCACTGCTGAACTTGTACTCTTTCTTGGAGCACATACTGAGTTTGATTCAGGCTTTGGAACTGCTGACTGTCTTGTTTGATGTCCTCTATAAAATGCTGCCTCTTGCCCCCATGACTCCTGTCAGTCTTCAGAATCTTGGCCTATGACTATAAATAGCATCTTTGAAGGATTGATGGCATCATGCCCTAACTATTGATTGATCACTTAAATCTTTTTGTGATACCAGGTCTACCACTTTTTCTGATTCTATAGCAGGGAAAAGGGAGAACATACTTCATTTTCCTGGAACTCACCATAATTCTTCCTTCTCTTTGCCTTTATCTGTGCAGCTAGTCATGTTTAATCCCCCATGTGTGCTTTATTGCCAATTATTTGCTCAAAGGCCTCTCTGTCCATATACTCCTCCAAAATTTCTCATCTCTATGGCACATTCTTCTACTTCATTTTATTGTAGATTAAATGAGACCCTATATTGAGCAGAATGATTTATTGTTCACAAGCATCAGGCCACCAAATGCTGGTGACATCCAACAATCAGTTAGCCATAATGACTGACACATCCACCCTCATTTTGTGACATGACCTTGGAAAACCAGTTCAGAGTACTTGGCTCTATTTTACTAAAAATAGTATTACATTGATAGGTTTGGTGCCTTATTTATGGTGATCTGATTAATCAAGAAGTAGTACCATAATCAGTGTTTAAAATGAAGATAGAAGGAGAAAAAAATCTCAGAACCAAAGTAGGAAGAAGAAACAGAAACACCCTTGGTTGGCAAAGACTATAAGTACACTAAACATTTTACATTGACAAACCAACAAAAAATTCAACCACAATTACAAACCAGGGATTGATTTATAAAAGATGTGATTATAATTCCATGCTGAGGTAAAAAATAACTCATCTGGTTACCCCTTTAGTCATCACATATTTTCCATGTGTAAGCCAAACCAGAATCATTGAGCAGATGTCTTCTGAGTTCATTATAAATCTTAACCTAACCCATAGAGTCAGATTCCATAATTCTACACTTCCATTGTGAACAACTACTCTGAGTAGAAAAAAATAATTTATTTTTGTATTTTTGCTTTGAATTAATTCTATTTTATGTAACTTGTTTTAATATATAATTATTATATAAAGCTAACAATATAGTGAAAAAGAAGAAAATAAATCACTGTTAGTCCCATAATCCAGGTAAAATTTTGCTATCTTTTTCTACATGTTAATATGCCTCAGTATTTTTAACATTTGGTGCATACTATTCATGCCAATAGGAATCATGTCTTTTTCATTGAACAATATACTAATATTTCCCATTGAATGAAAACTATTCAAAACATGATTTTAAGCGTTTGTGTGATAGTTACATTAATAAATCATCTTTTTATGTTCTGTTTCTCTGACATTGCTATTTATATGCCTCTGAAGACTACAGACATCCATATTCTCAAGCTTCTATGCAATTTACTCATTTAGAACTTGTACATTTCAAACCTCCAACACTGAGAATAACTTCTGCACACTCCCACCACCAAACCCACCAGGTCATCCACATTTATATCCATATGGTCTGTATTCTCTTTGCTGCCAAAAAGCAGCAACCAACTGAAGACCAATTCCTTTGCCTGTGCGCTGGATCCCACTCCCTCAGAACTTCTCAAGGAGTCCACTCTTCTAGTGATCATCTCTACAACAACCCCTGTATCACCCATTGTTCTTCCTCTTGCCATCACCATCCAAACCATCGTATCTCCCATTTCAAAAAAAAAAAAAGCCCTCCCTTGTCTCATCCAGCTTCTACCTCATTTCTCTGAATTCTTTTATTCATGGTTTTCAATTTCACTCCTCTCATTATCTCTAAAGCAACAGAATCAGGGTTTGCTTCCACTACATCAAAATTACTTCCATCAAAGTCACCACTGACCTCCACACTATCTAATTCAGTGATCACTACTCATTCCTTCATGTCTAAAGCAACATTTTACAAAGATGATTATTCTGTCCTTCTTGAAAGTTTCTTTTAAAATGTTTTTATTTATTTGAAAGACAGAGACAGAGACAGACAGTCAGACAGAAAGAAATCTTCCATCTGTCTTTCACTTCCCAAATGCCTATAGCGTCAGTCTAAAGCCAGGAGCTAGGATTTCAATCTGGGTCTCCCATGTGGGTGGCAGGAGCCCAAGTATTTGAGTCACTGGATTAGCAGAAAGTTAGAATGAGAAGCGGAGCCAGATCTTGAATTTAAACACAGGCATTCTTTTTTAATATTTATTTATTTATTTGACAGGTAGAGTTATAGACAGTGAGAGAGAGAGAGAGAAAGATCTTCCTTCTGTTGTTGGTTCACTCCCCAAATGGCCGCTACAGTCGGCGCTGCGCCAATCCGAAGCCAGGAGCCAGGTACTTCCTCCTGGTCTCCCATACGGGTGCAGGGACCCAAGCACTTGGGACATCCTCCACTGCCCTCCCCAGGCCACAGCAGAGAACTGGACTGGAAGAGGAGGAACTGGGATTGGAACCCAGTGCCCATATGGGATGCCAGTGCCGCAGGCGGAGGATTAGCCAAGTGAGCCACAGCACTGGCCCCATTAAGCCCAGGCATTCTGATATGTGATGCCGGCACCCCGGGCAGCACCTTAGCTGCTACACCAAACTTTCACCCTCACAAAACAGTTTCATTTGGTGGCCAGAACTCAATGCTCTCCTGCTACCTCACTGCGTGCTCCAGCTTGGTCTCCTTTGTCGGTTCCCCCCAATTTATTGATCTCTAAGCTTAGAGGAGCAGGAAACAGAAGTCTTCCTTTGGTCATCAATACTCACGCTGAAGGTCAGTGATTTTCAACAATGATTATATTAGAATAACTCCAAGAGCTCTTTACAACTCCTAGTGCCTGAGACTGATCCCTGGAGTTATGCTAATTGGCCTAGGATGTGAATCTGTGTTCCATGCATTTTTAAAGCTCTTACAATGATAGTAATATGCAAAACAAGCTTAAGAACTTTTGGGTAGAGGGCAGGTGTTGTTGCACAGCAGATAGAGGTGCTGCTTGTGATGCTGGAATCCCATATTAGCACTGGTTTGTGTCTAGGCTGTTCTGCTTCCAATCCAGCCCCCTGTTAATGGCCTGGGAAAAGCAGTGGAGGATGGCTCAAGTTGTTGGGTCCATGCACCCATGTAGGAGGCCTGGATGAAGCTTCTGGTTCCTGGCTTTGGTCTGACCCATCACTGGCTGTTGGCAGCCATCTGGAGGGTGAACCAGCAGATGGAAGATGTCTCTCCCCCTCTCTCTGCAACTCTGACTTTCAAATAAATAAATAAATCTTAAAAAAAAAAAGAAGTAAAATAAAGAATTATAGGCTAGGCTGTAGATGATCTCATCTAGTCTATGACTTTAAACAATATCAATACAAAGAAAATCCTCAAAAATATATCTATCCAGCCTGAACTTTTCTCCTGATCTTCAGATTCAAATGTCTAACATCTCTAATTGGATATTTATTAAGCATCTCAAACTTAACATGCCTAAATCCAAGGGTTTTTGTTTGTTTGAATTCTTTTCCATCCAAAACCTGTTTGCAACAGGCACTGCGGTGCAGCACATTAAGCCACTGCTTGGGATGCTGCATCCATATGAAAGTGCTTGGGATCATCCTTCTTGCTAATGAGTACCCTAGAAGATAGCAGATGATATCTAGTACTTAGGTCCCTGTTGCCTACCAGGAAGACTTGGATGGAGTTCCTGGCTCCTGACTTTCACCTCGTTCCATTTCAGCATTTTGGCAGTGAACTCAAATTGCTCTTTGTTTCTCTGTCTTTCAAATACAAATAAATAAATAAACTTTAATAAAATAAAACAAAAACAGAATCTTCTTCAGCAGTCTTCTGCAAACAGTAACCCTAATCTCCACTAGGCCAGCACAAAAACACTGGAGTAATCCAGGATACTTATCTTTTTCTCACATACATTTCAATCCACTAGCAAGCCCAACTGACCCTACTTTCAAAATATATTGAGAATTTAAACACTTGTCACAAACTCCATTGCTACCCAGTGATTGATTCATGTTGTCATCAGTTCTGGTCTGCATTATTGGTAGAATTTCCTAATTAGTCTCACTGCTTTGGCTTCTAGTCCTCTACAAACCAGTGTCAACATGCAGCTGAGTGATGCCTTTTAAAAGCACATCGAGTCATATCACCCCTCAGCCCCAAATCCTCCGATGGCTTCTCATCTCACTTAGAGAAAAAGCTAGAAGACTTTTTATGGACTGCCGTGATCTGCCCTGTTCCAGTGCATTTCTCCAAGTTCATGTTCTTCATTCTTACTCTGATTCTGATCCAGCCTCCAGCATCTGTGTTAAGCTTTGAGTAAATAAAGCATATTCCCACCTTAGGTCCTTTGCATTTGCTTTTCTTCTACTTAGATTGTTCTTCCCTGAGATATCTGCAGGTCTTGCTCCTTCACTTTCTTGAAGACTTTATCCAGATGTCATATTATGAAACAGACTTTCCCTGACTGCCTTGTCTAAGATAGCTCTGCTGCCCCCACCACTGCTAGTCTCTATTCATATATGGAGCTCTATTTTTTTTCTTTGTATCTCTTATCATTGACACATAGAGGTACTCTTCAAGCTATGGTGGGATGAAGTCCAATAAACCTATGGTTAATTGAAAATATTATAAGTGGAAATGCATCTTATCTGCTTACCTTACCAAATACCAAAGGAAGACAACATTGCACACTGTAGAGTGTCAGTTGCTTCCTTCCTGATAGTGGGGCTAACCAGGAGTTTCATTTGCTGTGCCCAGCATCATGGCAGAAGATCATACCATGCATTTTACTAGCCTGGGAAAACATCAAAATTCCAAAAGTTGAAGTACAGTTTCCACTGAATGTGTATTGCTTTTACATCACTCTAAAGTTTCAAACTCATAGGTCAAACTGTAGCAATTCAGTGACCATCTATAGATGTATTTGTTTCCACATTGATTATCTATCCACACTGTAATATGATCTCCATAAAAGAGAAATTTGCCAGGTTTACTCAATGTGAACTCCCCATATACTAGACGAGGCTCAGCACAAAGTAGTCATTTAGTAAATATCTGCAGAATGAATCAAAACATGAAGCTATGGGAATCCAAAAGGTGGAAGGCAGAATAAGGTCAATTCAATCAAATCGCTCAGGGAACTTAGAGGTCATTTAATACAACTTGGTCATGTTACATTGAGAAAACAACTCGGAGCCACTAAGGAACCTATTGAAAGACTCATTGCGATGTCCTTGTAGAGACAAACTAGAACTCTTGACTCTCAGACTACTATTCTTCCAATATGCCACACCCTCTCTTAATAGTCTCCAATTTATTCTTTTTTTTTTTTTAACAAAGTATTTCTTTCATGTCAGGATAATTCAAACAGAAAATAATGTATTCTTACACTATCATCACTAACTAAATTACTAAACTCAACCCAAAGAAACTGAGACCTGATGAAAAGAGGAATTTCAAAGGTACTCAAACCAGTAACTACACGTAGAGTCGAATAGGGAATGAAAGTGTGTTTCTGGCCAGCACCGCGGCTCAATAGGCTAATCCTCCGCCTGTGGCACCGGCACACCAGATTCTAGTTCCAGTCGGGGCACTGGATTCTGTCCTGGTTGCCCCTCTTCCAGGCCAGCTCTCTGCTATGGCCCGGGAGTGCAGTGGAGGATGGCCCAGGTCCTTGGGCCCTGCACCCACGTGGGAGACCAGAAAAAGCACTTGGCTCCTGGTTTTGGATCAGCGCGATGTGCCGGCTGCGGCGGCCATTGGAGGGTGAACCAATGGCAAAAGGAAGACCTTTCTCTCTGTCTCTCTCTCTCTCTCTCTCTCTCACTGTCCACTCTGCCTGTCAAAAAGAAAAAGAAAAAAAGAAAGTGTCTTTCCCACCACTTAACCCACATCCCTACTTCCACACTAAAATCATTGTTCTGCATACCTAATGCCCCCTTCAGTCTGCTTTTTATTGCTCTCAACAGTGAGTAGGAATATTGAGGCAGAGACAATAAGGGAAAATTGTTCAGAGAAACTGACTTAAAACTGCAATTGCAAGGTGGCTCATAGTCGCAATTACACAGACATTTACTGAATGAGAATGAATGGGGAAGCATTTCATACCTAATAATCTGATTTTCATCTCTAGTTACATTAGATACTTAGTATATGTGAAGGAGGACACCAGAAAACATATCAAGCTTACAGGTACCAGATCTGAATATTTGAGATTGGGGAGAGGGAGGAGAGATTTTTTTTAACACTTTAAGTTCTGTTCATTTTCTACAAGAAGAAAAACTGACACTGAGTTCAACTCTTACAGTGAAAGATTAACATAACCAGCTGCACTACTTCCTCTCCTGAAATACTCATCCTTAAATTCCTTTGGCTAAAGCACAAACTATGTTTTTCATTTGTAGTTAAAACAGAAAGAACAAGCAAGAGAAAGAGAGAAAAAGAGTCAGACACAGAGACAGAGATTCTTATAACCATCCTCCAAATTTAAAAAGGAAGCACTTAGCTTAAGAAAACAAACTTAAGCAAAAGTCATTTTTCAATTTGTCTATAAAAGTAGATTTTTTTTAATTTTTCCTTACAGAGAAAAGCTTTCATTTCTTTTAACACCATTTGAAATGGTTTCAAAGTGTTGGGAAATCAGTGCATGAATCAAAGACATCCCAAGAATCTTGTAAATTTCAGCGAAATCCTGTTGCCACAGATTTGGAGCATTTTCTTCTCTGTCCTTTTGAACCTGTTACTTTTCTGCTGCTCTTGCAAGTTGTCATTATATATAGTTTAAAGCCTCTGGTGGGGCAGTTCTCTTCATAGCTTACTTGCAAATCATTTGCTCAGTAGACAGGGATGGGCAGATGGGTGGGAAAGGGAGCCAGGTAATGTCCTGTCAGCATTGCTCCTTTTTTCCCAAGATCTTGCAAAGGTTATTTCAGACCCATATTTAGCTAGCCTTATTTGTAAGGAGATCCAAATCTAACATAAACTTCTGGGACCACTCATGTCAAAATATAGGATATGAATGGACATAGGCCTTCAGTTCCCACTGGCCTCTAAAACAAGATGTAAATAGGACTAATGACTGTGAGTGCAATGGACATATGTATGTGAGGGGCAGGAGGAATGAAAAGGACAAGGGAAAATAAATTCTGTTTTGATTTTGATTTCTTCTGTTTTAATATTAAAGCCATAGAGTTTTTTGTTTATTTGTTTATCACTCAATCCAAGTATATAACTAATGGCTAATATTCTGGTCACCCAGGAAGATATTGTAAAAATATGAAAAAATACATTTTACTGAATGATCTCATGAGATTTGAGAGTATGTGTGCACATTTGTGGAGCTAGATTTCCCAATTTCTAACATCAAGACTATCTGTAGCCCACCCAGAGATTTGTCAGCACTACTTAAGAAGGTCCTCAGGACCCCATCACAAATTTGAGATCCTTTTCCCATTTGAAATCCAAAAGAGGAGCTAATGTTATTTATCTAGAAAATATATGACCAACAGCTAAACCTTGGCACAATGTCAGCTTAAGTATTCTGTTACTAGGCACAGCAAAAGTCATTTGGAGGGGAAAAGGCACCTGGAAGCTCTTCTATCCCGCCTTAGTTCAATCCAGTAGGTATTTATTATATTGAACAATTCACACGCACATTTCTAGGCTTGTTGGCTCTTTTCCTTAGCAGCATAACCTAGTGTTGACAAAGGTTTTTTTTTTTTTTTTTTTTTGAGACAGAGAGACAGAGAGAAAGGTCTTCCTTCCATTGGTTTACTCCCCAAGAGCCAGGTGCTTCTCCTGGTCTCCCATGTGGGTGCAGGGCCCAAGCACTTGGGACATCCTCCACTGCCCTCCTGTGCCACAGCAGATAGCTGGACTGGAAGAGGAGCAACAGGGACTAGAACCCGGTGCCCATATGGGATGCCGGTGCCACAGGTGGAGGATTAACCTAGTGAGCCACGGCGCCAGCCAGCCAAAGGGTCTTACAAATAAAACATCTGCTGCTGAAGTCAAACACAGGAGCAGCCTATGCCTCCCCCCGCCCCAAATTTGGAGCGCCTAAAACCACAGTTCACCCATCTTAAAGGTTCTGGGACTTCTGCTAAAATCACATTCATTAAATAATAACTAACAGTTTTTTTCTACAAGGAATGAAGAGTTTTTATTTCATAAAACTAGATCTGCCAGAACTATCTGCATGCTAGGACTCATTTTGCTACTAAATCTGGACAAGGGCAAAACTCAAGTGACTCTCTTATTGGTATCATCAAAGAATGTTAACAAGGATGGCTAGAGTACTGAAAACAAGGTGTTTTCCTGAGCATTTGCTTTAAATGAATTCTATGCACAGATGCCTTAGACAAATTATCAGCATATTTGAAATTTCCCTTCACCTGTCAGTCCTCTTTTCTCTTCATGGTTCCTCAGCACAGACAACACCAGGTTTTTCTGAATTTGTCCACAGGTTGCTAAGTGCTTTCCAATCTATTACCTCAACAACCAAATGTCCCCTACAGCTGGAGACTGTGCCTTCATCTTCTCCCAGAAAGAAGCCCTTGGGGACATATTAAGTACATACATGCATTCAAAAATTCTTTCTAGATAGGAAAATGAATGAATGAGTAAACAAATGACCATGCCTACATTCTTTACTCTCTGAACGTGCCCTCTCCTTGACTTAGGAACGTGGCTTTCCTTGACTTAAGGTATTATCTCACTTCTTCACTTTGTAAAATTAAAGTGAATTCTACAACTTCTTTTTTTTCATACTCATTCTCCTACCCAATCTTATTGTGTATTCAGGGCTCATCGTTCCTCATTTCACAATGTCACGTGCCCCCCCTCTCACCATGGGAAGAGAGCTCATGCCTGTGCTTCAAAGTGATCCTGCAATGAACCCCAGAAGCACCCCTTTCCATTGTTTCTCCTGATGTGCATTTTCTGATTGCACTGAGAGGCATCCTACATCTGAAGGAGCTTATCTTTTGTAGTTGTACACATTCGTATGTTAACGTGAACCTCAAACTCCTCCCAAATCAACAAAGACAATGTCTCTTCTCTTGGCTGGAGAAAGCATCTCCAAAGGAGTGTAAAACTGGGTTGTAAAGCATGGTAAGATCATACACAATGAAAATGGAAAAGGGAGGAGGTTCTCGAGTGATGTGAGATGATAAAAGAAATTGGACTAGGAAAATAAAATCACTGATACTGTCATCAATATTACAGGTCCTAAATAATTTTATAAATTTTTGCTAATGTAATATTATAATTCTACAAGGGAAAATACGTTAAAACTACTCAAAATATCAACTAACCAACATGATTCTTTCTAATTTCTAATCTAAATACTCATGTCTGCCACAGATGAGAAAATAATAAGGTTATAAAGGTCTTAAAAATACTCTCAGGTCATAGATTGGCTCACTGAAGCAAAAGAAAGGAAAAAAAATGGAATCTGGAGTCTTTGCCACTTTTCTCATCACGTGGCAGGAGTCCCCACCTTGTTATTCTTCAGCAGGGAATTCATATTGCTGTGTTCCTCCACTCCTATAGCTTTTTCTTAATAATCACTGCTGGGGAAAGGTTTGCTTGATTGAGGCAGGGGTGGTCACTGATGAACTCTGATGACATTAGACAGCCTGGGTAACTTCATAGCAAATGACACATTCCCTGAGTGTTATTCTCTTTATTTGTAAAGTGAGTCTTTATGGAGTTAATGGGAGAATCGAATGAAATAGATGAGAACACTTCATAAGTGACACGTCTGTAAAGCTAATAGTATTCTTGATTGCTTAGTATGGTGACAGTCTCTGTGCTGAAAACTACAAACCTCTCTTAACAAATCTGAGCGTCAGCAACTACTTGGGAAGGTCCTTGGGGCACAATCCAATTCCAGAAGTTTTCCCTCTTTGAACTCTGAATGTGGAGCTATTGCAATGAAAACATTGAATAATAGTGGGTCCAAGATAAGTTATTTGCTTATTCAAGATCACAATACTAGCACATACAAAGGCCAGGATTAAACCATATCTGTCTGACTCCAAGCTTTTAACCTCCATCCAAGTGGTTTTTTTTTTTTTTTTTTTTTTTGTAGAATTCCTTTTAAGAGGTCTAAATTAAAAAGTGGTGAGATGTCATGAAAACTCTTTGTTCTCTTCCTTTCCAGCAGGAGTCAAAATGGTAATATACCTGCACACAAAGGGTAATTCATAAAGGGCTAAAGAGGAGTAGGGTGCTTCAGTCAGCCACCACTTTCTAGAGTGGCCATGTTGTTGAGTTTTACCATTACAGCAATATATACTGAGGAACACCATTCATTTCTGTTTATTGAAGGTTGAAAGGTTGAAGTACTATTTGAGGAACTGACTGATTAAAAGTGAACCATGGACTACTTCATATTTTGTATAGTAAAGCTGTGGTTTTTAAACACAATTGAGAATTTCCTGAAACCAGCCATTCTAGTGCTGTAGGACACAAAATAATTCCATGTCCATGTGGACCTGGGTATTTCTAAAACCCCCTCCCTGAAGCTTCTCCTGGCTTCAGGCACTGGTTCCCTTTAAACTAACTCTTATATCCCTACAAAACAAGAAAAAAATAGTAGTTTATCCATCACTTTAATATTTTCAAAGTCCTTTCCTTATCATAGTAAGCTTACAGCAATGCAGAGGTTATCTGGGCAGGTACTTTGGCCTCATTTTACAAGGAGGAAATGAAAATGCTGAAAGGTTAAAGCATCCATCTATGGCCTCACAGGTAGAAAGTGCTGTGGTGAGATGTGGATTCAGGACATCTGAATACCCACAGATCTACATTCTGAGGTTTATTCCCTCCCAAGCAATTCTTGGTCGAGATGCCATCTCTCCCAGAAATAGCTGCATCCATCCAATTCTATTCAACACAAAGTTAGGGAAAACCAACTTCGTACCAAGTGCTAGAAATTGAAATTTACACAGCCTGTACATTAAAAGAACTCCCAATCCAGAGACAGGATGGACACACCAAGCAATTGACCCTAGAGTAGAGAATAAGAGGAGTATTTTCAAACTTTCTAAGGCTTTATGCTCATTAAAGGAGTTTCAGACATAAGCTGGCAGCTGAGGAGTTATCTGGTGATAGGGTGGTAGACACAGAGGCTACCCAGAGGGCAGCAGGCCTTGGTGGTATAAGGGTGCCTGGACAGGAGTCAGAATGATGGGCCTGACAGTTCCCTCCCAGTTCCCCATATTTCCCCTAGAATGACAAACCCAGTCTCTATGACTGGTTATCTGATTCTGGCAAGTGCTCCATGTGCCTCTTCCCAACCACTGCTTACATTCCCATCACAGACCCTGAACCTACCAATTCCCTCTCTTTAAACCCAGAATCCCAGAGGTCAAGAATGTAGTTTGCTTTCTCAGCCTTCCCCTTTCTTCACATAGACAAACCAAGTCCTCATCCTAGAAATTCTCACAGAACCAATACATTTGGGGCCCAGGAACAACTCTGGTAGGAAACCCTAAAGGGTGACTAAGCATGTCTAGGATCTGGGAAATAAAATAGGGCTATAAGTACCGGATCCCAGGAACTGGGTGCAGAGTCAACACATAGATCCTTCTTTTTTTTTTTTTTTTTTTTGACAGACAGAGTTAGTGAGAGAGAGAGAGAGAGAGAGAAAGGTCTTCCTTCCGTTGGTTCACCCCCCCACCCCCAAATGGCCACTATGGCCAGCGCTGCACTGATCTGAAGCCAGGACCCAGGTGCTTCCTCCCGGCCTCCCATGTGAGTGCAGGGGCCCAAGGCCTCCCATGTGAGTGCAGGGACTGCCCTCCCTGGGTCACAGCAGAAAGCTGGACTGGAAGAGAAGCAACCAGGACTAGAAGCCGGCGCCCATATGGGATGCCAGCACTGCAGGCAGAGGATCAACCAAGTGAGCCACGGCACCGGCCCCTTGCTTCTTGATATGTGTTAGTATGTATGGGTGAGCAAGGAGTGGTCATGAATATGCATCACTCAGATCTTCTGTTATAGGGGCACAGTTGACTGATAGCCACAGATATTGCCTTTCTATATCCACTACCATGTTCAAGTCTAAGCCATACTTCCAACAACTTGCTCCTGATCAATGACTAATCATAGCAAAGAACTAGTACAGGCCCATTCCTATGAGAACCAAGGCTCCTCTAAGAGGTGCCAGAGGCTCAAGGATGCCCCATCAGCCTGGCCAAAGCATTCTTGAAAATGTTCTACAGTCTGAGGCTCTTTCTTTCCTCCTTCCTTCCTTTCTTCCTTCCTTCTCCTCCCCTCCCTCCCTCCCTCTCTTCCTTCCTTTTTTTCTTTCTTTAAGATTTTATTTATTTATTTGAAAGCCAGAGTTACAGAGAGAAAGATTTTCCACCCACTGGTTCACTCCCCAAAGGGCCACAACAGTTGGAGCAGGGCCAGACAGAAGTCAGGAGCCAATAATTCAATATGAGTCTCCCTGAATCAGAAGTGGAGTAGGCCAGTGCCGCGGCTCAATAGGCTAATCCTCTGCCTGTGGCGCCGGATTCTGTCCCGGTTGCCCCTCTTCCAGGCCAGCCCTCTGCTGTGGCCCAGGAGTGCAGCAGAGGACGGTCCAAGTGCTTGGGCTCTGCACCCCATGGGAGACTAGGAGAAGTACCTGGCTCCTGCCTTCAGATCAGCACAGTGTGCCGGCCACAGCGCGCCGGCTGCGGCGGCCATTGGAGGGTGAACCAACAGCAACGGAAGACCTTTCTCTCTGTCTCTCTCTCTCACTGTCCACTCTGCCTGTCCAAAAAACAAAACAAAACAAAACAAACAAAAAAAAAAAAACAAAAACAAAGAAGAAGTAGAGTAGCCAGGACTTGAACACAGCACTCATATGGGATGCCAGCATCCCAGGCAGTGACTTAACCCACTATGTCATAATGCATGGCCAGCCCTATGTCTGGAGCCCTTTCTACTCAATCTTCTTTTTGGTCTGCATCTTGGTCTAAAGACGCCCACTGGCTACTCCTGACCCTCTCCGTCCTTTTTTTACATCACAGGCATTCCCCAAATAAATCCTTGCACTTCTTTCCCATTTTGGTATCTATTTTTTCGGGGATCAGAATTTATAGTGTGTTTGATGAAACAAATTAATCTGGACCATGACAATGATACTTACAGACCACTCTGAACTAAAGGGATTATAAGCAAAAAGCCATTGAAATACGGCTTGGTAGTATACAAGTAATCATGAGACAGGAATTTATAGGAATATGCCTGTTAACCATATGGAACAGCAGAAAAATTATGTGGATTATTAAATACAGGTCTAATTAATTTTTCCATGGGTAGAATGTGCTGGAATTGAGATTAGGATTTAGGACATCTGAATATCCACAGTGATTACAGCACTGAATTTTGTTCTTTGAATCTACTAAAACTTACCAGAAGTTTTTACTTACAGATTAGAGGAAATATGGGACTGGCATTGTAGTATAGCAGGTTAAAACACCATCTGTGACATCGATCCAGCTCCCTGCTAATGTGCGTGGGAAAGCAGTGGAAAATGGCCTAACTGATTGGGCCCCTGCACCCACATAGAACACCTGAATAAAGTTCCCAGCTCCTGCTTTCAGACTGGCCCAGCTCTTGTCTTTGCAGCTCTTTGGAGAGTGAACCAGCAGATAGGAGATTACTCTCTCTCTCCCTCTCTATTTTCTCCTTCCCCTTCCCCTCCCCTCCCCCTCCCCCACCTGTGTGTGTGTGTGTGTGTGTGTGTGTGTGTGTCTGTGTGTTTCCTTTTCTGTGTAACTCTGCTTTTTTAAATAATTAAATAAATTTTTTAAAAATTAATTTATTTATTTGAAAGGCAGAGCTACAGAGAGGCAGAGGTAGAGAGAGACAGAAAGAAAGAGACAGAGAGGTCTTCTATTCGCTGGTTCACTCCCCAGATGGCTGCAACGGAGCTGTGCCGATCTGAAGCCAGGAGCCAGGAGCTTTCTCCGGGTCTCCCAAGTGGGTGCATGGGACCAAGGACTTGGGCCATCTTTCCTTGCTTTCCCAGGTCATAGCAGAGAGCTGGATTGGATGTGGAGTGGATGGGAAACAAACCAATGCCCATACAGGATGTCAGCACTGCAGGCAGTAGTTTTACCTGCTACGTCACAGTGCCAGCCCCTTAAATAAATCTTTAAAAAAAAAAGGGTTAGAGGAAACAATGCAAGCAAAGACTAATTTTCTTCAAAATACATACATGAGATGGTGAAAAATTTTTAATGGATCTCCCAAAAAAAATTAGCAGCAATGATCTATACTTCCTGTGCCTTGCTCGGAATCATGAGATTTCGAGCAAAAGGAAAGAAACCATCTTCATTTCTTAAGTATGATGATTTCAAATGTGTTTTTCCCTAACAAAGTACTGCCTTTCTGGGATAACTCCACTTTGCTTTATAAAGCAGTTCATGTTCTTGAGGTCACCCAAGCCCACACCTGGAAATGTAGAACCCCAATTTGCTAGTGCTGAACACACCTAGGAGCCTAGACAAGCAAACAGGCACAGGCGTTGTGGTGGAGCCCACAGCCTGAGATTTAATCTTCAAAACCTAAGCAGTTGCTGCTGCCTACTATGACACCCCATCTGTGAACACAAAGGCTTTGCACCTGCCCACGAGTCAGCACAGTGCTGCTGGCGGTGAGCTAGGGCTGTCCCTAGGTCACAGACAGGTGAGACAGGAAAGGCCAGAAGTTCATAGGAGAGGCCTTCAACCTTCACCCCCAGGGAGCATACCTCAGCTTTTGTTGCCTTGCAGGTTTGGACAGTCTCTAAGCTGGCTTTTTTGACTTGACTCTCTCTGAGAGACTAGGATGTGCATCTTTCAGAAAGCTCTGGGTGCTCCTAATACAAGGCAGAAATTGCTAAATGGGTCCTTTTCTTGCAACAAATTTTCAACAATCTAGTGGAGAGTGGACATAACATTTTTTGATAGTTTTTCTTGAAAGCATTCATCCAAGCATTGTGCTTGGTATTTTACAGATCGTACATATTTAACTCTTACCTTTTCATGATGAAGACAGTTAGGGTCAAAGAAGTTAAATAACTTTAAGGCCACACATACCGGAAGTACCAAAATCAGAATTCAAACAATGGTATACTTAATCAAAATACCAAGAACATTCTTTCCAGATATAGAAAAAATGATGCTGAAATTCATATGGAAACACAAGAAATCCAGAATAGCTAACGCAATCTTATACCAAAAAAAAAAAAAAAAAAAAAAAACAAAGCCAGAAGCATCACAATACCACATTTCAAGATACACTAAAGGGCAGCTATAACAAAATACCCTGGTACTGGCACAAAAACAGATGGATAGACCAAAGGAATAGAATAGAAATGCCAGAAATCAACCCACACATCTACAACTAATTTATCTTTGACAAAGGAGCTAAAATCAATTCCTGGAGCAAGGACAATCTCTTCAACAAAGAGTACTGGGAAAACTGGATCTCCATACGCACACGTATGAAACAAGACTCTATCTTGCACTTTACACAAAAATCCACTCAAAATGGATTAAAGACCTAAATCTATGACACAATATCATCAAATTATTATAAAACATTGGGGAAACCCTGTAAGACATTGGCATAGGCAAAGAGTTCTTGGAAAAGATCCCGAAGGCACAGGTAATCAAAGCCAAAATTGACAAATGGGATTACATCAAATTGAGAAGCTTCTGCACTGCAAAAGAAACACTCAGTAAAGCAAAGAGGCAACCAACAGAATGGGAGAAATTATTTGCAAACAATAAAACTGATAAAGGACTAATAACCAGAATGCATAAAGAACTCAAGAAACTGAAAAAGCAAACAACAACAACAAAACAAACAACAGAGTTAAAAAATGGGCAAAGACTTAAACAGGCATTTTTCAAAGGAAGAAATCCAAATGGCCAACAGACACATGAAAAAAATCCTTCAGATAGCACTAACCATTAGGGGAATGCAAAATCAAAACCACAATGAGGTTTTACTTCACCCCTGTTAGAATGGCTTTCACACATAAATCAACAAACAACAAATGCTGGAGAGGATGTGGGGGAAAAGGTACTCTAATCTGCTGTTTTGGGGAATGTAAATTGGTAAAGCCACTGTGGAAGACAGTATGGAAATATCTCAGAAATCTGAATATAGATATACTCTATGACCCAGCCATCCCACTCCTGAGAATTTTATCCAAGGGAAATGAGATCCGCATATAAAAGAATTATCTGTACCTCAATGTTTATTGCAGCTCAATTCACGATAGCTAAGATATGAGACCAACCCAAATGTCCATCAACTGAAGACTGGATAAAGAAATTATGGAATATATACAACATGAAATTCTACTCAGTGGTTAAAAAAAAACTCCAAAATCCTATTGGTTGCAACAAAATGGATGAAACTAAAAAACATTATATGTAGTGAAATAAGCCAGTTCCAAAAGGACAAATACCGTATGTTCTCCTTGATCTCAGTAACTAATAAAGCATTCTATTTCACTCTATAGAAGTGAAATTGACACTTTGAGATGCGATGACTTGGAGCAGCCCTTGTCTCAACTGTTGAGGAACAGTTTTTTTTTTTTTTCACACTATTTGATGAACTCTTAGTATAGAGTTAATCTTACATGTATAAAGTTAATTGAAAATAGATCTTAGTAAAAAATAAGAATCAGAATAGTAGAGGGAGGACGAAGAAAGGTGGGAGTGCCAGAGGGAGGGCAGGTAGGGTAGGAAGAATAGCTATGTTCCTAAAGTTGTATTTATGAAATGAATGAAGTTTGTATACCTTAAATAAAAGGTTTCTAGGGCAAAAATAAACAATGGCATGCTAACTCTACCTTCTCTTTCTACCTCACCACATTAACTCTTCAGAGTTTTCTTAGAAGAGGAAGGGAACTTTATATTACAAAGGTATTAGTGTCCCATTGCTGGTATAACAAATCGCCACAGACTGAATAGCTGGAAACAATATATTTGTCATTTGACACTTCTTCAGGTCAGAAGTCTAACATGGATACCACTAGGCTAAAACTAAGGTGTTGGCAGGGCTACAATCCTGGAAACTCCAAGTGATAATCCATTCCTGTCTTTTCCAGCTTCTAGGCACTTTAACCTTTATTCTTTTCTTTGGGACCTCTTTCTTTATCCTCAGAGTGCATCATTCCAACCTCTGCTTCTGTTGCCACCTTTCTTCTTCTGACTTTGACCCTTTTGTCTCCCATTAACGAAGATGCTAGTGATTATATTGAGCCCACCAGGACAACCTCCCTATTACAAGTTCCTTAACTTAATTACGCATGCAAAGTCCCTTTCTTCATGTAAGCTAACAAATTTACAGGTCTGGGAACTAGGACATGGACATTTCTTGGTAATAATTACTCTGTTTACCATATACTTATAGTGGGTCCTATGTCTTCCCTCTTGTGAAAGATTCTTGTCTGTCAGTAGAGATCACATAATACTTTTTTTTTATTTTGTTTAGAACATTTAAATGTATTTAGTTTTGAAAGCAGAATCTAATACCACTGAATATGGTGAAGCATCTTATTTATATATATATATTATATATATAGAATAAAAGAAGTGTTATATCTTGACATATTATGAATTTAAAAGTTCCACAGGGCAAGAATTGTGTTTCTGCTCTTTTCCATATCCCCCATGCAAGTAAATGGCACATTGTGAGTGTTCAATAAATTGAATGATGGAATAATTTTTAGTTCAGATCACATAATACTTCTTGAGGACTTCTTCTAGAGCCTAAGACTCAGCACTATTTTTTTGGTTGAAGTGGTACCTCTCTATCACCTGAAATGCTACACATAATTGTAACATTGTAACAAACCTACACATGGATACCTCCTACTTTTTGGTTGTTTTGCTAAGGTAGATGGTTATGTCAGAACCTGAAGAAGCTATTAATGCTCCTTCATGAAAATTTATTTTAGGCTTGAATTTCTTTTTGCTTAGAAAGTTGAAAAGCTGACATAACATTTAAATCTTCAGGGTTACCAAGGACAGAAGTATAAATTATGTCCTTTAATCCAAACTAATAGGTTTTTTTTCTTTTTGCCTAAAATAAAACTGTAATAAGCAGAGGAAATACATATTTTGAGTAGTCATTTTTGGTGGAAAAAAAGAACACTTCACTTTGACATTAAGAATATATATTTGGGGCCAGTGCTGTGGCATAGCAGGTAAAGCCAATGCCTGCAGTGCTGTCATCCCATATGGAGGCAGCTGCTCCACTTCCAATCCAGCTTTTTGCTATGACTTGGGAAGGCAGTGGGTGATGGCCCAAGTGCTTGGGCCTCTGAACCCACGGGGGAAACCTGGAAGAAGCTCCTAGCTCCTGGTATTGGATCAGCCAAGCTCTGGCCTGCAGCCGTTTGGGGAGACATCCAGCAGAGGGAAGACCTTTCTCTCTCTGCCTCTGCTTCTCTATAATTCTGCCTTTCAAATAAAATAAATCTTTAAAAAAAAAAGAACACATGCTTGTTGGGTTCTTGAAACATATTTATAGGGCACGAAATGAAGTTCTGCAATATGTATACAAGAATATACATTCTCCACTGGAAATGTTATAGGCTACCAGTTATATGCAATTCTAGAGGGCCAACTGCAACTCTATTCCTTTTTCTTCTATTAAGAAACTTTATGGGGTGGGGTGGAAGAAACCATATTGGAGAGCTGGCACAATGGGTTAAGCCACTGTTTGAGAAACTGGCATCCCACTTTGGAGCACCAGTTTGTGTCCCAGCTGCTCCACTTCCGATCTCCGCTAATGCACCTAGGGAAGTAGTGGAAGATGGCCCGAGTGTTTGTGCCCTTGCCATCTAAGTGGGAGACCCAGATGGAGTTTCTGGTTTCTGTCTGGCCAAGCCCCAATCATTGCATCCATTATGGGAATGACCCAGTGGGTGGAAGATATCTCTCTCTCTCTCTGCCTTTGGCTATCACTCTGCCCTTCAAATAAATAAATAAATCTTTTTTTAAAAAAAGATTTATTTTACTTGTTTGAAAGGCAGAATGACAGAGGAGGGGAGAGATAGAGAGAGAGAGAGAGAAAGAGAGAGAGAGAGGGAACTCTTCCACCCACTGGTTCACTCTCCAAATGGCCGCAATAGCTGGACTTAGGCCAATCTGAAACCTGGAGCCAGGAGCTTCTTCTGGGTCTCCTATAATGGTACAGAAGCCCAATGACTTGGGCCATCTTCTACTGCTTTTCCAGGCCATAGCAGGGAGCTGGATTGGAAGTGGAGCAGCTGGGTCTTGAACTGGTGTCCATATGGGATGCCGGCACTGCAGGCATTGGCTTTACCCACTATACCACAGCACCAGCCCCCAAAATAAAATCTTTAAAAAAAAATCATATTGAAATGCAAGTAAAGAAGAACAAATAAGTATAGTAACTTTAATCCTTGAATTTGACTTAATTTACTTTTAAAATAACAAATATATTTGTATGGATATTCAACATAATTGTGCATATATGTGCAAAAATTTTTAATAATTATAAACATTATACTTTATTGTATTAGATACAACTAACTAATAAGATAAGAACAGTTGAGATAAGGAAAAAATGAGGAGACCTAGACTGTTCTTCAAGTCCTTTCATTTTCTAATTGACAGTCTCTTTTAATATCTGTTACAAACAAAATCATAAAGTAGATAAAATATACATTTGATGTTTCCCACATCTTCTATTCAGAATCCCCCTCAAGCCTTCTGCAAGCACCTGATTCCTAACTCCCAGGATAGCGTCACCCTACACTTCTCAGCTGCTCTTTCCCCAATACAATTTATTTGTCCGTGTGCAACTTCCTAGGATCCTGTTCTCTGCAGTGTGACTATGATTACTCATGGATGCATTATTTCTCCTCTGCTCACACACTGCATTTCAGCAGGCACCTTCCAAAACTTGCCTTAACCAAAGGTGCTTCCTAAGTAGCAGGTATGTATACTACTTAACATTGCTAGTCTCATAGCACTCCAGAGTACTTGTCCTATCAGTAGAGTTGGTGTTTTAGCACTTTGCCCCCTCCTTTATCAGGACTCTAAAAATAGAATGGCACCATCTAGTCTCTGAGAAAAGTTTTTATTTTAACCACAGAAGACACCATTAGAGCACCCCCAGATTCATTCTAACATCTGGAGCAGTTCCTCTACCTAACTCAACTCATTCCCCCAGCTTCTAAAACATTCTCAGTTTGGGAGGCCAACCATTTGGTCATTCTCTCCCCATCCTTCAGGGAGCTTCCTATTTCTGTGGGATTTCTCTCTTTACCCTTCATCACTACATACCTCATGTTGTCTTAAAAATCTCTGATTATTTCCATCTTGGGGTTCTTTTTTCTCTTTGATCTTCAGAATAGAGTTGTCAGTCATTTCATTCCTTTTCATTTTATTTTGTTTGTTTTCTAGATGGATCTGAGTAAGACTCTGACTCATGAAAACAACAAGGAAAATAGAAATGCAGTCCTATCAGGGTCAAATATCTTTAAGGCAATCATACTTTTACCTTGCCAAGAAATAATTGACATAATTTCCCTGTGTTTTCTCCTAAGAGGTCACTTTTTCCTCTCTCTAGCTGGTATTGCTTTAATTTGTGAATACATAATTTCAGAAGGAAGATAGACACAGCCTGTGATTCTTTCTAGAAGGAACAAGGAGAAAAAAATGTTGCTACAAAAGTTCATTCACTCATTTTGTAAACATCATTGGTCAGTTACTATATGTCATGTTCTACAGATAAAGAAGTCATACATGCCTCCTTTCCCTCCTGAAACTTTTGATCCAGAATCCTGGAACCATAAAAGACTTTAAAGACTTCTTTAAGATAAAGTTCCCACATCTACCAAAGATCACTAATGTGCTACACCACATTAATTGGAATTTCTTAGAGTGGCAGGGAGGAACTGTGTCCTATAGTTAAATTAAGGTTGAAATGTCAGGTTAAACAAAGTTAAACCAGTTTATTCTTTTTAGGCTACTAATAGCCTTTATATACTCATATACAATGTGTCTCTTTGAGGGGAAGAAGGAGATGAGATATAAAAATTTGCTTTCTTTACTTACTTCAACACAAATCCTCCTGTAAAAGTACCATTGATGTCAACTATTGGCATATTTCTGTAATGGTTCCAAGACTAAGACCCAGTCTAAAAACTTCTTTTTGCACAAGAGGAAAATGAAATGGCTTAGAATGGGCAGAGCTCAGACAAGAACCCGAGTCTGCTTATTATTGTGACATGATCTTTTGAAGTCCCCACTTCCTGTTTCTACTTTCTTCTCTCATCCCTTGGAAAAACATAGCAAATCAACGTTTCTTCCTTCCTTCCTTCCCCCTTTCCTTTCAGATACTGGTAGAGGTACTTGTCTTCTCATGTGTTTGCTATTCTTTTTTTTTTTTGCTCTGTTGCCTACACCTTTGGATCATAAGCTTTTAAAAAGCAAAATCCAGCTCTTAGACAATTAGTGCTCAGTAAACCTTTGTTACAAAAAAGCAATGATTGATAACTTCTCTATGCACCTCTCCCCTCAGCTGCACTGAGACCTTCCTCCTGGATTTTCTTCCCATCCCAACTCAAAACTACTGGGGCATCTCATTGGCAATAGCACCACCACTGAAATAGGTTATTCTGTGTATACTGCCTTAAAAGTTGCATTAATACTTTTGAGAATTCGGTTTGCCCACTTTTACGAGGAGTTCCTTAATTATTAATGCATACCATTCATACATGGTTAATTTAATAGTGAATAGAATATTCACCCTGTCATATAGGGCAAGTTGTAAATGAGAGTTTTTATGAGTGTGAAAGAATTTGGACTTATATGGCTATGTGTTTAATTTGAAAATACACTTAGCTACAAGTTAGGATATATGGATATGATCTTAGACTTCGGAAACTTGAAGGGGAAAAAAATCTCTCTCTACTGTCTCTACTGAATAGTTATCTAAAGCCCTAATAAGTAGGATCTGCTGTACTGCCACCTTGTGGTAAATATGAACAAGAGCCAAGTAAGCAAACACAGCTGGGCCCCTTCTCTAGTGTACTATTCTGAGATCCAAAAGAGGAAAATACTTTCACTAAAACACTATTCAGAAAAATTGACTATTTTGCCATAAGAATAATCATATATACATACACATACAAGTGTTTAAATAAATACACATATATGTGTGAGGATATGTGTGTATATACACATATATGTTGTGTATGTGTGTAAGAAATGGTGTCCTTAAATTATGTTTTATTTTAATAATCAAAACAGCAAATATTGATCACTACTGAGAAATTATGGTGTGTGTGACCTACTCTATAGATGGATTTCAAATTTTTGATGGATCAAGATAGGAAACATCTCAAGAAGCAAGCTCTGTGGATTAGATTAGGAGATATTTTCTCAGAAAGTGACTTTATGTATTGGTCTCTGTTCCATGCCTGTTGGGAGAACAACGCTGATCTGATACATGGGGATTTGGTACACTGGAGCAGGCTATCAAACAGTCCACTTGCATGAGGTATAACAGGCATCGAGTGAGAGAAGAATGCCAAGGAGTGACAACTAAAGCCATCTCCTCACTTCCAGACCATCAGCACCCTTCCTACAGAGTAAGGGGTTCGTCTAGGACCAGGTAAAGATAATACCTGTTCACTCATCCCTTCATTTAACCAATAATTATTGTACACCCATCATGTGCCAGACACAAAGTGAGAAAATGTAGCTGTGAGCAAAACTAGATGTCATGAATTTCAGAGCACTGATTAAATTTGACCATTTAGACCTGAACAAACATGATGGCTGAGGTGCCATGGACAATGATTAGTTTAAAAGTGCCGTCATTCATATCTTCCAACCTAGGCCAGAGGGAAATTAGTTCAACAAGCCAGAAAGAAAAGAAGATAGTAGCAAACCATGTAGCCTAGTAAGGGAGGTTGAGCCCAAGAAAAATGAAAGGCAGAAAGAAAAGAACCTCCATGTTTCAGGCCCATTGAAAGAGCATAGTTATGGGTATAACGCACTTAACAGGTGGTCATAGCATGAGTCTAGCATTGTGTAAGAAGTTACAGAAAAGTTAAAACCAAGTCAATGATTTGAAGTAGCTAAATTACCATGGCAGAACAAGATACACGTGAAAAGTGAGTTAGCATGGGAGATCATAAGGTAGCATACAGGCCGGCACCGCGGCTCACTAGGCTAATTCTCCACTTTGCGGCGCCGGCACACCGGGTTCTAGTCCCGGTCGGGACGCCAGATTCTATCCCAGTTGCCCCCCTTCCAGGCCAGCTCTCTGCTGTGGCCTGGGAGTGCAGTGGAGGATGGCCCAAGTGCTTGGGCCCTGCACCCCATGGGAGACCAGGAGAAGCACCTGGCTCCTGGCTTCGGATCAGCGCAGCGCGCCGGCCGCAGGGCGCCAGCCACGGCGGCCATTGGAGGGTGAACCAACGGCAAAGAAAGACCTTTCTCTCTGTCTCTCTCTCTCACTGTCTACTCTGCCTGTCAAAAAATAAATAAATAAAATAAAAAGGTAGCATACAATAAAAGGCTAAATGAGTAAAAACAGGTAATATAGAAGTACCCACAGAAAGCTCCAGAAGAAGGAAGCAACTCTTTAAAGTTTCTGAATTGAACCTTAAATATGGGCAGGAACTGGGTCATGGAGAGGTAGGGAGAGGGATGATAGGAAAACATCATAGTAGAAGGAAACGGCAAAGAACAACAGGGCTGAGATGTGATTGGTAAATGTAGATTAAGGAAAATAAGAAGGAGTTTTAGATTCCAAGAGCCTACCATGAAATCCTTTGTTCTGAGAATAAACAAAAATTTACAATGATCAAAGAGTGAGTTTCTGGTCTTTGCGTTTGTCCTATTTCTGCTCCTTAGTGGCAGCGCCAGGCAGCCATGTGAGTGGAAATGTGCTACCAAATGGTAGTCACTAGGCTAAAGTCTCAGGTAGGTGAAGGAGGAAAGCCCTGTTCCTATTAGGTCTCCCAGCTCCTCTTCCTGCAGGGGCTTTCTGTCCGGATCTCCGGGTAGAGCTTGCATCCTCTCTGCAGGAAGCAGAGTCTGAGACAGTTGTCATATCGGAAAGGAGATGACAGTTTCTGCGAGAAGGCTCAGGATAAAAACTGCAGGGCTTACCGCTCTGCAGAGGTGTGATCAGTAAAGAGATGAGGAAAAAGCCTCAGGGGTCCGAGGGCAGTGACATTGCAGAGGAACCTGGAAAACCAACCACTCACATTGTTCCCTCCCCTCATCCACAGTAAGTGTCTACTGAGCACCTGCCACTTCATTATTAAGTAACCTCTCTACTGGATCACTTCCCTGTGTCGTTTCCTTGTTGTAAGAATCACATCAGGTTAGGCTATATTCCTTACACTCTATTATTTAATGTCTACAGTTTGAGAATTCAATGTACAAAAATATTTTAAAGCCTGTGAATTCTAACTCTTGACATCAGGCCAATTATAGCTTTATGACTCACAACAGTGGTCTACAAATTGTAGCCCACAGCCCATATATGACCTACCACCTATTTAGTAAATAGGGCTTGACTGGCACACTGCCACACCATTTGTTTCTCTACTATCTGTGTCTGCTTTGCCCATGGCAGAGTTGAGTGGTTATGACAGAGACCATGTGGCCCATGAAGCCTCAAATACTTGTAATCTGGGCCTTTACATGAGAAACTGCTAACAATTCTAGCATACGATATAGTCAAGGGTACTTTTAAAAGTTCATGGAAAACAGAATCAAAAGATACATTTATTTTGGCATAGAGAAATTTGAGATCCATGCACAGGTTTTTCACAGTGTGCATTTTTCATAAAGTTTTTGAAAATCCCTCATGTAGTTGACAATCACAACAACTGGGCTCAAACTTGCTGGTCAAAGTCATGTAATCTCTCAAAGACTCAGTTATATCACCTCAAAAACAGGAATATTAATGTCTGCTTTGTCTACCTTGTGATATTGAAGAGAGGATCAAATGAGATAGCATGTAAGTATTTATAAACTGTAAGTGTAGACCTCCAGTGATCTGGAGTTCCTACTCCTCCCTTTGCAACTCTGCAGCAGCTGTAAGGCACCATCCACCTCCAAAGGAAAAGGGAACCCAATCTTTCTGTTGATTGATCCATTACCTTACTTGAATTCTCAACCCTTCTCCCACTGTTGCTATAAGTGGGCTTCCAGTATGCCTCTGGCCCCAGCTAGTCTTGCTTTTTGCATTTTTGTCACCAAATTCACAACAAATTCAAAGGAAGGGAACTTACGAACTTACCCATTCCATCAATAGGTGGCAAAGCTTTAGAAGGGAGAAATCCAGATGCAGATATCAAAAGAGGATCACTATGAGAATGAATCAGAGATACGCTCAGATGTTTGAGGTCAAATGAGAAGACTGAAGATAGTGGCCAGAGGTTTATATTTGAGTCAATGAATAATAGGGAGTTTGTAAAGGACTGAGTAACGAGGTTAAACAACAGATCCCCAACAGGATCTCAGAGGTGGTGCAGGGAACCCCAAAGGCCACCATTCTGTGCATGGCTTTCCCTCCAGGCTCCATGTGACTCTGGGACGAGGCCTAACAGTTACCTTTCATGGCCTCCCCATCCTTCACCTTCCAGTTTTCTCAGTGATTAAGAACCTGGCTCTCGCCCTGACAGTAAGCTGCAGCCTCCAACTCAAAGGAAGCTCAGCAAGAGTGACCTTGTTCAACTCACTCGGCAGAGCACAGTGGATGTCAGTAAGCATCTCCGGAGATTTATGACTCTGAACCTAGGCTCCTGTTACTTAGTGATTCCGCTGAATTTTCCATTGAGCAATAAGAGCAGGATAACCGCCGAGCCGCTCAAGGTTAGCAGCCTTCTGAAGTCCACCCAGCACCAAAAAACTTCTTCCTAATGGTATACACAGGAGATTTATTGGGATGTTTTTGCAGGCCAGGAAATTGCTACATGATTTTGCCATTGACAAAGGAGCAAACGTCACTGGCCAGTTTCTGTTGGACTTTCTCCATCTTGTCAGCTCTTGAACTGGAAATGATGAAAATAGGCTGATTCCTTGTTCAGTTATCAGGTGGAAGGGCAACCCAAACAATATTCTAATTGCATTGTTTTCATTTCAGGGATTATTGATGGCAACTTTAGGGCACAGCTTATATTTGGATTTCCATTTCATTTCCTGTTCTTGTGAGATTTATTTGGATTGCTACTAGGGTTGGGCATTCAACATTACTCTTATTATGTTGATTCTAAACTAAGTGAGAGAAAATTGCTATTTCATAGGTAATTTGACTTCTACCAGCTTTGAAGGTATGTCAAAATTATTGATCAAAACTGGTTTTCTACATAAAAAGGAAACCTGTAGATATGGGCATCAGTACTAATTTCCATACAATATCTATCATTTACTTTTCCTTAAAGTCAGGGAATTCCTAGACCTAGCATATCTGTTCCATTGCCTTGTATGTCTGCCATAGCACAAAAGCAGTAAAAAACAAAACAAAACAAAACAAAAATACATGAGAAAGGTACCACAGCAACAGTAAGCACCATATCAGTAACAGTGGAAATGAATGCTCATGACAGCATTTTTACCACATTCCCTCCCATGGCAGCACTTAGGGCCAGTGACAGAGGGAAAAATAGGAGGGATGGCACCAAAGATTACCTTCTTTAAAAAGAGGAATGAGAAGAGTAAAGCTACTTCTAACAAAAGATTGAGATATTGGAAAGAGGAACCCTTTTTACTGTTTTTTTGTTTGTTTGTTTGGTTGGTTTTTTTTACACCATCTCTCTTAAGTGCCTTTTGAAAAGTATTGACACTTCATTACAATTGCATTCAGTGTGGCATTTTGGCTCCCATAGGAGCTCAGGGTCTAGGGAAGAGAGGAAGTGCTCCCACATTTGTGAAAGAGTTCTGGGTTTTAGGAGGGAGGGAGGCAGCCTAAGGATTCCTAGGTTCCCGCAGCACCTCTGAGTCATTTATTCATTAAATCACTTGCTCCATTTGCTAAAAATAAAAGTCTGAATAATAACTGAATATGAAGCCTTGAAGAATGAAAAAGGAAACAAGCTCAGAAAGCCCCCTTGGAAACTCAAGTATAAGCATACCCCTCATCCCTTCTCATGCCAAAGGCAAACTAGAACATTTGACACAGAAAGGTGAAATGACTTCCTCTAGCAGCTATGGGTTAGCAATAGAACCGATCATCAGTATTGTCCCTCATCAGGAAAGTGGCTCTGCGTGGCTGCAGACGGCTTTTCTGCATCCTGTGCACCGCCTCCCTCCCACCAGAGCCCTGTGGTCGTGAGCTGTCTGTGAAGCTCCCCTCCCTTCCCTTTCCCCAGTCATAGTTACAGGAATTACTGCAAGATTAACTCTCACATATTATATTTCATTCAACAGCGCAGCAACTCAAGGGTTTTGGCTTCTGGAACAAGAATAAAAGATCTTCTACAAAAATATTAAGTTCCTTGGAAAGACTCTTCTAAGACGATTTAGTGTGGCTGAAAAGTGTCAGATCAGCAGCCACAAAGTCTGCATGGTTGTTTATTCGTCCAGCAGGTACAGAATCACGAGGCTACACAAATATTCGACTAACCTGCAGATCCACTGTGGATGAGGATACCACAAACTCCATGCACAGAGGTACAGTGGTTCCTCGCCACTTCTCATGGTGTCATCTTCACACACGCAATGCCTTCTGGACATTTGCACAAGAACTGTGCCATTCCACTCTTCTTAAAATATCTAAAATAAGAGGGAAGATTCTGATGAATAAGCACACCACTTATTCTCACCAGAAGTGTTTATGCTCCTTTGTTTTAATTGATAGAGCTAATTTTTTTAGCACTTTTAGGTTTACAGAAAAATTAAGTTATTTATGTTTTTTAGACCTGTTTTTCCTCTTAAAAGCAATGATATGTTTTGCTAAAATGAAAGTAACTTGTTCTCCAGAGAGGGAGGCAATGTTTGAGAAGGTGAACACGGATTCTGGAACCAGATCCTAATTCCACCCTTATCAGCTCTGCGATCCTCAGTATGTGAATTTCTTCTCTCTGCTGAGCCTCAGTTTCCTCATGTCTAAAAGGGGAATAATAATAAATATAAACATGGGGCCGGCCTTGAGGCATGGCAGGTAAAGCAGCTGTCTGCATTGCTAGCATCCCATGTGGGTGCCAGTTTGTGTCCCAGCTGTTCCACTTCTGATCCAGTTCCCTGTTAATGGTCTGGGAAAGCAGCAGATGATGGTCCAAGTACCTGAGCCAGAAGAAGATCCAGACAGGAGACCCAGAAGAAGCTCCTGGCTCCTGGCTTTGGCCTGGCCCAGCCTGGGCCATTGTGGCCATACGGGAGTGAACTAGTGGATGGAAGGTCTGCCTCTCCCTCTCTCTCTACAACTGTGACTTTCAAAATAAATAAATATATCACTTCTCGGCCTTTTGGCAAAGATCAAGTGTAATAAAATAAATAAATACATAAATACAGTGTAATATCAAAGGTTGTAAGAATTAAATGAAAAAACAAATATAAGTACCTAACAGTATAGAGCACAAAGTAGAAGCTAAGAATTGTTTTATTCCAATTCACATTGTACCTTAGGACACTAAAAAATTGTGACATCAAAGTATACACGTAATCTGGGATTCTGATCTTTTGCATGGCTTTGCTCAGCCTGAGGCCTTGTGTACTAGACTTAAGAGGAACGAGAGGTCCTTGTGACCTGCAGAAAAGCAGGGAATTGGGGACATCAGGCTTTCCACCCACCTTGTTAGCTCAGTTTTTGATCGGCTCTGACGAGATGGGATTAGAGAGGAAAGCCAAAGAAAACTGAAAAATAGCCACTGTGCCCAGAAAGTACTCTCCCTGGCTGGGAGGAATATGGTGAAGGAAACTCAGAGCATGGAGGGAGCCCTGCTGAGTATAGCAAGTGCCCAAGTAGAGCACCCAGACACCCACTGGGCCCATCCCAGCTGGCACCGATACAGTCTGGTAAAATGCCAAGATGGTCTTGGGAACCGCCAGGAATGCAGGATACCAAGCTCCAGCCTGGTGAAGGGGAGACAATTATGGGCAGCAGAACCCGGGTATTGATGACACGTGATCTCATCCATACCTGTGTGCTATAGAAACTGAGGACAGTCAGGTCGTGCCCACACCCATGGCAGGGATGGTGGCTGCAAATCAGCTTGCTCATGTTGAGAGCTTCTTCCCACCCTGGATAGGAGAAAAAGAACAAGAACTTTGGAGGTGCACATGTACATGTGAGTGTGTGTTGAAGGGGAATAGGAAGGCAGTGTGCTAAGAATCCAAAAAGAAACAGAGAAGAAAGGGAACAAAGATTTATTTGTGAACTAAAGGCATTTGCAATTTTTTTCTCCCACATCCCATCCAGAAAGATTTCAAGGCCAGGAAAATGAAAGCACCTGTCGGATGCCCACTGATTAAAGCAACAGGGAAACCCAGCAAATGTCTTCATCTTTTTACAACTAAGCACAAGAAGGGAAGGCTTTACTAGATGCCTGAATCATATGACATACGGAATGCTTGACATGCTTGATTCTACAAAGAGAAAATTCCAAATAATTTATAATGTAACGTTTTGAGAGTTCCAGTTTGGAGAAGTCTTGAAATCTCATAAACAGGAATCTACAGTTACAGCTTTTTTTTAAATGTTAAGAAGTAAATGTTTCCCCAGACACTAATTAATACAATTTTGTATCTGCGACTTTAGACTTGAAAAGGCAATGGCTTAACTTCAAGGGTCAACTATTTTTGGATCCTCCAGCCTCTTTTCCTGTGTATAACATTTTGTGGAACCAAATGCAGCTCTCTGACAGTGATATGAGTCTTCCACCCCCTTGCTTAAACAAGCTGTTTAGCAGTTAACTTCCTTTCACTTCTCTCTCCAAGAATGCAAGTCCTAACATATCCTTTAAAGATGGCATTGCCAGTAAATTAGAACTTATCACCAAGTATCACACTTTGCTAGATAAAAAAAAAAGCTGGGTTTGTACAGTTTCAAAATATACATTGAACTGAATTAATGATCAGCATAAGAGGATGGGATGGAAATGACTTTTCTTTCCATATCAGGCCAGATCCTGTCAGATGAGGTCAACTTACAATTTGCAAGCGGAAAAGAAGGCACATTCAAGGACAGGTCCATCCTCTATATCAGGCAATGGTAAGTAGTTTCCATCACTCCCTTCCACTCCCCATGCATAACCCATCAGAAACATATTACCCCCACGTATCCACTGCAATTATGGATGTGGCTAAAACACTACCAAGGCCTCTCTTGGATTTAAACTTCCTTCTCTTCAGGAGTACCTTGTTTTTCATCAACATGTACTTCATCCTTGAATCTTTTCCACCTTATAAAATCTTTCCTGCAGCTGCTACCTTCTCAATTATTCCCCTTCACAGGCAAACCTGGAAGGGTTACCCTTGCTCAGTTCTTTAACTTCTACTTTCCTCTGCTGGCATCCCATCAGCATGCCTCTGAAGCTGCTTTTGCCAAGTCAAAAATGTTGCCTGTATTATTTAATCCGATGATCCCTTTCTGTCTTTGTGTGACCTCGTGGCATGGTTTGGGCCCTACATAACCCCAATCTTTCTCAGGCTCTTCCCTAGCCTTCCTGATACCCTATCTCCTGAGTTCTCTCCTACTTTCTGCCATCACTGCTCCCCTTCTCTCAACCCATTAAAGACACTTCCAGGGTCGCTGTGCTTTGCACTCTGTATACTCTCTTGGATGGTCCTGCCATCCCCATAACTTGATGTTTTAGTTAGCACTGGACTACAGATGACCCACAATTGGGTCTTTTTGAACAACCCATTTGGATGTCTCATGATTCCTCAAACTTGGCATGTCAAAAGCTGAACTTGGTCAGAGTGATATTTTTTAAAGGTACATCAGTGTAATTTTTTTTTATGTTTTTTTTTTTTTTGACAGGCAGAGTAGACAGTGAGAGAGAGAGAGAGAGAGAGAGAGAAAGGTCTTCCTTTTGCCATTGGTTCACCCTCCAATGGCCGCTGCGGCCGGCACGCTGCGGCTGGCACACAGCGCTGATCCAAAGCCAGGAGCCAGGTGCTTCTCCTGGTCTCCCATGGGGTGCAGGGTCCAAGGACTTGGGCCATCCTCCACTGCACTCCCGGGCCACAGCAGAGAGCTGGCCTGGAAGAGGGGCAACTGGGACAGAATCTGGCGCCCCGACCAGGACTAGAACCTGGTGTGCCAGCGCCGCAGGCGGAGGATTAGCCTAGTGAGCTGTGGCACCGGCCCATCAGTGTAATATTTTTAATGTACATTTTAAAAATGAGCCTGGTCATAATGATATTTTTAAAATATTTGCCATAACCCTTCAGTGTCTACCCATGCTGCTCTAAGTAAAAGCCTAAGGCATGATAATGTACACAAGGCCCTACCTAATTTCTCTGACCTTATCTCTGACTTCTCTCTTCGCTTGACTCAGACCACATTGGCCAAGAGGCTCCCAATGCAGATGGCTTCGCACTTGCTTTCCCCCTGCATGTTCCTCCCTGCCTTGCTCGCAGATACAAGTACTTGCTCTCTCATATCCTTGAAGACTTCAGTCAAATAATACCTCTGAGTAAGGTTTTCCATAACAAGCCTACATAAAATTATAACTCCTCAACCTAGCATTCCTCATCCTCTTTTCCTGATTTATCAATATTGGACATGCCACATACTTTGTTTTTTATTGTCTACTTTCCTCCTCTAGCCTAAGACTAAATTATGGCAGGAATTGTGGTGTCTTGTGTTCATTGTTATATTCTTAATGCTAGAACAGGGCCTGATACATAGAATGCAAGCAATAAAAACTAGGAACTAAATCAATGCATGCATCTCCAATCCTTCAGTCCTTCAATCCACTGTTCATGATTTCAGTAAATAACATTCTCATCTATCCAGTGACTCAATACAGAATCCCAGGGTGAGCCTTGACTTGCCTCATTTTCTTTTATTTCACATATTCAGTTCCCTTGCCAGCTAGAAATCCTCTTCCTCTCCTACCTGCTGCCATACAGTTATTTCCTACACACCTTTAAGTAAAACACTATTTTTACAAACCATGTTTATAATGTTTCCTTTTAAATAACCAGCCAGGCCTAACACGTGTGGCTCATATGGATGCCCAGCCAGCTTTGCTTTACTTGGACCTCTACAACTTAAATATAACGTTAGGAGAAGGAGGAGGCTTTCCTCTCTTTGTGGTGCCCCACAACACCCTTTGATTTTTGTTGAGTGAGTAAAGGACTGTGGATGAGGAATAAATAGAAACAAGCTTTCTATCTACTTCCATTTCCAGCACAAATAGAAATGGGTAAAATTTGGCTAATATTAACAAATCACAGCCTTGAATCTTCCTGAATTCCAGAAATACACCATCAAAAGGGCATATATATGCATGAAGAACCCTGAATCTGAATTTTCATGTTTTTTTTTAAAAAGATTTATTTTATTTACTTGAAAGGCAGAGCTGGTAAAGGGGAGACAGAGATCTCCCATCTGCTGGTTCACTGCCCCCCCCCCCAGTTGGATGCAATGGCTGGGGCTGGGCCAGGCCAAAGCCAGGAGCCTGGAACTCCATCCGGGTCTCTCACATGGATGGCAGGGTCCAAATACTTAAGCCATCCATATTCCACTCCTTTTTCCAGGCACATTAGCTAGGAGCTGGATCCTGTGACTATGACCCTGTCTGAATAAGATCAAAGTCGGTGAACTCAAAAGGCTTCCATAGCCTTGGCAACTCGTGACTAGAGCCTAGGGAGATTACTGACGCCATAAACAAGAGTGTCAAATTGTTAAGTCAACAACAGGAGTCACTGTGTACTTACTTCTCATGTGGGATCTGTCCTTAATGTGTTGTCCAATGTGAAGTAATGCTATAACTAGTACTGAAACAGTTGAAATCTTTACTTAATATATACTAAATAGATCTTCTGTATGTAAAGATAATTGAAAATGAATCTTGATGTGAATGGAATGGGAGAGGGAGCGGGAGATGGGAGGGGTGTGAGTGGGAGGGAAGTTATGGGTGGGGAAGCCATTGTAATCCATAAACTGTATTTTGGAAATTTATATTTACTAAATAAAAGTTAAAAAAAAAGAAGTGGAGCAACTGGGATGTGGCTTAACAATACAATGCTGGCCCCCTGAATCTACATTTTCTTATAATTAATTTGGTCACTAATTATTACTTTGGACCTTAGTAGAACCTTAGATTTAATTATTACCTGTAAGAAATTCCTGCCAGCAAAAATATCTTGTAAAGGTTTTCAGAACAGTATAATAGACAAAAATAAGAAAATGCATAAATAAATTATAGTAGGTATAGTTATACTAGTGACTATACTGGTTTCAAGATTTAGATAAGGTTATATTTATGAAGTGTTTTTAAATGGCATGGGAAAATTCTTATAGTAAGTTAAATAATAATAAAAAGAATATTTATAGACTGTTATGAGTCATGTATTCTTTTAACAGCTAAATGTGTGTGTATGTGTGTATGAATTAAATCCTCAGAAAATATCTAAAATCTACAAGGTAAGTACTCTTACTACCTACATTTTACAGATGAGAAAAATTCAACCAGAGAGGTAGGAACTTCACCAAGACCCCCTGGCTTGTCAAATGGTAGAGTCACTTTAGAGCCCACACTTAATTATGCAAGAAGCAAAACTATATACAGACCACTGTGACAACCATAAAAATATACTTTTGCATAGAAAGAAAACACTGAATGAAAATATTAATTATGTGGGAAATTTTTAAATTTCTTCATTACATTTATATTTCTTTTCTACAGTTTTTGTAAGGGTCATATTTTAGGTATATAACTAGAACAAAGCAAGTAGTAGTATGAGAGTGCTTCAAAAGTTCATGGAAAATGCTTATGATGAAAAAATCTATGTGAGGATTTCAAAAAATCTTCTACCAAAATAAGCTTATCTTCTGATTACATTTTTCCATAAACATTTGAAGTACACTCACAGTTGAAAAGTAAATGAAAAAAATAGTTCATGTTTTAGACATATGCCTCAGTTCAACTGAGTATATATTATAGTCACAAATGGTCTGGACTATTTAAATAGAGTGCTATGGGAAGAAAAGAGCACCCTGATGGTATAATCTGCACAAGGAGCTGAAGAGGGTCTAAGAGGTCAGTGGTTCTCCAAGTGTAGTCCCCAAATGAGCAGGATCAGCTTCACCTGAGAAATGAAAAGTCTGGTGTCCCACCCCAGACACAGTGAATCAAAAACTCTGGTGATGGGGCCTAACAACCTGTGTTTTAATGAGCTCTTCTGGGGAGTACAATGCACAGTCAAGCTTTAAGAACTACTGATCTGAGGCCGGCGCTGCGGCTCACTAGGCTAATCCTCCGCCTTGCAGCGCCGGCACACCGGGTTCTAGTCCCGGTCGGGGCGCTGGATTCTGTCCCGGTTGCTCCTCTTCCAGGCCAGCTCTCTGCTGTGGTCAGAGAGTACAGTGGAGGATGGCCCAAGTCCTTGGGCCCTGCACCCCATGGGAGACCAGGAGAAGCACCTGGCTCCTGGCTTCAGATCAGCACGGTGCGCCGGCCGCAGCGCGCTGGCCGCTGCGGCCATTGGAGGGTGAACCAACGGCAAAGGAAGGCCTTTCTGTCTCTCTCTCTCACTGTCCACTCTGCCTGTCAAAAAATTTTAAAAAATTAAAAAAAAGAACTACTGATCTGGGCTTATGGTTTTCAGCCATGAATGTGCTCCAAAATCATCTGGGAGTTTTTCAGACTCTCAATGCCTGAGCTGCATGATCAGAGATCCTAAGATAATTGGTTTAAAGTGAAGTCATCATATTTTTAATTGCTTCTGTGCAATTTAACCAGAACCTCTGCTTTGCTCCTTTAATAGTCGAAGTGTGGGTCGTCAGGACCACAAACTTGGCCTCTTCTTTTTAGAAAAGTAAACTCTAAGGCCCCACTCCAGCCCTACTGAATCAGAACCTGCCTTTTAACAAGATCCCCAAGAGTCTCATGTTTACATTCATATTTGAGAAGCACTGACCATGCCCTTCATTTTACAGGGAAAAAAAACAAGGCCAAAAGCCATCTCTTTCCTAAGATCTCACTGCTGGGGCATAGGGATGGGAGGACAGTGGGAAACAATAGGAGAGTTAGATTTAAACCCAAGTTGCTTTAAAGTCAGACTGTGTTGTTTCTGTTACACCTTGTTGTAAAGCTTTAAATTTGAAGGGTTTTTCTTTTTCTCCTCTCTCCCCCACCTCCAAATGGTTTTTACCCCATAGAGTGTCTAAAGCTTGGTAATGCAAAAATGCCATGTCACTCCCTAAGGAAATTTAGAGTGGGCAGAGGGAAGCTTGGAAATTAAGTGCCTGAAAGCCAGTAACTGGCCCCAGAGATCTCCAAGGACTGCTGTCCAGTTTAGGATTCCATGGCATCTGCACCACAGCCTTGAATAGAAACCAGAATGCCGGTATCCAATGCAGTGAGAATTTATTTCACAGTTATCAAAGCAAACCAAAGGTTATCAGTGGGTTGGACATTTAAAGATTAAGTACAGCTGATCGCACTCAACTCTTATGCAGGTAGCTTAACTTCAGTGGTTCTGGTCTCTCTCTGAAGGGAAAATGGAGGTGTTTATGATCCTGTATCATAATGGGTTCCAGGTGACCCAGGCTACACGGCTGAGTCAGGCCCTCTCTTCTTTGATTTACATGGCAGGATCCAGGCCATCCCTAAATTGAAAAGATAGAGTAATGAGCAAATTCAGAAAAATAAAAGAGGGGAAAAAAGAGCTGAGGGAAAACCTGGAGTGCTTTTCCAAGTCCAAAGTGAGCTATGGCTGCCCTCTCTGCCTCAGAAGGTAAGATCATAAATTACTAGCTAATGTTTAGCACTGGGGCTCCAGCCCATGATATATTACAGAGGACAAGATGCCTCCAAGCAGAAAACACTGTAATTGGGGAGCAATAACATCTGTGTCAGTCATGGGACTGCAGTTAAAGTGAACTGAGAAGTTACAGGCTGTGCTGCAGATGCATAGTAATAATATGCACATTTTTTAGCTAAGGAGATATGTCATCAAGATATGGGCCTCTTTAAATTCTTTGGTGTCATGATAGTCTGAAGAGTATCAGTAGGATCCCCAGATTTCTGTTTTAACATTAGTACTATGTTAGGCAACACCTAAGAGAATTAC
Source organism: Oryctolagus cuniculus (assembly GCF_051225735.1). NCBI lineage: Eukaryota > Metazoa > Chordata > Mammalia > Lagomorpha > Leporidae > Oryctolagus > Oryctolagus cuniculus. Next base: position 55,135,073 of record NC_142876.1, on the reverse strand, counting down.
AGTTTATTAAGAAAGAGGTCTGAGGAACTCAGCATATGGGCTTGGCTTTCTGGGGGCACAGATTCAAGGTCATTGCAATGCTCTGTTGTATTGAGTAGGTCACCTATTCTCTAGGAGACTCTTAATCAGGCAAGGTCAAACAATTCAAACATGGTAGAGCTGGGACTCCAACCCCGATCTTCTGGTTATACATGCTGTCATCTTCCCAGCACATCTCTATTTCTTTTGACACTGATATTTAAATAATTATGTTATAATAATAATAGTATTATCATAGATATTAAATGCATGCAAGGGACCTTGTTCTTGCATAGACCAAAATAAAAGTTTCTTTTTTATAACTTCTCATTTTTTAAAAAAAATTTTTTGACAGGTAGAGTGGACAGTGAGAGAGAGAGAGAGAGAATTTCTTATAACTTCTCATTTTAAAATGTCTCTAGAAGCATGATAATAATTAAATATACAAAGCATCTAAAAAGTATTCAGGAAGAGACTGCCAGCTGAGGGTAGACTAGGAAGATCTAAGTTGAGTTTAAAAGTTTTCCTAGATATTCCACTTCTGAGGTCCCACTCAGATCTGTTACCTGATGATTCTTCACTACATAGGCCTGTTGGGCGCAGAGTCCACCTGTGACTTCAAACACCCTTTTCTTCACAAGTAACCAGAGCTTTACCAGTTCTGTACCAAAGGCCCCATGTTTCAGGACTGAGTCCCAGGCAAACAGGGTTAAGCATGCTTCTTAACACCACACTGTGTCTCCTTGGCCCTTGGCCCTTGTCCAGACAAGCACAGGGCTCTTAACTGCATCTCTCCAACCACAGAAAGCTTCAAAGCCTGAATGCACACTATTCCTCCTCATTATATTCTGGATCTTCAGCAAACCTGTAGGATGCTTCACCTTCTACTTTATTTATAACCTTCACGCCCAGAAACTTGGGCAATTACTTGGGTTCATTTCTCTGGACAGCCCTCTTGGAGAGATGCTTTGAGTGGACTGTGTGCTTGGCTTTATCACCAGATACTTCTCTTCCTGCAAGGCCCAGTTTACTTGGCTTGGTTAGAAAGCCACATCTCGAAAGGTGTATTGCTGGGTATTATTGTGTCTCATTCCATTGCTGTTGATTAGTCCTGTAGCCAAGATATGCTACATACCAAGATCAAAGCTACATGTAAGTTTCTCAATGCCAAAGTACTATATCAGTTTTGTATCTATTGCTAGAATTCTTTGAAAACTGTCATTTGTAGATATAAGCTTTCTAAGAGTTCAAATATGCCATTTAAAAAAAATTAATTGGGGGGGGGCTGCACTGTGGCGCACTAGGTTAATCCTCCGCCTGTGGCACCGGCATCCCATGTTCTTAGAAGAAAATTTCTGGATCTAAAAAGAAATATATTTTAGGGGACAGCGCCATGGTGCACTGGGTTACTTCTCCCATGTGGGCACTGGGTTCTAGTCCCAGTTGCTCTTCTTCCAGTCCATCTCTCTACTATGGCCTGGGAAAGCAGTGGAGGATGGCTCAAGTGCTTAGGCCCCTGCACCCGCATGGGAGAATGTGAGGAGGCTCCTGGCTCCCAACTCCTGACTTTGGATCACCACAGCTCTAGCCGTTGCGGCCATTTGGGGAGTGAACCAACAGAAGGAAGACCTTTCTCTCTCTCTCTCTCTCACTGTCTGTAACTCTACCTGTCAAATAAATAAAATCTTAAAAAAAAATTTAATTGGTTTTTTGTTTGCTGACTAGTGTTGCCTTTGACCAGTGTAAATATCCTCTTCCTGTGGTACACTAAAATGCCTGGGGTGAGCATGTGACACAGCGATTAAATGCCTGGATGCCCATATCCAACATCAGAGTGCCTAGGTTTGAATCCTGGTTCTGCTCCTGATTCCAGCTTCCTGATATAGTGCACCCTAGAAAAATCAGGTCACAGCTCAAGTTCTTGGCCCCCTGCTAACAACATAGGAGATTTAGATGAAGTTCCAGGCTCCTGGCTTTTGCCTGGTCCAATCCTAGCTATTGCAGGTATTAATCAGTGATTAGGAGATATGTCCCTCTCTCCCTCTCTCCCTCTCTTCTTCTGTGCATGTGTGTTAGTGTGTGTGTATGTATCTCCTTCTGTCCCTCTGCCTTTCAAATATATTAAATACATTAATCTTTAAAAATACCTGTTACTTTTTAACAATAAATCACTGTACTTATTAACAATAAATTAATTCTTATTAGAAAACCTCTTGGCATAAATTGAATTATCCTAAGGGCCAAGAGAATATGATGGATCATAGATTAGAAAGCTCAGTTTTTGTCTTGGTTGAACTGAAGCCTTTTGGCTTAAGGCTGTTGTTTATTTGTGGTTTATACTTGCACCTCAGGATATGCTGATGGAATTATAGTAAATAGATTAATATTTAGCAGAGAGACCAAAAACAAATGTCCAAAATACCTGCCCCTCACTCTGCAGTTAGGCATACCCCTAAAACAAACCTTAATGTGCTTTATTTTTCAACTTAGTTTATATTTTACCCCATTCAAAAAAATATCTGAAGAGTATTCAAGAAAAATGGACAATGTCTTAATATTCTTACTTTGTAGTACCTTATACTATTAGCCTGAAGAGAATAGAAGAGAGATTCTAAGATGTCCCCAGTTAAGAAAATGCTCAGGGGCAGGTACTGAGGTACAGCAGGTTAAGTTACATCCACATCCCATATCGGACTGCCTAGTTTTAGTCCTGGCTACTCCATGCTTCTGATTCAGATTCCTGCTAATGTACTAGGAGGCAGCTGATGATGGTCCAAGTGCTTGGATTCTTGCCACTCATGTGAAAATACAGATGAACTTCCTGGATCCTGGCTTTGGTCTGGCCTACTTCTGCTATTGCTGACATTTGGGGAGTGAATCAGCAGATGGAAGGTCTCTCTTGCTCTCTCCCCCTCTCTCTCTTTCACTCTGCCTTTCAAATAAATGAACTTTTAATTAAAGAAAAATGTTGAAAACACTGAGATTCTGATCCCTATTTTCATCTACCTGACAAATGCTCCGAAACATATTCTGCATGTTGAGATGAGAAATATTTGTTATCTACCCAGTATCGTCCCTCTCCTTCCTCTTTACTAACAGAATGTCAATTTTCTTCTAGGCATTCATGTGTTCTCCTTTGCAACCAGCAATAACCAATGAGATGTAAATAAAAGTGCGTAAAATGGCCTTACTCAATTGGCAGGGACAACCCTGGGACCATCTGCCCTCCCTCCTTCTTCCTTCTTTCTGACTAAATTGTGTCAGGTTGTTGGATTTACTAAGAAAAAAAAATTACTGGATACCTTATTGAATCTCAGTTTTATACAAATGACAATTAATTTTTAGTGTAAGTAGGTCCTATACAGTTTTTATAATATCTAAGATTCAAATTTAACTGGTTAACCTGTATCTGGTCTATGTATTGTGTCCTAAAAATATGGACGTAAAGACTGTAGGTCTGATACCCAGCAAGGGTCATAAAGAGAACTCATAGCCCAAAGCCTCACATCAAGGATGATGGAAAGGCAATAGGGGGAGTCTTGTCACAGATGACCAGAAAGTGCTATCCTAACTCCAGAGTCACCTTTTTAAGAAATTTCCCCACATGAGATAAGCAAAGCTTGATCGTGCCTAACCCCCTGTGATTTGGAATTTGTCACATGCATACAAACTCAAAAGTGACTCATAAACTTATACTTCCACATTCCTTCTCCTCTCCACCCTCCTCCATGCTACTTTTTCTCCTCCCATGCCCATGGTGTGCATTATAGTTTAGTTTTACTCATTTACAAGGATGAGCAAGGAGTGTAAACCCCATATGATAATTGGTCCCATTTCCACATTCTCAGAAACTGCTTGAACTAAATAGAAGAAATATAGAAATGTGACATGAAGTCCCCTAAAAAGTGAGTACCGGGGGGTATACTGAAAGACCAGCAAACAATAAAGAGATTTCTTTCAAAGGGTACCATAGGCATTCATATTTGGGGACATTTCTTTTGGAGAAGGTGTGAAATTAGGCAAAAATAGGAAACATCAATAAGACTCTAAAGAAGAAGGGATGTATTAGAAAACATCCATTCTATTGTATGATTCCATGATGTTATATAATTATTAATCACATCATAAATTAATGCTAGGAGGTGGCCTTCTGATGCAGTGGGTTAAGCCATAGCTTGTGACACCAGCATCCTATATTGTAGTATGGATTTGAGTCTAGAATGCACCACTTCCAAACCAGCTCCCTGCTGATGTACCTGGGAAAGCAGCAGAAGATGGCCCAAGTGCTTGCCACCCACATGGGAGACCCATATTGAGTTCCAAGCTCCTGGCTTTGGCTTGACTCAGCCCTAGCCATTGCAGCCATTTGGGGAGGTCTCCAGCAGACAAAAGATCTCTCTGTCTCTCTGTTACTCTATCTTTCAAATAAATAAATAAATAAATCTTTAAAAAAATTAAAATTGACATTTATTGAACAGTTACCATATATCAGAGCCATACTAAACATTTTATATATTTTTATGCATATACATTATACAATCCTCATATTTACCCTGGGAGGTTAATATTATTACTAATTTGTTTGCATAAAGCTCAGAAAGGTAAAGAAGCTTCCTCCAAATCAAAAAACATAGAAGTACAACAGGAGTTTGCATCAGGTCATTTGTCTCCAAAGCACAGCTTCTACACTCTAAATCTCTAAGTTTATGACATAATACTGTAAATCAGTATAACTTTAAGATACAATACTTACAGGTTAAGTATCTTAAACAGGGGCCAGTGTTGTGGCCTTGTTAAACCACACTTGCAACACGCGTATCAGAGCACCAGCTTGAGTACTGGCCCCTCCACTTCCAATCCAACTTCCTGCCAACGAACCTGGGAATACAGCAGAAAATAGCCCTTATACCGGGGCTTCTGCCGCTTATATGGGAGATTCAGATGGAGTTCCTGACTCCTGGCTTCAGCCTAGCCTAGTCTAGCTGTTATGGGAATGTGAGGAGTGAACCAGTGAATGGAAGCTCTCTCTCCCCTTTCCCCTCATCCTTCTGCCTTTCAAATAAATAAATATCTTTTTAAAAGTATCTTAAGAAACAAACAATATTGCACTGCTTCCATTTTATCTGATGATGAAACATTTCAGAAGGCATTTCAGGACTCAGCCCAGTTCTTTGCTTCACACACATACACACAGAGCACTCACATATCTATACTGATACAGATGCTCCTCAACTAATAAGGCAGTTACATCCCAATTGGAAAATATCCTAAGTGGAACATGCATTGGCTATAGCTCATCTACTGAGGCTCCCAGTACAGCAGCATGGTACGCTGAAAAGCATTGGTCGCTTCCCATCAAGATCACAGGGTGACTGGAGCTGAAGCTCACTGCTGCTGCCTGTCATCACAGGAGAGTGCACTTACTGCTCACCTGTGAAAAGATCATAATTCAAAGTATGGTTGCTACTGAATGTGCGTCACCTTCACACCATCATAAAGTCAAAAAATCATAAGTCAGACCATTTTAGGGTGAGGACTGTCTGTATATAACTTCTGAACTGAGGGAAAAAAGTCTACAACTTCACAGGTGAAAGGGCCATACATATATTAAATGAATTGGATTCCTGCTGCTCAATTTAAGCTGCACAGATGAAAAGACGCTCTGTCTGCATTCAGCTCCCATTTAAAAATAGCTAAAATCACAAACAAAACACTGGATTTTTTTTTTTTACTAGATTGGTTGTTATACTGTGTTGTTACCGAGTGGTGAAACAGAGGTCCAGAAAGCAGAGAAGCTCAGGCAACTGTCAGAACTAGGGGAAGGGAAGGTGCACGTGGAGAAATATTAAAGTTTAACAAAGTGCCCTGAGAATCCCATGCTGAAGTTTCTTTACCAACATGCTCTGACCATTGGAACATTTCTATTTTTAAGACTCTGAAAACCAGAGATGGACCAAACAAACCCAGTGTAGAACTTTGCTTAGCATTCCCTGAGAACAACCACAACATTTGGATTTCTCTTAGCTCCTTTAGCCTCATAGACACAGGCCATGATGGTGTAATGAGATGAAGAGCTCCTTCTGAAGATTGCTGAATCACAGGAAACACACAGACCCAGCAGGAAAAATGTGCCTTGAACTTTTCCACGTAATTCACCTACTGCAACTGGGGGTGGCTAGGTTTTCATGAATAGGGCACCCAAGGAGAATAGCTAATAACAGACAGACCCAGAATTGAGAAAGAATAGCATGGCATCTTGCCCCAGTCATGAATAGATGACATAACAAAGAGAGAGGAAAAAGAAACAAGGAACCCAGGAGTAATGGGAGACCAGGGCTCACCAGCCAGGCGTCTGGTAAGCACTGAGTGTGGGAACTTTTCCTTGCCACTGAGACACGTATTGTTGTCCAACAATGGCACAGCAGCTGACGTTGCAAAGTCTCCGTTTCAAAGGAGAAACCAGCAGAGGTGTTCTGCTCCTCTCTCCCCTTTGGGAAATCCTGGAAAGTGCCAGCCAGCTTGCACTATTGTTACAGATGTGAAGTAAAAGCCACGGCAAGCTCTACATTTATATCGGGCAGGAAATAGGATTCATAGGTTTTCAGTGCCCTGTGGCAGTGCCATGTAGTAAAATTTTTTAAAGATTTATTTATTTTTTATTAAAGAGTAAAAGTGCTCGCGCACGCAGAAGAGAGAGAGAGAGAGAGAGAGAATCTTCCATCCACTCGTTCACTCCCTAGATGGCTGCAACAGCCAGGACTGGGCCAGGCCAAAGTCAGGAAGCAGGAGCTTCATGTGAGTCTTCCAGGTGGTGGCAGGGGCCCAAACACTTAAGCCATCTTCTGCTGCTTTTCCAGGCCACTAGCAGGGAGCTGGGTGGGAACTGGAGCAGCTGGGACATGAATGTGAGCCCACGTGGGATGCCGGCATCGCAGGCAGTGGCTTTACCTGCTATGCCACAAAGCCAGCCCCCATGTAGTACAATTTCATGTGAACTGGGACTCCAGAGGATAGCAGCCACCAACTGAACAAGAAACTTGCTCTCTCTGGTTCTCAGTGTCTTCATCTGGAAAGCAAGAAGACTCCACTCTTGGATTAATGCATCTCTTCATTCAACAATATTATTGAACTAGAGTTACATAAATGGATGTCTTCTGGGTCTTACATTCTAGGGAATAGACAATAATAAAGAAGTAAACTAATAAATAAATGTCCTTTGGTGAGAAGACTTACAGAGAAAAAATATCACAGTGAGAGAGAAAAGAGCATTGAGTTAAGCTTCTACTCTACAGTAAGTCTGTCAGGGGAGGCTGACCTGAAGAGGAGGCTTCTAGACAGAAACTAGAAAGAGAAGGGGCAGGGGAGGAACTGAGGAATGAATGTTCCAGCTGTGAGGAACAGCTAGGCATGGCCATGAAATTGGAGCATGCTTGGCATATTTGAGGTGCAAGAAGGAAACCAATGTTGCTGGAGTAAATGTGCAGGAAGGTGGTTGGAGATGTGTTGGGGAAATAACCAGGAGACAAAATTTATAAGGTTATAATCAGATTTGAAGCTTAATGTGTAAAACAAGAGCATTTATTCACAGAAAGGTGCTTTGAAATTTATTAAAAGATCATTAAAAGATCACTCTGATGAAAGTAGAGGGGTCATTTATTCATTCAACATTACTGTTGAAATACAGGCAACAACTACCAATGGGAGAGCAATTGTTAGTTTTTGTTTGTTTTTAAGATGAGAGTGCAATTTGAAAAGTCAGCTGTAAGGAAAGGCTTTTTTTACACAACTATGAAAATTTGAATGATGAATGATGTAAAATGATATTAAAGAATGATGATTATTTTTGCTAAGAATGATAATGGAATTGAGAGTCTAGGTTTTTAAATTCTACATGAAGTATGTATCCTAAATAGAATAATATCTGGGATTTTCTATAAAATATATGAACAAAAAAAGGATGTTTAGGAGAGATAGATGAAACCAGATTCACAAGATATAATTGTTGAATTGGATAATGGGTATAAGGAATTAATCATACTCTTCTTTCTACTTCTGTGAGCATGTAAAAGTGTACCTAAAGTGAAGCAAAAAGATGAGAACTACTATATCATTGCAGTATACTACTCCCATCATGATCCAGGTACTCCATTTTTGCTGACTACAGCGGAGTCAGAGGAAGCCCAAGAGAAGCCAGGACTTTCACCACCCCTCAAGGTTATGAGCCCCTTAGTCCCCTCAATGTCATTAGAGGTCACAGAAAAGTAATAACAAGATGCCTCTCCCCCTGCAGGCCAGAGTGATGGTGGCAGGGTTCAAACAGGAAGCCTGACTCCAGTTCTCCACTAGTTTCAAAGCCCCCCTGCCAAGGATCAGTGGAGGCTGAATTGGGAGCTGGACTGACACCTCAACTTGGCAGTCACAAGACAGGGCCCCTCTCCCTTTCCAGTATGGAATCAGAGGAGACCTGTTAAAATAGAAAATTTAAATAAGATCCAGAGTTCCGTAACATCATACTCAAAATGTCCAAGATACAAACAAAAATCACTCATCACATTAAGAGCAAGGAAAATCTCAACTAGAATGAGAAAAGACAATCAACACAGGCCGACACTGAAATGACACAGATGCAGGAGTTATCTGATAAGAATTTTAAAGCAGTCATTATAAAAATGCTTCAAAGAGCAATTATGAACATACCTGAAAAATTGAAAAAATAAAAAGTCTCAAATGGTACGTACAAATGCAGCAGGTTTGGAAAATGAACTTGTAGAAAATTTACTCTTCTGCATTGTTCATATTGGGAAACTGAACACCCCAGAGCCAGGAATAAGTCTTGGTCCACAGCTGGTCTGGTGCATCACCATCCCTGGGGTCACAGCTCTTTTAACATATCACATATTTCCCAAAACTCGGGCAATTCCACAGCCTATTGCATCATTGAATGTTTTCCCTGTCTGTTCCCTAGAAAGAAGAATTAGAATTTCAGCATGCCATTTAGGTAACAGCATTTTATCCAAAGTCACGCTAGCTCCCAAAGATGAAGATTTCACAGATTTCAAGATTTATTCCGCAGTTTCATCATGCTTCTCCCTTCTCAGGAGTTGCAAACTTGAATATCTTAATATATTCAAAAAAGGTCAGCTTGAGGTAGGGGGCAGTTATCTGAAATGAACTCTTGTGCTAATACTCTAGCCATTTAGGAAAATGTTTGCATGCTTCCTATCAATTCAAATTCATCAAACAAGGTATGCACCCGAGAAGGCTCCTGGGAGGACTCAGCCTTGGGGCTGTCAAGAGAGCTGCAGTCCAGTGTAGGCGGAGCCAGTCCTAGCACCAGTGGAATGAAAAGCTGCTGCCTACACAGAAGGTGCACCGGGTTAATCCTCCACCTGTGGTGCTGGCATCTCATGTGGGCGCTGGATTCTAGTCCTGGTTGCTCCTCTTCCAGTTCTGCTCTCTGCTGTGGCCTGGGAAGGCAGTGGAGGATGGCCCAAGTGCTTGGGCCCTGTACCCCATGGGAGACCAGGATAAGTACCTGGCTCCTGCCTTCAGATCAGCGTAGCTCAGGTCGTTGTGGCCATTTGGGGAGTGAACCAACGGAAGGAAGACCTTTCTCTCTGTCTCTCTTTCACACTGTAACTCTACCTGTCAAATAAATAAATAAAAATGTTTTAAAAATATATTTTAACTTGATAAATATGGGCAGTTGCCCTTCATAGTTTGGTCCATCCTACATTCCTATCACCAGAGTAGGAGAGGTGCTGCTTTTTTTTTTTTTTTTTTTTTTAAGAAAGAGACTAGGGAAGATAGGAATATAATTGGGGAAATGATTTTTGATAAATATGAAAATTTGTGGGTAAAAATCCTGAATAGTTTGGAAATACAAGCTATAAAGAAAAAGGATGCATAAAAATGAAATTGTATGCTTTTAAGGTTTAATTATAAAAGATAATGTTGATTGGGACTAGCTTTAGGCTTGTTTCCACTGAACCGTATCTTTGGAACTATTTTTAAGAAGATTTATTTATTTATTTATTTATTTAAAAGGCAGAGATAAAGAGAGAGAGAGAATGAAAGAGAGAGAGAGAGAGAAAATCTTCCTCTGCTTCACTCCCCAAATGGTCACAACAGCCAGAGCAGGGCCTTGCAAAAACCGGGAATACAGAACTCCATCTGGGTTTCCCAGAGAAGTGGCAGAGGCCCAAGTAATTGGGCTATCATTCACTGCTTTCCCAGGCACATTAGTAAGGAGCTGGAATAGAAACAGAGCAGCCAAGACTTCAACTGGCACTCTGATATAGAATGCCAGTATCATCACAAGTGGTAACTTCACCCAATACACTACAATGCTGGTTCTACTTCAGTACATTTTTTAATGTTTATTTATTCTTTTTTACTTATTTTAAAGGCAGACAGACAGACAGACAGACAAATAGAGACTTCCCATCTGCTGATTCACTCCCCCAAATGCCCACACAGCCTTGACTGGGCCAGGACAAAACTGGGAGCTGGGAACTCAATTCAGGTCTCCTACATGAGTGGCATGGACCCAACTACTTGAGCCATCACATGCATCTCCTAGGCTGCATATTATCAGGAAACTGGATTGGAAGGGGTGCTAGGACTCCAACCCAAGCATCTAATATGCAATGGTACATTCCAAGCAATGTCTTAACCAATGTGCCAAATAACTGCCTGTCTTTGGTACATTTCTCTAAATAAATTCAAGAACATTTACAAATATACGAACAACCTTTTGTGATCCACATCTATGCTGTCTTGCTCCATGACAAAACTGATTCACAAAAAAAAAAAAAAAAAAAAAGATATGGGTAAATGATTACTCAAGTCTATTTTCCTTAATAGTTTCTTCTACTGGATGGATAGAGTTATTAAAGAGTAAAAATTTCATTTGATGAACAAATACTTATATTGCAGAGAGATACAAGGTAGTTCTGGAGATAAAGACTGTTATCAGTGTAGTCTGTAAAGGGTTTGTTTTGCATTTCTAGTGGGCAGTTTTCCAAGAAGCATTTGTTCATTGTCTTGAATAACCTCTGATGGTCTGTAAGTGTGAACCAGCAATAGAGCAAGAAATAGAAATTTGCAGCAGTTTATTACTTCCTTTAACCAAAAACAAGGAAGACGAAGACAATGACCTTCCAAGATACGTTCTTACTTTCTTCTTGAAGGTATCTGGGAAATTCGGTCAACTTTTATTAGCATTCACAGTGGGTATGCATATTATTTTAAAATTCATTGGATTGAAACTCTTTAAACAGACAAATACTGGTAAGGATGTGGAGAAAAGGAAACTTTGCATTGTTGGTGGGAATGTAAATGAGTACAGCCATTATGGGAAACAGAATGAATGTTTCTCAAAAACTAAAAATAGTTCTGCCATATGACCCAGCAATACCACTACTAGGCATACATCCAAGCATAAGAAAGATATCTGAACTCCCATGTTCATTGAAGCATTATTCACAATATCCAAGATATGGAATCCATGTAAGTTCCAATCAGTGGATGAATGGATAAAGAAAAAATGGAATACTCTTCAGCCTTAAAAACGAAAATCCCTGTCATTTGCCACAATATGGATAAACTTTGAGGACATAATGTTAAATGAAATAAGCCAAGCACAGAAAGACCAATAACACAGGGTCTCAGCTAAACATGGAGTGTAAAAAAGTCAAATTCATAGAAAGAGTAAAATAGTAGTTCCCAGAGGTTTGGGGAAGGGTAACTGGAGAATATTGGTCAAAGGACACAACTTTTCAGTTATATGGGCGTTCAAGAGAAATTTCAAGAGATCTATTGTACATCATGGAGACTACAGTTAGTAACAATATAATGCACATTGCTAAGAGTAGATGTTAAATGTTTTTACCTCAAAAATGAAAAGAATGTGAGGTAATGCAATGTTAAATAACTTGAATTAGTCATTCCATAATGTATACATGTATCAAAACATAATTTATACACTGTAAGTAGCTATAATCTCAACTTGTCAAATAAAAGAAAGCAAGAAAGAAAGAAAAGAAAAAGAAGACTTTAAAGAGGGGCCACTGTTGTGATATAGCATTCCATATCAAAGTGCCAGTTCAAAAACTGGCTATTCCACTTCTGATCTGGCTTCCTGCTGACCTGCCTGAGAAAGCAGCAGATGATGGCCCAAGTACTTGATTCCCTGTCACCCATGTGGGAGACTAGGATGGAGTTTCTGCTCCTGGCTTCAGCCCATCCCAGTCCTGGCTGTTAAAGCTATTTAGGGAATGAAACAGCAGACAGAAGATATTTTTCTCTTTCCCTCTCTCATCTCTCCCTCTTTGTTCATCACTCTGCATTTCGAATAAATAAATAAATATTTGTAACTCTGCCTTTCAAGTAAATAAAATAACTCTATGAAAAAAAAAAAAAAGAAAGAAAGAAAAGTGGAGCCATCGCTGTGGCGCAGTGGGTTAACGCACTGGCCTGAGGTGTCGGCATCCCCTATGGGCTGCTCCACTTCCGATCCAGCTCTCTGCTATGGCCTGAGAAAGCCATAGAAGATGGCCCAAGTCCTTGGGCCCCTGCACCCACTTGGGAGACCCAGAAGAAGTTCCTAGCTCCTGGCTTCAGATTGGCACAGCTCCAATTGGGGCCAACTGGGGAGTGAACCATCGGATGGAAGACATTTCTCTCTCTCTCTCTCTGCCTCTCCTCTCTCTGTGTAACTCTGTCTTTCAAATAAAAATAAATAAATCTTTAAAAAAAAAAGAAAAGAAAAGAAAGATAAAAAGAACTAACATTCATTGAATAAAGTACCTATTATATGTCAGGCTCTATACCAGACACCTCATGTTATCTTTTCATTCCTAAAAATAACTGCATGAATTAATATTACTTTCACCATGTTATAGATGAGTAAACTGAAATTCAAAGAAATAAATAACTTAGCTATGTTTCACATTAGAAAACAATGAAAGTGGGTTTTGAATGCAGGTCTGACTGATCCCTGGGCCATTCTGCTTCCATCATGCAATAAAGGGGATCGAGGTCAGATTCTCAAAAGAACACTCCAGTTGAGAACAACTCCTGTCCTCTTTTCCCCTCTTCCATTAAGGGAAGCTTTATTTTTTTTTAAATAGTTCCACCAGAGTGCTCACTTCGGCAGCACATATACTAAATAGTTCCACCAGAACTCCAATCTTAATGATGTTCTATGTAGAGAAAATGGGTTTTACTGCATTTCCAGTAGGTAGACTATTATTACCTGGGTACTGGGTCCTCCTTTTCCGATATATCCTATATACAGGAGGTGTGTTTTGGGAAAACTAGGACTATTATGCCCAAGTGGTATACTGAGCACTGTGTAAGGACTAAGGTACAGTCCTGCCCTTCTAGAGGTCTTGGGAGGAAGAAATATCACATGGAAAAGTGCCAACCTCTAGGTGGCCCAGGCAGTTCATGGCATAAAGACCCCAACACTCAAACAAAGGAGCATGCATGCAGTACCTCCCCACCAGAGCTTTCAACTCTCTCTCCTTATGTTGATCTGATAGGAGATGCTATTGCTGAGTCCTCACTAGAACCATGGAGACCCCATTCTCATGGGCAGGGCGGCATAATAATTTGGGATCCTGTGTCAAACTTTTCCAGAATGATAACATTACATATCATTACTCAGTTGCAGTCCTGAATCTTGACAGTTCAGTTCCACTTTGAATTAAACAAGCTCATATGGAGCAAACTGGAAATCTCTATCTCATTCTAGCATGGCCTTAACAATGACATGTAACATTGTTCCTTTGGGGAAAGGCACTTGGGTTCCTAAACAACTGGCTTACAAACCAACCAACGGAACACAACATATCTGCACATTAATGAGGGTACGAGGAGGCTGACTGTATGGGACTAAGTGTCAAATGAGTCCTATGAGCTAGGGAGCAATAACTGGGGAATAGAGTGGCCAGACACAGTTTCAGAAAACACTGAGGATTTTACCTGGACTTTGGAAAACAAGATTCAGATTGGCAGAGGTTGGTTAGTATTTGCAGGTAGGGGTGACAATGTAAGTAAGCTTACAAATTTGGGAAAGGAAAAAAAAACCTCACTTAGGGTGCATGGAAAGAATAATCTTTCCTCATTGAAGCTGAGTTCATTTTGGAAAATAGAGTTTGAATAGCCATAGCAATGTTTTGGTGCCTATATTGGAAACCACACCAATTATTTCAACAGAAAGAATTCAATATAAAGAACTGTCAACTAAGTATAAAGTACTGTCAACTAAGTATAAAGTATAAAGGAACTAGATCTGTTCCTGAATTAGGGTATCATGGAAGCAGCGGCTTCAAGAATCAATTATCTGTTATCACGGCTGGTGCTGTGGTCTAGCAGGTAAAGCCACCACTTGTGGTGACAACATTTCATAAGGGCACTGGTTCGAGTCCTGGCTGCTCCATTTCCAATCCCGCTCTCTGCTATGGCCTGGGAAAGCAGAAGAGGAGGGCCCAGGTCCTTGGGCCCCAGCTCTTACATGGGAGACCTGGGGGAAACTCCTAGCTCCTGGCTTCAGATCGGCCAAGCTCTGGCCATTGTGGCCATCTGGGGAGTGAACCAGCGGATGGAAGACTTTCTCTCTCTCTCTCTCTCTCTCTCTCTCTCTGCCTCTCTGTAACCCTGCCTTTCAAATAAACAAATAAAGAGTCAGTTATCACAGATATAACTGAGGACAAAAAGAAGAGATAAGGCTTAAGCCTAAAAGAAGGAACCATCTGCCTGGAACCCAAACCTCTGAGGAAGGACTGGGGCTAGAGTCTCTAAGCGGAGTCAATGGGACAGGTTCTGCAAGTGGGGAACAAATGGCAAATTAGATTCAGCTGCTGCTGTAGGATGGCCATGCAGCTGCCAGGATGAAGAAAGGGGACTGGAGCTACACCCACATCCACATGCAGACAGAAAGCAAAAGCAGAAGCAACAAATCCCCTCTTCAATCTCCCTCAAGTTCCCCCATTAATAGAGCCAACAGGGATCCAGCTGGCAAAGTAGAAATGAGGCCTGCAAAGTCCCAGTCCAGCCCTACAGGGTGGGGAATATAGCAGGGGTTAAACTGAGAGATAACAACTTAATAACTGCCAGCAATTTGTCAGTTACAGCTTAGATTTCCCTACCTTGGCACCACTTCCTGTGAGGATTAATGAGCCTGCATTTCTACTCTGGCCTGCCACGATTCTCTGTGGTGGCTATTGGGACCAACCTAGATGCTTGGAATGCTGGGTTCAGAAATTTTGACTATCTTTTGTAAGAAAAGGGGGAAATACAGAGCTTTTGTAGAAAAGTTACAAGATAAAAGCAGAGTTTTAAAAAATTTAATCTAGCTGCCATCTTAGGAGACTGAAAGCAGGAACACCTATCAGGACACCACAATGCCTTGGACCAGAGTCTGAACAAAGCAGGAGAAGGAGATATGAAAAGGAAAGCATCAACGTTACAGACAGGGGACAACTGACAGCATGCAGTGACTAATGTAAGAAAGAGGAAGAGTGAAAAGACAGGTAATCAGATATCCTACAAACGTTTGTGCAAGATGGACTTGCAACTGATTGCAAAGATAACTTTCTTGAAGGTGATAAAAAAAACTATTCTGTTTAGATGATGATGAGGGTAGCAGTCCAAGTCTCTAAACTTTTAGAAAATGAAGCATTAGAGGACTTCTGATTTCCGTCTGACATGTAAAAAAACTGGAAGTTAGCATTCTATCCCATCAACAAATAAACAAAAAAGCAAACAAACTGAAAAATCAACAACTTTTCTTAGATCCATCAGAGAGACACACAAACCACTGCCCCACAAATTGGAGTGACCAACCAATGGGCAGCACAGAGAATCATAACAAGCCACACAGAAACCCAGGCTCAATAATCCCCACAGAAAGTGGTGCCAAGGTAAGAAAATCTAAGCTACAACTGACAAATTGCTGGAGGCTCAGTGTAGAAAAGTCTAAGGGAAAAAAAAAAAAAAAAAACACACAGAGACTCTGTCATCAGGGCCCCCAGACTTTTGTGATTTTTCTTTCCAAGAGCTCAACTATGTTTTCACACTAAGTATTAAAGAAAAATCACACTTCCAGCAGGGGATATGCCAGATACATTTTGATATGCCAGAGAATTCTGTTCTTAACAGGCCTCTCAGGAGAAACTAGTTAACCAGTACCTAATCGGCTGGGGTTTCATCAGAGCCTAGCTAAAAGTAGGCAGGAAAGACCCAACTCCAGTCCACTCTAGCTATCCTGTTCAAATGAGTAACATGTATGAAGTAAACAGTCCAGAGGTCCAGGTTCACTGGAAGACTGAGGCCTACTCATAGGACTATAGAACCCATTCCCTCCTTTTACTTCTTGCTACCACATTGATAATGGCCTAATTAGTATACTATTCCTAGTATAGTTTGTCTGGCATTTAAAAAAAAGTACCTCTCTATCTTTACCTCTCTCTGTAACTCTGTCTTTCAAATAAGTAAAATAAATCTTTAAAAAAAGAGGGGGGGCAGTGCTGTGGCGCAGCGGGTTAGGGCCCTGGTCTGGAGTGCCAGCATCCCATGTGGGCACCGGTTCTAGTCCCAGCTGCTCCTCTTCCGATCCAGCTCTCTGCTGTGGCCTGGGATAGCAGTAGAACATGGCCCAGGTCCATATGCTCCTGCATCCGTGTGGGAGACCCGGAAGAAGCTCCTGGCTCCTGGCTTCGGATCGGCTATTGCGGACATCTGGGGAATGAACCACCAGATGTAGATCTCTCTCTCTGTCGCTACCTCTTAAACTCTGTCTTTCAAATAAATCTTTTAAAAAAATTACAAGATTTACTAAAAGTATAATAAACATGGTGTAAAGAGACAAAGCAAGCACAAGAACCAGACTCAGAGATAAAGCAGGGAGATTGGAATTATCACACCAGGAACAATCATGATTAAGAAGCTAAAGATGCTGAAAGACAAAGTGAACAGCATGCAAGAACAGGGCTGAGAGGTAAGCACAGAGATGCAGTTACTAAGAAAGAACCAGAAATAAATTTTAGAGATTAAAAACACAGTAACAGGCTGGTGCCGTGGCTCACTTGGCTAATCCTCCGCTGCGGCGCCAGCACACCAGGTTCTAGTCCCAGTTGGGGTGCCGGCTACTAGTCCTGGTTGCTCCTCTTCCAGTCCAGCTCTCTGCTGTGGCCCAGGAGGGCAATGAAGGATGGCCCAAGTGCTTGGGCTCTGCACCCGCACGGAGACCGGGAGGAAGCACCCAGCTCCTGGCTTCAGATCAGCGCAGCTCCGGCCATAGCGGCCATCTGGGGAGTGATCCAATGGAAGGAAGACCTTTCTCTCTGTCTTTCTCTCACTGTCTATAACTCTACCTGTCAAATAAAAAAATTAAAAAAAATACAGTAACAGAAATAAAAAATGCTTTGATGGGTTTATTTGTAGACAAGATATAACTAACGGCAAAAAAAAAATCTCTGATCTTGGGGATATATCAATAAAAACCATCAAAACTGAAAAGCAAAGAAAAAAAAAGACTGAAAGAACAGAATATACAAAAACTATGAAAAAAATACCAAATGTATACAATATACACAATGAAAATACCCATAGGAAAAGAAACGAGGAGGACCGGCACCATCGCGAAGTAGGTTAATCCTCTGCCTGTGGCACCGGCATCCCATTTGGGCACTGGTTCTAGTCCCGGCTGCTCCACTTCCAATCCAGCTCTCTGCTATGGCCTGGGAAAGCAGCAGAAGATAGCCCAAGTGCTTGGGCCCCTGCACCTGTATGGGAGATCGGGAAGAAGCACCTGGCTCCTGGCTTCAGATCGGTGCAGCTCCAGCCATTGCGGCCATCTGGGGAGTGAACCAACGGAAGGAAGACCTTTCTCTCTGTCTCTCCCTCTCATTGTCTGTAACTCTACCTCTCAAATAAATAAATAAAATCTTAAAAAAAAAGAAAGAAATGAGGAATAAACAACAGTGATTGAGAATTTTCCAAAGTAATATCAGACACCAAACCATAGATATAGGAAGCTCAGAGAACAGAACGAATTCGAAAAAGAAAATTACACCTAGGCATATAATTGTCAGAAACAGAAAATCAAATACAAAAAATACTTGTGAAAGAAGCCAGAGGAAAAATCCAGAGCAAAGATAAATATTACACATCTGACTTCTCCTTAGAAACCATGCAAGGAGAAAGAAAATTGAAATACTTTGTGTGGAAAGTTTACCAACCACAAATTCTGTACCCTAGGAAATTATCTTTTTACAAGTCAAAGGCATTAAGTACTTTCTCAGACCAACAAAAATCGGAAGAATATGTTTCTGGTAGACTTGTTTCACAAGAAGTGTTAAGTCTTTAGTGCGAAATAAAATGATGAAAGTCAGGGAGCCGGTGCTGTGGCATAGTAGGTTAATCCTCTGCCTGCGGCACTGGCATCCTGTATGGGAGCCAGTTCTAGTCCTGGCTGCTTCTCTTCTGATCCAACTCTCTACTATGACCTGGGAAAGCAGTTGAAAATGGCCCAAGTGCTTAGGCCCCTGCACCCACCTATGAAACCCAGAAAAAGATCCTGTCTCCTGGCTTCAGATTGGCTCAGCTCTAGCCATTGCAGCAATTTGGGGAGTGAACCAGCAGATGGAAGACCTTTCTCTTTGTCTGTAACTCTACTGCTCAAATAAATAATAAAGGCCAGCGCCGCAGCTCACTAGGCTAATCCTCCGCCTTGCGGCGCCGGCACACCGGGTTCTAGTCCCGGTCGGGGCACCGGATTCTGTCCCGGTTGCCCCTCTTCCAGGCCAACTCTCTGCTGTGGCCAGGGAGTGCAGTGGAGGATGGCCCAAGTGCTTGGGCCCTGCACCCCATGGGAGACCAGGAGAAGCACCTGGCTCCTGGCTTCAGATCAGCGCGGTGCACCGGCCGCAGCGCGCTGGCCGCGGCGGCCATTGGAGGGTGAACCAACGGCAAAGGAAGACCTTTCTCTCTGTCTCTTTCTCTCACTGTCCACTCTGCCTGTCAAAAAAAATAAATAAATAAAATAAAAAATAAAAATAAAATAAATAATAAAATCTTTTTAAAAAAATTATAAACGGCGGCTGATGCTGTGGTGTAGTGGGTAAAGCCGCTGCCTGCCATGCCAGTATCCTGTACGGGTACCAGTTCGAGTCCCGGCTGCTCCATTCCTGATCCAGCTCTCTATTATGGTGTGGGAAAGCAGTAGAAGATGGCCCGAGTCCTTGGGCCCCTGCACCCATGTGAGAGACTCAGAAGAAGCTCCTGGCTCCTGGCTTTGGGTTGGCACAGCTCCAACCATTGCAGTCATCTGGGGAGTGCACCAACGGATGGAAGACCTCTCTCTCTCTCTCTCTCTCTCTGTCTCTGCCTTTCTGTGTAAATCTGCCTTTCAAATAAATAAATAAATCTTTAAAAAGAATGATAAACGTCAGAAACTTCAACCTATAGAAAGAAAGAACATCAGAAAGGATAAGTGAAGGTAAAATATAAACTGTATTTGTCATGATCTTAATTGCTCTGAAAGATAATGATTTGTTCAAATTATAATAGCAATGATATATTCATATATATATACACATATATGATTCAAAAGTTAATGACACAAGTGACAGAATTAGGATTATTTTGCGATAATTAGATATTCATGTTACCATGAAATGGTATAGTGCTATTTGAAAGTGGACTTGGATTCATTAAAATGTATATTTTAGAGCAACCACTGAATTTTTTAAAAGTCTAACTGGTATTCTAATAAAGGAGAAAGAATGGAATCATGAAAAATGTTCAATTAAGACATAAATGCAGAAAAAAATGGAAGACAAAAATAGGAACAATAAATAAGAACAACAAATAGAACTCAGTAACAAATATGGTAGATGTTAATTGAGCTATATTGATAATCACTTTGAACACCAAAAGTCTAAATGCAGCAATTAACGGGCAGTAGGTGCTGTGATGCAGCAGGTTGAGCCACCACTTGGGATGTGCACATCCCATATCAGAGTGCCTAGTTCAAGTCTCAGCTCTGCTTCCAATATAGCTTCCTGCCAATGTGACTGGGATGATGGCCCAAGTAGTTGAGTCCCTGACACCCATGTAGGAGACCTGGATTGAGTTCCTGGCTCCTGGCTTCAGCTTGGCCTAGCCCTAGTTATTGAAGGATTTGGAAGAGTTTCTCTCTCTCTCTCTCTCTCTCTCCCTCTGCCCCTCTTCCTCTCCCTCTCCCTCTCCCTCTCTGTCACTCTATCTTTCAAATAAAATAGATATAAATAAATAAAAAGAGATTTTCAAAGTGACTCAAGAAACAAAATCAAACTATATGTTGTCTACAAGAAATATGCTTTAAGTATAAAGACACGTATAGGTTAAAACTAAATTACATTTTTACTTTTTAATGACTTATTTATTTTTTGAAATGTAGAGCTACTGAGAGAGAGAGAGAGAGAGATTGAGACAGAGATATAGATAGATATCATCCATCTGCTGGCTCACTCCTCCAGGCTGAAACCAGGAGCCAGGAATTCCACCTGGATCCCCTAGATAGTGGCAGAGGCTCAGGCACTTGGGCCATCATCTGCTACTTTCCTCCACACATTAGCAAGAAGCTGGAGAGGAAGCAGATCAGTCAAGACTCTAATCAGCACTCTGATACGGAAGGTGTCCCAAGTAGTGGCTTAACCTGCTGCACCACAACACTGACTACTGAAATAAATTTTTAAAAATTCTAAAGGTAAATTGCTGGACATCAGTACATCATACTAACCACTAATAAAATGAAAGTAGAAGTAATTCCATTGGGACCAGCATTGTGGTATGGCAGGTAAGTTGCTGCCTACAGCTGTGGCAATGGGCACCAGTTTGTGTCCAGGCTGCTCCACTTCTGATCTAGCTCCCTGCTTATGGGCTCGGAAAAGCAGCAAAATATGGTCCAACTCCTTGGGCCCCAACACACACACATGGAAGACCAGGTGGATCTCCTGGTTCCTGGCTTTGGCCTTGCCTACTCCCAGTTGTGACCATCTTGGGAGTGAACCAGTGGATGGAAGATCTCTCTATCTCTTTCTCTCTCTCTCTCTCTCTCTCTCTCTCTCTCTCTCTCTCTCTCTACCACTAACTCAAAGCTTTTTTTCCCTAAGATCAGGAACAAGGCAAAGATGTCCCCCTCTTACCACTGCTTTTTAACAACATACTTAAAGTCCTAACTAATGCAATATATAAGAAAAGGAAACAAAAGGAATACATATTAAGAAGGAAGAAATAAAATTGCTTATAGATGATATCATTGGCTGTGCAAAAATATTCCTGGTACTAATAAGCAATATAGCAGGGTTGCAGGACATAAAGTTAATACAAAAAAAGTCAATCACTTTCTTATACACTAGCAATTAACAGATGGCATTTGAAATTAGAAACACAATACCATTCATATTAGTACCACTGTAAATGAAACACTTAATATGCACAAAATCTATATGAGGAAAACTACAAAACCCTGTTGAAAGAAATCAAAATACTAAATAAAGGAGATATATTCAATGTCCATGATTGAAAACTCAATATTGTCAAGATGTCAATCCTTTCAACATGATATATAAATTCAAGGCAATTCCAATCAAAATGACAGCAAGTTATTTTGTGGATGTTGACAAACTAGTTCAAAAGTTTATATGGGATAGGCTGGCGCTGTAGCACAGTAGGTTAATCCTCCACCTGCAGTGCTGTCATTTCATATGGGTGCTGGTTCTAGTCCTGGCGGCTCCTCTTTCCATCCAGCTCTGCTATGGCCTGGGAAAGTAGCAGAAGATGGCCCAAGCAGTTAGGCCTCTGCACGCACGTGGGAGACCCAGAAGAAACTCCTGGCTCCTGGCTTCTGATCAGCCCAGCTCCGGCCATTGTGGCCATGGTGGCCATTGGGGGGTGAACCAGCGGTTGGAAGATATTTCTCTCTGTCTCTTCCTCTCACTGTCTGTAACTCTACCTCTCAAATAAATAAAGAAAATCTTGGCCGGCGCCGTGGCTCAATAGGCTAATCCTCCACCTTGCGGCGCCGGCACACCGGGTTCTAGTCCCGGTCGGGGCGCCGGATTCTGTCCCGGTTGCCCCTCTTCCAGGCCAGCTCTCTGCTATGGCCAGGGAGTGCAGTGGAGGATGGCCCAGGTGCTTGGGCCCTGCACCCCATGGGAGACCAGGAAAAGCACCTGGATCCTGGCTCCTGCCATCGGATCAGCGCGGTGCGCCGGCTGCAGCGGCGGCCATTGGAGGGTGAACCAACGGCAAAAGGAAGACCTTTCTCTCTCTGTCTCTCTCTCTCACTGTCCACTCTGCCTGTCAAAAAAAAAAAAAAATCTTAAAAAATAAAAAAAGTTTAAAGAAGTTTATATGGGAATGTAATGTAAAAGACCCAGACTATTTAATACAATATTGGAGGAGAACAAATCTGAGAGACTGATACTATTTGACTTGAAAAGATACTACAGGAATACCTCAGAGATATCACAGGTTCACTTCCAGGCTACCATAATAAAGTTAATATTGCAATAAAATGAATCACTTCAACATCTTGTCTCCGAGTGTAAAATGTATTTTTATACTATACTGTAGTCATGTAAATGTGCAATAGCTTTATGTAATTTTTTTAAAGTACATACTTAATTAAAAATAGTCTTCTACTAAAAATGCTAATGATGATCTAAGACTTCACAGGTCCTAATCTCTTGCTATTGGAAGGCCTTTCCTTGATGGATGTGATGGGTTAGAACAGTAGTTGTTAAAGATGAGGTAGCTCTAGCAATTTCTTTAAATTAGACAACAATGATATATGCTCCAACAACTGATTCTTTCTTTTACAAAAGCTTTCTCTCTAGAATCCAATGCTGTTAGCATTTTATCAACAATACAACTTTCTTCAAAGCTGCAATAAATCCTTTCAAATACTGCCAATGTCTTACCAACTAAGTTTATGTAATATGTGTATTTTAAATCTTTTGTTGTCATTTCAACAATGTTCACAGCACCTTCACCAGGAGTAGATTCCATCTCAATAACAACTTCCTTTGCTATAAGCAACTCCTCATCCATTAACACTTTATCACCAGATAGCAGCAGCCCAGTCACATCTTCAGGCCCCACTTATCACTTTTAGCACTCTTGATATTTTTACCACAGCTACTATGACTTCCTCCAATGAAGTCTGAATCCCTCAAGCCATGAGGATTGAAATTAACTTCTTTCAAACTCCTGTGACTGTTGATATTTTGACCTCCTGTCATGAGTCACAAATGTCCTTAATGACATTTGGAGGTGAATCTTTTCCAGAAAATTTCTTATTTGCTTTGACCATATCTATCAGAGGATCTGTTATGGTAGCCATAGCCTTATGAAATATATTTCTTAAATAATAAGACTGAAAAGTCAAAATTATTGCTTGACTCATGGGCTGCCAAATGGATGTTGTATAGCAGGTATGAAAATAATAAGCTCATGTTGTCTTTATTAAGCTCTTTTAGAAAAACTGAGTCATGTGTTTACAAGATCTAAGTACTTTTTTTCCCTTCAGCTATGTAACTTTCTGCATTTGTCTTTAAAATGTTTTGTCACTTTGCTTAAATAGATAACTATTGTTTAATAGTGAAAAATTTAAAAAATAATGAGTAGAATAGAATGCAGTTACCAGAGGCCTGGATGCTTAAAAGGAAGGGGAAGAAGGAAGACTGTGTTCAAAGGATGGGTAGTTACAGGTAGACTGCAGGAATATTTTTAAATGTACACAATAGGAAAACAGAGAGAGACAAAAAGTAGATAATTGATTGCTTGGAGCCTGGCAATAGGGGTAAGAGAATGGGTGAGAATGGGAGTAATGGCACATGACTACTAACGGTTAAGAGGTTTTTTCTTGTCTGATAAAATATTCTAAAACTGTTTGAATTAATGGCTACAAAATCGTGAGCATATGAAGAATCTTTGGATTACACATTTTAAGTAGATGAATTGTATGGTATGTGATTTTGTCTCAATAAAGCTGTTTAAAAAAGAAAATCATCATCTTATTGTACATCTCCATCAGAACTCTCAGATGACACAGTGCATTGTCAATGGGCAGTAACATTTCAAGAAGAATCTTTTCTTCTGAGCAGTAGGTCTCAAAAGTAGGATGAAAATACTTAGTAAATCATGTTCAAGTGTGCAATTATACCGAATTTGTTGTCCACTTCTGGAGCACAGGCAGAGTAGGTTTACTGTAATTGTTAAGGGCCTAGGATTCCCAGAGTGGTAAGTGAGCACTAGCTTCAACAAAATCCTCAGCTGCATTAGCTCTTCACAAGTGACGAGCCTGTCCTTTGAAGCTTTTAATTAAGACATTGCTTTCTCCTCTATGGCTATGAAAGTCCTAGATGGCATCTTCTTGCTATACAAGATGTGTTGCATCTACATTGTAAATCTTTTGTTTACTGCAACCATCTTCACCAATGACCTTATTTAGCTCTTCTGGATAACTTCCTGAAGCTTCCACATCAGCACTCACTACATCACCTTGCCCTTTCAGATCATGGAGATGGCTTCTGCAGTACCAGCATCCCATATGGGCACCGGCTCGAGTCCCTAAATCTCATGAACACAACTCTACTAGCTTCCAATTTTTCTTCTGCAGCTTCCTTAGCTTTCTCAGCCTTCACAGAATTAAAGAGAGTTAGAACCTTTCTCTGGGTTATGCTTTGGCTTAAGGGAATGTTGTGGCTGGTTTTATCTTCTATCCAGACCAATAAAGTGTTCTCCATATCAGCAATAAGCCTGTTTCACTACGTTGTGATTCATGTGTTCGCTGGAGTAGCACTCGCAATTTCCTTCCAGAAGTTTTCCTTTGCCTTAAGAACTTGGTGAACTGTTTGGCACAGAGAGATGGTTAGCTTTCAGCCTGTCTTGCCTTTCTACATGCCTTCCTCATCAAGTTTATTCTAGCTTTCAAAGTGACAGATTTGTGACTCTGCCTTTCACTTGACCACCTAGAGGCCACAGTAGGGTTATTAATTGGCCCGATTTTAATATCGCTGTGTCTCGGGAAATAGGAAGGCCTGAGATGAGAGAGCTAGATGAAGAAACAGCCAGTTGATGGAGCAGTCAGAATACACACATTTAAAAATTAAATTCAGCAACTTACACATAGACCAATGGAATAAAACAGAGATTCCAGAAATGAATTCATTCATCGATGGCTGATTCTTGAGAAAGGCACAAAAAATACATTAGAGAATGGATAACCTCTTGAATAAACAGTACTGGGAAAACTGGATAGCCATATGCAGAAGATGGAAACTTGACCCCCCCCCCCAGTACACACCACAACACACATACAGACACACACACACACTCACATTGTATGAAAATCAACTCAAAATTAATCAAAGACCTAAGTGTAAAACCTGACCTGAGGGGCTGTCACTGTGGTGCACCGGGTTAACATCCTGGCCTGAAGCACCAGCATCCCATATAGATGCCAGTTTGAGACCTGGCTGCTCCACTTCCAATCCAGCTCTCTGCTATGACATGGGAAAGCAGTAGAAGATGGCCCAAGTGTTTGGGCCCTGCACCCACATGGGAGAGCTGGAAGAAGCTCCTAGCTCCTGGCTTTGGATCAGTGCAGCTCCGTCCTTTGTGGCAAATTGGGGGGTGAACCAGCAGATGGAAGACCTTTCTCTCTCTCTCTCTCTCTCTCTCTCTCTCTTTCTCTCTCTCTCTCTCTGCCTCTCCTCTCTCTGTGTAACTCTTTTAAATAAATATATATTTAAAAAAAACTGACTTGAAACTATGAAACCACTAGAAGAAAGCATAGCAAAATCATTTCTAGATACAAGTATAGGGGCCAGCGCTGTGGCACAGTGGGTTAACTCCCTGGCCTGAAGCACCGGCATCCCATATGGGCGCAGGTTTAAGACTCAGCTGTCTCCACTTCTGATGCAGCTTTCTGCTACATACAGCCCCAGAAGGCAGTGGAGGATGGCCCTAGTCCTTGGGCCCCTGCACCCACATGGGAGACCTGGAAGAAGTTCCTGGCTCCTGGCTTCGGATCGGCACAGCTCTGGTCATTGCAGCCAATTGGGGAGTGAACCAGCAGTTAGAAGACCTCTCTCTCTGTGTCTCTCCTCTCTCTGTGTAACTCTTACTTTCAAATGCATAAATAAATCTTAAAAAAAAGATATAAGTATAAGCAACAATTTTTGGATATGACCACAAAAGCCTAAGCAACAAATGCAAAACTAAATAAACGTATTATATCAAGCTAAGAAGCCTCTGCACAACAAATCTAACAATCAAGAGAGTGAAGAGACAATTGATAGAATGAGAGAAAATATTTGCAAACTATCATCTGTCAAAGGATTGATATTAGAATATATAAATCCAACAAGAAAAAATCAAGAAATGGATAAAAGATCAAATATATATTTATCAAAAAAAGAAATACAAATGACAAAGAAATACACGAAAAGTGCTCAATATCACCAGCCATCAGAGAAATGTAAATCAAAACCTCCATGAGGAGCCAGGGCTATACTATAGAGGGTAAAGCCACGACCTGAAGTGCTGGCATCCTGTATGGGCACCCATTCGAGTCCTGGCTGCTCTACTTCTGATCTGGCTCTCTGCTATGGCCTGGAAAAGCAGTAGAGATGGCCCACGTCCTTGGGCCTCTGCACCCACATGGGAGACCCGGAAGAATCCTGGCTCTTGGCTTTGAATTGGCAGAGCTCAACTGTTGCAGCCATCTAGGGAGAGAACCAGTGAATGGAAGACTCTCTCTGTTTCTCTCTCTCTCTCTCTCTCTCTCTCTCTCTTTCTGTCTCTGCCTTTCTGTGTAAATCTGCCTTTCAAATAAATAAATCTGTTTAAAAAAACTACAATGAGATATCTTCTCACTCTAGTTAGAATAGCTATTCACAAAAAGATTTTTTTTAATGTTAACAAGGATGTGAAGAATAGGGAATCCTTATACATTATTAATGGGAAGGTGAATTAGTAAAGCCACTTTGGAGAATAGTACGCAGTTCCTCAAAAAAAAAATTATGGTGGACACTGTGGCATAAATGATCAAATAGCTGTTTGGAATGCCCCCATCCCATATCAGAATGCCAGTTTAAGTCCCAGCTGCTCTGCCTCTGACCTGCCTCTCTAGTAATGCCCCTGGAAAGCAGCCAGTGATGGCTCAAGTAACAGTTCCTGCCATCTACATCAGAGACCCACATGAAGTTCCTGGATCCTGGCTTCTGCCTGGCCTAGCCCTGGCTGTTGCAGGCATTTGGGGAGAGCACCAGCAAATGAAAGATCTCTTCCTCTATTTCTCCCTCTCGGTTATTCTGCCTTTAGAATGAAAGACTGAAAAATGAATAAATAAATAAATAAATATTTTTAAAGACCCTACAAATAGATCTACCATATAATTCAAGTGTCTCACTTCTGGGTATATATCCAAAGGAACTAAAATCAACATATCAAAGAGGTATCTGTACTCTCACATTCACTGCAGCATTATTCACAATAGCCAGGATGGTCTGGCACTGCAGAAGCCATCTCCATAATCTGATAGATCAATGGACAAAGAAAATGTGGTGTACAAACATATATAATGCAATATTATTCATCCATAATAATTAAATCCTGACATTTAAAAGAGATAGAACTGGAGGTCAGTTTGTTAAGTGAAATAATTTAGGGGTAGGTTAGTTATGTTGCAGGAATTAAGTCACCACTTGGGAGAGCCACAGCCCATATCAAAATGCCTAGGTTTTAGTTCCACCTCTACTTCCAATCCAGCTTCCTGCTAATGTGAAACTTGGGACATCAGGTGATGGCTGAAGTACTTGTCTCTGCCACTCATGTGGGAAACCTGGATGTAGTTCTGTGCTTGTGGCTTCAGCCTGGCCCAGTCCTAGATATTGAAAATACTTGGGGAGATAACCAGTGGATGAAGATCTCTCTCTCTTTCTGTCACAGCAGACATCATAATAATGAAAAAGCTTAAAACACTGCTTTTCCAATCCACACAGCAGACTTACAGAATGATAATTATTTTAAATAGACCTCTGACCTCAGAATCAGCCCTTAAGGTATTCTGGTCTCGCTGAAAAGCCCTGAGAGCATTTCAGGCATGGAAAGCCAAGACACTGTGGCAAAAAAAAAAAAGTCCTACATGAAGGATCTCAGTGGGTGAGACCCCAGTGGAAAGAAGTAGTCATCAAAGAAGGAAATACTTTTCTCCAAAGGGAGGAGATAACTTCCACTTTGCTTATGGCCTTGTCTAAATACTGACAGTTTGTGGAATCAAAAGGCTTTCATAACCTAGGTAGCTCATGTCAAGAACCTTGGGTGATCAATGACATCATACATAAAAGTGTTAGTTAAATTAATAACAAGTGCACTAACTTCTCATGCAGGACCTCTGTCCCCAAAGAGCTTTATTATAACTATTCTAAATGTTCCCAAAAGATGTACCATTCTTCGGTGCTTAATTAAAGTTAATTAAGTTTCTAAAAAAAAAAAAAGAAGTGAAATTAACTTCAAGATGAAATGACTTTGAACAGTCCTTGTCTTGACAGTTGAGGAAAAGTGTTTTGTTTTGTTTTGCTTTGTTTTTTTTTTACTGTGCAGATTGTTGAACCTCTACTTAGTATAAGAGTTGGTCTTCTGTGTATAAGTTAATAGAAATACCAACAACAGATGCTGGCGAGGATGTGGGGAAAAAGGGACACTAACCCACTGTTGGTGGGAATGCAAACTGGTCAAGCCACTATGGAAATCAGTCTGGAGATTCCTCAGAAACCTGAATATAACCCTACCGTTCAACCCAGCCATCCCACTCCTTGGAATTTACCCAAAGGAGTTTAAATTGATAAACAAAAAAGCGGTCTGCACCCTAATGTTTATTGCAGCACAATTCACAATAGCCAAGACCTGGAACCAACCTAAATGCCCATCAATGGTAGACTGGATAAAGAAATTATGGGATATGTATTCTTTAGAATACTATACTGCAGTAAGAAACAACGAAATCCAGTCATTTGCAACAAAATGGAGGAATCTGGAACACATCATGCTGAGTGAAGTAAGCCAGTCCCAAAGGGACAAATACCATATGTTCTCCCTGATCGGTGACAACTGACTGAACACCAAAAAGGAAACCTCCTGAAGTGAAATGGACACTATGAGAAATGGTGACTTGATCAGCATAGCCCTGACTGCTAATGGACAACTTAATACATTATCCCTCATAGTATTTTTTTTGTCTGTTCTACTTAATATGACTGGTTTAATTCTGTAATTATCACACAGTTATTCTTAAGTGTTGAAAATTAACTGAAATGTGATCCCTGTTAAACATAAGAGTGGGAATAAGAGAGGGAAGAGATGTATAATTTGGGGCATGCTCGGGCTGACTTGCCCCAATTGGTAGAGTTGGAAACATACCAGGGGATTCCAATTCAATCCCATCAAGGTGGCATGTGCCAATGCCATCTCACTATTCCAAGTGATCAATTTCAGTTCACAATTGATCATAATGAAAGGACTAAGAGTCAAAGGGAGCACATAAACAAGTCTAGTATCTGCTAACACTAACCGATAGAATAAATAAAGGGGAGAGTGATCCAACATGGGAAGTGAGATACTCAGCAGACTCATAGAATGGCGGATGTCCTAAATAGCACTCTGGCCTCAGAATCAGCCCTAAAGGCACTCGGATCTGGCTGAAAAGCCCATGAGAGTATTTCAGGCATGGAAAGCCAAGACATTCTGGCAAAAAGATCTCTGTGAGTGAGATCCCAGTGGAAAGAACAGGTCTTCAAAGAGGGAGGTGCCTTTCTCTGAAGGGAGGAGAGAACCTCCACTTTGACTATGACCGTGTCTAAACAAGATAAGAGTCGGAGAACTCAAGGGGCTTCCATAGCCTTGGAAACTCATGACTGGTGCATAGGGAGATTACTGATGCCATAAACAGGAGTGTCAATTTGTAAAGTCAACAACAGGAGTCACTGTGCACTTACTCCTCATGTAGGATCTCTGTCCTTAATGTGCTGTACACTGAGGCTTAATGCTATAACGAGTACTCAAACAGTATATTTCACTTTGTGTTTCTATGGGGGTGCAAACGATTGAAATCTTTACTTAATGTACACTAAACTGATCTTCTGTAAAAAAAAAAAAAAAAAGAAATTTTCAATTCCCAACTTGACTCTCACTGGGATTAAACATGACAATAGGTCTGATCTGATTTCATCATCATTTAAAAAAATCATCTATTATTTTTCACTTTATGTTTCTGTGTGGGAGCAAACTGTTGAAATCCTTACTTAAGGTATACTAAGCTGATCTTCTGTATATTAAGATAATCGAAAATGAATCTTGATGTGAATGGAAGGGGAGAGGGAGTGGGAAAGGGGAGGGTTGTGGGTGGGAGGGACGGTATGGGGGGGGGAAGCCATTGTAACCCATGAGTCGTACTTTGGAAATTAAAAAAAAAAAATAAGTTAATAGAAATGGATCTTAGTGGAGAATGGGACTGGGAATGGGAGAGGGAAGAGGAGGAGGGTGGGAGAGTGGGTGGGAGGGCAGGTATAGTGGGGAGAATCACTACATTCCTAAAGTTGTACTTATGAAATGCATGAAGTCTGTATTCCTTAAATAAAAGGTTTCTTTGGGGGGGGGGATAAATTTAAAAATTAAAAAACATTGCTTTTCACAAATATTTACCCTAAATGAATATTGCCATAGATATAAAATTCAAAACTATAAAAATATTAGAAGACAACACTTAGATGACCTTGGCCTGGGCCATGGCTTTTTAGCTGTAACACCAAAGAAATAATTTATAAAGCAAAGAATTAACTAGCTGGAGGCCATTAAAATAGAATTTTTTTTCCTCTGTGAAAGACACTATCAAGAGAATAAGATATGCCGCAGAATGGTTAAAAAAAAAATTGCAGAAGATAAAGACACAAAGAACTCAAAAACAACCCAGCTGAAAAAAACGACCCAGCTGAAAGGTGGGCCAAAGAACTTAACAGACACTTCACCAGAGAAGATACAGAGATGACAAATAAACATATAAAGGATGCCCCATGTCTTATGTCATTAGGGAAATTCAAATTAAAACAACAATGAGATACCTATTAGAAAGGTCAAAATCCAGACCACTGACATTACTAAATGACAACAAACATGTGGAGCAATAAGAACTCTCATTCATCGCTGACAGAAACTAAAAATGGTACAGCCACTTTAGAAGACATTTTGGAAGTTTTTACAAAAGCTAAATATACTCATCCCATATAATTCAGCAATTTTGGTATTTACCCAAAGGAGCATGAAAATTTATGTCTACACAAGAAATTTCATTGACCCATTTTCTCCATTATCACTGATTCTAGTTTTCCTCCATTATACCACAGACCTTCAGAAGTTTTCTTCAAGAAGGGATTGGTTAGCTAATAAAAATTTTCACCTTGGGTGTGTTTGTGTCTTAATAGGGCACTATTTAAGAATCTAAATCACTAATGTTGAACCTTTAGCACCAGCATGGGCTATTGGGAGTTATTTTGGGGATGAAACCTGTATAATATGTAAATAGCACTGGCAGTTGACTGCTTACCTCACAATATTCATTAGATCAGCCCTGCCAAGACCAAACCTCCTCCTGGGAACTATAGTGCTATGGTTGGGTGTCTGGGATTTCAACACTCTAAATTTCTACCCTGAAAGCTATCCCTTGTTGATCACTCCACCAATAAGACTACCATAGAGACTATTTTGAGTTGTTTACTTTGAAACTCTGCAAAAAAAAGCAACAGCATTTTATGGCATATATATTTCATATCCACTAAATAAGCAATTATATGATAGTTAACTCATGTTGTTTCTAATACTCAGTGTTTCTCCTAGTTGAAATCAGAGTTTATATATGAGCCTGGTCTTCTCTGGCCTTAAAATGCTTCACTGTTATGTATGTGTTTGTGTTTGTGTGTGTGTGTGTGTGTGAGAGAGAGAGAGAGAGAGAGCGAGCCAGAGAGAGCCAGAGATGGAGAAGGAGAAGGAAAGAGCGCCTGTCTTCCAGCTCACTCTGGCCCACAATGATTCCTGACTGGAACAGAAGCCAGTACTGGGAATTCAACCTTGGTCTCCCATGGGGGTGGTAAGAATGCAATTATTTGAGCCCTCATCACTGCTTCTCAGGACCTGCATTAGCACAAAGTCATAATCAAGAGCCAGATGCAGGCATCAAACCTAACATCTTAACCATGGGGCCACCTTCAATATGGGATGCAAGTATCTCAACCAACATCTTAACCATGGGGCCAAATGCCTGCCCCACTCACTGCTTTTAATAACTAAATAGATGACGTTCCAATTAGAAGATAACAGCAAAAACTAAAGCAGGATCACCCAATGCATAGCCAGTTGGAAGTCAGTGCCCTTGCCTCAAAGTACTTGGGATGCTACTACATAGAAAAGCAGCCACAGACCATTCTAAAAGAGTCATAATAAGAAATAACAATAAAAAGAAAAACATTTCCTTATATCTCTATAGAGTTGCATCAGAAATCTCATATGTGGGCCCTGAACATTTTCTTTGGGCCCTATTGCTGCTCTAGGAACCAACTCTTTATTGACTTAAATAAGCATTATATGGACACAGTCTGAAAGTGCCTTCTATTACATTCTCTCCATCACTTTTGGGAGAGGCAGTCCATCATAAGCCTTTAATGTACCTGCACATTCTTGCAGAGGGTGCTATACTATAAGGTTTATGCCTTTCCTGATACTGAGAAGTTTCTATAGCTACTTATGTGAGCAATTAAGAAGTCAAGGTGACCATGGCCTAACAAACTATTAATTCCCTAAAGGGGGGAAAACTATTCTGTTTTCTGATTTCTCAGAAGGTTCCAGGCCTTAAGCTATAATACAAATCCAATGTGAGCACAGAATCCATTGGCAACTATTAAGTCACCATCATGGGTCTAGTGTGTAGTGAAGAATCAGCACCAAAATACTGATGATTCTGCTGTTTGTTGTGCCATGAGTAAAAATTCTTTGCCTCAGGAATCCTGCACCTTCTGCCAATGTCCATGAAATATTGGATAACTTGTAAGTAGAGTAAATAGGTTCCAAGCTTATAAGTAGGGTAAAATCAAATCCAGGACACAATAATTTGGGGGATGAAGAACAGTATGATGATAGAAATTCAGTTTTCTAGAAGGGGAAAAATAAAAAAGGTCTCATGAATTAGATTCTAAAATATAAGCACCCTTGTGATCCAGTAGCAAATGCTCTTGCCAAGTCACGGGCAAGGAGGTAGACCAAGGGATCATCCCTCCCCTCATTACTATACTACGTGAGAGTGAACAGCTAATTTTTTTATTTGTATATATTTGTATGTATCTCATAAATACAACATTAGGAACATGGTAATTTTTCCCACCATACTCATCCTCCCACCCATTCCCCCCCTTCCTCCTCCCTCTCCTGTTTAGTCCAAGAACGAAAAAGAAACAGAAAGAATGAAAAAAAGAAAGAATGGGATAAAAAAAAACTAAGAGAATTGTGTGAATAGTTAATATTTAAAGATTGATCATCAAAATGTAGGAACAGCACAAGCAACACAATGGTACCTTAGTTATTGCCTACACTCCTCCAGATAAAAAGAGAAATCTATGTTATTGTGACAATGGGGCAGCAAGCCCTGCAGCTCCAGCAAAAGAGAGTACCTCCATGACTGTGCAACAATTAAACCCTAAAGCTAAAATAAATAATGCCTGTAATGATGATCTTGCCTCTCAAAATAGGGCTTTGGATGAAATGGAAATATTTGAAGTTTGGTTGAGCAAAGAGCTTTGAAACATAATAAATGCAAAGCTTTGCCCATTGGATGCAGGACTGCTCTCTTGCTACACACATGTTGATCCCTTCCTTCTCTCTGTCCTGATCATAGTGCTTTAAGGTACTGGATGATTAAGAGTGGTACTGAGGTCTCCCTGATTCCCAGGGATCTAAGGCCATATGCACACACCTGCAAATGTTGGAGAACTTTAGGCAGGAAAAGATTCAGTCTTTAATGGCTATGTTGGAGACAGGTGCTAAATTTCATTCTTTCTGGTCCAGTGCAGGAAACTTTTATGAAATGGCATTATATTCATGTCAAGGCATGATAATGTCCAGTGATAAGTGAATGAAGGCTGGCTTGAGAGGCAATGAAGATATTTCCTTAGGAGAAGCCAAGCAATGATTCTGGTTAGGAGGACACAGATAAGGAGCAATTGAAAATGACCATTGAAGGCTTTTAATCATTAAGGATCCAGGCTCTGATCTAAAGTAAAGCTTCTGTAAGGTTTAAGGATTAAAGTATCTCAGGAAAGAAAGTTGTAGAAAAGATGTCTCGAAGAACAAAATAATGACTCACAAGTATTAAAGCTTGGAAATCCTAAGAAAACTATTTTATATTTTAGTTATGCTTTGGGAAGAAGGAAAGATTTGGGTCACATTAAAGCAGAGGAGAATAGTGTAAAGAAAACAGCCTTTGAGCGAATTGGATTCAATTCCAAGATCTTATTCCCCAGTCAAAAGACACAAAGTGACTTTTTTTATTTTTAAGATTTATTTATTAATTTGAAAGGCAGAGTTACAGAGAGGCAGAGGCAGAGAGAGAGAGAGAGAGAGAGAGAGTCTTGCATCTGCTGGTTCACTCCCCAAAATGCCGCAATGGCCAGAGCTGCGCTGATCAGAAGCCAGGAACCAGGAGTTTCTTCCAGGTCTCCCATGCGGGCACAGGGGCCCAAGGACTTGGGCCATCTTCTCTAGCTTTCCCAGGCCATAGCAGAGAGCTGGATCAGAAGAGGAGCAGCCCATATGGGATGCCGGCACTTCAGGGGGCAGCTTTACCCACAATACCACTGTGCCAGCCCCTCCCCCGTCTTTAAGATTTATTTATTTATTTATCTTGGCTTTGATATCTTTGTGTTTTCACTCTAAAAACAAATAGTTCTTCTCTTTTTGGAATAAATAATAAGAAAAAGAGCTATGGAGCCCCTTCAGAGCACCCATTTATTATTTTTAAAAATAAAACAGTGCTAGGCACTGTTTTTCTCACTAGAGATACATAAAAAAAAAAAAACAGATAAAATCTCTATTATCATAAAGAAGACAGATAATAATTAAGTTTGAAAAATATATGGTGGGGCCGTCACTGTGACATAGTAGGTAAAGCCACCACCTGCAGTGCTGGCATCCCATATGCCAGTTTGAGTCCCTGCTGCTCCTTTTCTGATCCAGCTCTCAGCTATGGCCTGGGAAAACAGCATAAGATGACCCAAGTCCTTGGACCCCTGCACCCCCATGGGAGACCCAGAAGAAGCTCCTAGTTCCTGGCTTCAGATCAGTGCAGCTCCACAGTTGCAGCCATTTGGGGAGTGAACCAGCAGATGTAAGACTCTCTCTCTCTCTCTTTCTCTCTCTCTCTCCCTCTTTCTCTCTCTCTCTACCTCTCTCTCTGCCTCTCCTCTCTTGGTGTAATTCTGCCTTTGAAATTAATAAATCTTAAAAAAAAGAAAAAGAAAAAGACTCAACTATATGCTGCCTAAAGACACACATTGATTGGAAGTAAAGAGGTGCAAAAATATATTCCAAGCAAATGGAAACCTAAAGAGAGGCAAGACAGCGAAACTTACATAAAGCAAAATAGTCTTTAAATAAAATACTATAAAATGAGTTAAAGAAGGTCATTATATAATGATAAAGAGGTCAATTCATCAAGAGAATATAAGTGTTATAAATATCTATGTACCCAACCTTGGAGCCCATAAATATATAAGGCAAATATGAATAGATGTGAATGGAGAGAGAAACTGCACTACAATAACAACAAGGGATTTCAATGCTCTACTTTCAGCTCTGACAGATGTCCACACCAAAAAAAAAAAAAAAAAAAACAACCAATATGCACACATCAGACTCAAACTACATTTTAGACCAAATGGACTTCACAGACAAATAGCACCAAACAGCAGCAGAATACACATTCAGAATACATATTCTTCTCACACAAAAAGAACAATCTCTATGATAGATCATATGTTAATCCACAAAACAAATCTTGACAAATGTTAAGACTAAAATTATATTAAGTATCTTTTCCAACCACAATGGTATAAAACTAGAAATCAATAACAGGAGGAATTTCAGAAATTTTATAAATATAGAGAAACTAAGTATCATGCTCTGATTTTTTCCAATAATAAATGGAAAAACAATACTAAAGATCAATGAAACTAAGATTTGGTTTCTTGGGGCCAGCACTGTGGCATAACAGGTAAAGCTGCCACCTTCAGTGCCAGCATTCCATATGGACACCGGTTCAAGTCCTGGCTGCTCTGTTTCTGATCCAGCTCTCTGCTATGGCATGAGAAGGCAGTAAGGATGGCTCAAGTCCTTGGGCCCCTGCACCCACGTAGGAGACCCAGAAGAAGCTCCTGGCTCCTGGCTTCAGATCAGCTCAGCTATGGCTGTTGTGGCCATTTGGGGAGTGAACCAGCATCTCAATTGAAAAGGAGGAAGTTAGAATGTTCACATTTGCAGATTACATGATAGTTGATACAGGAAACCCTTAAGACAACCAAAAAATTATTAGAACTAATAAATGATTTCAGTAAATTTGCAGGATGTAAATCAGCATACAAAAATCAGTAGAATTACTGTAAACTCACAACAAACTATCCAAAAATGGAATGGTGTAAAGAGAACAATACCATTTGAGATTGCTAGGGAAAAAAAAAAAAAACTAACAATAAATTTAATCAATTAGGTGAAAGACCTGTATACTGAAAACTATAAAATATTAGTGAAAAAAATTAAAGACAGAACTAAATGGAAAGATAGCCCATGCTCATCAATTGGAAGAATTAATATGGTTACAATGTCTAAACCACCCAAAGCAATTTAAAAATTCAATTTAAGCTCTGCGAAGTGACTAAGGACATTTTTAATATAGAAAAAACCCTAAAATTCATTTCTAAACACAAAGACCCAAATAGCCACAGCAATCAAGAGTAAAAAGAATTCAGCTGAAGTGATCACACTGCCTGACTTCCAATTACACAAGCTGTAGTAACCGAAACAGCAACAGTGCCAGCATGAAAACATGCGAAGATCAACGAAACAGAATAGAGAGCACAGAAATAAATCCATGCATTTGAGATGATTTTTAAAAAGATCTTATTCATTTATCTGAGAGATAGAGTTACAGAGAGAGACAGACAGACAGACAGAAATAGAGGTCTTCCATCTGCTGGTTCACTCCCTAAATGGCCGCATCAGCTGAAGCTGAGCCCATCCGAAGCCAGGAGCTTCTTCTGGGTCTCCCATGTGGGTGCAGAGGCCCAAGTATTTGGGCCATCTTCTACTGCTTTCCCAGGCCATAGCAGAGAGCTGGATTGAAAGAGAAGGAGCCAGAACTAGAACCAGTGCCCATAGGGGATGCCAGCACCCCAGATGGACTCTCAGCCCACTACATCACAGCACCAGCCCTGTATATTTATTTTTGACAAAGGTGCCAAGAGCACACAATGGGTAAAAGAAAGTATCTTCAATAAATGAGGTTAAGAAAAAAGGATAGCTATATGAGGAGGAATGAAATTAGGCCCTTAATTTCAAACTAGATTCAAAAGTAAATTCAAAATAGATTAAAGGCTTAAAACCTGAATCTGTAAAACAACTAGAAGAAAACAGAGAGAGTTCCACGACATTGACCTGGGCAATGATTTTTTTGTAAATAACCCAAAAAGCACAGACAACAACTAAAACAACAACAAATAGACAAATGGAATTATACCAAACTAAAAGCCTTCTGTAAAGCAGAGGAAATAACAGAATGAAGAGAAAACCTGTATAATAGGAAAAAATATTGCAAACCATACATCTGATAAGAGTTAATTCTAAAATATATATAAGAAGCACAAGCAACTCAACAGCACAGTAACAAATTGATTTTTAAATGGGCAAAGGATCTGAATAAACATTTCTCAAACAAAACAGAACAAAAAAGACCTACATAGGTAAAAATGCTCAATAACACTAATCATTAAGGTAATGGAAATTACAAGTACAATGAGACATCATTTCATACCTGTTAGAACAGTTATTAACAAAAAGACAAAAGATAGTAAGTGTTGGCAAAGATATGAAATAAAGCATCCCTTTTCTTCTGTTGGTAGAAATGTAAATGTGTACAGCCATTAAGAGTACAATATGGCCGCCCCGCGGCTCACTAGGCTAATCCTCTGCCTAGTGGCGCCGGCACACCGGGTTCTAGTCCCGGTTGGGGCGCTGGATTCTGTCCCGGTTGCCCCTCTTCCAGGCCGGCTCTCTGCTGTGGCCAGGGAGTGCAGTGGAGGATGGCCCAGGTGCTTGGGCCCTGCACCCCATGGGAGACCAGGAAAAGCACCTGGCTCCTGGCTCCTGCCATCGGATCAGCGCGGTGCGCCGGCCACAGCGCGCCAGCCGTGGCGGCCATTGGAGGGTAAAACAACGGCAAAAGGAAGACCTTTCTCTCTGTCTCTCTCTCTCACTGTCCACTCTGCCTGTCAAAAAAAAAAAAAAAAAAAGAGTACAATATGGTACAGCAGGTAAAGCCTCTGCCTGCAGTGCCAGTATCCCATACGGGCACTGGTTCAAGTCCCTGCTGATGGCCTGGGAAAGCAGTAGAAGATGGCCCAAGTGTGTGGGCCCTTGCACCCAAATGGGAGACCCAGAAGAAGCTCCTGGCTCCTGGCTTCGGATCGGCCCAGCTCCGACTGTTGCAGTCATTTGGAGAGTGAACCAGCTGATGAAAGACCTCTCTCTGTCTCTCCCTCTCTGTCTATAACTCTGCCTCTCAAACAAATGAATCTTTAAAAAAAAAAAAAAAAAAAAGAAACCAGTATGGAGGTTCCTCAAAATATAAAAAATATAACTGCCTCATGATCTACCAATTCCATTTTTGTGGCATGTTCAAAGGAAATAAAATCAGTATGTGGAAGAGCTTTCTGCATTTCAATACTCTTTGCACTTATTTATAATATCAAAACATGGAGTAACCTAAGTGTCCATTACTAGATGAATGGATAAAGAAAAAGTATATATACACATATGTGTGTGTGATGGAATACTATTCAGTCATTTGCAACAACATGGATAAGCCCAGAAGACAGTATCTTTAGTGAAATAAGCCAGGAACAAAAAGCCAGATACCACATGAATTCACTTATGTGGAACCTGAAAGGCTGAACTCAGAAGTAGAGAGAGGAGATTAGTGATTAACAGAGGCTGTGATGTGGGAGTGTGAAGATGTTGATCAAAAGCTACAAAATTTCAGTAGACAAGAGGGATGAGTTCAAGAGCTCTATTGTACAATATGATAACTATAGTATATATAGTATATGCTATATATATATATAGTAAATAGCAATGTACCATATTCTTGAAAATTGCTGAGAGTAAGTTTTAAGTATTCTCACCACAATACAAAAATTAAAAGCATGTGAAATAATGAATATGTTAATAAACTTTATTAAGCTATTCCACAAGGAATACACACACACACACACACACACACACACAACATGTTGTATACAACAAACGTAAATAATTTTTATTTGGCAATTTAAAAATTAATTTTTTTAAAAAATAGCTTTCTATCACCAGTTGTGTGAATTCCGACAAGATATTTAACATCTCTAAGGCTCACTCTTCTCACTCATAAAAAGGAGATGACTTTGTTGCCATGAGGAGTAAAGTGAAAACACTGATTATAGAGCTTGATTCCACATCAGTTTTAGCTATTAGTGCAGGAAACAGAAATAGAAGAACAACATAGTAACACAGACAGGAGCATGCTAAATGAAAAGTAATTCTTCCTTGAGTCCTCACAGAGAAGGTTTACATAGAATAAGGACATAGAAGGGATAAAATGTGGACTTTTGTAGGTTATCACATTTTCTTTAAAAATTTTGGTTCTGTTTTCCATTTTTCCAGTTGAGAATTTCCTGTGTTGGCCATCTGCCTCTTATTATTGCCAAAGACATGAGGGCATCTCCTTACACTGACAGCAGAAACTCACCAGGTGGTAAAGTACTACATTGGAGTCTCAGGCCCCTTGGGATTCTCCAAGTACAATAGCAGAGAATCACTAAGAACCTCCTAATTTACATGGGGAAAATGTAGTATGATGGCCACTTTACTCTGTTCACTCTCTATCAGTTTTACTTCAGTGTAGGCTACAAGAAAAAAGAAGGCTTCTCCAGGACAACACTATATAGATACAGGAAAAATTTCAGTGGTCTAGTAAAGTTTAAAGATCTTTCTCAAGTACTAATGGTCTCCCAGACACTCAGTCATGAGGCCTTTAAACACCTTTGATGAGATGAAATTTCACTGATGAGTGCATTCCAAAGGACTGACATGTTTGTTTCTCCTCATTTTGAAATGAGTTTAAAATTAATAAATATGTTAATTATATAATGGTGTATGTGTGTTGTGTGTGTGTGTGTGTATAACAAATCAGTGTCTAAGTCTTTCTTGAGACACCATCTATAACCAGTCAAATAAAAGTTCTTCTTATTTTGTTTAAAGAGCCTGGGATACATCTTCAGGGTCCAAGGACACCTCTCTGTCTAAATCACAGAATGACAGAGATAGAAGGGATCCTAGAAACAGTCTTCACTGACAAGCCCAATAGTGAATTCTCCTCTTCAACAACTCTGAGGGGTGGCATCCAGCATCTTTGATTACATCCAGGAACTGGAAGCTCAGTGCCATTTAGAGAAGACCACCTTCATATCTTAACAGTTAAATTTTTCTGGAAGTGTTTTTGAAACTTGAGCCAGAGCCAGGCACTGAACTATAATACTAGGTTTCTTTTTTTATAGAAAGCTTTCATTTAATAAATATAAATTTCATAAGTACAACTTTTGGATTATAGCCATTCTTCCCCCGCCCTCCCATCCACAAACCATCCCACTTCCTACTCCCTCTTCCATCCCATTCTTCATAAAAATTGATTTTTAATTATATTTATATACAGAAGATCAACTCCATACTAAGTAAAGATTTCAACAGTTTGCACTCACACAGACACACAAAGTATAAAGTACTGTTTGAAGACTAGTTTTACTGTTAATTCTCATAGTACAACACATTAAGGACAAAGGTCCTAGATGAGGAGCAAATACACATGACTCCTGTTGTTAACAATTGACACTCTTATTTATGACGTCAGTGATCACCCAAGGCTCTTGTCATGAGCTGCCAAGGCTATGGAAGCCTCTTGAGTCCACAAACTCCGAAATTATTTAGAAAGGGCCATAATCAAAGTGGAAATTCTCTCCTCCCTTCAGAGAAAGGTACCTCCTTCTTTGATGGCCCCTTCTTTCCACCAAGAAAGTAGCAAAGTTCTCCATCTCAGGGTGTGGGAGACACACTATGAAGTTAGGGTGACCATCATTCAAGCTTGTCACGTTTTAGCTCTGAAACTCCTGGGTCCCAGGAAACCCTCTGTGAGCCACACCATCATTCCCAAGTCACAGGAGCTCCAGTCATCAGGGTCTGAGCTGGAACACAGCCCCAGCTTCACCACTGAATCTTAGGTCTTAGGCCAATCAACTCTTCAATCTTAGCTTCCGTTTCCCCATCTATAAAATGAAAACAATAATACCCACCTTACATAGTTAACGTGAAGATTTAATAAGTCATCTGTAAGAAAATCTTAGCCAGAGAGCTTGGCAGATAGTGAAGGTTTACAAATGCAACTGAGTATGCTAAAATGAGTATACTTTAACATACATTTGCCAAGATTTTCCTTTCTTATAATTTCCAATCATAATCTTCCTTCCATCCTTTGAAACACTGCAGAAC
Organism: Oryctolagus cuniculus; assembly: GCF_051225735.1. Lineage (NCBI taxonomy): Eukaryota > Metazoa > Chordata > Mammalia > Lagomorpha > Leporidae > Oryctolagus > Oryctolagus cuniculus. The sequence goes on along the minus strand of NC_142876.1, from coordinate 55,093,109 downwards.
ATGTCTGATTCCTCTACAAATGAAAACTCTTCAAATATTTAAAGGCTGCAGCATGCTCCCTACCACCCACTTTCCACCCCTAACCTATACTTCTCCAGCCTCCTCTTTTCCAGACTAAACATCCCTGGTGCTTTTGACCATTGCTCATATGATTTCCAGAACTCTGACCCTCTTGTTAACCTTCTTCCAGATCTCTCTCTCGCTCTTAAAGCACAGGCCAAGAACTGAGCACAACTCCCTTGATGTTGTCTGACCAGTTCGGGGACACTTGGATGATTACTTCTTTTCTTCTGGATACTCTATTTCCATCACATGACCTCAGACCACATTAGCTTTTTGGCAGCCTTAACCCAGTTGGCTTTTGTTAAGCTGACAGTCAGATAATACCCCTGAGCCTTTCTCTTTCTCTTATAAACTATTAGGCAAGGTCTCCCTTGTTCTGGTTTCAGCTGATTCTTTAAACACAAAAGCAAGAGTCTAAATTTACTCCTATTAATTTTATCATGCTGGCTTTAGCTTATTCTTCTAGGTTGTTGAGATTTCCAGGGCTCCTGAGGCTGTCAACTAACATATTAACTTTTTTTTCTCAATTCCATGTCTTTAAATTTGATAAGAATACTTCAAATTGTTGATGTAAAATACTGAACAATGTAGAGACAAGAACAGAACCACTCAAAAGTTCCACAAAGGTTAAGTGTGGTCAATATTAATATTACTACCATTTGTTCAGTAATTGCTCTGAGCCAGATACTGAGTAAGATACACTAGGAACATTATTTCATTTAAAAGCACACAAGTTGTCAAGATGAATATGACTGTCCTCTTACAAATGAAAAACCTATGGCTCAGAATTGCCCAATGTCTTTTAAAAGTCAGACACCTAGTACTCTGGCTGCATTTTGGAATCAGATTGTCTTTTTACAGTGTCACACTACCTTTGGAAGGGAAGCTGCTGAAGTCACGAAAAAAAAATCTTGAAGCCAAAGTCCATTTGAAACTTCAACTTCAAGTTTAGGTAAACCCCAATCATGTCCATCCTACCTGCCTCCCCCTTCCCTGTAGCCTTCATGTCAGTGCCTCACAGCCCCAGTCTAAGGTATAAACTCTGTTACTGTACTACCCTCCTTTTATCAGGGCCTCACCCTTCCTGCTCCATCCTCACCATGATGTCTCCTTCCCACCATGTCCTTTAGTATTCCAGTTCAGTTTTCAAGACACTCTCTTACTTTCTTACTTTTTTTCTATAGCATTCTCACTTTACAACCACTGAACTAAAATCTATGGGTATTCCTTCCTTCATTGATATATTTCACAGAGATCCATTCATCTACTCATTCAAGTTGTCATTGATTTAACAAATAGTTACTGAGTATATACCCTGTGGTGGGCACTGTGCCAGGAACAGGACAATGAAAAACTAGATGCAGTCACTGACTGCATGGAGCCTGTGGCCTAGGAGAAGAGTAGACATCAATCACTCACATAAGTATGTAATCACAAATCTGAAAGGTTCTACAAAGAAGTTCAGTGCTCCATGAGAATATACAATTCAAGTACTTATTCTAGTCTGGGCAGTAATTACATTTGCTGGGTCTAGTATCATGGTACCAAAGGTAAAGCTGCCACTTGCAATGCCAGCATCCCATATCTAAGTGCCTGTTCAAGATGCAGCTGCTCTGCTTCCAGTCTAGCTCCATGCTAATGAGCCTGGGAAGGCAGCAGAAAATGGCTCAAGTACTTGACCCCTTGATACCCACTTGGAAGAACCAGACGGAGTTCCTGGCTCCTAGTGTCAGCCTGGCCCAACCCTGGCTGCTACAGCCACTTGGGGAATAAACCAATAAAATGGAAGATACCTCTTTCTCTTCCTCTCTGTGCTACTCTGCTTTATGAATAAATAATTTTCAGAAAATACATCTGCTGAACATCTATTATGTCTCAATTATTATAAATAACATATAGGTATACAATAGTAAATGAAAGTCAACATTTATAATCAGGTGATGCTTGATATATAAATGATAAGCACAAAGGCATTTCAGTAAGAGCTAAGAACCAAGGAAAAACTCCTAAAAGGCACATCAATCTCATTTTGAAGGCTGAATATGAATTACTGAACAGCAAAGAGAGGTCATTGCAGTCAAAGGCAAGAGCACACAGGCTTTGGAGATCTACAAAGAGTTGACAATGGTTAAAGTGGAGAATTTCTGTGGCAGTAGCAATGATTTTGACCCATCTATGTCACACTGACCAACCAGGCCTTAAAGGTGAAAAATCTGCAAGGATAGATGGTGTAATAAATGTATTTGAGAGAGAGAGATGGTGTATGTAAATGTATGTGTGTGTGTGTGTATGTGTACATATAGCAGAACACAACTAGATCTTAAACTACACTCCAAAGTTATTTTATCAACCATCCATAAAAAACTTGACTAGGAATTTATTTGCAGTCCAGTCATCACGCTATAAAACATGGCCAAAAATGTAACTATGACGCTGCATAAACAAAAGGAAAATAAAGTGCTATGATCCCACTCCTGATCATGCACACTGGCTTGCATCTCATTAATTAGATAATTTAAAGTAGATTTAAGTATCCAACTGATGAAAGGAGTTTTTTAAAAGCTGGAACATAGTACTGCAATTTGTCTGTCCTGGCAATGTTGCCTATGGACAGTCATTAATCAGAAGAGAATTATTGCTTCCTTATGAAACACAGCTCTAGTTTTGTTTTTTTTTTTTTCCTCCCTCTTGAACTTACCTGGAAATCTTTAGCATGGAGAGTTGTGCTCAATCCTTTCCTAATTGGAAAATTTGACTCATCCTTCAAGTTTATCTCTTGAAGCTCACTTCTTCCATTTATTCAGTCAGAATGTACCAGCTGAAATTGAGTTCCTTTCTACCTCTCACATAGGGGTTTCTGTCACTGTTAAGAATTATGGCAATTAATTTTAAGGGGAGGGAAGTGAGAAACATACATATGGGGTTGGTTAAAGAAAGCCACATCTTTAGACACCAATTAAATAAACCAGATGATCGAAAAACTCAACTTAGAAAACTTTATTCTTCACTAAGATTTGTGTTTGTTCATTTTTGTCTTTTTTTAATAAAAGAACAATTGAGGTTTTGGGAAGTGACCAAAGCCCTAAATGAAATCTTGGCTACCTTTTGAACATTTTTATATACCAATATGTGTTGTCTTACTTTTGCTTTAAATGCTGCCTTTAATGTCTTCCTTCTTTAAAATCAGGAGGCATATCGTAAACCAGCAAGGATTCCTGAGACTTTAGATTTTTCCCATCACTTCAGGTTTAATACATAAAGGCTTGTTCTACTAGTAAGGCATAGAATTCATTACTATTAAGTGGCAAGGTTACTGCATTATTGGACAGTATTTTCCACTTGCCCTCTGTCTAGCTCTGCTCCTTTAACGTCAATGAGGAAGATGAAACATAAAAAGTACGCTTATCAAATCTGTAGAATACAAAAAGTCAGAAACAACAGAAAATATTGTTGATAAAAGAATCAAGATTCAGAAAGATCTGTGAGAGAACAGAATAGAGGACCAAAACTAACACATAAAATCTAGAATGAGTAAGTAAATATAAGATCCTATAAGTAGGAATCGGCATTGTGGCAACCTGCTGTGTGATGCCAGTATCTCCATATCAGAGTGCTGGTTCAAGACCCAACTGCTCTGCTTCTGATCTGGCTTCCTGCAGATGCACCTGGGAAAGCAGCATAAAATGCCCTAAGTGCTTGGGTCCCTGCCACCAAGATGAGAGACCCAGACAGAGTTTCTAGCTCATGGTTTCAGCCTGGCCCCGACCTGGCTCCTGGCTGTTTCAGCCATTTGGGAGTGAACCAGCAGATAGAAGATTCATTCTCTCTCTCTCTCTCTCCCTCCCCACCACCCTCTTTACCTCCTCTCTCTTTTCCTGTCACTCTTATGCCTTTCAAATAAATAAAATGAATCTTAAAAAATCCTATAAGTATGTCCAAAAATCGAGTGCACTAGTTTAATGACAGTAACAATATAAGAGACTTTGAAATTTTAATTAATACTAAACTAAATTGCATCAACAGCATGATACAACTCCAACAGAAGTCTAATTACACTTTATGTTGGGCTGATAAATATATACGATTGAGAACAAGAAGGTGGGAAACTCCATACCAAATCCAGCACCAGATAAACATTTTAGAGTATGTTTAAGATAGTCTTGCTAAAAGAACCTAAATCCAAATTTTAAGAGAATGAATTCAAGGGACTAAATTATTTAACCTAAGGATAAGACTTGGGAACATAAGAGCTATCTTCAATCAGGTAAAAAATTTGATCAGGATTCAACTTACCATGCATAGACCCAAAAGTGGAGAATTAGCATTAATGAATGTGAGCTTCTGGGAGGCAGATTCCAACTCAACATGGAAGAACTTTGTCATAGACAAACAATAAGCAAATAAAAATGGAATAGGCTTCTTCAGAGCCTCCTCTTCAGCAGTGGTGTTCAAGCACAGGTTAGACAACCCCTGCCGGGGGAAATCAGGCAAACATGGCAGTGATGATTCAAGAATTATGTGGATTACTGGAGTAGATATCCTAAAATCCAGTCTTTTGGACAAATTCAGCTATCACAAAGGGGCCTCTACAAAGACAGCTCATCCGAGCCCCCACAAAGCACAAGATTTCTTACAGCTGTCAAAAATTATAGCCTTGAATGTGGTGAAGCTGACAAGAAGCTAATATTTTAGTTGTTCTACATGGGATCCTAGCCAAAAGGTCAAAAAGCAATATATTTTAGCAGTGTGCAGTGGCCTAAGAGAGAGAGAGAGAGAGAAGGACCATTATTTTATTATGCAGCCTCTCTTCCAACTGTGTGAGATCATCTTTGTGTTTCCAAGAACATTGCCCAGACCTTGTGGGGACTGTAGGGTGAAGTAATGCCATACTTGGGCCTTTCATAAAAAAAAAAAAATGATGTACTGAGAACGAGTCCAACTTAGGGTCCTTACACAGAAACCTAAGGGCCTTTCACAGCAAAGAATACAAAAGCCAATAAAGGCAGAAGCTTTACAGATGCAGACCATGTATCTTTAATGCTTTCTATTTTGATGCTTTTGATAAAATAAACAAACCCACTATGATCCCACATTTCATTTTATAACAGATTCTCTATCGTGTGTTTGTGTGGATTGGGGAGAGGGTGCAGTAAAATCTAGAGTCCTCATTTTCGTAGATTTTTTTGAAGTCATTTGTCATATTTTGTGAAAATATGTCTCTCTCTCTCTCTCTCTCTCTCTCTCTCTTTCTCCTCCTCCCACATTACCCTTCCCCCTGCTGGTCGTAATATTGACACCATGACCACTCAAACCTACAGAGCTAATGGCCAGAAAAATGAAAAATTATCTCCCTCAACCATAAGGGGAACAACTTAAAGAAAAGGAAAAGCAGAGGCCTCTACACTTAAATACACATGGTCTCTTCAACCAGAAGGTGAGAAAGAGTGGGCTATTACTTATTTAGGCCAATTAAGACCTTTCTTATAGTTAGCTGTGCCCAAGAATGAAATGGGCATCCTTGGAGAGCCCAAGCATTTATTAATCTATCCACCACTAAAAGAAGGTGGCTAGGAACAGATGTTTGGCACTGTGGTTAAGCCCTTGTTTGGAATGCCCAGATCCCATATCAGAGCACTTGGTTTGAATCCTGGCTACTCTGCTTCTGATCCAGCTTCCTGCTAATGTGCATCTTGGGAGGCAGCAGATAATGGCAAAAGTAGTTGGATCCCTACCATCCATATGGGAGACACTGAGTTCCAGGTCCTGGGAAGTGGATGGAAGATCTAGCTCTGTCTTTCAAAAAATGGAGATATGTAAATAAAAAATTATTATAAAAACATAAAGTAGCTAAACCAAGAGTTTAGAATTTATGCAAAAGAGGTGCACTGAAACACTGACAGAGAATCTAAAATGGTTTACTCACTGGAGCTTGTTTTTTTGGAGGGAAGATGCTCCAGGAACACTATTTATAAGATTATTTATTATTTATCTGAAAGGCAGAATGACAGAGATGAAGGGACAGACAGAGCTCTTCCATCCACTGGTTTACTTTTCCAAATGACTGCAACACACAGATCTGGGCCAGCCTGAAGCCAGGAGCCAGGAACTCCATCATGGTCTCCCACATGGGAGTACCTGGGCCATCATCTAGTGCCTTCCCAAGTACATTAGCAGAAAGCTAGACTGGAAGCAGAGCAGCCAGGACTGGAACCAGAGCTCCAAAATGGGATGCCAACATTGAAAAGCTTAACCCACTGTGCCATAATACCACTTGAGAAAGAATATCTTGTAACACTGTAGTCAAAGGGGGCCAGACAACCACAAACCAGGAAAAGTTGAAGCTTCAAGAAACTAGTTTTCATGCAATTTCTGAATATAAAATGTATAAAGATGTCTATTGCAAGCAGGAAAGGTCCTCCTCCCGGTTTTCCACGTCCTGGATATTCTTCTAACCCTTGCTATAAAACTCCTGTCAAACTGCTTCTCGGAGAGGCAGTTACTTAATTCCACTATCTCATTTACTTGTCACAGGTAAACAAAGCTTTCTTCTGAGCAATGCCCCCTTAAGGATGATTATTTGGCAACACTACACAGACCCTTTATGTCCACTAACAAAGTAAAGAGCAAAGAAGCCCTAATCCTAGAGATATGTTTAAGAATTCTCAGACACCATCGTAACATCTCACCAAATGGCTTTTAAGGAAACAGGGGGACACCGGCACGGTGGCTCACTAGGCTAATCCTCCGCCTTGCAGCGCCAGCACACCAGGTTCTAGTCCTGGTCAGGGCACCAGATTCTGTCCCGGTTGCCCCTCTTCCAGGCCAGCTCTCTGCTGTGACCCGGGAGTGCAGTGGAGGATGGCCCAAGTCCTTGGGCCCTGCACCTCATGGGAGACCAGGAGAAGCACCTGGCTCCTGGCTTCGGATCAGCGCAGTGCGCCGGCCGCAGCGCGCTGGCCACAGCAGCCATTAGAGGGTGAACCAATGGCAAAGGAAGACCTTTCTCTCTGTCTCTCTCTCTCTCTCACTGTCCACTCTGCCTGTCAAAAAAAGAAAAGAAAAGAAAAGAAAACAGGGGGTTCATGTCCATTTCCAAAGGTACCATCATCATCACCATCAATAATCTTCCTTTCCAATGCTAGACACAAAACACATACCGACAGAGATGCTTTAGTTGAATTGGGTAACAGCGAGTTTTGATAAGTGAAGAGAGGGGCTTGCTTTCATTTGATTTGAATCTTTACTGTTCTGAATATAACTTATTTTTAAGAAAAGATTCTTCAGATATACTAATGTTTTGAAGACCCCCCACAGAGTGTAATTTGCTACTCCTTCCAGAAGAATTTGCATCTTGCTACAAAAGGAAGACTCAAAAAGTGAAAAAAAAATAACACTATCATTTTCTCCCACTCTAACTTGCTATGGGCTGATGCTGTTCTACCTTTGAGAAGAATTGAGAGATCTATTAGCTTTTCTAGTCCCTCTCTGATAAAAATGCAATCGTTCCAAAAAAGTCTTGCTCTACTATCCAAAAAGCCAACTCAACCCAATACTCTAAATATGCAGTCCTATAAAATAGTCAAAAATTAAAACTCCAAACTTAATTTAGAGTTAGTGCTATTACAGAAAACAAGATCAAGGCTGCTCACTGTTCAAAAGCCAATACTCAGGAGGTAAGAATTGATGCAAAGAAACCAGATTTTCTCAAGAGGCTGGCAACCAGAGATCATAGACCTTCCTGTCATAAAGACCATATGACTCTCAAGTTAGCAGGAGAGCATTTGAAGAGAAAAGAAAGGGGAAGCAAGGGGAGGTCAGGAATAAGAGGGACAAAGGACAGGGCCAGCTGCATGGTGTTGACAGCAAACTGACTGGCCTGGTACCTCTGGCTCAACCCTCCAGCAGCAGCCTTGGGGTTGTGGATCAAGGCAGGGAAGTCCCAGGGTATCTGCCCTCTCCAAACCATCATTGCCAGACTGCTCTCAAGAGTTGTCACAATGTTGGAAATAATCCCTAGAGAGGCAGCTCTCTGACATTTTAAATAGATAGGAAGGCTTCACCCTAAAATCAATATTTTGTTCTTCAAGTGCTCTTTTATTTATATATAAAAAAAGTATACAGACTAAACTCCCTCTATAAGCAACCTTCAAAGTGATGCACCTCTCACTAGGTCTTTGACATTGCTTAGATAGGTGACTATCTGCTACCAACACAGAGCAAAACTGGGGGAGATTTCTGCCCTAAGGAACTCTATCTTATCTCTCTTCTCTCAAAGTGCTCTTTGGAATATTCCTTAACTAATGTAGTTGAATTAAATTATAAGACCAGCCTTGTGTAAGATGCCCATTAAATAATTTCTTGAAGTACACCAGAATCATATATTGTTTGTTCCTCAGAGGTCAGTCACCTCCTTGCAAACCCATTTCCAACCCAAAGTGGATATCCTCATAGCTTCCCCTTCAGGATCTTCCTGCAGACTAAGAGCATCTTTCTCTGATTCCCTGACACATCTACATTAGTGGCTTTTAGGATGTGGATATTTTGTCTCCTCGAGCATACTATAAGCCTCTCTCATGTCATATAGTATTTCTCTCTCTGACTTGCAACCATCCCCTAAACCCCCACTCTGCACTGGATCCAGGGAATTTCTAAGTAGTGTGAACAAGTGATGTATTTAGAAATTTAAACACGTATTTCAGTGCATTAGCCTAAGAACATGCTTCACAAAAAATTTTCTACAGCCAAGTAAGTTTGAGGAAACTGTACATTGTGTTTTCCTCTTAGAGACCTGCAGTGAAGGTTGGTTAACTTAAAGACTCAGGGCAATCCTTCAGGGCTTCTCAAGTTCATTGAACACAGAATGCTGTTGTTCTTATAATGCCTATTAATACTCCATGATTACACTTTGATAAACACTGGTTTAGAACATGTCCTCACAATGTCAGTCTCAGAATCAGTAGCATTTATTGTTCAAGAGCATTGTGTGAGGTGCTGCTGGAGATATTCAATTGTAAGATATAATCTATTCCCACAGATGACTATAATAAAGTTGAGTTAGAAAATGTAAATAAAGAGATAAATAATAACCTAAGGCAACATAGAATAAGTATTAAATGAGTAATCCAGAAGAAAAAAAAGGCACCAAGGGTGCAGGATCATTGCAAGCTAAGTGTTTGAGGAAGACTGCTATAAGAACATGAGATATGAGTTAATCTGTGAGAGAAGCACACACACACACACACACACACACAGAGGCAAAACTGTAGATGGCACGTTTGGGAAAAATAACAAGACTGGTTTAGATTTGTTCAAGAGGCAGGTCTGGTCTGAGTGTAAAGGACCTTGCTTTAATTTCTACATTTAAGGATCTATGTCTCTGTTATACAAACCAAAGAGGGCTAATGGAGCACTTTTCATCAAGAAGGGAGCATCTCAGACTTAAGTGTATTTGTAGAAAGTTGGGTTCCCTACAGCATTTAGCACAAGTATTCCAAAAAAGGCTTTCTGTATAATCCCTATCTTAGCCAAGATGCCCTCCAAAAAATTGAAGCTGAGACACAGTCTGTTGGAAATGGCTTTTATTTTTGCTTGTGATCCCAAGGAGCTGGAGGGAGAGACTGGGGAGAGTATAAAGCGGGGAGAGAAAAGTGCAGTCCATGCAAGCCTTCACTGCTGTGGACAGCTGATGCTCTGGAATTTTCTAAGATGAAGGGTGCATCTCAGAACTGTTCACCCAAGAGATGAAAGAGAGGAACATTTATCTACCAGTCCCCATCTCCCATTAACCAAGGGCTGCCCTTACATCAGCAGGCGTATATGATTCCGCACAGGTTTATATGGGCATCCATTAAGTGACACAGAGAAGCCCTGGGACAGAAAGTCAGAAACAAACAGTGAAGCTAAGGACAATGCTAGATTGCACCTGGATAGACCTAGCAATGGCTGGGATAAAGGGTGGGTCCTCCAAGAAAATGTGTCTATTAAGAGGTTCCTGATAGAAATTCCCACGGAGGGAGGTCAGTCTAGACCAACACCATATTTCCAGTCCCTACTTGATTCCTTTTCCATCAGTCCTTTGCACAGACTGTCACTGTACATGTGGTCAGGTCATCTCCAGATTTCATAGCATTGGCCTTTTTCCTCCTACCATTTCCCCGTATCATTCCAAAACAAATAAATGAAAACTAAAATAGCTTAATCATAAAGACTGGTCTTGCAGGCCAGCACTGCGGCTCACTAGGCTAATCCTCCGCCTTGCAGCGCCAGCACACCAGGTTCTAGTCCCGGTCGGGGCGCCGGATTCTGTCCCGGTTGCCCCTCTTCCAGGCCAGCTCTCTGCTGTGGCCCGGGAGTGCAGTGGAGGATGGCCCAAGTCCTTGGGCCCTGCACCCCATGGGAAACCAGGAGAAGCACCTGACTCCTGCCATCGGATCGGCACGGTGCACCGGCCACGGCGGCCATTGGAGGGTGAACCAACGGCAAAGGAAGACCTTTCTCTCTGTCTCTCTCTCTCACTGTCCACTCTGCCTGTCAATAAATAAATAAATAATTAAAAAAAGACTGGTCTTGCTTTAATTTATTTATACAAAGGAAATGATTCATTTAGATTTGTTTAATAAGGTAAATCTGCTAGCAAAATGGTCACCAGAAGAAGTTTGTTCCCAATCAAGATGGATATGCTCTACAGGGAAAACTAATTATTCTGGGATTGTTTCAATATCTTCTTACACTTCTAGGACAGCACCCCATCACCAATCAGAACCAAGCAAAACACTAAAGTCATTGCTCTGTTCATTATTCTAGTTAGAAACATGGAACTTCCACAGGTCAGCAATACTCATTCATTCAACAAACATTTGTTGAGGACCTATTATGATCCAGGCAATGTTCTGAGCTCTGAGTATAAAGCTTTGGAGAAAACAGATCAAGTCCTTGCCCTCATGACACTAACAATTTAGGGACATAGGAAATATACAAATGAATATGTTAATATGTAATATGCTAAATAATGACTAAAGCTGTGGAAAAAAACAGTAGAAGGGAAAAAAGAATGCCCAAATGAGAAGTGGAATGGGCATTACCATTTTATTTAGTGTAGCTTAAAAATGTGATATTTGGGGCCAGTGCTGTGGCATAGTGGTATGGGAAAGAAATATACCAGACAGAGGGTAAAACAAGAGCCAAGATCCTGAGGCAAAGTATGGTTGGCCTTTCCAGGCAGGAGCAAGGAAGTCAGTGCAGCTAGAGCAGAACAAGCAGGAGACTGTGTGAAAGGAGATGAGAGCATATACCTTGCGTGGGATGACACAAGGTCTTGAAGCCCATTTTAGGACTCAGCTTTCACTCTAATTGAAACAGAAAAGCCATGGAAGGAATTTTAGCAGAGGAGGCATAAGATCAACTCACATTTTTTAAAGGGTCATTCGGATTGTTGTAGAGAATAGATGTAGAGGCAGTAGGGCAGAAGCAAGATGGTCAGGTATGAGGCAATGTAAGAGGTGATGATGGCCCAGTTCAGGATCAAAAGAGTGAGAAAAAACAGCATTCTGGTTACATTTTGAGCAGAGTTGAGAAGATTAGCTAATGGTTTAGATGTTCAGTCAAAGACAAAGTGAGGAGTCAGAAATGACCCCAAGACCTTCATTTAAATAACTGGAATAGTAGAGCTGCCATTTAACAAGAGAAGAAGAATTTTAAGTTGGAGGATAGAAAAATTAAAAGTTGAATTTTGGACACATTAAGTGTGACACATTTATTAAACATTCAAGAGGTGGTCCAAGTAGGCGACTGGACACAGGCAATCTTCTCTTGCAGGATTCCAACGTGCACAAATTTTAGTCAAATAACAACAGTGTCCCAATAACACAGTTCAAATTCCACTTGGCGAGGCTGGCATTGTGGCATAGCAGGTAAAGCCACCACCTGAGACACCAGCATCCCATACGGGTGCCTGTTTGAGTTCCAGCTGCTCCACTTCCCATCCAGCTCACTGCTAATGTGCCTGGGAAAACAGAAGAGAATGGCCTAGGTCCTGGGGCCCCTACCACCATGTGGGAGATCCAGAAAAAGCTCCTGGCTCATGACTTTGGCCTGGCCCAGCCCTAGCCATTGCAGCCATTTGGGGAGTGGGTCACAGATGGAAGCTCGCTTGCGCTCTCTCTCTCTCTCTCTCTCTCTCTCTCAGTCTCTCCCTCTTTCTTTCTGTAACTCTGCCTATCAAATAAATAAAATAAATCTTTTTTAAAAATTTGAGTTGCTACAGTAAACTAACTGTGCATAAAGTACAACTTCATATTCCTTAGTCCAGCAGTCACTCTGGGCATAAAGGATTTCATGATTAATAACCAAATCACATCACTTCTTTTAGAATCTGCCAGACCCTTGCCACTGCCAATCTGTCATTCAGTTCAACACATAGAAAGCAAAGAATCATTGTGTTGCCTCTGGTCTCCCAGTAATAAAACCAACACTGAAATTCCACAAAAACTGATAATCGAAAGAGGAAACTGACCATCAAAGATGGAGAGACAGCAAAGAAAAAAAAGTGATAACAGTGGAAGTGAAATTCAAATGAAATATAATTAGAATAATAGTAGAAATAGCTGAACTGCAGGTGTTGAGACTGATACTGTTTGAGGGACCACAGATACAGCCACAGATGCCAGTGAAGCTCAGTGTATTGACCTAAAGGAGGGAATGATAGAAGCAAAAAAAGTGACAATGCCCCAGAGGAAAAGATTTGGACAAAATATATCACATTAAAAGAATTCTCAGGGGTTTCTCCAAGATGGCAGAATGGGGAGCGAGCTTACTGCTCTAGCCCAGAAGAAGATAGTTTTAAAAAAAGTAGAGATAGTGTAGTCTCAGGGGAGAGTTAGAGAAAAAGAAACTACTAAAATTAGAGGGACATAGTGGATCTATGTGGACAGCATGGGCACCCACAGCTTGGGACTCCAACAGCCGAGAGTCTACGGACCAGTGCTGGAAAGTGAGGAGTTCCTGAAGGCATGGAGAGAGACAAAGGATTAGAAGGACTTTTTAATGAAATACTAACAGAAAACTTTCCAGGTTTGGAGAAAGAAAGAGATGTCCAAGTACAGGAAGCACACAGAACTCCCAATAGACATGGCCAGAAAAGATCCTCACAACACACATTGTAATCGAACTCACCACAGTGAAACATAAATAGAAGATTCTCAAATGTGCAAAAGAAATGTCAGATTACTTTCAGAGGATCTCCAATTAGACTCACAGCGGACTTCTCATCATAAACACTGCAGGCTAGGAGAGAATGGCGAGATATAGCCCATGTCCTAAGAGAAAAAAACTGTCATCCAGAATATTATATCCTGCAAAGCTCTCATTTGTGAATGAAGGTGAAATAAAGACCTTTCATAATAAACAGAAATTGAAAGAATGTGTCACCACTTGCCCAGCCCTGCAAAAGATGCTTAAAGATGTGTTACACATAGAAACACAGAAACACGGTCATCAATAGGAAAGAAGGTAAAGGAAGAAAATCTCTCAGTAAAAGATCAAAGGAAGTTCAAAGTATAAATTAGGGATATCTTTGGAAAAATGGCAGGGCAAAGTCATTATTTATCAATAGTCACATTGAATGTAAATGGCCTCAACTCTCCAGTTAAAAGACACAGACTGGCTGAATTGATTAAAAAACAAACCCATCTATTTACTGCTTACAAGAAACACATCTCTCCAACAAAGGTGCAGGCAGACTGAATGTGAAAGGCTGGAGAAATATATTCCATGCCAAGAGAAACCAAAAAAGAGCTGGAATAGCCATCTTAATATCAGACAAAATAGACTTTAACACAAAAATTTTTAAGAGACAAAGAGGGGCACTATATAATGATTAAGGGACCAATTCAAAAGGAAGATGTAACTATTATAAACATATATGCACCTAATTACAGGGCACCGGGCTATTTAAAAAATATGTTAAGGGACTTAAAAGGAGACTTAGACTCCAATACAATAGTATCAGGGGACTTCAATACTCCACTTTCAGCAATGGACAGATCAACCAGACAGAAAATCAACAAGGAAACAGCAGATTTAATAGAAACTATAGACCAAATGGACCTAACAGATATCTACAGAACTTTTCATCCTACAGTTGCAGAAAACACATTCTTCTCAGCAGGCATGGAGCTTTCTCTAGGATTGACCACATACTAGGCCATAAAGCAAGTTTCAGCAAATTCAAAAGAATCGAAATCATACCATGCATCTTCTCAGACCACAATGGAATGAAGCTGAAAATTAGCAACTCAGGAATCCCTAGAGCATATGAAAACCCACGGCCAGCATCATATTGAATGGGGAAAAGTTGGAAGCACTCCCACTGAGAATGATACCAGACAGGGATGCCCACTCTCATCATTGCTATTCAATATGTTACTGGAAGTTTTAGCCAGAGCCATTAGGCAAGAAAAGAAATCAAAGGATACCAATTGGGAAGGAAGAAATCAAACTATCCCTATTTGCAAACAATAAGATTTTTTATTTAGGGGATCCAAAGAACTCTACTAAGAGACTATTGGAACTCTTAGAAAAGTTTGGTAAAGAAGCAGCATATAAAATCAATACACAAAAATCAATAGCCTTTGTATACACAGGCAATGCCACAACTGAGAAAGAACTTCTAAAATCAATCCCATTCACAATAGTTACAAATAAAAACAAATACCTCAGAATAAACTTAACCAAGGACGTTAAAGATCTCTACAATGAGAATTACAAAATCTTAAAGAAAGAAATACAAGAGGATACCAAAAAATGGAAAAATCTTCCATGCTCATGGATTGGAAGAATAAATATCATCAAAATGTCCATTCTCCCAAAAGCAATTTATAGATTCAAAGTGATACCAATCAAAATACAAAAACATTCTTCTCAGATCTGGAAAAAATGATGCTGAAATTCATATGGAGGCACAGGAGACCTTGAATAGCTAAAGCAAAATTATACCACAAAAATAGAGCCAGAGACATCACAATACCAGATTTCAAGACATGCTACAGGGCATTGCAATCAAAACAGCCTGGTACCAGCACAGAAACAGATGGATAGACAATGGAACTGAATAGAAACACCAGAAATCAATCCAAACATCTACAACCAACTTGTATTTGACCAAGGAGCTAAAACCAATTCCTGTAGCAAGGACAGTCTATTCAACAAATGGTGCTGGGAAAATTGGATTTCCACATGCTTATGGCCTTGTCTAAATAATTTCGGAGTTTGTGGACTCAAGAGGCTTCCATAGTCTTGGCAGCTCATGACAAGAGTCTTGGGTGATCACTGATATCATAAATAAGAGTGTCAATTGTTAACTCAACAACAGGAGTCATGTGTATTTGCTCCCCATGTAGGACCTCTGTCCTTAATGAGTTGTACTATGAGAATTAACGGTAAAACTAGTCTTCAAACAGTACTTTATACTTTGTGTGTCTGTGTGAGTGCAAACTGTTGAAATCTTTACTTAGTATGGAGTTGATCTTCTGTATATAAAGTAATTAAAAATGAATTTTAATGAAGAATGGGAGAGGGAGTAAGAGTTGGAATGGTTTGTGGGTGGGAGGGCAGGAATGGGGGGAAGAGCCACTATAATCCAGAAGTTGTACTTATGAAAGCTACATTTATCAAATAAAAGCTTTCTTAAAAAAATCTCAGGGATATTTCACAACATTGAAAGGGCAAAGGTTAACAAGTATGGAGCTGATACAAACTTTGAAAGGAATATAATAATTTATCAAGGGGCCAGTGCTGTGGCACAGCAGGTAGAGCCCCCACCTGTGAGACCCCGGCTGCTCCTCTTCTGATCCACCTCTCTGCTGTGGCCTGAGAAAGAAGTAGAAGGTGGCCCAAGTCCTTGGGCCGCTGTGCCTGCATGGGAGAACTAGAGGGAGCTCCTGGCTCCTGGCTTCAGATCAGCCCAGCTCTGGCCATTGCGGCCAATTGGGGAGTGAACCAGCAGATGGAAGACCTCACTCTCTGCCTCTCCTTCTCTCTCTCTCTCTCTCTCTCTGTAGCTCTGACTTTCAACTAAATAAATCTTTAAAAAAATAATTTGCCAAGGCATAAAAAAGCTTTTTACTCTATACTGAATGCTGACTACAAGAAGGTAATCACTGTTCAAACCACTCTTAATAAGCAGTTTTTAAAGAAATGAAACTTTCAGTCCCAATGTTTCTAATGTCTTAGCATACTAAAGTAAATAAATGTTAGTTTTAAAGTATTAGTTTTTACCTTTCGATTTTCTAATTCATTTATAATCAACAGTGAGAGAGTTCAATATTTTGACAGAATTTCAGCAGTTCTGGAACAATGATAGTTTTTTCTCATTGATGATTAAGACTGCTTGGCGCAGTGTCAGCCTGCATGGTCATTTTTATGGGCCATTACTATGGTGCACTGTGAAGACTATCTGTGTGGGAATTTGGAGTTTAGGAGAAGAGGTCCATGTTGGAGACATGAATTTACAAATTATCTCTAGATAGTCTTCCTGGATGAGAGCACCTGGAGAGTTAGTGTAGATAAAAACAAGCCTAAGGATGGTGCTCTGGAGAACTCCAATGTTTAGAAGTAAATAAAAGGAGGAAGAATCAACAAAGAAGACTGGTTGGTGACCTTGAAGGAGAACCGAGACAGCCATGTCCTAGAGCCAATAACGAAGAAAGAAGGAAAGGTACTTGGTACAGTAGTTAAGACACAGCATGGGACACCCGCATCCCATATCAAAGCACCTAGGTTTGAGTCCCAGTTCCGTTACTGATTCGAGCTTCCTGCTAACGCGCACCCTGGGAGGCAGCAGGTGATGGTTCAGACTGGTAGGTTCCTCTCGCCCTTGTGAGGCACTCAGGTGGAGTTTCAGACTCTTAGTGTCAGCTTGGTCCAGGCCAGGCTATTGTGGGCCATTTGGGAAGTGAACCAGTGTCTCTCAGAGTCTCTGTTTCTGTTTCTGTCTCTGTCTCCCTACCTCTCTCTCTCCCTCCCTCTGTCTCTCTGCCTTCAAAATAATTTAAACTAATTAATCAAAATTTTTAAAAATGAGGGCGTTTTATGCAGAGAGAGGTGAATTACTCCACCTAAATATGCTGCTGATAGATAAGTGAGACAAACTTGAGAACTGACCATTGTGTTTGGCAAGTGAAGATTACTGGGGAACTTGATCCCAGCTGCTCCACTTCTTTTTTTTTTTTTTTTTTTTTTATTTTGACAGGCAGAGTGGACAGTGAGAGAGAGAGACGGAGAGAAAGGTCTTCCTTTGCCGTTGGTTCACCCTCCAATGGCCGCCGCGGCCGGCGCGCTGCGGCCGGCGCAGCGCGCTGATCCGATGGCAGGAGCCAGGAGCCAGGTGCTTTTCCTGGTCTCCCATGGGGTGCAGGGCCCAAGCACCTGGGCCATCCTCCACTGCACTCCCTGGCCACAGCAGAGGGCTGGCCTGGAAGAGGGGCAACCGGGACAGAATCCGGCGCCCCGACTGGGACTAGAACCCGGTGTGCCGGCGCCGCTAGGCGGAGGATTAGCCTAGTGAGCCGCGGCGCCGGCAGCTGCTCCACTTCTGATCCACTCCCTGCAATTGTTCCTGGGAAAGCAACAGAGGGTTACCCAAGTGCTTGGGTCCCTAAACCCATGTAGGAAACCTGGAAGAAGTTCCAGTCTTCTGGGTTCAAGCTGGCACAACCCCAGCTGTTGCAGCCATTTGAGGAGTAAACTTGTGGATGGAAGATCTCTTTCTCTCTGTAAATCTGCCTTTCAAATAAATAAAAATAAATCTTGAAAAACAAAAATGTTGTTTGAGTATATAAAAAAAAAACACTAGGATGAGAGCCCTACTAGAGTGAATTCAAGAAAGCCCTGGAACAGGGCTGGCACCGTGGCTCATTTGGTTAATCTTCCGCCTGCAGCGTCGGCATCCAATATGGGCACCGGGTTCTAGTCCCGGTTGCTCTTCTTCCAGTCCAGCTCTCTGTTGTGGCCCAGGAAGGCAGCGGAGGATGACCCAAATGCTTGGGCCCCTGCACCTGCATAGGAGACCAGGAGGAAGCACCTGGCTCCTGGCTTTGGATTGGCTTAGCACCTGCCATAGCAGTCATTTGGGGGTGAACCAATGGAAGGAGGACCTTTCTCTCTGTCTTTCTCACTGTCTAACTCTATCTGTCAAATAAGTAAATAAAAAGAAAGCCCTGGAACAGAGGAGTAGAGTAGTGGGTATCCATTGAAGACTTCTGGGCATATTTTTCTGTAGGGCAGAGCTGGAGTGGGATGTGGGTTGATGTTCCATTCAGTCTTCTTAAGATCAATACTATCACTGCATGTTTGTATGTTGATGAACATAATTAATGTGATAGTTCATATCAGGAGATGCTGATGCCAGAGCTACAATTATTAAAACAACATCCTTGAGCAAAAGTACTCACCTGGAGGAGTTTACCCAAAGTAGGAGCAGAGACTAAAACAAGGCCAGATCCTTGACTTCTTCAGGATTCAGGTGCCTCAAGTGTAAAATGCGACAGGATGACCCCACAGTTTCTCAAAGTCTGATCCTAAGACCAGCAGCAGCGGGGGCAGCAGCATCTAAGATTTGTTAGAAATGCAGTTTCTCAAGACCTGCTGAATTGTACTCTGGAGGTGTGGCCCAGCAACCTGTGCTTTAGCAAGCCCCCCCAGGGGATTCTGAACCCCAAATTGGTGACCTGCTGGACTACGAAATCCTTAATGTACCTTCTGGCTTTCATGTCTGTACACTTCTGCCTCCATAAGCTGTTCCTTCCAGTTCCTATTAATTAACTTTTCATAATACTGCAGTGCCATTTTCAATCAAAAGTTCATGATACCCAAGCTATTTCCTAATTTTTGTCAATCCAAACAAGCCAAATATCTGTGTTCATCCTCCACAAACAGGAATGACATTTATACAAATGGTCAGGTTCATTATAATTTCCAAAATAACTTTTTCATGGTGGAGTAATTCACCTTCACTTTGCAAGCATCAGTAAAGCTCATATTTTTGGTATTTTTTTATAATACGCAAGTACACTTTTTAAATTAAAAAAATGGGAATTTAAAAAGCTGTTGCTATCTAGTTGCTTAGAATTGTTTCATATGGTTTGAAGTGTTTGTTATTCCCCAGGGGCAAATCAGACGAGGAAAGACAGGTGACATTAATCCCGTCCTGTATCGTTGTTCTTTGTGGAGTTGGGTCTCTCCAGCTACACACTTGGAGGAAATTCCATACAAACAGAGGAAGCCAGGCTCTTTCTGGGAGAACTTAGTAGCTGACTTACTACACTCGACATTGATGCCTGCTAAAGATAAAACCTGGGAAAAGACCTCCGGATCCTATTCTCCATTGTTGCTGCCTGGGTCCAGTGTGTATGTCTGAACTGCATACACATTTCCCGGGGTGGGGGCTCCATCAGCGTGCAGCTGTCTGTGACAGGATTGCTGATGTTTACAGAAGCCAGTTAGTGCTGCTTTATGCCAAAGCATGGTGTTTCTTATTTTAAAGATGAGAACAATTCCTTCTCTCCTCTCACTCCATTGTTATTTGGTTTACTAGATTTGCAGGAGAAGGAAGCAGTAAATTACTAAAGAAAAGAGTGTAATTCTCACCAGGGTGTGATTGTTTGAATTTGGATGTTTAGCAATGGGTCAGATATGATGATACAGAAAAAACAGGTCCTCTCTGCTATGTAGTAAGTTGGTTTGGGGGAGTGAAAATAAAAATTCCTGTATTGATGTCCACACCTTTTTAGAAGCTCTCAATTGAGCCAACTTTTCTAAGCTTTATGGCTCCAGAAAGCCAACAGGTTAGAGAACAGGAAAGCCTCTGCCAGCATAGGATATTCATTGCTAGCGAGCCCTATCATCTTTTCCTTACCTAATTCCATGAGCTAATGTCACATTCCCCCATCAATGGCTGTTAAATTAATAATTTAACAGTTGGGAGGAAGTGATAGGGGATAGCTATTTCCTCAACCACAAAAGAAAAAGATTTGCTTTAAAGTACAAATTATTTTCAAACCACACCTATTGAAAGCTAGTATTAAAATGAGGTCAGCATATGCAAACAGAATTTACCTGTAACCTAAATAAACCCTTTATTTCTTCTTTCTGTTCAACAAGCCTATCCTTAACAGATGTCAGCTTCTGCCTGGTTCTGCCACCTCCCTCTCCTGCAATGAATCTCAACCCTTGCTATATCCTGGAGTCACCCAGAGATTTCAAAAAATATTCAACCGAGGGCTGAATCTCACCCCAAAGGGATTCTGAGGATTTAGCTCCCCAGGTGGCTCTAAAATGCCCTGAAGTTCAGACCACTGCTAACTGCCACCCTGTCCTTTCCCCCCTCACTCCCCATCTGCCCTTCAAGACCAACACTTCAGGTTAGGATTCTTCTACCCAAATGAAGTTTGTGAGCCAGCAGATTGGCACCACTTGAGATCTTGTGAGATATGCAGACTCCTAAGCCCATCCCAAACCCATTGAAACAGAATCTACATTTTAATAAGACCCCAGGTGATTCCCATGACATGACACTTTGTCTAGTTGGTTTCCCTAACATTGATCTCAGAAACTGATTCTTTATTTCCCTAACAGGTTAATTCTGACTCACCTCTCTGTTGCAATGATAAATTACCACTCATGAGAAATAATCACATTGGAATTGACAGAATTATCACAAATGGGCACAAATGATCACAAATTACTTTAGAACATTTCTATGGATGCTTCTGGCTTGTTTAGATTATGCTTTCAGTGAGATGTAAGATGAGCCTTACATTAACCGAAGAGTTGAATGTTGTACTCAGTTCTATTATTTATTTAATAAGTATAATAAACATTATCAAATGCTCAGGATTGGAAAGAACTTTAAAGAAGATTTACATTGGTCTCTTCAATGTGGCCATTCAATTTAGACACAAACTCCCCCACCTCCCATGCCAGGAAACTCATCTCCCCAAACAGTCCATTTCATCTTTGGTCAGCTCTGACAAAATATTTTCAAACACTGGAAAAACTGTTTTACCATATTTATCTTCATTAGAAAACTTTTTTGTTTATGGATAATTTTTGTGGAATTTTAGAGGTGGTAGGATAGCTTTATAGCAAGAATGCAATTTTTCTGCACCTATTTAATTTATTGTATATATTAATGAATGTGTAATAAGTGGCAGGCAACATTCTGGCACTGTGTGCACACTGGTTAACCAAACACAATCCCTGCCTTCAGTACTGCTTGTGGCCCAGTGACATACAGACCAGATCAGGAATCAAATATAATCCAGTAGAGAGGATGAAAGTTCTGGAGAAGTGACATCTCCACTGAGGCTGAGACCTGAGTGGCTGCTCTCAGTCAGAGTTGCCAGTTTTTGCATTTCTGCCTTGTCTCCAATGCTATGCTGAATTTCTCTTAACTTATTAAGAGACAGCCATCTTATGGAGATTCAGTAACAGTTTTCTCAGTGAATCTCTAACATGAACTCTTCATGATGCCTTCATTTGATAGGTATCTAATCATACACAGGCTCTGTTTGGAGCACATGCATGAGTTCCACTCCCCTCCACTGTTCCCAGACACTTGCCCACTTGCACACTCACCCACCAGTCTGTCCCACAATTTATTAGAATCAGTGCCCTTTGCCTGACAGTCCTGTCAGCTAAGGTACTGTCAACATATCTCAAGTCAGCTACTTTTCAGGGTGTCTACTGTCCAGTTTTCAAGATTCTAAATTAGAATCCCAAAAAACAATCATATTTCTAAACACCAGGAGTGAACAACTAAACACCAGCATTTTATAAACTATATTATTTAGAATAGCATCAAAAGAATTAAATAGCAGATATAAACCTAACAAAAGTGTGCAGGTTCTATGTGCTAAAACTATAAACAGAGACACAAACTGTATTCAGAAGTTGAAAGACTCAATATACTTGGGGCCAGCATTGTGGTGCAGCTGGATCAGCTGCCACTAACTATGCCAGCATTCCTTATGTGTGCCAGTTCAAGTATCACCTGTTCCACTTCCAATCCAGCCCCTTGCTAATGTGCCTGGGAAAGCAACAGAAGACAGCCCAAGTGCTTGGGACCCTGCCACCCATGTGGGAAACCCTGATGAAGCTCCTGGTTCCTGGCTTTGGTCTGGCCCAGCCCTGGCCGTTGAGCCTATTTGGAGAGTGAACCAGCAGATGGCAGATCTCTTTCTCTTTGCCTCCCCTCTCCCTCTCTCAGTCTGACTTTCAAAATCAATAAATCTTTAAAAAACAACAATAATTAAAAGACTCAATATAGTCAATATATGTCAATTTTCCCCAATTGAACTATAGAATTCACATGATTCTAATCAAAATCCCAGAAGAATTTTCTGTGACTAAAGACAAACTGGTGCATAATCTACACGAAGAAATGAAGGAAATACAATAGCAAAAATTATTTTTGAAAATGAAGAACAGGGACCAGCACCGTGGCTCACTTGGTTAATCCTCTGCCGACACCGGCATCCCATATGGCCGCCAGGTTCTAGTCCTGGTTGCTCCTCTTCCAGTCCAGCTCTCTGCTGTGGCCAGGGAAGGCAGTGGAGGATGGCCCAGGTGCTTGGGCCCCTGCACCTGCATGGGAGACCAGGAGGAGGCACCTGGCTCCTGGCTTTGGATCGGCGCAGCGCGCTGGTCATAGCAGCCATTTGGGGGGTGAACCAATGGAAGGAAGACCTTTCTCTCTGTCTCTCTCACTGTCTAACTCTGCCTGTCAAATAAAAGAAAAGAAAATTGAGAACAAAGTTGGAGAATTTATACTATATTTTAAAATTACTATAAACATAAGGTAATTGGGACAGTGTATTATCAGAGAAGGGAAACTCCAGAAATCAGCAGAACAAAATAAAGATGCACACAAACATGAGCAATTGATCTGGAAAATGCACTAAGATTTCAAAGGAAAAAGGATATTCTTTTCAACAAATGGTGGTGGAACACTTTGACATTGTATGCAAAAAAAAAAAAAAAACAACAAAAAAAAACTCAGCCTAAACCTTATACTTCATAGAAAAATGAAACGGATCATAGATTTAAATGTAAAGCAGATCACTTCTTGGCCTTTTGGCTAAGATCAAGTGTAACTGTAAAGCATAAATCTATAAACTTTTAGAAGAAAACATAAGAGAAAATCTTCATAAGCATAGGCAAAGAAGTCTTATACATGATGCTGAAAACACATTAAAAAATCATTAAATTGAATTGCATCAAAAGCTTTTCCTCTGAAACTCCTCAAAAAGCTAAACATAGGATTGTCATATGACACAGAAATTCCACTCCCAAGAATGTAGCCAAAATAACTGATAGATGGAACTCAGATACTAGTACACCAATGTTCATTGCAGCATTAGTCACAATAATTAAAAGGTAGAAACAGTCCAAGTGGTCATCAACAGATGAACAGATACATAAAATACTGTATATACATACAATGGAACATTCTTTATCCTTTAAAAAGAATGATATTCTGATATATGCTGCAACACCATTGAACCTTCTAAACATTATGCTTGATGAAGTAACCCAGACACAAGTATTGTATGGCTCCCCTCATATAAGGTATCTAGAATAGGCGAATTCATGGGTAGAAAGTAGAATAAAGGTTACAAGCCTAGGGGAGAAGGGGCAACATGGAGTTATTGTTTAGTAAGTACAGAGTTTTTCTTCAGGTGATCACAAAAATTTAGAAATAGTGGTGATGGCTGCCTGATACTGCGACTATAATTAATGACACTAAACTTTGTACTTAAAATGGTTAAAACAATAATTTTATTATATAAATATTATATAAAAGCCACAATTCTAAAAAAAAATAGAAACCATTTCCTCCATTGGAAACAGTGTTAACAGAACTAAAGGACAACCTATATTGTGGAATAAAATATTTACAAATCAAATATCTACAAAAGAGCTTGTATCCAGGATATATAAAGAACTCTCAAAACCTGATTACAAGGAGGGGAAAACAATTTTCTTAAATTGGCAAAAGAATTTAGGAATGGCAAATAAGCACATGAAAAGAAGTGAAATCATTAGCTATTAGGGAAATGCAAATTAAAACCAGGATAAAAGATATGACAAGATACCTATTAGGATTACTGAACTAAAAAGTCATGACAGGGGGCCTGTGCTGTGGTGCAGCAGGTTAAAGCCCCAGCCTGCAGTGCCGGCATCCCACATGGGCACAGTTTCGAGTCCCAGCTGCTCCTCTTCCAATCCATCTCTCTGCTATGGCCTGGCAAAGCAGTAGAAGATGGCCCAAGTGTCTGGGCCCTGCATCCATGTGGGAGACCTGAAAGAAGCTCCCGGCTCCTGGCTTTGGATCAACACAGCTTTGGCGTTGCAGTCATTTGGGGAGTGAACCAATGGAATGGAAGACCTCTCTCTGTAACTCTGTCTTTCAAATGAATAAAATAAGTCTTTAAAAAAAAGTCATGAAATGGAGCCGGTGCCGTGGCTCACTTAGTTAATCCTCCACCTGTGGCGCCGGCATCCCATATGGCCGCTGGGTTCTAGTCCCGGTTGCTCCTCTTCCAGTCCAGCTCTCTGCTGTGGCGCGGGAGGGCAGTAGAGGATGGCCCAGGTGCTTGTGCCCCTGTACCCGCATGGGAGACCAGGAGGAGGCACCTGGCTCCTGGCTTCGGATTGGCACAGTGCCAGCCATAGTGGCCATTTGGGGGGTGAACCAATGGAAGGAAGACCTTTCTCTCTGTCTCTCTCTCTCTCTCTCACTGTCTATAACTCTACCTGTCAAAAAAAAAAAAAAAAAAAAAGACTGTGAGCTCTCTATTTAAAAAAAAAATGTTATGACAGGGTCAACATTTGGCACAGTGGTTGGGATGCTGCATGGGAAGCCATATCCCATGTGGAATGAAGTGCCTGGGTTCAAATCACAGTTCTGCTTTCCAGTTCCAGCTTCCTACTCATGTGCACCCTGGGAGGCAACAAATGATGGCTCTAGTATTTGGGTCCCCACTACCCACAGGGGAGACACAGATTGAGTTCCTGGCTCCTGGCTGCAGCTTAGCCCAGCAATGGCTGTTGCAGGCATTTGGGGAGTGACCAGCAGGTAGAAGATCTGTTTCTCTCTCTCTATCTCTCGCCTCCCACCCCATCTCTTTCTGACTTTCAAATAAATAAAAAGAAGTAATTTTTTAAAAAAATTATGACAGTACCAAGTACTGGGTGGTACAAATATGGTATGAGAATTCAAAATGATACAGCCACTCTAGAAAACAGTTTGGCAGTTCATTACCAAGTTAAATATGTACTTATATTATTCATCGATGCCACTCTTAGTCACTCTAGAGAGATGAAAATTAAAACCTCTACACAAATGCTGACAGCAATTCCATAATCACCAAATCTGGAGACAATTGAAACATACTTCAAGAGGTAAATGAAGGAACACCCTTCCCCTGGAACACAACTGAACAACAAAAAGGAACCAACTGTTGATACCGTCTTTGTCATTCTGGGCTGCTGCAACAAGCACCACAGACAGGGTGGCTTACGTAACATTTCTTCCTCACAGTTCTAGAGACCAGCAAGTCGAAGAGCAAGGCACCCAGGATTCAGTTCTCAGTGAAGACTCCTTTCTGGCTTGCAGAGAGCAGCCTTCTCGCTATATCCTCACAAAGAGAGGGGGGTCCTCTGGTGTCTCTCCCTCTTCTTATAAGGATGCTAATGCCACTGGGGGCTCCATCCTCATCACCTCATCCAAACCTAATGAGTCCAATCACCATCCCCCACCAGCAATGTCACCACACTGGGGGTTAGGCTTTCAAAATATGAATTTGGGGACAGACACAAATATTCAATTCACAACAGAAAACATACAAAAGTGTATCCACTTTGAGTGCAATAGCAGGAAGGAATATCAAAGACATTATGCTACTTGTGAAAGGAGCCAGTCTCAAAACACTACATACTATAGGCTAACATTTATCTGATGTTGTGGAAGAGGGAAAACTCTTCCCAAAAAGGTCAATTTTGCCATATACTAATTTAAAATTGAAAGATGGCACTCATGCCATCCTAGTGCCTCCACGCCTGACCTGTAATGAAAGAAGTAAACCTTTTGTCCATCTTCATTTCCATTCTAATGCAGAAGACCCAAGCTTGGATGATTGAAATTTTGTCATTTGTAATTAACTGCTGGGCTAAGTATCAGAAAAAAGACATTTGCTTAAGCCTAACTGTACTACAAGTGGGTTCTTTACTAGCTATAACCAGATAGTAGATACGTTTAACAGAAAGAAAAATTAATGTAAAAAAAGTAATGGAGCTGCAGTTAACATTAGAAATGTCAAAGGGCAAAATGTGTGGTAAAAAATTAACACTAGCCTATGAATCTGGTCATGGGAAGAAGATTCCTTGGAAGAGAAGTAATGGCTTCTGCTCCAACACCAGCTTCTATGAAAGACAAAGAAAGCAGACACAGTTCTGCACTGTTCCATTGGGAGGGAGCAATGCGGCAGCCATTGACTGGGTTTTTAAGAACAAGGAAAGTATGCAGAGCTTGTAGCTACCCAGGGAACAGAGCCCCAGAGGAAGTCACTGGAGTGTCCCATCCACTCTTTCACTCTAAAAAAGTTGTCCACCTGTGTATTGAAGCCAAAATTAAGCCTCCTCTTGATTATGGTTAAAGGTGAAGGAAGAAAATTTCAAGTGAATCCTGCCCAGCAGTTAATTACAAATGACAAAATTTCAACCATCCACACTTGGGTCTTCTCCATTTGAATGGAAATAGGCATGGATGAGTTGCTTCTTTCATCTACTGGTAAGGGTTGGAGGGACAGTAGGCTGTTTTGTTTCAATGATCTCTTTATGTAGACTTTCAACGTGAGGGTGAATTCTTTGAAATGAAACAGAAGATTTAGAGTGAATATGTAACTTAAGAATTTTAATTATTATATAAAATACTGAGAATATTGTATGATTTTCTTGGCCGGCGCCGCAGCTCAATAGGCTAATCCTCCGCCTAGCGGCGCCAGCACACCAGGTTCTAGTCCCGGTCGGGGTGCTGGATTCTGTCCCGGTTGCCCCTCTTCCAGGCCAGCCCTCTGCTGTGGCCTGGGAGTGCAGTGGAGGATGGCCCAAGTGCTTGGGCCCTGTACCCCATGGGAGACCAGGAGAAGCACCTGGCTCCTGGCTTCAGATCAGCACGATGTGCCAGCGCGCAGTGCGCCAGCCGCGGCGGCCATTGGAAGGTGAACCAATGGCAAAAGGATGACCTTTCTCTCTGTCTCTCTCTCTCACTGTCCACTCTGCCTGTTAAAAAAAAAAAAAGATTTATTTTCTTTATTTGAAAGACAGAGTTACAGAGAGAGGTAGAGACAGAGAGAGAGGTCTTCCATCCACTGGTTTGCTTTCGAGATGGGCACAATGGCCGGAGCTGTGTCAATCCGAAGCCAGGAGCCAGGAGCTTCTTCCAATTCTCCCATGTGGGTGCAGGGGCCCAAGGTCTTGGGCCATCTTCCACTGTTTCCCAACAGGTAGCAGAGAGTTGGATGGGAAGAGGAGCAGCCAGGACTAGAACCGGCGTCCATATGGGATGCCGGTGCTTCAGGCCAGGGCTTTAAACTGCTATGCCACAGCGCCGACCCCTGTAAACTTATTTCTGAAAATCACCCTTTAATTTGGCAAAACAAAACAAAAAAGTGTACATGGATTTCTAAAAACTTCCACCAGAGGGAGATACTAGACTGTGTTTTCACCTTTGGGTTCTTTCAGGTTTCACTAGTACTTGAGCAAGAGCTTGACCACAGGTAGGTATAGCAAGGCAATCCAAGTGGAGAAGACATTTATGGTTCTGAAATAAGTTAAAAGGAAAAAGAGGAAAGGGGTGGTTCTGTCCTTAAAAGTGCCTGCTTTTCCTCTGGGGTTTGGATAACTTTCTCCTGTTGATCCTCTGGTGTTTACAAAACTGAGCTATTTGCTTTCTAAAGCAAAACTCTTAAGATTCCTTGCAGTGTCCAAACCTGAGCAAACTATATAGAAATACTCCCACCCCACCTACTCACTGCCAAAGGAATGTGTCAGTCAATGCACAGGAGGCACTTAGCAAACTCAAGAGATCCTTCCAAGGATTGCAAATCCTCTGAAGGAGCCAAAGGCAGCTCAGCTTGAAGCCAAAGCACCAAACTGGGGTCAGGTGGGGGAGGGCAGTGAGGGCTGACCTTAGTCTTCCCTGGAAGCTTCATTTGCTAATTCACCCAAAAGAAAGGAAGACTTCATTGGGATACAGATCTTGTTTCATTTAAATTTTTTTATTCTATTAATTTAAAAGGCATAGAGACAATGAGAGATCTTCTAGCTGCTGGCTCACCGCCCCTCCCCTACTCCCAGGCTCCTTCCCCACTCCCCAACCTGGACAATGTCTGTAACAGCCAGGGCTGGGCCAGCTAAAGCCAAAAGTCTGGAACCCAATCAGTGTCTCCTCTGTGGGCAGCAGGGACCCAATTTACTAAGACATCATCTGCTGCCTCCCAGGGTGCACATAAGCAGGAAGCTGGAACTTGAAGCACAGCTGGGACTCAAATCAAAGTACTCTGATACAGGGGTGTAGGCATCCTAAGCAGCAGCTTAACTGCTATGCCAAATGCCTACTCCGTTTCACTTTTTAACAAGTATCTCTAAACATAGGGAAAATCAATCTACAAAGCAAGCCCATCATTAAAAGTATGCAAAGCCTCTAAAACAGATATCTGAATAGAACATGTTAATGTAGTTTATATTTGAGATCTTAGCCAACATTTATGTATCTCCTATTATGTACAAAGGGAGATTCAACTTGAAAAGAGTTTACCAAGCAGATATTAAGTAATGTACCAGTACAACCAAAAGGTACTGCTGAGATTTTTCTCTTCATAATTCTTTTAAAATAAATCAGACATGTGTGGTTGCACAATTACTTTACATTCATGATCACCTAATATCCCATATTAAGCCTCCAAACCAGACCTTGAAAATAAAAATAAATCTAGACTTCAGCTTATTGCCCACTAGGGAACAAACACGTCTGCCTGGCTTGGCTACAAACTCAAAAACAAAACAAAAAAAGACTTTAAATCCCATTTTAATATCTAGGACTTGGGGCCAAAGTGAAGGTTAAAAGTAAAACCATAGCAAAGGAGTCCTTTTCTCTTATTACTAAACAGGTTGGTGGTATGGACAAGCAGTGACTGCCTAAGAGTTAAAGCTCACAGAGTCAATTTCTAGTTAAGAGTTAAATCTGGTTCTGTAACAAAGAACTGAGGGTCTTTTCCTTGGATTCTAATCAGTGAAAGATGACATACAGGACAGGATTTCTGGGGGGATTCCCCTGCAGTTTCTGCTGCAAATGCTCTGCCAGCATGTAGGAGAGCAGGTGCTGAAGCGGTAAACACCGGGCGGGAGGGACAGTCATGGGGATGCCATGGCCTCAGCAGAGCGCAGTGTACAGGAGACTCGTGATATCTGCAAGAGTCATGGGAATCAGTGGGAATTCATCTTTGGGTCCAGAGAACATAAAGTGACCTGTTTCTGCTGGTTACACAGTAAAACAGAAACTCAAGAAGGAAAAATGAACCAGCATAAAAAATGTGGACTTAGTTACGTCTGTTTTGGTCCTAGAGGAGCAGAGGTGATTGGAATGGCTGCAGAGGCTCTGACACCTCGCTGTTTCCTTTTGTCTATGAACAGACACAGGATTGCAAGAACTATTGGAGCCAAAGGTTAATCACAGAGAGAGATCGGTTTCCGTCTCCCAGAAACAGAACTGTGCAAGAAATCTGATGACATGTTCCTGGATTGACCGTAACAACCATTTTCCCAAATAACATCAGCTGACTCTCTGGATTCTATCTTTGGGACTATCCTCAAATTCATTGGGGAAATCACTGTATTAAATCAGTTCAGTTTTACCAGGCTATGAAACAGTTTGCAAAGCTATGTCATACAACCACATAATTAGTGTGAATGAAAATACTATTAATTAGAGATAAGCATTTGTCCAAGAATTTGTTGTAATCAGATCTTGTGGGGATTTATCTCAGTCTTTTGCCAATCAGAAATTCAAAATAAACTTAGATATGAAAATAGAGTTCTTCATCTTACAGGAATAAGTCCTGTAAGAAAAAATTTACACATTTCATTATACTAACCTTCCTTCTCCCCTACTTTTTTTCTTTCTTTTTTATTTTTTTTTTTAGCTAATTTTTATGTACTTAGAAGGCAGAGCAACAGAGACTGATACATGGACAGAAAAAGATTTTCCATCTTCTAGTTTACTTCCCCCATATGTCCACAAAAGCCAGAGACAGGCCAAGTCAAAGCTAGGAGCCTGGGACTATATCCGGTTTCCCACATGTGGAGCAGGGACCCAAGCACTTGAGTCATCCTCTGCTGCCTCTCAGAATGTGCATTAGCAGGAAGCTGGAATCAGGACTAGAGTAGGGTCTTGAAACCAGGCACTACAATATGGGCTGCAGGCATCTCAAACAGCATTTTAACCACTGTATCAAACACCCACATCTCCTTTTCTGAAGAAATCCAATCCGGTTGGAAATAGTAAGTGATAAGCTTTAAACTTTAGGTTTTTGTTGTTGTTGTTGTTTTTTTTTTTTTTTTTTTTTGACAGGCAGAGTGGACAGTGTGAGAGAGAGACAGAGAGAAAGGTCTTCCTTTTGCCGTTGGTTCACCCTCCAATGGCCGCCGCGGCTGGCGCGCTGCGGCCGGCGCACCGTGCTGATCCAATGGCAGGAGCCAGGTGCTTCTCCTGGTCTCCCATGGGGTGCAGGACCCAAGCACTTGGGCCATCCTCCACTGCCTTCCCTGGCCACAGCAGAGAGCTGGCCTGGAAGAGGGGCAACCGGGAAAGAATCCAGCACCCCGACCGGGACTAGAACCCGGTGTGCTGGCACCGCTAGGTAGAGGATTAGCCTAGTGAGCTGCAGCGCCGGCCTTGGTCCCCAAAATAATTATATTTGGATAATAAAATAAAATTCCTCTAATATATAAAATTCATTTTGAAAGTCTTTAAAAACAAAATAAAAATGTAAAGTCCACTCACCATCCATTTATGTATAAATAATGGAAATTAAACATGATAATCAAATTTATTCACAATAGATTTAATAATCTTTTAAATGACAAGATGCTTCCTAACAGCAAAGTTGTAAGATGAAGCCCTCCAAGAATAAATTCTAGAAGAGTCTAGAGTTATAATTTATATGTACAAATTAAGCAATTATATGTTATAACTTTACAAATCATGTTATACTCTAATAAAACTAATCTGATTCAATGCATTAATTTCCTCCAGTGTACCCCAAAGATCAGAGGAAAATGTGACTTTGTCAGTGGTAATAGCTAGTAGCTCATGGGAGATCCCAGCCTAGAATGCAATTATTCTAATCCTGTGCCTTTTCATAGGCATGATGTTCTCAGGTATGGGAGGCAAGACATCTTAACCACTGGGCCTACCTCCTGCCCCATGAAGGACTTCTCGTGTTCATCTTCTATAAATAAATAAAGAGAGCCACTGAAGAGTTTCAATTGGAGAAGAAATTTACATTATAGAAAAATTCCTCATGAAGCAGTATGAAATTCTATCTCAGTAGTCTAAAAGGAGAGATGAGGGGTGGGCATTGTAGTACAGAGGGTTAAATCACCACTTGGAATACCTGCATCTCATATTGGAGTGCTGGTTTGAGTTCGGGCACTCCATTTTTTATCCAACTTCTGTTAATGCATTCTGGGAATTAGAAGATGATGGCTCAAGTGCTTGGATACCTGCCATCCATATGAGAGACCCAGGAGTCCCAGCCTCCTGTCTTTGACCTAGACCCAGTCCTGGCTGTTGTGGGCACTGGGGGAGTGAACTAACAAATGGAACATCTCTCTCTCTCTCTCTCTCTTTCTCTTTCTCTTCTCTCCTCCATCACTCTGCCTTTCAAGTAAATGAAAACAAATAAAAGTAAACATGTAAAAGAGAGATGAAAGTAGGAACAAAAGTGTTAACAATGGGAAAACAGAATAAAAATCATCTGAGAGATTGCAGAGGTAAAACCAACAGCTCTAGTAATTATTTAAATGAGACTAGACTGAGAAAGGAGAGGGAAAAGCTGAAGATGACTCCCATGTTTCTGGTCTGAACCACTGAGTAACAGGAATTAACATTAACTTGAATAAGGAGAAGGAACATGTTTGAGGAGGAAGATTAACGCTTTGGGTTTTGTCCATTGAATTTAAGATGTTGGTAAAACACCTAACTATACTAGACAGGATACTCAAGAGAAATAGAATAGGATATATAGATATATAAGAGGGGGATTATTATGATAATTGGCTCACACAATTATGGAAACTGAGAAGTCCCACTATCTGCCATCTGCAAGCTGCAGAACCAAGAAGGCCAGTGGTACAATTCTTAGTCCAAACGTGAGAACTTCAGGGACTGGGGAACTGCAAAGACAGGTGGCTATTGATGTAATTCTCAGAGTCTGAAGAGATGAGAATCAGAAACACCAGTGTCCACGGACATGAGAAGATGGACATTCCAGTTCAAGAAAAAGGAAATTTGCCCTCCACTCTAGGCATGTGGCATAGGTGAAGTCAGTGTCATGTCCTGTGCTCCCCAAGACCAGTGACCCAAGCTGGGCCATCACAGTATCTTAAACTTCTGACCACAGTCTCTCAGTGACATGACAGAAGAATGAAACTCTTGAGTAGATTTATGTGAATTGTAACTCAGGTGACATCTCCCTTCCTCTCATAGCTAAACTATGCACATGTCAGCACTTCACTACTGACATCCAGCACAGAGAGGCAGAACTGCAGTGGGAGGGAATCACACTGGGGCCATGGGAAGCAGAGAGGATGAACAGAGAGAAGCCCAGTTGCCATAAGATCTTGGTTTCCATGTGCTCTGCTATACCCTCACCTTTCCAGTTACAACCACCAGGGTCCAGGGATAGATAGTTCAGCTCCAGGCTTTGTCCACATAACCAAAAGTCCTGACCAACACACAGAAATTGAGTTATGGATAGGTTAAACACCTTGATTAAGTTCATACCCTAGCAAGCAGTAGGCAGAGCTTAGAGTCAAACAACCTGCTCATCACAGCACCCTGCTATGGAGCAACGATTCTAACATGGTACCCATTTTCTGGCTAGAGGAGAATTTAAACTTCACTCTATCTAGAGTGAATTTAAAGAGGGAGAGGGAGGAAAAAAAAAAACAGGTTCAAATTTGAACAAGTTCAATTATTGAAACATTAGGGAAAACAATTTCTTTGAGTCCTATTTTGTAAAATAAAATAAATATCTGTGCTCACTTTAATTAACGGGGCTAATACATGTGGAAGCATTTTGAAAACAGTAAAGAACCTACCATATGGTAGGTTTTCCTAATCTCTATCAGCTATAGCAATGTGTATTAAATCTATTCTCTCCCTTGTTGCTTATACCCACAATCTTAGGGGTGGGAAACAGAAATCCAGAATGTTATCTCATCCATGTTAATTTCCATCTGAATAAACAGTCACTTCTGTGTTATTGTTGTTACTGAACATGTATTGAAAGCCAGACAGGGTCTGGGTGCCCTGGAAAATACAAAATCTAGAGGAGTCTCTGGGAAAGGCAGGAAACCCAGAGCAATGGTTGGCATGGTACTTGGGAACAAGAAACCAAAGGTGTGGTTCCCAAGTCCCCTTCAGAATGAACACAGCAGCACTGTTCTACATTACCGGGCCTGTTCTGCACTGCTGTTTTACATTCCCACCTCCCACTGGGCATTTTGAAGGCTGGTAAGACAATTCAATGTGCATGTCTTGGGGAATGGAGAATGATGCTCTGGAATGATGCTTGGCTCTGCTTATTGCACACACCACTTCATGCAGACACCACTTCATTTTGAAAACAGAACTCCATATTTTCCTTTGGGATATTTTTATGGCATTATAAGGATGTCAATTTTTCCCTTTGCTGCACAGGTGCACCATGCTTACACAATAGGAGGTCCTTTGTCCTGAAAATGTATGTGTAAATCGTATTTCATCAAAATCAAATTATATCCAAGATGCAGTAAGGAAGATGGCTATTTCTAGGATCTCTGTGGGAATTATCTGGGAGGTAGTTCTGTACAAAGACTAGAAAGTGGGAATCAGAAAGTCAAGATTCAGTTCTCAGTTGGATCACTTCCTACTTTGATTTTTGGCAACTCATTTAACCTCTGCCCAATAGTTTTCACACGTATAAAAGGATGATACTGTGAGTTGTTGTTGTTGTTGTTTTTGAGCACTCAATGAAATGTTTTAGAACTGAATTAAGAAAGAGTAGATCCATATCTTTCAGAATTTTATGAAAATCTACTTTCAAGAATTGAAAACAATGTAAAGAGAAAGATGTAGTGCTATTCTTAGCCCTCAACAAGTATTTCTTGAATAAATAAAAAGAAAATAAAACTGATTCTGCCACCATTTATTAGCCTGCACCCTGAGAAGTCACAAATAGCCCTATATCTTATGGCTTTCACTTATTCTTTAAACAAACTAACAAAGAAAGAGGTACCTTTCTCTAAAGGGAGGAGAGAACTTCCACTTTGACTATGACCTTATCTAAATAAGATTGGAGTTGGCAAACTCAACAGCCTTCCATAGCCTTGGCAACTCATGACAAGAGCCTAGGGTGATTACTGACGCCATAAGCAAGAGTGTCAATTATTAAGTCAACAACAGGAGTCACTGTGCACTTACTCCTCTTATGGGATCTCTGTCCTTAATGTGCTGTACAATGTGAATTAATGCTATAACTAGTACTCAAACAGTACTTTACACTTTGTGTTTCTGTGTGGGTGCAAACTGATGAAATCTTTACTTAATATATACTAAATCGATCTTCTGTATATAAAGAGAATTGAAAATGAATCTTGATGTGAATGGAAGGGGAGAGGGAGCAAGAGATGGGAGGGTTGCAGGTGGGAGGGAAGTTATGGGGGGGAAAAGCCACTGTAATCCAAAAGCTGTACTTTGGAAATTTATACTTATTAAAGTTAAAAAAAAACTAACAACATTAGCAACCTAATTTGAAACAACCCACTCATATTACCAGAGGTATCACAGTTGAACAAATCACTTATTTGTCTTATGTCATTCATTTTCTTGAGAGCCTTCTATGTCTCAAAGACACACTTCTTCATATGGGTGTTATGGTGCAATGGGCTAAGACTGCATCCCATTTCTGAGTGCTGTTTCAAATTCTGGATTCTCAAAACATCTGATCCAGCTCCTTGTTAATGTGCCTGGAAGGGCAGAGGATGACAGCTAAAGTGCTTCGGTTCCTGCCGCCCACGTGGGAGACGTGAATGGAGTTCCTGGCTCCTGGCCTCAGCCTGGCCTAACTGTGGATGTTCTGGCTATTTGAGAAATGTTCTGTTACTCTGTCTTTCAAATAAATAAATGTATTTTTCTTTTTAAGTTTTTCAGACACCAGAATCAGAATCACAAGCATTCACATTGTAAGTGTAGAAGACAAGGGCTGGCACTATGGCACTGCGGTTTAAAGCCCTGGCTGGAATCCCATATGGGCACCAGTTGGAGTCCCAGCTGCTCCACTTCCAATCCAGCTCTCTGCTATGGCCTGGGAAAGCAGTAGATGGCCCAAGTCTTTGGGCTCCTGTACCCACATGGGAAATATGGAAGAAGCTCCAGTCTCCTGGCTTCAGATTGGTGCAGCTCCGGCCATTGCGGCCAATGGAGGAGTGAACCAGCGGATGAAAGACCTCTCTCTCTCTCTCTGCCTCTCCTTCTCTGTGTAACTCTGACTTTCAAATAACATAAAAAAATCTTTTTTTAAGTGTAGAATACAAAAATCCAGCCCAGATATGGTACATTAGAATCTCTTCTTGGTACACCTGTATCCCATATTGGAGTACCTGAGTTTGAGTCCTACCTCCACTACAGATTCCAACTTCCTGATAATGTATACATTGGGGGAATCAGGTAATAGCTCAAGTACTTGGGTCCCTGCCATCCATGTGGGGAACTTGGATTGAGTTACAGGATCCTGGCTTTGGCCTGGCCTGGCTCTGGGTGTTAGGGCACTTGGGGAGTGAACCAGTGGATAAAGATCTTTCTTTCTATCTCTCAAAACAAATATAAATAAATAGATACTATTTTTTCAAAACAATCACCAGAGTTGTGGCTAGAGCATCTGCATTTTAACAAG
This sequence comes from Oryctolagus cuniculus, assembly GCF_051225735.1. Lineage (NCBI taxonomy): Eukaryota > Metazoa > Chordata > Mammalia > Lagomorpha > Leporidae > Oryctolagus > Oryctolagus cuniculus. The sequence goes on along the minus strand of NC_142876.1, from coordinate 55,056,774 downwards.
CATACACATACTAACCTACTACTGCTTTTTTTTAAAAGATTTATTTATTTATTTGAAAGGCAGAGTTACAGAGAAGCAGAGACAGAGAGAGAGAGAACTTCCATCTGCTGGTTCACTCCCCAGATGGCCACAATGGCCAGAGCTGGGCCAATCTGAAGGCAGGAGCCAGGAGTTTCTTCCAGGTCTCTCATGTAGATGCCCCGGCCCATGGACTTGGGCCATCTTCTACTGCTTTCACAGGCCATAGCAGAGCTGGATGGAAAGTGGAGCAGCTGGAACTCAAACCAACACCCATATGGGATGCCGGCACTGCAGGCTGCAACTTTACCCACTATACCACAGCGCCAGCCCCACTACTAAAATGCCAATGTTAGGGAATTATATATGTACACTGTAAATGGTAACACAAATGCTACATGATAAGATTTTAACAAGCTCGTGGAAAATGGAATGAAACGATAAGTTTATTTTGAGGCAAAAGACTGAAGCCCACACACCTAAGAAGTCTTTAAGAAGTTAATGGAAATGCATACTATCAAAAGGCTAAGCACAGATGTCAAGGTCTTTTGCACCAAAATAAACTTATCTTTTTGTTCCATTTCCCATGAACTTTAGAATACTCTTGTGCTGAATTTTATTTATCTATTTATCTGTTGACAGACATTTTGGATCATTTTCACTTTTGGATATAATGAATAATGTTTCTATGAACATCACTATACACATGTCCACTTGGGAAAAAGAAAAAAAAAAAAGAACTGCAAGGGTCTGAGATTTTACCCTACTGGTAAACAGATCCGGATGCCAACAAGTTAGCCTGCCATGGTTTCACAGATGCTGCTAGAAGATACAGGATTTCTGGCCAGATAAAAGAACTTCATTACTGAAGCCACAAGAAGCATCGCAATCTTCATGTCTGCAACAGTTTTCCTGACCCCTTGAGTCCCACAGGGGCAAGGTGGAGATAGCCAGGTTCATGCTGCCCACACACTGTGGGTCTGCATCACAGCTGAACAAACCCAAGCTTAGGAGGCCCAAATGTTATGATGGGCTACAAGCAAATATGCCTATCTTTGCTCCAGAGGGAGATACTATCTATATTATGCTGGACAAAAGCAAACTTCTGCTCTGGAGGGAGACACTACTTCCAAGACTTTTCACTATAAAAACGTCTGTGAAAAGACGGTCTGGAACAAAGGGACGTCAGTGCCTCTATTCACTAGCCATGTCAGAGACCTTTGTAGAATAGTCTTCCAACAATGATTTGGTAGGTTCTGATAAAGGCCTTTAGTCACAAAACACCATCAGCCTGCTTTGTCATTTATTTGGACCAAAGGTTTGGTGAGATAGAAAAATTACAAACTGCATTTCCCCAGTTCTAAGAAAATGTAAGCAGCATACATAGCCTGGCACACAGTAAGTATGTAACAAATGCTGATTCTCTTCCCCAGGCTCCCTGTACAACTTCCACATAATCTTGCTGCTTATTTACTGTTTTCTTTAACATTTTCTCTTATATTTCCTGTTTTCAACTTCATTAAAAATAGTATTGATGCTGCAAGTAGGAATCATAGAGGAATTTGTGCCAGGTGGGCCTACCAGAACCTCCCCAAAGGTTTGAAAATTTTGGGATGATTTGTCCGAAGATTGACTTTGTGTCCATGTGCATATGATACGCTAGGTGGCGCTAATGGCCTGATAAGAGCAGAGACATTGCAGTGAGGTGAAAGGTTCACTAAATCTCCCTTACACATGCAACTCAAAGGAATAAATCTCCATTATTAATGACTGTACTGCTTGAAAATATAAAAAAATATTGTTTAAGGTTAAGAATGATCATGGCTTTCCCTTCACAGTTTATTTATAATCAACTTCTTTGCAAGGACAAAATTTAGCTTTAATTCTACAGACATGGTCATGTATTTTTTTATATTCAAGAACAACTATAGCCTAAGTGAAATATTCTAAACTAGCAAGTCACCAGGCCTTGAGAAGTGACAAGATGGAAAAGTACTTTGCAGAGTAAGGCACAATTTTCTTTCCAGACCCAGGCATGCTCAGGCAAGAGCATAACACTACAGCCAGCTGCAGGGTGGGGGTGGGGGGGTAGGAATTCCTCTGCTGGTCTAGATCAACAAACAACTAAATCACTAAACTAATGGGCCCCTTTACCTATTTGTCTTAAATGACCAGAAACTTAATGGAGAAAAAAGAAAGTCTGGTTAGAGCTAATTGCTCACAGACTAGAAGGATGTCAACCTGCTTGCAATCCAGTGCTAATAAGAAACATAAAGGAGGAATCATATGAATCATACATCTTCTGAACTATTTACAAGAGAAAAATAGTTCTAATTTGTAAATGTTAAAAGTATCTCTCACCCTTAAATTACCCTCTGATTTATGAAACTAAACACACACACCAGCTTTTACTGTCTTTGTCTTTTATGAGTTCTGGTGCATCAGGCACAAGTCCTGTAATACCACACCAGTGTGCCCCTACAAACCAAGGTCAAAGCTATAACTGCTTCAGTTCTTAGTCACACATCTGCTTGGTAGAATTTCTACACCAGGTCTTAAGTTCTCTGTCATGTAACTCATGAAACTGCATTTGTGAATGGCTGCATCTGGAAATTTGGCACAGGGAAAATTTTGGGTTTTGTTATTTTAAAAATTGGATTGTATTTATGTAAAAGATACCTCAATTCACAGCTTCACAGACTGTCATCAGTGAGAGGGGGAATTTAAAAATAAACAGAAAAGAAGTACACAGGTAGATAGAAGTTATTGGCAAGCTATTTGTTATTGAGCCATAAATTCATTGCCATTATATTATTGAAAGTATAAATAAAGAGAATCATTCATGAAATGATGGTAGCATTTTATGAGCCAAGGACTATGATGAATCCAAATCTGTTCACTTAAATAAATAGAATAAGTCAAATGTAGCATACCTTACTCCATATCAGTGTGACCCTGTGCCTTGCCATCTGCCATACTAACTGTTCAACAAATAGTTGAACAGTTCCTTTACCTATTTATATAGCTGAAGGATAACCTGGGCAAAGACATTTCAGAATCAGGATGTCTGGTTCTTCCACCTTAGTGGGAATATGAGTGAGGAAGAATCATGCTGATAAATTTACAAGGCTCCAGGTCAGACCAAGGGGACAAGTTCCTCCTTCCTGAAGAATGAAGATGTGCATGGCTCAGAAGAAACGTCAAAAGTTATATCTAGGGAGAATGCCAAGTTCTACGTCAGGAGCTTCCAAAGCAGCACACTAAACAAGGGGGCTAAGCAAAGGTCAGGGAACCAGCATGGTGCCAATATAGCATGGGACAGACACAAGACCCCCACCCTGCCAGACTCTAGGAGTACAAATGGCAGTAACTTGGGATCCTTAGTAAAATTACTACCAACTATGGGGAGATAAAGATAAGTAAGATAAAGATAAGTAAAGGCTTCCTTGAGTTTTGCCCAGAATTCATAAACAGACATCTTTATCAATCATTGATGTCAAAAGTCTCCTTAAAAGTAAAGCACCTGACTGGCGCTGCGGCTCCGCTTGCGTCACTGGAACCCCAGGGTTCTAGTCCCGGTTGGGGCGCCAGATTCTGTCCCGGTTGTTCCTCTTCCAGTACAGCTCTCTGCTGTGGCCCGGGAAGGCAGTGGAGGATGGCCCAAGTCCTTGGGCCCTGCACCCGCATGGGAGACCAGGAAGAAGCACCTGGCTCCTGGCTTCAGATCAGCGCAGCGCGCTGGCCGTAGCAGCCATTTGGGGGATGAACCAACGGAAGGAAGACCTTTCTCTCTCTCTCTCTCACTGTCTAACTCTGCCTGTCAAAAAAAAAAAAAAAAAAAAAAACAAACAAACAAACAAAAAAAAAACGACAAAAAAAACCAAAAAACAAAAACAAAACACTAAAGCACCTAAGTTCTTTTAGTAGTGAAATGCTACAAATTTAAAATTTAATGTCTTTGATTTCTTTTTTGGAGTATTTTTCTATCTATCCAGCAAACATTCACCTGCTCTGCACTTGGGATTGAGTTATGTCACTGTAAGGAAAAAGAGATGGTGATAGAGAAGTAAAACAGCATGGGGTGGAATTTGTTGTCACGTCCTGAATAAGCTCTGAGTGTGATTTTCATATCCCTGACAAGAGCCTTTCCTAGTGTCAATTTTCTTCTTCTTCAGTGTTTATCATTGTATATATTGAAAAGTCTACTGAGTTGGCAGTGCTGGTTAATTCAAGATCGAGTGCATTTACATTTCCTGTACTATACTTGTCCCAAATGTGAAAGCCTACAAACTCCTATCTTCATTACACAGTCTTCTTGCCAGCAAGGTAACTGATCCGCTTCTCAAAATCCTAGAATGCTACAGATGCTAATGATGATGCCTTGGAGCCCAAAATAAATGCAACATAAACCCCTGGAAGTGTGCAAGGAAAGCCAGTAGGGACTTCCCATCCTGCCAAGATAGTTCATCACAGACCTGAGCCTAATCAGTTATCAGGATAAGCATAATTCTTAGATGAGCTTGTTGAAGGGAAATAAGTAAATTGGAAGCTATTCAAAGGCAGGAACTATGTTCTCAGCTTGGTAATCCCCCAAAGTAACCTGGTATAATGCTTAGCTGACACTTGTTTCTCAATTAACAGTTAGCTTGTGTTGATTTATCCCTCGGATGTGCTTTTCAAACAATGAATAGGGCATTATTAAGGGGCTACGTGAGCAACAGGGTCATTCAATAATGATTAAACTACCTGTTTAATATAGACAGTATCAACTGACTCTTCCCTAAACAAGATATGAAAGTTTGCAAGCTTTCCCTTCCTCTCACATCATTAGTTGGGTTAGTTACTGTTTTTATGCTGTCAGGCTTTATTTTTTTAATTTTTTATTTAGTAAATATAAATTTTCAAAGTACAGTTAATGGATTACAATGGCTCCCCTCCCCCATAATTTCCCTCCCACTCACACCCCTCCCATCTCCCGCTCCCTCTCCCATTCCATTCACATCAAGATTCATTTTCAATTATCTTTATATACAGAAGATCAATTCAATGTATATTAAGTAAAGATTTCATCAGTTTGCACCCACACAGAAACACAAAGTGAAAAATTACTGTTTCAGTACTAGTTATAGCATTATTTCACATTGGACAACACACTAAGGACAGATCCCACATGAGAAGTAAGTACACAGTGACTCCTGTTGTTGTGCTGTCAGGCTTTATAACATTCACATTTGTTTCTACAGCTGAAATTCCTACAGTTGTTAGATCTTAGATCAGAATTTAAATAAATTCAATAGTAACTTCCTATTTTATTATCATATCTTTTTCTGACATGATAATTAATTTATTCTTAGTTTATCAACATTTCATCAAACAGACTTTTCTCCCAACATGGCTTCAAATGTACTATGTTGGCTGAATTCTTGGATGTTTAGGAAGAACTTTCTGTTACTTTTATATATGAATGACAATTTGGCTGGGTATTACATTCTTGGGTTATGTTTTCATCCCTCCATTGTCTTCTAACATTCAATCTACTATACAGAATATATATGTTCTATATATACTATCTATGCATATATTTCTATATCATATTTATTTTTTAAAGATTTAATTTATTTATTTGACAGGTATAGTTACAGACAGTGAGAAAGAGAGACAGAAAGAAAGGTCTTTCTTCCATTGGTTCACCCCCACAATGGCTGCAATGGCAGGAGCTGTGCCGATCCAAAGCCAGGAGCCAGGTGCTTCTTCCTGGTCTCCCATGCAGGTGCCCAAGTCCTTGGGCCATCCTCCACTATTTTCCAAGGCCACAGCAGAGAGCTGGACAGGAAGAGAAGCAATCAGGACTAGAACCGGTGCCCATATGGGATGCTGGTGCTGCAGGCAGAGGATTAACCAAGTGCACCATGGTGCCGGCCCCTATATTATATTTATTAATACATATTCATGCTATTTGCTGAGTTTTCTACTTTAGTATACCAAAGCTGCTATACCAGCTTTGTCTCTCCATATTGTCTTTCTCTAATTATTTTTTTAAGATTTATTTATTTATTTATTTGAAAGAGTTACACAGAGAGAGGAGAGGTAGAGAGAGGTCTTCCATATGATGGTTCACTCCTCAATTGGCCACAACGGCCGGAGCTGAAGCTAGGAGCCAGGAGCTTATGGGTCTCCCACATGGGTGCAGGGGCCCAAGCACTTGGGCCATCTTGTACTGTTTTCCCAGGCCATAGCAGAGAGCTGGATCAGAAGTGGAGCAGTCGGGTCTCAAACTGGCACCCATATGGGATGCTGGCACTGCAGGCAGCAGCTTTACCAGCTATGCCACAGTGCCGGCCCCAATAATTCAGTTTTAAGCTATGTGTAATCTGCTCATCACTCTACCATATAAATTAGTTCTAGATGCAAGCATTTGGCCTAGCAGTTAAATGCCAACATCCCATAATCAGAATATCTGAACTTAATGCCTGCATCCAGCTCCTGACTTCAGCTTCCTCCTGAGGCAGACCCTAAGAGACAGCAGTGATATCTCTTAGTGAAGTTACTGCCACCCACAAGGAAGACCTCAATTAAGTTCTTGGCTTCAGGCTTCAGGCTTCAGTCTTCAACATGGCCCAGCACCAGAAGCTGCAACTGTTGCAAGCATTTACTGAATGAGACAGCCAATGGGAATTCTATTCCTCTCAAATAAATAAATAAGTTCTATAATAGTGTTGGTTCTGTTTCTTTTTGATGCTTAATTATTCATTTTTATTTATTTGAAAGAGCAACAAAAAGAGAGACAGCAAGTGAGAGGGAGACATCTTCTATCTGCTAGTTTGCTCCCCAAATGCCAGCAAAAGCAGGGACTGGACCAGGCTAAAGCTAGAAGCCTGGAACTACTCCAACCAAGGTTGAACACACGGGTGGCCGGGACTCAAGTACCTGAGTCACTATCTGCTTAGTTTATCAACGTTTGTGTTGATGCATTCACAGGAAGTTGGATCACAAGTGGAGGCAGGACTTGATCTCAGACACTCTGGATATGGGATGTGGGCATCTAAGTGACAGTTTAAGCCACTGGGCCACAATGCCTGCCCCTATTGGTCCTAGTTCTTTAGCTTTATGACTTCCCTTTTCATTTCATTCTGCTATTTGAGAACTTATTATAACTGTGTCCTGTGTTTGCTAAATCCTTACATATACAAAACACTCATGAAAAATTTTGTTGTCCTTTTTGATTATATTTTTTCTAAATTATGTTCTTTCCCAGTCTTTGTTATTTCCTATTTGTTACTACTTATTGATTTATTTGCTATTTCATGCCTACACAGCCATCACATAGCCACATCTCTTTTCATGCTAATTAACATGAGTTTCATACAGATTTTCTGTTTTGCTAATGCGGGTGGATTTTCTTTACTGCTTTTGCATCTTATCTAGAACTTATTTCATTTGTTTCCAAGATGCCATTTTATGTATTTTTTAATTCAAAACATCTATTTACTTACTGGAAATGGTCAAAGCAGGAAAGGCAGTAATGCATTTTGTTTTTTAAATAATTGTGGTCTTCTACTCATAAGCTCCATTACATCAAAAGAACAAGGTGGGCTTAACATCTCACTTAAGGTCATTCAGCATTATCAGTTTTCAAAGAAATAAATCAATCTGCCTTAACAAACTGCAATCATGCTAATGAAATTTGAATCTTCTTTAAGGGTCATGGCTAAAATCCAAACTGCAGAACAATGTTCTGAAAACCTGGAATATAAAATGTTGAGTTCCATTTAACTATTCAGTGTCTTCATCATCATCTCCAGTGTCATCAAACTGGATTTCACCACCATCTCCAGGACCAAATGTATCAGTTTCATTGATTTTCGCATGCTCTGGAAGCTTGCCATATGCCTTCAGACTTCCAGCTTCATCTGCATTGTATTTTAAAGTTACGTTAGCTTTGTTATCCTGATAGTCTTGAAGACCAACCTTGTTAATGTCTGAGATATTTATCCAAACCTTTTTTCTCAATTTCTCTCTGATGTGACACAACCTCTTTACACCATCAAAACACATTTCTTCTAATCGTCCATTTCCCAGCATTTTGATTACTTGAACACAATCTTATCCATCCTCTTTGAATACCAGCTCTCTTTTTTCAGATTCATTCTCGCTCTTCTCTCTGTGCCTGTTTTTATCTCCTTTACCTTCTTTACCTTCATTCTTCGGTTTGGCGGTGACAGTGGCCTCATAGTGTTTCTAATTTCCTTCTGGACAGCTGTGGTGGTGGTGGTGGCAGCAGCGATGACTTCTCCGAGGGCCATGAGGAATGGCCAACAGGAGGGAGCACGTGGATGAGGCAAGCGCTGGGACCAAGCAGCATGCACGGGAGTCTCGCGGCCGAGTTCTTCCCAGATCCTTATTTTATGTATTTTACTATCTCTGAAATTTTTATGCACATTGCAGTTTAACTGGCCGAACTTTTTCATTATTTTATTTTATTTTTTCCTTTGGGCTGCAGTATGAAAATACAAATCTACTTTCCATAGACTTCCAACTCCAAAACCACCTCTCATGCTCACTTATCCTATTCAATAGAGAAAATCAGGTCCATCAAATGTCCTCAACAAACTCACAAAACTCAGAATTCCCAGATCCTTCCCTCTGGCTACAATAGACAAGGGATGCCTCCTACCTCAGGCTATTCCCCTCCACTGTTTTCTGAATCCTGCCTTTAACATTCACAGGTCTTCACACTCTTGCCTTTCTACTGATGTCTTCCCATCAAGTTTTATGTCAGCTCCGGCTCAACCTACATCACTGTTTAAGAATAAATAAGTAGGCCGGCGCCGCGGCTCACTAGGCTAATCCTCCGCCTAGCGGCGCCGGCACACCGGGTTCTAGTCCCGGTCGGGGCTCCGGATTCTGTCCCGGTTGCCCCTCTTCCAGGCCAGCCCTCTGCTGTGGCCAGGGAGTGCAGTGGAGGATGGCCCAGGTGCTTGGGCCCTGCACCCCATGGGAGACCAGGAAAAGCACCTGGCTCCTGGCTCCTGCCATCGGATCAGCGCGGTGCGCCGGCCGCAGCGCACCGGCCGCGGCGGCCATTGGAGGGTGAACCAACGGCAAAAAGGAAGACCTTTCTCTCTGTCTCTCTCTCTCTCACTGTCCACTCTGCCTGTCAAAAAATAAAAAAAAATAAAAAAAATAAAAAAAAGAATAAATAAGTAAACTCCTTTACTGTTAAATTAATTTTTCTCCTTCAAAACCAGACTTCATTTGCTCAACTCTGACTCTGACTTTCTTCTTCTTCTTCTTCTTTTTTTTTTTTTTTTGACAGGCAGAGTTAGATAGTGAGAGAGAGAGACAGAGAGAAAGGTCTTCCTTCCATTGGTTCAACCCACAAATGGCCGTCATGGCCGGCCAGTGTGTTGCGCTCATCCGAAGCCAGGAGCCAGGTGCTTCTCCTGGTCTACCATGCGGGTGCAGGGCCCAAGCACTTGGGCCATCCTCCACTGCCTTCCCAGGCCACAGCAGAGAGCTGGACTGGAAGAAGAGCAACCGGGACAGAATCCGGCGCCCCAACCAGTACTAGAACCCAGGGTGCCGGCGCTGCAGGCGGAGGATTAGCCAAGTGAGCCGCGGCACTGTCCTCAACTCTATAAAGAGTTTTTTTTTAAAGTACCTAGTCTCAGGTATTTTGTTATAATAGCAGAAAATGGACTGAACCAGAAAATTCACATCAAGAAGTAGAGTTGCTGGTATACAAATACTTCAAAATGCAAAAGCAGCTTTGGAACTGTGTAGTGTGCAGTGGATGGGAGAGTTCTGAAGTAAATTTTGGAAAATGCTTGTATTGCCATGAATGAAGCATTAAGGGTGATTTTAGTTCATAAGAAGAGAAATCTAGACAAAGTCTGGAACTTCTCAGAGATTACCTAAATGGTTAGGACCAGCATGTGGATAGAAATGTACACTGGAGGGCCGGCGCCTCGGCTCACTAGGCTAATCCTCCGCCTTGCGGCGCCGGCACATCGGGTTCTAGTCCCGGTCGGATTCTGTCCCAGTTGCCCCTCTTCCAGGCCAGCTCTCTGCTGTGGCCAGGGAGTGCAGTGGAGGATGGCCCAAGTCCTTGGGCCCTGCACCCCATGGAAGACCAGGAGGAGTACCTGGCTCTTGCCATCGGATCAGCACGGTGCACCGGCTGCAGCGTGCCGGCCGCGGCGGCCACTGGAGGGTGAACCAACAGCAAAGGAAGACCATTCTCTCTGTCTCTCTCTCTCACTGTCCACTCTGCCTGTCAAAAAAAAAAAATGATTTACAGATAGAACCTATTCTTAAAAGGAAAACAAAATGGAAAGATTTAGGAAATTCTCGGCCTTGCCATGTTGTTGGCAGTAGAGGGATGAATGTGGGTCCCCAGGTGGATTTATTCCAGCAACAGAGAAGAATTTAAAGCAGAGACATAGATGGAGTGCAAGAATGGGAGCAGGATTTATTTAAAGTGGTGGAGATACTACATACGCGGAAGTGAATGCAGCAACCTCATGAAAGAGAACCACCCCCACCGCAGTTCACTGGCTCTTTTTATTGGTCAGAGAGTGGTGCTCTAACTGAAAATAGATGTGGGGTGAGGTCCGGGTGGGGTTCAGTGCACGTGGTGATCTCTGAGAAGGTTTCATGGCATCTCCACGTGGAGTTCAGCATACACGTGTTCATCGTGGTGTCTTTGGCACAATGGAGGAGGCTCAGGTGCATCACGGGAAATTGGCTGTGCTAAATTGGCACTGTAGGGATGGAGTTTTAATGGTGCATGGCTAAGGCACAGAGACTGCTGTCAAGCTCTCAACTCCACTGTTCAATAACTAGCTCTCTACCTGGCTTATGTCAGCCATATGGTGGAGAATGAAAGCCTTTCCAGGAGAGGAAATCAAGGGTGTGGCAGAGCAGCAACCCTTAGCTAAAGAGCTTAGTACTAACAGAAGGGATCATCAAAACAATGGGAGAAAGACCTCAAAGGAATTTCACAGATCTTCCAAGCTGCCCCTCCCACCACAGACCCAGAACTCTAGAAATGAAGAATGGGAACCAGCCTGGGGTGCCTTCCAAGGGTTTGCTGCTCAGCGCTGTCTGGCACACCAATCTGCATTCCAATGCCATTCACTTTGGCCATCCTAACTGTGGTTCAAGCAGGCCCAGGTGGGTATTGTTCAACCCACTGCTTCCGGGGACAAAAGCCATAAATCTTGGCAGCGTCTACATGGTGCTAATTCTGCAGGCACACAGAATCTAAGAGCCATGGAGGAATGGAAGCTTCTATCTGGATTTCAAAGGATGTCTCAGACACGCTGGATATCCAGGTAGAAACTTCCTGAATGGGCAGAGCTACCATAGACAGCCCCCAATAGAGCAACGATGAACAGAAATATGGGGTCAGAACTGTCTGTCGCAATACCTTGTGGAGCCAGAAGGGCAGGACCACCACTGCAGAACTACCCGCCTGCAACACAGGACTTCAGCCTATGAAAACTGAAGCATGGGCTGAGTCCAGAAAAGCCATGTGGGTAGGGCTGACCAATGTGTCCAGGAAGGGGGGCATGGAGTCAGGGAAGATTATTCTGTAGGTTTGAGATTTTGTGATTTTTCCCTGTTGCATTTCAGACTTTCGTATGGCCTGATATGACTTTCTTCATGCCTATTACCAGTTTTACTGCAATCATCTCCAACTTTCTGTCCAATGCAATTTCACTAAATTTAAAATCTGATCATGCCACATCCCGTGCCCCTTAAAATCTTTCATTAATTGGCCATGGTATATGGAATAGCCTCTACACACCTCAACCTAACATAAATGTACCTTCATGATCATGGTCTCTGAATACTTCACATTCCTCTCATGCCTCACATTACAATCCAGTCAAGCTGAGATATTTACAATTCAATAAAAATAACCAGATTTCCATACATTATTCAATTTACCTTGATCATTCTTGCTCCTCTCTTTGGCCTAACTAGCTCCTAATCATCTTTCCCCTGTCCACATGGAAGTTCCTTCTTCCAGAAAGCCTCCTTAAATTCTCAGTTTCAAGTTAGGTGTTCCCCTCCAAGTACTCTCACAGAACTCGACTATCCCTTAATACATTTTGCTATAGCATAATTGCTTTTTCATTTCTCTACAGGCTAAACGTTAAGCACCATGAGAACAAGTGTGCTGCATTTTTTTGTTCACAATTCCCAACCTCTAGAAAGAATATATCTTGAATGACAACATGTTCTGAATGATTGAATCCAGACCTCAGGGGAAGAATTTAGTTTTGCAATAAAGAGAAGCAAACATATAAACATTTAACTAAAAACACCTCTTTCTTGAGGATGAAGGAAAGGATAAAAGAATATATGCCTTGCTTTTGTTAGCTCTTAGCAAAAAATATTATATTTAATCATCTGACACAACCAATATTTGACCAATTTGCTGGTTCAACTTCCAGCTCCTCCACTTCCAATCTAGCTTCCTGTTAATGCATCCTAAAAAACAGTAGATGATGGCTTAAGTACTTGGGTCCTTGTCATACACCTGGGAGATGAAGATGGAATTCTGGGCTCCTAGCTTCAGCCTGGCCCAATCCTGGTTGCTCTAGGCTTTCAAGGTATGAAATAGCAAATGGAAAAATCTCTTTCTCTCTCCTCCCCCACCCTCAGTTGCTTGGCTTTTCAAATAAATATAAATAAACATTTTAAGAATTATTTTATAAAAAATGAATATTTATCTTTTTTAAAAAAGATAGAGAGAGAGACATCTTCCATCCACTGGTTCACTCCCAAGATGGTTGCAACAGCCGAGACTGGGCCAGGCCAAAACCAGGAGCCAGAAGCTTATTCTAGTTCTCCCATATGTGGAGCAGGGGCCTAAGCACTCAGGCCATCTTCTGCTGCTTTTTCCCAGGCCATTAGCAGGGAGTTGGATCAGAAATGGAACAGCCAGGACAAGAACTGATGCCTATATAGGATTCCAGCATTGCTAGGGGTGGCTTTACCCACAATGCTGCAATGCCAGCCCCTCATTTTTATTTTTTAAACAATTTTTGTTTTATTTTATCATTCATTTTTTATTATATCTAAGAAAGGATGCATCTTTGGAAGCAAGAACAGTAACTGGTTAACATACAAACTGCTCATAGACACTTCATATGCCAACCAGTGTTTAATAATTACTTGTAAAGATGTTCATGGTGACAGAAATGCAAAAATTTAGTTCCTTTACACGAATAAATAAATTCAGATTCTTTATTAAAACTCATTTTAATAACATGTCTTCTTTTTAAGGTTGGTATGCTGCTACCCTATATATTAATAAATTCAAGAAATTCATAAAGAATCTAATATATATTTTGTTTCCTATTTTGCCTCAAAAGAGATCACTAAATTTGATGAAAACTAGAGCTAATCTTTATTTCCTAGCACCCAAGAAAATTTCATGAAGTTATGTATTATTAACCTTAAATTTGCTTTATATCATCTCTTATTGTTAACACAGTTACCTTTTATACAGGTAGCTTCTGTATATTATAAAATAAACTAAAGCACTGAAAAAAAATGCTACCTGGATATCAGGTAGCAGCAAAATCAGGCAACAGCCAAGCTGGTTCATTCATATTCCAAAAGTTCCTTTTCATCCACCAGTGGTTTTCTGCAGACATAATCTTGCACATCAGTTTCATGCTAAATTGACATAATTCCAACACTACTGGTCAGTTTTGTCAATGGTATGGGATAAAATCCAGTCCTTTGGCAACTGATTGACTGGCTTGTTAACATTTTGCGTGGTTGTGCTATTTCAGTGTGACATAGCATTAGTCTATGATCAGGGCAAGCCTAGAAAGAATTTATTTGCTCTAAGGACTGAGCAATTTTCACCCACAACAACAAATTATTATTATGGAAACTTTCTTCTTATAGTCTTCTGCCAGGCAGTTTGAGTTCTTCGACTAAATTATCACATTATATATTTAGCTCAGAATGGTAGCTTATGAAACAGAGGTCTTTTCTGTCTTTGCCTGCTTTTGATTGGTGTGCAGTATGCAAGCACTCAGAAAACATTTGTTGAATTAATCAATGAAAAAAAGTATTGGCTGGTGCCATGGCTCGCTAGGCTAATCCTCCTCCTGCGGTCCCAGCACCCTGAGTTCTAGTCCCGATTGGGGCACCAGATTCTGTCCTGGTTGCTCCTCTTGCAGTCCAGCTCTCTACTGTGGCCTGGGAAGGCAGTGGAGGATGGCCCAAGTGCTTGGGCCCTGCACCCGCATGGCAGACCAGGAGAAGCACCTGGCTCCTGGCTTCGCATTGGTGCATCGTGTCAGCCGCAGCACACTGGCTGTAGCGGCCATTTGGGGGGTGAGCCAACAGAAGGAAGACCTTTCTCTCTGTCTGTCTCTCTCACTGTCTAACTCTGCCTGGAAAGAAAGAGAGAAAGAGAGAGAGAAAGAGAGAAAGAAAGAAAGAGAGAAAGAGAGAGAGAGAGAGAAAGGAAGGAAGGAAGGAAGGAAGGAAGGAAGGAAGGAAGGAAGGAAGGAAGGAAGGAAGGAAGGAAGGAAGGAAGGAAGGAAGGAAGGAGAGGGGAGAAAGAAAGAAAGAAAGAGAAAGAGAGAGAGAGAAAGAAAGAGAGAGAGAGAGAGAAAGAAAGAAAAAGAGAGAGAGAGAAAGAAAGAAAAAGAGAGAGAGAGAGAGAGAGAGAAAGAAAGAAAGAAAGAAAGAAAGAAAGAAAGAAAGAAAGAAAGAAAGAAAGAAAGAAAGAAAGAAAGAAAGAAAGAAAGAAAGAAAAAGAAAGTATCAGCCAGCGTTGTGGTGCAGCAGGTTAAGCCGCTGCCTGAGATGCCAGCATTCCATATGAGCACCAGTTCTAGTTGATGCTCTGCTTCCAGTACAGCCGCCTGCTAGTGCCTAAGATGGCCCAAGCTGGGTCCTTGAACCCTGTGTGAGACCTGGTTAGAGTTCCTGGCTCTTAACTTCAACTTGGTCCAGCTCCAGAGATTGTGGCCATTTGGGAAGTGAACCAGTGGATGGAAGATATCTGTGTATTTCCTTCTCTCAGTCACTGTGTCTTTCAAGTAAAAAGTCTTAAAACAAAGATTTACAAAAGAGAACTCTTAAAAAATTTAAAAATATTAAAAAAAATTTTTAAAAAGAAAAAAGTATCAGCAGTTTCCCATCTTATCCAGACAAAACATTTTCTCTATAGAAAATCTGACCAGGGCCGTCACTGTGGTGCAGCAGGTTAATGCCCTGGCCTGAAGTGCCGGCATCCCATATGAGCACCAGTTCTAGTCCTGGCTACTCCTCTTCTGATCCAGCTCTCTGCTGTGGCCTGGGAAAGCAGTAGAAGACGGCCCAAGTGCTTGGGCCCCTGTACCCACGTGGAGATCCGGAAGAAACTCCTGGCTCCTGGCTCCTGGCTTCTGATCGGCAGAGCTCTAGTCATTGCGGCCATCTAGGGGGTGAACCAGCGGATGGAAAATATCTCTCTCTGTCTCTATCTCTCTCTGTAACTCTGTCTTTCAAATAAATAAAATAAATGTTTAAAAAAAAATAAAATCTGACCAGGTACATTTAATGTGACAGGATCTCCCAACATAAAGGCTTTAGTTTTTAGGACTGATAAAAGCACTTTTAGCTTCTATACTGATTTGAGTTCAAGACAGTGGTTTCCAAACCTTGACAAGCATCAGAATCACCTGGAAGACTAGTTAGAAAGATTTTTTGAGCCCCAGAACTAGAGTTTCTGTTCAGTAGGCATCTGAACATTTCTTTTTTTTTTTTTTTTAAGATTTATTTATTTGAGAGGTAGAGTTAGAGATAGAGAAAAAAGTCTTTCACCCATTGGTTCACTCCCTAAATGTTTGCAATGTCTGGAGCTGGGTCAGTCCAAAGTCAGGAACCAGGAGCTTCTTCCGAATCTCCCATATGGGTGCAGGGGCCCAAGCATTTGGACCATTTTCTACTGCTTTCCCAGGCCATAGCAGGATCAGAAGAGAAGCAGCCAGCACTAGAACCAGAGCGCAAATGGGATGCCAGCACAGCAGACAAAGTCTTAGCCCACCACACCACAACATAGGCCCCCAAGAATCTGCATTTCTAACAAGTTCTTAAGAAAGTTGATATGATTGGTCCAAAATACTTTGAAAACTGTGAATCAAGGTAACCAGACTACTTAAGAAGAATCATCTTTATTTGTTGATATGTGCTGCAAAAAAAATCATGCTTATAAGCAGTAGATTTCTTGCACAAGCAGCACAATTTATCAGCTCTCTGGAAATTACATTGTCTCTATTATCCCATATGCAAGCCAGCTAACAATGTCATTTTACTTCAAGTAGAACTGTCTATAAGGTGGTAAGAAGAAATTCTCCAAGTATCTCATTCTTTTGATATTACAAGATTGTCCAAAAATTACTAGCTTTAATTTGCTTTTCTAGGCATGATTTCTTTTTTTTTTTTTAAGATTTATTTATTTATTTGAAAGGCAGAATTACAGAGGGGCAAAGAGAGAGAAAGAGAGAGGTCTTCCATCTGCTGGTTCACTACCCAGATGGCCACACAGCCAGAGCTGCACTGATCCGAAGCCAGGAGTCACGAACTTCTTTCAGGTCTCCCATGTGGGTGCAGGCACAGGGGCCCAAGGACTTGGGCCTTCTTCTACTGCTTTCCCAGGCCATAGCAGAGCACTGGATCGGAAGTGGAGCAGCCAGGACTCGAACCAGTGCTCATATGGGATGCCGGCACTGCAGGCGGTGGCTTTACCTGCTAAGCCACAACACCGGTCATAGGAATGATTTCATATACTAGGTTTAGATGCCCTCCACATTTCAAGGCTATCTAGATAACTTTTGTCATGGAAAGCATTAGAAAACTAGTTGCTCTTCAACAAGCTGAGGTATGTACGGCAGGTACATTTATAGTAAACACCACCAAATAGTAATAACAAGATATATTTCACAAAATTTTGGTGCATTGACAAAAACTAGATTACAGGGATAGTGTTAAAGTTTCTAGCTTCATCTGTGGAGCCTAGTCAGTGGGACATAGTACTCCTTGTTAAGGATTTTGCAAACTCCTTATAAAGGCTAAATAACATTCATCATTTAGTAAACACATTTCCTTTTGCAGGTTTTGGAAGCATAAGCCTATTAATGCTTTTTAAACTAAAGAAGTGTTAAATGGCTGCTCTAGTGAGAATTCTAAAAAATAATTAAAGGACAAAAGTCCAGTAAATTTACTAATCCATACACCTTTATCTGAAACATAGTACTTTCTTTTGAAGCCTTATGTATCTCAATAGACAAGTGAAGTACAGAATTGTACATTTAGTGTGGTTAGTGAATCAACAGGGTCTCCAACGTGAGTGCAAGTTGCAGGGGAGGAGAATGCCTGAAGGAAGAAGTTCATTTTGCTTTGTTCCCCCAAAAATTACCAGGAAGGGCCACAGCTCTGCATTAACTACACCAGCACTTGCTCAGAAGAGTCCTGTCCCCTCCCACCAAGGAGGAAGTGCTGAGCAAGAAATGATTTACTTCAGACACTGCCAAGGCCAAGCATCTAAAGACTGGTTCAGGTTGCACATCCAGCAAGGAAGCAGGCTTGGGGCAAGTGCAAGCATCTTAGGAAAGCACAGGAAGGCTTTTTGACAGCCTCAGTAGGGGATTTTCTCAAAAAGATTTGGAAGATGCCAAGTTAATCTTGAGGCTTCTTGCCTCACCTCCTTTTATGTCCTTCCCTGCGCAGTTCTTGTATAAACTTGTCCTCAGGATGTCTTTCCGCCTCCTATAAACTCCCACCTCTGGGTAGTCTTGGCACCTCTACCTTACCCTGAGGCTCTTGAATTACTTGCCCATTTCCACATTTCTGTGCTTAAAAACCTCCCTTCAAGGCAGGATGAAAGATATACTACATTCTCCTCCCTGAGTCAGACGGAGATAGTAGCCATTTCTAGGCCAAATGGCCTTTCACTTGGGCCCTACCCCTTATCCCAGAAGACCTTCCTCCCCTCTGAAATCAACTACCTTGACAATTGGTCCCCTAGCGATGGCCAAGTAAGAGACTCGATCTTTTGAAGAACCAGTTTCAAGACCATTTTTATTTGGAGCAAAACTCTGAACTAAGCAGAGGGGTGGCAGTGTGGATATATCCAGGATACCATGCTGTGAGTTGTCCCTCTCCAGGTGCTGCTGGTTACCAAAATCTATCTTGGCCTGATCAAGCTGATAGAGCAAAACCATAAACCAGGGAGCTTAAACAAAACACATTTATTTCCCATTTTTTGGAATACGGATAGGCTGAGAATTTTCCAAGTCTTCAAGTTCTGGTCCTAGCCTTACTTAACAATTCTTTGTTTAATTCCTCTCTCTCATCTCACAGTTTATAAGAACTCAGGAGGAATCAAACCACTTCTTCAATACTTTGCTTAGTAATCTCCTCATTGTTTGTAACTTCAACACTCCACAAAAACTAGATCATAAAATCAAAATGCAGCCAAATCATTTGCCAAATTATAACAAGGATTGCCTTTCCTCCAGGTCCCACTAACATATCCCTCACTTTTATCTGACACTTCACCATATTTGACCTTTAGTACATATTTATACTAACATTCTGTTCATGATTATTTATGTATTTTCTAAAAAAAAAAAAAAAACCACTTTATTTCTAGCTCACCTCTTTTCTTTCTCAACCCTCACCAGAACTGCCCTGATCCTAGCACACACCTCAAAACCATCCTGTACTTCCAAGCAGCATCTCGTACTTTGCCTTCCAAGCACCAGAATCTCTCCTTCCCAGCAAAGCCCCATCAGCTAGATTGGGGTTTTACTTTACTTTGTTCTTTTTGCCACAGTTCCTGAATAACAAAAAGTTGTTCACTTACCACATGAAAATACACTTGTCCTTTCCTATCCAACCTAAATACTCTCTCTCTCTCTCTTTTTTTTTTTTTTTTTTTTGACAGGCAGAGTGGACAGTGAGAGAGAGAGAGAGAGAGAAAGGTCTTCCTTTTGCCGTTGGCTCACCCTCCAATGGCCGCTGCGGCCACTGGATCCGAAGCCAGGAGCCAGGTACTTCTCCTGGTCTCCCATGGGGTGCAGGGCCCAAGCACTTGGGCCATCCTCCACTGCACTCCCTGGCCACAGCAGAGAGCTGGCCTGGAAGAGGGGCAACCGGGACAGAATCCAGCACCCCGACCAGGACTAGAACACGGTGTGCCGGCACCGTGGCTCTTCTGCCTTTACCTTAATTCATTAGTTTGATATTTTACTTATGTCACCTCATGGTTTCTCCTTTTTCTTTCTATTGGTTCTCAGCCTGCTTTTCAGGATCCCTTTTCTTGTTTGCCTCTTAAATGCTGTATTCCCAGGTGGTCTTTCTTGGCTCTTATATCTGTGTGTTTTCACTCTAAAACAAATGCATCTTTCCTTTTGGGAATGAATAATAAGAAAAAAAGCTATTGAGCCTCTTAAGAGCACCCATTTATTAAATATTTTTAAAAGACCCCATCATATGCTAGGCATTGTTTTAGTTGCTAGAGATACACAAAAGAACAAAACAGACAAAATCCCTATTATCATGAAGAAGACAGACAATAATTAAGTTTAAAGAAATATATGGTGGGGCCGGCACTGTGGCATAGTGGGTATAGCCGCTGCCTGCAGTGCTGGCATCCCGTTTGGGTGCTGGTTCGAATCCTGGCTGCTCCACTTCTGATCCAGCTCTCTGCTGTGGCCTGGAAAAGCAGTAGAAGATAGCCCAAGTCCTTGAGCCCCTGCACCCACATGGGAGACCTGAAAGAAGCTCCTGGCTCCTGGATTCAGATTGGCCCAGCTCCAGCCGTTATGGCCATTTGGGGAGTGAATCATTGGATAGAAGACCTCTCTTTCCCTCTCTCTCTCTCTCTCTCTCTCTCTCTCTCTCTGCCTCTCCTTCTCTCTGTGTAACTCTGACTTCCAAATAAATAAATAAATCTTTTTTTTTTTTCTAAAAAAGAAATATATGGGGCTGCATTTGGTTCTAATCCAGCTTTTCAACTAATTTGCCCCCTAGATGATGGCTCAAATACTAGAATCCCTGACACCCACATGAAAGACCCAGATTGAATTCCAGGCTTCTGGCTTTGACCTGGACCAGCTCTGGTTGTTGTGGGCATTTGGAGAGTAAACCAATAGGAGAAAGATCAGTCTGTCTCTGTCTATTTGACCCTCAAATAAAATGACTAAATAAATGATGTTTAAATATAAAATATAAAGATATATGTCCATGATTTCAAGTAGTGATAATTGCCATGAAAAAACACAGCCAGCTAGGAGACTGATAGGGAAGACAGACCTGTCTGAGATGTGATATTTGACCAGATGTTATTTAAAGCCATGACTCTGCATTACATCACCTAGGGAGGAGAGGAAACAGAGAAGAAAAACCTGAGGACTCAGTTCTGGAGTATTTCATCCTTTCAATTTCAGTAGAATATAAAAACCCAGGGAAGGAGAATAAGAATGAGGCAGCTAATGAGGCATGAAGAAAACCAGAAAACCATGAGGTTCTGAAAGCCAACAATAACAATAACCAAAAAAGAGTGTTTCAAGAAGATGGAGTTAGCAACTGTGTCAGATGCTGCTGAGTAAGATGGAGATTAGTATTATTCATTGAATTTAGCAAGAAAGAGATCTTTGCTAACTAAAGACTGGTTTCAGTGGAATCAGGGTGGAAGAACCTGGTTGGAGTATGTTCCAGAAATAAGAGGAGATGAGAGAGTGAAAAGGATAAACACAGAAAATTATTCCCAAGAAAATGTTTACAAAACAGAGCCAGAAACTTGAGAAACAGGGAGTCAGATTGGGATTCTGGGGTCAAGAGAGACCTTTTTCACCATTTGGTCTTTTTCAGAGAGACCTTTTTCAGATGAGATGTAACATGACAGGATGGGGATGGATATGATGAATAAAGAAGAGAAAACCGATGCAGAAGAGAAAGGGGATGGTTGCAGTAGCCAAGTCCTTGAGTAGAAGGGGAGACAAGATCCAGAACACAACTGGAATGAGGCAATGGCTAACAGAGTGTACCTATTGCCACAGGAATAAAAAGTAGAGCATGTAGGTACCAATGCCAGGTAGCTAGTTGATTTGATGATGAGAAACTCAGATAGTCATCTTGTGATTACTTCTATTTTCTCAGTTAATTAAATGCAAAACTCATCACTTTATGTAAGAAAAGCATTGTAATAAGTTTGAAAAGAGGAAAAGTGGGAGCTATAAACCTGTCATTCTTCCATGGAAGTTTCACTTAAGGCATATAGTCATAGAATTAAAGTGGAACCAGACTGTCCAGTTGGATGTTTTCCTCCAGCTGCACCTCAAATTAAGAACTTTTGCTCTTTCTCCAAGTGACTTAATCCAAATCCATGATTTAGTCAACATTTTTATCTTATGATTCCCAAATCTCCAGCTTAAAACTTTTTTGAAATTGCAAATTCATAATGTCTAAAAGATTTCTCAATTTAGAATCTCCTCCTATAAGATCTAATGATGTCAACATTCATGTAATACCTAAAGAAAGAAGTGAAAGTGCTGTTGTATTTCTTCCTTGTTCATTCCAACATAACTTCCAATCAGAATCAAACCTTGTAGAACCTACCTTCTGTACATCTTGCCTAACTGAGCCTTCTTTGATCATTTGCCTAAACTCAGTACTTTATCACTTTTCTCCTGGATTCCTAGAACAATCCTCTGTTTTGATGGTGTCACTCTATCCCTATTTCAATCTTCAATGCCACTTCTAAGCTTCTCTTTGGAAAATGAAAATTTCATCAACCACAAACTCCCACTTAAAATATTCCAAAAGTTATCTTTACAGACAGAAGATCAACTCTATATTAAATAAAGATTTCAACAGTTTGCATCCACACAGACACACAAAGTATAAAGTACTGTTGAAGACTAGTTTTACTGGTAATTCTCATAGTACAACACATTAAGGACAGAGGTCCTACATGGGGAGCAGGTGCACAGTGACTCCTGTTGTTGATTTAACAACTGACACTCTTATTTATGACGCCAGTGATCACTCGAGGCCCTTGTCATGAGCTGTCAAAGCTATGGAAGCCTCTTGAATTCACAAACTCCGACATTATTTTGACAGGACCATAAGCAAAGTGGAAGTTCTCTCCTCCCTTCAGAGAAAGGTACCTACTTTTTTGATGGCCCCTTCTTTCCACTGGGATTTCACTCATAAAGATCTTTCATGTAGGTCATTTTTTGCCACAGTGTCTTAGCTTTTCTTGCCTGAAATGTTTTCATGGGCTTTTTAGCCAGATCCAAAGGCCTTAAGGGCTGATTCTGAGGCCAGAGTGCTGTTTAGGGCATTTGTCATTCTATGAGTCTGCTGTGTGGCCTGCTTCCCATGTTGGATCATTCTCTCCTTTTTAATTCTATCAATTATTATTAGCAGACACTTGGCCTTATTTATGTGATCTCTTTGACAATCCTATCTTTATGATCAGTTATGAACTGAAACTGATCTCTTTAACTAGTAAGATGGCATTAGTATCTGCCAACTTAATGGGATTTGGAGTCCCATGGCAAGTTTTTAGCTTTACCCTTAGGGGTAAGTCTGAGGGAACATGTGCCCAACTGTACATCTCCTCCATCTCCTAGTCTCATTCTTATTTTTAACAGGGATCAATTTTCAGTTGTATTTAAACACCTAAGAACAATTGTGTGTAAAGTAAAGAGTTCAATGAATGGTATTCATTAGAACAAGAAAATACTAAAAAGAATAAAATAGTCGGCTGTTCCTCGACAGTCAGGACAAGGGATGATCAAGTCATTGCTTCTCATAGTGTCAGTTTCACTTCTACAGGTTTCTTTTTAGGTGTTCAGTTAGTTGTCACAGATCAGGGAGAACATATGATATCTGTCCCTTTGGGACTGGCTTATTTCACTCAGCATGGTGTTTTCCAGATTCCTCCATTTTGTTGCAAATGACCAGATTTCTTTTTTTTTTTTAACCACTGTGTAGTATTTCATAGAGTACATATCTCTAATTTCTTTATCCAGTCTTCCATTGATGGGCATTTAGGCTGATTCCATGTCTTAGCTATTGTGAATTGAGCTGCAATAAACATTAATGTGCAGACAGCTTGTTTGTTTGCCAATTTAATTTCCTTTGGATAAATTCCAAGGAGTAGGATGGCTGGGTCATATGGTAGGGCTATATTCAGATTTCTGAGGTTCTTCAAACTGTCTTCCCTAGTGGCTTTACCAGTTTGCATTCCCACCAACAGTGAATCAATGTGTCTTTTTCCCCACATCCTCACCAGCATTTGTTGTTTGTTGATTTCTGTATGAAAGCCATTCTAACCAGGGTGAGATGAAACCTCATTGTGGTTTTGATTTGTGTTTCCCTGATGGCTAGTGATCCTGAACATTTTTTCATGTGTCTGTTGGCCATTTGGATTTCCTCTTTTGAAAAACGTCTATTTAGGTTCTTGGCCCATCTCTTAAGTGGGTTGTTTGTTCTGTTGTTGTGGAGTTTCTTGATCTCTTTGTAGTTTCTGGTTATTAATCCTTTATCAGTCTTGACTCTCCTAGCAAAATTACTCTTAACAATGTCACAGATATCTTTTACACAGTCATAAACAATGGTCAATCCTTAGTCCTCATTTTATTGAACTTGCGCAGGTGCAGCATGTGATATAATCCCTTCCTTCTTGAAGCTCTTTCATCTCTTTGCTTCTAGATATCACCTTTCTTCATTCTCAAGTCTTACTGACAGCTACTACTCCATCACCTTTGCTGTTTGTCCTCATCAGCCTAAGCTCTATAACCTGCAGGTTGGGGCAATATTGTGGCACAGCATGTTAAGCTGCCACTTACAACACCATTGTCCCATAGATGAGAACCAGTTCGAGTATTGGCTGCCCTGCCTCTGATCTAGTTTTCTGCTAATGTGCCTCAGGAAGCAGCAGAAGATGAGTCACATACTTGTGTCTCAATCACCCATGTGCGAGACCAGGATGGAGTTCCCAGTTCCCGACTTTGACCTGGCCCAGACCCAGTTGTTCTGGCCATTTGGTGAGTGAATCACCAGATAGAAAATCTATGTCTCCCTCTCTCTGTCACTCTTTCAACTAAATATTTTTTAAAATAATAAATAAAACCTGGAGAACTCCTTTGTATGCTCCATTTACTCACTTTCTATGTGATCTCATCAAATTTCATAATTTTAAATGCTATCTATCAGAATGGCGCCCAAATACATAGTCCTATTCCAAACATCTAATCAGAACTCTAGACTAGAATACCCAGTTGCCTACTTAACATATGCAGTAGGATATCTAATAGGCAGATTATTCAACTCCTTCAGCACTATATCAGTAAATGGCAACATCATTCTTGCAGTTGCTCAAGTCAAAAAGCTTGGAGTCACACTGTACTCCTCTCTCTCTCACACCTCATAATCCTTCAGCAAATCTCATTAGAAATGCTTTCAGAAACTATCTGGAATTCAATCACTTCTTAAAAACTACCCATTCTCTCTTAGATTATTACAGTACCCTTCCAACAGCCTCTTAGCTTCCATTTTGTCTCCCTTCAAACAACAGGATTCCTTGAAAACAAGGTGTATCTTGTCCTTTCTCTGCTCAGAATCCCCAAATTATGTGCATCTTAGAGGCATGACAATTATTTACAAGACTGCATATAATCTAGTCCCTCACAACATTCCTAAACAAATCTCCAACTACCAAATCCTGCTCAAGCTACACTGGCCAAGCATGGTCCTACTTCAGGCCCTTTATACCCAATACTTTCTCTTCCTATAATTTCTTCCCTGTGAAAATCCATATGTTCAGCCCTTTACCTCCTCCACATCTCTGCTACTCTCTCAAAGACATCTGATCTAACTATTTTCCATTGTACTTATCACTTTCTCCCATGTTATTTACTGGTTTATTGATTGTCTCTGTATTATTTCCTTAGACTGTAAGCTCTATCAAAACAAGTACTTTATTTTATTTATATTATTCACTGTTATATACTCAACACTAGAATAATGTCAAACTTTTAGGAGATGTTGGCGATGTTCCATAATCAAATGTATTTAAACACTAGCTGGGTTATTTCATGTCTGTCTCACTAGAATCTATGCTATTTTAAAATAAGGACTACATCTTGTTCAATTTTAAATCCACTTTGCCTATTACTAGCTCTAGTAAGTAGGTATTCAATCTGTTCATGGTTAAATGTAGAAATGAGCATTCAACACAAGTGCAAACATGAGGATGCCTAATAGTCCTCAGGAAAGACAGTTAACAAAAACTGTATCTGCAAAGAAAAAGTATTCTCAAGAGAGTCTGGGCTGCAGAGGGGGCAAAGAGACTCAGGTCAACTAATGAGAGCTTTGCATCCTCTTGGCCAGAGTAATGGTTTTAGATATGGAGCTCCATCAAAGCCATAGTTTCCAGAACAAAGATAATAGTTCTGCCAACTGCAACACAATCTGAGAGGATATCTGCAGTTGCTGCTACCATTTTGCTACCACATTAAATCTGAGACCAAAGAAAACACTACAGAAGATAGAACCAGGAAATAGAGAAACTAAATCCTGAAGGCACTGCTTAAGCTCTGAACTTAGTACAGCCTGAATATCTACTCCCTAGACTTTTAATTATTGAGTCAATCCATTCTCTTAATTTGGGGTTTCTTGTCATTTGCTAAAGAAAGGAAACTCTTGGTTGATTCACAATGTTTTCTTTCTTTTTTTTTTTTCTTTTTTTTTTTTTTTTTTTGACAGGAAGAGTTAGACAGTGAGAGAGAGAGACTGAGAAAAAGGTCTTCCTTCCATTGGTTCACTCCCCAAATGGCCACTACAGCTGGCGCGCTACGCTGATCCAAAGCCAGGAGCCAGACGCTTCTTCCTGGTCTCCCATGTGGGTGCAGGGCCCAAGCACTTGGGCCATCCTCCACTGCCCTCCCGGGCCACAGCAGAGAGCTGGACTGGAAGAGGAGCAACCGGGACAGAATCTGGCGCCCCAACCAGGACTAGAACCCAGGGTGCCAGCGCTGGCCTAATAATATTTTCAATAACTAGATTTCTATATCCCAATGTCAAATATTCTGATTAAAGATGTCTAGGCCATGGAATCTATATTGTAACAAGGTCCCCAGAAGTAACCATTAGATTCAGAGTTCTAAGGTGCAGAAATCAAAGTCTGGCAGAACCAAAGCGCAAAATAACCCAGTTAGAAGATATTAGGTAGCATACACAATCAATAAGAAGGTGGAAAGCTAGACTTGGAGCTACACTGACAGGAACAAAGACCAAAATCACACTACCAAACTCATCCAGTGAGACGATCATGAATGCTATCAAAGAAGACTGAATGCTCTGCCATTCACACTGCCCCCAGGAACTCAATCTTCAGGCAACCTTCATTGCTTGCAATGTGGCTGCCATTTCTACCCTCTGAACCCAGTTTTATTGCAACTTTTGCTACAAACTGATCTACTGCCACTGGCAAATCAGTCTACTGCCGCTGTTAGAAAGATTTTTCTGTAATACCCTCTCCTGTAACTCCTCTGCCTCCCACTGGGCTTTTCAGGTTCCAGAAAAGAATACAGGCTCTAATTCTCAATAAGATTCATACATTGCAACCATGCATCCCACCCACTGAGAATGGAATTTAGAAGCAACCAACCCTGAAGCAGGATCAACAAAAAGAAGTCTGTCATTCTGCCAATGAATAAGGCATGAGAAGGCCCTTTCTAGCTTAGAGTAAATTTACACCACTAGATGCAGGTGCTGTGGCTTAGCGAGTAAAGCAACTGCCTGCAGTGCCAGCATCCCATATGGGTGCCGGTTTGAGTCCAGCTTTCTGCTGTGGCCTGGGAAAGCAGTAGAATATGGCCCAAGTCTTTGGGCCCCTGTACCTGTGTAGGAGACCCAGAAGAAGCTCCTGACTCCTGGCTTTAGATCTGCTCAGCTCTGGCCTTTGCCGCCATCTGGGGAGTGAACCAGCAGATGAAAGACTCTCTCTTTCTCTCCCCACCCTCCAACCCCTGCTGCTTTTTAACTTTGCCTTTCAAATAAATAAATAAATATTCAAAAAATTACACTACTAATATTGTTTCCTGTTTCTCATAGCAAAGGATAATATAAATATTGCTCTTACCTACCAAATATACAGTTTGACCAACTTGTTAGAGCAATCCATGATAACATGATTTTTACCAATTTTCTTACTAAATTCCTTGTGAATATATAGTTCATAAATCTACCTATCTGATGTGCCAGTGCTAGGGGGTAAAACCACCCAAAATTATTTTAGTTACACGTTCCAGGAATTTGATATAATATATGGCACAACTAACAAATAGATTATAAGGAAAATTTTCTGGAATTCACATGGTCAGCAGGGACCCAATTACCTGAGCCATCATCAACTGCCTTTCCAGGGTGCACATTAACAGAAAGATGGATGGGAAGCAGAGCCAGAAATTGAACCAGAAGCTCTGATACGGGATGTAGCCATTTCATGGAGCATCTTAACTGCTATGCCAAAGCCTATTCCACTCCCTTCTTTCTTTAACAACAGGGAGGGAAGTTTTCCTTTCCTTGCACAGGGATATATGTGTTCTCAGCAATACTGGTCATATTAACTCCAGCCAAACAATTGGGGCCATTTCTAATGATCCATTACTTTGCATTGCTGTCTGGGCTTCCTCATGATCTGACAGAACCCTGGAAAAATGAGTTTGACCTCTTCATTACATTCACTGTGAAGTGTGGCTGACATCCTCCCTGCTGCTTCCAACATGTAACCTATGACCCACTATCAATTTCAAGCCAGAGACATGGTGAAAATTATCAGGTGATAGGTCAGATCAAGAGGAAAGGCTTTTCTGGCCCTTTTGCCACAACAAAATCTAGTTCTCAGTGGGGCACCTGGGCAGCTGACAAAACCCCAGAAGAGTCATTTTCCCCCACCCCCCTTTTGGGCACAGAGGCCCACATGCTGATTATTACCTGAAGGCACCTCCTTGATCACTGACAATACTTTTGGCTGTAACCTCTATCTCCACCCTATACCTACGGGACCATTGGAGGAAACTGTTGCAATCCACCTCTCCCCTTTGACAGTTTATTTCAAGTGGCTCCCACACACACAGCTAAGGCTCTGAGTCATTGTCTGTCTGTTTTTCCATCCCATTCCTCAGAGAAGAGCTTTGCAAGTGTTTGATGATGGGGCTTTTACCTGCACCTTGGTTGGAATCCCTTGGAACACTGTTAGAGGTATTCTTCTTGTGCACTGAACCTGTGCCAGCCCTTTGTTTCTCTTCTCATCTCTGCTTTCTGACCCCTGGGCCTTCCCGTAGTGGCCTGTTTGGTTCTGCTTGGGCTATATTACCTCAGGTACAATTAGATTTGTAGTCCTTCTCTGATAGCAAAATCAGAGGCTAGGTCTCCTTCACCAAAGGCCTGCTGCTCCCTGAAAACCTGCAGGACACTCTGGATCATGAGTTTCAATCTACTGTACAATGAATCCACTTCATATTCTACTTTAATCAAATCACAGAATACATAAGATTCATCAAATTATGGAAAAAGGGGGATCTAACAGATTTCTAAGTTATCTTCCCTTATAATAAAACAGAAATTTAGAGAGGTAAATTATTTTCTCAAAGATAAACAGCTATTGACAAACAGTTCTGGGACTAGAACCCAAGTTCAAGACTCTGTCATTTACTACTCTGATTTTTTTTTTCTAAACTTGTTTTCCTTTATTGACCATGTGTAACCTTTCTGTTAAAGATAATCTTTACATGTAGTTACTTAACAAGTGACTTAACGGGAGGAAAAGAAGAATGGAAATATTCAATAATGCTTTCTACAATGCTATGGTAGATACAACAATGGCTTCCCAAAGATGTCCATATCCTACCCTGTATTTTCCCCTACACAGTAAGAGGGATTCTGTGAATCTGATTAAGTGAAGAATCCGATTTGGGGAGATTATTTTGGATTATCTTGTTGGGCCCATTGTGATGATTAGCATTCTTTTTTTTTTTTAAAGATTTATTTAGGAGGAAGAGGCAAAGAGAGACAGACAGACACACAGAGACAGAGACAGAGACAGAGAGAGGTCTTCCATTTCACTGGTTCACTCCCCAAATGGCTACAATGGAAGAAGCTGACTGAATTTGAAGCCAGGAGCCTGGAGCTTCTTCCAGCCTCCCACGTGGGTGTTAGGGGCCCAAGGATTTGTGCCACCTTCTGCAGCTTTCCTAGGCACATTTGCAGGAAGCTGGATTGGAAGTGGAGCAGCCAGGACTTGAACTGACACCTGTATGGGATGCCAGCACTGCAGGTGGTAACTTTACCCACTGTGATATGCCACAGCACTGACCTCAATTAGCATTCATATAAATGAAAAAGTGAGGGGACTGGCATTGTGCAGCAGGTTAAGCCACTGCCTGTGACACCAACATCCCATCTGGGTGCTGGTTCAAGTCCTTACTGCTCTACTTCCAATCTAGCTCCTGCTAACATGCCAAGGAAAGAAGTGGCCCAAGTACTTGGGTTCTTGCACCCACGTGGAAGACCCAAACAAACCTCTTGGCTCCTGTCTTCGGTCTAGTTCTGACCATTGTGGCCATTTGAGGAGTGAACCAGCAGACGGAAGATCTGTGTGTGTGTGTGTGTGTGTGTGTGTGTGTACGCGTGTCTTCTCACTCTATAACTCTGCCTTTCAGGTAAATAAATAAATCTTTTTTAAAAAATGAAGAAGGGAGCAAAAGAGTCAGAATCAAAGAACAAGACAAGACACCAAACACAATGTTGGGGTAATGTGATGTGAGGACCCAATTTTCCATTCTTGGCTTTGAAGTGAAAGATGGACACAAGCCAAAGTATGTGGGCAACCTCTGTAATGCTGGAAAAGGCAAGGAAATATATTCTCCCTCAGAGCCTCCAGGAGGAATTAAATCCTAACAATGCCTTTATTTTAACCCAGTGAATCTTTGTTTGGACCTCTGGGCTCCAGAACAATAATATGATAAATTTGTGCTGCTTTAAGCCACTAACTGTGTGGTAATGTGTCACAGCAGCAATAGAAACTAATGTAAGTCATTTTAAAAAAGAAACTTAACCTAAAACAATAATAATGTTTATTTAGCATTTTATGTGTACCAGGCATTGTGCTAAATCCATGGGGTCTACTGCCCATTAAATTCCTGGAACAATTCTAGGGGTAGATAATACTTACTCTTATGTTAAAGCTGAGGAAAGTAGGCTCAAAGTTTTCTCATTTGTCTGGTCTGTTGCCTGGTAAGTATTAGGCAAAGACCAAACTGTCAGATTTTTGAGTGCATAGTATTAATCAGCATGCCTGTTCCTCTTTAAAATATTATTTGATGTATCTTAGAAAACAGTTTCCAAGAATCTTAGTTGATTTTTGCTCAGGATATGATAAGATAATCAGCTAACCCTACCACAACCTAAAGAAAACATGTGCAATGGCCATTTTCAATTATTGAACACCAGACAATTCAAGAACATTCTGCAAGGAAAGAGAAACAATCATCCTGGATTTCTGCCTGTCTAAAGACTATCTTTTTTTTTTTTTTTACCACGATATGGAGAGTAGTATAGCAAGCAGAGTATAGCAGTATTTCTGAATTGAGATAGAATCATAGAATTCAGGAAAAGCAAGGGACAAAGTACAAAATAAGTCTGTGTACAAGATAAACACAGAAAGACCTAGAGAAATATACATGAGGTGCCCTTGAATCTGTTTCTGAATATCAAGTTACACTAGCTTAAAGTCCATGAAACAAAGTAATGAACTACAGGAGAAAAATAAACTGAAAAAGTCTGAGTCCAGAAGGATTCCAAGTGTGGGGGAAAAGGTCCCCTAATATACTGTCGGTGAGAATGTAGACTAGTACAACTATTATTGAAGACAGTATGGAGATTCTTCAGAAATCTGAAAATAGATCTACAATATAACCCACACATTCAACTCCTTTGAATTTACCCAAAAGAAATGAGATCAGCAAATGAAAAAGTTATCTGTGCCTCCATGGTTATAGCAGCTCAACTCCCAATAGCTAAGATATGGAATCAACTGATGACTGGATAAAGAAATTGTGGTATATATACATGATGTAATACTACTCAGATGTAAAAAAGAATGAAATCCTGTATTTCACAACAAAATAAATGTAACTGGAGACCATTATGCTTAGTGAAATAAGCCAGTCCCAAAAGACAAATATGTTTCTCTTGATTTTTGGTAACTAATATACAGAGTACAAAAAAGTAATATATATAAGCAAAATTGATACTTTGAGACTTGATTATTGTTTATGGCCCTTGTCTATACTCTTAGGGATCAGTAGTTTTTCTACTTACTACTTGATGACTTCTTTATTTAGGGGAGGGTCAATCTGGTGATAATGAAGTAAACTGAAAGTATGCCATTGTAAAAATTAAAAGAAAAATAAGAAAAGGAGGAGGGAAGGTGAGAGCAAGGAAGGGTAGTGTAGGAAGTATCATTATGCCCTTAAAACTGCATATATGAAATAAATGAAATCTGTTCCCTTTATATAAATTTTAAAAAGTAATAAAAACAACATCAGTAATCACCCTAGGCTCTTGTCATGAGTCGCCAAGGCTATGGAAGCCTTTTGAGTTCACCAACTCTGATCATATTTAGACAAGGTCGTAGTCAAAGTGGAAGTTCTCTCCTCCCTTCAGAGAAAGGTACCTCTTTCTTTGATGACCTGTTCTTTTCACTGGGATCTCACTCGCGGAGATCTTTCGTGTAGGGTTTTTTTGTTTGTTTGTTTGTTTTTTGTTTTTTGGTGGTTTTTTTTGTTTTTTTTGTGTGTGTGTGTGTTTTTTTTGTTTGTTTGTTTGTTTGTTTTGCCATAGTGTTTTGGCTTTCCATGCCTGTAATACTCTCATGGGCTTTTCAGCCAGATCCGCGTGCCTTAAGGGCTGATTCTGAGGAAAGAGTGCTGTTTAGGACATCTGCCATTCTATGGGTCTGCTGTGTATAGCCTTGGCGACTTATGACAAGAGCCTAGGGTGATTACTGATGCCATAAACAAGAGTGTCAATTTGTTAAGTCAACAACAGGAGTCACTGTGCACTTACTCCTCATGTAGGATCTCTGTCCTTAATGTGCTGTACATTGTGATTTAATGCTATAACTAGTACTCAAACAGTATTTTTCACTTTGTGTTTCTGTGTGGGTGTAAACTGTTGAAATCTTAATATATGCTAAACTGATCTTCTGTATATAAAGAGAATTGAAAATGAATCTTGATGTGAATGGAAGGGGGGAGGGAGAGGGAAAGGGGAGGGTTGTGGGTGGGAGGGAAGTTATGGGGGGGAAGCCATTGTAATCCATAAGCTGTACTTTGGAAATTTATATTCATTAAATAAAAGTTAAAAAATAATAAAAACAACAAAAAGATTTCCAAGATATTTGTGTTATAATCATTAGAATGGATAATTCTTTATATGTACATGAACATTCAATAGAAGTTCCAAAAAAAAAGTGACGCAACAATGGCAGAACTAAACTGAACTCAGAATAAGGTTATTCTAAACTTGCTCTAAGAAAAGCTTACAAAGAATTCTCATAAAACATCCAACTGATATGGAAGTAACTCAATGGCTGTTGAACAAAGCCCAACACTCTATTTTAATTTTTTTTTATTGGAAAGGCAGAGTTACAGAAAGGAGGAGGGAGGGAGGGAGATAAAGGGGGAGAGAGAGAGAGAGAGAGATTCCTTCTACTGGTTCACTCCCCAAATGGCCACAATAGCCTGAGTTGGGCTGATACAAACTGGGAGCCAGGAGCTTCTTCTGGGTCTTCTACATGGGTGCAGGGGCCCAAGGACTTGAGCCATCCTCTGTTGCTTTCCCAGGCACATTAACAAGGAGCTGGATTAGAAGTGGAGCAGCCCCATCTGATGTGGCCATTTGAAGAGTAAAACAGAGGAGGGAAGATTTCTCTCTTTCTCTCTCTCTCCCAGTATCTCCCTCTCTCTCTCTCTGTAATTCTGCCTTTCATATAAATAAATAAATCTCTAGAAATGGTAAGAATTCAAACTATGCTGTCTACAAGAGACTCACTTTAGATCCAAAGATGAGGCTTTTGTCTTGAAATAGAAGCAAAGAGATGCTATTGATTAAGATGAGAAAGACTGTTTGTGGATATGTGAGGAGTGCACAAACATGCTAGGTCTGAAATAGCCATTAGACATTCCAGAGAAGATATTTTTTAAAAAGTTATCTACATGAACTTCAACTTTAGGAGAAAGGTCTAAGCTGAAGATAAATGTTTACAATCACCATCATAGATCTGCTATTTAAAGCTCTTAGGATAAATTTTTACAGGGAAAGTGTGTATTTATAAGAGAAGTCCAAAAATGAGTTCAGAGTCATTTCAACATTCATAGGTTGAGAGGCCAACACTGTGGCGTAGTGATTAAAGCCACCACCTGCAGTGCCCACATCGCATGCCGGTTCAAGTTCCAGCTGCTCCACTTCCAATCCTGGAAAAGGAGTGGAAGACAGACCCTACATCCATGTGGGAGACCTAGAAGAAGTTCCTGGCTACTGGCTTCAGATCAACCCAGCCTTGGCCATTGTAGCCATTTGGGGAGTGAACCAGTGGATGGAAGATTTTCTCTCTCTTCCTCTCTCTCTCTGCCTCTGCCTCTCTGTAACTTTGCTTTTCAAGTAAATAAATACATCTTTAAAAAAATTCATAGGTTGAGAAGAAGAGTATAAATCAGTACAGGAAACAAAAATAATGGCTGCTGAGTTAGGAAAATCAAGAAAGCTGAGTGTTGAGGGAAAACTCATCAGCTGTCAAAGGTTATTCTCTCTTTTCTTCCCAAGTCAGATATGGGATGTTTTCTCACCTCATAATTGGTGTTTTCTCCTCAAAAGAGAGGTTGTTATTGGATACCAGGACTGGGATTACATTTAAGGTCTCTGTGAGATGGAATGTAAGATCTATAAGATTGAATATAAGACCATTGTAGCTTCTTAGGAAAAATTCATTAGCAGCCCCTTCCTGATACAAGGGAATATGCCATGGTTTTATGTTCCCTTACCTGATGGCTGGTCTTTCTCTGGATTAGAATGCTGGGGGATTTAATTTTTTTATTCACGGCACCGTGGCTCACTAGGCTAATCCTCCGCCTTGCAGCGCCGGCACACCGGGTTCTAGTCCCGGTCGGGGCACCGGATTCTGTCCCGGTTGCCCCTCTTCCAGGCCAGCTCTCTGCTGTGGCCAGGGAGTGCAGTGGAGGATGGCCCAAGTACTTGGGCCCTGCACCCCATGGGAGACCAGGAGAAGTACCTGGCTCCTGCCATCGGATCAGCGCGGCCATTGGGGGGTGAACCAACGGCAAAAGGAAGACCTTTCTCTCTGTCTCTCTCTCTCTCACTGTCCACTCTGCCTGTCAAAAAACAAATTATTCACTTATTTTCATTTTATTTGAAAGACAGAGAAATATTCAATCTACTGTTGGCTTATATCTCTAATCCCTGCAATAGACAGGGCTAAGCCAGGCCAAATCCAGGAGCCTGGGACTCAATCTGGTCTTTCATGTGAGTGTCAGGGACCCAAGTATTAGAGCCGTCAGCTGCTGCCTCCCAAGGTATGCACCAGGAGAAAGCTGGATTGGAAGTGGAGGTGCTAAGACTCAAACTAGGCCATTGTGATATGGAATGCTGTGGAAAATGCCCACCCCTAGAATGGTTTTTAAAAGAATAATTTATTTTAAATGCTGATAATTAGGAAGTAATGGTTTGACTTGTTCTATGATGCCTCTTTTAGGGAAACGAAATCTCTCTTAAACAATGTTACTTTGACACAAAATGGGTAGGAAAGGAGGGGAGGGGAAAGAAGATGGAAAGAATAATTATAAATGGGTCTAATTTCAGCAATGGAGATGCAAGTAACTATTTCCGTATAAAGAGAACACTACTTCTAAATCAAAGCTTCCTACTCAAAAGCTTCATAGCTTTTACCCCTTTTTCTCAATCTCTAGTCATCCAATTTCTTCCACATATTTTGCTCCACTAGTATTTTACACACACACACACAATTACAATTGTTCTTCCCACTCCAAGAATATGAAGACATCCACATGGAATTCATTTGCTTTATATGTTATTTTGATTTTTTAAAATTTGGATTAAGTTGCATTTCTTTTGGGGAGGGGTTTGAGAATAAAGAAGTTTAGGCAGAGAGGGTCATGGAATGAAACTGTTGAAGAGCCAGACCCTCCTAGAAAGCTAAGGTGGTTAATTCTCCAACGCAATCTTTTCAACTGCCTTGGAGCTGGTGTCTTCCAAAAATCTCCTTCCTTACACCATTTAGGTTGAGTAACCATCAAAAAGAAGTGGAGAAGAAAGTACAATAACAATGTTTCATGATATGCTGTCAGGTCACAGGATGGTAAATATATCACAAAAGAAAAATAAACTTCAGAAACTACATATATTCTACAGCCCTATTGGTTAGAGTTTAAAAATTCAAACTTAATAGTGCTCATGAGCTTACAGACTCCCGAATAAACCAACTGTTGACCTCAGCACAGAGTTTCTGTTTTGACCCTGATCACAAAGCTGTTTATTCATTAGACTTAGGGAACTCCTACTGCCCTGACAGGGGTCACTGAAGTTGTGATCCTTCCTTTCTCATCCTTATCTCCATTGTAAGTCCAAGGTGTCTTTGAAGAGAGACAGGTACCAAGTTACTGGATTTAGCTCAGCCATACAGGAATCTGAAGAATGTCCCTTGATAACACAATAAGAACAAAGCCCCCCCACCCCACCGCACCTCCACTGCATGCTTTGGCATGGCAGGTAAAGCCACCACCTGCAAGGCCGGCATCCCATATGGGCACCGGTTTGAGACCAGGCTGCTCCACTTCCAACCCAGCTCTCTGCTATGGTCTGGGAAAGCAGCAGAAGATGGCCCAAGTCCTTGGGCCCCTGCACTCACATGGGAGACCCGGAAGAAGCTCCTGGCTCCTTGTTCCTGTCTTTGGATTGGAGCAGCTCTGGCCGTTGAGGCCAATTGAGAGTGAACTAGTGGATGGAAGCCTCTCTCTCTGCCTCTCTTTCTCTCTCTGTGTAACTCTGACTTTCAAATAAATAAATAAATCTTTAAAAAAATACTATATGCCAAAATTACCTACAGTTTATCTCTCAGCTATCTTCAACTATAAAATAAAAACATGTGTAGCCTGGTAAGATTATACATCAGCAGCAGCTGAGTGGCTGTGTATGACTGTCATGAAGGTTCCCCTCTCAGACCCCCTGTTGTGATGAGCACACCAGATCCTGTCTCTCTGGATCCAGTACTGCCTGGCCATACTTTCAATGGGTTGCTCCTAGCTAATGACAGCACCGTAGTGGTACTAAGGCTGCCCATTTCAGCAAAATGCAGGACTCATTAGTGACTTTGATTCTTTTTTTAAAGATTTTATTTATTTATTTGACAGGTAGAGTTACAGACAGAGAGACAGACAGAGAGAAAGGTCTTCCATTCGTTCACTCCCCAAATGGCCACAACAGCCAGAGCTGCACCAATCCAAAGCCAGGAACCAGGTGTTTCTTCCAGGTCTCCCACACAGGTGCAGGGGCCCAAGCACTTGGGCCATCCTCTACTGCTATCCCAGGCCATAGCAGAGAGCTGGACTCGAAGAGGAGCAACCGGGACTGGAACTGGTGCCCATATGGGATGCCGGCACCGCAGGCAGATTAACCCAGTGCGCCACAGTGCCGGCCCTGTGACTTTGATTCGAAGACTACCCATGAACCTGGCCAAATCTTGTTTGGCACCACACTTAGAGATCCCTCTGGCCTAATCTTCCTATCTCCCTTCTTTCCCTTCTACATTGTTGTGCTGTAGAGTCTCTCATCCTCCTGCTGCTGCTTTCCCTAGTAAAATTCTCATGTCTAATCCCATCTTGGCATTTATCTTAGGTGGATGGATAAGGGGGTGATCTAAGAACACAGAGAGGAAGATGAGGATTTGGGATTGTCTCACTCTCTAAAGAGTAGATTTGGTAGGATCCATCTTGTGCAGTATGTAGAGAATAGATAGTTCCTGGTCAAGCTGGGGATCAAATTCCTAAAGATTTCACCAGAGATGACCAGCAAAAATGTCCCAGGGGAAGAAACATCCCTTTAGGTCCAGCCATTCTAGCATTTGAAATACAGAAAAATGGCTACTAACACAACAAGGCTGATGGTTGCTGCTGACTTGTATTGATGCCCTGCAGAGGCGTACTGAGAAACAGGATTATTGACAAGCACTTAAAAGGACCTCTTTAGTTGCTTCCACAGGAGGCTCTTAACCCTTGTTGTGGGAAAGGAAAAAACAAGAGCAACAAGCTGAGTATCTGATAGTTAAAGCAGCAGAGTTCCAGAGATATCCGAAGGGTCAGCCAAAGCAAGTCTGTTATGACAAAGTCAGATCCCTCATTGAGGAAAAAAAACTGGTACCAAGATAAATGAGATGGGAACCTTGGATGAATGCCTCCTGAAGACAGTAGGTGTGCAATCCTCCTGTGCCCTCAGAGCTTGCAAAGGAGGTCTACTCATCCCCAGTAAAGGAAGCACCTCCATCTGTGTTGGAAAATGCTGCAGGGATGTCTCCTCTGGAAGGAAATAGATGCCTCCCTTGGGAGCTGCCCTCTCCTCCACTCTTGGTTACCCACATGAGGACCGGCTGGGTCTGGTGAGAAAGAGACTCCGTGCCAGAAATGCTGCAAGAGTTAGTTAGCATGTACCAACAGGAGACAGGAAAGTAACCCTGAGATTGGATTGTAAGGGTGCTTGATCAAAGGAGTCAGAAAGTAAGACTGGGTTGGGTAAGAAAGAATTCATTGGCACGAAGGTGCTTTCCTGAGACACGAAATTTAAAACCCGGCAAGGACCCCAAAGTATCAGAAAGTTCACTGCTCTAAAAAGCCAAGCAAAATGATAACAAAGACAGAAGACTTTGTGGTGCAGCAGGTTGTACTGCAGCTTGAGATGCCTGTGTCCCATATCAGAGTGCTTGGTTTGAGTCCCAGCTCTGCTTCTGATTCCAGTTCCCTGCTAATGCACATTCTAGGAGGCAGCAGATGATGGCTCAAGTAGTTGGGTCCCTCAAACCCACAGGGGAGACATGGATTGAGTTCCAGACTCCTGGCTTCAGCCTGGCCTAGCTCTGGTTTGCAGCATTTGGACAGAGAACAAATAGATGGAAGATATTCCCTTGTCTTCCTCCTTATCCTCTCCCTCTTTTTCTGCCTTCCAAATAAATAAATAATATTTTTAAAAAATGATAACTGGGGACAGCACTATGCTGTGGTAGGCTAAGCCTCTGCCTGCAGCACCGGCATCCTATCTGGGCACTGGTTCATGTCCCGGCTGCTCCTCTTCCAATCCAATTCTCTGCTGATGGCCTGGGGAGATAGTGGAGGATGGCCCAAGGGCTTGGGTCCCTGCACCCATGTGAGAGACCTGGAAGAAGCTCCTGGTTCCTGGCTTCAGATTGCCTCAGCTCCAGCCATTGCAGCCATTTGGGAAGTGAACCAGCAGATGGAAGACTTTTTTCGCTGTCTCCCTCTCTGTCTGTAACTCTGCCTCTCAAATAAATAATAAAACTTTTAAAAAAATTATAACCAACACACAGAAAAGTTGAAACATCCAAATCATCCTTTAGATGCTAGAGGAAAGAATAAGGAAGCTAAGGGAAGTGCGAAAGGCCAAAACTAGAGAAAGACAGGGGATCAATCTGGAAGGCAACATTCAAGGAGCCACTCACACTCAGGGTCATACAAGATCAGGTCTCTTGCTTCACAGTAGTCCTGGTCTTGGAAGTGGGCATGATATAATGCATATATTATGAAAGGCCAGAAGACACCCCAGAGTGTTAAGTTACACCAAGAAGGCCCAGAAGACACACATCATCCATCAAAACCATCAGGGATGCACTAAGAAGGGCAGCTGCACTAAGAAGTTCAATAACTGCTCCTCTGCTAACTAGGAACGATTGTAGAAGCCATTACAGAGCTAGGCTCTTTCATATTCTTGGAGATGACAAAGTACTCCAACATAACAGTGACCAGCTGACAGCACTTAACTGCAGAAGTTGGGAAGCTGCAAGTACATCGTGACTTGCTAGATCAAAGCAGCCAAGGGGTTTGCTCTAAGAGAGTTGTGGAGATGGTTGATAAAGCATGATTTTCCCAGGAGCAATAAAGAAAGTTACACAGCAAGGGTGCTATTTAACATCTCTTTAAAATGGGCAAGAACGAGAGTGAGAGGCCAAGGGCAGTCACACTTGTGACATATATAATCCTTCCCAGACATGGGCAGATTTTCAGAACTGGAACTAAATACCACAGAGTATATACTATAATTATTCCTATGATACCAGCCACAGCAACTTGGCATTGAAGTAATCCCAAGATTAGGCCCTTGGCCTACAGGGTAAGAGCAATAGTAGTGGGTAAGGCCAAGTGGAAATCTTTAAAACTGTCTATCCTCACAGCCAACACAGTGAGTCAAAAACAATATTGCATAGTGAAGATGATGAAACTCATGGAGAAGATGAAATTAGTGCTATCACTAAAGATCTAAAGATGGTGGTTCCATAACGTTTTCATTTAGTTCACAATATGACCCCTGAAAAATCATCTTGGAGAAAGGCTATCTTCATGGACAATCACAAGCTCAGTGACGTATCCGTGACCATGGCCACTCTGCCAAACATGGTGCCACTATCCTTATTTTAAGTGTCCTCTTGATGTGTGCACAGGTGTATTAATCTTATGCCATGGAGGTTCTTGTTTTTGCAAAAAGATAAGCATTCTAAGTGCAGACATGTTAAGGTACACAAGGTGATAAGAAAATCTATTCAAAAAGTGAGAAAGAGAATTTTCATACATGTGTGAGTGCGGGTTGCCACACACAGAGAAATATTCATCATGAGTGGACAGTGGGCCAGAGGATTGCCCAAAGGGAGGAGGGATGAGGGAGGTGAGAGCTTTGCTATGGAGCATATCCAGCCATGGCCCCCAGCAAAAGACAGAGAGCACCTGCCCAATTTTGGCCCCTTTTATGAGATAGATGGTACCTCTACAGGCAGGAAGACACTTGAGAATTTTATGCTACCTTCACAAGTCCCATGTGGAGCTTAATATGCACATTTTCATGGTATCCCCCTTATGTCCCAGATGAAGCAAGGGCATCCCAGGAAGGGGGCATTTTGATTGACATGTATGGGGATACAATTACATTGCAGGGGTGGCTTGCTGGTACTTCCAGCTCGCACAAACCTATCTAGCTGCCTGCCTATTTATCCCATTTCACTCACAGAAATATAAGGTCTAAGAAATTATGGAGGGGTTGCTCCCCAAACCTATGTGAAAAAGTAGATTTGTGTGACACAAGAGTTAGATTATGGCAGTCATGGAAATGCTCATGTCAAATCCCCTTATATGGACAACATAACTGACCAATAGCCTCAGAGCCCGTCCCTCCGGATCCAGTGCTACATTTGCCCTGAGGCCATACTTCTCATGGGCTGCTCCTACCTATCACAAGCCCAGCAGAGGTATGAAGGTAGCCCATTCCGGCAATATTGCAGGACTCCTCAGTGACTCTGATTCTAGGATTTCCTGTGAATCTGGCTATGCTAGGCTGCTTTTCACCACTACAATAAAATATCAAAGGCAAGTTATTCAGGAAGAAAGGTTTATTTGGCTCACAGTATTGGAAGCTCAAAGTCCAAGACTCAGCAGTCCCACTGGTTCAATATTTGGTGGTGGTGTTATTACTGGTAGCATCCCTAGGCAGCACAGATGATCACATGACAGGAAGGAGCAAAGGTAGAGGAAGTATCACTAGGTAAGCCAAAAAGCAGAGAAAGAATGGCTAGGCCCAGCTCAGGCTTATATAACCAATACTCTTTCAAGAACTAGCTTCTGTGGACACACCCCCAGTTACCTAAGGACCTCCCACTAGACCCACCTCCTAAACATCATAATCAGATTAAGTTTCCACTCTCTTAGTACCATCAACTCATAACTTTGGCATTTAGCTGCATAAGTTTAGGAGTATTCAAACCATTGCACTGACCGAATCTTTCTTGGCATTGCACTGAGACTCCATCTACCCAAACTTCCTTTCTTTGCTGTCTTCTTGGTGAGTTAAGGCTCTCCCTATCTCCTCTTGCTCCCTCCACAATAAACCTGCTTTTTGGTGGACCCAAACTACAACACCTGAAAACCTGAAGACAATGGAAGAAATGATCTGCATTTCTTCCAGGAATCAAAATGTTTTAAAGCTATACCAGTGGATCAAATACTTACTTATTTCTTTATTTTAATTACTATGAAGATAATCTGCTAAGGGAAGAATAATCTAATGATTATTAAGAAAATAAACCAGGAACAAAAATGGCTTTGCGTCTTAAAATTTGCATAAAATACAGTCAGGGCACAAAGGGGCTTACACAGCCCCAGTGCCAAGGTCAGTGAATATGCACTGTACAGTAAGTTCTGTGCTAGTGCCAGTTACACAAACAGGATCTGCCTGGAGCTGGTCTTAATTGTGTTACTAACTTGTCTGAAAGTGTTCAGAGATTGTCATTCCTGGATCAGCATTTTTAGTTTGGGTCTTGGTGCCAGTAACACCTTTAATTTTGTGGTTTCCATTCAACTGTTGTAGACTTGGCTGCTGATGTAGGCAGCCTCACCCACAGAATAATAAATGTTTCCCCAGTTCTGGTAGAAGAAAAATACATTAGAAGCCATAGTTTGGTGGATTCTGCTCAGATGAGTCAAGTCAGTCAGATTTGTGGTTGACTTAACCTAAAATCAAGTGCAATGATCTATTCACTTTTTAGATACGTCCACATTTCTAGGAGTGCTCCAAAGTTAATTTGGATCCATGAAAGGTGTGGTTTTCTGGGAATCATGCAGAACTAAAGCATTCTGGGGTTATTCTTATTCATGGTGACTAATGCACAAACCATTTAATGCTTCTGTGTCTTCATTTCCTAAGGAATTAATAACACTTCTCTTTGAGAAGGTTGTGATATTCTATATAACTATATAGAATGCCTTGATATATTTAATTAGGATTGGGAGGAAAGTTCCCCTATGTACCATTTTTAATGTAAGGTGAAAGAATTTGATCAAATTTTGAGAGTTAATTCATTAAGCTTTCTTAGCTTAATTGGTCTTCTCTATGCTGAAGTCTCTTGGATGTACATTTTATTGCACGTTTTATTTTCTTTTATGAAGGTATGGACTGCACTTACTATATTTTTAGCAGCAGTACCTAATAGATATTTAATTAATGCAGTAGAAAGCAATGTGGCAAAATTAATGAATCATTGGGAATCCAAAGACCAGGGTTCTGGTTCCAGCTGTGCTGCTATTGTACTATACAATCTTCTACAAATCACTCAGCTTTAATGCCTTCTTCTGAGATTGAGTACACTGATATTAATCATCTCTAATATTCCATATTTTAAAAACACAATTTGTGAGATTTTATCACTCTAAAGATGAGACATTTTTTAAAAAGAAAAAGTATAGATATTTATAAGTAAATACTTTTCTACTTGATTCTTCTCAAAATCTTTAGTTTTTAAAGGCACTGTGGTATAATTCAGAGTGCTAAATCGGGGTTTTAAAATGGATTTGCTACCACCATGGGGCTTTGGGTAACTTATTTTACATTCGTAGAGCTCAGTTTTCTAATCTATAAAATTAAGATGTCAGGGGCCAGTGTTGTGGTGCTGCAGGTAAAGTCAACCCCTGTTGGCATCCCATATGAGTGCCAGTTCAAGTCTTAGATGCTCCACTTCAAATCCAGTTCCCTGTTAATGGCCTGGGAAAAGCAGAGAAAGATGGCCCAAATGTGGTAGACCCAGATGAAACTCCTGGGTCCTGGCTTTGGCCTGGCACAACCCTAGCCATTGCAATCATTTTAAGAGAATGAACCAGTGAATGGTAGATCTCTTTCTCTCTCTCTGTAACTCTTACAAATAAATATTTTTAAAAAACTAAAAATCTAAAATTAAGGAGCCAGAGTATATTAATTTTAAAGATTCTTCCTACTTAATTCAAGGTCTACTCCAGTCTTAATAATCTACAATTCTTTCAGGTGACTTTTTTTTTTTTTTGACAGGCAGAGTGGACAGTGAGACAGAGATAGAGAGAAAGGTCTTCCTTCGTTGGTTCACCCCCCAAGTGGCCGCTACAGCCGGTGCGCTGAGCCAATCTGAAGCCAGGAGCCAGGTGCTTCCTCCTGGTCTCCCATGTGGGTGCAAGACCCAAGCACTCGGGCCATCTTCCACTGCCATCCCAGGCCACAGCAGAGAGCTGGACTGGAAGAGGAGCAACCGGGACAGAATCTGGTGCCCCAACCGGGACTAGAACCTGAGGTGCCAGCGCCACAGGCAGAGGATTAGCTTAGTGAGCCGTGGCACCGGCCCAGGTGACATTTTTTTTGAAAGATTTATTTATTTATTTGAAAGGGAGGGAGGGATGGAGGGAGAGAGAGAGCGAGAGAGAG
Organism: Oryctolagus cuniculus; assembly: GCF_051225735.1. Lineage (NCBI taxonomy): Eukaryota > Metazoa > Chordata > Mammalia > Lagomorpha > Leporidae > Oryctolagus > Oryctolagus cuniculus. The sequence continues at coordinate 55,013,127 of NC_142876.1, read as the reverse complement.
AGGGATCTTTCATCCACTGGTTCACTCCTTAAATGGCCACAATAACTGGGAATGGGTCAGGCCAAAGCCAGGATCCAGGAGCTTCTTCCAGGGCTTCCATGTGGGTGCCCAATGACTTGGGCCATCCTCGGCTGCATTAGCAGAGAGCTGGATTGGAAGTGGAACAGCCAGGACTCAAACCTGCACCCACATGGAATGCCAGAACTGCAGGAGGCAGCTTAACCCACTAAACCACAACACCAGCCCCTCAAGTGACATTTTTAAATGTCTGGTTTTATTCTCTATATAGAGATAACATCTGCCCATTTAAAAATATTTAATGAATACAGAAATATATTAAGTAAAAATTAGGAGTCCATCATAATGCTATCCCTCAGACACTAGTATTAATCATTTGGTATACAAGTTTTCAAAATTGTCTATGATATTCCAACATGGACAACAAAAACTTACTTCAAGAAATTAATAGGAAATGGAATTAAAATATAAGTTTATTTTGGTGCAAAATAAGTTTAGGGGTCAGCACTCTGGCATAGTAGTGGGCTAAGCCTCTGATTGCAGCACTGGCATACCATGTGGGTGCCGGTTTGTGTCCCAGCTGCTCCTCTTCTGATCCAGCTCTCTGCTAATGGTCTGGGAAAGCAGTGGAAGATGGTCCAAGTGCTTGGGCTCCTGTACCCACATGGGAGACCCAGGAGAAGTTCCTGGCTCCCAGTTTCAGATTGGCCCAGCTCTGGCCATTGCAGCTATTTGAGGATGGAAGACCTCTCTCTGTCTATAACTCTACCTCTCAAATAAATAAATAAAATTTTTACAAATTTTTTAAATTATTATTAAAAATAATAATTTTAAAATCCCAGCATCGTTTTTCCATAATACATATTTTCCATGAACTTTTGAATACCCAATATGCATGGATTTCAAGATTTTTTGGGAGCCGGCACCATGGCTCAATAGACTAATCCTCCACCTGCGGCACCAGCACCCCAGGTTCTAGTCCTGGTCGGGGCACCGGATTCTGTCCCGTTCACTCCTCTTCCTGTCCAGCTCTCTGCTGTGGCCCGGGAGTGCAGTGGAGGATGGCTCAAGTCCTTGGGCCCTGCACCCACATGGGAGATCAGGAGAAGCACCTAGCTCCTGGCTTCAGATCAGTGCGGTGTGCCGGCCGCAGCGTACCAGCCACAGCGTGCCAGCTGCAGCAGCCATTGGGGGGTGAACCAAAGGAAAAAGGAAGACTTTTCTCTCTGTCTCTCTCTCTTACTGTCCACTCTGCCTGTCAAAAAAAAAAAAGATATTTTGGAGGAATCAGCATCGTGACTCAGTGGGTTAAGCCATTGCTTGGGAAGCCCACATGCCATATCAGCTACTCTGCTTCCAATCCAGCTTTCTGCTAATGTACCTGGGAAGGCAGCACATGATGGTCCAAGTATTTGTGTTCCTGCTACACACGTAGAAACCTGGATGGTGTTCCAGGCTCCCAGCTTTGGTTGGCAGAGCCTGGCTATTGCAGACACTTGGGAAGTGAAGATAACAGATTCTCTTTCTCACTTTCTCTTTCTCTCTTTCTCTCTCTCTCTCTCGAATAAATAAACCATAAAATTTTTTGTATCAAAAAAATGTACCTTTTAATTCTACTTTCCATGAACTTTTAATTCTACATTCCATGAAGTACTCTCATAATTTAAAAAATATTTTATTTATTTATTTGAGAGGTAGAGTTACAGACAGTGAGAGGAAGAGACAGAGAGAAAGGTCTTCCATCCGCTGGTTCACTCTCCAAATGGCCACAATGGCCAGAGCTGTGCCGATCTGAAACCAGGAGCCGGGTGCATCTTCCTGGTCTCCCATGTTGGTACAGGGACCCAAGGACTTGGGCCATCTTCTACTGCTTTCCCAGGCCACGGAAGAAAGCTGAATTGGAAGAGGAGCAGCTGGGACTAGAACCAGTGCCCATTTGGGATGCTGGCAACAAAGGTGGAGAATTCACCTACTGTGCCATTGTGCTGGCCCTGTACTCTCATATTATTATGCTATTAATTAAAAAAATTAAATAATGTCATGCATACTTTTCTGATATTTATTTTTTCATTTAGTAATATATCATGAACCAAACTAGTTAAGAAATGAACATCTGAGTAGACACTTCTCAGAAACAGAAATACAAATGGCCAACAGATATATGAAAAAAATGCTCAATATCAATAACCTCAGGGAAATGCAAATGAAAACTACAATGAAGTATCACCTCACCCCTGTTAGAATGGCTATTCTCAGAAAAGACAAAAGGAAACAAATGCTGGTGAGGAAATGATAAAAGGAAATTCTTATATCCTGTTGGTAAGAATGTAAAATTAGTACAGTCACTATGGAAATCAGCATGCGACCCAGAACTCCTATATATATTCTAAAGACATGAAATCATTGTATCAGAGAGATACCTGCTCCACTGTATTTACTGCAGCACTAGTTTTTTGTTTGTTTGTTTTTTGACAGGCAGAGATAGACAGTGAGAGTGAGAGAGAGAGAGACAGAGACAGAGAGAAAGGTCTTCCTTTTTCCGTCGGTTCACCCCCCAAGTGGCCGCTACTGTGCGTTGCAGCCGGCACACTTGCACCGATGAGAAGCCAGAAGCCAGGTACTTCCTCCTGGTCTCATCTACTGCCTTCCCGGGCCACAGCAGAGAGCTAGACTGCAAGAGGAGCAACCGGGACAGAATCCGGTGCCCCAACCAGGACTAGAACCCAGGGTACCAGTGCCGCAGGCAGAGGATTAGCCTAATGAGCCGCGATGCTGGCCGATGGTTTTTTTTTTTAATCCATTCAGCCAGTCTGTGTCTTTTAACTGGAGAGTTGAGGCCATTTACATTCAATGTGACTATTGATAAATAATGACTTTGCCCTGCCATTTTTCCAAAGATATCCCTAATTTATACTTTGAACTTCCTTTGATCTTTTACTGAGAGATTTTCTTCCTTTACCTTCTTTCATATTGATGACCGTGTTTCTGTGTTTCTGTGTGTAACACATCTTTAAGCATCTTTTGCAGGGCTGGACAAGTGGTGACACATTCTTTCAATTTCTGCTTATTATGAAAGGTCTTTGTTTCACCTTCATTCACAAATGAGAGCTTTGCAGGGTATAATATTCTGGATGACAGTTTTTTCTCTTAGAACATGGGCTATATCTCGCCATTCTCTCCTAGCCTGCAGTGTTTATGATGAGAAGTCTGCTGTGAGTCTAATTGGAGATCCTCTGAAAGTAATCTGACATTTCTTTTGCACATTTGAGAATCTTCTATTTATGTTTCACTGTGGTGAGTTCGATTACAATGTGTGTTGTGAGGATCTTTTCTGGCCATGTCTATTGGGAGTTCTGTGTGCTTCCTGTACTTGGACGTCTCTTTCTTTCTCCAAACCTGGGAAGTTTTCTGCTAGTATTTCATTAAAAAGGCCTTCTAGTCCTTTGTCTCTCTCCATGCCTTCAGCCTTGCAGTACTGTTTGTAATAGCCAAGATATGGAATCAAGGAAGTTGTCCATCATCAGATGAATGGATAAACAAAATGTCACACACACACACACACACACACACACACACACACTGGAATACTATTTAGCCATAAAGAAGAATGAAATCCTGTCATTTGTAGCAAAATGCATGGAACCAGAGGACATCACATTAAGAGAAATAAGTCAGGGCTGGCGCCGCGGCTCACTAGGCTAATCCTCCGCCTTGTGGCACCAGCACACCGGGTTCTAGTCCCGGTTGGGGCACCGGATTCTGTCCCGGTTGCCCCTCTTCCAGGCCAACTCTCTGCTGTGGCCAGGGAGTGCATTGGAGGATGGCCCAAGTACTTGGGCCCTGTACCCCATGGGAGACCAGGATAAGTACCTGGCTCCTGCCATTGGATCAGCGCGGTGCGCCGGCTGCAGCGTGCCGGCCATGGCGGCCATTGGAGGGTGAACCAATGGCAAAGGAAGACCTTTCTCTCTGTCTCTCTCTCTCACTGTCCACTCTGCCTGTCTAAAAAAAAAAAAAAGAGAGAGAGAAATAAGTCAGACATGGAAAGACAAATACCCCATATTCTCTCTCATATGTGGAAGCTAAAAAAAATCTGTATAAATACATAATGTTGATTACTAGAGGCTGGGAGTGGTGGAAGGGATACAGGGAGTTTGGATTAAAATATAGGGGAAGTTGAGAGTGGTTTAGGGATTGTGACAAATATAATAGAGGAAGCTGGGTGTGGTGTATATGGAAACTCTTTGTACAACACTGTAATTTTTGTTATGTAAATTTAAAACTTTTGAAATTTAAAAAATTTTCCAAAGAACTAATAATATAACATGGACATTGTTCAACTGGATATAATCATACCTAGCTCTATCTCATTACTTTTCATGACTCTCTTCCATTGAGTAAATATATTCAATTTTTTAGATATTTCCTATTGATGAACACTTAAATTTTTTTTAAATTTTTGTAATGAAGGTAATTGAAAATGAATCTTAATGGAGACTGGGACTGGGAAGGGGAGAGGGAGGAAGACGAGAGGTGGGAGTGTGGATGGGAGGGTGGGTATGGTAGGAAGAATGACTACATTCCTAAAGTTCTACTTATGAAATTTGTATTCCTTGAAAAATAAATTTAAAAAAATACTAAACCTATACATGTTCCTAAGAAAAATGAGTTAACCAATAAAAAGAAAGTTCCTAAAAAAATTGTAATGGGTATCCCAGATCATCTATGGGCACTTTATTTTTCTATTTTTGTACAATTTTGGAGGTATTTCTTAATGGTAAATTTCTTTTTTCTTTATTTTTTTTTTTTTGACAGGCAGATTTAGACAGTGAGAGAGAGAGAGAGAGAAAGATCTTCCTTTCCATTGGTTCACCCCCCAAACGGCCACTACGGCTGCCATGCTGCGCCAATCTGAAGCCAGGAGCCAGCTGCTTCCTCCTGGTCTCCCATGCGGGTGCAGGGCCCAAGCACTTGGGCCATCCTCCACTGCCCTCCCGGGACACAGCAGAGAGCTGGCCTGGAAGAGGGGCAACCGGGACAGAATCTGGCGCCCCAACCAGGGCTAGAACCCAGGGTGCCGGCGCCGCAGGCAGAGGATTAGCCAAGTGAGCCGTGACACCGGCCAAAGTAAATTTCTAAAAATGGAATTTCTGGATTCAACAGGCCAATTTCACATGTAGGGACAAACAGCTCTGGAAAGAAGTGTTATCAATTTATATGCCCATAAACAATGAGATAAAAACACTAGGTGGTGCTAAACATATTAATTCAGACATTATATGGCAAAAATTGGGAAGGTTTATTATTTAGTTTGAGCCTTATCCCAAAATAAATGTACACTAGTGCCAACATAAAGGATATCAGATCTTAAATCAGGTCTGGCTTGGTCCCCCATCAGACATATCACATGCAGTCTCAGAAAGAAGAATCAATGCCAGTGTATGGAAATAACAGACAAGTAAGTCTGGCTCAGAAAGATAAAACACTCTAGCAATCAGAATTTTCCCATAAAATAGACTATTTACTACTAAGAATTCTTTAACCACCATATGAGTGGTGATTAATTGAAGGCTGGATGACCTTTTGCCAAAAAGTAATTCACCTGTTATAATGAGCTCTACAATTTCCTTCAGATTTTAAGGCTGAAAGACACCCATATTTGAAAGGCCAGACTTGGGGTTAAATCTTCCCATAGGCATTTGCCTCTCTGTTTTACATCAGAATAAGAATTTTTTATGTCTTCTCTATTCCCCATAATTGAATATTTCATAAATTAATTCTTATAAATCTAGATAGCTACCTCTTAAAGAGCTCAAGGTCAGTATTTCTATTTCCATACTTATTGATCAGTACTTATTGAGCCCCTGCTGTTTCGAGCAGAATATTGATACTAGGGATTTGCCAGTGAACAAAACAGAAAGTTCTGCACTATTGGAACATAAAATTGTGCATACAAACATAGACTATATTTGCAAGAAGCCATAAAACATTCCTTTTTATTGTCTTTAAAATTAATCAGATAGGCTGCCCAGTAAATCTGAGTTTCTTTAATAAAATCATAAACAACCACAAAAACGTAAAGGTTTCATAGGGATCATTATGAACAACTATATATCAACAAATGGGAAGACTTAGAGATAATGGATGGAATTCTAGGCACATATAGCCTTCCAAAACTGAACAATGAAGACATAGAAAACTGAAACAAACCAACAACAAGTAAAGACATTAAATCAGTAACAAAAAGTTTCCAACAAAGAAAAGCTCAAGACTCAATGGTTTCACTACTGAATGTCACTGAACTTTTAAAGAACTAAGGCAAATTTTTCTCGAACTTTTCCAAGGCTATGAAAGAGAGAGGATCTTTCCAAACTCATTCTTCCACTACTACCAGGATACCAAAACCAGTCAAGGACATGACAACAAAAAGGAAACTACAGACCAATATTCCTGAGAAGCACAGATACAAAAATTCTCAATAAAATACTGGCAAATCAAATCCAGTATTACATCAAAAAGATAATTCCACGGATGCAAGGATGGTTCAACACATGCAAATCAAAAACTTAATATATCAACAGAATGAAGGATAAAAATGACACATTCAAATCAAAAGATAAAGCAGTCAGTAAAATTCAACATCCCTTCATGATAAAAAAAAAGTAATAAATTTTAAATGAGGTCCTGAAGGACTGTACCTCAACACAACATGGGCCATACATATACAACAAATCTAAAGACTACATCATACTAAAAGAGGAAAAGCTGAAGTGGTTTTCTCTAAGATCAAGAAGAAAACAATGGGGCTGGCACTGTGGCTTAGTGGGCTAAGCCTCCGCCTGCCCACTGGCATCCCATATAGGTGCCGGTTCTAGTCCCAGCTGCTCCACTTCTGATCCAGCTCTCTGCTATGGCCTGGGAAAGCAGCAGAAGATGGCCCAAGTGCTTGGGTCCCTGCACCCATGTGCAAGACCCAGAAGAAGCTCCTGGTTCCTGGTTTCAGAAGGGCCCAGCTCCAACCATTGCAGCCACTTAGGTAGTGAACCAGCGGATGGAAGACCTTTCTCTCTGTCTCTCCCTCTGTCTGTAACTCTACCTCTCAAATAAATAAATAAAATCTTAAAAAAAAGAACAAAACAAGGGTGTCCATTTTCACCATCCATATTCAATATAGTATTTGGAAGTCTTAGAACAGTATGACAAGAAAAAGAAGTGCAAGCAAAGGGTACCAAGATAGGAAAGAAAGAGGCCAAATTGGCCCTCTTTGAAGACAAAATGATTTTATATATAGAAAAACCTAAAGACTCCACCAAAAAAACAGAACTGAGAATCGAACTCAATAAACTTTCAAAATACACAGTCAGCATGTAACTATCTGTGCTTCTTTATACAAAACTAATAAAATTTCTGAGAAAGTAATCTAATTCATACTTACTACAAAAAATAAAATAAAGTATCTAGGAATAAATTTAAGTGAGGAAGTAAATGATAACTACATTGAAAACTATAAAATAGTAAAGAAACAAGTTGAGGGGCTGGCGCCGTGGCTCACTTGGTTAATCCTCCGCCTGTGGCGCTAGCATCCCATATGGGCACCGGGTTCTAGTCCCGGTTGCTCCTCTTCCAGTCCAGCTCTCTGCTGTGGCCCGGGAGGGCAGTGGAGGATGGCCCAAGTGCTTGGCCCCTGCACCGGCATGGGAGACCAGGAAAAAGCACCTGGCTCCTGGCTTTGGATCAGCGCAGCGCCGGCCATGGCAGCCATTTGGGTAGTGAACCAACGGAAGGAAGACCTTTCTCTCTGTCTCTCTCACTGTCTGTAACTCTACCTGTCAAATAAAAAAAAAAAAAAAGAAAAAGAAACAAATTGAAAAGTACACACACACACAAAAAAAGATCTCCAATGCTCATGGATTAGAATTATTAATATTTTTATTTTGTTTTAATTATTTGAATTGTTTATTTCTTTCTTTCTTTATTTGACAGGTAGAGTTAGACAGTGAGAGAGAGAGACAGATAAGGAAATCAAACAATAGCCAAAAAAAAAAACCTCACAAATAATTCAATTTAAAAATGGGTGAATTGCCTGAACAGACACTACTCAAAAAGAAATATACAACTAGCCAACAAGTACATGAAAAAACTGTTTGGTATCACTAATCATCAGGGAAATGTAAACAAAACTACAATGAAGCATCATCTCTCCTCATTTGGAATGACATTTAGAAAACACAAAAAATTAACAAATTCTGGTAAGGAAGCAGAGGGAAGGGAATTTTCTGTTGCTTGAAATGTAAAATAGTTCAGCCATTATGGAGTTCCCTCAGAAGTCTAAAAATAGGACTATCATATAATCCATCAAGCCCACTAGTAGGTATATATTCAAAGGAATTGAAATCAGTGTTGAAGAAACCTCTGCATTTTCTGCATGTTTATTGCACCGTTATTCACAGTAGTAAGAAGTGGAATCAACTTAAGTACCTATTTCTTTCTTTCTTTTTTTTTTTTTTTTTTTTTTGACTGGCAGAGTTAGACAGTGAAAGAAAGACACAGAGAGAGAGTTATAGACAGTGAGAGAGAGACAGAGAAAAAGGCCTTCCTTCTGTTGGTTCACTCCCTAAATGGCCGCCACGGCCAGCACTGCGCAAATCGCAATTCCGAAGCCAGGAGCCGGGTGCTTCCTCCCCGTCTCCGATGTGGGTGCAGGAGCCCAAGCACTTGGGCCATCCTCCACTGCCCTCCCGGGCCACAGCAGAGAGCTGGACTGGAAGAGGAGCAACCAGGACTAGTACCCAGCGCCCCAACCGGGACTAGAACCCGGGGTGCGGGCACCGCAAGCGGAGGATTAGCCAAGTGAGACACGGCGCCAGCCAATACCCATTTCTGATGAATGGACAAAGAAACGGTGGTATTTGAATACAATGAAATATTATTCAGCTATTAAAAAAATGGAATTCTGTCATTTGCAGCAACATGGATAGAACTGGAGGAAACCCTGTAAAGTAAAATCAGCCAAACACAAAAAGGCCACATGTTCTCCCTTATATGTGGAACTGAAAAGCTGAAGCAGAAGTAGAGAAGAGATTAGCGGTTACTACAGTCTGGGGAGGTTCGGACAGAAGATACTTAATGCATACAGGGATACAGTTGGATAATAGGAATATTCTATAGAGTACTATGAAAGCTATGATTGATAATCACTAACTGAATATTGTAAAACAGCTAGTAGAGAGGATTTTGACTGTTCCCAAAATAGATAAAATATATGTCTGAGATGATAAGTATGCCAGTTACCCAGATATGATCATTACATATTGTATACATGTATTGAAATGTTATATGTAAACTCACAAAGATAAACAACTACTATGGGTGAATTTTAAATAAAAAGAAATTTATAAAAGAAAAAAACAACAAAAATAAAATTAGAAACATGAGACATTTTTAAAGCATTTCTCAGTGTTGATTTTTTTTTTCAGTAAACATAAAGAAAAACAGTGAGCAGAAACAATTACCTGAGCATTTGAGGCAAAGGTAAGAACTGAACTAATTAAATAATCCAAAAGTAAAGAACAAAGAAAAACACATTTACTCTGTCCAGGAAAATGCATTTGTGTTCCATTTCATCTATGGGTGGTTCTTCATAGGCCCTGATTCTAAAATTAGAAACCTCTGAATTTTCTCAAGTCATGATAATTTCTCTGACCCCAAACCTAATGTCACATTTCTTTTGATGGGAAGACTGTAGAAACAAGAGATAAAAAAGAGAAAAAGGTCACTGGGTGGCTTGGGTTGAATTGCATGCATGTTTGAAGAAAAATGCCAACTGTACCACATGTGTCAAGAGGGAAAATATCATAATGAGATTTCCCAAAGAAATCCCTGAGCCAAAACCCTTTCTTGGGTGAAAATATCATCTCAAGGCACATTCCTCTCCTGTCATGCATGCATGAGCACACTGCTTCCTGTTGAAAGCTCATTCTGAAAATGAAATGCAGTTCCATGGTAAGGCTAGCTTCCCATGAAGACAGGACAGAGTAAACAAAATAATCCTCACTTTCAATTAATTACATTTCTTTATTTTAGGTAGGATCTAGAAGGTTCAGGGAACAAGAATGTTTTGAGAAATTCTAGCCTTTTGAAACACAGCCACAGCAGCTAAATTGGCATGAGCTTCTAAAACCAAGTTTTTTGAAAGCTCAGTAAGGAAATGTTCATAGTTCATTGATTTAAAACACAATCAATCCATTATTTCTTTACAAGCTTCCCAACCTGATATTCAGTGCAAGCCATTATATCTTCCCCTATGATTCAAATGTAATCCCTGATCATGTGTAACTGGTAAAGCCACAAGAACACAATCTCTCTTCTACAACTTGGTAGTTAGCCCTTTTGGTGTTTAATTTTTAATTTTTACACTAGACATTAATTCTTTTGTTTTTATCACCCTTAGGAGGGGTGCTGTATCCTAATATGTAATGTACACTTTTTTAAATGTCAACAAATGAAATTGACCATTTTTAACAAATAAAAATAGCAGTTTCACACGGTTCAACTCAAGCAAGTTCTCATCTCTCTGGACCTCAATTTCTTCAATTGGGGATGCTCAATAAGATAAACTCAAAGATCCTAGGTCTAATAGTCTATCACTCTAAGCACTACAGGATCATGTTTATATATTGAAAAAACAGAGGAATCTATGCGTAGGTGCCATTTGCTATTATAATTTTGCTAGATGCTGGGGATGGGCAGAAACCAATTCACTTAACAAATATTTATTATGCACCTACTCTGAGCAAGGCTTTATCAAAGAGATACTTTTATGATATAGAAATACTAGTACTTATTTGATTACATGTGGAAAGAAAATCCAAAATATTTGGGGGGCTTGAATTCCTTGAGCTTTAAGCTAAATTTAATTCTGTATGCCAAACACTTGGTCATGCTTAGGAATTCTAAGAGGATTGCTTAATAATTACAGTCATAACTTTATTCCAGTGTTTCTGGAGCCTGGGCCTGAGTCTATGAATAAGAAGGGAACAAGCTGTGCCACAAGAGTTTCACAACTTCTTTCAGACACTCACTTCATTATAAAGGGAAATTTATGAAATCAGGAACAACATGTGCCAGATTCTCCAAGGTAGGTGTTTACCTCATAAATAAGTGATAAATCATCAAAAGTGTATTAGCTATTTTAGTAGGTAAATCACTTGTTCCACAAGCGTGCATGGATGAATATTATGTCAGATACTGGGATAGGATTCAAGATATGGAAATAAAAAAAAAAAACAGTTCCTCTTTTTAAGGAGCTCACATTCTATTGAGAAAAACAGGCAAGTGAACAAATACTTGTACTACCTTGTCACATATATGTAAACAGAACTATAAAGATATAACATGGCAAGGGAAGGTTATCAGAAGGCTTATTTCCCAAAGACTGTGAGCTGAATTGCAATTCAAAGATATGAGGAGGAATTCACATGATATGCTTATTTCCATTCTTTATTTTTAAGATTTATTTTAATTTATTTGAAAGGCAGAGTTACAGAGAAAGAGGGATAGACAGAGAAAGGGAGATAGGGGTCTTCCACCCACTGGTTCACACTGCAAATGACTACAGCAGCCAGGGCTGAGCCAGACCGAAGCCAGGAGCCAGGAGCTTTCTCCAGGTCTCCCACTTTGGTGCAGGAGCTCAAGCACCTGGGCCATCTTCCACTGCTTTCCCACACACATTAGCAGGGAACTGAATCAAAAGTGGAGCAGCCAGGGCTCAAACCAGTACCCATAAGGGATGCTGGCATCACAGGTGGCGGCTTTACACACTACATCACAATGTCATCCTTTATCTCCATTCTTTGACATTTAACCTTCCTATGTCTTTATACATGAAGTAAGTTTTTTGTAGTCAGCTTATAGTTGAATGATGCCTTTTTACCCATTCTGATTATCTTTGTCTTTCAATTTGTGTGCTTAAGTCATTTACATTTAATGCTACTATTGATATGTTTTGATTTGAATATACCATTTTACTATTTAATTTCTGTTCCCTATGTTTTTACTTCCTCTGTTACCTTTTCCTTCCTTATTTTGGGTTATTTGAGCATTTATAAAATTTTATTTATTTAATTCAAAAGAGAGAACAGAAAGAGATCAATTTGTTTTTCCTTCCTCTGTTACCTTTTCTTTCCTTATTTTGGGTTATTTGAGCATTTATACAATTTCATTTATTTAATTTGAAAGAGAGAGAACAGAGAGAGATCAGTCTTCTATTGGTTCACTCCCAAAATGCCTGCAACAACTAGACTGGGCTGAGGCCAAAGCCAGGAGCTGGCAACTCAATCTGGGTCTCCCAAATGGGTGGCAGGAATCCAAGTAATTAAGCCATCACCTGCAACCTCCTAGGTGTGTATTAATAGGAAGCTGGAATGGAAGTGGAACTGGGACCCAAATCCAGATACTCTGATATGGGATACAAGTATCTCAAGTAGCAGGTTAACTGCTGTACCAAATGCCCTCCCATATTTGAACATTTTTTAGTATCCCATTTAAAATTTTCTATTATATTTTTATAACTTATCTTTGTTAAATGAATGGGGCAAGGGGTAATGAGATCTTTTAAACTTAAATTTTCTTAAATTGTCTTAGCATGTTTATAATCAATATATTTCCATTTCAGATGCAATGTAAAACATTTTCCATAATACAAATACCTTTACCTTTCAAACTACATGTTGTAATTGACATATATTACATCTACATGTGTTGAAAACCAGTCAGATCAATAGGTCTGATCTGATTTCATCATCATTTAAAAAAAATCATCTATTATTTTTCACTTTATGTTTCTGTGTGGGAGCAAACTGTTGAAATCCTTACTTAATGTATACTAAGCTGATCTTCTGTATATTAAGATAATCGAAAATGAATCTTTTTTTTTTTTTTTTTTTTTTTTTGACAGGCAGAGTGGACAGTGAGAGAGAGAGACAGAGAGAAAGGTCTTCCTTTTTGCCGTTGGATCACCCTCCAATGGCCGCCGCTGCAGCCGGCGCACCGCGCTGATTCGATGGCAGGAGCCAGGATCCAGGTGCTTTTCCTGGTCTCCCATGGGGTGCAGGGCCCAAGCACCTGGGCCATCCTCCACTGCACTCCCTGGCCATAGCAGAGAGCTGGCCTGGAAGAGGGGCAACCGGGACAGAATCCGGCGCCCCAACCGGGACTAGAACCCGGTGTGCCGGCGCCGCAAGGTGGAGGATTAGCCTATTGAGCCACGGCGCCGGCTTGAAAATGAATCTTGATGTGAATGGAAGGGGAGAGGGAGTGGGAAAGGGGAGGGTTGTGGGTGGGAGGGACGGTATGGGGGGGAAGCCATTGTAATCCATAAGTCGTACTTTGGAAATTTATATTCATTAAATAAAAGATAAAACAACAACAACAACAACAACAACAAAAAGAAAACCAGTCAGATAATATTTTAGTTTTTGCTATCAACTACTAAATATTCCTTAAAGAGCTTAAAAGGAAAAGTGCAGTCTATTATATTTACCCAGGTATTTGCCCATTTTCATGGCTCTTCATTCCTGTTCAGCATTTGTTTCTGGCATGATTTCCTTTCTCTCTCAAGAATTCTTCACGGAATAATGAAATTCACTTAGTATTCATTTAATAACAAATTTCATTTAGTGATTCTTTTATATAGGACTAATAGGAACTATTAGTTTTTATTCATCTGAAAATGTCTTTATTTAACCTTCACCCTAGAAGGATATTTTCAATAGGTATAGAATTCAGAATTGAAAATTCTTTTCTTTCAGTGCTTAAACATGTACTTTCAATGTCTTCTTGCACAAGCAGTTTCTGATGAGAAAACTAGCTATTTGAGTAATATATTACTTTCTTCTTGCTGCATTCAAAATATTTTCTCTTAAACTTTTAGCAGTTTAATTATGATATGTCAAGGCATACATTGTTCCTTTGGGTTCATTCCATTTAGGGTTCACTGGGTTTCTTGTATCTGGAAGTTTATATCTTTCACCAAATTTGAGAAGTTTCCAGTTATTATTTATTTAAATGTTTCTTCCTCATTCTCTTCTAATCTTGAGACTCTAATCACATGAATATTAGACCTTTCAGTATTGTCTCACACATCTATAGACTTCTGTTCATTTAAATTTTTTTTCTCATTCCAACATGGTGGTACAGTGAATTAAGTTGTCTCTTGCAGCCCAACATCCCACATCAGAATGCTGATTCAAATCCCAGCTACTCCACTTCTAATCCAGCTCCCTGCTAATGCACCTAGGAAGGCAGCAAATGGTGGTTCAAGTACTTGAGGCCCTGCATAGTGGCACAGGAGATTAAGGTGCCACTTGAGACACTGCTTTGAGTTCCAGCTACTCTGATGTATGCTATAAGGCTAAGTATAATGCCTGGTAAATGAAACTGCCAGAAAAAGAAAGGATGGAAGACCTTTTTTCTCTTTCCCTCTCTGTCTGTAACTGTCTCTCTCTCAAATAAATAGAATCTTTTTAAAAAAAGGAATATGAACTGTAAGCCTAAATATTAAAGGAGACACATAAAGACAGATCATATAGAAAGGACAGAGAAGAGTAAATTTCATATATTTCAAAACACAATGAATAGTTTATATGTGGAAAGAGGTCGAATGAAATTTACCTATTGTCTTAAGAACATGGTAGGAAAAAAAGAGTGGCTACAAACTAATGTAAACGGCTTTTCAGAGGACAAATAGAATTTGTAGTTTTCTCTTAGTAAATCAAATTGATTTTAACAGTTTAATAAAACCCATTTGTTCATAGATATTTTACAAGTTAGAAATCCAGCACATTTCACTATGTAAAGCATTCCTTATCCAATAAAACGTTGATAAATAACACAGACCTTAACAGGATTGTACAAATGTTCCCAAGGCACTCTCTAATTCTACATGTGAAAAATAAATATGGTTTAAAATGGAGATACTAATTATAAACTGTTTATCTCCATAGATACTTACGGAATGATAACCTTTTAAAATGCTGAAAGGGGGAAGATGAGTTTCGACCAGTAACTCAAAGCAAAGGGGAGAAAATGACCACAGCAAATATCTCTATGGAAAGACCACAACTGGGCCGGCACCGTGGCTCACTTGGTTAATACTCCACCTGCGGCGCTGGCATCCCATATGGGCGCCGGGTTCTAGTCCCGGTTGCTCCTCCTCCAGTCCAGCTCTCTGCTGTGGCCCAGGAGGGCAGTGGAGGATGGCCCAAATGCTTGGGCCCCTGCACCGGCATGGGAGACCAGGAAGAAGCACCTGGCTCCTGGCTTCGGATCGGCGCAGCACTGGCCATAGTGGCCATTTGGGAGGGAAAACATTTCTCTCTGTCTCTCTCTCTCTGTGTCACTGTCTATAACTCTACCTGTCAAATTAAAAAAAAAGACCACAAACCACCATGAAGGTCAGAACATAACTCACCAATATAGAGTTTTTAGAAAAAAACAGGTACCTGGTACACAGGTATTAAGAAAGACCTAGTAAAGGGACACATGTTTATAAGCAAAGCAAGTTCTGTGGTTTTTTTTTTGTTGTTGTTTGTTTTTGTTGTTGTTGTTGTTGTTGTTGTTGGGTTTTTTTGACAGGCAGAGTGGACAGTGAGAGAGAGAGACAGAGAAAAAGGTCTTGCTTTTGCTGTTGGTTCACCCTCCAATGGCCGCCGCTGCCGGCGCGCTGCAGCCAGCGCACCACGCTGATCCGAAGGCAGGAGCCAGGTGCTTCTCCTGGTCTCCCTTGGGGTGCAGGGCCCAAGCACTTGGGCCATCCTCCACTACACTCCCGGGCCACAGCAGAGAACTGGACTGGAAGAGGGGCTACCTGCACAGAATCCGGCGCCCCGACCGGGACCAGAATCTGGTGTGCCGGCGCTGCAGGCGGAGGATTAGCCTACTGAGCCATGGCGTCGGCCCAAAGTAAGTTTTTCAGGAAAAAAAAAAATACCCAGATTCCCTTTTGTGAAGCTGATGAATTCATCTTCTCCCACATCGATCTAGTAATTAGAGTCCAGCCATTTTCTTTTTAGGGTTTCCTCAGTACATAGATTAGTATTCTGTACATAGCAAATTCTCAATATGAGAAAGTCAAGTTCATGACTTTTTGTAATAGATAATGGATATGTAGATTGGTTGGTTTGATTTAAATTATCCCAGGAGATTTTCTATAAAATATTCACAGAATAGGATATGAAGTTTATAACCTAACATTGAAGATACCATTTTAGTTGTTTTAATCATCAACACAGAACCTTTGAATACAGAGGGGATAAGGGGATGAATGAATGAATTAGCCAGACCATAACCTCTGATAAATGAAAGGAATTATCCTGTTCATTCTTATAGCTCCTTGCACCAAACTTTCAGAGCCAGCATGCCTATAATGAAAACACCATCTAAAGGCAGCTTCACAATTGCTCTCATTACCATTGTGCTTCTGGCATCCAGCACTTCTCTCAGAACCCTAGTGTTAAGGAATGCATCCTGAACTTCTGCCGGCACAGGCATGTCACAGTGATGCTTCTAAAACAAACCAGTGCTCAGGTTTGTTTCAAGTCTTCACTTGCTTCTGATGGAAGGTGTGCTGGCAGCTGTTGTCATCATTAGCCTTGTGGCAATACTTTTTCCCTCAAGTGTCTCATGTCTCGAATGAAAGCTAAAAGCTCATTAAACAGGGAGGGACTTTGGAATATGTGCCAATGTCAAACAGTAAAGTTTTTATTTTCTCCTGTTGTAACAGCTTTAAAAGGTCTGAATTTCCAAATCTCAGTCCCTAACGCCACTCAGGATTTTAAATTAGATAATGGGGTGAGAACAGGAGGACACACCAATTCCTTCTCCTGACTTTATGATCTTTATGAGAAAACTAGTAAATTCAAGATGGACAGTCTGCTAGGCACTTGGGTGTGGGATTCTCCAGAAACCCTGGCATTTATGGTGAGTGAGCTGTCCCTCCAGGATTCTGTAACAGAGTCAAGGTAGCTCAATCTGTATGCTCAACCCAACACAATCTTCCATAACATAAACATTTTCCTAGCAGCTGACCCAGGTGATACATTTAAAAATCCATAATAATAGCCTTTGAGCACTTTACCATTTGCCAGGCAATATCTTAAATGCTTTAAATCATAACATGTTTACAAAATAATCTGAGATCGATATTTACTTACATTTTATAGATGATAAAACCTAAATCAAAGTAGTTAGTAACTTGCCAAGGTTTTGTCTACCAGAAGGAAGACTCTAAAAAAATAATTAACACTGCCTAATATTAAGTACATATTTTCTAAGGCAAGAACTTCATCTTTGGATCACCCAAAATACCTAAACAATGTCTCACACATACAAACTTCCTAATAAAAGTTTATTGGCCAAATAAAAGGCACCATAATTCTGTAATGACTATATTTCTCTCTCTCTCTCTCTCTCTCTCTCTCTCTCTTTCTCTCTCTCTCTCTCTCTCTCTCTCTGTGTGTGTGTGCGTGTGTGTCTATCTCTGTCGCTCTTTAGTTTCTTCATATCAGAGGACAAACTTAAGTTCTAGAACACTCAAAGTCCTTCATACCACATACATACACAGTTGTTTTCCATCTTTACCTGGATTCCTCTAGGGCCAAAAGCAAAAGCTGCTTAATAGGTGAACTTCAGCACCAAGCAACAGGTTGGGACAGGTAATTAAGGATACTGAATCCATTTGACATTGCAGGGGAAATTTAGGGAAGTAGAATGTATTTATCAGAGTTGGAATTTGTCCAGGGTTCTAAGGAAAACACCAATTACTCTTTGACAATATAAAGTAGTACATAAACACTGGATAACTGGATTTCTGATGAGGCTAAGAATCTCAAAGAAGTCCTTTCTCAGAAGGGACACATCACTCCCCTAGACAAATTCTTCCATTGAGATGAGTTCTTTGAAATTTCAAGTAAATCCTCACATTTCAGAAAGAAAATCTCTTGTTGGCAGGTAAGGAGTGAAAGTAAGTCCTAATTAAAGGAGTTGGAACACGAGGACTTTCCAGCCATTAAATCAATTGTGCACAGTAATGAAATGAAGGCATCTCCTTTCTACACATGGAGATAACTCCACAATCTCAGGTATCTCAACGAAAAAGATAATGCAATACATCAGATTTCATCAAAACGAAAACTTTCTCAGAGAGCACATCTCTACCCAAAATAATTTAGGTGTTGGACAAGAAAGTTATGGAATAGATTAGGCAACTTCCCCGGGTCTCTAATCATTTTAAGGTAGGGATTCTATTAAAGTATCTAAAATAAAACAAGGGGCCAGTGCTGCGGTGCAGTGGATAAAGACACCACCTATAATGCCAGCATCCCATATGAGCACCAGTCAGAGTCTCAGCTGCTCTACTTCTAATCTAGCTTCTTGCTAGTATGTCAGGGAAGGCAGTGGAAGATGTCCTAGGGCTTGAGCCCCTGTCACCCATGTGGGAGACCTGGATGGAACTCCTGGCTCCTGGTTTCTGCCTGGTCCAGCCTTGGCTTGTGGCCATATGGGAGTGAACCAGTGGATGGAAGATCTTTTTCTCTCCCCATTTCTCTTCTGTCTTTGTAGCTCAGCCTTTCAAATGAATAAAATTAATAATTTTAAAAATTAAAGGGGATCTATATATTTGAAATGCACCAAGAAAGTACAATATATGAACCTTGTTTGAAACATAACTAAAAGAAATTTTTTTAAGATTTATATATTTATTTGGAAGTCAGAGTACAGAGAGACAGACAGAGACAGAGAGATTTTTCATTCTGTGGGAGAGGCCTTTGTCTTTTAATTAACCTTGTTTCTAACTGACATGATTAAAGTTGTAGTAAAATCCTGCCCAAGGTCAGAAGAAAAAGGGAGGAATCTGTCCTGGGAATGAAATGTAGTTGTTATCTGCTTTCCTATGAATGCTTCAACTGTAGTTACTATCTACTTATATGTAACCATGTCAGGTCTGCTTGTTAATACAGAGAAGTGATGTTAACCCTTGCCAGATAGCTTAGGCTCAGTATATGTTTAAAAAAACATTCAGTACCTATGTTCTCAACCTCAGTATATTATCAATACTGTGGCCACCATATAACATCAGAATATTCAATCAAATGTATATAGGTAACCATATAAGGGATTCAAAGAGGTTAAAACCATTTATAAGAAAAAACACCTTCTTTTTTCAGGGCTCAGGATTTTGGATAAGAAATTCCATCTGAGTCTTATTCTGGCATAATAAAAGACTATTCCCTGTGAAGAGGTGTCTTATCTTAGTACACAAATCCTGATACTGTTAGTAAAATGGCACGTCTTAAACCCTGGGCACCATCTTAGGCTCTGGTCCCAGTCGCCATCTTGTACAGTAGCTTTGGTCCTAAGCCCAGCCTGGCTTGCTAGAAGTCAGGTGACTAATGGCCCTACAATAAGCGTCAGCTCCACCACCACTGTAACAGGATTTGTTGCCCCCACTTCCCTACCTCCTGCAAAACTATAATAGGACCTGCTTCCCTCATAAGCACTCTCTTGTCCTCTTTCTCTCTCTCAGTCCCTATTTTCTGCCCTCTATCACCCTCTCCCTCCAGCCTGTCAGTTTTCCCCCAACCTGACAATAACCCTTTCCTTTAACTCTGGTGTTTGGTGTGTTGTGTGGTAGCCTTACAGCTAAATTCATTTGTTCACTCCTCAAATGGCTGCAATGGCCACCACTGGGCCAGGCCAAAGCCAGGAGCCAAGAGCTTCAGGGTCTCCCACATAGATGGCAGGGGACTGAACATTTGGGCCATCTTCTGCTGCTTTTCTCAGGTCATCATCAGGGAGCTGAATCAGAAATGGAGCAGCTGGGACACAAACTGGAGCCCATATGGGATTCCAGCATTGTACGAGGTGGTTTTATGAACCACACCACAGTGCTGGTCCCAATTATTTTTTTGTTTGTTTCTGTTTTTGTTTTAATGAGACAGCTAGAGAAATTGAAAATAGATTGAATATTTGATGATATTAAGGAATTTCTACTAATTTTTAAGTATAATAATGTGAGGAGTCAGATGAGTTAATAGGCAGTCAGCTTGGTCCCAGTGGAAATTTAGGATGCAAAATGCTTTCTTACCCCAAAAGTTCTCTTTAGCAAGGTCAAAGCACCACCTGCCCCACTCCTTGGGAGCTTCCAGTCTTATATAGAGAGTATCAAGGTAGTGGTGACTCCACTCTTCTGAGTTCTCAGTTTACTGTAAGAAAAAAAATTAGGTATCCCAACCTTCTGATGGCTCTTTTGTTTTCAGACAGGATAAAAAGATTACAGATCAGGTCTTTCGATGGATTTTGCCCTTGTCTTGTAACTGATAAGATTTTTTTCTTCCCCAAAAAATTGTGTTTAAAAACCCCAGTACCACCAGCCCCTTTGGGTTTTGCCTCTCTTGGATCCCCCCTCCAGGCCACTCTGGCTGGAGATCTCTGACTTAAATAAATCTTACTTTTAAATACAAAAAAAAAGTGTCCATAATAAAAACTTCACAAAAAAAAAAAAAAAACTAATATGGCTAGTTGCCAAAGGTTGTGGCAAAGGGAGAAGAAGGATAATAGTTCAAGTGCAATTTCTGGTAACACAACTTTCTCTCCTTCAAGAAAGAAAGCTGTGGGGCTTGTGCTGTGCCATAGGCTAAGCCTCTGTCCGAGGCAGCAGCATCCCTTGTGGGTACCAATTCTTGTCCCAGCTGCTGATCTTCCAATTCAGCTCTCTGTTTATGGCCTGGGGAAGCAGCAGAAGACGACCCAAGTGATTGGGCCACTGTACACATTTGGGAGACATGGAAGAAGCTCCTGGCTCTGGCTTCAGATCAGCCCAGCTCCAGCTGTTGCAATAATCTGGGGAGTGAATCAGCGGATGGAAGACTTTTCTCTCATTCCCTCTTTATGTCTGTGACTCTCTCTCTTAAATAAATAAATAAAAAATCTTCTTAAAAAAATTTTTAAAAGGCCGGTGCTGTGGCTCAATAGGCTAATCCTCCGCCTGCGGCACCGGCACACCAGGTTCTAGTCCCAGAAGGGGCACCGGATTCTGTCCCAGTTGCTCCTCTTCCAGTCCAGCTCTCTGCTGTGGCCAGGGAGTGCAGTGGAGGATGGCCCAAGTCCTTGGGCCCTGCACCCCATGGGAGACCAGGAGAAGCACCTGGCTCCTGGCTTCGGATCAGCGCAGTACACCAGCTGCAGCGGCCATTGTGGGGTGAACCAACGGAAGGAAGACCTTTCTCTCTGTCTCTCTCTCTCACTGTCCACTCTGCCTGTCAAAAAAAAAATTTTTTTTTAAAGAAAAAGAAAGCTGGAGCCAGTGTTGTGGCACAGCTGATTAAGCTACCACTTGAGACATTGATGTCCCATTTCAGATAGGATATGGCTGTTCTGCTTTCAATCCAGAACCCTGTTAATGTACTTGGAAAGCCAGCGGAAGATGGCCCAAGTACTAAGGCCGGCCCCTGCCACCCAAATGAGAGACCAGGATAAAGTTCTTAGCTCCTTATTTTGGCACCTGGCTATGGTACCTGGCTATTGCAGCCATCTGGGGAGTGAACCAGCTGATGGAAGCTATCTCTCTCTGTCGCTCTTTCAAATAAATAAATAAATCCTTTTTTAAAAAAAGAAAGAAAGCTTCTAAGAATGGAAATGAATTACGTTTAACAATAATAATGGATTCTCACTAACATAAAATTTTCTACAACTAAAAAATTTTTCAAACATAAAACCTTATACAACCATTTAGTTTTCCTATTTAAAAGATTTGTTATAATAAATCGTAAATCATATTACTTTACCGAACTTCAAGCCGAGTTGAACCTAATAATGTTTTATTGAAAATAGATGAAGCCAAAACACCTTAGCATTTTTTTTTAAGATTGATTAATTTGAAAGGCAGACTAAAGAGAGAGAGGTAGAAACAGAGAGAGAGACAGAGAGGAATCACCTATCTATTGATTCACTCTTCAAATGTCTACAACAGCCAGGGCTGGGCCAGGCCAAAGCCAGGAGCCAGGATACTCCCTTTGGTCTGCCTTGTGAGTAGCAGGGACTCAGGTGCTTGAGTCATCATCATCTGTTGCATCCCAGGTTTATCAGCAGGGAGTTGGATTAGAAGCAGAGTAGCCAGGACTTGCAAACCAGCACTCTGATATGAGATGGAAGCATCCCAACTAGCAGCTTGGGACCCATTGTATCATAACACCTGTCTCTTACTTTTATTTTTAAATGTGCAATAAATTGCTGTGGCACAGCAGGTTAAGCCATGGCCTGCAATGCTGACATCCTATATAGGTGCCAGTTCGAGTCCCTATTGCTCCACATCTGATCCAGATCCCTACTAATGCATCTGGGAAAGCAGCAGAGGATGGCCCAAGTCCTTGGGCCCCTTGCACCCACATGGGACACCCAGAAAAAGCTCCTGGATCCTGGCTTTATACTGGCCCAGCCCCAGTCTCTGTGGCCATTTGGGGAGTGTGGTAAGTTAATTCATCACGGGCTTCTAAACACAGAATTCCCACATGTTTCCAATAATAAGGTAAAAGATTTTGTGCATATCAGAAAGATATCTGTCTTCAAAACTTACAGCCAAAATGGAAACATTAGATTTACACAGGAAATAATTAGAGCACAAAAATGTCCGATTATTCAATAAATTAATATACACATTATTTAAGTCAAATAGTTTGTGTGTTTAAAAATAATCTTTAAACAAAAGTGACCAAACCAATTTATCATTCGATACATATTCTTACATATATTTTATTTGTTTAGAATTATAGCTATGTTATTACTACTTGTTTAAAATAATTTTATTGGACTTCATTTGTTAGAGTAATTTTAAGTTCACAACAAAATTGAGGGAAAGGTATAGACCATACCCCTCACCAGAGCAATACATTTGTTACATGTAATGAGACAACATCATTATTACCCAAAGTTCACAGCTTACTTTAGACTTCACTCTTATAGTACATTCTATGGATCCAAGCAAATGTATGACATTTATATAATGAGTACAGCACTGAATCATTTCACTGCCCTGAAAATTCTCTGTTCTCCTCCTATTTATCCCTTTCTCCTTACTAACACTTGGCAGCTACTTATCTTTTCACTCTCTCCATAGTATTTTCTTTTTCAGAATGCAATACAGTTGGAATCACACTGTATGTAGCCTCTTAAGATAAGCTTCCTCCACTTGGTAATACACAATTAAGCCTCCTCCATTTCTTTTCATACCTTGATAGCTCATTTTTGCTTTAGTGTGAAATAATATTCCATTCTCTGCATGTGCTACAGCTAACTTATTCATTCCTCTATTGAAGAACATCTTGGTTTCTTCCAAATTTTGGCAAGCATGAACAATAAATGTCTGTATGCAAGTTTTTGTGCAGATATGTGTGCAACTCATTTGGGTAAATACCATGAAGCACAACTACTGGAATTTTTCATTTTGTAGGAAACTGCCAAACTGGCTGTACAACTTGCATTCCCCCAGCAATGAGTGTGAATTACTGTTGCTTTGGAATTTGGCCAGTCTATTAGGTATACAGTGGTATTTTATTGTTGTTTCAATTTGCATTTCCCTGATGACATATGCATATTTGCTGATGTATCTGTTTTAAGGTTTTTGACTAATTTTTAAATCATTAGGTGATTAATCATTGAATTTTCTTCCCTTTAAAAATTTTTATTTTTAATTTTCTTTATTTTAAAGGCAGAGAAACAGAAAAGATAGAGATCTCCTAATCCCTTGTTCATTCCCTAAATGCCCACAACAGCTAGGCCGGGGCCAGACTGAAGCAAGAAGCCTGGAACTCAATCTGGGTCTCCCACATGGGTGGCAGAGAGCTTTTACCTGCTGCCTACCAGGGTGTACATTAGCAGGGAGCTAGAATCAGGGGTGGATCTGGTACTGGGACATTGGCATTCCAATATGAAACTCAGATGGCCCACGGAGTGTATTAACCACTGCACCAGACACTGCCTTTGTTATTGTTAAGTTTTAGGACTTCTTTATATATTTTAGATACCTGTAATTTATCAGATATATCTTTTGCAAATATTGTCTCCCAGGCTATTTTCATTCTCTTAATAATCCAGGCCTTTTCATTCTCTTAATAATAACTTTCAAAATGCAGAAATTTTTCATTTTAATGAAGTCTAGCTTATCAATGTTCTTGATATCATATCTAAAAAGTTATCACCAAATCCAAGATCATACAGGTTTTCTCCTATTATCTTCCATGATATTTGTACTTTTATGTTTCACTTTATCCATGATACATTTGGAGTTAATTTTTGTGAAGAGTGGGGGTTTTGTGTTTAGATTCATCCTTCTTGCATATGTACATTCAGTCATTTTGGTACTATTTATTGAAGAGTCAATCTTTCCTCCAATTATTGCCTTTGTTCCTTTGTCAAAGATCAGATTACTTATTTATGTGGGTATATTTCTTGGCTCTCTATACTGTCCATTGATCCATTCTTTTGCCAATACCACACTGTCTTGGTTACTGTAAGCCCATAATAAGTTCTGACATTGGGTAATGTCAATCCTCCTACTTTGATCTTTTCTTTCAATGTTATGTTGGCTATTATGGGTCTACATGTAAACTTTAGAATCAATTTCTCACAAACCACAAAACAATTTGCTGGGACTTTGATTGGGATTGCATTAAATCTACAGGTCAAGTTGGTAAGAACTAATTTATTAAGATTATTGAATTTTCCAAGCCATGAACATGAAATATCTCTCCATTTACATAATTCTTTGATTCTATAGATTGTTTTGTGATTTTCCTCACAGACTATCTCAGACATATTTTGTTAGATTTATACCTAAGTGTTTCACTTTTGCAAGTGCTAATATAAATAATATTGTGTTTTTAATTTCAAATTCCACTTGTTTATTTCTGGCACACAGGAAATTGATTGTATATTAATCTTGTGTCCTGAAATCTTTCTTATTAGTTCTAGGAAATGGTTTTGGTCAATTATATCAGATTTTCTACAGAGATAAGAATGTCTCCTCTGAACAGTTATTTCTTCCTTTAAGTCAGCATGGCTTTTGTTTCCTTTTCTTGTGTTGTCACATTGGACTTCCAGTATGATGTTGAAAGGCCATGGTAGGAGGGGACATCGTTGTCTTTTTCCTGGTCTTAGTAGAAAAACCTCCAGTTCCTTAACAGTAAGTATGAGGCTAGCTGTAGATGTTTTGCAGATATTCTTATCAAGTTGAGGTAATTCTCTCTTCCTGGTTTACTAAGAATTTTTCATGGAGGAGTGTTGCAGTTTCTCAAATGCTTTTTCTACATCTATTGATGTGATTATGGGATCTTTTTCATTTGGATGTTGATGTTATGGATGCCATTACTTGGTTTTCAAATGTTAGACTAGGTTTTTATACTTGAAATAAATCCCACTTCATCATATTGTATAACTCTTTTTACAAATTGCTAGATTCTATCTATTTTATTTAAGGGTCTGCTTTTCCTGATGCCTCTTAAGTATATATTGTAGACAGATTGTGAATTGATTCCACATGACCTCTGCCTTCTAGAGTTTATGCTTTATCTAATCCCCTCCCCTTGAGTGTGAGCTTCTAACCAATAAAATATGACAAAGATAATGGGAAGTCCTGTCATTCCTATATTTATGTTATGTTATATACCACTCTGTCTTGCTGGTGGACTTACACTGGAGACTTTCCTTATAGGCTTTGTGAATTAAACAGCCATGTTGGGAAAGTTCACATAGCAAGGAACTCTGATCAGCGTCAAGGACTTGCAAGCTGTTGCTAGCAGCTGAGGGAAGCCTCCAATTGACATCACACAGGATCCAGGATCACCAGTGCTACAATCACAAAGAAACTAGCTTGGCCAAAAACTTGAGTGAGCCTGAAAACAGATCACCTCCCCAGTACTTTGATAATAGCTTTGTGAGACCCTAAGCAGAGGACACAGTTAATCCATTCCCAGACTCTCGATACACAAAAGCCATGAGATAGAGTTTCCAAGATATCTTAATAGAGAAAAGACGGGCTGATTTTGACCAGGGGAAGGTAACAGAAGAAAAATGGAGAAAGTGCATTCCCAGGGGAGAATTGGAGAGAAGTGTGCAGTGGAAATTCTACAGAAAGAAGAGAGATCCCATGGAGCAGCGTGGACAATACAAACACACTGCAGCAAGCAGGGACATACTCACGATTCCTGCAGCTGGAAACTGGAGGAGATGCCAGCTTCTGAGAGCAAGGTGAGAGCAGACTGCAGCAGCTCCCTAGGGACATTGCCTGAGGAAGAACTTTGTGGACCCTACTGACTTTGAGTCCAGCCTGGAGCCCTAGTAGGGCCCTGTAAAAGAAAAGAATTTTTTTTCTCACCATCCTCCAAAAAGCAGGAAGAACGAGTCAGTTCAGGCTGCAGCAGCTCTCTTTTGTATGAATAGCCATTTTATCAAAGGGAAAAATCCATGTTCCCTCCTGACTTTGAGTCTGCCCAGGAGGGTTGGCAGGGGGTTGGGCACCCACACAGGACTGTGAGGCATTCCCATACCCCCACCCTATCACAGACTCCAAGGATCAAACTGCCAAGGCAGAGCAACACAGGCAGCTGTCTCTAGGAATGCCTCTGCTCTATCCAAGGACGGTGCAGGCCCACATGGTTGAGAGTGGATCCTTTGCACCCTGTGATTGTGGGATCCTTACGTGCTATGACTGTGGGAATTCTATGACCGTACAATAGGGTGTGAGTCTCTGGGAAATCACTGTGTCTGGCCTCAGAGGCTAAAAGCTCCCTGATTGCCTGGGATGGGTCATTGCAGAGGGTTCCATGCTCACAATGAGAATCACACAGATCCTTTGTGTGGTTCAGGTGCCTGTATGGGCAGTGGTTGTAGCCACTGTGGGCTAACCCCAGGGATCAATCACCTTGGAAGACAGGAAGTGAGGCCGTGATTATGCCAACAGATATGATCATACCCTTCCTACTGCTGACAATAAAGGAGATCTACCACACCCAACTTGAATGTTACCCTAGACTTTCACCCCACCCTTGAGCATTGATCAGAGCTCCCTGGCCCCACCCAGCACACATCTCTGGATATCCACCAAAGGAGCAGACACTCCACTAAGCCACAGAGACATAATTCAAAGACAAAAGCCATCAGAGGAGAAAACCAACAAGTGTTTCCACAAATGCCTGAAATTAATACAGAAATATAAGAAACAAAAACAAGGAAGAAAATACCACTTCCCAAACATAATACAACAACACTTCAAGGTTAGAATATGAAGATAAAGAAATTGATGAAATGCCTGCAAATGAATTCAAAAGAATGATCATGAAATTACTCAGACACTCAGAAAAACAAATTCATGAGATAAAGAAATCCATACATGATATGAATGAAAAAATTTTTCTGAGATATAGAGATATTGAAGAGAAATCAAACTAAATATTAGAAATGAAGAATTCAATATGACAAATAGAAAATACAGTGAAAAGCCTCAACAACAGACTTGGTGAGGCAGAAGAAAGAATATCTGAGCTAGAAAACAAATCGTCAGAAATAGACAAAAAAAAGAAGGAAATTAGAGAAAACTGAAAAAAATGTTCAAGATTTATGGGATACTATCCAACAACTAAACATACATGTCTTAGGAGCTTCTGAAGGCATGGAAAGAGAGAATGAATTAGAAGGCCTATTCAGTAAAACAGTAGCAGAAAACATCCCTAATTCGGAAAAAGAAAGGAACATCTAAGTACAGGAAGCACATAAAAGTCCTAATAGACATTATCAGAAAAGATCTTAACCACAACACATTATAGTCAAACTTTCAACTGTAAAGCATAAAGAAAAGATCCTAAAATTTGCATGAGAGAAATGCCAGATTACCTTCAGAGGATCCCCAATTAGACTAACAACCGATTTCTCATTAGAAACCCTACAGGCTAGGAGAGAATGGAGAGACATAGTCTAAGTCCTAAAATAAACTATCAACCAAGAATACAATACCAAGCAAAACTCTCATTTATGAACTAAGGTGAAATAAAGGCATTCCAAAATAAACATAAATTGAATTTTTGTCCAGTCTTACAAATGATTCTTAAGGATGTGCTACACACAGAAACAGAAAATGATGAAAGAATATGAAGGCAGAAAATATCCTATTAAAAGTACAAAGGAAATCCAAAGCAAACAATAGGAATACTTACAGAAAAATCATAGGTGTGGGGAGCAACTGAGACTAGACTAAGTTACTGGAATTAAGACTTATTCTATGCATCTGCTCTCCCACAATATGGCGCTGGGAGAGGAGTAAACTTCTACGCAGCTGCCTCTCACCAACTTGACTGATAAACTGCAGGAGCTGATCCTGCTCCTGATTGGAGGAGAGCAGCATGCTCGGCGTGTGGGTAGCAGAGTTGGGATTGGTGGAAGAGGACTATAAAGGAGGAGAGAGACAACATGCACCGGGAACATCTGAAGGAATACCTGAGCAGCCCCCGAGAGAGCCGGCCAGCGGTGTGCCGCTCCTCCGCGGAAGCGGTGAGAGTGGCAGGGGGTACCACCCCTCCACAGAGGTGGAGGGGTCGGCAGCCAACCCGGGAAGGACCAGCAGCAAACCCGGGAAGGGCCAAGCAGACAAAAGAACAGCGCAGGGTCCTGTGTCGTTCCTCTGCGAATGGGGGAGCAACAATAGGACCAAGTCATTACTTATCAATTATAACCTTGAATGTAAGTGGCCTAAATTCTCCAATTAAAAAATATAGACTTGCTGAATGGATTAAAAACAAAACCCATTTACTGCCTATATGAAACATATCTCACCAACAAAGATACACACAGACTGAAAATGAAAGAATGGAAAAGAAATTCCATGCTAATGGAAAGCAAAAAAGAGCAGGATTACTCATCCTTATATCAGACAAAATAGACTTTAACAGAAAAACTACTAAAAGAGACAAACAAAGAAGTTAGTCAACAGGTAGCTGTGACTATAATAAATGTATATCACCAAATGCCAGGTCACCTGGCTGTTTAAAACAAATGCTAATGGATCTACAGGGAGATGCTGACTCCAATGCAATAATGAGGGACTTCAAACCCCACTTTCATCAATGGACAGATCAATTAAACAGAAAATCAACAACAACAACAACAACAAAAAAAAAACAGAGTTACATAGAATGGCGGATGTCCTAAACAGCACTCTGGCCTCAGAATCAGCCCTTAAGGCATGCGGATCTGGCTGAAAAGCCCATGAGAGTATTTCAGGCATGGAAAGCCAAGACACTCTGGCAAAAAAAAAATGACCTAAATGAAAGATCTCTGTGAGTGAGATCCCAGTGGAAAGAACAGGTCATCAAAGAAGGAGGTACCTTTCTCTGAAGGGAGGAGAGAACTTCCACTTTGACTATGACCTTGTCTAAATATGATCAGAGTCAGCAAACTCAAAAGGCTTCCATAGCCTTGGCAACTCATGACAAGAGCCTAAGGTGATTACTGATGCCATAAACAAGAGTGTCAATTGTTCAGTCAACAACAGGAGTCACTGTGCACTTACTCCTCATGAGGGATCTCTGTCCTTAATGTGCTGTACATTGTGATTTAGTGCTATAACTAGTACTCAAACAGTATTTTTTACTTTGTGTTTCTATGTGGGTGCGAACTATTGAAATCCTTACTTAATATATACTAAACTGATCTTCTGTATATAAAGAGAATTGAAAATGAATCTTGATGTGAATGGAAGGGGAGAGGGAGCAAGAAAGGGGAGGGTTGCAGGTGGGAGGGAAGTTATGGGGGGGGGGAGCCATTGTAATCCATAAGCTGTACTTTGGAAATTTATATTCATTAAATAAAAGTTAAAAAAAAGAAGCAAAAAACAAACAAACAAACAAAAAACAGAGTTAGTCTACCTTATGGACCAAATGGATATAATTGATATCTACAAAACATTTCATCCCACAGTTGTGGAATATACATTCTCCTCATCAGTGCCTGAAACTTTCTCTAGGATAGTCTATATGAGAAGCCATAAAGCAAGTCTTAGCAAATTCAGAAACATTGAAATTATACCTTGTACCTTTTCTGACCACCATGGAATGAAGTTGGAAATTAATAATTTATGAAACTCTAGAAAATATGCAATCACATGAAGACTGACATCATACTGCTGAATCAACAGTGGGTCATAGAAGAAATCAAAAGGGAACTCAAAAAATTCCTGGAAATGAATGAAGATGACAACACAACATATCAAAACTTATGGGAGGGGTCGGCACTGTGGCACAGCAGCTTAAAGCCCCGGCCTGCAGTGTTGGCATCCCATATGGGCACCAGTTCATGTCCCAGCTACTCCACTTTGGATCCAGCTCCCTGCAAATGTGCCTGGAAAAGCAGCAGTGGATGGCCAAGTCCTTGGGCCCCTGCACCTATATGGGAGACCCTGAAGAAGCTCCTGGCTCCTGACTTTGGATCAGCTCAGCTCTGGCCATTGTGGCCATTTGGGGAGTGAACCAGTGGATGGAAGACCTCTCTCTCTCTCTCTTTTCTCTCTCTCTCTCTCTCTCTCTCTCTCTCCACCTCTCTCTCTTTAACTATTTCAAATAAATAAAATAAATCTAAAACAACCCCTATGTACAGCAAAAGCAGTGTTAAGAGAGAAGTTTATAGCAATTATTTTCCTACATCAAGAAATTGGAAAGGCATCACACAAAGTATCTACCAATGCATCCTAGGCCCTAGAAAAACAACAAACCAAACCCAAAATTAGTAGTAGAAAAAATAATTAAAGTTAGAGAAGAAATAAACAAAATTTAAACCAAAAAATACAAAAATAATCAATGAAATTAAGAGCTTGTTTTTTGAAAAAATAAACAAAATTGATATACCACTAGCCCAGCTAACCAAAAAAGGGGGAAAGACCCAAATAAATAAAATCAGAGTTGAAAAAGGCAATGTAACAACAGAAATAAAAAGAATCATCAGGAATTACTACAAACAGCTAAATACCAAAAAATTGGAAAATCTAGAAGAAATGGATAGATTCCTGGACAAACACAACCTACCAAAATTGAGTCATGAAGATCTAAAAAACTAAACAGAGCAATAACCAAGACAGACTGAATCAGTAATAAACACACTCCCAACAAAGAAAAGCCTAGACTGGATGGCTTTAGTAATTAATTTTAACAAAATTTTAAAAAATAATCAATTGCAATTCTTCTCCAATTATTCAAAACAATTGAAACAGAGGGAATCCTCCCAAACTCCTCCTATAAGGCCAGAACCACATTAATACCAAAACCAAGGGCCAACACTGTGGTGTAGTGAGCAGAGCTACCACCTGCAATGCCAATATCCCATATGAGCAACAGTTAAAGTCCCAGCAGCTCCACATCCAATCCAGCTCTGTGCTGTGGCCTGGGAAATCAGTAGAAGATGGCCCAAGTCCTTAGGTCCCTGCACCCATGTGTGAGACCAGAAGAAGCTCCTGGCTCCTGGCTTTGGATTGGCACAGCTCCAGTCATTGCAACCAACTGGGGAGTAAACTAGCAGATGGAAGAACTCACTCTGTGCCTCTTCCTCTCCTTCTCTTTCTGTGTAACTCTGACTTTTAAATAAATAAATAAATCTTTTTAAAAAAAAATCCAAAACCAGAAAAAGATAAAACAAAGAAAGAGGATTATAGACCAATATCCTTGATGAACAGACTCAAAATCCTGAACAAAATACTAGCTAATGGAATCCAACAACATATCAGAAAGATCATTCACCCAGACCAATTAGGATTTATCCCTGGTATGCGTGATGATTCAACATATGCAAATCAATAAATGTAGTGCATCACATTAATAAAGTAATGAATAAAAACCTTATGATTATCTCAGTAGATTTAGAGAATGCATTTACTAAAACACAACATCCTCTAATGATAAAAACCTTAAGCATTCGGGAATAGAATAAACACTCCTCAACATAATCAAGGCAATATATGATAAATCCACTGCTAGTATCATATTGAATGAGGAAAAATTTAAAGCATTTCCTGGGGCTGGCGCTGCGGTGTAGTTGGTAAAGCCACCACCTGCAGTGCTGGCATCCCATATGGGCACTGGTTTTGTCGTTCCCCCATTCGTGGAGGAATGACACAGGACCCTGCGCTGTTCTTTTGTCTGCTCGGCCCTTCCCGGGTTTGCTGCTGGTTCTTCCCGGGTTGGCTGCTGATCCTTCCACCTCCGTGGAAGGGCGGCTCCCCCTGCCACTTTCTCCACTTCCGCGGGGGAGCGGCACACCGCCGGCCGGCTCTCTCGGGGGCTGCTCAGATGTTATCCGGATGTTCCCCTTAGATGTTCCTGGTGCATGTTGTCTCTCTCCTCCTTTATAGTCCTCTTCCACCAATCCCAACTCTGCTACCCACATGCCGTGTACGCTGCTCTCCTCCAATCAGGAGCAGGATCAGCTCCTGGAGGTTATTGGTCGAACTGGAGGCAGCTGTGTAAAAGTTGTTTACTCCTCTCCCAGCGCCATATTGTGGGAGAGCAGATGCATAGAATAAGTCTTAATTCCAGTAACTTAGTCTAGTCCGAGTTGCTCCCCACAGGTTTGAGTCCTGGTTGCTCCATATCTGATCCAGCTCTCTGCTGTGGCCTGGGAAAGCAGTAGGAGATGGCCCAAATCCTTGGATCTGCGCCAGCGTGGGAGACCTGGAAGAAGCTCCTGGCTTCTGGCTTCAGATGGATGCAGCTCCAGCCATTGTGGCCAGTTGGGGAGTGAACCAGTGGAAGGAAGACCTCTCTCTTTCTGCTTCTCCTTCTCTCTGTAACTCTGATTTTCAAATAAATAAATACATTGTCGCTCCCCCTCTTCACGGAGGAATGACACTAAACCCTGGCTAGGCTTCATATCCGAGTCACGACACCATTATGTCGCTCCCCCTCTTCATGGAGGAACGACACAGGACCCTGCGCTGTTCTTTCGTCTGCTCGGCCCTCCCCGGGTTTGCTGCTGGTTCTTCCCGGGTTGGCTACTGTCCCTTCCACCTCCGTGGAAGGGCAGTTCCCCCTGGCCACATTCCCCACTTCCGCAGGGGAGCGGCACACCGCCGGCCGGCTCTCTCGGGGGCTGCACAGGTGTTCCCTCAGATGTTCCCCTTAGATGTTCCTGGTGCATGCCGTCTCTCTCCTCCTTTATAGTCCTCCTCTGCCAATCCTAACTTGGCTGCCCACACGCCGAGTACGCTGCTCTCCTCCAATCAGGAGCAAGTCCTACAGTTTATTGGCTGAACTGGAGGCAGCTGTGTAGAAGCTGTTTTCTTCTCTCCCAGCGCCATATTGTGGGAGAGCAGATGCATAGAATAAGTCTTAATTCCAGTAACTTAGTCTAGTCCGAGTTGCTCCCCACATACATCTTTAAAAAAAAGAAAGCATGTCCACTAAGATCCAGAAGCAGAAAAGGACACCTACTTTCACCATTTCTATTCAATTAGTTCTCAACATTTTAGCCAGAGACATTAGACTAGAAAAAGAAATCAAAGGGATACAAATGGAAAAATAGGAAATGAAATTATTCCTGTTTGTAGATGTTATCAAGTCATGATAACATCAAGCTATTAGCTTAAAACTTCAGGGAAAATATTTAAGACATTGGCATAGGCAAAGACTTCTTGGAAAAGACCCCAGAAGCACAGGCAATAAAGACAAAGATGGACAAATGGGATTACAACAAGCTAAGAAGCTTCTGCACTGCAAAGGAAACACTCAACAAGGTGAAGAGGCAACCAATAGAATGGTAGAAAATATTTCAAACTATGCAACATGTAGGGGATTAATATCCAGGATCTATAAAGAGCTCAAGAAATTCCACAACAGAACAAACAATCCAGTTATGAAATGAGCAAAGGACACAAACAGGCAATTTTTAAGGGATGACATTCAAATGGCCAACAGACATATGAAAAAATGCTCAGGATCACTAGCCATCAGGAAAATGCAAATAAAAGCCACAATGACATGTCACCTCATCTCATTTAGGTTGGCTATCATCCATAAATCAAAAATAAACACTGACGAGGCTGTGGGGAAAAAGGTACCCTAACCCACTGTTTGTCATAATGTAAAGTAGTACAACCATTATGGAAGAGGTATGAAAGTAGATCTACCATATAACCCAATAATCCCACTCCTGGGAATTTACCCATATAAAATGAACATATTAAAGGGTAATTTGTATCCCCTATAATTATTGCAGCTTAATTCACAATAGCTAAAATATGGAATCAACCCAGATGTCCATCAACTGATGTCTAGATAAAGAAAAAGTGGTGTATATATACACTTTGGAATACTGCTCAGCCATAGAAAAGAATGAAGTCCTGTTTCTTGCAACAAAATAGATGCATCTGAAAACCATTATGCTTAGTGAAATAAGCCAGTCTCAAAAAGACACATGCAGGCTGGTGCTGCGGCTCACATGGCTAATCCTCTGCCTGCGGCACTGGCACCCCGGGTTCTAGTCCCGATTGGGGTGCCAGATTCTGTCTTGGTTGGTCCTCTTCCAGTCCAGCTCTCTGCTGTGGCCCGGGAGGGCAGTGGAGGATGGCACAAGTGCTTGGATCCTTGCACTTGCATGGGAAACCAGGAGGAAGCACCCAGCTCCTGGCTTTGGATCGGCATAGCTCCAGCCCGTAGCAGCCATTTTGGGGGTGAACCAACAGAAGGAAGACCTTTCTCTCTGTCTCTCTCTCTCACTGGCTAACTCTGCCTGTCAAAAAAAAATTAATTAATTAATTAATTAATTAAAATAAAATAAAAAATAAAAAAGACACATTGCATATGTTTTCTCAGATATAGAATATAGTAATGAAATGGTCATATCTTGGGGAAAAAACTGTGAAAATAACTATATTATTTTAAGAAAACACATTTGTAGCTATTTGTTACAAAGCAATAAAAAACTTATAGAGCAGAAGTTTTAAAATAGGCTAAGAGTTCAACTGAATCCTGTGTTATGCTTTGTTTGCTTAAAAAACAAAGCCAAAAAACTCTGCCTGAATAAAGTCATAATGTCTTAACAGGATTTCTATTCCAACCTAGGAAGAACAATTTTTCAGTTGGTCTGATTTTTGAGAGAACACAATAATTCCAGAAGTACAACATGGAAAAATTGGCATGTACTATATCTGCATTAAACAAAAAATGGTCAATATCTCCATTAATCTTCATATTATTTTTAAAAGATTTATTTATTTTACTTGAAAATCAGAGTTACACAGAGAGAGAAGGAGAGGCAGACAGAGAGAGAGGTCTTCCATCCGCTGGTTCAGTCCCCAGTTGACTGCAATGGCCAGAGCTGCACCAATCCAAAGCCAGGAGCCAGGAGCTTCTTCTGGGTCTCCCACGTGGGTGCAAGGGCCCAAGGACTTGGGCCATCTTCTACTGATTTCCCAGGCCATAGCAGAGAGCTCAATCAGAAGTGGAGCAGCCAGGACTCAAACCGGCACCCATATGAAATGCCACAACTGCTAGGTGGAGGCTTTATTGGCTACGCCACAGCTCCAGCCTCTGGCCCACCTATTCTATGTACGTATTTTCCTCTTTTCCTGTCTTAAAATTTTGGGGGGATTGTCTTTTACAATTCCATTTTATCTCCTGGCTGTTATATTAGTTGCAACTCTTTGCCAAGATTCTGTGTATAAACTTTGGTTTGAATGTGTCACCCAAACTTCATGAGTTGGAAACATAATCTTCAATGCAATGGTATCAAGAGGTGGAAATTTTAAGGTTTAGGTTTAAGTCATGAGGACTCAAATCAAGCTATCAACAGGGGGGTTTCCTCTGGACATTGTGAGAAAAAATTGTCCCATGCCTGTCTCCAGTTTCTGGTCATTGTCAGCAATTCTTGGCATTCCATGGCTTAGATGCATCACTCCAACCTCTGCCTCTATGTCTACACATCCTTATGTCTGTACGTGGCCTTTTCATAATGACACCAATCACTGAGGTAGAGTCCACCTTAATTCAGTGTGATTTCATCTTAACTAATTATTTATGCAAACACTCTTTTTCCAAATAAAGTCACATTTTGAGGTTCCAAGTGGCCGTGAATTTGGTGGGATACTGTTCTGTCCGGTGTTGTTTTTCACTCTGCATTATTTTTCTCATGAGTATTGCCCACATTTTCTACCACAGAGCCTATTCTGTCCTTATTCTCATCCAATGCATGTTTCAGCTCAGAGATATTCATTCTTTTGTTATAGCAGTCAAATTTGGGTCTTTTTAGTATTGTCTCCACTTGACATGGCCACTATTTTCAGTACCTTTTTAAACATATATAGTTATAACTATTTCAATGTCTCTACCTAATTCTAACTTTTATAATTTCTAAGTCTGTTCCTAATAACTGTCTTTAAAAAAAGATTTATTTACTTATTTATTTGAAAAGCAGAGTGACACAGAGGGAGAAACGGAGGAAGAGAGATCCTCTACTTGCTGGCCATACCAGGACCTGTATAAAGGACTCCCACCAGAATCACAGTCACCCAAGTACTTGGGCTGTCATCTGCTGCCTCCCAGGATCATTAGAAGGATGCTGGATTTGAAAGTGGAGGCGGGACTCTACCTCAAGCACTTTGGTATGAGCTGCTTAATCTGCTGTGTGATATACCTGTTCCTAAAACTGCCTTTTCTTATTATGGGTCATATTTGTCTGATTCTTTGCATGCTTGGTGATCTTTACTGTCCAATGCTAATATGCCATACTTTGTGATTTTATTTTGTTGAATACTGGATATGTTTGTATTCATAATTTAATTCTGAACTCTGTTCTGAGATCCAATTAACTTACTTGAAAATGATTTGATCCTTTCAACCCCACATTTAAGCTTTGTTAGGTTGGATCAGAATAGATGTTAGTCTAGGTTAAATTGCCACATCATTGAGACAGCATCTTTTCTGAGTATTCCATCTGATGCCCAGTGAATTACAAGACTTTCTTTTTTTAATATTTATTTATTTGAAAGGCTGAGAGAGAGAGATTTCACCCACTGGTTCACTCCTCAAATGGTTGCAACGGCTGGGGCTGGGCCAGGCCGAAGCCAGGAGCCATCCCAGGGCCATCAGCAGGGAGTTGCATCTGAAGAGGAGCAACCAGGACTTAACTCATTATGCCACAACACCACCCCGAATTATAAGACTTTCATGCTTGGAGCCAGCATTGTGGCATAGCTGGTTAAGCCATTGCTTGCAATTCTGGCATCCCATTTGAGCACTGGTTTAAGTCCTGGGAAAGTAGAGTAGAAGTTCAAGTATTTCGGCCTCTGCATCCATGTGGGAGACCTGGAAAAAGCTTTTGGCTCCTGGCTTCAGCCTGACCCAACCCTGGCCATTGCAGTCATCTAGGGAATGAACCAGTGGATGGAAGATAATCAATCTCTCTCTCTCTTTCTGTAATTCTTTCAAATAAATAAATGAATATTTTAAAAAAGAGAGAATAGCTTTATGAAATATTTGCTCTAAAAAAAGGAGTACAGGGTAACCTTCTAGGTGCTAAGAAGGTACTTAAAGGCCCTCTGCATTTAATTCTAGATGTGATATCTGTGCATCAGCATGAGGTCTTGCAGTTCTACCCACACATTATAAGCCTCCAATATATCTGTCTCTGCAAGCCCTGGCATTCTTTTAGCCCACAGCTGCTTTGGGTAGTAAGATTTCTTGACTTGCCATGGCAAGGTTCTGTGTATTGTGAACATACAATTGGGTAAGTTATTTGAAAGGACCCAACTGTATATTATTTATATTATTATATCATGTGTTATGTCCCACAAGGACTGGTTAGCCTAACCTGCAAACCATAATTGAAGAGACTGTTTCTTCACTATGTTGGGGAAAGGCTCCCAATTGGCACATGATTTGTACATTGGATGTCAAAAATGGAAATAATGACATTCTGAGGCACCCTTATGTCAGGTATTAGATATTTATTCCTTCAGGAAATAATTTTTAACCAGAAATTACTTCCATTTCTAAAGACAAGTATCAGCCTGTAGGGAAAGTTTCTCTTCAAACCAAAGAGATTCAATTCCCCTCAATGATTTTAGATTCTTCAGGGAAAATAGTCTCTTTTTATTATTGTTTAGGTAATATATATACCTGTTGCCAAGCCATAATAGATACATATGATTTCTTATTTTATTCTCAAAGAAAAACTTTCCACAGAAAGAAATTTTTTCTTTGTGTCTGTAGCTTTGAGTCAAGGTCTTAAAGGCTTCGTTTCCTGGAACAATAGAAGAGCAATTCCTCTTAGAGCCAAAAGTTAGCCTCAGTGTTTCCAACATAACCCTGAAGACCGTATATCTTAGGTCTTATTTCTTTCCTTACCTGTTATATTTTATTAGAAATAATAATATAGATGATGCTATTTTTCTGTATTTGAGAGAAATATATTTGCTTAATATGATGAGAGAGTTCAAAACCTTTCATCCAGAGATCCATATCAACAAAGCACTTATTAATAACTATAATAATAGTAGTAACCCTTACTTTTTAAGACTTATTCATTTATTTAAAAATCAGAGATATATAGAGAAAAAGACAGAAAGATACATAGAGAGATCTTCCATCTGCTGGTTCACTCCCTAGATGGCTATAACGGTCAGGGCTGGGCCAGGCCAAAGCCAGGAGCTAGGAGTTTCATCAAGGTGTCTCATGTGGGAAATGGGGGCCTAAACACTCGGGCCATCTTCTGCTGCTTTACTCAGGCCAATAGCACGGTGTTGGATCACAGGTGGAACAGACAGCTTACCTGCTATGCACCACAATGCCGGCCCCTAGACCTTACTTTTGATGGTGACCATATTTATTAGGTCACTGCAAACAAGTGTAAATATGGCAGGGCAACAGCCAAACACATAATTTAGAATACTGTGCAAAATGAAAACGTGGTGCCCATTATCAAAAAATAGTTAAAAATTCTAAAACAGATCATTACATTAGTCCTGAACCTTTCTGAGCACAGGTCACACACCAGTGAAGCTAGGCCTGGGTAGAACAGACATATTGAGATAAAAGTCACTGTTAAGACTCACCCATTTTCTTCTAACTTCTTGCCTGTTTGGATGACCATATGTATCATCTTGTGTTACTTCCTATGAGGAGAAATTCACCGTAGTGCCAGCATACTCTGAGTCCATGAAAACGAACAACACCTGTTCACAAGGAAATGAAAACCTTTCTACATGTTTCATCATCTAAAAAATAATCAACATTTAATCACTGAGCTTAATGGTACTTTTTAAAAAAGATTTAATGTTTAACTCATCAGTGATCCCCAAACTGCTGACCTCTTTTGAAGTGCTGATAATTCCTCTACCTAAAATTAGTTAATCAATAAGGAAATCAACTTTAATAGTGGGAGATCAAGAGGCAGAGGTGAACAGTTGAGAGAAAGCAGTGGAGTTGAGGACATTTACATATTGTTAATTCATGAGACACACAGTGAGGGCTCTGTAATACTTTTACAAATAATTACTGCATATCGAACATCTATGAGCCATGCACTGTGATAAGCATACTAACTTGCTTAGCCCTCACAACAACACTATGATGAAAAGGAAGGTATTCTTGGAAGTAAAGTGAGTCGCTTAAATGGATGTACAAACAATTGCCATTGGGAAATGGATCAGTCATGGTCCAGTCATAGTCAAACTGAACAATTGAGAAAAGTACATTAAAAGGACTGTTTACAAAAATGTGAGCAGATTTTAGAGAAGCTAGTAAGAGCTAATGTAGAATCTCTTGAGCCCAGCAACCATAAGAGCCTTGAAAGGAAGAATGGTTACTACTACCTGCAGAAAATAATGTATCAGAGGGCTTCCTGACAGGAGAAGTAGCCCTCTTAGAGGAATACAAGCAATCAGTGGTGGCCTTACAGGGAAAGAGCTGGAAAAATAAATGCCCAACAGCACATTCCTCCTTCCTGCAGATTTCCTATTGGTGCTCCCCACTGACAAAATCCAACCAGAGGATGCAAGAGAGCTTAACCATGCAGTAAAAGATTCTCAAAGGTGAAGCATCTAGCAGAATCACTTGGATAGTGTGTTAAAACACTGATTTGCAGGCCCATTTCCAGAGTTTTTTATTCAGTAGGTCTGAAAAATCTTCATTTTCAATAAGTTCTAGGTGAGGATGATGATGCTTGTCCAGGGGTCACACTTGGAAAACCAGATTTAATCTAAACAGGTCGTCCTCTTGGGCAGAAAACTGGGTAGAGAAGGGTACAGTGTACAATTGGAAGTCATCCAGCACAGGAACAACAGAAGCTGGTGTGAGGACAAGGGACTTATTTATCCCCAAATAGCTGCCTCTAATGGCTGTCTTGTTGTTTTGTTTTGTTGTGCTTCACTCTCTATGATTGTCAAAAGGTTTACTTTGTTGTCTTGGTGCAGAGAAAAGCTTAAAGTATTTTCAACATACCTTCTAAATAGCCCCTTTTTTTAAAAGCCCCAAATTTCAGACAATATCTGGTCTAGACGGCTCTCACCAACCAGGATGGTGCCTGCAAGGAGGGTGGTGACAGATGTGGCAGGAAAGAGCCCTGCATTTTCCTTATGCCACTGTGTTCAAGAGCCTAAGGTACTATTTGTAAAGGAAAATCTAGAAAATTGAGTTTCAATGCTAAATCTACGATAGATGCATATGAATGTTCTGACTATAAGAAAACATTATTAACTTTTTGGTGAGTGGGCTCATCAATCAAGACTTGGCAGTAGCTAAAATAGGAAGCTGAACTGAATGATTTCTCAATCATAATACAGAGTTCGCTATTACTGGTCCATATTGTGTTTTCATTAAAGACCAACAATAAGATTATGCTAAAGACTATGGAATACTTCCTAGCAGAGCCGAAGTAGAATGTAAAACTAAAAGCTAAAATTTTACCCTGCTCTGTGTAAATAAAACAGAGTGTCAGATTAATGAATGACCTATTTAGGAAAATTTGTAGACAAGTGTTAATCTGCATTTGAAAGTGAAAAGGTTATGTCCATTTCCTGGCAGAGATTTCAGAACACCTAACTTCTATGAGAAACAAAAAGGTATTAGAGCAGACATTTGGCGCCGTGGTTAAGATACCACTTAGTACACTGGCATCTCATACTGTAGAGCCTAGGTTTGAGCTCTGGCTCTGCTTCAGATTCCAGCTTCCTACTAATATTAACCTTGGGAGGCAGCAGATGATGGCTCAGATATTTGGGCCCCCATTACCCACACAGCAGACCTCGATTGAGTTCCAAGAAGCTGGCTTTGGCCTAGCCTAGCTCTGGCTGTTGTTTGTAGACATTTGGGAAGTGAACAAGCAGATGGAAGATCTCTGTCTGTCTCTGTCTCTATCTCTCTGTCTTCCAAACAAAACAAAACAAAACAAAAATTCTCAAGAAACACACCAATTCATAATTATCTTATTTATTCCACCAGGTGCTTCACATTCACTTTAAATTATTTACTCAGTAGATGAGTACACAGTATTTTTGTATTTGTCTTGTGAGATTCTGTTAATTAAAATTTTGAGGAGTACGCATATTTTTTCTGCTTTATCTGGGAAAAAAGCTGATGAGATAGAAATAGATTAAGCTTAGAGGCTGGGATTTGGTATAGCACTTAAGACACTGCTTGGGCCACCCAGATCTCACACTGGAGTGTTCGGGTTTGAGATCTGGTTCCACTCCTGATTTTAGCTTCCTGCTGTTGCACAGTCTAAGAGGAAACAGGTGATGGCTCAAGTACTTAGGTCCCTGCTAACCATATGGAAAACCCAGCGTGAGCTCCTAACTCCCAGCTTCAGCCTGGTCCAGCCTGACTGTATTTGGGGAGTGAACCAACAGATAGGAGACCTCTCTCTCTCTCTCTTTCTTTCTCACTCTCTCTGACTGCCATTCGAAGAAAAAGATGAGGTTTAAATCCATTATTAGAATTCTATTTGCTATATTACTGGGGGAAAGAAGGTGGCAGACCTGAACCTGCATATTCTCCAGTTATTCATGTATTTCTTTTTGTATTTATTTATTATAGGAAAATTTAATACTCAAACCAAAGAATTATTTCACTGAGACCATCCAATAAGTTCTATTAATTCTTTTAGCATTCATATGTTCAACTGTGAAATTGGTTTCAACACTGTTCTTCAAAAGTTGGATTATGATCATAACAGTGTTGTATAAAATGGAAAAACAATGAATGTACCAGATTATTTGGTCAAATAGAAGAAATTAAGTCAGTCCAAAGATGCACAATTTCATTTGCCAGTTCCTCCTAAACCAGAGGCTTTTCTGTAACTGCACAGAAACAATAAGGCCCTAGCCATCATTTGGGTAACCATGAGCCTTAGGTATATTGGAGTCTCCACAGTGGAACGTAAGGCCAGAAGGAACTGAGGCTAAAGGGAAGCTGTGAGACTGTGAATCAGTGTACATTACAGTACCTGAGATATGGGGGCCACTTCTAAGCTATTATTTTTTCCCCAAGAGGTTCAGCAAGTGAATGAGGCATGCAATGAGAGAAAAACCTCTAGTGAGAAATGATCACTGTTAGATAGATAACAACACCATCTTAAAAAATCAAATTGGGCCAGTGTTGTGGCATAGTGGATAAAGCTGCCACTTGCAATGCTGGAATCCCCTGTGGGCACAGGTTCGTGTTCCAGCTACTCCACTTCCGGAATACCTCCCTGCTAACAGCCTGGTAAAAGCAGCAGAGGGTGGCTCAAGTGCTTGGGCCCCTGTCACCCATGTGGAGAGACCTGGATGAAACTCCTGGCTTTTGGCTTCGCCTGGCCCACCCTGACCATTGTGGCCAAAGGGGAGTGAACCAGTATGGAGGATTTCTCTCTCTCTCTCTGTCTCTCTCTCTCCCTCCATCCCTGTAATGCTGACTTAAATAAACAAATAAATAAGTCAAATTAATTCAATACTATTTGTCATAAAATTGTCAAACAGTTTGAAAAGGACATAAAATGAGAAGTAAAGAAACTTTACCTCTCTCTTCAGCTTGTAATCACATTTCCCAGTACAGTTTTATATGTTTTTCTTTTGTAAT
This sequence comes from Oryctolagus cuniculus, assembly GCF_051225735.1. Taxonomy (NCBI): domain Eukaryota; kingdom Metazoa; phylum Chordata; class Mammalia; order Lagomorpha; family Leporidae; genus Oryctolagus; species Oryctolagus cuniculus. Next base: position 54,969,973 of record NC_142876.1, on the reverse strand, counting down.
CTTCCAGACATTTTCTGTGCAAATTCAAAGACACATGAATAGTCTTTGCTTATATACAATGAGATCATACTTTATAGTGATCTACTATTTTTTATTTCATTTAACATATCTCACAGATCATTATGGTACATATAGATCTACTCCACAGAATGTATTAACACAGATTATAGTCACCATAATTAAATTCATCCCTTCTTGATTGACAGGCTGCTTCTAAGTTTTTCCTAATATTAAAGGCAATTTTCAATTAAAACAACACTGAAATACCATTTCTCAGCGTTTGCATTAGCAATCAAAAAGATATCTTTCTTTTTTAAGGATTTATTTATTTATTTGAAGGACAGTGTTATAGAGAAAGGGAGAGACAGACAGAGAGGTCTTCCATTGGGCCATCTTCCACTGCTAGATTAGCAGAGAGCTAGATCAGAAGTGCAGCAGCTGGGACATGAACCAGCACTCGTACGGAATACTGGTGTTGCGGGCAATGGCTGAACCCACACACCACAATGCTGGCTTCAGCAATCAAAAAGTTTAAAAGTATACTCTGGCCAGTGCTGCAGCTCACTAGGCTAATCCTCCGCCTATGGCGCCAGCATCCCGGGTTCTAGTCCGGTTGGGGCGCCGGGTTCTAGTCCCGGTTGCTCCTCTTCTAGTCCAGCTCTCTGCTGTGGCCAGGGAGTGCTATAGAGGATGGCCATGTCCTTGGGCCCTGTACCCGCATGGAAGACCAGGAGGAAGCACCTGGCTCCTGGCTTCGGATTGGCGCAGCGTGCCGGCCGCAACGCACCGGTCGTAGCAGCCACTTGGGGGGTGAACCAACGGAAAAAGGAAGAACTTTCTTTCTGTCTCTCTTTCTCTCTCACCGTCTAACTCTGCCTGTCAAAAAAAAAAAAAAAGTATACTCTATTAGCAAGACAGTGGAGAAACAGGCCTTGTACATTGCTGGCAAAAATGAAAGATAATATTCCTTCAGAAAAGAAAATAGTAATATCTAGTAAAATTACATACACATATATTTTCCTATTAATCCAGCAGTACCACTTGTAGGAATTCATTTCAAAAATACACTTGCAAATACTCTAGCAGATGGTGTGCTGGATTACCCAGATTACCTCTTGTAGCAAGGGAATGTGAAGAGCCCCCTTTTGTGAATGTTGTAGTAGATGACTCTACACTGAGATTTTCTCTATCAATTGCCTTTTAAAATTTTTTAAATTTAATTTAACTTTATTTGAAAGGCATAGAGACAGAGAGATCTTTTATTTGCTGTTCACTCCCAAAATGCCCACTATAGCTAGGGGTTAGGCCAGTCCAAAGCCAAGAGAAGGAACTCAATTCAGGTCTTCCATGTGGGAGGCAGAGACCCAAGCACTTGGGCTATCACCGACTGCTTCCCAGGGTGCATATTAGCAGAGAGCTGGAATCAGCTGGGAGCCAAAATACAAACCCAGGTACTCCAGTATGGGATACGACTGAAGGTGGATTAAACGTCACCTCACCATCCTGCTACTTCTGCATGGTCAGGAAGTTGACAGTATCATTGCAAAGAAAGGAAAATCTGTTAAGAAGCTTAAGAAGCACAGGGAGAATGGTGCACGTATCAGCATCTCAGAAGGGGCTTGTCCTGAAAATTACCACTTTGGCTGGACCCACTAATGCCATCTTCAAAGCATTTGCTATGATCATTGACAAACTAGAAAAGGACATCAGCAGCTCTATGACCAATAGCACAGCTGCCAGTAGAACTCTAGTTACCCTGAGGCTGTGGTTCCTGCTAGTCACTGTGGCTCATTGGTAAAGGTGGTTGCAAGATCAAGAAAATACAAGAGAGCACAGGGGCTCAGGTTCAGGCGGCAAAGGATATGCTCCCCAACTCAACTGAGCAGGCCATCACTATTGCTGGCATCCCACAATCCATCACTGAGTGTGACAAACATCTCTGCATGGTCATGTTGGAGTCCCTCGGAAGGGTGTGGCCATCCTGTACCTGCACAAGCTGTCCAGTTCTTCAGTCATCTCTGCAAGTGGTCAAGACAGGTACAACACAGGTAGCGACAGTGCAAACTTTCCCCACACCACCCAGTCCATGTGTCTCAACCCTGACCTGGAGGGCCCATCTCTAGAGGTCTATACCATTCAAGGACAGTATGCCATTCAACAGCCAGATTTGACCAATCTGTACCAGCTGGCAATGCACCAGTCTCATTTTCCCAAGACACATGGCAATACTGGATTCAGTGGCACTGACTCCAGCTCCCAGAGGTGAAAGGCTATTGGACAGGTCCAGATGCATCTGCCCAGACTACTTCTCATGAACTCACCATTCCAAATGATTTGATCGGCTGCATAATCGGGCATTGAGGTGCCAAAATCAATGAGATCCGTCAGATGTCTGGGGTGCAGGTCAAAATTGTGAACCCAGTCAGATTATCGTCACCGGATCTGCTGCCAGCATTAGCCTGGTTCAATAGCTAATCAATGTCATGGGGAGCAGATAAAGAATCACTATATTCCTAAAGTTGTACATATGAAATGCATGAAGTTTGTATTCCTTAAATAAAAGGTTTCTTTTGGGGGGGAGGACAATGCAGATTCATCCATAATCCCTTTCTGCTGTTCATCACCACCCATGATCCATCTGTGTAGTTGCTGAACAGTCAGAAATTCCAGGTTTTAAATAATTTGTAAATTTTCAATTTCTACACATTTTTATCATCTATTCGTGATTTTTAAATTAAAAGCATTTTAATTCTTCTCTCTGTTCAGCTGTTAATACTGAGATTCATATTTAGTTTTATAAGCTTCTCCCTATTTTTTTTTCCTTTTGGGTTTTTTTTTTTTTTTTTTTTTTTTTTTTTTTTTTGGCTCACCAGTTTTTCTGTTTGTCACGGAAATGTAAGAGTGGAATATTAATACATTTCAGTTTAGTTCTGTAATGTCAGGAATTTTTCAAAAAATTTAAAAGATGGACTGGAGCTTTTTCTTTGTGAATAGAGAAAAAATATCTCAGTACTCTTTACCCAGATGTCTGCATAGACTATGCACTTCCTTCCTTGAGGACTTGTACAAAGGTCACCTCATCAGTGAGGCCTTTCTTGGCCATCCTCTATAAAAGGGAATCTGCCACCAAGGCAGGACTTCCTTTCTCACTTATCCTAGTTTATTTTTTACTTGCATATTTATATAATATTCTCAGTCTCCCCTCAAAAAGCTTCATTTGGGCCTCGATTCTGTTTCATTCATCATGATCTCCCTTTATTGTTAAAAAAAACATTTAGTTGGACAGCAATGTGTGCACAATAAGTATGTGTTGAGTGAACCCCCAACTGGAAATGACTCTAATGTCCAGTAAGAGGTAAATGGATAACAAAATGTGGTATATCTACATAATGGAATACTCAGCAATATAAATGGAGGAGCTATAATATATATAAAAATATATAGATGAGTAGCCGGCGCCGCTGCTCACTAGGCTAATCCTCCGCCTAGCAGCGCCGGCACACCGGGTTCTAGTCCCGGTTGGGGCGCCGGATTCTGTCCCAGTTGCCCCTCTTCCAGGCCAGCCCTCTGCTGTGGCCAGGGAGTGCAGTGGAGGATGGCCCAGGTGCTTGGGCCCTGCACCCCATGGGAGACCAGGAAAAGCACCTGGCTCCTGGCTCCTGCCATCGGATCAGCGCGGTGCGCCGGCCGCGGCGGCCATTGGAGGGTGAACCAACGGCAAAGGAAGACCTTTCTCTCTGTCTCTCTCTCTCACTGTTCACTCTGCCTGTCAAAAAAAAAAAAAATATATATATATATATATATATATAGATGAGTCTTAAAATCGTTATATGGAATAAAGAAGCCAAATGCAAAATAATAAATATTATATGATTTCATCTGTATAAAATACAAATAAAAGGTAGTTCTGTAGAAGTTAAGGTTAAAGGGATAGAGGAGAAAGGGTTTCTTAGTCCATTTTGTGCTGCTATAACAGAATACCCAGACTGGGTAATTCATAATGAACAGAAATGTCATTGGCTCATAGTTCTGGAGGCTGGGAAGTTCAAGACTGAAGGGCTTCATCTGGTGAGGACATTTTTGGTACATCATAACACGGTGTATAACATCACATGGGTAGCCGGCGCCGCGGCTCAACAGGCTAATCCTCCGCCTAGCGGCGCCGGCACACCAGGTTCTAGTCCTGGTCGGGGCGCCAGATTCTGTCCCAGTTGCCCCTCTTCCAGGCCAGCTCTCTGCTGTGGCCCGGGAGTGCAGCGGAGGATGGCCCAAGTGCTTGGGCCCTGCACCCCATGGGAGACCAGGAGAAGAACCTGGCTCCTGCAATCGGAGCAGCGCGGTGCGCCAGCCGCAGCGCACCAGCTGCGGCAGCCACTGGAGGGTGAACCAACGGCAAAAAGGAAGACCTTTCTCTCTGTCTCTTTCTCTCTCTCACTGTCCACTCTGCCTGTCCAAAAAAAAAAAAAAAAATCACATGGGTGATAGAGAAAGAAAACCAAATTCACTTTTATAACAAGACCGCTAGAGCAAGGACTTCATGAAATAACCACCTCTTAAAGGTCCCACCTCTCAATACGATTGCATTGGAGATTAAGTTTTCAACACATATTATTTGGAGGACATACTCATAATATAGCTGAGGCATAGAATATAGAGGGATAGAGGACAGAAGATAGAAGGGAACAACAAAGGAGTACAAGCAATCTTTGGAGAGGATAAACATGTTCTGTGTTCTAATTATGGTTCTGATTGTTGTCAGAACTCAACAAACTATATACTTTAAGTGGATGCAATTTATTATGAATTAATTATGCCTTAATAAAGTTGAAAAGTAACAAAACATTTGTTGAATCAATCCACTAACATGTTCACAGCTTAAAACTCTTTAGACATTTTAGATAAATTATATCTGCAAAATTTAACTTCAATATGCAAAAACTGTTTTCTCCCCCTTCTTTGTCTCAAGCAAGGGATTTCATAGTGATATTTCCCACATGTAGTGGGTAGATATTTCTTTTGCTGTCTGAAGGGAATACAAAATATGTGTTAGCTGGCTCTAACATAAATAAATGACCTATGCTTACATACAACTACAGAAAATAGACAATGCTTGAGTATAGGTACAACATTATGCTATGAGCAAATTCACCTCAGCCATCAATATCAAAATCTCTATAAACACTGAAATGTCTTGATTAACATTTTTTCTTATGGTCAGGGGCATGATATACCTCTTGTAAATAAAATCTCTTTAATACCTTCACAAAATGCTGACTTCCATTCTATAGTATACTTGAACTATAGCCCACAGCATTTCAGAGAATTGCCAGTATATAATATGAATACCAAACTCTAATTTAAACTTTTCCATAGAATTATCAATCCAAAAATATACAATAAAATCATCTTAATATTGATTTCTAGTTTGCCTGGGTTAAAGATCTGGCTCCAGCTCCAAATTCCAGCACTCTGTTAACACCGACCTTGGGAGGTAGCAGTGATAACTCATCTAACTGGGTTCCTGCCACCCATGTGGGAGACTAGGATTGAGTTCCAGCTCCTACTTCGGAGGGCAGGAGATGACTTCAGTACCCTGTTCCTCCCATTGCAGGCATTCAGTTAGTGAGCCAGTCAGTGGGGGCTCCAATGTGCAGAGACTTTCCAATTTTTAAAAATAAAATCCAATAAGAGAAAATGAAGTTGCAGTATTATACAGGAACTCTACAGACACTCCAAATGGAACAGTATATTTCAGGATTAAGTTTCCATTGGCTATGTTTGCTAAATTGGACAATGAATCAAAAATATACACTTGGAATGTTATATTCTTTGAAACAACAGAGTACATTGTTATGTTAAGTAAAACACTGCAATTAGAAAAAGAAGCTAAAGTGTTCATTGATTGCCTACTATTTTCATATAAAATTTCTAACATTTATAGTGAAGATGAGTTTTAAAAATCATTAGTCATGAAAGCAACAAGAATAATGAAACCTAAAATATGCACTATATTTTACTGAAATACAGAAAAAGATTAGGCATAAATCCTAGAGACATGAATTACAATAATAAATTTCTTGATATTTCATGTGTCACAACTAGAACAGAGACACTTTGACAAATAATATCAATTACTATCTTTTGCAATGAAGAGCTGAAGTCTTTAATTCTGCTCCCTTTCTCCCTTCTCAGCTATAGCTTGCCCAGTGATGTGAGATCATGCCCTCTGCATTCTCCGGGGAATAACATGAAAGTGACTGTTTGAAAATAAAATGAGGGGTTGAAACCCTATACTTCGAAAGACAGAATCAGTTACCTGACACCCAATACCAATCCTTGCTGTGTTAAGAACGTCAGTGTTTCACATGCCCTGCTCAGGAAGAGTTGCTTCAATACTGGCTTCTGTGGTTTATTTAGCTCAGTTACACCCCAGGGAGTTTAATTTCATGCAAAGCTTTCAGGCAGTGCTTTCCAGTCACAGAAGCAAATGGGTATCTTAAGACAGCAGTTGGAGTTTGGGAAAAAACAAAGCAGCCAGAACAGCTAATGCTTATTCCAAACTTTGGCTTGTCCTGGAATTAGCATTTGAGAACTGAGAAAGAAGCAGAATGTTGGCAATTCTTAAGATATTAATTAAAAATGTAAACATAATGGAATGAAAGACAATCTGGTTGCATTTGGGGCACATACTATGACCATAAAGGGAAATGGCAATGAAAAATGGATGTCAGAGATTTAACTGAACTGCACTGATTTCAAGGAAGGCTTAAAAATCTGCTTGACTGGGAAAAGAGAGGTAAAACACCTGTGCTACGAGTCCACACATGAACAATGCATTTATTTTCAAACAAAGAGCAGATAAAGCTCAAGCTTTGGAAGGGGAGCTCTATTTTTCAGAGAAAGTATGGACACCTGAAAGAAACACAAGGGGCATTGTGTTTAGGAATGAAACATGTGATCTAGGGAAATGCCAGTTTATCCAAGTTTTGGCTGGTTTACTGCTTTGTTAAGAGAAGGGACATATTTTTGAAACAACTGTGATTAACTGAGGTTTAGTGTGCCTTTTTGTAATTACCTATAATTTTAAAAGATTACACTATAGCTTGTAAGCCTGGCTAAAGAACAAATCAGGTGATCTTTTTTAAAAAACAAAACATCACATGTGTTTTATTATTTAGAATTTATACCTAAATATAGAGAAACTCTACATTTTGCTATATACTAAGAGCAATTTTGTTGATTCAGTTTGGTTTCTCTTCTAGCCTTTGATTTCTTAACATGGGCTTATCACCATCAGTTATTTAATATTTCTCAAAGTTTATGTTATCGTGCTAGTGATGGAAAAAAACATTCTGTGCAACTGGGATTCCAAGTAACAGAAGTTGTTACAATTTACTTTTAGAGGACCTTCTTGCTCCATACTCTCTTTAATTCAAAGGCTAGACCTGACTGAATTTTTCTTATACATTCTAGAATGCATAGACACAAGAACTCTTTGGATTACAAATTGGCTCAAAAAATTAGCATAGATTGCTAGTACTTTTTGAGTTGCAGACCATTTCTGAACAAAAAGACACTCTCCTAGCTGTGTGACCTCACACAAGTTTAACACTTCACTTCTCTTCCCTTCTTACCCTCATCTGTCAAAACGGGGAAATAACCATCCCACAAGATTATTTCTAGTATTACTTCCTACAGTTCATACTTATAAAAATTCACCAGTATATTTACCAGTCTCTTCAATTAATATTACTTCTCATACCACTCTCCTTTCTTCTGAAGTGTTCCGTTTTCTTCTCATCAACATATGTCATTTAGTATTCAAGAGTTTTGTTCTTAAATGATATTTCTGGTAGATATATAGTTTTTTAAGTAGATAATTAATTTACCACAATTCTTAAAAAGATGTTTCATTGCCGTATTCTGTTGATGCTGATGGCACAAGCCATGAGCCAAGGGTTTCACTTGCCACATGGGTGGCAGAGGCCCAAGCACTTGGGCTATCTTCTGCTGTTTTTCCCAGGCCATTAGCAGGGAGTTGGATGGGAAGTGAGGCAGCTGGGACACAAACTAGCATTATATGGGATGCTGGCATCTCAGGCAGCAGCTTTCCCTGCCATGCCACAATGCTGCCTCTTGGAATCAGTATTATAGAAAAAGGTGGCTGGCGCCGCCGCTCAATAGGCTAATCCTCCGCCTGTGGTGCCGGCACCCTGGGTTCTAGTCCCGGTCAGGGCACCGGATTCTGTCCCGGTTGCCCCTCTTCCAGGCCAGCTCTCTGCTGTGGCCCGGGAGTGCAGTGGAGGATGGCCCAAGTGCTTGGGCCCTGCACTCCGGGAGACCAGGAGAAGCACCTGGCTCCTGCCTTCAGATCAGCGCGGTGCACCGGCTGTAGTGCGCCAGCCACAGCAGCCATTGGAGGGTGAACCAACGGCAAAAGAAGACCTTTCTCTGTGTGTCTCTCTCTCACTGTCCACTCTGCCTGTCAATAAAATAAAATAAAATAATAAAAAAGAAAAAGGTATACCAGGCAATCATTAACAAAGTTAAAAGTGGGTATAACTGTACTAATTGTGGTAAACAAAATTGAATACGGCCCCAAGATCCTCAGGCCTAGCATAAGCACAGCTTTACTCAGTTATTCAAATACTAATCTATGTACTGGTGTAAAGAAATTTTGTTGATCTCCTCAATCAGTTGAACTTACACAGGGATGTTATCCAAGTGGGCCTAAGGTAGGGACAGAAGAAGCCAGAGATTAAAGCCCGAAGAGATCACAATGCATAAAAAAGTGCTCCGTTACTGGCTTTCAAATGAAAGAGCCATTTGGCAAAGAATGCAGGTGGCCTCTAGGAATTGAAAGTGGCCTTTGATCGAAGAGAAGCAAGGAAATGCAGCAGATCTCAGTGGTACAACCACAGGGAAACAAATGAACTAAGAAGAGGACTTGAAGTGCTAGATGAGAACACAGTCCATCATTATAAGACCCTGCCTAGAAGAACAAATAAGAGAAAGTGACCTACAGTCACCAAAGAGCAGGGGTGGGATCGTGGCACAGCCAGTTAAGCAGCTGCATGGGACAGCCACATCCTGTAGCAGAGCGTCAGTTCAGGTCCTGGCTACTCTGCTAATGCTCCTGGGAAGCAGCAGATGATAGCTCAAGTGCTCAAGTACCTGCCATCCACATGGGAAACTGGATGGAACTCTTGGTTCCTGGCTTTAGCCTTTCCTAGGTCCAGCTATTTGGGAAGTAAACCACTGAACCAAGATTCTTCTCTCTTCCCCTCATACCTGCCCCCATCACTCTCCCTTTCAAATAAATAAACCAATATGTTTTAAAAGACACTATAATCAACATAAATCAACTCTGAGATGGCCCAGAAGTTGCATTTAGTAAACACTTGCAGAAGCTATTATAATCATATTCAATGATATATAGGAAAATATGTTCAGAAAATATAGTCCTTACAAGTAATAACAAATATTAAGGTATAAACATAAAGTACAAAAAAATAAAATTCATTGCTTTAAGTAGTGTATTCTTAGATATAACATCAAAGGGATGAGCAACAAAAGAAAAAATAGATAAAAGGGACATCATTAAAATCAAACTTCTGTGATTCAAAGGACACAATTTTTAAAATTTTTTAAATTTTAATTTTTAATTAGTTTTTAACAGATTCAATGTGCTTTGTAGATACAGTTCTAAGAACATATGATATTCCCTTCAAAGATCGTTATTAAGAAAGTAAATGGGCTGGTGCTATGGTGTAGCAGGTAAAGCTTCTGCCTGTGGCACCATATCCCTTATGGGTGCTGGCTCAAGTCCCAGCTGCTCCTCTTCCAGTCCAACTCTCTGCTAATGGCCTGGGAAAGCAGTAGAAAATGGCCCAAGTATTTGGGTCCCTACACCCATGTGGGAGACCTGGAAGAAGTTTATGGCTCCTGGCTTGGGATTGGCCTAGCTCCAGTCATTGTGGTCATTTGGGGAGTGAACCAGCAGATGGAAGACTTTTCTCTCTGTCTCCATCTCTCTGTCTGTAACTCTACTTCTCAAATAAATAAATAAATAAATAAATCTTAAAGAAAAAGCAAAAAGTCCACAGGATGGGAGATTATATGATTTGCAAATCACATTAGGGACTTACATCTAGAATATATAGAGAACATATATATATATATAGGTATACATATATATATATATATATAGAGAGAGAGAGAGAGAGAGAGAGCTCAATAATGATTTGAATGGACAGACTTTAAAGAAGACAGACAAGTGGCTAATATATACAAGAAAAGATACTCCATATCCCAAGCTATCTGGGATGCAAATCGAAATGACAATGAGAGACTACTTCACACCACTAAGACAGCTAAAGTAAAATACACAATCACCAAGTGTTAGCAAAGATCTGGAAAAACCAGAACATTCATATACTTCTATTGGAAATGTAAAATAGTGTAGATACCTTGGAAAACATAATTTTGAAATAATTAAAGAATCAAATAAAATGGCAAAGATAGTACAAAACAGCCATATATAATCTTCACTTAGCTTCCCTCAATAAATATATCTTTGTAACCATAGTTACTTAAAATCAGGGAATTGACATCATCATTTTCTGTGCCTCTTTATTCCATGTGTACATTCATGGAACTGTTACTGAGATTAAGATGCAGAACTATCACCACAAAAGACCTCTCACCATGAGACTATAGTCGGATCACTACCCCCATCCCTCACCCCAGGTAACCATTAATTTGTTCTCAATATCTATCATTGTGTCAATTCCAGAATGTTATTGAAGCAAAGTTATGCAGTGTGTGACCCTTTGAGATCAGTGTTTTTCACTCAGCAGAATGTCCTTAGGGTCCATCCATCCAGTCCATTCCTGTCTATTACTGAGTAGTATTTTCTAGGATGAATATACCACTGTTTGCTGACTACTCACCTATTGTAGGACATTTGGGTGCTTATGGTTTGGAGCTATTACAAATAAGGCAACCATGAACATCTATGTGAAGGCTTTTGTGTGAACATGTTTTCAACTCCAGTGGGTAAATACCAAGGAGTTTGATTGAGGGGTATGTTAAGCATATGTTTAGTTTTAAAAGAAAATGCGAAATTATTTTCCAGAATGACTGTACCATTTTACATTCCCATAATTAACGTAGAGGAGATCCCGTTTCTCTATATCTTCACCAGCATTTGGTGGTGTCATAATTTTTACATTTCATCTGTTCTAATAAGGATGTTGGGAATATTTCATTGTGGTCTTACTTTGCATTTCCCTAGTAGCTACAAATGGTCAACATCTTTTCAAGCACTTATTTGCATCTGTGTAACCTTTTTGGTGAAAGGAAGAGTACCAAGGTCACCTTGTAAGAAAAGCATGTGAGATGGAAAATATTACTACTGCCATTTTTAGAAAATACAGTCTGATACAAGCTACTTGGAAGAAGTGGATCTGGATCTTGGCAGGATTTAGTTAGGCAAGTAGCGAGGGAGGTCATTTTGAGTGTATATTGCTATAAGCTTTCTGTTACTGAGACATTTAAAAGAGTGTAGCATTTTTATTCAGTCAAAAATATATAGCTAAAATAAAAAATGTGAGATACAGAGGACAGGCCACTTCAACTGCACATAGTAAAACCTCTTCAAAAGATCTTATTAATCCCTTTCTACCAGGACTCACCTCCTCTGGTAATCAACCTCTCTATTTCACTTCCACCTTTCTCTTCCACAGTCCTATACATCACTTTGTCTCTCTTTGTTACAAGAAACAAAATGATACTTTCTTAATTCCTTCCAGCATTCTCTGTTAATAATTCAGAAAAAAAAAAAAAAACTGAAGGATTATGTTGTGACTATTTCTCTTAACAACATTAGGGAAGAACATATGTTCCATGTGATCCAAAAGTAATCTAAGGGCCAGCTTTAGGGTGTAGCAGGTAAAACTGCTGCCTGCAGTGCCAGCATCCCATATGGGAGCTGGTTTGAGTCCCGGCTGCCCCACTTCCAATCCAGCTCTCTGCTATGGCCTGGGAAAGCAGTAGAAGATGGCCCAAGTCCTTGAGCCCCTGCACCCACATGGGAGACCTGGAGGAAGCTCCTGGCTCCTGACTTCGAATTTGCACAGCTCTGGCTGTTGCAGCCAATTGGGGAGTAAACCAGCAGGTGGAAGACCTCTCTCTGCCTCTCCTTTCTGTGTAACTCTGCCTTTCAAATAAATATGTAAATCTTAAAAAAAAAAAAAAACCCACAGAGGCCGGCGCTGTGGCACAGTGGGTTGACGGCCTGGCCTGAAGCACTGGCATCCTATATGGATGCCTGTTCAAGGCCCGGCTGCTCCACTTCCAATCCAGATCTCTGCTGTGGCCTGGGAAAGTGGAGGATGGCCCAAGTCCTTGGGCCTCTGAACCCACGTGGGAGACCCAGAGGAAGTTCCTGGCTCCTGGCTTTGGATAGGCACAGCTCCAGCCGTTGTGGCCAATTGGGGAGTGAACCATCAGATGGAAGACCTAGCTCTCTCTCTCTGCCTCTCCTCTCTCTGTGTAACTCTGACTTTCAAATGAATAAATAAATCTTTAAAAACAAACAAACGGCTGGCGCCTCGGCTCACTTGGCTAATCCTCCGCCTGTGGTGCCAGCACCCCAGGTTCTAGTCCTGGTCAGGACGCCAGATTCTGTCCCGGTTGCTCCTCTTCCAGTCCAGCTCTCTGCGGTGACCCGGGAGGGCAGTGGAGGATGGCCCAAGTGCTTGGGCCCTGCACCCACATGGGAGACCAGGAGGAAGCACCTTGCTCCTGGCTTCAGATCGGTGCAACACGCCAGCCGTGGTGGCCATTTGTGGGGTGAACCAACAGAAAAAGGAAGACCTTTCTTTCTGTCTCTCTCTCTCTCTCACTGTCTAACTCTGCCTGTCAAAAAAGCAAACGAACAAACAAAGGTAATCTAAAGGAGGAGCAGGAGTTTTCTAGTAGAAAGTAGAAAAAGAACAGGGCATTCTCATTTTTCACTGGTTTTCAATATACACTGTATTTTTGTCTACTTGTGCCCAATTTAAGTACCTTTATGGATTACTAAGTTAATTCACAGACACATTAAGACATAGCAGGGGCAAATTTAAGATACTGCTAATAATGCAAGCACAACACCAAACAAAAATAAAATAGCAGAACTTCTTTGGCAGCAGCCCTATCTTCATTTAGAAAACAGTAACAAGGGGCAAGCATTTGGTATAGTGGATAGACTACCCCTTGGGACATACACCTGCATCCTATATTTAAGTGCTTGGGTCCAAGTCCCAGCTCCTAGGAGTCATGGCTCCCAATTCCTAGCTAATGCACTCTCGGAACCAGCAGACGTTGGCTTAAGTAGCTGGGTACACGCCACCCACATAGAGACCTGTACTGAATTCCTAGCTCCCAAATTCAACCCCAGTGAGGGAATGCTGTAGAAATTTGGGGAGTGAACCAGCCTTTCCAATAAATTAATAAATAATAAAATAAAACCAGTAACAATATTATAAAATTCTGGACAGATGCTAGTCAAAATAATCTGAAATTATCTTAAAACTATTTAAAATAATTATAATTATCAGTAATAATAAAGTTTGTTATACAATGAGATATTATGTAACATACTATACATTGAGATGTATATTATATATATAAATATTCGATACATTTAAGTACCAGCATTCAGAAAGATTCAGAAACCACTGAGCTAAAGCACTGACCACTTGTCTAGCTCGAATATGCTCCATCTTAGGGGATATGATACCCACGTGGCTGTCCTCTTCCTAGCATCTATAAAGACTCTGGCAGTCCATAGTGTTGGGACAGAAATAAATACAGGGCAGAAAATGCTAACACCCGTAATCCTCAGGAGTCATGTATAAGACCTTGCTCCAGGTATACAGTTCTTAAAATACAAAGTTAAGAATCAACTTTACTACGTAATTTTAAAAAGAACAACACAGAACTTAGTGGAAATGCCAAGAATCAGCTACTAAATACCAAGTGTCTTCCTATTATAAAGAGACACTTATACTAACACTTTTTTTCAATTAACACTTATTGTAGATATTTATAGTGTATAATTGAGCTTTGGTTGTAGAATAGCTAAATCAGGCTATTTAACATATACGTTACCTCAGACCTCATAATTTTTGTGTGAAACACTTAAAATTCTACTCTTAGCATTCTCTAAGTATGTAATCTTTTGTCATTAATTACAGTCATAGTGATGTACAATTGGTCTCTTGAACTTATTCCTCCCATCTAATTGAAATTTGGTGACCTCTATCAGTATTTCTCCAATCCTTCCACCCCTCTCCAGTGATCCTTTTTGAGTCCCATACTCAGTCTGTAAGTTTCTTGAAGACAAGGACCATGCGCCCTACAACTTGTTTCCTTAAGCCTTCAATGAAAATCATGCTTATGATTACAATTAATTATTGATACTACTTTTTAAACATTGACTGTATGCCAGGTTTTGGCTAAGCACATTGCAAATACTACCCCATTTAATAGTATAATAATCTTACTCACTGTATTTACAGATGAAGAAACCAAATTTGCAAGCCCAGTAACTTGCCCGAGACCTTACACCTAGTACATGGCTATATACAATGAGAACCAGGGCCTTTCTCTTTCTTGAAACCCATACAACCAACCCATAATGCGAGGCAAGGAAGGACTGGAGGGGGACAGAGACATAAGGGCTTGCCTCTGCCTTCCAAGCCAGAAGTAATGGCATGTTGCTACTTAGAAATATGTGACCTCTGGCCATGTTTCCAGATAATTATGACTTCTCTGTCATTAAAGATACCCGTCATGACACTCTCAGACACAGTAAAGCTCTAACATGTGTCACAGAAAAAAATAAATTGTAAAGACACAATATAAAGTGAGAGGAAGAAATATGAGATACTGATTTTTGTTAAGGTGGCTGAGGTTAGTTTTCCTTGGCAAGTGTAATTATTGCTGGCATGTAAAATGAAGCCATTTGCAAATTCATATCTCCTTATTTGGTACAAGGTAGCAATTTAAAGGAAAAAACTATGGGTGGAAAAATAAGCACTTCTAACAGCAGCACACAGAAGCAAAGAGTGATGCAATTTTACTACAAGTCTCCTCAAGTTGGAGAATTCATTAACATCTATATGGTACTTGGGTAATTTTGGACAAAGTAAGTTGCAATATTTAACTATAAGTTCATCTTGCTTTGTAGTTCTGTGACTTCATATTAGAAGTTTAAATACACAAATTACTTTGATATTAAATAAAGATATAAAATAGCCATTTCAAGCTCTTTTTCTTTTAAGTCTGATCAATCATAAAATTTTCTAAGTAATAAATTCTCAAGGGTACATTCTACCAAAGAAGTTAGTTTTAACTTGTAAAATTGGAAAATATACCAAAGTGCTCTTTTTAAAAATTTTTAAATATATTTCATTGTTTACTGGCTTAAAATTTTTTAATTTACATTTATTTGAAAGGCAAAGAATGTTCCAACCTCTAGTTTACCCACAACAGCTGTGGTTGGGTCAGGGGGAAACCAAGAGCCAGGAACTCAATCCAGTCTCCCATGGGTGGCAGGGGCCCAAGGACTTGAGCCATCACCTGCTGCCTCCCAAGGTGCATATTAGCAGAAATCTGGATCTGAAGCAAAGGTAAGACTCAAACCCAGGCACTCCGATACAGAATATAGGAGTCCCGAAGCAGCAAGTGCAGTATCACTACACCTACTCCTACACTGTATTTCTAATGGTAGATAATGCTAAAGCTGACTAACCCTTCCTATTTCATTTCACTGGAAATTGTCTAGTGAATAAGGATAGGCTCCCCACCCCACCCCAGCCATCTATCTGGTTGTACTAAATAAGCTGATCTTTGGAAAAAACTGATGTTCTAGAGTTTAAATATAATCTAATCTATATTAACCTGATTCTCCATTTTGTGGATTTGGGATTGGGATCTAATTCTAAATAGCAAGGCCGTTCACTTAAACTAGGTTGCTGCAAGAGAACTTTTTTCCCCTTTTTGAAGCAAGTGTACCAAAAGTAAAAATTATATTATCTTAACAAAAAGCACCATGGGCTGAATTGTGGCCCTTCCTCCAAATTATTTTTATAAGATTTATTTATTTATTTGAAAGGTAGATTTACAGATAAAGAGAAGAAGACACACACACACTCAGAGAGAGAGAGAGAGAGAGAGAGAGAGAGAAATCTTCTACCTCCTTGTTCACTCTCCAAATGGCCACAATGGCTAGAGCTATGCCAGACAGAAGCCAGGAGCCAGGAGCTTCTTACAGGTCTCCCATGTGGCTGAAGAGACCCAGGGACTTGAGCCGTCTTCTGCTATTTTCCCAGACACAATAGCAGGGAGCTAGATCAGAAGTGGGGCACCTATATGAGATGCTGGCACTGCAGGCCATGGCTTAACCTGCTGCACCACAGTGCCGGCCCCAGCTTCCTCAAAATACTTACAGGATTCCAGAATGTAACTGTACTTGGCAATATAGTCTTTACCAAGGTAAATAAATTAAACTGAGGTCATTAGGATGGGCCCTAATCTGCTATGACTGCTGTCCTTGTTAAGATGAGAACACTGGACACAGAGACTTTCAGAAGGAAGATGGTGTGAATGCACAGGGAGAAGACAGCAATCTATCAGCACAGGGGCCTGGAATATACCTTCCTTCACGGACGTCAGAGGAATACAGCCTTGCTGACATCTTGATCTTGAACTTCTGGCCTCTGAATATGTAAGAAAATAAATTTCTGTTTTTAAGCCACCCACTCAGTGGTACTTTGTTACAGCAGCCCTAGAAAATTCATACAATCATCAAGGGACACAGCCCTATCTGGGCTAGTTAGGACAGAATGCACGACCCAGAGGGCATAGGTACTGAAGCCAACAGAAACAAAGGAGACAGCACCAGAAAAAAATGTTTCCCTCCTGAGGAAAGGAGGAGGACAAAAAATCACAGGAAGGAAGTTTAAAGAAGAAGGTCATTTTGCGTAAAGGCAGGCACAAAAGAATTTCTCAGTCTCTGAAAGTATCCCCAGTAGTAAGTGCAGATTAATTGCTATGATATAAACCCAAAAATCTTCAGAAAAATCTACTACATACATAAACAGGGACCAGAGCCAGAGGTGACCAGGAGAACATCAGCCCAGCACTCCCCTACCCACTGTCTCAGTCAGAAGCCTACAGAAATCTCACAGAAGCCCCGAGTCTTGCTGGGCATGGAATATAGCTCATGTCAATATTATCTAAATCTCAAACTGCTGAGATATTTTAGCTGCCATCTGGACCTGCAAAGAAGGAAAAATGCAGTAGACTTACAAGTAGACACAGAAATAAAGACCAAGTTTCCTCGAGATAGAGCTCGAGAGTAAGGAGGCTTTCTGTTTCCTGGTTCTATTTGTTTGCCAGACTGACTGACTGCTCTTGAAATACTTACATCCCTATACTCTTCTTAGGGTAATTTTATAGCCCAAAAATACATCCCTGCCTTTTTTGGGGGTTAAAGTAACTCATGTTAGTTTCACCCGTGACTAAAGGAACTTTAATTAAGGTTTGTATAATATACATATAAAGGGGCAGGAAGAATAAACAGCAAGACCAAGGTCTAATCACTGGCTGTATTTCAAGGTAGGACATTTGATACTACAATATAACGAGTGGGGCCAGCGCAGTGATGCAGCAGGTTAATGCACTGGCCTACAGCGCCAGCATCCCATATGGGCGCCGGTTCGAGACCCAGCTGCTTCACTTCCCATCCGGCTCTCTGCTATGGCCTGGGAAAGCAATAGAAGATGGCCCAAGTCCTTGGGCCCCTGCACCAGTGTGGGAGACCCAGAAGAAGCTCCTGACTGTAGAGTGAACCAGTGGATGGAAGACCTCTCTCTCTCTCTCTCTCTCTGCCTCTCCTCTCTCTGTGTAACTCTGACTTTCAAATAAATACATAAATCTTTAAAAAAAAATACAGTGAGTAAATAGCACTGTCTTGTTTTTCCAACTATCATCCTGTAGAAGACTCCATACAGTTTTAGGTGGAGAGGTTAATAAGGATGCTATAAAAAAAAAGAATGTTCTGAACTCAGATACACCTGGGATAAATTAACACAGAAGAAAGGGCTTCAGAGCAGTAAGGGAGATTCTTTCTTGAGAGGAGGTGACTATAAAAAAAAACCTTTTCTGCCCTCTGAGTGGCAGAAAAGAGAAGGTAAGCTATTGAAGAGAGCTTAAAAAGTCATTACCTCCTCAATAGTAATAAGTATAAGTGAAAGTAGCTAAAATAATAGCTATAATATCAATCTGAGGATGAAATCTGATTCATCTCTAAGGCAGAATAATATAATAATGTCATGAGCTCTGGAGCCAGGCTGCCAATATTCCTGTAAATATTTCTTCATCTCTAAATCATTCCCATCTTATAAGGTTTTGTGAGCATTAAATGAGTTACTAGATAAAAAGTACCTAGGAGTGGCAAACATCCACAAATACTAGTTGTTATTATAAAGGAGCTAGTGTAAAATCTTTAATGTTATCAATTTCCAAGACAGACTGAGAACTTTCTAGATTTTCAGTATCTGATTAGAGAAGTGACCAGTCCAGAATGAACTAGCTTGGGACACAGAATAGGACAGGCTAGCAATGCCATGGTGGCCAGAGTCAAAGACCAAATGCGGAGGGTTTGGCAATATCCTATTGAAGGATGTGGTAGTTAGCCCCAGAGCCACAATTTAGTTATATCTTTAAATTAAAAAACAGTACATAAGATTTCTATTTTTATATATAATCCTTTAATGTTCTGATTCATTTCCAACTTAGAATTTTGCACCTATTTCATGAGAATACAAATCTGTTTTCAGTCCTTGTATTGTCTGTTTCATTTTTAATAAAATAATAATGCTGACCCTGTAAAATGAGTTGGGAAATATTTCCTCTTCTTTGATTTTCTACAAAAGTTTCGAGATGACTGGTGTTATTTCTTCCTCAGACATTTTTAAGAATTCACAGATGAAATCATTCACCAGTGAAACCCTTGGCCTAGAATTCTTTAATAAAGCTATTTATGCCATTGCTGGAAGCCAGGTGTCCACATGGCCCAACCACCAGTGTCAGCTCCACACCCAACCTAATGGGATTCACTGCTCCTACTTCCCTGCCTGCCCCCACAGCAAAGGTTTAAGAAGACCTGTTCCTGAGCACGTGGGGTCTCTCTCTCTCTTTCTCTCTCTCTCTCTCACTCTCTTTGTCTCTTGATCTTTCTCTCTTGCTCTCTCGTTACACTCTCCTTCTCCCTCTTTTTCCTTTGTCCCTTCCCTCCGGTCTGTCGTGTTTCCCCCAAAAACCCTTTCCCTTAAATAAAAAAACAACAACTATTTCTTCTTGAGTGAGTTTTGATGTCTTATGTGTTTCAAGTAACTGCATCCATTTCATCTAGGAGGTTGACTCAGTGGACACAAAGATGTTCATGACATCCCCTAATTTTATTGCTCATATCTATTGTATCTGTAGCAACATCACTTCTCTCATTCCTAATTTACAGTTTGTGTTTTCTCCTCCCCTACTCTCTAACCTGTCCTTTTATTCCTAATCAGGGCAGCTAGAGGTTCATCAGTTTTATTGTTGTTGTCAAAGAAGTATCTCATGCTCTTGGCTGCGCTGTTCTTTTCTATTACTCTGTTTTCAAGTTCACTAATTCATATTCTTATTTTTATAATTTTCTTTATCTTGTTTTTCTAGTTTCTTATGGTAGAAGTTGAAGTAATTGATTTGAGATCTTTTTCAAACATAGTATTATAAATTTCGCACCACATACTGGCCTTAGCAACATCACACAAATCTTAACATGTTGTTATCATAATCATTTGTCTAAAGCACTTTCTTGTATGATTTTGTCATTAATACAGGAGTTATTTCAGAGTGAGTTAGGTTATAAATATTTGGAGATTCCCCATATCTCATCCTGTTATTGTTTTCTAATTTAATTCCATTGTAGTCAGAAAACATACTTTATAAGATTTGAATCTGTTCAAATTTGAGACTTATTTTATGACCCAGAATATAATCTAAATTGGTGAATGTTTCAGGTACATTTCAAAAGAATATATATTCTGTTGTTTTAGAGTGAAGTAATCTAAAATGTCAGTTACATCCAATAGGCTTATAATGTCAAGCCTCCTATACTCTCACTGGTATTCTGTATACTTATTCTATCAATTATTGAGACAGGAGTGTTTCAAAATACAACTAGGAGATACAGTTTTGGATTTGACCTGTTCTTTCAGTTCTGTTACCTTTTGCTTCACCTATTTTTATTTCTAACAGAGACATAAATGTGTAAGATTATTAGGTTTCCTTGACGAGGTGACCCTCTGTCATCTAAAAATGGTCCTTTTTATCTTTTGTAATATACTCTAACCTAAAACTTATTTTGTCTAACATTAATATAGTCACTGCAGTTTTCTTTTTTATAACTGAAACATGAAATGTTTAATAAAAATGTACAATTTAGTGAAAATAACAATTCACAGTAAATGTGATTTAAATACTATAAGCTGTATTACACTACCTATTCTACACTATTTTTACAATGCTAAACAAACCTCAATCAATTAACCAAAGCAAATTTTGCAAATGTTTAAATTCCATGTTTAATTTTGCTTGTAAAAATACAAAAACAGGGAGGGCATTTGGTGTAGTGGTTAAGTAACTGCACGAGAGGCACTTATTATATCAGACTGGCTCTGCTCTTGATTCCAGCTTCTTGCTAATGCATACTTTCGAAACCAGCAGGTAATAGCTCAAGTACTTGGGTCTCTGCCACCCATGTGGGAAACCCAGATTGAGTTCCAGGATCCTGGCAACAGCTTGGTCCCATCAGTTGCAGACATTTGGGGAATAAAGAAATGGATGAAAGATTCTCTCTCTCTCTCTCTCTCTCTCTCTCTCTCTCTCTCTCTGTCTCTCCCCCCTCCACCTCCCCTTTCTCCCACACTCTCTCTCTCCCTTTCTCTCTCCTGCTCTCAGAGCCTCTCTCTTTCTCTCTCAAGTAAAAATGATCCAATGCTGAAAGGCCAAGTGGCCAATGAATTTTGTTGGGCTTAGCTCTTGACCTCAGACTGAATGATTTGCCATTTGAATGCAAAGGTAAAATGGGATATTTACCTCTAATTCTTTTTATTTCCAATTTCCTGACATCAAATGATGTAACTTCTTTGAAATTTAATCATACATATTTTTCCAAAGAAACCTTTTATTTAATAAGTACAAGTTTCATAAGTACAACTTTAGGAATACAGTGATTCTTCCCACCATATCTATCCTCCCACCACTATTCTCACCCCACCTCCTCCTCCCTCTCCCATTCCCAGTCCCATTCAACATTTTCATTTTCTTTCTTTCTTTCTTTCTTTCTTTCTTTCTTTCTTTCTTTCTTTTTTTTGGCAGGCAGAGTCAGACAATTAGAAAGAGACAGAGAGAAAGGTCTTCCTTTTCCATTGGTTCACCCCCCCAAATGGCCGCTAAAGCTGGCGTGCTGTGGCTGGCGTGCTGCGCCTATCCGAAGCCAGGAGCCAGGTGCCTCTTCCTGGTCTCCCATACGGGTGCAGGGCCCATCCATGGCCCTCCTGGGCCACAGCAGAGAGCTGGACTGGAAGATGAGCAACAGGGACAGAATCCGGCGCCCCAACTGGGACTAGAACCTGGGGTGCTGGCGCCGCAGGCGGAAGATTAGAAAAGTGAGCCACGGCGCCGGCCAAAAAGATTTACAGTTAATTCACATAGTACAATTCATTAAGGACAGAGGTCCTGCATGGAGAGTTAGTGCACAGTGACTCCTGTTGTTACTATAATAATTAGCACTCTGATGTATGACATCAGTGATCTCCCAAGGCTCTTGACATGAGCTGCCAAGGCTATGGAAGCCTTTTGAGTCCACAATTACATCAGTATTTAGACAAGCTCATAAGCAGAATGCAAGTTCTCTCCTGCCTTCAGAGCAAAGTACCTCCTTCTTTGATGGCCCCTTCTTTCCACAGGGGTCTCACTCATGTAGATCCTTCATGTAGGACATATTTTTTGCCACAGTGTCTTGGCTTTCCATACCTGAAATGCTCTCGTGGGCTTTTTTTTTTTTTTTTTTTTTTTTTTTTTGGCCAGGCAGAGTTAGATAGTGAGAGAGAGAGATAGAGAGAGAGAGTTATAGACAGTGAGAGAGAGACAGAGAGTAAGGTCTTCCATCCGCTGGTTCACTCCCCTAATAGCCACCATGGCCAGCACTGCACCGATCCGAAGCCAGGAGCCGGGGCCCTCCCCATCTCCCATGCGGGTGCAGGAGGCTAAGCACTTGGGCCATCCTCCACTGCCCTCCTGGGCCACAGCAGAGAGCTGGACTGGAAAAGGAGCAACCGGGACTAGTACCTGGCATCCCAACCAGGACTAGAACCTGGGTACCAGCGCCGCAGGCAGAGGATTAGCCAAGTGAGCCACGGCACCGGCCTTCTCATGGGCTTTTAAGCCAGACTAGAATGCTTTAAGGGCTGATTCTGAGGTTAGAGTGCTATTTACAGCAATTGTCATTCTATGGGTCTGCTGTGTGGACTGATTCCCATGTTGGAATGTTCTTTCCTTTTTAATTCTAATTATTCTTATTACTATACACTTGATTTTATTTATATGTTCCTTTTAACACTTCATCCTATCTATATGATCAGTTTAACACTTAATATGATCACTTTAACACTTAAGATGGCATTATTACCACCCAGTTTAATGGGATTAGGAGTCCCATGGAAAGTTTTTAGCTGTATCTTTAGAATTAAGTTTGCAGAAATGTATGCAGAAATATACAGCTCCTGCCTCTCTTGTTCCCACTCTTATTTTTTACTGGGATCTATTTTAAATTGACTTTATACACATATGATTAATAATATGTTAAGTAAAGAGTTCAACCAATAGTATTAAGAAGGAAAAAAAACTGTTCCTCAACAGTCAAGACAAGGGCTATTCAAGTCTTCGATTCTCAAACTGTCAATTTCACTTCTATAGGTTTCCTTTTAGGTGCTATGTTAGTTACCACAGATCAGGGAGAATATATGGTATTTGTCCCTTTGGGACTGGCTTATTTCACTAAGTATGTTGCTTTCCAGATTCATCCATTTTGTTGCAAATGACCGGATTTCATTTTTTAAAACTGCTGTGTAGTATTACATCAAGTACATATCCCATAATGTCTTTATCCAGTCTTCAGCTGATGGGCATTTTAGGTTGATTCTATGTCTTAGCTGTTGTGTACTGGGCTGCAATAAACATGGGGGTGCAGATAACACTTTTATTTGTTGATTTAATTTCCCTTGGTAAATTCCCAGGAGTGGGATGGCTGGATCATATGGTAGGACTATATTCAGATTTCTGAGGTATCTCTTAACTATATTCCAGGGGCCGTTGCTGTGAAGTATGGGGTAAAGCCGCTGCCTGTAGTGCCACCATTTCCTATGGGTGCCAGTTCAAGTTCCAGCTGCTCTACTTCCAATCTAGCTCTCTGCTATGGCTTGGGAAAGCAGCAGAAGATGGTCCAAGTCCTTGGGCCTCTGCACAAACATGGGAGACCTAGAACAAGCTCCTAGCTCCTGGCTTTGGATTGGGTTAGCTAGGGCCATTGCAGCTATCTGGGGAGTGAACCAGTGGATGAAAGACCTATCTCTGTCTCTCTGTCTCTCTCTCTCCTTTTACCTCTTTGTAACTATGCCTTTCAAATAAATAAAAAATAAATCTTAAAAAATAAATAAATAAACTTTCTTCCATAGTAGTTTTACCAGGTTGCATTCCCACCAACAGTGGATTAGGGTACCTTTTCCCCACATCCACACCAGCATTTGTTGTTTGTTGATTTCTGTATGAAAGCCATTCTAACTGGGGTGAGAATCAAAACCTCATTGTGGTTTTGATTTGCATTTCCCTGACAGCTAATGATCATGAGCATTTTTTCATGTATCTGTTGGCCATTTGCATTTCTTCTTTTGAAAAATGTCTATTTACAGTGTCTGCTAATAATAATTGATAGAATTAAAAAGGAGAGAATGACCCAACATTGGAAGCAGGCCACACAGCAGACTCATAGAATGGCAAATGCCCTAAATAGCACCCTGGCCTCAGAAGCAGCCCTTAAGGCATTTGGATCTGGCTTAAAAGCCCATGAGAGCATTTCAGGCAGGGAAAGCCAAGACACTATGAAAAAAAAAAATGACCTAAATGAAAGATCTCTGTGAATGAGATCCTAGTGGAAAGAATGGGCCATCAAAGAAGGAGGTACCTTTCTCTGAAGGCAGGAGAGAACTTCCACTTTGATTATGGCCTTGTCTAAATAAGGTCGCAGTTTGTGAACTTAAGAGGCTTCCATAGTTTTGGCAGCTCATGACAAGAGTGTTGGGTAATTACCGATGTCATAAATAAGAGTGTCAGTTGTTAAATGAGCAATAGGAGTCACTATGCACTTAGTCCTCATGTAGGATCTCTGTCCCTAATGTGTTGTACTATGTGAATTAACAGTAAAACTACTACTCAAATAGTACTCTATACTTTGTGTGTCTGTGTGCGTGCAGTCTGTTGAAATCTTTACTGAGTATATACTAAATTGATCTCCTGTATATAAAGATAATTAAAAATGAATCTTAATGAAGAATGAGATTGGAGAGGAAGTAGGAGATGGGATGGTTTGCAGGTGGGAGGGTGGTTATGGGGGGAAGAAACTGCTATAATCCAAAAGCTGTACTTTTTAAATTTATATTTTTTAAATAAAAGTTTTCTAAAAAAAAAGTCTATTTAAGTCCTTTTCCCATTTTTTAACTGGATTATTTGTTTTGTTGTTGTGGAGTTTCTATATCTCTTTATATATTCTGGTTATTAATCCTTTATCACTTGCATAGTTTACAAATAATTTCTCCCATTCAGTTGCCTATTCACTTTCCTGTTTCTTTTGCAGTACAGAAGCTTCCCAATTTGATGTAACCCCATTTGTTAATTTTGACTTTGATTGCATGTGCCTCTGGAGCCTTTTCCAGGAACTCTTTGCCTGTGCCAATGTCTTGCAGTGTTTCTCCAATGTACTCTAAAAATTTGATGGTATCAGGACAGAGATTTAGGTCTTTAATCCATTTTGAATGGATTTTTGTGTAAGGTATAAGGTAGGGATCTGGCTTTATACTCCTGCTTGTGGAAATCTGGTTTTCCCAACACCATTTGTTGAAGAGACTGTCCTTGCTCCAGAGAATGGTTTTGGCTTCTTGGTCAAATGTAAGTTGGTTGTAGATACTTGGATTGATTTCTGATGTTTCTATTCTGTTTCATTGGTTTATCTATCTATTTTTGTACCAGTACCAGGATGTTTTGATTATAACTGCCCTGTAGTATTGTGATCCCTCCAGCTTGGTTTTTGTTGTATAAGATTGCTTTAGCTATTTGAGGTCTCCTATATTTTTCAAATGAATTTCAACATCATTTTTTCTAGATCTGAGAAGAATGTCTTTGGTATTTTGATTGGTAATACATCGAATTTGTAAATTGCTCCTCAAAGAATTGGCATTTTGATGATATTGATTCTTCTAATCCAAGAACATGGAAGATTTTTCCATTATTTTGTATCTTCTTCTAATTCCTTCTTTAAATTTTTGTAATTCTCATCATAGAGATCTTGGACACCCTTGGTTAAATTTATTCAAAGGTATTTGATGTTTTTTGTAGCTATTGTGAATGGGATTGACTTTAGAAGTTTTTTCTCTGCTGTGGCATTATCTCTGTATACAAAGGCTGCTGATTTTTGAGTGCTGATTTTATATCCAGCTATTTTACAAACTCTTCTATGAGTTCCAAGTCTCTTGGTAGAGTCTTTTGGATCTCCTGTATATAGAATCATGTCATTTGCAAATAGGGATAGGTTCACTTCCTCTTTCCCAATTTGAATCCCTTTGTATTTTTCTTTCTTTCTTTCTTTTTTTATTTGACAGGTAGAGTTAGACAGTAAGAGAGAGAGACAGAGATAAAGGTCTTCCCTCCATTGGTTCACTCCCCAAATGGCCGCCACGGCCAGCACTGTGCCAATCCGAAGCCAGGAGCCAGGTGCTTCTTCCTGGTCTTCCATGTGAGTGCAGGGGCCAAGCACTTGGGCCATCCTCCACTACTTTCCTGGGCCACAGCAGAGAGCTGGACTGGAAGAGGAGCAACTGGGACTAGAACCCAGTGCTCATATGGGATGCCAGCGCCGCAGGTGGATTAACCAAGTGAGTCACAACGCCAGCCCCCCCCCCCTTTGTCTTTTTCTTGGCTAAAACATCCAGGACCATATTGAATATCAATGGTGATAGTGGGCATCCTTGTCTAGTTCTATTGATAACTCATTTATTTGGTGCCTTTCCAATTTCTTGATGTAGGCACCTATTGCTATAAACATTCCTCTTAACACTGCTTTTGCTGTATCCCATAAGTTTTGATATGTTGTGTTGTAATCTTCATTTGTTTCCAGAAAGTTTTTTACTTCTGTTTTGATTTCTTCTATGACTCAGTGTTCATTCAGGAGCATGTTGTTCAGTCTCCATGTGTTTGCATATGTTCTAGAGATCTTGAGTTGCTGATTTGCAGCTTCATTCCATTGTGGTCCAAGAAGATGCATGGTATGATTTCAATTTTTTTTTTTTTGAAATTGATGAGACTTCCTTTATGGCCTAGTATGTGGTCAATCCTAGGGAAAGTTCCATGTACTGCTGAGAAGAATGTGTAGTCTGTGGCTGTAGGGTGGAAGGCTCTGTAGATACCTGCTAGGTCTATTTGGTCTATCATGTCAATTAACTGTTGTTTCTTTGTTGATTTTCTGTCTGGTTGATCTGTCGATTGGTGAACATAGGGTACTGAAGTCCCCCATTATTATTGTATTGGAGTCATTATCTCCCTTTCAATCCATTAATATTTCTTTTAGATAGCCAGGTGCCCTGTAATTAGGTGCATATACTTTAATAATAGTCAGATCTTCCTGTTGAATTGATCCTTTAAGCATCATATAGTGTCCTTCTTCATCTCTTTTAATGTAGCTTTTGTGTAAAGCCTATTTTGCCTGATATCAGGATGGCTACACCAGCTCTTTTTTAGTTTCTGTTAGAATGGATTATCTTTTTCCAGCCTTTCACTTTCAGTCTGCACACATCTTTGTTTGCAAGTTTTGTTTGTTATAGGCAGCAAATACATTGGTTTTCTTTTGTAATCCATTCAACCAGTCTGTGTCTTTTAACTGGGGAGTTGAGACCATTTACATTGAGGGTGACGATTGTTAAGTACTGACTTTGCCCTGCCATGTATCCGTAAATAGTTCTAGTATTGTATTTTGGGTTTTATTTGTACTTCTAATGGGTCATTTTCTGCAACTATCTTCTTTCCTAGTGATGTTCCTGTTTCTGTGTGTAGCATACCCTTGAACATCTTTTGTAGGGCTGGGCAAGTAGTTATAAATTCTTTTAATTTCTGTTTGTTGTGAAAGATCTTTATTTCACTTTCACTCATAAATGAGAGCTTTCCAGAATACAGTATTCTGTATTGACAGTTTTTTTCTCTTAAGACTTGGAATATGTCTCACCACCGTCTTCTTGCCTGTAGGGTTTCTGATGAGAAGTCTGTAGTGAGTCTGATTGGTTTTACTCTGAATGTGATTTGGCATTTCTCTCGTGCACATTTTAAGATCTTTTCTTTATGTTTTATGGTGGAGAGTTTTACTACAATGTGTTGTGGTGAAGATCTTTTCTGGTCGTGTCTATTGGGAGTTCTGTGTACTTCCTGTTCTTGGATGTCATTTTTCTCCAGATTGGGGAAGTTTTCTGCTGTTATTTCATTAAGAAGCCCTCCTAATCCTTTCTCTCTTTCCATGCCTTCCAGAACTCCTAGGATTTGGTCGTCTGATAATATCTTGTAGACCTCCAACCTAATTTCTTCTAATTCTTCTCTAATTTCTTTTTTTGTTTGTTTGACTGTAATATTTCCAGAAATTTGTCATCTAGTTCTGATATTTTTTCATCTGTCTCACCTATTCTGTAGATCAGGCTTTCCACCACATTTTTTACTTGAGCTATTGAATTCTTCATTTCTAGTATTTCATTCTGACTTCTCTTTAATATCTCAATTTCTTGGGAGCACTTTTTATTTAGATCATGAATTTGCTTCTGATTGCTTCTAAGTAATCTGATAATTAATTTTCTGAATTCCATTTCTGGCATATCCTCAATCTCTTCATCTTCATCTTCTATTATTCTATTATTGAAAAGTTGTAGTGTTCCTTTGGGGGGCTTATAGTGTCTTCCTTACTCTTACTTAGGGTTTTTCCTTTATTTTTTGGCATTTGTATATTTTTTCTTTTTTTGTCTGGTTGTTTTTCTCTTTAATTTGTGTCTTTGTGATTTAGTGGGACATCTGTACTTTTAATGAGTTCCAAGAGGTGTGTGCTGGATGTGACCTGGGTGCTCTGTTCAGAATTCCCGGGTGGAGGAGTGTGGGGAGCAATCCGGACTAGACTGTTACTCGAATTAGGACTTATTCTATGCATCTGCTCTCCCACAATATGGCGCTGGGAGAGAAGTAAACAGCTTCCGCACAGCTGCCTCCAGTTCAACCAATTAACTGTAGGACTTGCTCCTGATTGGAGAGCAGCGTACTCAGCCGAGTTGGGATTGGCGGAGGAGGACTATAAAGGAGGAGAGAGACGGCATGCACCAGGAACATCTATGGGGAACATCTAAGGGAACCCGTGCAGTCCCCGAGAGAACCGGCCGGTGGTGTGCCGCTCCCCTGCGGAAGTGGGGAATGTGGCCAGGGGGAACTGCCCTTCCACGGAGGTGGAAGGGAGAGTAGCCAACCCGGGAAGAACCAGCAGCAAACCCGGGGAGGGCCGAGCAGACGAAAGAACAGCGCAGGGTCCTGTGTCGTTCCTCCGCGAAGAGGGGGAGCGACATAATGGTGCCGTGACTCGGATAGGAAACCTAGCTCGGATAGCAAACTTAGGAGGGAAAGACCGGGAAGAATTGGGAAAATATCGGAGAGAGAGACTAGCAAACAGCCTAGGGAAAAGCCGGACGAAAGAGGTGCCGGAGGAAGCTGTTGAAAGCCTAGGCATAGACTCGGATACGGACTACGGGGGGAAGCTGGGAGAAATCTCTAAGGTCGAAAGTGAAAGTGAAAGCTAGAACAAACAGACTCGGACGCGGACTGTGGGGAGAGGCCAGGAGAAATGAGGGAGGAATATTGTTGGAGGAAAGCTTGGGAAAACATACCGGGTAGAGAAAAATGTTAGGGAAATTGAAGCCGCGGAGGGCAGGCCAAGGCGGAAACGAAAGCCACTTTGGGGTTCTCAAGTTAGCCCGGGAATGGGGGGCGAAAAGTTGAAGCCAGAAGCTGAGACGTAAGCCAGATTGGGATCCGTCTGATTAGCCCGGGGAGCAAAGGACGGGAAGCCAAATCGTGGGGCGGAGACGTACGCTGGGTTGAATTCGCCAGGCTAGCCCGGGGAACTTAGATTGAATCCTAGTGGCGGAGACGCAAGCTACGCTGTGTTACTCGCGGAAGCCGCCGCGTGCAGAGAGAGCACGGGGCGTGAATAGATAGGGAACGCTGGCGTAGGCCGTGGTTCAGACGCGAAAGGGTTAAGCGCGAGACCGCGGAGTGTGCGCGCAAAGCCGAGCCGCGCAAAGCCGGGAAGCTGCGCAGATGAGAGAGGCGCGCGGGCTGAAGCGGCGCAGAGCCGGGAACCCGCCGGCGGGGCGAGGTGCCGGAAAGCTGCGGGGATAAGAGAAACAGAAGTTTAGAAGTAAAAGAGAAATAGGAATGTTGGCAGACAGAAGTAAAATGGGAGAAATAGAAATGCCCGGAGATAGAGAAATAGAGAAAAATAAGGCCTCCCCTCAACATGCCAATTAGGAGGCTTGGATTCGGTCTGCCTGATTTAAGGCGGTAAGCGCCAGCAAAGCTCGACCAGAGTATGAGCTGCAGGTCACCGAAGATAGGCACAAACCAACACTAATAAGTCTCCCCCACAATACGGCAATGAGAAGGCTTGGATTCGGTTTGCCTGATAGGTTTTGTAAACACCTGCAGGCAGTTCTAGCAGAGCAGAGTATGCGCTGCAGGGCACCGAACACAGGCACGCATCAGCGCCTAAAAACCTCCTCACAACATGGCGAAGAGAGGACCCGGATTCGGTTTGCCTGATGGATAGGACTTGTAAGAGCCTGTGGCAACTCTAGTGTGTGCCGCGGGACACCGAAGACAGGCGCGTATCAACGCTAAAAAATAAAAAGAAAGGGGGATCTGTGGGGAGCAATCCGGACTAGACTGTTACTCGAATTAGGACTTATTCTATGCATCTGCTCTCCCACAATATGGCGCTGGGAGAGAAGTAAACAGCTTCCGCACAGCTGCCTCCAGTTCAACCAATTAACTGTAGGACTTGCTCCTGATTGGAGAGCAGCGTACTCAGCCGAGTTGGGATTGGCGGAGGAGGACTATAAAGGAGGAGAGAGACGGCATGCACCAGGAACATCTATGGGGAACATCTAAGGGAACCCGTGCAGTCCCCGAGAGAACCGGCCGGTGGTGTGCCGCTCCCCTGCGGAAGTGGGGAATGTGGCCAGGGGGAACTGCCCTTCCACGGAGGTGGAAGGGAGAGTAGCCAACCCGGGAAGAACCAGCAGCAAACCCGGGGAGGGCCGAGCAGACGAAAGAACAGCGCAGGGTCCTGTGTCGTTCCTCCGCGAAGAGGGGGAGCGACAGAGGAGCTATCCAATGTAAGGCCTCCATGGGGCTTTGTATCTTTCCTCTGGTTTTTTGGTTATAGAAAGTTGTTTACTTCTGTTGATGTGTCCCACCTTTTTTTCACAGTTGTAGGACACACCAGTGTTAGTCTCTGGTGTGTTCAGGGTTATATCACCTTATTTAACAAACTGCACCTCTAATCTATGGATATTTTCTTTTGGTGAGGTTTCCATCTGTTATGAGCTGCTATGTGTCTGTGCACTGCAAGTAGACAAATTCAGTCCTGTCTATTGGAACCCAGCTCACTTCTCAATCATGGTAGAGGCAGGTATGAGCTCCAGTGCTTGGGGTCCCACCTACTGGGGCCTGGCTAGTTTCTCAATGGTGGGTGGAACAGGCTTGAGTTTTAGATATTCAGGACTTCTCCTTGCGGTACAGCTTGTGTGGTGGGGAGGAAATTCTTCTGAAATGTTGTGGTCCTCATTCCTAGGTGGGAGGTGTGGCCCCTGCAATTGATGGACATGTGTACGGGAAGCAAAGGCAGAAGTCCCATGCTTATGTTCAAAAATGTAAATAAACAATATGGCTTCTCCCAGCTGGCTGAAGGTCTGGTTGGGGGGAGGGATGGAAATGGGCAGGGGAGTAACTGACCTTTCTGTTTGTTCCTCTATATCTTCTCTTATTTTCCCACATGAAAATTCACAAGCAGTTTACCAAGTTCCCCCTACTGCTGCTATCTGCAGCTCCATGGACCCACAATTTTCCATCTAACCTGGTCTCCTGGAGCTTGACACCAGCCTCCCTGGTCCACACCTCCACCACACCTCTACTGCTTCCCTTTCTTATTTGCCCTTTCATGTGGACCTTCCCAGTTTCTGTTGGTTTCCTGGGCTTTCTGTCACGAATTTCCCACAGCTCTATCTCCAGTGTGTTTTCTTCTCTCCTTTTTATTTATTTTGCCCACATGACTCGGATCATCCTGTTGCTATATCGCCATCTTGGGGACCACACCCCTGCAGTTGTCTTCTGATTAGTGTTAGCATGGCATATTTTTCTATTCTTTAACTTTTAACCTACTAGGTTTTTAAAATCTGTCTAAAATGTATTTATTGAAGACAGCATATAATTGAGTCTTGCATTTTTAGACAATTTGACAATCTCTCTAAGACCACAAAATTCCACCTGGGTCACTCCCTCTTTCTCAAGGGTTAGCTGTAGCATTCACTGTTGTTTATTCTTTCTTAGGGATAACTGTTTTTTCATTGATTAAGGTAAAATGACTTGAAAACCATTGTTTTAATAAATTTTGTCCTTGTTATTCCAGGTGGTAGGGTAAATCTGATTCTTATAATTCCTTCTGGGCTGGAAGCAAAAGTCTTAATGTTTTACTCTGTTTTTTATTGTTGTTGTTTTGTTTTGAAAGGCAGAAAGAGAGACTGACAGACTTATACAGATAGTCAGACAGCTTTCATTCACTAGTTCACTCTCCAAATGCTCACAAGGCGGGGCCAGGCTGAAGTCAGGAGCTAGGAACTTAATCCAGGCCTTCCACATGGGTGGCAGGAACCCAAGCACTTCAGCCATCACCTGCTACCTACCAAGATGTGCATTAGCAAGAAGTGTCAAGATTCAGACTAGGCACTTTGAGATGGATGTGGGTGTCCTGAGTGGCATCCTAACCACTGCACCAAACACATACCCAAGAGTTTTATTTTTTTTTAAAAAAAGATCTATTTATTTATTTTAAAGGCAGAGTTACAGAGAGGAAGAGGTAAATGCAGAGAGAGAAAGAAGTCTTCTATCCACTGGTTCACTCCCCAAATGGCTGCAATGACTGGAGCTGGACTGATCTGAAGCCAGGAGCCAGCAGCCAGGAGCGTCCTCCAGGTCTTCCACGTGGGTGCAGGGGCCCAAGCACTTAGGCCATCTTGTACTGCTTTCTCAGGCCATAGCAGAGAGCTGGATTGGAAGTGGATCAGCCAGTCTCGAACCGGCGCTCATATGGGAAGCTGGCACTGCAGGCAGTGGCTTCACCTGCTATGCCACAGCACAAAGCCCCCAGTCCTTTACTTTTTATTTTACAGCATCTGCAACCTTCTTCAGAGGACTAATCTTGGATTACATTCTACTTCATAGGATTGCAGAGAGCCAAAAAGGCCTGGAAATTTCCCTCCCTTCAGTTTAACCAGTAGCCAGGGACTGGATGAAGAGCATCAAGCTCAGATCCTTTGCCTCCAAATGGAATAAACTCTTGCACTGTGATTTACTCACTGGATCAGGCTGATGTTGAAATTATATCATTGTTTTTCTTATTCTCCTTTCTGGTCCTGTCTCCCTAACTGACTTACTGGTTTTATATATACACACATTTCCAATAAATCATTTATACCTGAGAATCCATGTCTCAACACCATATTTTGGAAAATTCAACCTAAAAATAGCTTGCACTGTGGGCCAGTGTTGTACTGTAGTAGGTAAAGCCACTGTCTGCAACTCCAGCATCCCATATAGGAGCTGGTTCAAATGCTGGATGCCCCACTTTCATTACAGCTCCCTGCTAATGCATCTGGGAAAGCAGCAGAAGATGGCCCACATCCTATACCTCTGCACCCACATGGGAGACCTGGAAGAAGCTCCTGGCTCTTGGCTTTGTTATGGCCCAGCCCTGACCATTGAGGCCATTTGGGGAGTAAATCAGCAGATGGAAGATTTCTCCATCTCCATCTCCATCTCCATCTCCATCTCCATCTCCATCTCCATCTCCATCTCCATCTCCCTCTCCCTCTCCCTCTCCTTCTCACTCTCATTCTCTCTCTGTGTGTGTGTGTGTGTGTGTGTGCCTCTCTCTTTCTCTGTGTAACTCCTCCAAATAAAAAAATCTTTAGAAAAATTATCTTGCATTTAGACATTGCTCTTCTGTAAAATGTCTCCTTAACTAATCTACTTTGCTGTTATTCTTAAATTTTTTAATTGCTCACTTGCCCTCCAAAACCTTAAAATAAATGTTTTGAGTCAAATAGCTATTCAGTATATATTAGAATATACCCAATCAAATTTTACTTATTTTATAAATGAAACAACTGAAGTTCAGGATGTTAAATAAATAACTAACCCATATTTATACAAACTAAGAGTAATTAAAATAAGCTGAGTGGCTGGCACTCTGACACAGCAGGTACCAGTTCAAGTCCTATCTGCTCCACTTCCATCCAGCTCTCTGCTATAGCCTGGGAAAGCAGAAGAAAATGGCTGAAGTCCTTGGGCCCATGCACCTGTTTGGGAGACCTGGAAGAAGCTCCTGGCTCCTGGCTTTGTGTCAGCCCAGCTCCAGCCATTGAGGCCATTTGGGGAGTAAACTATCAGAGGGAGGATCTCTCTCTCTCTAACTCTGCCTTTCAAATAAATAAATAAATCTTTAAAAAAGATAAGCTCAGAATTAAGTTTTTTAACACACTCTTAATTTCACAATGATCAGGTTTTATTAGCTATTGAATAATATGTTATACACCTTTACTTATGAAAATTGGCATATATGTTTGTACATACTTTCTCCAAATCTCTGGGGCAGCTCAGCTTAACTACATGGTAGAAAATAAAGTGAAGTTTTATGGTTTGACTTTTGTAATTTTGGTTCCGTGTAGACTAACATTTTTTTTCTTTTCATGGTGGCAAATTTAATATTACTGTATGAAATTGTCAAAAAGAAATCAGAAAAATGAACTGCTTGGGGAGGACATTTAGATTAAAAGAAAAAGTGAACACTTGAATTCTAAAGAAAAACTTTAAAATTTAAACATAATATTATTTATTACAGTTACTCTGAATATGAAAACAACTGATATAATTGACAACACAAGAGTTAACTAATTTTTTCAATAACTGAATAAAATATTGACTGTTCTAAACCATATTTTCTCCCCCTGGAAAAAAATCTTTAAAACTGAGCCTTGGGATGGGTATTTGGCTCAGAAGTGAAGACATGTGAGACAGGGGCCAGGAATGCAGTGCAGCAGGTTAAAGCCCTTGCCTGCAGCGCTGGTAACCCATATGGGCACCAGTTCAAGTCCCGGCTGTTCCACTTCCAATCCAGCTCCCTGATAATGTGCCTTGGAAAGCTGCAGAGGATGGCCCATGTTCTTGGGTCCCTGCACCCATGTTGGAGACCCAGAAGAAGTTCATGGCTCCTGGCTTCAGCCTGGTCCAGCCCCAGTCATTGTGGCCATTTGGGGAGTGAACCAGCAGATGGAAGACCTTTCTCTCTGTCTCTACTTCTCTCTCTGTAACTCTGCTTTTCATAAATAAAAATAAATCTTTTTTTAAAAAAAAAGGAAAAAAAGACAGGTGGACACCCACATCCCATTATCAGAGTGACTGGTGTGAGTCCTGGCTCTGCTGCTGCTTTTTTTAAAAAAATATATATATTTATTTATTTGAAAGGCAGAGAGAGAGAAATAAAGAGAGAAAGAGAGAGAGAGAGAGAGAGAGAGAGAGAGAGAGAGAGAGAGAGACTCTTCCATCTAGTTCACTTCCCAGATGGACACAACAACCAGTGCTGGGCCAAGCTGAAACTAGCAGCCAGGAGCCAGGAACTCTATCTAGGTCTCCCAAGAGGGTGGCAGGGGCCCAAATACTTGGGCCATTCTCCACTGATTTCCCAGGCACATTAGCAGGGAGCTGGACTGGAAGCTCAGCAGCCAGGACTCGAATCGGTACTTCAGTATGGGATGCCAGTGTTGAAAGCAGAGACTTAACCCACAGAACCACACTGTTGGCCCCCTGGCTCTGCTTCTGATTCCAGCTTCCTTCTAATGCACATTCTTGGAGGCTCAAGTACTTAGGTCCCTGTCATCCACATGGGAGACCTGACTTGAGTTCTATGCACCTGGTTTTAGTCTGGCCCAGTTCTAGCTATTGGAGGCATTTGAGGAGAAAATCGACGATTTCTCTCTCTCGCTCGCTCTCTCTCTCTCTCTCTGTCAAATAAAATAAAAATAGGGGCTGCTGCTGTGGCACAGAGGGTTAAGTCACAGCCTGCAACACCAGCATCCCACAAGGGTGCTGGGTTGTACCCTAGCCACTCCAATTTGATCCAGCTCCCTGCTAATGTGCCTGGGAAAACAACAAAAGATGTCCAAGCACTTGTGCGCCTGACACCCAGATGGAGTTCCAGGCTCTTGGCTTTGGCCTGGCATTAATGGCCCTGACCATTAAGCCATTTAGGGAGTAAACCAGCAGATAGAAGATCTCTCTAAATCTCCTTCTTTCTCTGTAATACCACCTTTAAAATAAATCTTTTTAAAAATAAAATGAAAATAAGTAAAAATTTTAAATTTTACATGAATTTCAAATGGAGCCTAAATGAGTATATGGATGTCTGAGAGAAAGAAATGGATGTTGGGTGACCACATGCATGCTGATGTAAATGTCATTTCTATGTGAGAAGCAAAAGGAAACAGAACAAAAGACTATTTGTATCTCCTAAATAAACTCTATCTATTATAATTGATTTGGATAATAAACTACTCTTTTGGAATTCAAATACCCTCACAGATGATTAAATCTGTTGATCAGTCACACAATTGCTATCATGAAAATAACACCTGAATGAAATCAACCTCCATGGAAAGCATTTTCTTGAGGAAAGAAAAAAGGTCAGAAGTAGATCTTGGACTTTAATTGCATTGCAGATAAAACCCAACCCTTTCCCACAGGTAGGTCTGAGCTTCAAGATAAAAATTAATACCTTGGGATTAAGCATCAGCAGGTCTGGGTTTGGAAAAATGGCTCTACTATTAAACTGTTATTTTGCCCTAAGTAATTGCTTAATTCCAATATATCACATTTTCCTCATCTGTAAAAGTAGGAAATAAAACAATAACTCTCTACTAGGGATATTATAAGAATTAAATGAGATAATATATGACAAGTGCTTAGAACAATGCCTGGCACAAATCATCAAAATATAGCTATCATTATCAATATTACCATTATTAGATGCTATAGGCAAAGTATTTTGATACTAAAAGTCCTCGATGATTTTCAATGACTGAGAACTGAAAAAATAATTGGGTAGAATGAAATCTAAGAGTATCTACACGTTTAATTAAAATACTATATTATAACATGTTTTATTGCTTTCTTTGCCCACAGCCTCTTTTTTTTTTTTTTTTTTTTTTTTTTTTTTGGACAGGCAGAGTTAGACAATGAGAGGGAGAGAGAGAGAGAGAAAGGTCTTCCTTCCGCTGGTTAACCCCCCAAATGGCCGCTATGGCTGGCACACTACACCGATCGGAAGCCAGGAGCTAGGTGCTTCCTCCTGGTCTCCCATACAGGTGCAGGGCCCAAGCACTTGGGCCATCCTCCACTGCCCTCCTGGGCCACAGCAGAGAGCCGGACTGGAAGAGGAGCAACTGGGCCAGAACCCGGCACCCCAACCGGGACTAGAACCCAGGGTACCAGCGCGGCAGGCAGAGGACTAGCCTAGTGAGCCCAGCGCCGGCCCACAGCCTCTTTATATGAGAACCTTCCAGTTCTAAGGCTATGATAAAATTCAGCCAAGTTTGTATCATGGACACCTGACACAAGGATATCCAATGAATTAAGTAACCTAAACCAATCACATTCTCTTTCCCTCTCTCTCTCTCTCTCTCTCTCTTTCTCTCAAAATAAAAATCTCAGCTTTTAATAACTTAATGGTAACCAGTATATCATATAAACATATATAACATATAAATCTTGGAAGTAATGAAAATGTTGAATCCTAAGCAAGAAAAGAGGAAGCAGAGATTTTTGTAATGTCCATGTTTTCATCTTTTTCAGCTTACTCTTACTTTGTAGCACATCCTTTAATAATTTCTTAAGAAAAGATAAACAGGGGCTGGCACTGCAGCACAGCAGCTTAAGCCACTGTCTGTAGCACTGGCATCCCATGTGAGTACTGGTTCAAGTCCCAGTTGTTCCACTTCTGATCCAACTCCCTGCTGGTATGCCTGAGAGAGCAGTGGAGGATGGCCCAAGTCCTCGGGCCCCTGTACCAACATAGGAGACCTGGAGGAAGCTCCTGGCTCCTGGCTCAGCCCTGGCCATTGTGGCCATTTAGGGAATGAGCCAGTGGATGGAAGATATCTCTCTCTTCTCCCTCTTGCTCTCTCTCTCTCTTTCTCTGTAACTCTAACTTTTGAAGAAATAAATCTTTTTTTAAAAAAAAGAACAAAAGAGAAGATGAAGAGATACAATTTTAGAAGCTGTATGTATCCAAAGCTATACTTAATGTACTCTCACACTTGATTTCAAGTTGAATAAATATAGAATTCTTGGTTTATAAACACTATGCTTACAGAATTTATTTTTATTTTTATTTTTGACAGGCAGAGTGGACAGTGAGAGAGAGAGACAGAGAGAAAGGTCTTCCTTTGCCATTGGTTCACCCTCCAATGGCCACCGCGGCCGGCGCACTGCGGCCGGCACACCACGCTGATCCAATGGCAGGAGCCAGGTACTTATCCTGGTCTCCATGGGGTGCAGGGCCCAAGTACTTGGGCCATCCTCCTCTGCACTCCCGGGCCATAGCAGAGAGCTGGCCTGG
This sequence comes from Oryctolagus cuniculus, assembly GCF_051225735.1. Taxonomy (NCBI): domain Eukaryota; kingdom Metazoa; phylum Chordata; class Mammalia; order Lagomorpha; family Leporidae; genus Oryctolagus; species Oryctolagus cuniculus. The sequence continues at coordinate 54,931,581 of NC_142876.1, read as the reverse complement.
AAGAGGGACAACCGGGACAGAATCCGGCACCCTGACCGGGACTAGAACTCGGTGTGCCAGCGCCGCTAGGTGGAGGATTAGCCTAGTGAGCCGCGGCGCCAGCCTATACTCTAAATATAGAATTCTTGGCTTATAAACACTATGCTTACAGAATTTTTAAACTAATTCATTGCTATCTAGTTTTCTGAGTTGCTGTTAAAGCTGTGCTATTCTGATTCCTGATCCTTTCTATGTGATCATTTTGTTGTGCTAGTTTCCCTTCTCTTTCTCTGGAAGTTTCTGTATCTTTTCCTTATCCCCGGTGTTCTGAAATTCCATGATGATATACCTTTTGGGCAGCCTTTCTGCATTCATTTGCTAGGCATTTAATGAACACTTTCAATCAGAAACCTGGGTCTTCTGTTTACAGGGAAAAATTCAGACTATTTGATAATTTTTAATCTTCCATTTCTCTATTATTGGTTAAAACTTTTTTATTCATGATTTTTAAAAGATTTATTGATTTATATGATTTTATTAATTTATATGATTTATATGATTTTATTGATTTATATGAAAGGCAGGCCCAGTTACAAAGAGAGAGAAGGAGAGCCATGGAGAGAGGTCTTCCATCTGCTGAATCACTCCCCAAATGGCCACAACCACTGGGGCTGGGCAAGGCCAAAGCCAAGAGCCAGGAGTTTCTTCTGGGTCTCCCATAGGGGTGCAGAGGCCCAAGCACTTGTGTCATCTTCTGCTGCTCTCCCAGGCACATTAGCAGGGAACTGGATAAGTGGAACAGCCAGGATTGGATCCAGCACCCACATGGGATAGCGGTGCTGCATGCTGTAGCTTTAACCTGCTGCACTGGCCCCTAGAAACGATTTTAAAAATGTTTTATCTTCTATTTCTCTTTGTTTTATCTTTCTATTTTATATCTGGGAAATTTCCTCAACTTTATCTTCTAACTCCTCTTACTGGCTTTATTTCTACCACCATGTTCTTACTTTCCAAATCTCCTTTTTAGTCTCTAAAAGTTCTACTTTTAGGTATCTTTCTGTTCTTGTTTTACATAACCAGTAATGTCTTTAAATTTAATATATTAAAATAGTATTTCTTAAATTATTCTGCTCCCTGTGTTGTTAACTGTTTCTTTTCTTTTTTTTTTTTTTTTAGATTTTTTTAAAATTTATTTATTTGATGAATACAGTTACAGACAGTGAGATGGAGAGACAGAAGAAAGGTCTTTCATCCACATGTTCACTCCCCAAATGGCCACAACAGCCATAGCTGAGCTGATCTGAAGCCAGGAGCCAGGAATTTCTTCCAGGTCTCCCATGCAGGTGCAGGGGCCCAAGTGCTTGGGCCATCTCCCACTGCTTTCTCAGGCCACAGCAGAGAGCTGGATTGGAAGAGAAGCAGCTGGGACTAGAACTGGTGCCCATATAGGATGCTGGTGCTGCAGGCAGAGGATTAACCTACTGTGCCACAGCACTGGCCCCTACGTTCTTTTTATCTGTTGTTTCTCTTCATTTATTTCTTTCATATTCAATGCTCTCCAATCAGTTGCAAAATGCTAAATGGTAATTCTGTGTGCCTACCTGGGATTAATTGATTTATTTAAGGGTTATTTGACCAAGAGATTTAACATTATAGTAGGGTCTCTCAACCTTGGCCTTGTTGACATTTTGGACTGGATAATTACTTGTTGGGGTGGGAAGATGAGCTGCTGTGTATTGTAAAATATTTAGCAGCATTCTTAGCCCCTACCCATCAGATACCAGTACCACACCTCTGCCCACCTCCGTAGTTGTTATAATCAAAAGCTTCTCCAGACATTGCCAAACGTTCAAGGGGCAAAATCAACCCTAGGATACAACCACTGTATTAGGCTGATCAGAGATGTGACTGTTTTTCAGGCAGAAATTCACTACTTCCCTGCTTTGTGAGTGAAAAATAGGAACTTGGGTACTAGCATTCGGAGGCCTAGTGGAGGAATGGACTGGGCAACTCACCAACCAACATAAAGACAGACTTGATCTCTGTGGTAGGAAGAATAATGACCTCTTAAAAATGTCCACACATCCTAATCCTAGAAAGCTATGAATATGTGGTTATATGGAAGAGGTGGATTTAGGTAGCAGATGGAATTGTGGTTGTTAATCAGCAGACCTTAATAGGGAAATTGCCTGGAGTTATCCAGTTGGATTTAAATGTAGAAGACAAGAGCAACAGAGTCAAGGTCAGAATGATTTGACAAAAGAAAAGTCTTAGCCAGCCATTGCTGACTTTGAAGATGGAAGGAGACCATGGCCCAGAAATGCAGACAGCTACTGGGAACTGGAAAAGACAAGAAAACAGTTTTCTCCCCCCAAGAATGAATTCTCCATATATGAATGCAGCCCTGCTGACACTCTGATTTTAGTTCACTGACTAATTTTAGACTTCTGACCTCCAGAGTGGAAAGATGATAAATCTACATTGTCTTAAACCACCAAGCTTCATGTAATTTGTCATATACGCAACAGAAAATGATGCAATCTCCTTGATTTTAATGGGGATAATTCACAATTCACCCTCTGCTCTCCCTGGTATTCCCAAATCTAGAATCAAGCTAGGACAATCTCTCCAACCATTAAAACACAAATCCTACCTATCTTCTACCAAGGTTGAAGACGGGACAGTCTCCAGGCTTTGGGTCGATTAAGGAACCTGCAGAGCAAATTATTTCTTAAGCAAATTTTCAACCAACATACAATTCTGAGCCCACTTCACACCCCAAGACTATTTACAGGTAGACTGTGCTTCCAATCCCTGATGTTTTTCAGCATTCTGCAGCAAAGTCAGACTTCTCTTTCTCTATTCTGCTAAGCCAGTCGCCACATATCCTGTCTTCCTCTTCTATATCTCTTGTCTGCTAGCTCTCTCATTCCTTTTGATCCTGAAGAGTTCATGCTGTTTTGGTTCTTCACTGTTATTTTAGTGGGTTTTCAAAAATAATAAAAAACCAAATGCCCATGTTCAAATGTTTAGCTGACATTTTATAGAGCCCTCAATGTGTATGAGGTTTTTAGATAAGCTTTTATGTAAATTGTGTTATTTGGATATTTCAATTACTTTAAGGTATAGGTACTATTATTTTTATTACCATTTTATAAATAAAATTGATGCTTGATTAAAGAGACAAAGCTATTAAGAATAGAATTGTAATGGAACCCAAGTCTTTGTCATTTCAAAGCCAATTTTCCTACCCAATATGCAATCTTGTTAACTGTTAAAAAAAATCTAACTTTAGATTAGGTGTTAGCCAAATATGGCTTACTGGCCAAATCTGGCCTGCCACCTGCTCTGTAAAGTTTTATTGGAACACAGCTACAACCATTCATTGACTATTGTCTATATCTACTTCTGTACTAGTGTTACAGATGAATACTAAAATGAAAACAATTTGGCTCACAAATTTTAAAATATTTAGTTTCTGATCCTTTACAGAAAAATTGGCTGACCCTTGTTCTGGAAAATACTTAATTACCAAATTCTGAGTAATAATAACTTGAGAGGCATTCTTTTTACCCTTCTTCTTGCCTTTTACTATCCTACAGATAGCACTTTTTGGTTCTGGGTATAAAAGTATTCTCTAAACCAGTCTACCTTGTGGTCTTCTCCACAGTTATACTTGTTCACTTTTCTGTGCTCCTACCTCAATTATTATAATTATAGTATTGTATACAATTTGACTCACACAACAGTTACTAGTTGTGTTTCCCTTGGGATCTGGCAAATGCTGACTCTGAGTAGATATTTACTTAGTAAGCATTTACTAAGTATTTCTAAGTGTCAGTGTTCTAGACACTGGAGACACAAAAATGAATATGACAAATTTTGGTTCATGTGTATTTCCTTTAGTTAGACACAGAAAGATAACTTGAATATGGAGTCTGGTCTATGGTCTCTGCAAGAACACTGCCCAAGAATCGAAGGAAGTGCAAAAGTGCGTAGGCAATAGAATCAGAATCTCTTGAGGTGAGGCCCTGCAATCTGGGTTCTAATTAGCATCTCAGATGATTCCTGGGCAGAAAAGTTTCGGAATCACTTCGTCAGTAGGTACAGAAGACTGTTTCTAAATGTGCAAGAATTAATAGAGTAAAAATAAATCTCACATGATCTCCCTTTATATAAATAATTTCTGTCCAACTGGAATCTTATATTGCTGTTTTACTAAATGTATCTTTTCCACCATTGTGAACCCCCTACCTAGCAGAATTCCTGAAAATTAGTAGCTATTTCTGTTGAACTGCTGAATATCCAAAGTAAAACTTCTAACTTGCCTCTGGTATGTAGAAGTAGTTTTTCCAATTTTAGACTGGAATGGTATGAGGATCAGTTGAGAACAAGGAAGATAACACACCCAGGCGAATATTTGGTCAACCTACACCTTGCTTCTCTCCCTCTAAAAATGCTTCCTTCTCGTTCTCAGGGCTCCTACCCTGGTACGGAATACTAATCTCTCCCCTCAAGGCTAGACCAGTCCAAGCAAAGCCAAGTTGACTAGTGGAAAAGTTCAGGCATTATGAGATTTTTCTTTCACTGTAGATTATCTATTTCCAGAGGCTTCGGAAATAAAAGGATTACCTATCCCTGCCTGAGGATAACAGACCACTTGTTTATATGTATCTACCAGAGGAGGCTTATAACAAGGGACTCTCACTATACCTGACACGTATCTACCACTCCCACTAGAATTCTGAATTACTTTGCTGGAGGCTACAACATTCTCAGTAGTTTGTTGGGAGTTGACGGAGGTGGGGATAACTCACCCAGTACAAGTTTTGCAGAGTTGAGCCGCTGCAGCATGTTGAGCTAGTCTTTGATGCAGACTGGTCAGACAAGTTCTGGATCTACTGAAGAACCGGTTTGACTGGCCTGTTATGCCAACATATTCTGGTTTGATTCCATGTTCCACAGACGGTAGAAACCTGCCCAGCCAGTTAAATGAAAGGCATATTAGGTTATCCATTGCACACAGTATATAGCTTAGATGCAGCAGATCTCTTCCACATAGCAGTAGTGCCTAGCAAGCTCAAGTGTGGTCCAAAGAGGTGGCGTCCACTGATTCAATGTTTAAGTTCATAGCTTCAGGGAAAGTGAGCAGTGACATACCTGCTTTTGACCAACAGCAGAGGTTTTCTAAATAAATTGAAGGGTAAGTTATATCTTTTGTATTTCTTGATTTTCTATGCAATTTTAGAAGGTTAAATTTTAAAATTATGTTCAAGAAGGTATATACTTTTTAAATGGTAATACCTATATTATACTCTTTCTGTTATATAATGTTTTATAACACTTGTCTATGTGTTCATTGATTTGCTTGGATAAAGGTTATTTGGTATAGAATATACTTTTGCTATCTTTTTTTTAAGTTGGACAAGGCCATATTCCTTTAAAAAGCCGAGTTGAATAATTTGCTAAATATATTTCACATAGTAATCATTCATCTCAAGCCATCTACTTCTTTGATAATATACTATTATGTTTTACAGGCTGTAGCTATGTAGTAACAATTTTATATGGTAAATCCAATTGTGAATAAAATAATAATTGCCTAAAAGTATTGGCCTGGTTGTTGATCCTGAGTATATTAGAGTAACAATTCACAGCAAGAATTAAGGAGTGTGAAAAACAAAGATTGTGGAATCTGGTAACTGATTAACTATTGGAGCTCAAAAGCACTTGCTGAGCTGAATAGAAAGGAATGAAGACAGGTTTTATCATGCCTGGTAGTTCTGAAAAACTTTTTAGGTTAAAGAATACTTGCATCTTCTTTTTCTTTGTATTTTAAAATGATTTATTTTACCACACTCTTTCATTGATCCAGTTACTTTAGTAAACTGTATCATTTAAAATGAAAGTCACTAATATTTTAATATTTATTTTGGCATATCATATTACCTCTTTCCTGTCAATATCTCTCTATAGATCATCTTAATAGGACTTTCAACTGAGCAAGTCTGATGCATCCTTTTTAATTATGTTCAAATTCAAAGTCTGTATTAATAGTGTTTTTAGGATGTTCATAAAGAATAAAGACAAAAAGCGAAAATGCTCAGATGAGATTGCATTTTTTTGCAGGGAAAAGCTTTGGATATGTGTTAGTCCTACCTCTAGGCAATACTACATGAAGCTTCTGGTAATTCAGCTAAACTTCTGAAAAACTATGCAATGTATCTGCAAAAGGAATGTGCTGATTCAGCAACTCAAAATTACTTTGATTCAGCATAAATTGTATCCAGGTCAAAACTTTCAGTTGGTTGAGTTTTTCTCTTTTCAATCAGTTTTCAGGTGAGATGTGTGTGTGTGTGTGTGTATGTATGTATATATATGTATGTGTGTATATATATGTATATATATATATTTAAACGGAGCATATTGTTAGTATTGCCAGTAATTTTAAAATGTTAAAGCATATTGTATTTAAAATGCAGGGATCATGCATTTTAAATAAATTAAACATAAACATAGAGGTTCTAATTTATTTACTGAATATTTTTTATGTTTTTGATTTTAAGAAAACCTATGTAGAAATAGGTTTACATTATATATAGGAACTAGATATACATTACATATAAAATCAATAGGTTAAAATGCAAGTCTCACTCTACATTTTGGAAAGGTGTTCTACAGCTTCCATTAAATAGAACTGTTATTTTCAAATATATGTTGTCTATATTAAATATGAATTTTATGTATTCTCCATAAATGGATTCCTTCAAAATAATAACACAGTGCACCGTTTTGATTAAAATAAAAGGATATATGAATTCATTTAAATTAAAACTAAGGATATATGAATTAATCATATTAGCACACATTTAAGGATATATAAATTTATCAATCATATTAGGACACATTCCTTTGTCTTTATTCCTGACCACACAATCTCACAGAACTCATTTTGTCCACAATGTTAAACTGCAGCCTCTTTCCTTCCTGAGTATCTCCATGTGTCTTCTTGTAAAAAAAAAAAAAAAAAAAAAAAAGCTTAAATTATGACATTTTGAGCTGGAGCGACTCTTAAAGAATAATGAAAGGATTCAACTCCTCATTTTTGAGTTGAGGAAGAAAACTCCAAAATGGCCGTTAGGTCACTAGTAAATGATCTAAGGATAGAAGGGGTGACCAGTAGCTTTTCCTACATTTATTCACTCTTCTGAATATCTCATGAAATTTAATCTATGGTTTGTAAAGTATTTGTAAGATGGTAAATTAGACTCTATAGTCATGTTAATAAACCTTTGGTGAACTAAAATATTTTTGCTTCCATATTTTAATTTATATATGATTTCCCCAAACATTTTTGGCATAGTGGTGCAATGTATGGGGTTGCCATTGGTAATAAAGTGACAACTGGGGTGACAGTTTGGCCTAACAGTTAAGATGCCTGTTAAGATGCCTATGTCCCACATCAGAGTGCCTAGGTTCTATTCCTGGCAGGTTCAATGCCCAGCTGCTGCTCCTGACTCCAGCTGCCTTTTAACCGTAGACCCTGGGAGACAGCAATGATGGCTCAAGTACTTGAGTTCCTGACACCCATGTGGGAGACCTGGATTGCAGTCAGCCTGGGCTCCCATTGTTATGGGCATTTGGGGAGTAAACCAATGGATGGGAGCTGTGTGTGTGTGTGTGTGTGTGTGTCTGTTTCTCTGCCTCTCAAATAAATAATTTTTTAAAGTGACTATCACTTCAAACCTTAATCTCTTAATGCCATCATATAATTTTGTTTCAAATTGATAAGGAGGCCTTACATTCATGTTTGCCTAGATTGTGGATCCTGCTATAACTTTCTGACTTAATATCGCTTTAAACTACCACAAATATTCATTTTCTTGATATGTATTATATATTTTTATATTGTTTTAGTCACCCTTATAGGGTTATAGTTTAGCATTTGCTTATGAAGTTAGTACTTGGAGCCATCATTGTGATACAGTGGATTAAGCTGCTGCCTATGATGTCTGTACCCCATATGAACGCAGGTTCAAGTCCTGGCTATTTTCACTTCATATCCAACTCCCTGCTAATGGACTGAGAAAGCAGCAGAAGATGGTCCAAGCGCTTGGGCCCCTGCCATCTACATAGGGGACCTAGATGGAGCTACAGGCTCCTGGCTTTGGCCTGGCCCAGCCCTGGCCGTTACAGCTATTTGGGAGTGAACCAGAGGATGGAAGATTGCTCTCTCTCTCTCTCTTTCTAACTGCATTTCAAATAAAAGAATTTTTTTTTTAAATTAGTACTTCCAAAATTTGGTTAGAACTGATAGGATATTTTCAGTAAGGTTATGGAACCAGAACTATAGGACTTAAAACCTATGTTAGAGGCAATAGAATCTGTTATGTAAGAGGTGAGCTTCTTTGTATACAAGTGCTCAAAATGCTTTAAACGTGTTTAACTTGAGGAATTCCTTGGAATTGGAACTACAGAAAGGTCAAGAAACAAAGGCTCAAAAATTTCAATTCTGATTCCTGGCACTAAATGTTATTTCTTTGACCTTTTATCTTTTTGCAGGTAAAAATCCTACCTAAGGGATGCTTCTAAATTTGCTAATTTTAATTCAACCAAGTGAAATCCGAAATATCATCACTTTCATTTGTTTTCCTTCTTTTTATAATCAAGAGAAAAGATATATTGAAAAGCATATCAGCTTTTAAGCCAAACTGATGTGAGTTTGAATACTGACTCTGCTCTACTATTTTAGCCTTGAAAATTATTTAACTGAGTTCTTTCTTCATCTGTAAACTAACAAAACTTAAACCATTCATTAGGAGTTGTTGAAAGGATTAAATGAGATATTATGCATAAACCACTTAACACCGTTCTTAGAAGATGTTAGGTGCTCAGCAAAAAGTCAATACCCTTCCAAGCTCATGAACAGATAAGAGAGTACCTAACAGACATCAACAAATAGCTTTAGTTAGAAAAGTCAAAGCTTAATTTAGAATATGTATTTTATTTTTGTAAGAGCTAAAAGCTAAGTCAGCAAATTAGAAGGCATTAAGATTTAATATTGGAAAACATTTTAACCTTAAAATTTTAGAAACAAGAAACCCATATAATCCAATCCTGGTAGATTCATTTCAAAGAAGCCCTTGTTAAGAGTACTTTGAGAGCAGTACACCAAGATGATTACAAGGATTAAATTTTTTTAAAAAAATTAAAATTTCAATCATCTAAACTATGGAAGGAAGAGATAAATGGATAATTCTCGTAATCCATGTTTGCCTAGAAACTGAGTTTCAAATGCTACTTATATCTATTATCTAATATGGTATCAAATTAGTTAAGCAAAAATTTCTATATGCTCTAAAGATTGTGCTGTTTCTACTACCAACTGAATTATTTTTTCAGGACTCTAGAATGTATTTTTTCCTTCAAAGAATTCCCTTCTCAATTAAATTTATTATAGGTTAATATTAAATTATATTACATTCTCTCAATCACAAATAATGATGAGAAAAGTATTACATTCTCTCAATCACAAATAATGATGAGAAAAGTAAGTATAAAATGTATTGGGTATAATATGTGATAAAGAATAGGATTTCACATTTTCTAATTATCAAATTATCCTCAGACTTTGCTAATGAGCAAAGATGACACAGGAGCTATTGCTGAAATCTATGTCTTTGGTCAGAAGGGAATGCAGAATCCTGTGATAAACACTGAGTTTATGTAACTGAACTTAGATCAGTTGACACATCCTCCAATGAATAAATAAAACACAGGAAACAGGTTAGGAGTTAATATTAGAACCAACTAATAGTTTCATTTATAACACAAACTGATCATATTCATTTCTTGTAATCAACTTTAGTTTCATGAAAATTGTTTGACTGCTATACAAATAAGCTTTGTGCTTATCCTATAACCCGAGTTTATAGACATAGAAAGCAAATTTTGTTTTTCAAATTGTAGAGCTTGTATGTAGAAGGTATACTAAAAGACAAAGTACCAGTCCACCAATTTATCCCCCTAGTTATATATTCTTGTCAAAACTAACAAATTAGGCACATAAACAATTTATCCTATGTGACTACTCATTAATATGTAACTTAAATTTACTTTCATGCATTCAGAGTAGATGTTACAATAAACAATTGAAAAGTAATAAAAATTTTAAATGTTTAAAATTTTTTCTATATAAATAGCTAATTTGGATAATTCAGGACTAACCTAAACTTGCTATGAATCAAAATTTAACTGGGAAATAGAGAACATTATAGCTCATTGTATTAAAGACATACAGTCTAAAAAGTAACCAGAGAACTGTTATTTTAGAAGTTATGTACTACTAATAAAAGAGTTCCTTTTAATCCAACCTATTAACACTATCAGAAAAACTCAAATGTCTGACAAATCTTAGGTCAGCATTAAAATCCTGAAAATTGTACAATTAATCTAACTGCCCCATCCATGTCTGAATTCTTTCAAAAGTTAAATTTTCCATTAGTAACTCAAAAGTAGTGAATGGAGATCTCGTGCTTCCCTTTTCTTTATCTCTTGGTCTAGTTCTCTATGGAAAGTAGATTGGGAGTCTTCTGGCATGTGTGCAAGTTCTGTATTTGGGAAGTCACCCCAGGAACAGGAATGGGGGATTAGGAGAAGGAAATGTGGTAGGAGGGAAAGCCAATACAAGAGTGCATTCTTGACTTCATCCCTCACTATGATCAAGTAAGGCTCAAAACCCAGTATGTTCTTAGGACCCATGAAATGATCTCAGAATTGCATGCCAGACAACACAAGAGAAGGACATTTATGCAATGATTCTGACTTCCGTCAGTTAAGGGTAGCCTCATGGGTTGCTAATTTCTTACAGCTTCAAGTTGTAATACACTTGTTTCCACTAGCTTCAGAGAAGCCCCTAGGGCAGAAAAGTCAGGTAAAAAACTGTCAGGAAAATGGCTGAAGCAAGCAGGGCCCAAGAAGTGTCCTATATATCACATTATAGGACAAATACGGTCAAACTGTTTTTCTCTAGTTTTACCTGTATTCTAGTTAGTACTCAAAACAACTATAATGGATTTTCTCAGAAGTGAGTATATTGTAGCAATTTTAAATGGAAAGTAAGGAACTTCAACCTATTTTGTATTTGATTCATTCCCACAAAACCTGAGATGCACTGAAACCTGATCTTCTGTGAGAAAAGTACTTTCTAAAAAGCTACAATTCATTTCCTGAATTTCGCTGCCAATCTTTAAAGGGCCAAACAGCAGCAAAATGAACAATTAGTATGTACTCTGTAAATACTTTTATATTCGGCATTGATCCAAAGACTTTACTGTTTTAAGTTTACATTGGTAAAATTATAGTAAAAACAGACAGACTGCATTGGACCCCCAAGTAACACTTCTTATTATAGTGAAACACAGAATTTTGAATAGTACAAGTTTGTCTTGGACTGTAGCCAAGAGGGTCTGGTTACAAGAAGTAATTCATTATAATCCATAACGTGATCCTGGAGTTTGGGCATGAAGAATATATTATATGAAGGCTCTAGGCAAGCACATTATAAATGGAAAAACTGAACAGCTAGTCGTGTGCTTTAATTAAGCAAATAACCATATTTCTTGGTATAATGTGTGAACTTAAAAGAAAGTGAAGGAGAAATAGGTGCTAATAAAAAAGGAATCTGATTTGTTGAACTCTTAGTGTAGGGTTAACCTTATGATCATTAAGTAAACTGAAAACAGATCTTTGCAAAAATTAAGAGTGAAAAATTGCGGCCGGTGCTGTGGCACACCAGGTTAAAGCCCTGGCCTGAAGTGCCGGCATCTCATATGGGCACCAGTTCTAGTCCCAGTTGCTCCTCTCCCAATCCAGCTCTCTGCTATGGCCTGGGAAAGCAGTGGAAGATGGACCAAGTCCTTGGGCCCCCTTGCCCACGTGGGAGACCTGGAAGAATCTCTTGGCTCCTGGCTTCGGATCAGCATAGCTGCAGCCGTTGTGGCCATCTGGGGAGTGAACCAATGGATGAAAGACCTCTCTGTGTCTCTTTCTCTGTAGCTGTCTTTCAAATAAATAAGAAATGAATTTAAAAAAAGGAGTGGGAATGAGAGAGGGAGGAGGAAGAAGGATTGGAGTGTGGGCAGGAGGGAGGGTAGGATGGGAAGTATCACTATGTTCCTAAATCTGTATATACGAAATACATTAAAGTTGTATAACTTAAATTTAAAAATTCATAAAAAGCTGGCAAAACATCATCTTTTCATTCTATTAGAATAATTAAAACAGCTGGCTTTTTAAAATAACTGTCTCAGGAGGTAGTTAAATGTCACCCCTCCGCAAGCAGAGGAGCGGCACCGGACCGGACGCTGTTATTCCCTTTCAGTCGGTTTTTTCTACAGTAAAGCAAGCACAAGTAAAGAGAAGAAGGAAATAACGAGCTTCCCAGCGAACTCTCCAACCGACTCTCCAACTAAGCCACCCACCCCTCCCCCCTCCCCGAACTCTCCACCAGATCAGAGACAGTAGTTGTCCCAGAAAGTGCAGTTGAGTCCCCTTTTATAGTCCTCTTCCACCAATCCGTGCTCCGCTGCCCGCGTGCTGAGCACGCCGCTTTCTTCCAATCAGAGGTTGGATCAGCTCCTGCAGCTCCTTAGTCAAATTGATGAAGCAGCTGAAGCCGCTGTGTAAAATTTGTTTACTCCCTCTCAGCGCCATGTTGTGGGAGCCGGGCCCTGCTTCCCACAGTTAAAGTAGCTAATGAACTGAAGAATCAAATAAGAAAACAAATGTGGAGTACACAACAAACAAGAAATTGGGACGGAGGTCAGCGCTGCAGCTCACTAGGCTAATCCTCCGCCTTGCGGCGCCGGCACACCGGGTTCTAGTCCTGGTCGGGACACCAGATTCTGTCCCAGTTGCCCCCCTTCCAGGCCAGCTCTCTGCTGTGGCCTGGGAGTGCAGTGGAGGATGGCCCAAGTGCTTGGGCCCTGCACCCCATGGGAGACCAGGAGAAGCACCTGGCTCCTGGCTTCGGATCAGCGCAGTGCGCCAGCCGCAGCGGCCATTGGAGGGTGAACCAACGGCAAAGGAAGACCTTTCTCTCTCTCTCTCTCTCTCACTGTCCACTCTGCCTGTCAAAAAAAAAAGAGAGATTGGGGCGATAACACTCTGCTAAACAAAGTCAAGTAATAGATACTACTTTCTTTTAACATTTTTAAGCTTTATTTGAGAGGAAGAGAGAAAGAGACAGAGCAAAAGTAAGAGAATGCACTCCCATCCCATCGTTCACTCCCCAAATGCTCTTAATTCCTGGACTGGGCCAGGATGAAGCCAAGATTCAGAAACCTAATGCAGGTCTTCCACATGAGTGGCAAGTACCCAAGGACTTGAGCCATCGCTTGCTGCCTCTCAGCGTGCACATTAGCAGGAAGCTGGAACTGGGAGCCAAGCCAGGACTCAAACCCAGGTATTCAATTTGGGATGCAGGCGTCCCAACTAGTGTTTTAACCACTAGGCCAAACACCTACCTCTAGATATTATTTTCAAAAGGAGGAATCAAATACACTCAGGTCTTCATTACATTAGCTCAGATCATAGTTAACTAGATACCAACATTCCCTTTCTTAGACTTGAAGCTGAATGGATCATAAATCAATGTTAAATAAATTATTTCTTAGAACCACAAATTACTGAAATAAATGAATAAATTGGTTTTTCCTTTCTACATACTTTAGCTGTCAGGCTAGATGATTTTTTAAATTCCCTTCAATATATCAGATAGTAATTATATAATAATACTACCTACATTGCCTAAACTTAATTAGATAGATCATGAGATAATCTATGTAAAAGCATTTAACAATTGTAATTTAATCCCTTTCACAACTACATACCAATTTAACAATTTCATACATACAACTTTAACAATTGAAGAGATCTAACTAGCTGTTATTTTTCAATGTATCTACTATTAAACAACAGTTTCTCACATTGCTTGGATACATATATACATAGAATTTTTGGAAACATATCACAGAATTGTTGATATAATTGAGATGTGTATACATATCATCATTTCATTGATAACAAAAGTACAGAGAAGTTAAATTATTATTTAGAATTAAAAATTAGAATACATTCAGCACATTAAATGAGGCTTCTAGTGCTTTTCCAATACCAACCTATACAAATACCTTATTATATACTTGAAGTTTCCAGAACTCAGAACGATTCTCCTCAGCAGAATCCTTGCAAAAGCCTTCTACCTGGAAAACCTGCTAACACTTTACTCCTAATAGGCAAGCAGTTTTTCAAACTTAGGAAGTCAACTTAAAGAAATTTCAAATATATACTTTAATTCTTATAACAACCCCTTTGGGCACAGTAAGTATTAACAGTCTCATTTTTCAGTTGGAGAAATAAAGACTTATTGAGGAAACATGTAGACATCTTTCAGCTCAGGACATCTTACATTAAGGCTGGGAATAAGATTAAGTGTCATCACTGATTATAGAACATGATCACAATTTTGGGGGGAGCACTTGCTGCTCTGATTTCTTCTGAGATTATGACATAATTCAACACCTTTCAAACTGTTTGATTTAGTTTTTAATTTAAGAGGCAGAGACAGAAAGGCAGGGAGAGACAGCTTCCATCCACCTGTTTACTTTTCAAATGCCTGCAGTGCCCCTCTGGCCAGGGCTGCTGAAGCCCAGACCCAGGAACTCAACCCAGGTCCCCCTAGAGAGTAGTAGGAATGCAATTACTTGAGCCATTACCAATGTTCCTGGGATATGCATTTGCAGGAAGCTAAAGTCAGAATTGAAACTGGGCATCAAACCTACATACTCCAATACAGGACACAGGCATCTTAATTGCTAGGTCAAACACTCATGCCCCAATCTATTTAATATTTTTATTTTCTATTTTTTAATAAGTATAAATGTACAAAGTACAACTTTTGAATTATAGTGGCTTTTCCCCCATAACCTCCCTCCCACCCGCAACCATCCCATCTCCCACTCTCTCTCCCATCCCATTCTTGATCAAGATTCATTTTCAATTATCTTTATATACAGAAGATCAACTTAGTATATACTAAGTAAAGATTTCAACAGACTGCACCCACACAACCGCACAAGATATAGAGTACTGTTCAACTAGTAGTTTTACTGTTAATTCTCATAGTACAACACATTAAGGACAGAGATCCTACAAGGGGAGCAGGTGCACAGTGACTCCCATTGTTTATTTAAGAATTGACACTCTTATTTATGACGTCAGTAATCACCTGAAGCTCTTGTCATGAGCTGTCAAGGCTATGGAAGCCTCTTGAGTTCAACAACTCTGATCTTGTTTAGACAAGGCCATATCAAAGTGGAAGTTCCTTCCTCCCTTCAGAGAAAGGTACCTCCTTCTCTGATGGCCCATTCTTTTGCTGGGATCTCACTCACAAAGATCTTTCATTTAGGTCATTTTCTTTTTGCCACAGTGTCTTGGCTTTCCATGCCTGCGAAACTTTCATGGGCTTTTTAGCTAGATCCAAATGCCTTAAGGGCTGATCTGAGGCCAGAGTGCTATTTAGGACATCTGCCATTCTATGAGTCTGCTGTGTATCCTGCTTCCCCTGTAGGATCATTCTCTCCCTTTTAATTCTATCAATTATTATTTGCAGACACTGGTCTTATTTGCGTAATCTCTTTGACACTTAACCTATCTTTTTGACCAATTGTGTACTTAAACTGATCACTTTAACTAAGATGGCATTACTACATGCCACCTTGATGGCATTGAATTGGAATCCCCTGGCACATTTCTAACTCTACCATTTGGGGCAAGTCCGATTGAGCATGTCCCAAATTGTACATCTCTTCCCTCTCTTATTCCCACTCTTATATTTATCAGAGATCACTTTTCAGGTAAGTTTCAACACTTAAGGATAATTGTGTATTAATTAAAGAGTTCAACCAATGGTATTAAGTAGAACAAAAAAATACTAAAAGGAATACAATTGTAAGTTGTTCCTTGACAGTCAAGACAAGGGCTGATCAAGTCATTGTCTCTCATGGTGTCCATTTCACTTCAACAGGTTTCCTTTTATGTGCTCAGTTGTCACAGATCAGGGAGAACATATGATATTTGTCCCTTTGAGACTGGCTTATTTCACTCAGCATATTTTCCAGATTCCTCCATTTTAATGCAAATGACCGGATTTCATTTTTTTATTGCTGTATTCTATAGAGTACATATCCCATAATTCCTTTATCCAGTCATCTGATGATGGGCATTTAGGTTGATTCCATGTCTTAGCTATTGTGAATTGAGCTGCAATAAACATTGAGGTTCAGATAGCTCTTTTTTTTTCCAGTTTAATTTCCTTTGGGTAAATTCCAAGGAGTGGGATGGCTGGGTCATGTGGTAGGACTATATTCAGGTTTCTGAGGAATCTCCAAACTGTCTTACTTAGTGGCTTTACCAGTTTGCACTCTCACCAACAGTAGGTTAGTGTCCCTTTCTCCCCACATCCTAGCCAGCATCTGTTGTTAGTTGATTTCTGAATATGAGCCATTCTAACCAGGGTGAGGTGAAACCTCATTGTGGTTTTGATTTGCATTTCTCTGATGGCTAGAGCTCCTGAGCATTTTTTCATGTGTCTGTTGGCCATTTGGATTTCCTCTTTTGAAAAATGTCTGCTAAGGTCCTTGGCCCATCTTCTTATTGGGTTGTTTGTTTTGTTGCTGTGGAGTTTCTCGATCATTTTATGGATTCTAGTTGTTAATCCTTTATCAGTTGTGTAGTTTGCAAATAATTTCTCCCATTCTGTTGGTTGCCTCTTCACTTTCCTGACTGTTCTGTTGCTGTAAAGATACTTCTCAATTTGAGGTAATCCCAATTGTTCATTTTAGCTTTGACTACCCATGCCTCAGGGGTCTTCTCCAGGAATTCTTTGCCTGTTCCAATGTCTTGAAGGGTTTCCCCTATGCTCTCAATTAATTTGATGGTGTCATGGCATAGATTTAGATCTTTAATCCATGTTGAGTGGATTTTTGTATATGGTGTAAGATAGGGTTCTTGTTTCATACTTCAACATGTGGACATCCAGTTTTCCCAGCACCATTTGTTGAAGAGGCTATCCCTGTTCCAGGGGTTGGTTTTAGCTCCTTTGTCAAATATGAGTTGGTTATAGTTGTTTGGATTGATTTTGGGTGTTTCTATTCTGTTCCATTGGTCTATCCCAATCTATTTAATTTTAAACTTACTATAGGAGAGAATCCACAACTCAGACCTGGGAAAGCTAATACAAACAGTTTTGCTAATTCCATTAAAAATCAATTTATATTTATCCCTTAAATGTACATACCTACTATAAGGCAAATAGAAAGAATATATGTGCCCAAATTACTAAGAAATAAAATTAATACAAGAAAGTCTAAAAAATTAACTGGTGTGGCTCGCAATAGGCACTTAACTTAGACTGACATCAGTTTATTTTCCTCTCCTCAATCATGAGACTAAGTTATTGCTAGCAAAACTAAAAGCCTTTTACTAACCTTTTGCAATGTAAATTTTTTGAAAGTAAACAGAAATATCTACTGAGACTGTAAATTAATCTTCAGGTAGTAAGTTTTAGTGAAAATTCATAAACATTATTTTCTCAAAAACACTGAAAAAAATAAAGATTTTATTATTTATTTATTTATTCATTTATTTGAAAGGCAGAGTTAGAGAGAGAGGGAGAGGCAGAGATCTTCCATCCACTGGTTCACTCCCCAGATGGCCATTATGGGTTGATCTAAAGCCAGGAGCCAGGGGCTTCTTTGGAGTCTCCCACATAGGTGCAGGGGCCCAAGCACCTGGGCCATCCTCCACTGCTTAACCAGGCACACTTGCAAGGAATACAATGGGAAGTGTAGCAGCTAGGACTCAACCCAGCACCCATATGGATGGTGCCACTGCTGCAGATAGCAGTTTTACCTCCTATGCCACAGTGCTGGCCCCTAGATTCTATTATTTAAAAACAGCTTAATGTACTGAAGAGAATGCATGGGGATGTGTATAACATACTTTCAGAAAACTGGGAACCAGGATCTACATCTTGAATCTACTTGTTTGTACCTAAAATATTAAACAAAATTTCCAATCTCTGGGAAAAGATGAAAACTGTACCTGCTTTATCTTTATGACAGTAATTTTATGTTCAAAAGAAAATATACATAGGAAAAAATTACTTGGCATTTTATCATTGTTAATTAATTTTAATTGTTAATTAATTAATTAATTTCCTATCAGTATTAAACAAGACACTTCTCAACTTACAGGAATTTCAGAGTACTATCAATAAATTAAAAAATGCAGTTATTTTACAGTATATATTATCTATACAATAATCTAGAAAGTTTAGATAAGTCTGTACATAGATGAGAAGGAAATACTCCTGACTATAAAAGAGCATTAAAATCTCCTCTCTTTTATTAGTTTATATTTCAAATTCCTTAAAGCTTCTGACCATGATTGATCACCCAAATCAAAATATTTTTTAGAGTAAACAGGAGCTCTATTAATAATTAAGTTTGAACAATAGGCACTAACCTGGACTATTTCTAATAAACCATAACATATGGTCACCTTATATAAGAAGCCTACTTTTAGGAGAAGGATGCCTAGTTTAGACCAATGATCCTAAATAGTCCACAAAAACAGCCATCAAGAGTATGAACTGAATTAAAACATAATCTTGATATAAATTTTTAATGCTTCTGTTTAAAACTTAAGTATAAACGAAAAAATACTACCTAAAACACAGTCTCTTATAAGAACTGAATTTTGAATACACAACTTCTTGTATTTACCTTTGGAAAAGTTACTATCAAAGCTTCCTTAACCATAGACTAATACACAGATTAGGAAAAGAAAAAAAGCCAATATTTTATTTCTTTTAAATAATATTTTATTCTTTTTTTTAAAGAAAGTATTCATTTATTTATTTATTTGAAAGCCAGAGTGGGAGAGAAAGAAAGCTCTTCCCCCCCCACTGGTTCATTCCCTCAATGCCCACAATAGCAGAGCTGGCCAGGCTGAAGCCAGGAGCCAGGAGCTCCATCCAGGTCTCCTTCATGAAAGGTAGAAACTCTAAATACTTGAGCCATAATCTGTTGCCTCCAGGCACTTAAGCAAGATGAACTGGAAGCAGATAAGCTGGCACTCGAACCAGGCACTCTGATATGGGATGTGGGCATCCCAACTGGCAATGCCCTTTCAAACAAATATTGTAAATAAGGTCTATTTTTCTGAAGCATAATTAGAATAGGAAAAGACTGAAAAACCTTTGTGTTCAAAGATATATCTGTAATTTGTGAATTGTGAGTACACTAAACAGCATAGCTACTTACCAGCATTAAATAAATTAATCAACTCACAAATGGAAAAATTACCACTAAATATGAATCATTAGTTTTTTTGTTTTTGTTTGTTTGTTTGTTTGTTTGACAGGCAGAGTGGACAGTGAGAGAGAGAGACAGAGAGAAAGGTCTTCCTTTTGCCGTTGGTTCACCCTCCAGTGGCCGCCGTGGCCGGCGCACCGCGCTGATCTGATGGCAGGAGCCAGGTACTTATCCTGGTCTCCCATGGGGTGCAGGGCCCAAGCACTTGGGCCATCCTCCACTGCACTCCGGGGCCACAGCAGAGAGCTGGCCTGGAAGAGGGGCAACCGGGACAGAATCCGGCGCCCCGACCGGGACTAGAACCCAATGTGCCGGCGCCGCTAGGCGGAGGATTGGCCTAGTGAGCCGTGGTGCTGGCTGAATCATTAGTTTTTAACAGTAGACAGTGTATACTACATGTTTCCTCTCATGAACCTACTAAACACTGCTTTAATGAATAGACTTCAAGTAGCAGTGATTTGTTCCTACTCTTAGTCTTTTATAATATTTTCAATTACTGTAAATAAATGTCATTTCCACAGCTTCCATCATGGTAGCATTATACATATGTACACAGGAAAATCAGAATATTTAAGTGAATGGATAAAATGGTAAAGACTCATTTTTCATGATTATCCAAATAAAATAAACTTTCCGCTATAGTTTTAGTGATCACTCTTAAGTTCTTTTATCATTTCTCCAGCTGTTCAGTTCTGAGGTTTGTGTAAATACCAATGTTAGAGAGAAAGCCTAATAGGCTAACCACACAACAAAATTCCTGGGATTCGTAAGCCTACAGGATGCACAGATAAGAAATATTACTCAAATAGTCATTGCATTACAGATAGATGACCTGGAAGACACAGATGTCCTGTTCCACTGATGAAAAATCATTTTGTAAATAACATATCCGTAACATTTTTTATCAGCCTATCATCACCTTAGACTAGGAAACTATGAATAAACTTCTTCATCAAGCATAAAGAGATATTTCCTAAATTGAGCAAATTATATAGCCAGTAAAACTTTGCCAATTATTAATGTGAAATGAAGTAGCTCAGTCAATGATGTCTAAAAAAAAATAATGTCTAAAAATGACTTTAAAAGCTTATAGAGGGAAATAAAGATGGTATTAAGTCCAGTGCATCTATCATAAAGTTCAAAATAAATCTCGTTTATCTTGGGAATTGGCTAGACTATATGAGGCTACTCTAATTGGAAAGCAACATGTAATCTTTAATATCTATTATAAGCATATAAATGAACACCTAAGAGTCTGTCAAAATAAAAACTATGATACTGACATACTCCATGAATGTTAAATATATTTAAAAACAATTATAAAACTGTTCAACCTAACTGGAATCTTGGCACCATCAATGCAAATCATGAACAAAGCATTTTGGCACGTGAGGCAAGATCACTAAATGATGTATACATCCACCCACAAACATCACTTACTAATTACTCTAAACAAGTTTTTAAAAATTAAGTTAAGGGTTCATTTAAGTTGGCACAAATATTGACAGTTAACATTTTCTCTTGCCTTCAAGCTTTTCCTCCCCGCCCCTCTCAGCTTTTGTCCTGTTATTTAGTTCTGACTGCCCAAGTAATAGGTCACCCCATTTACCATTTACCACCCCATTGGTGTGGGTTCATGCTAGAAGTGCTAGAAAGTATGTAAATAACAATGGGCTTAATAACTTAATTTTACATTTTGTGCCTGGAAAGATACAGGCACTCAATGCTAGGGTGAGTGGGAAGTGAGGAAGAATTGGAAAACACCCAACACAAACATCGGAAATAGTGTTAGACTAAGAATCAGATACTGATGTCCTAGTCCTAGCTCCATTTTGGTTCTTTAGGTAAATGACATAACCTCATTTGTTCATTACATATGCTAGGCCAGTACAGCAGCCACTATTCATATCTGACTTTCAGCACTTGAAATGGGGCTAGTCTGAATTTTGATGTGCTATAGAGGCAAAATATACACCAGATCTAGAGGACTTTAGTATGAAGGAAAAGGATGTAAAAAAATCTCATTAATTTTAATTGATTATATTTAAATAATGTTAGGTAAACTGAATTAAATAAGATATAAGTTAAATTCACATGTTTTTTACTTTTGAATATGTGATTAGGAAATTTTAAATTATGTATGTGGTGCTATGGGATAATTCTGTGCCAAGAACTAAAAAAACTTGAAAATTATAAAGAAAGCATAGTGTCTGACATGAAGGAGCCCACTCTGTCTGAAGACAAAAACACAAAGATAATTACAAAATAATGTCGTTAAGTACAGTGTTAAAGATATGTGCTAAGGGGTTAGCAGAGTGGAATGAGGGGCATTTGTGGAAGCGAGTAGGAAGGAGTAAAGAGATGTTAGGTAGTCTTCTGGAAGAGGTTTACCTATGCTGAGACTCACAGGATAAGTAGAAAGGTGATGTGCAAAAGATGAAGGTGGAGATAATTACAAGAGAAAAGGATTATATGAGCCAAGACAAAGAAATAGCAAAGGGGAGACAGAAATAAAAGCAGTTTATTGCTGATAAAGGGAACTAACAAAATGTATAGCAGAGCATGATGGGCTTCTGTGGCATTTTAAAGGGACTGAATTTAAACCTTCAGGCAGTAGAGAGTTGTTGCAGGGTTTTAAGCAAAGGAGTGGCAGGATAAAAAATAATGGTTTAAATCTGGGACAACTGTGTAGAAATTTGCTTAAGGAGAACAAGATAGGAAGCAAGGAGGTTGTCAAACAGGTAATATTCAAAGACTAAACTAGGACATTAGGAGTGAGGGAGAAGGAAATGCACTAAGTCAAAATTACATTTAGGAGGTAGCAAACAATGACTGAGTTGCTCTCACTCCATGGAAAGGAGAGTAAATCTAAGATGATGGCAAGACCCTGATATGTTCTGGACAGGAGAGAGTGATGTTCTGACAATTTTAAAGAACTACTCTGATTGCCACTAGAGAACACACTGTAACAGAAGAATAGTGGGAATTGAAAGATAATTAATTTTTTTAATTAGAGGCTATTCCTATTGAAAAGCACGATGTGGAAAGGAGGCATCTTTTCTGAAGGGAGGAAGGAACCTCCACTGTGATATTGCCTTGACTAAATAAGTTCAGAGTTGGTGAACTCAAGAGGCTTCCATAGCCTTGACAGCTCATGGCAAGAGCTTCAGGTGATTACTGACGTCATAAATAAGAGTGTCAATTCTTAAATAAACAATGGGAGTCACTGTGCACCTGCTCCCCTTGTAGGATCTCTGTCCTTAATGTGTTGTACTATGAGAATTAACGGTAAAACTACTAGTTGAACAGTACTCTATATCTTGTGCGGTTGTGTGGGTGCAGTCTGTTGAAATCTTTACTTAGTATATACTAAGTTGATCTTCTGTATATAAAGATAATTGAAAATGAATCTTGATCAAGAATGGGATGGGAGAGAGAGTGGGAGATGGGATGGTTGCGGGTGGGAGGGAGGTTATGGGGAAAAAAGCCACAACAATGCAAAAGTTGTACTTTGTAAATTTACATTTATTAAATAAAAGAAAAAGAAAAGTGTGATGTGGTTTGGGCCAGGGTGGATACAAAGGAAGTGGTGAGAATCAACTGGGACTTTGGTTGTATTTTTGTTTAAAGATTTATTTATTTATTTGAAAAGTGGAATTACAGAGAGGCGGAGGCAGAGGCAGAGGCAGAGGCAGAGAGAGAGATTGATTTTTCATCCACTGATTCACTCCTGAGATGGCTGCAATGTTTGCAGGTGGTCCAGGCCGAAGCCAGGAGCTTTATTTAGGTCTCCCAAGTGGGTGCAGGGGACCAAGCACTTGGGCCATCCTCTACTGCCTTCCTAGACCATAAGCAGAGAGCTGAATCAGAAGAGCAGCAGCCTGGATGCTAACCGGCACCCATGTGGAAGGCCAGTACTGCATGTGGCAGCTTAACTCATTATACCACAGCCGCTAGCACTGTGTATTTTTTCTGCAAAAATGCTATTAATTCACAGCGTTGAAAAAGGCAAAGAGAAATTTAGGGAGATCATACCTGTTGTGCTCAATTTTCTTGTTTAATCAGGAAGTTAGGGTATCTGCTGAGAGTGAAAATACTGTACAAAAACTTGAGGAAAATAGTGAAGGTTTGGAAGACAGCAAAGGAAACAGGAACTGAACAAAGGCTATTTTATTGATGCTTTACATGTAAGATCAGGGAATTTTAGTGACATCAATCTACCCTGATTTATGATCTTCCCTTCATAACACTCAATTACCAGTTGTAGGAGTTAAGCACAGATTATACAATCAAGAGTTGCATTTGTTAAGATGTCTTGAATTAGAGGACTTCAAAATGTACGTGCATTATTTCAAGAAACCTAGAGTTTTTACTGCTTTTACATAATTTTTGAAGTTGTGGTTAAGTATATGTGACAAAAAAATTTTAGCCATTTCACAAATTTAAAGTATCCAAAACAGGGGCCTCCTATGGGTTATAGAAGTGCTGGGACATTAAAAGCCCATGCCTGACGATGACAGTGCAGGGCCTGAAGTGGTTTCGAGTCCCAGCTTCTGTTGCCTCTGTATGGAAGCAGCTTTGTCCTTCCACCTGTCCAACAGTCCCTACTGTATTCACTTCCCATGTATCCCAAAATGGAAGAAGTTCAGGAAGCACTGTTTTAAACCTCAAATATGAGAAACCTGGTATTACAAAGAGTTCAAAGTAACTGCTTCTCTGTTAAAGATGTTTTCTTAATAGATCTTTGAGAGTTTATATTTCACCATGTGGATCTTAAAGCTTCTTGCTGGGGGCAAATATTTGTGAGTACATCCACATCTCCATTGTTTAAGTGATCATTATAAAATCTCACTAAGAAGTCTAAGAATTTTGAACATATCCAAAGATTTCCACTTACATTAAAAACAGAAATCCACCAAGGAATGCCAAGTTCATTCATTTTATCCAGAGTACTGACAATGGCAGGCACTGGGTTAATTTCTGGAGATAAAAAGATAAACAATACATTGTTTTTGACTTCAAGAAACAGCCTACTGGGGAGACTGAATTAAATAATTAAAATGGTTCAGAGTGTAATATGGGGAATATACATAGTACTACAAGAGGATCTAATAGAGAAAATTAGTGGAATAAGACAAAAAGGGTAAGCTAGGCTTGGTGGAGAATTACAGGCAGAGGCAACAACATGCAAAGGCCTAGGAGATACTAAAAAGGCCCGCAAGGCCACGTGACAGAAAATGGAAAGGAAGTTGGAGAGATAGTAGACAGTTCAAAGGGGGCTTTCATCAGAGTAACAGGAAGACACTGAAGGGGTTTAAACAGCATAATAACATTATCAGATTTACTTTTCAAAATAACAGCAGCTGCAGTGTAGAGGAGTGTTCTCAAAGTGGCATACTTTAAGGTGGGATGTTATATTTTAATTCTATTTTTTCTTCATCTTTTAAAAAATCTTTAAAATGTAATATTCAGTGTGTTAGCTCCAAAGTACTACTTATACTTAGCTTTTATTAAGCACATACTATGTATCTGAACACTATATATTTGTTCACATACATTCTTCATTTAATCTTCATTCTCTGTGAGGCTGATACTCTTTTTTTTTTTTTTTTTTTTTTTTTTTATTTTTTAGACAGGCAGAGTGGACAGTGAGAGAGAGAGACAGAGAGAAAGGTCTTCCTTTGCCGTTGGTTCACCCTCCAATGGCCGCCGCGGCCGGCGCGCTGCGGCCGGCGCACCGCGCTGATCCGATGGCAGGAGCCAGGAGCCAGGTGCTTTTCCTGGTCTCCCATGGGGTGCAGGGCCCAAGCACCTGGGCCATCCTCCACTGCACTCCCTGGCCACAGCAGAGGGCTGGCCTGGAAGAGGGGCAACCGGGACAGAATCCGGCGCCCCGACCGGGACTAGAACCCGGTGTGCCGGCGCCGCTAGGCGGAGGATTAGCCTAGTGAGCCGCGGCGCCGGCCGAGGCTGATACTCTTACTAACCTCATTTTACAGGGAGAAAAGAATAAGACAGAAAAGTTAAGCAGAGCTGATGGTCACTGCCAGGAAATATCAGAGAGGATTCAAACCCAGGAGATCTGGTTCCAGAGCCTGCAACTCATTCATTAGAATTTGTACCATTTTTCACTAGTACATGCATACAATTAAATATCAAATAATACATGAATTAGTAGTAGATGCTCAAAAATTCAACACCAGTGAAGAGAAAGGGTTAGGTGGGTTAGTTGGTCTGGTGAATATAACATAACCTGAGAGAGGCAGAGGATGGATTTAGATGATTAGAAAGTAAGACTGACAGGACTTGGTGATGGATTGCATATGGAGATTAAGGGAGAAGAAAAGTGTCAACATGATTCTTTGGATTCCAACTTGCATAAATGGATTAACTAGTGAGT
Organism: Oryctolagus cuniculus; assembly: GCF_051225735.1. Classification (NCBI taxonomy): domain Eukaryota; kingdom Metazoa; phylum Chordata; class Mammalia; order Lagomorpha; family Leporidae; genus Oryctolagus; species Oryctolagus cuniculus. Next base: position 54,905,763 of record NC_142876.1, on the reverse strand, counting down.
CTGGCAGAAGCCATAGGAACAGGTTGTCATTCTACTCAGTTTCTCTGCGGATGACAAGGACGCTGTTCTTTCCATTCACTATTAAACGACCAACTGATCACGGGCTTTTTGCATTTATAACAAAACTCCGCATTTGCATTATAAAAATTTACAAAGTGTTATGAAATCTTACTAGACTTGGAAATGAATGACAGTATTACAGGGCTATGACGGTTCAGCACCGACTTCCCTGTGGCAGTGCTATTATAGTACATAAATGTCTTGTCATGGCCAATTCAAGAAGTTAGGATATTTAGCCACCCTTCTCATCTGGGAAGAAAGGAAAAATTATCTTTATGCTTTGTCCTTACGATTTTTTACTTCATTTTTAAAAGCTTATATAATAAAATCTCCATCACCTTCCCGGGTCTTTCAAGTATTACCAAAAAAGTATTGTAAAAGATACTGTGTTTTATTTGTAGAATTTCTAATGATCTAAAAACATTTGAGAAAAATCAAGATAAATAGAATATACTCAGTTGGATTATCAAACAACCAACCAAAGGAAAATCTGCCTTGCTTTGGAAAACATTCCCCAATAGTAGGTCGTCCCAACAAGTAATGCTGGTCGCTTCCGATTTCTTCTCATTGCAGGTTTGCCAGAAACTCCGCATTTCACCGCGGCAAAATCATCATTTCGAGACCCAGCGCGGCCAACCAGCCCCGCCGGGTTGCATCCCTCAACCGCAGGTAATGATGGCTACAAGGCTCAGAACTACAGCAGCCTTGGCCGTGCTCATTCCCAAATCAGCTAATTTTATTCTCCACCGGGCACAGGTGACGCACGCACACACGCTTTCTCTGAACTGTGCTTTGGGCCACACACCGTCCAGGTAACTTCCACGCTACACCGAGGACTTGAAGCACCCAGACCGAAGGGCTCGAGTTTGCCTCAGGACACCCTCAGAACGCAAGCGGCGAGCCCAAGCTCCAGCCTCCGTCCCCGCCGCGGCGCCCCGCACCACACAGGGAGCTCCCGGGTGAGCGCGAGCGTGCGGGGCGCCTCCGGAGGAAGGGGCGTGACGCCGCGGGAACTCCCGCGTGACGTCGCGCGGGCGCCCGCGGGGGGCGGGGTCGGGGCCGTCTCTGAGCCGGGCCGGCCGCCCTCCGGCCTTCCCCCACCCCTGGGAAGCGCAGGCTGCCCCTGCCTCGGGCGTGGCAGCCCGCTGAGGGGAAGGGGCGCCAGAGGAGAAAAGCAGCGGCCGTCCCTCCGCAGCCCCGCGAGGGCGTCTGCGACCCTCCGGGGACTTGCGAACTCTCGAGGCAGTCTTGGAAGCTGTGAGTAAAGAGCAATCTTCCCCCTCAACCCGGGGCGCTGGGTCGTAGCGGCGACTTCCGGTCTGGAGCGGCGCGGTCAGCAAAGAGATTTGGCTCCTGGAGCCGGGGAGGTGGCCGCAGGGCTCTCGGCCAGCGTCTGAGGAAGGAGGCTGGACCCAGGCTTAAGCTGGAGGAAGCGGCGCGCGGCGGGAAGCCGAGCTCGCGCCGCCTGCTGCGTGCCGGTCTCCCGCGCGGGCTGAGGAAACGCCTCCCGGCGCCGCGCCCGCCCCGCGCATGCGCTCAGTGCGCCGCGCGCTTTTCCGACGCCTGTGGCGCCGTTCGCGGTCGGAGCCTTTTCCCCGGGCGCGCGCTGGGTACCTACGGGCGGGAGTTTGCTGGGAGGCCGAGGACCAAGGGGCGCGGGGCGGGAGGTCGGCACCCGTCCGCCAGGCACCTGCCTTCCCTGTGTGAATGCTAGGTGAGGTGTGAAGTACATCGCTCACCCTCAGAGGGGGGGTCACCCTGTCCAGGGTTGCGCGGACGTGGATTCTGTCAGGACAGGCTTCGGAGCCCGGAATGCCGCTGGGCGTGCATTCCGGAAGATGAAGGTGCATTGTGCCGCGAGTAACGGTTCAGTGCCCAAAGAGATGCCAATCAAGGGCGCTGGGCGGGCGGCTTAGGTGGGGAGGGTTTTGTGAGCCGGAATAGGCGAGTTTGGCATTGATGACTGTTTTATGTGGGTAACAAACAAGGCACCTGTTTGAAGCGGCCTCTAAAGATAGGTCTCTTAAAGGACCCACATTTTGCACTCTTGAGGTTAAACTGATATAGTGAGCAGTTTTAAATTACTGGTTAAAGTAATTAGACCTGTATTAATAGAAATAATTTGTTTACTTTTGTTGATGTTATTCTGCTACGCAGAAATATTTTATAGTTATTAGACTCCCAACTTAGACATAGTGGTGCCCTACCTGTGTCACCTTGGGTGAGTCGTTTAATCTCACACCTGTTTCCCTAACTCTAGAATGAAATTGGTAATAGGAGCTGTTTGGTAGAGTTGGCCAGAAGATTAATGAATGTAAAATGGCAAATCCCTGTTTAAATATTTGATCAGTGGTGGTTTTTATTGATAATAATATAAGCCTCTTGGTTTAGAGTTAAAAAGTCGTAAAATACTAGCTTTTGTGGAAACAGAGCTGTAGTGATGTAGTGCGCCTAATTCCACTTTAAAAAAATTATTTATTTATTTGAGAGGTAGAGTTACAGAGAGAGAGAGAGAGAGGGAAAGACAGAGAAAGGTCTTCCATCCCCTGGTTCACACTCCCTAAATTGCCGCTGTGGCAGCAGCTGGGCAGATCCGAAACCAGGAGCCAGGAGCCTCTTCCGGGTTTCTTATGTGGGTATGGGAGCCCAAACACCTGGGCCATCTTCCCACTGCTTTCCCAGGCCACAAGCAGAGAACTGGATCAGAAGAGGAGCAGCTGGGACACCACCCCATGTCCATATGGGACACGGTATCATAGGCAGAGGCTTAATCTACCAAGCCACAGCGCTGGCCCTCTAATTCCAAATTTTTAAAACTTTTACCATGGAAATAAACCTTACCCAAGAGAGACTAGAATTATCAACCCTCCTACGTCTCATCCATTGCCCAACTTCAGTATTGTTAGAGGTCCTTCTTAGTTTGTCTCCCCACCCAGCACTCATTTTTTGTTTGTTTTAACCTGGAGTATTTTTAAGCAAATTCCAGAGACTATGAGAGATACATCAGTATACCTATAAACACCTCAGTGTGTGCGTGTGTATGTGTAAATAAAAGATAAGGCCTTTTTTTTTTTAAAAAAAAAAAAAAGAGAGACCAGATCATTACCCAAGAAACAAGAAAATTAACAGTAAGTCCTTAATATTATCTAAAATCCAGCAAAGACTCAGTTTTTGCTGGGTTTTGTTTGTTTTTTTAAGATTCATTTATTTGAAAGTCTGTGTTAAGAGTTCTTCCATCTGCTGGTTAACCCCACAGATAGCTGTAATGGCCAGCGCTGAGCCAGGAGCTTTTTTGCACACCTCCCATGTGGGTGGCAAGAACCCAAACACCTGGACCATCTTCTTGCTGTTTTTCCTATGCCATTAGCTGGGAACAGGAGCAGAAGTGGAGCAGCTGGGACTCATGGAATACCAGTGGCCATATGGGATGCCAGTGTTGCAGGCTTTACTTGTTATACCACAATGCCAGTCCCGTGTTGGTATTTTTATTTAAGAAGTCTTAATAATTTTTGAGGCGCCTAATAAAAGTATGTGTTCATTTCTGTAGTGCTTTTCGATTTACCAAGTGGCTTCACAGATACTCTTGTTCCCTTTAGAAATTGTATTGCTTATTTTAGCTCCTTTATCAGATACCTCAACAAATAGTTAGCAAGAGACACAAGTCAGTTTGGGTATTTGTTAACCATGATAGGACATTGTCTAAGGAACCAGATGTGACGATTCACTTGCTAATCATTTTCTTCATGGTAACTAGTTAATGATTTCCGTTTAAGAACACCTATTACAATATGTATTAATCCACTTGAACTTCATAATATCCTGTTGTTTCCTTCAAGAGCTACATAAGTAATACACTTATTCACCTTTAGTCAGAGAGACACAGTAGCCTTACTCTTGTACCTCTAAATCTGTTTCTGTATTCACAGATCTTTACAATGCCTGTATCTTACTGACTTGTGCTCAGAAAGCTATAGAAATCCAGTTGTGTGCATATACAGTAATACTGTCTTGCCATTTTATAGCATGTCTTGGTATATGCATGTATATTTGTGGATGCTTTTTAAATAAGGAATATTTTAGGATGTTTTCCGGTTTTTGGCTTAGCATATTATGTTATTCTACATCAATTCAAAGTTAGGAAAGCAATAAATTCTTTGGTAATAGTAAGTCAGCATTGACTATTCATGATTATAAGCCTCACAATGTCAGAGTCCTTTCAATTTAACATAAAATACATAAAATAATTACTCTTCTATGAGAATAAGAGAAAATTTGCCTGTAAATTTACCTTTCGTAAAGACCAAGTAACTGAAATCAGAGTTTTTCCTCACAGTAATTGTCTTTTCTCATTCTCCTCCATCCCCTCCAAAATACCCAAAATGATTGCTTGTAAATAAATGAGGGAATCAAGAATGGCTGGGTTTGTGTTTCATCCTGATTTTAAATTACATAAAGTTAAAAAGCATGCATCATATAAATTGTAATCTGTCATTTCAGGTATTTCAGCTGCCTAAGACAACTTCACACCAAATAATGTAACAGAAAAGATCAGAAAACATTAAGCAAATAGAAGTGAGGAACATTTTAAGCAAAATGAACATTCCTGGAAGCAATTGTGGAAGCCCTAATTCTTCAGAAACATCTAATGACTTTAAGGACTTTTGGACAAAGTTAAAAGAGTGTCATGATAAAGAAGTACAAGGTAAAGTCTTCTCTTAAATCAGGTGGGAAACAGCTGACCTGCAGGCCAAATAAGGCTGATGAGATCTTTTGGCGCTCCCAAGGCAACCACAGACAGAACTTGAAATTCAGTAAATCTATAGCTTACTAATTTTGGGGTTCATAATTTTGAATGGCCTGTGAATGATGTTATAAATATCCAAATGGCTTTTGACAAAAAAAAGGTTTCCTTGTTCCTATCTTCAATACTTAAATATTTACTGTGGTTCTATATATAGGATAGAAGAAAAGCTGTAAGTTAGTTGACTGAAAGTCTGGACTTAAATTCCAGTTCCATTTACCTGCTTGCTCTGTGCTCTTGGCCAAGTTATAGAACATCCAAACTGAACTTTGTTCTGCAGAATTCTTTGCAGGAATATTTACACACATAAAGATACTGAAGTAATTTGACAAACCTTTGGGAATGTGTTTGTTCCTAAGCACTGAGATACCTATTGAATGGTAGTTTTGACTTCAGAGAACCTAAAAGAACCTACAGCCTAATAGAGAAAATCACATAAAGAGAAATTGCAACAGTGAAATAAGAGCTGGAAAGTTTTAAATGAAATTCAATGAGTATACAGAGAAATATTATTTGTGTTCCAACATACTCCATAGAAAGGAATTTCTATTAGAGTTAAGCTCAAAGTTTGATATTAATTTTTAATATACTTTATGATTTTTGCCATAATACACTTTTCTCAAGTCTGGGAAATGCTTCTTATAACATTTATGTCTTAATTATTGTAATCATAGATTTAATATTATTGGGCTTTATACCTTAAATATTACACTGGCCGTTAAAAAACCGATCCAGCTGAATCTAAAGTTTTATGTGTGAGTTTATATTGGGCTTTCCTATGTAAAAGTTTCTGTCCAAACTTCATAATAGTCTTGTCATTAATTAATGAGTTCCAAAATATGAACCCCCAAAGTAATGTTGCAAGGCCCAGTGTACTTGGAGACACAGTGCTTGTATTATCAGGGCTGACTATATACCATTCCAGCTATACACTGGGATACAATGAGAAACTTTTTAAAAAATTAATTTTAAAGTTGTATTTATTTGAAAGTGAGAGACACATGAATGCAGGCACAAAGATCTTCATCCAGTGGTTCACTCCCCAAATCCTCACAGGGAGTCTGAAACTGAATCTGCGTCTTTCTTTTTTTTTTTTTTTTTTTTTTTTGGACAGGCAGAGTGGACAGTGAGAGAGACAGAGAGAAAGGTCTTCCTTTTTCCATGGTTCACCCTCCAGTGGCCAGCGCGGCCGGCGAGCTGCAGTTGGTGCACTGCGCTAATCCAAAGGCAGGAGCCAGGTGCTTATCCTGATCTCCTATGGGGTACAGGGCCCAAGCACCTGGGCCGTCCTCCATTGCACTCCCGGGCCATAGCAGAGAGCTGGCCTGGAAGAGGGGCAACCAGGACAGAATCCGGTGCCCCGACCGGGACTAGAACCCGGTGTGTCGGCGCCGCAAGTGGAGGATTAGCCTATTGAGCTGCGGTGCCAGCCATAATCTGGGTCTTTCATGTGGGTGGCAGGAAGCCAACTATTTGAGCCATCACCTGCTGCTTCTCAGGAGGCACATTATCATGAAGCTAGAGTTGGAAGCAGAGCTGGAACTCAAACCCAGGTACTGATATGAGATGTGAGCATCCCAGGCAGCATCTTGCTGCATCAAATGTCTGTCTCTACTCTGAAAAACTTAACAGAAGTTTCACATATGAGTTTCTTTTTTATTGTCTCCTTTATGAGTTTAAAACTATTGCTCTCCAGGCTGGCACCACGGCTCACTAGGCTAATCCTCCGCCTTGCGGCCCCAGCACACCAGGTTCTAGTCCCAGTCGGGGTGCCGGATTCTGTCCCGGTTGCCCCTCTTCCAGGCCAGCTCTCTGCTGTGGCCCGGGAGTGTAGTGGAGGATGGCCCAAGTGCTTGGGCCCTGTACCCCATGGGAGACCAGGATAAGTACCTGGCTCCTGCCATCAGATCAGCGCGGTGCGCTGGCCGCGGTGGCCATTGGAGGGTGAACCAACAGAAAAAGGAAGACCTTTCTCTCTGTCTCTCTCTCACTGTCGCCATTGGAGGGTGAACCAACAGAAAAAGGAAGACCTTTCTCTCTCTCTCTCTCACTGTCCACTCTGCCTGTCAAAAACAACAAAACAAACAAACAAACAAAAGCTACTGATCTCCAGGGGAAAATAGAGAGGAAGTAAAATAGAATTTGAATGGTTAACACAGCTTAGAGGGGCTGGTGCTGTGGCACAGTGGGTTAATCCTCCGCCTGCAGTGCCGGGATCACATACGGGCACTGGTTCCAGTCCCGGCTGCTCATCTTCTGATCTGGTTCTCTGTATATCCTGGGAAAGCAGTGAGAGATGGCCCAAGCACCTGGGCCCCTTGCACCCACATGGGAGACCAGGAAGAAGCTCCTGGCTCCTGGCTTCAGATCAGCCCAGTTCTGGCCATTGCAGCCATTTAGGGAGTGAACCAGTGGGTAGAAGACCTTTCTCTCTGTCTTCCTCTCACTGTAACTCTACCTCTCAAATAAATAATTAAAAAGTCTTAAAAAAAAAAAAGCTTATTAAGTTCTTAGTTTCCATGTATTTTTGTGGGGGAGGGGAGGTAAATATTAGGTAAATGTCCAGCTACATTCTTTCACATGTGGATATCTGGTTTTCCCAGCATCCTTTGTGAAAAGACTATCCTTTCCTTTTTGAATAGTCTTGTACCTTTGTCAAAAATCATTTGATCAGGGGAGGCATTGTGGCATAACATCCTGGGAGGCAACAGATGATGGCTTGAGCCCCTGCCACCCAAGCAACCCTGTGGGAGTCCAAGCTCCTGGCTTTGGCCTGGTGAGTGAATCAATGGGTGGAAGATCTCTCTCTGATTTGCAAGTAAATGAAAATAAATAAACATTAAAAAAAATCATTTGACCCCACATTTGAGTGTTCCATTTTGACCTCTCCATTTTCCTTTGTTCTACAAGTGTCCATATGGCAAACAATTGTTTTGATTTCTGTAACTTTTTGTAATTTTTGAAATCAGAAAGTGTTACACTTGAAACTTTGTTCTCTTTAAGATTTTTTGGTTATTCAGATTTCTTGGGATTGCATATGAATTTTAGGACAGGTTTTTCTAGTTCTGCAAAAAGTAATGTTGCAATTTTAATAGAGATTATATTGAATCTGCAGATTGCTTTTGTAGTATTCACATCTTAATAGTAAATCTTACAATCCATGAACATGGAATGTATATTTACTGGTGTCTTCTATAATTTCAGAAACTTTTTGTACTCTTCAGTCTCCTTGGTGATACCTATTAAGTATTCCTTTTTTTATAATGCTATTGTAAATGGAGTTCTTTTCTTAATTTCCCTTTCAGATTGTTCATGGTTAGTGTGTAAAAACATAACTAATTTTTTTTGAAAGATTTACTTATTTATTTTAAATAGTTAGATAAGAGTGAGAGATCTTCCATCTGCTGGGGCACTCTCCAGATGTTCGCAATGCAGGGCTGAACAAGGTGAAAGCCAGAAGCCAGGAGCTTCATCCTGGTCTTCCACATGGGTAGCAGGTGCCCAGGCACTTGGACCATCCTCCTCTGCTTTTCCCAGGCCATTATCAGGGAGCTGGATAAGGAGTAGCCAGGGGCCAGTGCCGTGGCACAGTAGGTTAATCCTCCGCCTGTGGCGCTGGCATCCCATGTGGGCGCCATTTCTAGTCCTGGCTGCTCCTCTTCCAGTCCAGCTCTCTGCTGTGGCCCAGGAAGGCAGTGGAGGATGGCCCAAGTGCATGGGAGACCAGGAGGAAGCACCTGGCTCCTGGCTTCAGATCGGCTCAGCTCCAGCCATTTGGGGAGTGAACCAGCGGAAGGAAGACCTGTCTCTCTACTGTCTGTAACTCTACCTGTCAAATAAATAAATAAAAATCTTGAAAAGGGGGGGGGGGGTAGTAGCCAGGACACAAACCAGTACCTGTATGGGATGCTGGCTTCACAGTGGAGGCTTTATTTCCTATGCCACAATGCCAGCACTACCACCTACCCCCCTGGCTGATTTTTTGCATGTTAACTTTGTATTATTCAGCTGCCATGAAAATTTCTAGCTCTCAATGATAGTTTTTATGAAGAGTTGGAGTTTAAATTCTTCTGTTCTTTTACCTGCATTCTTTACCACTCTGTGATGCTTTCTTTTTTCTTTGATGGATCATGCTGACCCGTGTTTGTGTTAAAGTCCTTGTCTGGCATGCAGAACTGCTGGTGCAATCAGACTATGATATTGTTCATGTAGACATCCAACTATCAACAGAATTGGTTCTTGTTTTTTCTTTCCATTTAAAAAATTCCCGTTTTTTCTAAAAATGTCAAAACACAAAGTAAAAATGAAATGTTTTCTCCACTACACCAAAAAAAGTAACCATTTTCATTATTTTTTGAGTGTGAGTTCTTCCAGAGTTTTCTGAAATATGAATATATGTTGGTTTTATTTCAGTTTTAAGCTTTTTTATTTTAGGCAATTTTTCACATATAAAAATAAAGATGATAATATAAGAAGTTCTGTATACTCAGGGTCAATTATAGCATCATGTGGCCAGCCTTGTTTTACATAGTTAAGTATACTTGACTGACTTATCCACTTTTCCCTTTTCTACTCAGTGATTTTGAAGTCCCTGACATAATTGCATCTATAAATACTTTACAGTGTATTACAGGTTGTCTTTTTAAAACAATTATCATACTAGCAAAACTTCAAATTTTCTCAAGTTATCTCAAGTCTTACAGTTGTTTACAGTTTGTTTATATCTGTATCTAAACGTATCTCCACGTTGCATTTGAGTAATGTTTCGATTTTTTCAGTATAAATTTGTATTTCCCTAATAGGAGAGATTAAATATTTGTATTTGTTTTTCTTTGAACTTTTTGTATATTTTATTATCTTCTTGAGTTGACTTTTTCCTAATAATTTCTTTCCAAGGCAAATTAGTTGACTTTAAAGACCTAAAAATATAAATTTTTATTTGTTGTTAGTAATAAAGATCTAATTTTTAAGTAAACTATGTTTTTGTTTTGTTTAAAGATTTATTTATTTATTTGAAAGAAAAGTCCAAGTTACATAGAGAGAGGAGAGCAGAGAGAGAGAGAGACCTTCCATCCACTGCCCAATTGGCCGCAACGGCCACAGCTGTGCCAATCCGGAGCTAGGAGCTGCTTCTGGGTCTCCCCCACTGGTGCAGGGGCCTAAGGACTTGGGCCATCTTCTACTGCTTTCCTAGGCCATAGCAGAGAGCTGGATCAGAAGTAGAGCAGCTAGGACTCAAACCGGTGCCCATATGTGATGCCGGCACTGTAGGCGGCGGCTTTACCCGCTACGCCACAGCACTGGCCCCCAATAAATTGTTTTTGATCATATGTCTATAGACAAATATTAATATTTTACATTAATACTGCTTTTCATTTGACTATCCAAATTTTATCCCAGAAAGTGGGATAAAGTAAATAACTTAAGAAAGGATTCTGGGCCGGCGCCGCGGCTCAATAGGCTAATCCTCCGCCTTGCAGCGCCGGCACACCGGGTTCTAGTCCTGGTCAGGGCACTGGATTCTGTCCCGGTTGCCCCTCTTCCAGGCCAGCTCTCTGCTGTGGCCCGGGAGTGCAGTGGAGGATGGCCCAAGGCCCTGGGCCCTGCACCTGCATGGGAGACCAGGAGGAAGCACCTGACTCCTGGCTTCGGATCAGTGCGATGCGCCGGCCGCAGCACGCCAGCCGCGGCGGCCATTGGAGGGTGAACCAACGGCAAAAGGAAGACCTTTCTCTCTGTCTCTCTCTCACTGTCCACTCTTCCTGTCAAAAAAAAAAAAAAAAAGGATTCTGAGTTTTAATGATGATTTACCATTCATTTAGTGAATTGTTACTAAATTATGTGTTAGGTATGATAGCATTATGAAGATGTAAGAGTGGAAAAGCCACTGGATATTTTTTGACAATTGTTTTCTTTTTCAAAAAAAAAAAAAATTAGCTGAGAGAGAAAGAGGCAGACAGAAAGGGAGAGCGCACATATAGTAGTTTACTTCCCAGATGTCTGCAGTGGCCAGGGCTAAGCCAGGGCTGAAACCAGGAGTTAGGAATTCAATCAGGTCTCCTGTGTGAGTAGCAGGAATGCAATTGAGCCATCACCAGTGCCTCCTGTGGTCTGCAGGAAACTGGAATCAGGAGCAAGAGTTAGGAATCAAACCAAGGTACTCTGCTGTGGAATACAAGTGTCTTTTTTTAAAAAATACACTTAATTGAAAGACAAAGCATCAGAGAGAGAGATATCTTCCATCTGCTAGTTTACTCCCCCAGTTGGTTGTAACATCCTGGGTTGGGCCAGGCCAATGTCAGGAGTCATGAACTCCATCTGGGTCTCCTACATGGGTGACAGGGGCACAAGCATTTGGGCCATCATCTGGTGCCTTCTCAGGCACATTAGCCGGAAGCTGGATCCAAAGCAGGGTAGCTGGGACCTAAATTGGCACTCTGATATAGAATGCCAGTGTTGCAAGTGGCAGCTTAACCTGCTGTGCCATAATACAGGACTTAATATGGACATCTTAACAAGTGGTGTTAACTCTTTGGATTAGCACCTATCCCTGTATTCATTTTCTTTAGGAAAATATTTACACAGAATAATTATATAATTAAATGATAATAAGATACAAGACCACTAATAATAATGATGGCATAAGCTACATGTGCTCTTTTAGAACTGAGAATAGTAATCAATCTTACAGCTTCCACTGAAGAGGTATCAATATTTTCCTTTGGTTATGATGATGTGAGCCCAGCCTTCAGGTATACCAATAAGAACATCCTCAAGTTTAAATTGTTGCAGGAGTATCATTGCTACATATTAATTTTAAAAATTTACTCTTTTAGCAAATACAAGTTTTTGAAATAATTCAGTAGGACCATATATACTTGAGGTTTTAATAAACATTTGATAAGTGAATTAGCATTTTACAACCTTCAAGTGTAAAGTTGTTCTTTATCCTAAAAATGATTACTTAGAGTTGTCTTATCACTGATTTTAGTGAACTCATTACATTTTTATTAAGCTTAGTTCCTATCTCAGTCATCTTACATCTCCATGGCTAAAAGTGGTTGGCCCATAGTGACAAATCAATAAGTGGTCTAAAAATGGATTCTATGGTTTATAGCTAGATCAGTGGAACTTTTTCTTGAACTTTAGTTTTTAGAAACCTGTAGTATATGAAAATGTCAACAATTGTGTCTGAAGCCATGGAATACTCTATTACCTGTCTACTTTAAATTTTTTGTTTTGAGATAATATTCTAGCAAGTTGCTAAAGGAAATGTAAGTCACCAGTCTGCAAGAATGATGTGTTTTTGTTTTTTCTTTCCTAATTTTAAAAGAAATACACATAGATTATTACATTTTTGTGATCATTATATATATTGTTTTCTTTCTGGATTATTTTTAAAAATTTTTTAAGAAGATTTGTTTTATTTATTTGAAAGACAGAGTAACAGAGAAAGGTAGAGACAGAGAGAGAGAGGTCTTCCATCGCTGGTTCACTCCCCAGATGGCTGCAATGGCTGGAGCTGGGCTGAGCCAGGAGCTGGGAGCGTCTTCCAGGTCTCCCACATGGGTACAGGAGCCCCAAGACTTGGGCCATTCTCTGCCACTTTCCCAGGCACATTAACAGGGAGCTGGATTGGAAGTGGATCAGCCAGAACTCGAACTGGCACCCATATGGGATACCGGCTGCGTCTTTAACCCGCTGTGCCACAACAATGGCCCTTTATTACTATTCATACTGTACTTATTATACATAATTATCATTTCAGAATTGTTGTCATACTTATTTAAAACTAGGCCAGTTTTAGTTTTTGACTCTTAATTTAACAGGTATAAAAGATTTAGGGGATTTGTTCTTTATTTTCATTTTGCAAGGTCTACAAGGAGACTATTTTATGATGAAGAAGCATCAAGGATATAAATTACATACTCTTCTTAAAATTTTTTTTTTATTTATTTATTTGAAAGAGTTGCAGAGAGGCAGAGAGAAAGAGAAAGAGACTTTTATCCACAGGTTCACTCCCCAGATAACCACAACAGCCAGAGCTGCGCCAATCTGAAGTCAGGAGCCAGGAACTTCTGGGTCTCCCACGTAGGTGCTGGGGCCCAAGGACTCTGGCCATCTTCTACTGCTTTCCCAGGCCGTAGCAGAGAGCTGGATGGGAAGAGTAGCAGCCAGGACTCGAACCAGCACCCATATGGAATGCCCGCACTACAGGTGGCAGCTTTATCTGCCATGCCACAGCACTGGCCACTAAATTTTACACTCTTTACCAAAATAATATGCCATATTCATCAGAATTATAGAATATATGTAAAACTCAGAAATATTACATAGTGGATAATTCTTTTCAATTATGTGCTATACCTTAATAGTTTGTACTCTGAAAACCTTTAAGGGAGAAATATAGCAGTTGTTGATGTATTGATTAGTATCTGTATGTTTTATGAATGGTAGATACTGCATATATATGTATCAGCTGATGAAAGAAGATAACTTTTGGTATCTTACATATATCAGATTATTTTTCCAATTTCAAATCACTTAATGATTTTTTTTTCTAATTTTAAAGGTTTATTTATTTGAAAGGCAGAGCAGTGGAGGGAGAGAGAGAGATACAGGGAGATCTTGCATCTTCTGGTTCACTCCCCAGATGGTCACAATAGCCAGGGGGTGGGCCAGGCTGAGGCTAAGAAATACATCTAAGTCTCCCACATGGGTGATAGGGCATAAGTTCTTGGGCCGTCTTCTGCCTTCCCAGGTGCATTAGCAGGGAGCTGGATCGGAAGTGGAGAAGATGAGGCCTTGAACCTGTGCTCCAGTATGGGATGCTGGAGTCACAAGTGGCAGCTTACCTCAGTTCTCCACAATGCCATTTCCACTTAAGAATTCTTGAAGTGTTAAATGAATAAGCATTATTTTTTAAAGAAAATGGAAGGCCGGAGCCATGGCTCACTAGGCTAATCCTCCACCTCCGGCATCGGCATTCCGGGTTCTAGTACCGGTTGGGGCGCCGGTTCTGTCCCGGTTGCTTCTCTTCCAGTCCAGCACTCTTCTGTGGCCTGGGAGTGCAGTGGAGGATGACCCAAGTGCTTGGGCCCTGCACCCGCATGGGCGACCAGAAGGAAGCACCTGGCTCCTGGCTTCAGATCTGTGCAGTGCGCCAGCCATAGTGGCCATTTGAGGGGTGAACCAACGGAAAAGGAAGACCTTTCTCTCTCTCTCTCTCTAACTCTGCCTGTCAAAAAAAAAAAAAAAAATCGAAATCGTTCGAAACCTTTTGGTTTGGACCTTGCAAATTTGTTGAAGGCAGGGCTTTTTAAAAAAAACTTTAGCTCTTTGTCAGTGTTCATAGTTCCACATAAAATTAGATCCCCTGTGTGATAACATCAAAGACATGCCTAAAAGGTACTTATTTTTTTTTTAAAGGAGTAGGATCCACTTGGAGAAACTGGTATAAGAGGCTATTTAAAAGACATCAAACATGGACTTGTCTGGACATTGTAGGTTTTGAAATGTACATAGGAATCAAAATTGACTCATTACTTTTAAAGCATGTCAGTAAAAAATGAGAGAAATGTTATGAGTGGTAGTACTTGGTATATAATTCTTACTTAGATAACTAAGGAAATCTACCTGTAGAAACTTACATGCATCTGAATATCCTGATTTATATGTTTAGAGGATATTTTTGTCTTATTTAACCAAAATGTAACAAAATTAAAGCCAGAGTATGCCCTATATAAAACAGTATGTGCATTGATCACAATATAATAAGTTACATGAATTTCTTTAAAACCACAAAAGAATAAACAAACCAATGATATGCACACCAGATTACTTTGGGGGAAAAATTCTGGAGACATTTGTTACTGAGTTTATAGGCTTATTTTAAGGTCTGTTGTATCCAATTCATGATCATTCTCATGTCCTATGTTACTACTGTTGTGGTTAATATTAATTGTTATAGATAGTATATAATCTTTATGCTTTGAATTCAGACCTAAGATCATTTTATTAGAATTTAATAGGAATTTCAGAATTCTTTAATTTTCAAGAGTCTTAAATGTATTCGGATACAGTTTTTTTGCCTTTTAGAATCTCTTTTAGTGTCATGTTTAGTAAAAGCACAGGTTATGAAGCTGAATTTAGAATATTTACTTTTTAGAATGCCACTAATTTAATAAGAGGTCTTCTGTCCATGGCCATTTCTATCATCAATATTTAATGTATTTTCCACATCCGATAAATGTGATAATCACTTTAGTAAAGAAATAAGCAGACTTTGGGGTACGAAATTAAGACTCCTTTGAATAAATAGGAAAGTGTGGAGGCTCTAATGTGACAGGAGAAACATTTCTTGGTTCAGTTTTGGATTACTCTGTTTTCTCAGATATGTAATTAAAATCTCAAAAAGAAGACATTAGCATAAGACTATAAAATTTACAATGAAAGGTATTGTATGTAATCTTAATCTATAACTTAAGTGCCTTACTCATTATTAGGAATGCTGTCAGTAATGCTTTCATCTGTTTTTATTTGTATTTGCATCTCTCAATTTTTAAAATTTCTTCATTTTGTGATAATTGAATCTGAAGCAAAGTGAATGTAATGCCTTAAATATCAGTGCATCATAAACAGACAAGAATTTTCACTTTGAAATTGAAATTACTTCTTAGGCGATTATATAAATACTAGTAATAGTATTTTTAGTATGAGTTAAATTGCTTGATCTAGATATAAAGTCACCGGTTTTCAAAAAAGTACTATTAAGCTTATTTATAATTCAAAACCATAAGTAACCTTTTTTAAAGTGACCATATATAAATTAAAAACATGATTCTGTGTAGAAACTAAATGAGTTAACATAGCAGTGATTTTTGGTTTTGTGTAACATCAAATCATTGCCTCATTTCTGAGCTGTTGAATCTAGTGTGTTATAGCTACATGTATAGGCAATTGATTGTTTCATTACTCCAAAATCATATCTGAGTAGATGTAGGGTTAATTGTATTACAGTACTTGATCTTTTGAGCTCTGTTTCCTCAATAGGTGTCTCAGGTTGCCAGTGTTAAAATCCCAAATACTTTGTTGAACAGACTACCTGTTCATACAGGAGCTGCATTGTTGTATAGCCTCATTCCTTCCGATGGGTGTGGAACAGGATTAAAGCACACTTTATAGGGGTTCTAATTGTAGATGCCTAATTGACTTGATGAATAGCAGATGCTAAAATTTAAACACACACATATGCATACATAATACCTGTTTCAGGACTGATCTGCATGACAGAACAAATATCTCACAGGTGTTGAATGCTTGTAAGATAAAAGAGTAGTCTTTCCTTGTTTCCCAAGAATTTTCTTCTGAAGTTTATATGGATTTTCTGTCTCATTGTTTCTTTTCTTTAAGTGGCTTATGGCAAGAATCCATTTCATCTTTGGCTGCACTTTTTACTTCTGAATGCAGACTTGAGTTTTCGAAGTCAGCCAAAACTAAAAACAGCAAAACCTGTCAACAAGTAAATTTTCACACATTTTGGGAAGGAAAGAGGAAAGAAAAAAAACTGCTGACTCTACTCTCTGGCCTAATAGGAAGACAATTTCTTCCTTTCTTAATTCTTCAAGAATAGTTTAATGCATTACTCTGAGTACTTACAAGGTCTCATGAAGTTGTCATCATCATATGAAAGAGAAGTGTCTCAGGCTGGGAATTTGACAGATGGAAATTGATTTTTTAAAATCAATCATGTTAGTTTTTACTCAATGTTTAACAATTTCCCAAATCTCTTAGGGAAAATAGTTTTCCATAATTTAAAAAATCTTGAGGCTGGCACTGTAGTGTAGTAGGTTAAACCTCTGCATGCAGCGCCCTCATCCCACATGGGCATTGGTTCGTGTCCCAGCTGTTCCTCTTCCTATCCTTCTCCCTGCTAATGGCTGGGAAAGCAGCAGCAGATGGCCCAAATACTTGGGCCCCTGTACCCACGTTGGGTACCTGGAAGAAGCTCCTGGCTCCTGGCTTTGGAACTGCCCAGCTCCGACCATAGTGGCCATTTGGGGAATGAACCAGTGGATGGAAAACCTTTATCTCTGTCTCCCTTTCTCTATAACTCTGCCTCTCAAATAAAAGAAATAAAATCTTTTAAAAAATAATTTTATTTTGAGTTAATAGTAGACTCATATATGTAGTTGTAAGAAGTAGTACATGGGGCCAGCACTTTGGCATAGTCAATAAAGCCACCACTTGCAATGCTGGCATCCCATATGGGTGCTGATCAGGAAGCTCCTGACTCCTGGCTTCAGATTGGCCCAGCTCCATTGTTGCAGCCAGTTGGGGAGTGAACCAGCAGATTGACGATTCTCTCTCTCTCTAACTCTGCCTTTCAAATGAATAAGTAAATCTTAAATTAAAAAAAAATAGTATAAAGAGGGAAAGAGGGTGATACACATGCAAGAAGAAAAGAATAGTACAAAGAATTCTCATGTACCCACTACTCAGTATTTCAAAACATTTGTGGTTAAATGGGAATTAAAAAATAGCTATTTTGCTGCAAAACACTTTTGAGCTCCATGAATAATACACAGTTCGCTTTTGTCATAATACACTTTTTCCATTAACTTTGAGAACTCATGTGCATGGATTTCAGAATCTTTTGAACTGAACTTTAAATTCCATTTTTCCTTGGACCTTTTGAAGTATCCTCATATAAGTACAGTAAATTATCACAATTAAGAAAGTGATATTGGTGCTATCTACCAGCCTTATAAAGATTCCACCAAGTTGGTTTTTTTTTTTTTTTTTTTTTTAACATTCAATTTATTTATTTGAAAGGCAAAATTGGAGAGAGAGAAAAAGAGAATCTTCTGTCTACTGGTTTACTCCCCAAGTGGCTGCAGTAGCCACGGCTAGGCCAAGCCAAAGGCAGGAGCCTGGAACTCCATCCAGTTCTCCCAAGTATTAGACTATTTTCTACTGCTTTCCCAGACACATTAACAGGGAGCTGGATCAAAAGTGGAGCACCCAGGACTTGAACTGGCACTGATACGGGATGCCAGCAAAGCAAATGGTGACTTAAGACTGGGCAGCGACACTGGCCCTGATTTTACACGTACTCACTTGTGTGTGTTGTTTGCAGCTTATGCTCTGTCGCTCCCCCTCTTCGTGGAGGAACGACACAGGACCCTGCCTAGGCTTCATATCCGAGTCACGGCACCATTATGTCGCTCCCCCTCTTCGTGGAGGAACGACACAGGACCCTGTGCTGTTCTTTCGTCTGCTCGGCCCTCCCCGGGTTTGCTGCTGGTTCTTCCCGGGTTGGCTACTATCCCTTCCACCTCCGTGGAAGGGCAGTTCCCCCTGGCCACATTCCCCACTTCCGCAGGGGAGCGGCACACCGCCGGCCGGTTCTCTCGGGGGCTGCACAGGTGTTCCCTCAGATGTTCCCCCTTAGATGTTCCCGGTGCATGCCGTCTCTCTCCTCCTTTATAGTCCTCCTCCGCCAATCCCAACTCGGCTGCCCACACGCCGAGTACGCCGCTCTCCAATCAGGAGCAAGTCCTACAGTTTATTGGTTGAACTGGAGGCAGCTGTGCGGAAGCTGTTTACTTCTCTCCCAGCGCCATATTGTGGGAGAGCAGATGCATAGAATAAGTCTTAATTCCACTAACTTAGTCCAGTCCGGGCTGCTCCCCACAGGAGAGCAGATGCATAGAATAAGTCTTAATTCCAGTAACTTAGTCCAGTCCGGATTGCTCCCCACAATGCTCATTTGTGCATGTGTGTATATTTCGTTCTATTCAGTAATCACATGTAGATTCCTATAACTACCACCGGGGATCCCTCATGTCACTCATTTAAATCTCCAGATTTACCCCTCCAACCTCTGGCCTCCTATAATCTTTTCTGCATCTCTATATAATTTTCTCATTTAAAGAATGTTAAGCAGTGGTAAGCACTGTGGCACACTGGTACAATGGGTTAAGCCACTGCTTGGGATGCCCACATCCCATATTGGAGCTCACTTTGAGTCTCAGTGACTCCGGTTTCAGTCCAACACTTGCTAATAGTCCTGGGAAGCAGGGGATGGTGGCTCAAGTGCTCGAGGTACCCCTTTCATATGGGAGACCCAAATCAATTTCCTGGTTCCTAGCTTCGGCCTGATGTAGCCCTAGCTCTTCTGGACATCTGTGGGCTGAACCAGCAGATAACAAATTGATCTCTGTTTCTGTTTCTCAAGTAAGTCCTTAAAAAATATCAAGAGTCTTCTAAATGTTCATGAAAAATATTTTTATTAAAAATATTGTTCATGGGGCTAGCATTGTTGTACATTACCGCCTGTGATACTGGCATCCCATATGAATGCTGGTTTGAGCACTGGCTACTCCACTTCCCTGCTCATGCATCTGGGAAAGAAGCAGAGGATGGTTCAAGTTCTTGGGCCCCTGCCACCCACACCAGAACCCAGATGGAATTCCAGACTCCTAGCGTTGGCATGGCCCTGCCCCCATCATTATGGCCATTTGGGGAGTGAGCCAGGAGTTGGAATATCTCTTTCTTTCTCTCTGCCTTTCAAATAATAAGTAAATACTTTGAAAAAAAAAAGTTTTTTAAATTATGCATGGATTTCAGCTTTTCGGGCACCAAAATAGACTTATCTTTTAAGTCAATTTTTCCAGTAATTTTTTGAGGTACTCTTATACATACAGCAGATATGTTGACATAAAAACACTGCTGTCCTTTGTTAAGTACTTTTCTGTAAGCAGTTGTGCTTCTAGTCTAGGACTTCCTGCCACAATCTAGTTTAATCCCTTAAGACTTGAGCTTATATAAGTACTGTTGCTCTTAGCAGATACATAGGCTGTGTCAGAACATAGACCTTCATTTACAGTGAACTTCTAATTACATGCTTTCCTCTGGTATTAGAAAGGAAATAACTCACTTTAGGTGGGGAAAACTTCATTCTACTTGGCTATCATATAATACAGTAAAAGCAATAGTGTTGTACATATTTTGTGACCTTAGGGTACAAGTCAGGGGAATATACTCTACAAACAAATGGGACCTGGTTATTATTCAGAGGCCAGATTTAATACTGTAGAATTTGATTCATAAGTGCATTTAGATAACTGCTTTAGAAATAATGAAATGTACAAATAAAATAATACAGTTTTTTCTTTTTATTTTTCAGGTTTACAAGTAAAAGTAACTAAACTGAAAAAGGAACGAATTTTGTAAGTATTAGTGTGTAATTCTGACTGATTTTGTCTTATTTATAAAGTGATACTGGTGTCCTATCTAAACTCATTGTCTTATTTATAAAGAAATCAGCTTTCCTTGGTGTGAGCCTTGGATTATTGCCATTGTTCTCAAAATCTAAAGCAAAAAGAATATCTTTGTATTTTTAATTACATCTTTAATAATTGCATGTATTTATTTGTATTTTAATACATATAAAATATTTTTCAAGATGAGAACTTATCTGTTAATTCATATTATTATTATTATTATTAATTTATTTGAAAGCTAGAGAGGTAGACAGATCTTCCATCCACTGGTTCACTTCCCAGATACCCATAACAGTCAGGGCTGAACCAGGCCAAAGATAGGAGCCAGAGCTCAATCTGGGTCTCCTGTGTGGGTGTCACAGACCCAGCTACTTGAGCCATCACCAACTGCATATAACAGGGTACACATTACAGGAAACTGGAATTAGCAGAACAGAGACTTCAGCCCAAGCACTCTGATGTGAGATGTGGGCATCCCAAGTGGCATTGTAACTTGTAAGCCAAATGCCTGCCCCTCATTCTCATGTGTCTAACAACAGCGTTCTTTTCTCAGCTGTGTTAACACCTGGGATTCACAATAGTACCGGGAGGAGGGGAGAAGGTGAAAAGGGGAGGAAGGAAGAGGGGAGGGGGGGATCTGTGTTACTGTACAAATGTTACTACCTTTGCTTCATGGCATAGACATGTAGGCTAGAAAGCTGGAGTTTCTGCTCACCCGTTAGCACATGCTTACTTGTTTTCTATGTTGTTATCTGAAAATGAAAATTGGGAAAATCTTCACACCCAGAAAGTCATATTTGGAAGTAGACTTAGATTCAGAAACATAGAATCATAAATTCTAAAATATTTTAATTAAAATTTAATTAATTTTTGATTCTTATCATTTACCAACACTTGTAAATGTTTTGCATTGTTTAAAGTATCTGTGTTCCTACCTTAAATATGTCATTTTAAACTCCCTTGGCCACAAAATTACTTTTTCCTTGGTAAAACTGTGTTTAGTTCCCACAATTGAGAGATGTTTCTTTACTTACAGAGGAAATTAAATAAGTCTTTTCTGAGTAGTAACTCTAGCATGTATATCTTATTAGTAGTATTAATTTTTCTTCTGAAAAACAAGAATAACGAGAAGTATGCTTTCACAGTAAGTATACTTTCACAAGCATACTTTCACATTGAAAGCCCCAAGTAGGGACATTCCCGGATTGTTTAATCAGTAACCCAGATCATCAAAGACTCAGATTCTTTTCTCTGTCTCTTCTCTGCCATTATTAGTGTTCCGCTTGCCCCTTAGTCTTTGTTTTCTTTAAAGATTTATTTTATTTATTTGAAAGAGTAACACAGAGAAGTACACACACATACACACACAGAGGTCCTCCATCCTTTGGTTCACTCCCCAGATGGATTCAACAGCTGGAGCTGAGCCAGTCCGAAGTCAGGAGACAGGAGCTTCTTCCGGGTTTCCCACACGGGTGCAGGGGCCAAAGCATTTGGACCATTTTCTCCCGCTTTCCCAGGCCATAGGAGAGAGCTGGATCAGAAGTAGAGCAGCCAGACTCTAAGCGATGCCCATATGGGATGCCAGCACTGCAGGCTGGGTCTTTAACCTGCTGTGCCACGGCACCAGCCCCACCATTAGTCTTGACTCACTGCAAAACGGTGAGATGGCCGTCATAATTATAATCAAAACTTGCAGAACATCTATGTGCCCCCCCCCCCTTTTAAAGATCTATTTATTTATTTATTTGAAAGAGTTATAGAGTAGAGAAGGAGAGATAGAAATCTTTGATCTGCTGGTTTACTCACCAGACCGCCACAGTTGCCAGGGCTGGGCCAGGTCGAAGCCAGGAGCCAGGAGTTTCATCCAGATCTCCCACATGGGCCCAAGCATCTTCCACTGTTTTCCCAGGCGTATTGGCATGCAGCTGGATGGGAAGTGGAGCAGTCTGGACACAAACCAGCACTGATATGGGATTCCAACACTTCAGACAGCGGCTTAACCCACTACACCACAGTGCCAGTCTCACATGTGTCCTTTTTAATTACAGCAGTTTACCAGAAGCATCAGCCAGCATCCTTCCTCTAACTTCTGACCACAATTTTTTGGTAATATCTAAACAATATCTGCAAAGGAATCAGTATTTTTTTGGCTCAGATTAATAAAGATTCCTGTACTACTTTATATATGTATTCTAGAATTGAACAAATAAATATTTTCTGTAATGAGCACCAAGATTCTCACTGTCAGGAGAAAGGTGTTACAAATACTGAAAGGGAGAAAGCTGGAATGAACCCCATGCTGTTGAGTAGGAATTAGAGTTCCCGGTATGCACTTCTTTTTAATATAAGAAACATTAAATCACTAAACAGATTTAAAAGAATACAGAGATATGTTCATGTGTGTCAGGACATCCATATATTTCATAGGCTTGGTATGTTGAAAGGTATTAGAAGCGATGGCACTCCAGTAACTCAAATGTTGGTTTCTTAACAGTGTTCTCTAGTAAGAGGAGTCAAGGTTTTTTGGAGAAATGGCTTATTTTAGGATTAGGGCATGCAAAGTAGTTACAAGATAAGTTGGAAAACTGGAGCCAGAAAATAAGGAAATGCTCAAAAAGGGAGTGTATTTAAAGGATACAGAAGGCAACTTGGGAAAAAATTCCCAACTTCAAAATCTAGGACAACTTGAGTAATGAAGTCATGCTGATAATGTTCTGCTAGTTGTGGAATGAAGGGACAGCTCTTCCTTATTAGAATTTCAGTAGTTAAATGTAGGAAGAATGCCAGTGGAAAATCACCATTTGGCAAAGATCACAACATTAACTGTTAAAAGCAAGAATCAACAATGGAGGCTAAAAAAAAGGATGACATTATGAGAAATAATATTTGCAAATTTTATAAATTATTCAGAGTTTATCCCCCACAAGATACATTATTAATTACAAAGGGAAAAACTGTAATACTTTAGCAGAGAAGCCTGGCAGACTGAGTCTTAATAAATTGAAGTTAACATTTACCTCATGACATGGTATAATAAAAAGTGTACAACATCACTTCTGTTGTAGTCTTACCAAAAATGCATAGCTTGAATTTTATTATGGGAAAACATCAAACAAACGCAAACTGGAGACAGTCAGCAAAATAACTAAAAAATGCTTTCAAAGGTGTCAGGGTTATGAAAGACAAAGAAGACTGGAGAGACCATTCCAGAATGGAGGAGACATGACAGTTAAATGCAATGTTGTATCATGGGCCAGAGAAACTATATTAGAGGAGCAGTTGACAGAGTTTTTTTTTAAATAAGGTCTGTAGATCAGTTAGTACTATTTATCAATGTTAATTTATTGATTTTGATAATTAAACTGTAATGCCAAGTGTTAATATTTTGAGAAGCTGAGTGGTAGCTATGTTCTATATTTGTATCTTATTTGTAAGTCTGAAATTACTTCCAAAATGAAACATTAAAAAAGAATACCTTCTCTCAAAGCTACTGCTGTCTGTTGAAGAAAATGAACATTGATTTTAGGAAGGAATAGAAAGGAAATGACTCTTGGGTAGGCAGCCAAAACTGTTGCTGTAGTTAGGTCCTAGTACTGTGGCTCAGGGAGTACTAGCAAGTAGAACTGTTGGCGTGATTTCCTTAGATAGCATAAATTTTGTTTGCTCTGGTAGCAATAGAGATTTCAAAAAATTCCCAGCCTTTCAATACACTTTAATATTTCCTTTTGTTTATGCAAGAATCATCTGAATTACAGAAAAAAAGACTTTATGTACAAGTATGTAAATTCTCCCTATAATAAAAATGACTCCAAAAATAAATGTAATGAAATTGCATTGGTTTGGGTCAGCATTATAGCATACCAGGTAAAGCTGCTGCCTACAGCACCAGCATCCCATATGGGCACCAGTTCATGGCCTGGTTGCACCACTTCTGATCCAGCTTCCTGCTAATGGCCTAGGGAAAGCAGCAGAAGATGGCCTAAAGTGCTTGAACCCCTACCCATGTGGGAGATCTGAAAGAAGCCCATGGCTCCTGGCTTTAACCTAGCCCAGCCCTGGCCATTACAGCCATCTGGGAAGTGAGCCTTCAGAGGGAGATTCTCTCCCCATCTCTCCCTCTCTCTGTGTAACTATAACTTTCAAATAAATAAATATATCTTTAAAAGAGAGAGAAAGAGAGAAATTGCATTGGTTGAATGAGGAAATAAGATCATTTTCTTGGTTAATAGGTAAAATTTCACTTTTTTTTGTTCACTTGAAATCAAATAGGGAAATACCTTGTTTTACTCTGGAATAAGCAGATTTTCTTCGATGGGGAAAGTGTTTTCTTTGAGTGATTTGAGATTTGAAGTTAAGAAATTGCCATATTGTTTTCGACTTCATTGTTCAGATAAACCTGCTAGTGATGGTTTATACAAGCACTGTTAATCAGAAGACAAATACTGTCACTGACTTGGTAGGGTGACTTAATCAACATACCAAACAAAATAGCTAAATTGTGTGTTGGAGTTATCTTGTAAATCTCCCTTTATATATAGCAATGCTTTATAGGAGGTTTTTTTTGTTTAAAGATTTATTTTATGTATTTGAAAGATAGAGTTACAGAGAGAGGTAGAGACAGAGAGGTCTACTGTCTGCTGGTTCACTCCCCAGATGGCTGCAATGGCTGGAGCTGTGCCGATCCGAACCCAGGAGCCAAGAGCTTCTGGGTCTCCCATGTGGGTGCAGGGGCCCAAGTGCTTGGGCCATCTTCCACTGCTTTCCCAGGCAATAGCAGAGAGTTGGATCGGAAGAGGAGCAGCCGGGACTAGAACAGGAGCCTATATAGGATGCCAGCACTTCAGGCCAGGGCTTTAACCTGCTGCGCCACAGTGCCGACCCCATAGGAGTTCTTTCTAACACCAAAGGTTTGATGTTTCAGAGTTGCTTAGTGGTTAGTGTGCTCCTTATACTATACCTTGGCTCAGTATTAAATTTAATGATCTTGTAAATGCTGGATTACCAACCACTGATTAGAGTGACTCCCCTAAAGGAGAAGTCAAATGCTGCTCACTTTTTTTTTTTTTTTTTTTGACAGGCAGAGTTAGTGAGAGAGAGAGAGAAAAAGGTCTTCCTTCCATTGGTTCATCCCCCAAATGGCCACTACAGCCGGTGTGCTGTGCCGATCCGAAGCTAGGAGCCAGGTGCTTCCTCCTGGTCTCCCATGTGGGTGCAGGGCCCAAGGACCTGGGCCATCCTCCACTGCCTTCCCAGGCCACAGCTGCTCACTTTTTAAGAAGCAGTACTAAAACCCAGAAATTATTGTGTTTGCCATTTGACTATATAGTTTAAAGCCAAATTCACTAAATGTTCTTGAAGAAAATTGATTTTATTAAAATGGATCCCTCACATAAGGCAAATAATTTTAAGCATTACTATTTTAATGGTAGTGTATATCCATAAAATTCATTTTATCTTAGCTTGAATCAGAATCATTTCCCTGAAGATTAAGTAATTTAGAAATGATCTAGATTTGCTCTTTTTATACCCAATGTTTTATATAAAATGTATTACTCTACAACTATACCATGCGAAAAAGGTAAAATCCAGTTAAAAAAGGTAAAATTTGTAGATGAATGTTGAATATTACTTTCTCAGAAGTAGTAGTAGGCTTAGCCTACTATACCACAGCACTGGCCCCAGGTTGTATGTTTTTAAAGCACAGTAAGTTGCTAAGTTCCCTTTTATTTCACTATTCCTGTTTTACTACATAGTGGAACCAGGAAATTGGGCTTACCTATATCACCATAATCTCCATTTCCCAGTAAATTTTACAGTATACAGTTAGGATGCAGTAACAGTTATGATGTTGTATCTCCATGTTTTTAGAATAGGTGTATTTGTAAGATATCCCAGTCCTTAGGAATTCTCAACTGGAAGGAGCAGTTTAGTAACTGGGTTGTGTGTGTGTATGTAAACTATCACAGTCCTTAGGAATTCCCACCTGGAAAAAGAAGTTATAAAAGGAATCAGTAACTATACTATTTGTTCAACACTTACTTGTTTCAGATTTGTATTCTGATGTATTTTACAAGTTGTCTGTGTACATAACTAATGTTTTTTCATGAATTCATTTGACTGTTGAATATTGTGAGATTATTTAGAAAGTTATCCTTGAGTCTGGTCTGCCAGATCCTTTTATTTTTATTTTTATAAGATGTCTTTATTTGTTTATTTGAAAGGCAGAGTGACAGAGAAAAGAGACAGAACAAGAATAAGGGGTGTGGGCTGATATTGTGGCACAGCAGGTTAAGCTGTGATGCCAGCATCACATATGGTGGGTGCACGTTTGAGGCCTGGCTCCTCTGGTGTGGATTCAGCTCTTTGCTAATGAGCACAAACCAGCACTATGATATGGAATATGAGTGTTGAATATGGCGGTTTAACCTGATGTGCCACAGCATTCAGCCTCTGCCAGATTGTTTTCACCTGTTTAATCAGTGATCACAGATAACATATACCAATCAGTATCCATTATTTATCAACTGTTTTGACTGTCACTGGTCAGGTTTTTTTTGTTTGTTTGTTTGTTTTGTTTTGACAGGCAGAGTTAGACAGAGAGAAAGGTCTTCCTTTTTCCATTGGTTCACCCCACAAGTGGCGCTACAGCCGGCGCGTTGTAGCCAGCGCATTGCGCCTATCCGAAGCCAGGAGCCAGGTGCTTTTCCTGGTCTTCCATGTGGGTGCAGGGCCCAAAGACCTGGGCCATCTTCCACTGCACTTCTGGGCACAGCAGAGAGCTGGACTGGAAGAGGAGCAACCGGGACAGAATCTTGTGCCCCAACCGGGACTAGAACCCCGGGTGCTGGCGCCACAGGTGGAGGATTAGCCTAGTGAGCTACGGTGCCGGCCTGTCTTACTGGTCAGTTAATGAATCTGATCATTCTGTTTATATCAGCCTTACTTAAAGAAAAATAATCCTTATATTTTCTACTGAGGATATAACAAAGGTGATATCTACCAAATTCAACCATCCAAGTACTTAGTAAGTACTTAGTACTTGGTAGTACTTACTAAGAAAATTCACTTATTAGCGACTAAGAAATTTAGCAATTCTGAAGTATGGCCTAATCCCCTACAAATAAAACCTTGTTTTCTTTTATATTATTTTTTAAATTAAGGGGTTTAAAGAATTTAAAAAAAAATCGTGCATTTGTGCAGGACTGTTTTCATATCTTTGATTTCTTATTATTAATTGGGTAGTAAATAAATGAGTAAAGGTGGGGCCAGCAGTGTGGCTCAGTAGGTTAATCCGCTGCCTGTAGCACTGGCATCTCATATGGGTACCAGTTCAAGTCCCATCCACTCCACTTCTGATGCCTCTCTGTTAATGGCCTGGGAAAGCAGTAAAAGATAGCCCAAATGCTCGGGCCCCTGCACTCACGTAGGATACCTGGAAGAAGGTCTTGGTTCCTGGCTTCCGAACTGCCCAGCTCTGGCCATTGTGGCCTCTGGGGAGTGAACCAGTGGATGGAAGATACTCTCTGTCCCTCTCTCTGTAACTCTGCCTCTCAAATAAATGAATAAATCTTAAAAAAAATGTATGTATGTGTGTGTGTGTGTATATATATATATGTATACTAATGCCTTTTTTAAAAACTGAGTAAAGATACCTTATTTACATGAACAATTGACCAAAAAAAAAAAAAAGTAATGTAACAGTAAGCATACATTTTGAAGTTCATTTTGACAAAGTTGATTTTTTTGGCCGACCCAGAATCTACTCCTTCTTGTGTGTCCCAGCATCATATACTGAATGCCTGGCACTTAACAGTAATACTTCCATTATACATAAAAGCACTGCAGAGCAAATTCTAGTGTGATTTTCACTCTGATTAACAAGATATTCAAACCTCACTTTTTAAGTTGCTGTATTTTGATGGAAGAAATCCATGATATATAAGTGGTAAGACCAAACTTTGAAGTTCTGATTAGAGTATTACCCTTTTAGAGTATTTTTACCTAGAAAACTTCTATATTTCTTGACCTTTAGAGATGCACAAAGACTGGAAGAGTTCTTCACCAAAAATCAACAGCTGAGAGAGCAACAGAAAGTCCTTCAGGAAACCATTAAAGTTTTAGAAGATCGGTGAGTCTGGTTCTTGGGTCTTGAGTAAGAGGTGTTTTTCCCCTCAATAGTAATCACTATATAATCAGCTCTGGGATTAAAAGTGATCTTGTAACACCTGCCCCTTCATAGATACTATTTAAAAAAAAGATTTACTTGTTCATTTATTTCAACAACAGAGCAACAGAGACAGAAAAAGAGATATTCCACCTACTGGTTCACTTTCTCATGCTTGCAATAGCCAGGGCTGGGCCAGTAACCAAAAACTCCATCCTGATCTCCCACATGGGTAGCAGGGACCTGAGTACTTGGGCCATCATCTGCTGCAGTTCCTGGATGCATTAGCAGGAATATGGATTGGAAACAGAGTAGCCAGGACACAAACTGGCACTCCAACATGAGGTGTGGGCACCACAGTGCTGGCCCCCATATATATTATTAAGAGAGGCAGCTGAGAGGAAAAACTGGAGGTAATACAGAAGTTAGGGAATTTTGCTTCATTTTATAACTGTCTAACCAGTGACATTTTAAAACTCCTCCTACATTTGAAGTTTTTATTTTAGTTCTTGTGTTTGACCATTGAACCTTTGTTTGTATTTAGGTCTTGTTTTCATGGTCCTTTACCTCTCAGTTATGTCCCTGAACTATATTAGAGGAAGCTACTGATGTTTTTACCCTTCCCTGAATCACTGTTCCTCTGCCCTGGATCAGTGGAGCCTTTACAGTATGACTGTTGTGAAGGGTGATGATAGTTACATTCTATATTTTTTCTTTTTCTTAGATTTTATGTATTTATTTGAGAGAGAGAGAGAGAGAGAGAGTTAAAGGCAGAGGCAGAGAGAAAGGTCTTCCATCTGCTGGTTCACTCCCCAAATCGCCACAAAGGCCGGAGCTGGGCTGATCCGAAGCCAGAAGCCAGGAACTTCTTCTGGGTCTCCCATACGGGTACAGGGGCCCAAGGACTTGGGCCATCTTCCACTGCTTTCCCAGGCCATAGCAGAGAGCTGAATCGGAAGAGGAGCAGCCGGGACACGAACCAGCGCCTATGTGGGATGCCAGCATGGCAGTTGGAGGCTTAGCTACTGCGCCACAGCACTGGCCCCATTACATTCTTTTTTGTTACAAGATTTCAGTCTTTTGTATTTTAAGTTAATTGTAGACTTTGTAAAATAGTAAACAGTGTGTTTGCTCTTATTTTAATCAACTGTGTAAGTATTCACTGTGGAGTAAGGATTACATTTCTTTCTCTATTGTGTCCATGTTTTGACTTCTCTGGCCACTGAAGGACAGTGTTTCTATTTTCCAGGTCAAATACATTCTTTTCTACTTCCTCCTCAGGCAGTTGCTTAAATCAGCCCATAATTATAACAACTTATTGTTTTGTTTTTCCTAGTATTTCTGACTACCTTTTAAAATACTGAGACAAGAAATATATTTTCCTTACTACATTATATTTTTTTAAAAATATTTATTTATTTATTTGAAAGTTAAACAGAGAGAGAAGGAAAGGCAGAGAGAGAGGTCTTCCATCCTCTGGTTCACTTCCGTCGCTGGTTTACTCCCTAATTGGCCATAACAACCAGAGCTATACCAATCCAAAGCAAGGAGCCAGGAGCTTCATCCGGATCTTCCGATGCAGTTGCAGGGGCCCAAGGACTTGGGCCATCCTCTACTGCTTTCCCAGACCATAATAGAGAGTCAGAAATAGAGCAGCTGGGACTTGAACCGGTGCCCACTGGGGATGCCAGGCACTGCGGGCAGCGGCTTTACCGGCTACGCCACAGCGCCGACCCCTCCTTACTACATTATTAATATTACTTAATGTTTTAATTATTCTACCATTATTATCTTTTTTTGTTGTAATTCTTTTTTTTCTTGGACATATAACTTCTTGGGCTGAAAAACTTTCAATACTAATTTGGACCATTCTGAATTTTCCTTCATTGGCTCTCTGCATTAATTCCATTATTTCTTTTACCTTATTTTAGACAGTTAACATTTATGGAACTCCTACATTGTGCTAGGCACTGTTTTATTCCTTGAGGATACACTAGTTAACATGGTCAATAAAACCTGGACCTGTTTTACCTTTCTTTTGTTTTTTTTTTTCATGCTCATTCTGTTATAACTCACTCTCAAGTGCCTGCTGAGAATGAGCAAACAGGAAGTAAATTTTCAGAGTTCTTGTACCCTGACAGTGATTGTATTTGATGATTGCATGTAGTTGGTATTTTGGCTGTAAATTTCTGGGATCAAAATAGTTTTCCCTCAAAACTCTAAAGGCTT
Organism: Oryctolagus cuniculus; assembly: GCF_051225735.1. Taxonomy (NCBI): domain Eukaryota; kingdom Metazoa; phylum Chordata; class Mammalia; order Lagomorpha; family Leporidae; genus Oryctolagus; species Oryctolagus cuniculus. Next base: position 54,875,222 of record NC_142876.1, on the reverse strand, counting down.
TTTCTCATTGTCTGTTAGTATTCTAGTTCTGGTAAGATGTCATGTCATTCTAATTTTCATTCCACTATAGGTAACAGATATTTTTTACCTTTCTGGAATTTAAGATGTTTTTATCCATAATGTGTGTGTGTGTGTGTGTGTGTATGTGTCTGTTTCCTTCATTGTGTTACACACTTAACCCACTAACCTGCAGACTGTTGTTTCCTAAAGTCTGACAATTTGTTTCCTTTTACTGTGTCTCTTCCTTTTTTTGTGGTCTCCTTCTGGAGTACTTAGTCATAAATTGATTCTCTGTTATCTTTTCTCTCATTTTCTGTTTATTTTCTTCCATGTTCTGAGAGACTTCCTGTTTTCCAACGCTGCCTGTTGGAGTTATTTTGATAATCTCATGTTTAATGTTAAAGAAATTTGATATTGTGTGTGTGTACGTGTGTCCCAAAATATAAATTGTTGAGTTACTCGTCCTTTATATAACATAAAATACCCATGAGTGTGCCTTATACAAGTATGTTCATTGATGACTGAACATGAACTGTGCTGTCATGAATGACATAATTTTTCAAAATTGTAAGTAGGAACAGTTCTGACAAAGTAGTCATATTTGTTTAACAATCAGAGTTTAACTAGTTTAATCAAAGCACCTATTTTAACTTTTAAAATTATTTTGTATGTGTGATCAGTAGTCAGCAAGAAATACAGATAAATGAATGATAAAAAGGAAATGATTATGTAGCTAGAGGATCAGCATCCATATCAGATACCTGTTGGTCTTCTGTTAACTCTTCTCTTAGCTCTGAGTTTAAGCCAAAATCACCTGCATTCTTAGAGTATAGGAGAGAATGTATTGGCATGATCATTTCTTTAAACATACTTCTGGTACATGTCACATTGTTTTTAGGTTTGTTCTGTCCGTTAGAATTTTATGTGAGAATGGAAATGTTCTACGTCTACACTAATAAGGTAGCAGCTAGAGACGTGTGGCTATTGGAGCACTTCAGTGCAACTGGAGGAGCGCCTTTTTATTTTTTATTTTTTTATTTTTTTTTTTTTTAAACTTTTATTTAATGAATATAAATTTCCAAAGTACAGCTTATGGATTACAATGGCTTCCCCCCATAACGTCCCTCCCACCCACAACCCTCCCCTTTCCCACTCCCTTTCCCCTTCCATTCACATCAAGATTCATTTTCGATTCTCTTTATATACAGAAGATCAGTTTAGCATACATTAAGTAAAGATTTCAACAGTTTGCTCCCACACAGAAACATAAAGTGAAAAATACTATTTGAGTACTAGTTATAGCATTAAATCTCAATGTACAGCCCACTAAGGACAAAGATCCTACATGAGGAGTAAGTACACAGTGACTCCTGTTGTTGACTTAACAAATTGACACTCTTGTTTATGGCATCAGTAATCACCCTAGGCTCTTGTCATGAGTTTCCAAGGCTATGGAAGCCCCCTGAGTTCACTGACTCTGATAATATTTAGACAAGGCCATGGTCAAAGTGGAAGTTCTCTCCTCCCTTCAGAGAAAGGTACCTCCTTCTTTGATGACCCGTTCTTTCCACTGGGATCTCACTCGTGGAGATCTTTCATTTTTTTTTTCCCCAGAGTGTCTTGGCTTTCCATGCCTGAAATACTCTCATGGGCTTTTCAGCTGGATCCGCATGCCTTAAGGGCTGATTCTGAGGCCAGAGTGCTATTTAGGACATCTGCCATTCTATGGGTCTGCTGTGTATCTCACTTCCCATGTTGGATCATTCTCTCCCTTTTTGATTCTATCAGCTAGTATTTGCAGACACTATTCTTGTTTATGTGATCCCTTTGGTTCTTAGTCCTATCATTATGATCAATTGTGCACAGAAATTGATCACTGGGACTAGTGAGATGGCATTGGTACATGCCACCTTGATGGGATTGAATTGGAATCCCCTGGTATGTTTCTAACTCTACCGTTTGAGGTAAGTCAGCTTGAGCATGTCCCGAATTGCACATCTCTTCTAATGAAGAACTGGATTAAGGATTCCTCTGGGTTGCCTTTAGAAATCTCTCTTTTTTTTAAATAATAGGTAAAATCCAACAATTTTGTGTAGTATAAGCAAGTGGTATTTATCCCACGTAAGCAAGGCTGTCAGCATTTTAAAAAATCAATAAATTGGACATACTACACAAACTGCAAAAATGTTAAATGGTTACATCAACTTTTGTAAAAGATATTTGGCATAAAAAAACTGAGCAAACAAGAAACAGAAGAGAAATTCCTCATCTAGATAAAGAATATCTACCAAAACCAACTTTAATAGTGAAATTGGACAGTTTTCCCTTAAGTTGGGGAAAGGGGGAAGTGTCTTTTTCTCACCACTACTTTTCAATATTATGGTGGAATTACTAGACAGTGCAGTAACACAAAGAAAGGATACAAAATGCATACATATTGGGAAGGAAGACATAAAACTGCTAGCAAATGTCATTATTGCGTGTATAGAAAATTCAAAAGTACATCATAAGTACCCCTGGAACAATGTTAGTGTAGCAAAGTGGCGAATTACATGTACAATTTAATTGTTGTTCCATGTATGGGTAAGAGCTAGGATTTGAAATTTAAAAACAAAATTAAGCATCATTTAAAATTGCATCAGGTTAAAAAGCAAATCCCAATCGGTGTCTTTTAACTGGACAGTTCAGGCCATTAACGTTCAATGTGACTAATGAAAAGTGGTAACTTTGCCCTGCCATTTGCCAAAGATAAGTTCTAATATATGCTTTGAATTCCCTGTGATCTTTTGCTGTGAGGTTTCCTTCCTTTATCTTCTTTCATACTGATGACCGTGTTTCTGTGTTTCTGCGTGTAACACATCTTTAAGCATCTGTTGCAGGGCTGGACGAGTGGCGACAAATTCTTTCAATTTCTGTTTGTTATGAAACATCTCTATTTCACCTTCATTCACAAATGATAGCTTTGCAGGATACAATATTCTGGGCTGGCAGTTTTTCTCTCTTAGTACCTGGGCTATATCTCGCCATTCCCTTCTAGCTTGTAGAGTTTCTGATGAGAAGTCAGCAGTGAGTCTGATTGGCGATCCTCTGAAAGTAATCTGACGTTTCTCTCTTGCACATTTTAGGATCTTTTCTTTATGTTTCACTGTGGAGAGTTTAATTACAACGTGTCGTGGTGAGGATCTCTTTTGGTCGTGTTTATTAGGGGTTCTGTGAGCTTCCTGTACTAGGATTTCTCTGTCCTTCTCCAAACCTGGGAAATTTTCTGCTAATATCTCACTAAAAAGGCCTTCTAATCCTTTCTCCCTCTCCATGCCTTCAGGAACTCCTAGAACCCGAATGTTGGTTTTTTAATAGTATCCTGAAGATTCCTGACAATATGTTTTAGATTTCTAATTTCCTCTTCTTTTCTTTGATCTGACTGTATCCTTTCCTGTTCTCTCTCTTCTAAGTCCGATATTCTCTCTTCTGCTTCACCCATTCTGTTTGTAAGGCCCTCTAATGTGTTTTTCATTTGATCTATTGAATTCTTCACTTCAGTCACTATCACAGTTTCCTGTTGTACTAATTGTTTCGTTTCATTTTGATTCCTCCTTAATATTTCATTTTCACGAGAGAGATTTTCTATCTTGTCCATTAAGGATTTCTGTAGTTCAAGAATTTGTTTTTGAGAACTTCTTAATGTTCTTATCAATTTTTTGAGATCTGCTTCTTGCATTTCTTCTATCTCATCATCTTCATAATCTTGAATTGGGGTGTCTTTTTCATTTGAGGGCGTCATGGTGACTTCCTTGTTTTTATTACCTCGGTTTTTGCATTTGTTATTTGGCATATTGGAGATATTTGGTTTCTTCACTGTGGTGCTTTTTCTTGTTATACTATGACTCTAGATTAAGTGGACTATCTGTTTTTGATGGAGCCTTAGGGCTTGAGATGGGTGTGGCCTGAGAGCTCTGTTTGGTGTCCCAAAGGTGACACTCCCAGGTTAGGAGTGGTAAATCTCTCTTTCTCTCTCTTTCTTTTTTTGATTCAAAAGGGAAGTAATTCCGCACAGCTGAACGAAGTTGGAGGTAGTTAGCAGGCAAATGATATACCCACAGGAGCCAGAGATCAGAAGCTCTTTCCCAAGGACCACACAGGGAATCTGTTTGGCCCTCAGAGTGGGTTCAAATTCTCCTTCAGTCTCCCACTGGGTTGCCAAAGTTACGGAATTGTAGCGTCTCTGGAGAGTACTCAGGTGAATTCCGTGAGTTCTCTCCCCCACCGTCTCTTTTTTCACAGTCTCAGTTCAGTAGCACCACAAATTTACTAGGTCCTAATCTCCTGTTAATTCGCCCCGCCCAGAGTCAGGGTTTTCTGCTAGGCTCAGGGCCGGTGCAGACCTGAGGTCGCTCTGCTTATGACGTATGTCCAAGATGGCGCCTGCTCTTTGTCTTGCTCGCCCTTGAGAGGTGAGCAGAGAGAGAGAAACCCGTGTCCGTACCAGTCACCTTTTTTTTTTTTCTCTCTCTCTCTCTCTTCCAGTTAGCCTGGTGAACTTTCCCCCCCCCGGGGGTCGTTCCCTCTAGTCTCCTCTCTCTGCTTGCCTGCCGGTGTCTTGGGCTATTGAGGTTCGGCTCACCTTGCGTTCCAGCGCTGGTGTGTTGAGTCTGCCGCTGGTGTCCCGAACTGTGGGCTCCCACGCTCTCCACACAGGTCCGCTGTGAATCACGCGTTCTGGAAGAGTTTCTTCTGCTGTTTCCTCCCCTACTCTTCCTTGAACCTGCAGTATCTCCACTTTTATTAAACTATCTCTCCCCGGACTATCAGTGTGCTCCCTTCCTATTCCGCCATCTTGCCTCTCCCTCGCCTTTTTATTTTTTAAAAAATTTTTTAAATTTATTTGACAGATAGAGTTAGATAGTGAGAGAGAGACAAGAGAGAAAGGTCTTCCTTCCATTGGTTCACCCCCAAAATGGCTGCTACGGCCAGTGCTGCGCCAATCCGAAGCCAGGAGCCAGGTTCTTCCTCCTGGTCTCCCATGCGGGTGTAGGGCCCAAGCACTTAGACCATCCTCCACTGCCCTCCCGGGCCGCAGAGGAGAGCTGGACCGGAAGAGGAGCAACCGGGACTAGAACCCCGCCGCCCATATGGGATGCTGGCGCCACAGGCAGAGGATCAACCAAGTGCGCCAGGACACCAGCCCCAAGATAATTCTTAATAACATTCAGAATATACCTTTCTTTTCTTCCCTTGCTCCACATCCCTTCATGCAATATATGTATTGCCTTCTTCTCTTTAGTACTCACAAATTATTAGTAAAAATATTTGTAATCTATTTTTACATAATAATACATTTTGAATTTTTACTAAGGTTGGTTCTTGATGCTGAGAGGAGCATATGAGGTTACTTTTTTTTAATTTATTTATTTGAAAGGCAGAGAGAGTTACAGAGCGGCATATGCCATGGCAGAGAACTGGATCAGAATTGGATGGGCTGGCACTGTGGAGTAGCAGGTAAAGCTGCCGCCTGCAGTGCTGGCATCCCATATGGGCGCTAGTTCGAGTCTCGCCGCTCCACATCCAGTGCAGCTCTCTGCTATGGCTTGGGAAAGCAGTATAATATGGCCCAAGTGCTTAGGCCCCTGCACCCGCATGGGATACCCAAAAGAAGCTCCTGGCTCCTGACTTTGGATTGGCACAGCTCTGGCCATTGCAGCCAATTGGGGAGTGAACCAACGGATGGAAGACCGCTCTATCTTTGCCTCTCCTCCTTCTCTCTCTCTGTAACTCTGACTTTCAAATAAATAAGTAAGTCTTAAAAAAAAAAAAAAAATTGGAGCAACTGGGTCTCAAACCAGCGCACATATGGTTTGCTGGCAGTGCAGGAGGTGGCTTTACCCGCTGTGCCACAGTACTGACTTCCAAGATGACATCTTTATTCCTTCATATTTCCTGACCTTTAATGTTTATTCAAGAAATAAGACATTTTTGAATACTTACTGTCATATGCTATACTGAGCAAAGTGGCTACGAACTTGGTTAAGATATAATTTGGTCTCTTGGTATGGGACTAGGGTTCATGTGCTGACCTTAATAAATAAAAGCAACTTCAGTTCCTTTAATAAATTTCCTTGGAGTTTAAAATTGGCAGATTTTTACACAGTTTCACTCAGAATTGCACTCTCTAGAAAATGGTTTCATAGCCTGATTTAAGCATATCTAAGACTATAACTACAAAACTCAATTAATCTAGTTGATTCTCACTATATTTATCAGGTCAATTCTTAAGATCTTCATAAAGTATAAAAATGTCAGAGTACAAATGTAAGTTGAATATCCCTAATTCAAAAACCAGAAATCTGAAATACTCCAAAGTCTGAAACTCTCACTCATAGTTTTGGCTTTAGGAGGATTTCAGATTTTAGATTTTCATTTAGGGATGCTCAACCAGTAAACATCTGTACAAATATGCTTAAGTTCAGAAACACCGCAGAATCTGAAAGTTTTCTGGTCCTGAGCATTTCTGGTAAGGGATACTCAGCCTGTGTTGGGAAATGTCTTTTAATTTAAGAAAAATGTTTTGTTTTGGTTTCATAGGTTAAGAGCAGGATTATGTGATCGCTGTGCAGTAACTGAAGAACATATGAGGAAAAAACAGCAAGAATTTGAAAATATCCGACAACAGAATCTTAAACTTATTACAGAGCTTAGTGAGTTCCTTTCAGTTATTAAGTATTTAAAAATTAATATGTTGTTAAAATCTATTAGTAAATTGGTTGTAATCAAATGGATTGTTTCCGTATCCTTTTCCTTATTTAGGTAACAGTTCGAATGTTCCTTTTTCCCTATTTGTAGATCTAATCTCCTGCTTTAGTAACTAGTAGGCTTCAGAAAGGTTGTCTAAATACTGTCCACATTGGCCTTGCAGTCTCACCAGTTCTCAGACAAGAAACAGATATCCTTTGGACATGTCCATGTCCTGCTTTGGTTTATATCATTATTTCAGGTAATTTGATTACCTAGTAAAATTAAATACAAAGCAAACAATTTTATAAAGATATATGCTTTTTGGTTTTCATAATATACAATTATAAATGTACTGTTTTCAGTTTATTCTCCTTACCCACTTAATCTAGGGTTTTCTTACAATACATTACCTGGTTTACCCATAAGTAGTGTACAACCAACATGTCAGAAATCAAATTAGCTATCTTCTTTTCCAAACTAATTCCGTATTTTGACTTTACTATTTTTTTTAGCTATGTTGCTATCGTTTGGTTATGTAAGCAAGAATTTATAACCACATGCTTGTTACTTTAGAAAGAAATAAGAAAAAAATATAATCTCAATGTGCCCAGCAGTGACTGCTGTTAGCAGCCTGTATGTGTCTTTCCAGATGCAGGTTTGTTTTTCTGTGTATCTCTGTCCTTCATTTTACCTCCCCCAGTCCTTTCTCTTTTACCTTGATTTTTTTTTTTTTTTTACATTTATGTATTTGAAAGGCAGAGTGATAGAGACACACACAGAGATCTATATATATGTATATGCTGGTTCACTCACCAAATGGCCGCAGTGGCTGCGACTGGACCATGATAAAGCCATGAACCAGGAGCTTCATCTGGATCTCCCACGTGGGTGCAGAGGCCCAAGGACTTGAGCCATTTTCCATTGCTTTCCCAGGTGCATTACCAGCGAGATGGATCAGAAGTGGAGTCGTAGGGTCTCAAACTGGTACCTATATGGGCTTTTGGCATTACAGGCAGCAGCTTAACCCATTACACAACAATGCCAGCCCCTCTTAAAATTTTTTTTTAATTTATTTATTCATTGGAAAGAGAGATCTTCCATCTTGTAGTTCACTCCTCAAATGCCCACAATAGCCAGGGCTTGGCCAGGCCAAAGCCAAGACCCTGTAACTTAGTATGATGCTACATGGGTGGCAGGCATCACCTGCTACCTCCAGGTTATGCACTACAGGAAGCTGGATCTAAAGTGGAACTGCCACTCAAACCCAGGCATTGTGTTACAGGCTGCTAGTATCCCAGGCGGTATTTTAATCACTGCCAAAGGCCTGCCACTGCCTTTTTTTTTAATCACCTCTAGCACATACATGGGGGAGTCTGTTCCTTTGACTCCATTGCAGGGGTTCAGGCCTACACTGGAGATCTCAAGTTCAGCCCTTCCAACGTAAGTGCAGTGCGTACTTCCAACATCTGCTCACTTACACTGCTCAGGTTTTGGCTCATGGTTTTGTTTTGGTTGAGCCTTTGAAAAAATATTCCTAATGTTAGTTATACTTAATAAAAGGTATTTTTCCTATATTAAAATTATTTATCCAGAAGCGAATTCTTTTTAACTAGTTTTAAACCATTTTTAAACGTTAATAGTTTTATATCTCTTAATTTGATTTTCTTAAATGCAGTCTTAGCCTCAGGGAGAAGCCTTTTTGCTGATAATAAAAGTAAAAAATTGAAATTCTGATTTATAGGGGCCCTCCAGTGGCGCAATGAGAGGGATAAGGACCCCTGGCTGGAGAGGTTTTCTGTAGGGCAGGTGGATAGTTTGTGGTACATCATATCAGCATTGATAAGACTTGTGGACTTCAGTGGAAATTGTAGTTTCAAATTGGGTTTCCGCTTTATAAATTAAATAAGGATGAATAGGAAAATTTAATGGTGATAGATTCAAATAGTTCATTACTTCAATGTATATATTTATATTACTGATATTGTAATTTTAAATAAAACATGGAGCATGATTAAAGCAGAAAATTTGACTTTATGAATTTGCTTATGTTATAAAAATTATACTGATATTCAGTGTTATATTATTTTTATGATTGAATTTCAAGATAAATCTCTCACTAAAATGATATTTGGAGGCAGACAACTGGCCTAGCAGTTAAGATGCCTGCATCCTATATGGGAGTGCCAGAGATCAATACCCAGCTCAATTTCTGAATCTAGTTTCCTGCTAATGCAGACCCTAGGAAGCAGTAGTGATGGTTTAAGTGGTTGGGTCTTTGCCATCCATATAGGAGACCTGGATTGAATTCCTAACTACTGGCTTCAACCTGGCCCAGCTTTGACTGTTACGGGCCTTTGGGGAGTGAACCAACAGAAAAGAGCTCGCTCTCTGTTTCTGTTTCTCTTTTTCTCCCTTCCCCCTTTACCTCTCCATTTTCCTCTTCAAGAAGTAGAAAATAATTTTATATATAAATTAAAAGAACTTAATAATATAAATAATTGAACTTATTGATAGAAATTAATAGAACTTAGTGATCAGATTAGAATGCTTTGTCTTCAGTATGAATAATTAGGCTATACTCCTTAGTATATGAAGTGTTCTCTTTTTTTCCCACAAGCGTTACATAAAATTATCAGTTAGCTATATGGAACTGGAGCAGTATGAGTGATCACTGCCTAGGAACAAATTATTTTTGCACAGTAATGTTAACCCTGTACAACATGACATGAAAATCCTTATTTCTTTATAAATGTTGACATTTTATTTAAAACTATTGATATAGATGTTAATGTAGCTATTTTATGTACCTTTTTCACATTGTTTTTAAGTGAATGAAAAGAATATTCTCCAGGAAGAAAATAAAAAGCTTTTGGAACAACTACAACAGAAAATTGAGTGAGTATTTTTCCTGAATTGTAGTGCAGGATATTTCTGCCCAACCTTCTTTATTTTACTTTGCTATACAAACTGTGAAGATATCTTAAGAGTTACAGAGTTTTAATAATTATAAAATGTTCTCTAATAAAAATAAAATCACTATATTTTTTGTGTTTATACAAAACACAAAAAGAGTGTGTGTACATCTGTTAGGTTAGTGTGTGAGTATATAAGGTATCAACATTTTAAAAAGCATTTTAATTTTTATAATGATTTGTTTTTTATAACAATGGTAATATTGTGATTTTTATTAGAATACTTATATTTCTAATATTTGAGTTTTGCTGTATCCCTTCTAGCCCTGTCTCAGAAACTTTATAAAAGCAAGCTGAATAATTCCTCTATTAGTTCCCAGATCTGTTAGAACTTCCTTCCTGTTTTCCTCCTCCTCCTTTCCCCAGATCTATTAAGGAATAAAAATAGTAACTTTTATCCTGTGTGCCAGTTACTGTTGTTTCTAATCCTCACTGTGATTCCACAATTGTTTTTATTAGCCTTACTCTACAAATAGAGAACCAAAGCTCAGAAAGTGTAATTTGTCTATGGTGTCACAGCTAATAGGTAATTAGACCATCACTCAGACCCATATCTTCTGACTTAAAAGCCTCTTTTCTTTCCATTATGCAACACTGTATCAGATGCAGGATATTTTTGTGAATATGCTCTGATTAATGCCAAGCAGAGATAGGGCTAGCTCTTAGTTCCCATTTATATAAAGCTTATGTAATGGTTTTCAAAACCTAAGATTCAGTATCGTCCTAATGCTTTCATAGGGTTCTTAAAGATTCTGGTCTATTTGAATAGACATCTACCGAAATGCTGGTAATCTATACAGATGTAGCATATTCTTTTGGCTTAGAGTAGTTACTGTCTGTGTATAAACACAACTCGTAAAAATGAACAGCTGAAAAATTTTACTCTCCAGCAATCAGAAAGGAGATTTGAAAGAGGAGAGAATAACAGGTGTACATACTGAATTTAACCAAAAGCTGCGGCCTAAACTCTTAATTTATCTTGGGAAATCAGAGAGCTGATGTTTCAAAAAAACTTTGTTAAGACATAGGAGTTAAATTTTTCCCCCCTTTGTGGTAAAGAAAGACAGAGCCATAACTTGCTTATTTAGTTTGAGCTGAATTGTGGGTTCTTTTTTTTTCCCCCTTTATTTTTGTGATCCTAACTACTGCTTCTAGATAGACTCTGTTAGGAAGTCAATTTCTCCTCATGACTCATTCATGTTTCAGGTTGAATTTTTATGACTGATATGCAAGAAGACTGTGACGTGATTAGTTAAAGCTAAGTCAGATAGATTTCACACTCCATTAATTTAATTTATAAGGCTTTCTCATGTGACTTCAGCTTACTCTGTTTTTTCCAGAATAAGAGCAGAATTGCAGGAAGAGATTAAAAATTATATATAAATCTATTGCACAGAATGTTGAACTATTATAAATATGAATGATTTGCATATTTTCAAAAAGTAGATTTTTCAATGTTTTCTGCACAAAAAACAAGTATCTGAGTTGACAGGCTTATCAATTGGCTTGATTTAATCACCCACAAAGTAAGCATCAAAACATCACATTGTACCTCCTAAATATGTATAATTATTATTTGTCAATTAAAAATAATAAATCTTTAAAAATGTTTGTTTTATGTAAAGATTGTTCCTTAGTATATAGTATTATAGACCACAAGTGATATTATCCAAAAAATTAAAATGTAAATCTTTTTTAAGAAAAATTGAATTTTGTCTTCTAATGTTTTTAAAAATCTTTTGTCATCATTTATGAAATTGTTATATAGTTGTTTTGATATTAGTATGATAGGGCAGACAGATCTGGTGACCTAAACTCTAAAATATCTGACCAACTGGTAAGAATTGGTTGGCACATAAGGTTAGTGATAGTTTCACCTGGGAAAGTCCGCTAACTTTATTTTACTCAATAACCACATTCAGTCCAAACCCAATCATTCAACTATTTATGCACTGCCTACTTTGCAGGCAATTTGATTCATCAGTGAACCAAAGATCCTTATCCTAGAGCTTACATTCTAACAGGTAAACTGTAGACATAGTCAATAAATTGTTTCCTGTGGTAGAAAGCAGTAAATTTTATGGATAAAGTAAATAGAGCAGAATAACAAGGAGCAGGAATCCTAGGGTGTGGGAAAGGTGTTGCAATTTTAAACAGTAAAATTGCAACAAAGACTTGTAGGAGATCAGAAAATTAGCAGTATGGCTATTTGGGGATAAACATTCCAAGCAGATGAACAGCCTGAGCAAAGAACATAAGGTAGGAACATGAGTAGTGAGTTTGAGGAACCCCAAAGAAGAGAGTGTGAATGAAGAGTATATTAGAAAAAGAGGTCAGAAGTGGAAAGGTAATGGGGTAGGGGGTGGTCAGATCATGTGGGGTCTTGTGGGTCAGAGGACTTAGGCTTGTGTTCTCAGTGGAGTGAGATGTGGCAGAGTTTTAGTTGGATTTAATTAGTATGACTAAAGTTTGAATAGGACAGTTGTAGCTGCTGTGTTGAAAGACCATAAGGGCTTTAAGTAGAAGCAGTTAAAGTGTGGTCAGTCATAGACTCATGGTCTACACCAAGGATAATACATCCAGTGGTTAACAATAGAAGCTGCTCAAGTCTGACTGCTAGGGTTTAAATCCTATTACTCTTTTAGTAAGTGACTTAACTTTATATCTTCATTTCCTCATTTATAACATAAGAGTAATAATATCTCACAAAGTTGTGATATTAATAAGTGCTTGGCAGTGTAAACTAAAGGTTGGTAGTTCTTAGTGTTGTGTTATCATTCTGTATTTGTCAATTGCCAACTCACACTGGTGCTACTACCACAATGTTTAATAACTGTCCTTTACATTCCATATACACTTGCAGTATCATAAATCAAGCCACAGAAGCTCTTAGCTCTGCTACCATAGCCACTATCTAATTGATTCCCTTGCCCCTACTCCATGTGTCCCCGTCCATCTGGCACACTGCTGTTAAACTGTCACATTGCTTCCATGCACCTCTTTCTTCCATGCATTCTCTTTCTAAATTGTATGTATACTTGCACAAGACTCTCCTTCCTATAGTTCTAGTTGCCCTTCTCCAACACAAGTAGAAGTACTAAATGCCTTTACTCAAACTGCGTGGCTCCTCTGCAGATCTTCTCTGTCATTCAGAGTACTTTTAATTTCACTTCAAGTGCCACCAACCACACTTTCTACTTCACTTTTCTTTTTTTTGACAGAGTGGACAGTGAGAGAGAGAGACAGAGAGAAAGGTCTTCCTTTTGCCGTTGGTTCACCCTCCAATGGCCACCGTGGCTGGCGTACCGTGCTGATCCAAAGCCAGGACCAGGTGCTTCTCCTGGTCTCCCATGGGGTGCAGGGCCCAAGCACTTGGGCCATCCTCCACTGCTCTCCCGGGCCACAGCAGAGAGCTGGCCTGGAAGGGGGGCAACCGGGACAGAATCCGGCACCCTGACTGGGACTAGAACCCAGTGTGCCGGCGCCACAGGCGGAGGATAGCCTATTGAGCTGCGGCGCCGGCCTCTACTTCACTTTTCACAATAACAATTCCTCCTTGGTCCTGTAATCATTCGCATACTTCTCTAATCATTAGTTTTGGAACATTAGGTATGAGGCTATATCTCTTACAGTATCATATTTGTGTCCTTCTACAAATCCATACAAGGTAGTAAATATTTTAATAAACATTTGTTGAATTCATTTTCTTTCAACTGTCATTTTCCTTTAGGAATGATCAACAACATCAGGCAACTGAGCTTGAATGTGAGGAATATGAGGAATATGTTATTCCAGATTCTCCAATAACAGCCTTTTCATTTTCTGGCATTAACCGACTACGAAGAAAAGAAAACCTCCATGTCCGATACACAGAACAGACACATAATAAAGTAGAGCACTCTGTGGGCACAAATGGTAAGAAGTTGGATTTATCTTTTAGTTACCTCATTTTTAAAAAAAAGATATTCATCTATTGTTAGTTTGCATTATTCTGTCCAATGAAACACGGATAGTCATTTTTCAGGTAACCCCTGGTATAGCTAAGTTTAACTTTCATTGCCTGAGAAAGCATTTTTCTACCTATATTATGTATAGACATGTGATATGCATCTGAGTATGTAAATACTATGCATTTTATAAATATAGTAAATAGCTTCTTTTATTTTCACTTAAGAAAGAATAAGTATTCTGTGGTATCAATGCAGCTTTCCCCTGTTATATATTGGTTTGTAGCACCATCTAGTGGAAAACAAAAGAACTGTTAGAAGTCAAATTTAAAGGGAAGATCATAGATCTAGAATGCATATTGATTGGCTTTTTAGTCTGCTGTCAAGACATGACTTATTACAAATAATCATCTACATAATTTAGATAGTGTTTAAATCCATGTATAAAAATATCCAGAAAACCAGTCATAGCAATTTGCTTTTCTAACAAGTCTTCTTTTGTATCCAGTATAAATGATTGTTTTATTTCTTCATTGTATGAGAGCAGCATTTAACTATTCAAAAATTGAATTTGTTTTAATTTTGTTATCCTTTTATATGACTTTTGAAATTTTGATTTGAAGGTAGTTTTTGAGCCATGCAAATTATTTTAAAATAAATCATACACAATTTAATTACTAATTAGTCCTGTTCTCTAACTGCTGATCTACTGGTTTCTCTTCTCAAATGCCTATAGTAAACCAGGGTTGGAACAGGACAAAGCAAGAAGTTGGGAACTCAGTCCAGGTTTCCCATATGGGTGGCAGGAACCCAAATACTTGAACTATCACCTCCTGCCTGCTAGGGAATGCATTAGTAGGAAACTGGAATTGAAAGTGGAGCTGGGACTTAAGTTCAGACACTCTAATGTGTGTTGGCATCCCAAACAACTTTTAACTGCTGCGCCAAATGCCTGCCTTTTAATTAAAATCAAAAGTAAAGCTTTATTTTCCTTTTGTCCTCTTTTTGGGGTTGGAGGTTTCTTGAATTAAATCCTTAAATAGTAAAATTTCTGATGAATATTTCAAGGTTTTCTTTCAGAAAATGAAAACTTTAAAACAAAGATTGAGAAGATACATGATGCAGTACACATTGTAAACTCACCTGCTGATTAGTAACAACTACAAGAGAAAGAAATGTTAAAACTTAGAAGAAACTTTTGTTCTAGCCCTCCCTCACCCACTGTCCTAATTTATAGATGAAACTAAAGGCACTTATTTCTTAGAATATGATAATTATGTTAGTAAAATGTAAGTGTTTGTAATGTTTAAAGACAGGTTCATATTGACTTACCACATGGGATTTTAATAATATTTTCCCTCATGATTGCTTGTTTATTATGCAGTCTTTCCCCCTTTTTTTTTTCTCCATAGAATTGAGAAAAGTTTCGAAGCCTTTAACTCACCCACAACATCCTAATGAAAATGAAATCCTCGTAGCTGATACTTGTGATCAAAGTCAGTCTCCAGTGGCTAGTAAGTAATATACTTAGATTACAAGTTTAAAATCTGTAGTTATTGGTAGGCAAGAGTGACCACCAGTCTGCACTAAATAGCATTTTTAATATATTTTCCATGTATTCTTTTGTATTACTAGCTGTTTGTATTACTAGTTGTTTAGAAGTCTTGCTGGTTTTGGTGTGGGGGTAATTAAAAGTCGGGGGTTTACTTTTGGGAATATTCTGTTTGATTTTGGGTGGGAGGATGGATGTAAGTTCAAGTTTAAGGAGAAGTTCAAGATGGAAAAACAAGGAAGTATATATATATATATATATATATATATATATATATATGTGAGCATATAGATTGTATCTAAAACCATGAGACTGAATGAAATTGCTAAGCAAGGCCTATACATGGGGAGGAGAGGTTCAAGAACTGAGCCCTGGGGAACTCTGTTACATAAAACATTGATTCTCAACTTTTGTTTTATCATCACAGCCTCTCCAAGAACTATTTTAGGTATTTTCTCTCTTAATGACTTCCTCCATGAAATTTTTTAAAAGAATAAAAAATTTTAAATTGTATTCTTTATTTTAATTGTTTAAGAGAGAAACAGAGAGCTCCCATGCAGTGATTCATTCCCTGGATGCGCACAATGGCCAGGCTGAAACTTGGTTCAGGGAACTCAATCCATGTCTGCCATGTGGGTGGCAAGGACTCAAGTACTTCAGCCATCACCAGCAGCCTCCTAGTGTGTACATTAGGAAGCAGCTGGAATAGAGGGTAGAGCTGGGACTCCAAACCCAGGCACTCTTTGGATGTGGGTCTCCCAAATGACATCTTAACTACTAGGCCAAATGACCACCCACTCCATGGAATTTTAATACTGCACAAATACTACATATTTATGTGCTGGGTGTATGTTTATATGTCTCTGCTTTATACATAAAAAGAGTAAGATTATTTTGTCCCCCCACCATTTTTTTTTAAGATTTGTTTATATTTTGAAGGGCAGAGTTACAAAGAGAGATCGAAATTTTCCATCCGCTGGTTCACTCCCCAACCCAAATGGTTGCAATGGCCAGGGGTGGGCCAGGCCGAAGCCAGGAGCCAAGAGCTGCTTCCACGCTTCCACATGGGTGGCAGGTACCCAGGCACTTGGGCCATCCTCCACTGCTTTCCCAGGCACAAGAGCAGGGAGCTAGATTGGACATAGAGCAGCTGGAACTCAAACCAGCACCCACATGGGATACCAACACTGCAGGCAGAGGTTTTACCTGCTATGCCATGGCGCCAGCCCCTTAATTGTCCCTCTAAGAACAATTTTTCACCCACTTGGAGGCAATATTGCAGCTGTTGAGGTTTTGATTCAGGGATTATGAAGATGAGGAAGAACCAACAAAGTAGCCAGAGAAGGAGCTGCCCATGAGACAGGAGTATTCTGTAAGCCAAGTGGAAGGAAGAGCAAGGAATGTTTGTGTTAAAAACAGCTGGTAGGCCGGCACCATGGAGCAGTAGGTTAATCCTCTGCCTGCGGTGCCAACATCCCATATGGGCGCCAGTTCTAATCCCGGCTGCTCCTTTTCCAATCCAGCTCTCTGCTGTGGCCTGGAGGATGGCCCAGGTCCTTGGGCCCCTGCACCCACACAGGAGACCAGGAAGAGGCTCCTGGCTCCTGGCTTAAGATCGGCGCAGCTCCGGCCATTACAGCCATTTGGGGAGTGAACCAACGGACGGAAGACCTTTCTCTCTGTCTCTCCCTCTCACTGTCTGTAACTCTACCTCTTAAATAAATAAATAAAATCTTTATTAAAAAAAAAAAACAGCTGGTAGCTCTGACCTCAGAATCAGCCTCTAAGGCACTCTGGTCTGGCTGGAAAGCCAAGACACTCTGGCAAAAAATGTCCTACATAAAGGATCCCTGTGGGTTAGACCCCAGTAGAAAGAAGTGACCACCAAAGAAGGAGGTACTTTTCTCTGAAGGGAAGAGAGAACTTCCACTTTGCTTATAGCCTTATCAAGCAAGTGGATCTAAAAGGCTTCCATAGCCAAGGCAGCTCATGTCAAGAGACTTGGGTGATCACTGATGTCATACCTAAGAGTGTTACTTGTTAAATACACAGAGTCAATGTGCTCTAATTTCCCATGCAGGACCTCTGTCCCCAAAAAGTTGTACTATGAGACTTAATAGTAAAACTTGTTCTCAAGAATCATTTCCTTTTAGTGTATTAAATGGAAGATATTATTATGTCTCATAAGTTATAGTTATGTCTAAGAGCTCACAAAAGATGTATCATCCTTGGGTTCTTCTTTAAAGACAATTAAGCTTATAAAAGGAAAGAAGGGAGAGGAAGGAAGGGAAAAGAGGAAGGAGGGAAAAAGTTAAATCACCTTCGAGAAACAGTAACAGAACAGGCCTTGTCTAGACTGTTGAGGGGCAGTTCTCTTAGCTTTTTCATTCCATTCTTTCATTTTTTTTCTTTCTCAGAATAAACAGGAGAGGGAGAAGGAAGAGGAGGGGGAGAGTGGGTAGGAAGAATTACTATGTTCCTAATGTTGTATTTATGAGATACATACAAATAAATAAAGTGAACCTTAAAAAAAAAGAAGAAAAGTGCTGGTAGGTCAATTAAGATGAATACTACTTAGAATTGCCCATTAGGTTTGGTTGCATAGAGATCATTCAATGTTAAGCTAGTAACCTGATAAAAAACTGTTAAGGTGTAACATTTTTGGTATCAAGCTGAAGAGAAACTAGAGATAGAGAAAGTAGAAAGAGCACACATAGACCTGTTTTCTTGGACATATCACGGTGAAGGAGATGAGAGAATGGGACAGTGGCCAGAGAGGAATATGGGTCAAGGGAAAGTTGTGAGTTGTTTTTGTTTTGTTTTGTTTTGTTTTGTTTAAATTTTACTTATTTGAGAGACAGAGCTCTCATCTGCTAGTTCACTTCCCAAATGCCCACATTGGCAGGGACTTGGCCAAGCAGAAGTCAGGAACCAGGAATTCAATCCACATCTTCCATATGGGTAGCAGAGACCCAAATAATGAGCCATCACCTGCTGCCTCTCAGGGTCTACATTGGCAGAAAGCTAGAGCCGGGTGTGGAGCCTAAGTACTCCAATATGAAACCTGGTTGTCTTAACTGCTAGGTCAAACACTTGCCTCCAAGGGTGGGTTTTTTAAGATGGAATATAATAGCATGTTCAGTGTATTTTTATGCTGATGGAATGATCGATGAAAGGGGGAGATTAGTAATTAGGGAGAAAGAGAGAATAGTAGCTAAATCCTTAAAAAGATGGCAGGAAATAAAACCTACAGCCCAGCTGGAAGCACTGATAAAGGTTAATCACTAGTTTTATTTATTTATTTTAAATGATAATTCTTATTGGTTTTTATTTGTTCATTTTCTTTTTTATTTGAAAAGCAGAGAGACAGAAAGATATAGAATGATCTTCCATTGATGGTTCACTCCCAATGGCCCACAACATCCAAGCTATGTAGGAGGCTGAAGCCAGGATCCCAGAACTCAATCCATGAGTCCCACAAGTTCTTAAGCCATCATCTGCTGCCTCCCAGGGTGTGTACATTAAAGTGGATTAAAGGCAGCATAGTCAATACTCGAAACAGGCGCTCAGATATGGGATGCAGATGTGCCAAGCAGCAGCTTAAGCACTCTACCAAACACCATCCTCTAATTTTATATTAATGGGAAAATTGTGTTCTGAAAGCTATAAATCATTGTATAATATGTGTGTATTTGTGTGTGCACAAGTATGTGTGCACATTATAGACAGGGTTGTTGGGGATGTAACACTGAGTGGCAGATCTCTGCTGCTGCACACTCTCGAACCCATTCTCTTCTGCTACTGCCAGGACTTCACCCCACCAGTTGTACTCTTTATCTCCAGTTGCCCTCTTGGTCTTTTCTTTTCAACATGTATATGTGTGTTATCGTCTACCTTTTAACAATGGCAATTCTTAATTCTTTCCATCTTTAGCTATAGCTTCTCTTCAAAGTTGAAAAAATGATATGTACTCAGTATCTCCACTTTCTTTTTTTTTTAATATTTTATTTATTTTTTTTAACTTTTATTTAATGAATATAAATTTCCAAAGTACGATTTATGGATTACAATGGCTTCCCCCACATACCGTCCCTCCCGCCCACTACCCTCCCCTTTCCCACTCCCTCTCCCCTTCCATTCACATCAAGATTCATTTTCGATTATCTTAATATACAGAAGATCAGCTTAGTATACATTAAGTAAGGATTTCAACAGTTTGCTCACACAAAAACAAAAAGTGAAAAATAATAGATGATTTTTTTTAAGTGATGATGAAATCAGATCAGACCTATTGTCATGTTTAATCCCAGTGAGAGTCAAGTTGGGAGTTGATAATTTTTTTTTTCTTTTTTTACAGAGGATCAGTTTAGTATACATTAAGTAAAGATTTCAACAGTTTGTTTGCACCCCCATAAAAACACAAAGTGAAATATATTGTTTGAGTACTCGTTATAGCATTAAATCTCAATACACAGCACATTGAGGACAGAGATCCTACATGAGGAGTAAGTGCACAGTGACTCCTGTTGTTGACTTTACCAATTGACACTCCTGTCTATGGCATCAGTAGTCTCCCTATGCTCCGGTCATGAGTTTCCAAGGCTATGGAAGCCCTCTGAGTTCTCCAATTCTTATCTTGTTTAGACAAGGTCATAGTCAAAGTGGAGGTTCTCTCCTCCCTTCAGAGAAAGGTACCTCCTTCTTTGATGACCTGTTCTTTCCACTGGGATCTCACTCACAGAGATCTTTTGCCAGAGTGTCTTGGCTTTCCATGCCTGAAATACTCCCATGGGCTTTTCAGCCAGATCTGAATGCCTTTAGGGCTGATTCTGAGGCCAGAGTGCTATTTAGGACATCTGCCATTCTATGAGTCTGCTGAGTATCTCACTTCCCATGTTGGATCACTCTCCCCTTTATTTATTCTATCGGTTAGTGTTAGCAGGTACTAGACTTGTTTATGTGCTCCCTTTGACTCTTAGTCCTTTCATTATGATCAATTGTGAACTGAAATTGATCACTTGGAATAGTGAGATGGCATTGGTACATGCCACCTTGATGGGATTGAATTGGAATCCCCTGGTATGTTTTTAACTCTACCATTTGGGGCAAGTCAGCTTGAGCATGTCCCAAATTATACATCTCTTCCCTCTCTTATTCCCACTCTTATGTTTAACAGGAATCACATTTCAGTTAATTTTTAATACTTAAGAATAACTGTGTATTAATTACAGAAGTAAACCAGTCATATTAAGTAGAACAGACAAAAAAACTACTAAGAGGGATAATGTATTAAGTTGTTCATTAACAGTCAGGGCTATGCTGATCAAGTCACCGTTTCCCATAGTGTCCATTCCACTTCAACAGGTTTCCTTTTTGGTGTTCAGTCAGTTGTCACCGATCAGGGAGAACATATGGTATTTGTCCCTTTGGGACTGGCTTATTTCACTCAGCATGATGTGTTCCAGATTCCTCCATTTTGTTGCAAATGACTGGATTTCGTTGTTTCTTACTGCGGTATAGTATTCTAAAGAGTACATATCCCATAATTTCTTTATCCAGTCTACCGTTGATGGGCATTTAGGTTGGTTCCAGGTCTTAGCTATTGTGAATTGAGCTGCAATAAACATTAGGGTGCAGACCGCTTTTTTGTTTGCCAATTCAAATTCCTTTGGGTAAATTCCAAGGAGTGGGATGGCTGGGTCGAACGGTAGGGTTATCTTCAGGTTTCTGAGGAATCTCCAGACTGACTTCCATAGTGGCTTGACCAGTTTGCATTCCCACCAACAGTGGGTTAGTGTCCCTTTTTCCCCACATCCTCGCCAGCATCTGTTGTTGGTAGATTTCTGAATGTGAGCCATTCTAACCGGGGTGAGGTGAAACCTCATTGTGGTTTTGATTTGCATTTCCCTGATTACTAATGACCTTGAACATTTTTTCATGTGCCTGTTGGCCATTTGGATTTCCTGTTTTGTAAAATGTCTATTGAGGTCCTTGGCCCATCTCTTAATTGGGTTGTTGGTTTTGTTTTTGTGGAGTTTCTTGATCTCTTTGTAGATTCTGGTTATTAACCCTTTATCTGTTGCATAGTTTGCAAATATTTTTTCCCATTCTGTCGGTTGTCTCTTCACTCTCCTGACTGTTTCTTTTGCAGTACAGAAACTTCTCAATTTGATGCAATCCCAATAGTTGATTTTGGCTTTGACTGCCTGTGCCTCCCGGGTCTTTTCCAGAAACTCTTTGCCTGTGCCAATATCTTGAAGGGTTTCTCCAATGTTCTCTAGTAACTTGATGGTGTCAGGTCGTAGATTTAGGTCTTTAATCCATGTTGAGTGGATTTTTGTGTAAGGCGTAAGGTAGGGGTCTTGCTTCATGCTTCTGCACGTGGAAATCCAGTTTTCCCAGCACCATTTATTGAATAGACTGTCATTGCTCCAGGAATTGGTTTTAGATCCTTGATCAAATATAAGTTGGCTGTAGATGTTTGGGTTGATTTCTGGTGTTTCAATTCTGTTCCATTGGTCTATCCATCTGTTTCTGTACCAGTACCATGCTGTTTTGATTACAACTGCCCTGTAGTATGTCCTGAAATCTGGTATTGTGATGCCTCCGGCTTTGTTTTTGTTGTACAAGATTGCTTTAGCTATTCGAGGTCTCTTGTGCCTCCATATAAATTTCAGCACCAATTTTTCCAGATCTGAGAAGAAGGTCTTCGGTATCTTGATTGGTATTGCATTGAATTTATAAATTGCTTTTGGGAGAATGGACATTTTGATGATATTGATTCTTCCAATCCATGAGCATGGAAGATTTTTCCATTTCTTGGTATCCTCTTCCATTTCTTTCTTTAAGGTTTTGTAATTTTCATCGTAGAGATCTTTAACGTCCTTGGTTAAGTTTATTCCAAGGTATTTGATTGTTTTTGTAGCTATTGTGAATGGGATTGATCTTAGAAGTTCTTCCTCAGCCATGGCATTGTCTGTGTATACAAAGGCTGTTGATTTTTGTGCATTGATTTTCTACCTTGCTACTTTGCCAAAATCTTCTATGAGTTCCAATAGTCTCTTAGTAGAGTTCTTTGGGTCCCCTAAATAAAGAATCATGTCATCTGCAAAGAGGGATAGTTTGAGTTCTTCCTTCCCAATTTGTATCCCTTTAATTTCTTTTTCTTGCCTAATAGCTCTGGCTAGAACCTCCAGAACTATATTGAATAGCAGTGGTGAGAGTGGACATCCCTGTCTGGTACCAGATCTCAGTGGAAATGCTTCCAACTTTTCCCCATTCAATAGGATGTTGGCTGTGGGTTTTTCATAGATTGCTTTGATTGTATTGAGGAATGTTCCTTCCAAACCCAGTTTGCTTAGAGTTTTCATCATGAAAGGGTGTTGTATTTTATCAAATGCTTTCTCGGCATCTATTGAGATAATCATATGGTTTTTCTTCTGCAGTCTGTTAATGTGGTGTATCACATTGATTGTCTTGCGCACATTAAACCATCCCTGCATACCAGGGATAAATCCCACTTGGTCTGGGTGGATGATCTTTCTGATGTGTTGTTGCATTCTATTGGCGAGAATTTTATTGAGGATTTTTGCATCTATGTTCATCAGGGATATTGGTCTGTAATTCTCTTTCAGTGCTGCATCTTTTTCCGGCTTAGGAATTAAGGTGATGCTGGCTTCATAGAAAGAATTTGGGAGGATTCCCTCTTCTTCGATTGTTCTGAATAGTTTGAGAAGAATTGGAGTTAGTTCTTCTTTAAATGTCTGGTAGAATTCAGCAGTGAATCCATCTGGTCCTGGGCTTCTCTTTGTTGGGAGGGCCTTTATTACTGTTTCAATTTCTGTCTCAGTTATGGGTCTGTTTAGGTTTTCGATGTCTTCCTGGTTCAATTTAGGTAGGTTGCATGTGTCCAGGAATCTATCCATTTCTGATAGGTTTCCCTGTTTGCTGGCATACAAGTCCTTGTAGTAATTTCTGATGATTCTTTTTATTTCTGTGGTGTCTGTTGTTACGTTTCCTTTTTCATCTCTGATTTTATTGATTTGGGTCTTTTCTCTTCTTTTTTTAGTTAGTTGGGCCAATGGGGTGTCAATTTTGTTTATTTCTTCAAAAAACCAGCTCCTCGTTTGGCTGATTTTTTGGAATGTTTTTCTTGATTCAATCCTGTTGATTTCTTCTCTGATTTTAATTATTTCTCTTCTCCTACTAGATTTGGGTCTGGTTTGCTGTAGGTTTTCTAGATCCTTGAGGTGAATTGAAAGCTCATCTATTTGGTGCCTTTCCAATTTCTTGATGTAGGCACCTATTGATATAAACTTTCCTCTTAACACTGCTTTTGCTGCGTCCCATAAGTTTTGGTATGTTGTGCTGTTATCCTCATTTACTTCCA
The DNA here is from genome assembly GCF_051225735.1 of Oryctolagus cuniculus. Classification (NCBI taxonomy): domain Eukaryota; kingdom Metazoa; phylum Chordata; class Mammalia; order Lagomorpha; family Leporidae; genus Oryctolagus; species Oryctolagus cuniculus. The sequence continues at coordinate 54,851,633 of NC_142876.1, read as the reverse complement.
GAAAGTTTTTGATTTCTCTTTTGATTTCTTCTATGACCCATTGTTCATTCAGGAGCATGTTGTTCAATCTCCATGTGTTTGCATATGCTCTAGGGATTCCTGAGTTGCTAATTTCCAACTTCATTCCTTTATGGTCTGAGAAGCTGCATGGTATGATTCTAATTCTTTTGAATTTGCTGAGACTTGCTTTATGGCCTAGTATGTGGTCAATCCTAGAGAAGGTTCCATGTACTGCTGAGAAGAATGTAAAATCTTTAGCTGTAGGATTGAAAGTTCTGTATATATCTGTTAGATCCATTTGGGCTATAGTGTCGTTTAAATCTATTGTATCCTTGTTGATCTTCTGTCCTATTGATCTGTCTGTTTCTGAGAGTGGAGTATTGAAGTCCCCCAGTACTATTGTATTGGGGTCTAAGTCTCCCTTTAAGTCCGTTAACAAATCTTTTAGGTAAACCGGTGCCCTGTAGTTAGGTGCATATACATTGATAATTGTTATATCTTCCTGTTGAATTGATCCCTTAATCATTATGTAGTGTCCCTCTTTGTCTCTCTTAACGGTTTTTGTGGTAAAGTTTATGTTGTCTGAAATTAAGATGGCTACGCCTGCTCTTTTTTCATTTCTGTTGGCATGGTATATCTTTTTCCAGCCTTTCATTTTCAGTCTGTATGGATCTTTGTTGGAAAGATGAGTTTCTTGTAAGCAGCAAATAGATGGGTTTTGTTCCTTAGCCCAATCAGCCAATCGGTGTCTTTTAACTGGACAATCAGGCCATTCACGTTCAATGTGACTAATGATAAGTGGTAACTTTGCCCTGCCATTTGCCAAAGGTAAGTTCTAATATATGCTTTGAATTCCCTGTGATCTTTTGCTGTGAGCTTTCCTTCCTTGGTTTCCTTCCTTTACCTTCTTTCATATTGATGACCGTGTTTCTTTGTTTCTGTGTGTAACACATCTTTAAGCATCTTTTGCAGGGCTGGACGAGTGGCAACAAATTCTTTCAATTTCTGTTTGCTATGAAAAGTCTTTATTTCACCTTCATTCACAAATGATAGCTTTGCAGGATATAATATTCTGGGCTGGCAGTTGTTCTCTCTTAGTACCTGGGCTATATCTCGCCATTCCCTCCTAGCTTGTAGAGTTTCTGATGAGAAGTCAGCTGTGAGTCTGATTGGAGATCCTCTGAGAGTAATCTGACGTTTCTCTCTTGCACATTTTAGGATCTTTTCTTTATGTTTCACTGTGGAGAGTTTAATTACAACGTATTGTGGTGAGGATCTCTTTTGGTCGTGTTTATTAGGGGTTCTGTGAGCTTCCTGTACTAGGATTTCTCTGTCCTTCTCCAAACCTGGGAAATTTTCTGCTAGTATCTCACTAAAAAGGCCTTCTAATCCTTTCTCCCTCTCCATGCCTTCAGGTACTCCTAGAACCCGAATGTTGGGTTTTTTAATAGTATCCTGAAGATTCCGGACAATATGTTTTAGATTCCTAATTTCCTCTTCTTTTCTTTGGTCTGACTGTATCCTTTCCTGTTCTCTGTCTTCTAAGTCTGATATTCTCTCTTCTGCTTCACCCATTCTGTTTGTAAGGCTCTCTATTGTGTTTTTCATTTGATCTATTGAATTCTTCACTTCAGTCACTATCCCAGTTACCTGTTGTACTAGTTGTTTCGTTTCATTTTGATTCCTCCTTAATATTTCATTTTCACGAGAGAGATTTTCTATCTTGTCCATTAAGGATTTCTGTAGTTCAAGAATTTGTTTTTGAGAACTTCTTAATGTTCTTATCAATTTTTTGAGATCTGCTTCTTGCATTTCTTCTATATCATCATCCTCATAATCTTGAATTGGGGTGTCTTTTTCATTTGAGGGCTTCATGGTGACTTCCTTGTTTTTATTACCTTGGTTTTTGCGTTTGTTATTTGGCATATTGGAGATATTTGGTTTCTTTACTGTGGTGCTTTTTCTTGTTATACTATGACTCTAGTTTAAGTGGACTATCTGTTTTTGATGGAGCCTTAGGGCTTGAGATGGGTGTGGCCTGAGAGCTCTGTTTGGTGTGCCAAAGGTGACACTCCCAGGTTAGGCGTGGTAAACCTCTCTCTCTCTCTCTCTCTCTCTCTCTTTTTTTTTTTGATTCAAAAGGGAAGTTATTCTGCACAGCTGAACAAAGTTGGAGGTAGTTAGCAGGCAAATGATATACCCACAGGAGCCAGAGATCAGAAGCTCTTTCCCAAGGACCACACAGGGTATCTGTTCGGCCCTCAGAGTGGGCTCAAATTCTCCTTCAGTCTCCCACTGGGTTGCCAAAGTTACGGAACTGTAGCGTCTCTGGAGAGTGCTCACGTGAATTCCGTGAGTTCTCTCCCCCACCGTCTCTTTTTTCACAGTCTCAGTTCAGTAGCACCACAAATTTACTAGGTCCTAATCTCCTGTTAATTTGCCCCGCCCAGAGTCAGGTTTTTCTGCTAGGCTCAGGGCCGGTGCAGACCTGAGGTCGCTCTGCTTATGACGTATGTCCAAGATGGCACCGCTCTTTGTCTTGCTCGCCCTTGAGAGGTGAGCGGAGAGAGAGAAACCCGTGTCCATACCAGTCACCTTTTTTTTTTTTTCCTCTCTCTCCCAGTTAGCCTGGTGAAGTCCCCCCCCCCCGGGGGGGGTCGTTCCCTCTAGTCTCCTCTCTCCGCTTGCCTGCCGGTGTCTTGGGCTATTGAGGTTCGGCTCACCTCGCGTTCCAGCAGCTCGGTCCTGCGGCTCGGCTTCCGCGCGGTGGGCGACCTTGTTCTCCCAGTAGGTCCTCCGATTCACGACCACTCAATCCAGAAGGGTTTCCTCTGCAATATTTTCCTGGTTCTTTTTTCTGAGGCTACCGTAACTCCCCTTTTATTAAACTAAATTTTCCCGGACTATCGGTGCGCGCCCTCACTATTCCGCCATCTAGTATCTCCACTTTCTTAACTCATAGTCACTCAGAAGTATGGATTTTCTACACCCCTTTGTTTACCCTACCTCAGAGGGGAAGAGAAAGGGATGTAGGGGAAGGGAGAAAGAACCAAGTGATTGAGATCACATTTGCATAGCCTTTTTTTTTTTTAAGATTTATTTATTTATTTGAAGGCGGACTTACAGAGAGGCAGACTTACAGAGAGAGGTCTTCCATCCGCTGGTTCACTCCCCAGATGGCCGCAACAGCTGGAGCTGCGCCAATCCGAAGCCAGGAGCTTCTCCTGGGCCTCCCACACGAGTGCAGGGGCCCAAGCACTTGGGCCATCTTCTGCTGCTTTTCCAGGCCATAGCAGAGAGCTGGATTGGAAGTGGAGCAGCGGGGACTTGAACCGGCACCCCTATGGGATGCCGATACTGCAGGCAGCGGATTTACCTGCTATGTCACAGCACTGGCCCCTGCACAGCCTTTCACTCATTATACTGTAACAGCTTTTGGAGCGGATCATCAGTGTTGCTGTTCTCAGATACAACTGTGTCTGATCTTGTGCCTGTTGTCTCTTTCTAGGGAAATCTCTCCTAGAAGTAGCATTCTGCTTCAGTCTGTATGCTGATAAATCCCAAATCTGTATCTCTGTCCAGGACTTTGCTTCTAGATTCCAAACCAGATATCTGCCTGCTGTTGAACATCTCTACCTGGAACCCTTTCACCTTCAGCATTTCCAAAATTGAAACTTTCCTGTCAAATCTACTACTTATTCTTGTATTTGCAGTCTCAATGAATGACTCTCTACATACCTCTTGGAGTTAACTGAAACAGAAATCTATGATTCATACCAGACTCCTGTTTCTTCATCTCTTATTTCAAAACAGCATCCAAGTTTCACTGATTGATTCTACCTCCTACGTATTTTCTTTACATGTTCTTCTGCACTCGGGTCCACGGGTTTAGACTATCAACATTTCTCATCAAGACTGTTGTAGTAATCTGATTAGTCCTCTTTCCTGTTAGTGATTATCTCTTGCCCTGTGAGCCTGTCAAAACCAGCTCTACCTTTTTAGCGCAAATATTAAATCTGCCCTCCATTTAAACTTCTCAGATATCTCTTATTGTCTACAGGAGAAATTCCAAGCTCCTAAGTCTTATCTGTCCCCTAACAAACCTATCTGGACTCCTGCCCTGTTTCTTCCATCTTCTGCAATTTGACTTCTGACAATTAAACCATGTGTAATTCCCTGAATAGCAATTTTCTTTCCCAAATCTAGACCCTGAAACATGCCTAGAATCCTACTTTCTGTTCCCAGGCAAATTCCTCTCTCTCTCAGAACTTAGGCCTCACTCTGTGTAGCTTACTTTGATTTCCCAAATAGATTTAGGAGTCCTTCCTCTGTGTTTAAATCACCCTTATAACTGCTTCTGTTAAAATGTTCATTACAATCTATAGCAAAAATTCTGTTTACCTTTCAACTGTAGCCCATAAGCTCCTTGAGGATAAGAACTTTTTCTTTTCATCTGGTACTTAGCACAATGCCTGGAGCATAGTAGGTGCTCCATAAGTACTTGTTGAGTTAGAGGAGCTCTACTTGTATAACACACTATTAAAGAACTTGAGCATAGATGATTCCTGTATAAACAATATGGTTAGCTTAAAACTTGAAAATTATGCAGGGCTGGAAATCTCTTCCACAAAGTATATTTTCATGAAAAACACTAAATACAATTTGAAACACATGGTATATCTTAGGTCACAATAAATCCATTGTAAATCCACTTTAAGATTTGTTTTCTGTAGCAGCAGTAAGAAAAATAATATGCCTATTTTATTCACTTCATTTAGGAAAAGTAGCAAATTTGGCAGGAAAAATTTTGGCAAATTTTGATACATACCACAGGTTATTACCATTTATATTTTGGAATTTTTTGTACAGAAATTTAAAAATTGTCCTTATAAATTAACATAGTTTTTTGAATGTTTCCTTCATTTTTGTATTTTTAAAAAGATTTATGTATTTATGCATTCATTGGTTTGTTTGAAAGTCAGAGTTAGAGAGACAGAAAGAGATCTTCCACCCCTTGGTTTACTCCCCAGATGGCCACAATGGTCAGGGCTGGGCCAGGCCAAAGTCAGGAACCAGGAACTTCTCCCAGGTTTCCCACATGGGTGATAGGAGCCCAAACACTTGGGCCATTTTTCACTGCTTTTCTCAGGCCATTAGCAAGGACCTGGATCAGAAGTGGAGCAGCGGGGGCATGAACCTGCGCTTCACATGAGATGCCGGCATCGCAGGCAGTGGCTTAACCCACTGTGCCACAACACCAACCCTCCTTTTTGGTAATTTTTATACATTGAGTTTCTACAATTATATAATTTTTTTCTCACTTAGAAACACATGGAACCAGCAATCATCCCACTGATAAGTCATCTTTTAACTTAACTACAGTTGTTGCTGAAACACCTGGACTTGGTGTTCAAGAAGAATCTGTAAGTAGTAGTGTTAATATGAATTAATATATTCTTTTAGACCAGTTCTTAGAGAATTAAAAGAAAAAATATTTTATTCAAAGCTTATTGGATAAAGATCTAGACCACAAATGATGATGTTAGAAAGGCCCATTTATATTGTCTATCCCAGGCAATATATAATCTTCAGAATTGGGGGAAGTAATGCTGACAGAGCATTTTGTCAACCTTCATTCTTACCCTCTCTGCCTGCTGTTTCTCCACCCTCATTCCATCTAAAAGAAGACGTAATATCTTTGGCTTGATCTAAGAATTTATTAGGTCTTTTTTGACATCTTTTAACTGGGCTTTGGTTTGAGAAGCAGGTTGAATTTGAGGGACTGATAACAACTGCCAACCACTTAGACCTAATTTCTAGTGACTGTCAGAGAATGCCCTCATGATTTTCTTTTTGTTATTTGATGCCTCCTTATATCAGACAAGTTTACATACTCTTTCTTTTTTTCTTAATTTATCCCTAGGAGAGAGAAAATTTGATTCTTCAATTTTAAGGAAAACTTACATTTTGACACAGCTTTAAAATAATATTCCTTTAGTAAATATATGTGTTTTATTACAGAATTGTCTTGCCACTGAATTTCTAAAAATAGAACTAAATTTTCCATTATATTTGGATTTTTTTGACTTCTGTAGTTTGAAATCCTTCTTCAGATGATACTGGGTAGTTTTCAATCTTTGAATTTTAAATGTTTCAATGAATTATAATTCCCTTTTACTGTAAACTTGGCAAGTCAGTGGTTTATACACCAAAGAAATTAAAGGAGCTGACACCTAAAATCTTGCTGCCCAAAGCAATCCACAGCCAAAAGTAACTGCATCTTTTTATTTTGAGAGACAGAGCTCCATCTGCTGGTCTACTCCATCTGTGCTTGCAGTGACCTAGGGTAGGGCAGACTTGCCAGGAGCTGGGAACTCAATCCAAGTCTCCCATGTGGGTGGCAGGAACCCAACTGCTGGGGCCGGCACTGGTGTTTCCCAGGGTCTGCATTAGAAGAAAGCTAGAATCAGGAACCAGAGCCAAGTGTCAAACCCAGACACACCAAAAAGGGACGTGAGCATCCGAACAGCATCTTAATTACTAGGCCATTTGTCTACTCCTTCATCTGTTTTGAAACTTTTTAGAATTTCAGACCTGCTGAACTTGCACTTTTGTTTATCTGATTTATGTATTTATTTATTTGCAAGTCAGAGTTACAGAGAGGGAGAGACAGTCAGCTGGTTCACTCCCCAAATGGCAGCAATAGCCAGGTCTGGGCCAGGCCAAAGCCAGGAGCTTCTTTTTGGTCTCCCACGAGGGTACAGGGGCCCAAGCACTTGGGATATCTTCCACTGCTTTTCCCAGGCACATTAGCAGTGAGCTGAATTGCAACTGGAGCAGCAAGGACATAGACTGGCACCCATATGGGAGGCTGGCACTGCAGATGGTGGCTTTACCCACTCAGAACACCAGTCCCCTGAACTTCCATTTTAACAAGATCACCAGTTGACTTCTATGCATGTTAAAATTTGAGAAGCACTGATACATAACTGATCGTTTAGATTCATTGCCCACCAGTATAGTTAATCATCTTTGCTTCCCTAATCTTGATAACATTTATTTGAGTTGAAGTTTTATATATCAGTATTATAATATATTTATGTAAGATATTAAAATATTACTGCTTTTCTCTTTATACACAAAAGGCATTCCACTTTTTTATTATAAATGAATTCACATAACATAAAATTAATAATTTAAAGTGTACATTTAGTACATTGACAATATTGTGCAACTGTGACCTCTATCTAGTTCTAAAGTATTTTTATCATTTCAAAAGAAAACTTCAGTGGCCGGCACCATGTCTCACTTGGCTAATCCTCCAGCTGTTGCCCTGGCACCCCGGGTTCTAGTCCTGGTTGGGACGCTGGGTACTAGTCCTGGTTGCTTCTCTTCCAGTCCGGCTCTCTGCTGTGGCCCAGGAGGGCAGCAGAGAATGGCCCAAGTGCTTGGGCCCTGCACCCACATGGGAGACCAGGAGGAAGCACCCGGCTCCTGGCTTCAGATCGGCGCAGCACTGGCTGTAGCGGCCATTAGGGGAGTGAACCAACAGAAGGAAGACCTTTCTCTCTGTCTCTCTCTCACTATCTATAACTCTACCTGTCAAATAAAAATAAAGAAAGAAAGAAGAAAACTTCACCAGTAAACATTCAGTCCCCAGGCTTCACTTCCTTGCAGCCTCTGTCCCTATGGGTTTTCCTGTTCTGAGTAATTCATATTAATGGAATGTACTTTATGCAACTATTGAGTCTTTTTTCCTGTAGCATTTTTTTTTTTAAGATTTATTTGAGAGACAGAAAGGGAGAGACAGAGAGAGAGGTCTGCCACCCACTGGTTTACTCCCCAAATGACTGCAGTGGCCAAAGCTAGGCTGATCCGAAGTCAGGAGCAAGGACCTTCTGGGTTTCCAATAAGGGTGCGAGGGACCAAGCACTTTGGCCATCTTCCATTGCTTTCCCAGGCCATTAGCAGGGAGCTGGATCACAAAGTGGAGTAGCCAGGTCTAGAACTAGCTCCCAGAGGGGATGCCGGCACCGCAGGCAGACACTTAGGCCTACTATGCCACAACACTGCCTCTCCTTTATCATATTTTTTAGGTTCATTCACATGCTAGCATTTGTTGATACTTTATCTTGTTTTAAGGATGAATAAAATTTCAATATATGGATATACTTCATATTTTATTATTGAAGGAGTGTCAAGGTCCAAGGAGCCCTCTTGGTGATGAGCTCTATCCCTGTGTGGAAGGAAATCACAAGAAGCAGCCTTTTGAGGAATCCACAAAAATTAGTGAAGATTGTTTAAGGTAATTTGGGACACTGGTGAAAACTTGCAAGCTATGGCTGAGATCCCATTACAGTGAATTCCATTTTTCTCCTTTGGCATATTATTCTGGTTATATTAATATTTATCTTAAAAATATCTCCCCAATTTATGACCTATTGTGATCTTAACTGTAGGACAATAGAGAGATTGGTATTATTGGTAGATACCTTCTTTATGTCCACCAAGCAGTACTTAAAGGGTTCCCAAACTTGATACTCTCCCTCTTTAAAGACCCAATTATGCATTTGGATTTGTATTTCCAAAATGTATATGTTATACAAATGCATCTGTATGCTTAGGTGATCTTCTAAGACTGTTTTGTGTCTCAGTTTTGCTAATTTCAGAACCTCCGTTAAGAACATGAATATTTTGCTTCTTATGATAGCTGTTGGTTTTTAGATACTTATGTCACATTCAATCTGTCATCGTAGTAACTCATTAAAGTAGGTTTACTATTCCATTTTTTAAAGAGATAACAGAAATGTAGCTCCATAAGGTTAAATGTCTTTTTTAAAGCTGCACAGTATTAAGTACCAGCACCAAAGCTGTTACCCACCTCACATTTTCATCAAACTTAAACCTAGTCTTTCTACAGTTACCTCCTCTGCTAGGAACAGGCTGGGTCTTAACTTATATTCAGTACTGTAGTATAAGAATTTGAGTCCTCAGTAGGATTTGTTAAAATCTTATTTTTGTATATAACAGTTACTTAAGTTAGAGGAAAAAATTTTTATAGATGTATTATGATATTAAGACTTCTGTATCATTTTCTTTTGCTTTTCTCTTGTCAGCCAGATACAGAAGCCAACAGCTATGAACTATCTTAAATTCTGATCATCTGCTTCTAATTGATAGATAAGACCTTACTGTTAATTCTGTGTTAGTAAAGTACTTCTCATTATGCTTATCTTTTAATGTTTGCCCTATGTCTTTATTAGGAAAAAAAAATCTTACCACTATTTATTTGTTTAGGTTTTCAGATTCTACTTCAATGATTCCTTCTCAAGAAGAAGTGTCTACTCGGGTGTCATCTCCTGTATTTGGAGCTACCTCTAATGTGAAAACTAGTTTAGTTTTGAATACAAGTTTATCCCCTTCTCTTTTAGAGACTGGGAAAAAAAGCCATCTGAAATTGGCCCCTTTTAACAATACTTCGGTTTCAAGATCAGAGAAAACTAGATCAAAATCTGAGGACAGTGTCCTTTTCACACATCGTAATCTAGGGTCTGAAGTGAACAAGGTCATTAGCCAATCATCTTCTAATAAGCAGATACTTTTAAGCAAAAATGTAAGTGAATCCACTGATGAACAGGAGAGTGCTGATCATACTAAAGATTCTATTACTGATAAAGCTTTGGTGCCCTTGAAATCACTGGGAGGCAGAGCATCCAAAAGGAAGAAAACTGAGGAGGAAAATGAACTTGAAGTCAGCTGCCCTCAAGCCTCTTTTGATAAAGAAAATGCTTTTCCTTTTCCAAGAGACAGTCACTTTCCCTTGAATGGGGATTATATGATGGATAAACCTCTAGATCTGTCAGATCGGTTTTCAGCTTCTCATCGGCAAGAGAAAAGCCAAGGAAGTGAGACCTCTAAAAACAGACTGAGACAAGTGACTCTATATGAGGCCTTGAAACCCATTCCCAAGGGCTCTTCCTCAAGCCGCAAGGCTTTGGGTGGGAGCTGCATGTTACCCAAAGATTCCCCAGAAGAGCCCCATTCACAGGAGTGCACCCTCCAGTCCTTGAGTAAATGCTCTCCAGAAAATAAAATACCATTACAAATAAAAGAAGAAAATCCTGTCTTCAAAATTCCTCTACGTCCACGTGAAACTTTGGAAACAGAAAATCTTTTTGATGACATGAAGGTTTGTATAAGTGTTAATGATCTTGATTAAAATTGATGTGATTTCATCTAGAAGCTAATAGTCATTTCTTTTTCAGGGTGCTGGTTCTCATGAGCCAATAAGAATAAAAAATAGGTCTGTCCAGGGAGGATGTGAACTTGCATCAGTTCTTCAGTTAAATCCTTGCAGAATGGCTAAAGCAAAGCCTCTGCAGAACAACCAAGGTGTGTACACTATAAGTAGGAGAGCACTCTTTTAATGACTTTGAAGTTAGATTCTTTATATTCTTTTGAAGAGATTGAGTTGTTTTGAAAAAAAAAATCGTAACTTCTTCCTGCATGAGTCTGTATTTGCAGTATAATTTTCACTGGTTACATTTGACTGTGATTTTTCTGCTCTTGTGCTTTTTGAAAAAAGTAATTGAGATCTTTTGGTGCTTTTATAGGTGATTTTATGGATTTACTTGTGAGGATTTTTTTTTTTTTTTTTTTGGTGGTGAGGGAATCTGTTTTCTTTACAGAAGGTTAAAAAAATTAACTGTATTTTATTTAAAAAAAATAAAAATTAGAACTTTCCTTATCTAAACTTGTTGCTCACTCTTGGCCTTTACAGGTATGTCTGTCAATACATGTATACATGTATTGACAGGCTTTTCAACTTCTTATTTGAAAACATTATTTGCTTTCATATGTTTATGTATTGTTTCATAATTTTGTTGTGTTTAAAAAAAGTCCTTTTGTCTTTTCAGTCACCAGACACTTCTGTAAGTTCAAGTACACTATGTTTTTCCTTTATCCTTCATTGGCAAGTTACTCCTTCATTCTGGATTTATTTTCCTTTTTTCCTGAAGCACATAATTTTAATTGTTCTTCCAGTGACAGTTTCAGTCTCTGCATGAAAACCTTTTTTACCATCTTATTCCTGAATTTTTTTAGCTTTTTGTTTTTATTTTTTTTAAACTTTCCATGTTGATTTGAAATGGTTGTGGGACCCTGGGAGAGAGAAAGAGAGTTATCTTTTCTGCTGGTTCACTCTCCAAATGTCCACAACAGCCAGGGCTACACCAGGATCATGGAACTCAATCTGGATCTCCTGTGTGAGTGGCAGGAACCCAGGTATTTGAGCCATCGTCTGCTGCCTCTCATGGTGCACATTAGCAGGAAGCTGGATCCAAAGTGGAGCAGCTGGGACTAGAACCAGGCACTCCACTATAGGATGCACGTTTTCTAAGCAGTGACTTACCTGCCACACTAAACACCTGCCCCTTTGTTTTTACTATTTTCATGGTTATCCCAGCGATTACAGTATAGCTACTTCATCTTTCAGGATCTATTGGAGGTAATATTTGTACCACTGCAACTATACTTTATGTAGTTATCATGTATTATATAGGCATACATTAAAAACCCCTCCAGTGTTATAATTTTAACTTTTTTTAAAAAATGTTTGTATTGAAATATAATTCACATCATAAAAATCACTCATGAAAGTGGACAGTTCACTGGTTTTGGTATATTCATGGGATTGTACAACCATCACTATATTCTAAATTTAGAACATTTTTGCCATTTTCCAAACTCCTTCCAAAACCTAGGTACCACTAATCTAATTTGTTTTCATATATTTGCCTAATCTGGAGTTTTCATATAAATGGAATCAATATGTGGTCTTTTGTGACCTCTTTCACTTGGTATAATGTTTTCAATTTTCATCCATATTATAACATATTAATATTTCCTTGTTATTGCTGAAGAACATTACATTGTACATGTTTTATTTGCCCACTCATTTTATTTGTTTCTATGTTTTTGCTATTAGGAACAGTGCTTCTGTGAACATTTGTGTACAAGTCTTTCTATGGATGTATGTTTTCATTTTTCTTAAGGTCTACCTAGGAGAGAAATTACTGAACCATATGCTGACTCTGTGTTAAACCTTGTGAGGGACTGATGAAATGTTTTCCAAAGCAACTCACCTTTTCACATTCCCACCAGCAACATGGAGGGTTCCAGTTTCTACATGTCCTTACTAACATTTGTCTGTCTCCCTGATTCTTGCCAGTGTGACGAAGTGTCTTATTATGGTCTTGCACTTCCCAAGGGCAGCTGATGCTGAGCATCTTTTCATGTACTTATTGGCCATTCATGTATCTTCTTGAAGAACTGGCTGATCAGATCCTTTGCCCATCTTTTATTGGGACATTTATCTTTTTAATATTGAGTTGTGAAAGTTCATTCTGCAACCTAGATACAAGCCCTTTACCAGATGCATAATGTTCCATGTGTACTACTCTGTGGCCCTATAATGTTTTAAAGTGATGGGAATTTTTATGTATTTTTTCCTCCTTATTTAAGATGTATCCTTTGAAAATATCCAGTGGAGTGTAGATCCAGGAGCAGACCTTTCTCAGTATAAAATGGATATCACTGTAATAGATACAAAGGTAAGTTACAAGTAGAATGAAAACACATCTGATTTTAATTCTAGTGAGCTGTTAGTCAACCTTCTTTTCTGACTCACTCTAAGACCTTAAGATCATCAGATTTCTCTTAAAATCTACATTTACTTACTCAAAAAACTGCGAAATAAAGGTACTTGTTATTCTCACTTTATGATGTTTTGAAAGGGTAATATTTCCTGACTTTAAAGACTTTTGCTAGGAAACATTCATGTAGTTTTATAAGTAATATAAGGTACTAGTAATATATTTTAAATAATTGTTATCCAAATAATTTATCATCCATCTTGATTAGCTGTGAAGTCATGTTGCTTCAAAAAGAAAATTCATATTCCCAGTTGACTATTTTTATAATTAAAATTCATACTGAAAATACTTTTTTGCCTTATGATTCTAAGTAATTTGAGAAGTTGTCTTTTACTTTAGTAGCATGTTCACAACAAAATGTTTAAATAGGTGATATATATACCAAGAAAGAAATCATATTTGGTTTTGCTATTAGTGTACATTGGTGTTCATTACAGTGAGACAAACTGGAGAAGAAAGGTAGCACAAGCTCCAGGGAGTTTGGTGTCAGTAGCTCTCCCTTTGTAGCTGTTGTTAAAATACAAATGTGAATATGAGTTCATTCTTAAAAACTGAAAGATTTATTGTTTATTTTATCAATTTGTTTTTGTGAAAAGTAAATATAAGGCCACAAAGGGATAATTGTTTTAGATTTTTTTTTAAATATTTTTCCAGGATGGCAGTCATTCAAGATTGGGAGGAGAAACAGTAGGCATGGACTGCACATTGGTCAGTGAAACCATACTTTCAAAAATGAAAAAGCAAGAGCAGAAGGGAGAAAAAAGTCCAAGTAAGATTTTTTTTGTTTTTGATAAAAATATGGGGGGAAAGTTGGTCATTGTACTGTTGCACTGATGAACACCATGTTCTCCTCACCATAAACCAGTTTGTTTTTTTCCCCTGCTTTGTTAATTTTATTTTCCTCTTAGGAAAGCTCAATTCAGTATTTTGGGGGGGAAAAAACACCTTTAACCTAAATAATTTTTATTTCAGAAAGAAATCAAGTTATGTCCAGGGGTCAGTAAACTACAGCGAGTTAAAATTAAGTTTTATTGCCACACAACCTCTTTTTGTATTGATGTGTTGCCCATGGCTACTTGTACTAGACAGTGACGGAAATCAGTGAGTGGTTGGTGCGGAGGCCCCATGGCCCCACATGTTTAAAATACTTACTACCAGTCCTTTTGAGAAAAAGTTCACTAATGTCTGGTTGAGATAAATTTTTTTATGAAGCATATAAAGAATCCTGTGTTGGGCCAGCACCGCAGCTCAATAGGCTAATCCTCCGCCTGCAGCACCGGTACCCCAGGTTCTAGTCCCAGTAGGGGCACCGGATTCTGTCCTGGTTGCTCCTCTTATAGTCCAGCTCTCTGCTGTGGCCCGGGAAGGCGGTGGAGGATGGCCCAAGTGCTTGGGCCCTGCACTGACATGGGAGACAGGGAGGAAGCACCTGGTTCTTGGCTTCAGATCAGCGCAGCGTGCTGGCCATAGCAGCTATTTGGGGGGTGTACCAACGGAAGGAAGACCTTTCTCTCTGTCTCTCTCACTGTCTGACTCTGCCTGTCAAAAAACAAAAAACAAAAACAAAACAAAACAAAAAAAACTAAAGTATGACTGACTACTTTGGCTTTAAATCTATCTAGTTGATTCAAAGAACACAATAGTTTCCAAAATGTATTTGAAGCAAGTATCATGTGAAATAAGACTAGAACTTGGACTAATGAGTTTAGTTTATAGAGATAATTAAATAAATTGTTACAGAAACTATTGTGGCATAATAAATCACCCCCAGAACTTGTGGATTAAACAGCAATGCTTTTCTTTTCTTTATTTTCTGTGGCTCCCCAATTCAGAAAGGGCTTAGCTGGAGAGGTCTATCTCAAGGTCTCTCGTGTAGCTGTGTGCAGATGGTAGAAGGATAAGGAACAGCAGGGCTGGGAAGCTGGAGGGTGACTTTTCAGTCTCAGGACTTCTTTATGTGCTCTTTCCACGGGGGCTTGTTGGAGCTTCCTTATGACATAGAGGCTAAACTTCCACAGTGAGTACCCCACTTACTGGGGTAGAAAAGAGAGAAAAGCAGAGGTACATGGTGTTTTTATGATCTTGAAAGTTGCATAGTGTCAGAGATATCCCCAGCTTCAAAGTGAGCAAACATAGACCTCAGTGTTTCTTCAGTGGCTGTCAATGAGAGAAATGTCAACATCATGTTGTACAAATAGCACATGGAATAGGAAACATTGTTGAGGCTGTATTTTGAAAACAATCTGCTCCATAAAGGAAAATCTTTTTTTTAACACTTAGAACTGATTAAAAAGGAAATATAATGAGAAAAGCTCCCAATTACTGATAATATTGCAATTCAACAAAGTTTTTCTGTACCCCTCCTCTGCATTAGGCTACCCGATGTTAGACTTACTAGGTGCTAAGATAGAAAGATCAATACAGCTAACATCTCTGAGCACCTAAAAGGTAATCTATAGAAGTGAAATTGTCACTTTGAGATGCAGTGACTTTGAACACCCTTGTCTCGACTGTTGAAGAACAGGTTTTTTTTTCATACTATATGTTGAACTCTTTACTTAGTATAGAGTTAATCTTATGTGTATAAAGTTAATTGATAATAGATCTTAGTAAAAATAAGAATGGGGATAAGAGAGGAAGGAAGAAAAAGTGGGGGGGGGCGCATAGAGTGGAAAGAATTACTATGATCCTAAAGTTGTATTTATGAAATGCATGAAGTTTGTATAACTAAAATAAAAGGTTTAGAAATTTAAGAAATCTGTAGCTTAAAAAAGCAAAAAAGATAGTATCTCTGTCTTCAGATATTTCATAGTAAGAAGTAAGACATACACATGAACCAGATCAGCAGTTTAACATTGTAGCTTATTAAATGGCATATACAGAGTTCTTCCAGAATGCCTAGCACAGTACCTGGCACATAGAAGTTTTTTTAAATTATTTTTTTATTTTATTTATTTTTATTGTTTTTTACAGATTAATCATCCTTAGCATGAAAAAATGTGTTTTTAAATTATTTATTTTGATTTATTTGAAATGCAGAGGGACAGAGACAAAGAAACAGAGATCTTCCATCCACTGGTTCATTCCCCAAATGCCTACAATAGCCAGGGCTGGGCCTTGCTGAAGGCAGGAGGCTAAAACTCAGTCTGGATCTTCTGTGTGGGAGGCAAGGACCCAGAAACTTGAGCTGCCTTCTCCTGCCACCAGGATGCACATTAACAGGAAGCTGAATCAGAAGTGAAGGGGCCAGACTCAAACCAAGCAGCCAGTGTCCCAAGCAGCATCTTAACACTGTATCAAACACCTGCCCCTAGAGAATTGTTTGCCGTTCAGTAATGTCAAGCAAAAATTCTGTACCAAGAGGTAGTCTAGGAACTGCAAATAATAACTAAACACAGAAAAGGGCCTGCCTCGTGGAGCTTATATTCTAATATTGGAGAAACTAGCACATATGTAGTATGATGATGATGCTAAGTGTAGGAGAAAGATAAAGTGGATAAGACAGGAGGAACAATGAAATGGGAGAGACGCTAATATTTTAATTAAAGCAATCTTGTTAGGACTCCAGTCTGTTACATTTGTTAGCCAGCTGGTCTATTTCTGTTCCCTTTTTTTTTTTTTTTTTTTTTTTAAGATTTTATTTATTTGAGAAGTAGAGTTACAGACACTGAGAGGGAGAGACAGAGAGAAAGGTCTTCCTTCCGCTGTTCACTCACCAAATGGCTGCAACAGCTGGAGCTGGGCCAGTCAGATGCCAGGAGCCAGGTGCTTCTTGCTGGTCTCCCACGAGGGTGCAGGCACCCAAGCACTTAGGCCATCTTCCACCACTTTCCCAGGCCACAGCAGAGAGCTAGATCAGAAGAGGAGCAGCCAGGACTAGAACCGGCGCCCAAATGGGATGCCGGTGCCTTAGGCGGAGGATTAACCTACTGCACCACAGCACTGGCCCCATATATCTGTTATTTCTTAAACTCTGCTGTTTTGAAAAATCTTGTATGATAGGAAATATCATACAAATTTTAGGTAATTTCAGACTAATGGAAGTTCTACAGAGTTAGATTTCTGAAGATGAATTTAGTACTTTGGCATATGAGATAAGATATTAAATTCATTATTTCTATCAATAGTAAATTGCCAACTACTAATGATAATACAAGAAAATACTTTTTTTGCTACTTCATTAGAAAAATAAGCGGGGAGGTAGAGAAAATGGCAGGTGTTTGGCACACCAGTTAGATTGACACTTGGGACACCTGCATCCCATATCAGAGTGCCTGGTTTGAGTCCCAGCTACTGCACGTTCAATCCAGCTGCCTGCTGATGCACATCCTCGGAAGGTAGTAGGTTGTGGCTCAAGTGTTTGGGTCCCTGCTATCTGTGTGGGAGACCTGGATTGAGCAGCCCTGGCTGTTGCAGACATTTGAGAAGTGAACTAGCTTATGGAAAAGCTCTCTGTACCTCTCTGCCTTTCAAATAAAGTGAAAATAAATAAAATTTTAAGAAAAATAGGTGAAAAAATTTCAATAGTTATTTTCTATTTTTCACAGTTTCTTTGGTAAGACTCTTTTGGGTTTAGTCTGACGTTTACAGGAACTGATAGAAGAAAACTTATTTGTAAGGGATATATGTCTATAGCAAAAACATTCTCTTCACGTGAGTAAAGGGCACATAGAACATGAAAGTTTTGTAAATATACACTATCCAGACTTGAGGATTTACTCTTGACTTCATGCATGAATAATAAAAATTAAACTGCACTGTAAGAATTGTGATTTAAGATGTCTTTAAATATTTTATTACATTCATTGCAATTTAGTATCCACTTACATTCACTGAATTAACACTCTTAACAAGATGACTTACAACTAAAAATCACCTTTTACACATGGTTGTGAGCACTTCATTACATATATCTGCTCACTGAAAAACACTCTTCTTTATCTTAGATGGAGAAAGAAAAATGAATGATAGCCTAGAAGATATGTTTGATCGGACAACACATGAAGAATATGAATCCTATTTGGCAGAGAGCTCCCCCCAAATAGCTGAAGAAGAAGAGGAATTGTCTACGACTAAAAGGAAACCAAACAGTAAGGCTATTTTCTCTTTTCTGCTTCTCAGTTACATTAGTAACTTACATAATTAAGTTAAGTCTAAGGAGACTTAATGAGGTATATTGAAGATTTGTAATATATATATATAGGAGATTGTATTTTTTGTATAAAATTTTTTAGGTAATTTCAGACTAATGGAAGTTCTACAGAGTAGTTCAAAGAGTTCTCCTCTACTTTCATTTAGCTTCCCCTTCTGTTTGGGTCTTACATAACTGTAAGATGTTTATCAGAACTGTGTTAGCTTTTCATTACGACAACAGAATACCTCAGAAAAACTAACTTTTGAAGGAAAAGAGGCTTATTTCTGCTCACAGTTTTAGAGGCTCACCGTTCAACAGTGGATAGGCCCCACTGGTTCAATCATCTGGTGGCTGGAGGGTGGTGATGGCAGACCAGGGGTGGAAGAAGGGTCATGTGGCACATCAGGAAACTGGAAGGGTAGCTGGGCTAGGCTCAGGCTTGGAGACCCAGCCCTCTCGTGGGCATGTACCTAGTGACCTCAGGACTTCCTCCTAATTGGCTAGGTGTTTCCAACCCCTTTGCATCATCAGTTTAAAACTTTGGAATTTAATTGTCTGCGTGAATTCAGGAGCCATATATGATTCAAACCTCAGCAAAAAAACTAACAAATCAGTCTTGATTTGATACAATAATTCATATTAATGAAGTTTATAGTAGTGTTGAGAAATTTCTGTTAATTAGTGAATAATTATAACCAAATAGGAGAAAGCTTTGCAGTAATTGAAACTCATTTTCTGCTATGAATGTTTTCTCTATCCTGACAAAGTACCTAATAACTATTAATATCAGTGGGTTTTTTTTTTTTCCTTTTAAGATTTATTTTATTTATTTGAAAGAGAGAGAGGGAGACAGAGAGAGGTTTTCCATCCACTGGTTCACTCCATAAATGGTCACAACGGCTGGGACTGGACCAGGCTGAAGCCAGGAGCCAGGAGCTTCTTCTGGGTTTCCCACGTGGGTGCAGGGCCCAAGCACTTTGGGCTATCTTACACTGCTTTTTCAGGTGCATTAGCAGGGAGCTGGATCAAAAGTGGAGCAGCTGGGATTCAAACCTGCACTGATAAGGAACTCTGATGTTGGAGGCAGTGGCTTTACCCACTACACCACAATGCTGGCCCCTGTTTATATCAGTTTTAAAATCTGGTTAATTAGAGATAGCAATGAGAAGATACAATGAGAGGTAGCATTCAGAAGAAGAATATAAAATTGAAACTTTAAGTAGATAATCTGGAACAAAAGTTAAAATTCTTGCTAAATATTTCTTTTTCTTACTGTGAATAAGGCTGTCGGAATTTTTAGTCTTGCAAAGCTTGTTTTACACTGGCTGAAATGAGCACTCATCCTGTTATGGCACAGTCTGTCTTGACTGTGCTTCCCTTATGCTTCCATCAAGTTTTTTAAATTAACGGCCCTTTGCTCAAAGTGAGTGAGCAGAGAGAGTGAGCAGCAGCTTTTTGCTTGCTCTGTCATGGAAAAAATTTACAGCTATTCAATGTACTCTGCTTCCCCAGAAGAGTCTTGCAAATTGGTTTCACTTCAGTGAAAAAGAATATTCTGTTACAAAGGTGTGCTTACTAAGCTACGTCTTTTTTTTTTTTTTTTTTTTGTAAGTTACATTTGACATTGACCTTTCCAAATTTTCTTCTCCTTAATCTTTGATGATGTTGTGCTGTTCTTTTGATCTCTGGAAACTTCTGTTTCCTAGAGTATCCCAAGACTCTCCTTCACATCTTGGTTTTTTTTTTTTTTTTTTTTTTTTTTTTTTTTTTTTTTTTTTTCACAGCATTTATTAAATACTTCTGAAGAGTAATGCATGTCTGCATCTGTAGGTTAGACTTCTTTGATGAATACAGTCCTGCATTTCTGAGTAATTGCTAGATACTTGTGTCTGTTCAGCTTAAACTTAACATACCTGAGTTCCTTTTTGTTTCCCATGAAGTTACCCCTTCAGACTTTTTTATTGTTCCCAGTGATCCAGGCATATAGTTTAGGATTTGTTGTCCGTTTATTCATTTTCTTAACTCTGTTATCTCAAAGTCCTACTTCATCTTCCTTCATAGGCAAGAGAAATTTGGGAGGAGAACTTAACAAAAGCTCAATTCTGACATATTAATACTTACTGAATTCTTAAGTAATACATATTTAGTATGTAGTTGGAATGTGTGTAGAGTTTGGACAAGAAAATCAGAATAAAAAAATAATTTGGTAGCAGGAAGTCAGAGGCAAGCAGCTAGATGATGCTTAAAGCACTGAAATTGTGTGAGATCACCAAGATACTGACTATAAATAGAAACGAGAAATGCTGGATTCAGCAGCACATATACTGAAATAGCAAGAAGCATTTAGCACCCACTGAAGTGGTTGAAAAGACATAGCTAAATCCGAAGGGGAACAGCAGTTGGATTTGTTACTATTACTTTGGAAAATAGTTTGACAGGGCTTTTTTCCCCACAGGCTTATGGAGGTTTGTCAGGTTTGTATAATGTTCAGTGTACACCTCTCCCATCATCAAGCAGTTTGCTTCCTAGCTTTATGAGATCTGATTTTTTAGCTGTTTAATAAATCTGAGGTGAGTGAGAGAACCAGTAACCTCTTCTTTTGGCAGATGAAAAAGAAAACAAAAAGTAGTTACAGAAAATTTAAGTGAGTTGTTCAGGGATATAAATTATGAAACATTTAAAACATGAAACAAGCTGTTTCTCATTAAATTCATTCTATACTCAGTTTGTGATATGCTTGTCTTGTTTACAGCTCATGGTGATAAACAAGATAAAATTAAGCACAAAGCATTTGTGGAGCCCTATTTTAAAGATGATGAGAGGTAAGTTGGTCTTAATAGCAACAATGTGATTGGAGGTACAACAGGACTATCTTTGTCAGAATATCTCTAGGGTGTTAAATCGCGGTTTTGGCTAAAGAAGGATCATTTACTTTATGATCATAACAAAAAAGAAACTCAAACATAAAAACAGATTTCAAAATAAGGAAATTTTTAGCACCACCACCATTTTTTTTTTGTTGGATAATAGTAATAGTTATTTTCTCTGCTTAATTATAACATGGTGTATTTTTGTTCTGTTTTATTTTGAATTTTGAGAATTTGTTTTATACTCTTTCATATATGTAAAACTTCAGTGGGGGAGCCTTAAGTTGTTTATGCTTTGGAATTTTTTATTTTTTAAGATTTATTTATTTGAAAGGCAGAGTTAGAGAGAGGAGAGACAGAGAAAGAGTTATCCATCTTCTATCTGCTGGTTCACTCTCTAAATAGCCACAACAACAATGCCTGAGACAGCCAAAGTCAGAAGCCTGGAACTCCATCCAGTCTTCCACATGAGTGGTAGGGGCCCAAAAACTTGGGCCATCTTCTCCCACTTTCCCAGGCACATCAGTAGGGAGCTGGATCAGAAGTGGAGCAGCTGGTTCATGATCTAGTACCCATATGGGGTGCTGGTATCACAGGCAGCAGCTTAATCTTCTGTACTACACACTGGTTCCTGAAATTATTTTATGAGAATTTTTAAACCCTTAAAAAATTGTTTAAGCATCTTTTTTTAAAAGATTTATTTTATTTATTTGAAAGAATTACAGAGAAAGGTAGAGACAAATAGAGGGGGTCTTCCATCTGCTGGTTCACTTCCCAGATGGCCACAACAGCTGGAGCTGCGCCAATCCGAGGCCAGGAGACAGGAGCTTCTTCTGGGTCTCCCACGTGGGTGCAGGGTCCCAAGGACTTGAGCCATCTTCTACTGCTTTCCCAGGCCATAGCAGAGAGCTGGATTTGAAATGGAGCAGCTGGGACTAGAACCGGCGCCCAAATGAGATGCCGGCACTGCAGGCCAGGGCTTTAACCCACTGCGCTACAGCACTGGCCCCTGTGTAAGCATCTTGATTTTGAACTATACACCTTTCTGCCTTGTGTGCAAATACTGAAAATTCTGTTATCTTCATGTGTGTATCGCTCATTTCTAAAATGAATTTAGGTAATTCATTCAAAAAAATTTTATGCTTTTTTTCTTAAAGTTACGATGTTGGCAAGTTGGATTGCTCAAAAAGTAAAGTGTTTGTACTTTCTTACTCCTGTTGAGAATTTTAGAAGTCTACTAGGCTAAATTATTCATTTTTATGAGATTCGGATAGTTAAGAGCTGTCATCTTGTTAAGTGCTAATTCTTCTTTATTTACCAGTGTTTCAAAGTGATCTCCTAGCATCTTTAATGTGGCTAGTTTTTTATTTAAGTGTCATTAAACTCATGGATTTAAATATATTTGATCTGCTTCAATCTAGGGCAGGATTATCCTTATACATACAGTAGGACCCCCTTATCCATATAATGTGTTCAAAAACCACCAAAGGATGCCTGAAAAACTCCAAGCCATATCAGTTCAGTTCATACATGTACTATGCTTTTTCTAAACATGCATGATAAACTTTGAGCTTTTAACTTCAAGGAAGCGCCTTATAGCTTCTCTTTGGCATACGTGAATGCCAGCATCATTACTGTTGTACTTTGAGGCAATTTCTATGTAAAATAAGGGTTATCTGAGCACAAGCACTGTAATATTGCAACAGTCTATTTGATAACCAAGACAGCTACTGACTAGTGGGCAAAGACCATGTACAGTGTGTATCCACTGCTTGAGAATGCTTGGGTGAAGGGACAGTTAATGGCTTAATCAGGAGGTGCAAGATTTTATCCCACTACTCAGAATGACACAATTTAAAATTTATGAATTTTTTATTTCTGAAATAGTCAACATAATATTTTCAGACTATAGCAGGTAACTGAAACCTTGGGAGCTGAAACTGTGGATAAGGGGACTATCATACTCAAATTGTCACATCTTTCTCCCCTAGAAAGAATGCTGCTTTAGTCATTTTTCATAGCTCTCTTATCTCTATTTTGACAGTGTCCCAGCTCCCTTGTTCACTCCCTGCTGTAGGCCCAGGATTTCTCTAGGAGCCCTGGTTCCTTTTAGTGAGAAATGGTATTTAGGCCATAATTTGGCCATTAGTTGCTTATTGCTAGGATTAGTCACTGTTTCTGGGCCTTCTAAGTGGCCAGTTAAGAATAAGATTTTTTTGTATGTTTGTTTGTTTAAGATATTTATTCATACAGCTGCAACTGAAATGCAGGATTATAGGACTTTCATGTAACCTCCTCTGTCTTACATCTACATCTGTTTTCCTGCTTACTGAAAATATTTCTTCTCATCAGTACCAACATAATTCCTCAGTTTATTTTACAGTACACACATAGAGTAGTATAGTAATGCCATCAATTAGATGACTAATAAAAATAGACTTTTGTACATAAGACAAATATTATCCTTTGGCACAGTTGTTTTCTGTATAGTTATGCCACTAACTCAGTACCTAGGTTTGCTTTATTTTGTTTTTTATGTTTTAGGAATTGTTTTCTTTTCATATTTAATTCTTTATAAAATTATGTAAAATATGTACATTATACTAAAGACTACAGTAGTAAAGTTTATTTAAATAAATCTAGCTTCTATCCTTGTCCTCTTTGCCCTATTAGCCTGTTACTCCTATCAGTAACAATCTGTTAAAAAATTTTTTTCTTCTATCTTAAAAAATGAGAGCAAATACATTTATATTGATACTCTTCTTTCTCTTAGACTAATATTAGAATGTTATATGTACCTTTCTCTACTTTTTCATTTGACTGTTTATCTTTGAAACATTCAAATTATATAAAGTGATATCCCTCATTTCTTTTTGAGCTACATAATTCCTCATTCTGTGACTATATCGTAGTTTATTTCTTAGCAGTGGGCACGTGGGTTGTTTATTCTGACATACAACACAGCAGTGAATAGCTTTGCACATTCTCTTTTTATATTGTTGCCTGTGCATCTTTGGGATAGATTATTAAAAGTAGGATTGATAGATCCTCATTTTAAATGTTTCTCATTAGAGGTTCACTGATTTTTTTAAAAATACGAGTTTAAGTTATTCTGAAGCCACGAGATAGCTGAAGAAACAGGAGGAAGATAAAAGTATAGGGATGGTAAAGGTCTCCAGTTAGGTTTGATTTCTTTCCTGCTGATTCCCACTGAGAATCCTAGCAAACTCTGGCAAAATGGTTTGTGTTTTCAGAAGCTGGGTAGCCTTCTAGGAGATGCCTTGAGATCCTACTCAGATGCCAGTCTACTGGTAGATTCCTTGCTGCGTTATACAGAAACACAATAGAGAATAATCAGAGGGAATAATGTGGCCAAAATGTGTTTTACACAAGCTTAGGAGTCTATAAACTCTTGGGAAAAAAGATATAAAAAGATATAATTGTGACAATATTTTTTTAATCTTTCCTTTCTTGGTCTCCTTTTGTAAATTCGCAGATTGCTCCAGATTTGAGGGTTCTTGTGTTGAACACATACAAAAAAGGACTGATAACTATATACTTTTCAATAGAGTAACTGAAACCTCTTTTGAAGCAAAGAGCTTGCCAATTAGAGGGGCATGTGATCCAGATACCTCAAAGGAGCAGATAATAAATGACCAAAGAGTCATTTTAAAAATCACTTGTTCTGAGTTAGACTGTTTAAGCTCACTGGAAATATTCCCATTATGAAATATATATATATACACACACACCATAAATAACTTTGTTTAACTGCCTTGTAAGTTTTTCTATATTTGGCTTTTGAAAATGAGATACAAGTATATTAATTTTTTTAATCTTGTGTTTCCTGATTGCTTTTTCTTCCCCTAAAGTACTTTATAACACATTAATACATTCCACTTACCCCTACCTCAGTGGCTTTGACCCTTCCTGGGTTTCCAGTAATTCATAATAGGATCTGATCCATTTAAAGAAAAGCGCAAATGATAATTATGCAAAAATTTTGAAGAACTCGGGGTAAGTGGAGGCAGCAAAAGGTACGTTTTCAAGCAAACAACAGCTAAACAGAAGAGTCTGTTCTTTGGAGAGAAAAGGTTAGCTAGCACCAAAGTAGGCATTCTTACTATTAGAAAACAGGCAGTATTCGTTTTCTTGATTATTTCATATAATATCAATTCTTGATTTTAGTAACAACATTTTTAAATATGTTATTCTATTTTACTTACTAACATAATTATACTTTCAGCCAGTCAGAAGCAAAATAAAAACTAGTATTTATTTTTTAGATTAGGGAAAAATACTCATAAAAATAATGTGACATTGGCTGGCGCCATGGCTCAATAGGCTAATCCTCCGCCTGCAGTGCTGGCACACCGAGTTCTAGTCCCGGTCAGAGCACTGGATTCTGTCCTGGTTGCTCCTCTTCCAGTCCAGCTCTCTGCTGTGGCCCGGGAAGGCAGAGGAGGATGGCCCAAGTCCTTGGGCCCTGCACCCGCATGGGAGACCAGGAGAAGCACCTGGCTCCTGGCTTCGGATCAGCGCGGTGCGCTGGCCGCAGCACGCCAGCCACAGCAGCCACTGGAGGGTGAACCAACGGAAAAAGGAAGACCTTTCTCTCTGTCTCTCTCTCTCACTGTCCACTCTGCCTGTCAAAAATAATAATAATAATAATAATAATAATGTGACATAGAGTAAGCACTTAATAAACATTTAAAGAAGAAACATTTAATTTTTAAGATGCTTTCTCCTCTGAGCTGTTACCTTTGTTCATTTAAATCCTAAACCAAGATCTCTGAAGTAACAAATAAATTAATTTTAGTTTACTTCATTTTTTTCTCCCAGAGAAACTGGCTTACAAAATTTTCCTCATATTGAGGTGGTTCGGAAAAAAGAAGAGAGAAGAAAATTGCTTGGGCACACGTGTAAGGAATGTGAAATTGTAAGTATTAATGTAAACACTATCCATTTTGTTTTTAAGTATGGCTTTGTAGATCTAAATGCATGATTTAAAAATCAAAGATACAGGGGCTGGTGCTGTAGTGAATTAAAGCCCTGTCCTGAAGTGCCAGCATCCCATATGGGCTGTGGTTCTAGTCCCGGCTGCTCCACTTCCAATCCAGCTCTCTGCTATGGCCTGGGAAAGCAGTAGAAGATGGCCCAAGTCCTTGGGCCCCTGCACCCACGTGGGAGACCCAGAGGAAGCTCTTGGCTCCTTTGGCATAGCTCCAGCTGTTGTGGCCATCTGGGGAGTGAACCAGTGGATGGACGACCTTTCTGTCTGTCTCTACCTCTCTTTGTAACTCTATCTTTCAAATAAATAAAATAAATCTTTAAAAAAAAATCACAAGTACAAACCATATTTGTATCTAGAAACTTTGGTTGAATCAAGGATAGCAAAAGGAATAAATTTTATACTGGCTACGAGCTGAGAGGTACAAATAGATGAAAATGAAAGCCTTCAGTATTTCTTAGATCGAGTGAATTTGGGGCCTGAGCCCTACTTTTTATGTCCAGTGTAAAACATCCATACCATTTTCCTTTTGTTTATTTATTTGCATTGAATTTTCCCCTTGCAAAGCAAAGTTTCCTGTATACAAACAATTTTGGGAAAACTTTGATATTTCAGTAGGAAACATTATTGTACCTTTTATTCCTAACACCAATACTCAGGAAATTAACTACACTCATATATATATGTACATATATATGTACATATATATATACATATGTATATGTATATATTTTAAATAGTTGGTATCACCATAAGCTCCAATTTTTTCCCCATTTTCCTCGCTCTTATAGAAAATGTGATGAATAGTATTCATATCATTCTTTAAAACACTTAAATTTTTCCTTTCATACATGGGAATCAACCAAATGAAAATCTTATGTGAAAACATGATTAAATTGCAGTGAAGGTAAGTATTTGATAAAAAACAATATGCTCTCATACACTAATAGTATAAATTGGAATCACTCTTTATAATGTCACAGTAAAATCAAAATTGCCTATATTGTTATTTTTTCATAACATCATTTGAATATATTATGATTTCTTTTTTTTTTTTTTTAATTTATTTATTTAATAAGAGGCAGGGTTAGCAATAGAGACAGAAGAGAGATCTTCAATCTGCTGGTTCATTCCCCAAATGGCTGCAACAGCCAGAGCTGGGCCAATCTGAAGCCAGGAGCCGGGAGCTTCTTCTGGGTCTCCCACATGGGCGCAGGGGCCCAAGCACTTGGGCCATCTTCCACTGCTTTCCCAGGCCATTAGCAGAGAGCTGGATCACAAAGGTACAGCTAGGATTCAAACCGGTGGCCATATGGGATACCAGCACCACAGGCAGAGGCTTAACCTAGTATGCCATATCACCAGCCCCTATATCATGATTTCTTAACTAAAAGCATAATCTACATACATAAATCTTCAGTTTTTAGTTAGAATCATAACTAATTCTTTATAATCTAGAACTAATCCTATTATTAAAAAAGAAAGCTCTTTTTCTAGAAATTCTATAATGTTAATTGATTTTCTTCTCAGTAATCATTTCCTGTACGTACCATTGTTCAGTCTCTTAAAAACCATCGTTTCATATGTCTTCTTTAGTTTTCCTAGGGTGAATCTTTCTATCGCTCTGTGATAACCAGAAGTGAAAGTGCCAGTCCCGTGTACTTAAAAGTGTCTTTACGCTTACATTTCCTGATTTTATCCTATACTCTACATGTGAGATGTGTAATACACATGCAGATGTGTGACAGTAATCTCAAATCTCCCATGTTGAAAAGCAGACATAGAATTTCTGCTTCTGGCTCCCAAATGTCACTACGACTGAGTTGCCTGTATGTCTGTTCTTCTAGCTGTTTAACTGAAAGGTCATTATTTCACATCTCATTAATTGAACTGCCAGCAAATCCCATTAAATCTTCCTTCAAAACATATTCCATTTCCATCCACTCATTATTTCCACAATAATACCCTGAACCCAGGTACCATTTTATTTTGCCTAGGCTATTCAGATATTCTAAGTGCTCTCCTTGTCTTTGTTTTTTAATAGACTTTGCTTTGTAGAGTATTTTTAGGCTTGCAGGAAAACAGCAGAAAATACAGGGATCCCATAAACCACCTTCCTCCCTTCTCTTTTTTCATTCTATCTCTTTATAGTATACTTTTAACCAGCTCAACAGTGGTCTTTTTTTTCCTAATGATTTTTTTGGAGTAAAAGTTAAATAATGGCACCTCTATGCCCTTTGGAAACCCTTAGTTGTCTTCCCAGCTTACTAAGAAATAGAATCCAAGATCCTGAGCAAGAACAACAAACTCTTGGTATCCCTCTTCTCTTTGACTACGTATCTCCTACTTTTCCACCGTTCAGTGTGTTACAGCTGCACTCACCTACTGTTGTTCCTTGCGTATCTTTTAATTTGGTGGCAGTGTTTTTTCAAATAAGCCATCACTCTCTAAGGTTATCTCATCCCAAAACCCAGACTAAGATAAAAAAAAGGCTTATACTTACGACAGTGAGAGTGATGAAAAACATACTCAAAAAGAAGTTGTTTCAAAGATTCTCTGAAGGTTTTAATCTTTGTAAAATAAAAATTTATTATAAACCTTTACTTCAAACTTAAACTCTAGTCCTAAGTCTATCACTTTTTTTTTTTTTTTGAAGATTTATTTATTTATTTGAAAGAGAAGGAGAGGCAGAGAGAGAGAGAGAGAGTCTTCCATCTGCTGGTTCACTTCCCAGTTGGACATACGGCCTAAGCTGTGCTGATCTGAAGCCAGGAGCCTGGAGCTTTTTCTGGGTCTCTCATGTGGGTACAGGGGCCCAAAGACTTGTGTCATCTGCTGCTGCTTTCCCAGGCCATAGCAGAGAGCTGTATTGGAAGTGGAGCAGCCAGGTCTCGAACATGCGCCCATATGGGATGCCGGCTCTGCAGGTGGTGGCTTTACTCACTACGCCACAGCGCCGGCCCCGTCTATCATTTTTAATAGGCAATTATCTTATCACTTTGATTTTCAATTTCTCAAATATAAAATAAAGGAATTGACTGGATTAGGTGATCCTGTCACCTGTGTTCTATTAAGTTTTAAACTATTGTTTTGTTTTCTTCAGATCTAGAGCCTGAAGACCTGTACAGTTTTCATAAACAAGTTTCATCCTTGTTTGCATATAGTTCAAGTTCTTTATTATGACAGCTGTTAAAGTGTGTGTGTGTGTGTATGTGTGTGTATAGTATCCCTTTGATCCTGATAAAAATCCAACTTTTTTAAAAGGGTAACATCATGAAACCTACAACATTCAAATCTTTTTCTAAGTTGTTTTTCTTGGTCAATTGTGTCATTTTAAAAAAGTTTATTTTTATTTATTTGAAAGGCAGAGTGACAGAGACTGGGATCTTCCATCTGCTGGTTCTCTCTCCATATGCCCGCAAAAACCAGGAACCTAATTTTTCATCTGGAATTGCCACAGGGATGGCAATGGCCCACCTCAGGTACCTGGGCCATCGTCTGCTGCCTCCCTGGATGCATTAGCAAGAAGCTGAATTGGAAGCAGAGTAGCTAGAACTCAGCCAGCACTCCAACACAGGATGCATGCATCCCACCAGTGGCTTAACCTGCTGTGCCACAATGCCCATCCCATAAATTTTTATTGTAAAAAATTGTAGAGATATAAAAATTACTCTGAGGGATGGGTATTTGGCACAACAGTTTAGACACCACTTGGGATGTGTGGGCTCTGATATCAGATTGCCTGGGTACGAGTTCCTGTGAAACAATGAAAGCTCAAGTACTTGGGTAGCTGCCCCCCACTTAGGAAACCTGAATTGAGTTCAAGGCTCCTGGCTTTGTGTTGGCCCAGCCTCAACTCTTATGAGCATTTGGGAGTGACTCAGCAGACAGAAAATCTCTGTCTCTTTGCCTTTCAAATATATTGTTTAATCTTAAGAATTACTTTGAAACACACATGCTATATCCAGATAACAAATGAGAAAAGTGCAGACCCTCTGAATTTTTGTTACTTGTCTGGCAAAGATGAGGTGTTTGCACCAGTATGTAAATCAATTGTGTCACTAACACATTGTAAAACATTCAACTGGCAGTGTTTTGTTTGTTGCAAGACTTTATTTTTGAAGGGAACAGTACATTAATTTCTGGTGTGATACAAGCTCCTTTTCTCATCTGTAAAGCAAACATTTCAAAGATCAGTGCCAGCACTGATTACTGTTAGTAGTACTATCTGTAAGTATTAATTTCTAATATTAATATGAATCTTCCTTTGAAACTGAATATTTTAATAAATGGCTCTTTAAGCTTCTAATTCATAATTAATAAGTCTAGCACTTAATGTATTATTCCTAAGTGAAAAAACCTTACCAGTTTTTATTGTTAGTATTATGCAGATTTGCCAGCAGAAGAAAGAGAAAAGAAGTTGGCTTCCTGCTCAAGACACCGATTCCGTTATATTCCACCCAGCACACCAGAGAATTTCTGGGAAGTTGGTTTTCCATCCACTCAGACTTGTGTGGAAAGAGGTGAGAGTTTAGATTGTAACTTTGTAGAATTGTTTTTTTAAAATACTCTCTATACTCCAGTTTGAACACTAATCTGGTTCTTTTTTTATCTTCAAGTTTTGATACTAATTTTCTGACATAAAAACAAATTCCTAAAAATAAAAGGCTTACCTTCAATTCATTTAGTAATTTTTTAAATGTTTGTTTATTTTCATTTACATCAAAGAGCAACGGAGAGAAGGAGAGGTCTCCCATCTGCTGAGTCACTCCCCAGTTGCCCACAACAGCCAGGGCTGGACCAGGCTGAACACAGGAGCCCTGTCTCTCTCATAGGTGGTGGGGCAAGAGCACTTGAGCCATATCAGCTGCCTCGCAGGGTATACACTAGCAGAAAGCTGGATCAGAAGTGCAGAAACTGGGACTTGAATGTGCACTCTATAGGGTGTGGGCATCCCAAGTAGCAGCCTAATCCCCTGTGTCACAGCTCCTGCCCCTCATCTAGTAATTTAATTAAGACCAGACACTGTTTGTAATTACTATAATGTGATTTAATGTATTATCTTAGTTTATCATTCAAGTTTCAGAAAGAAGTTTCTTTTTCATCCTAATGTCAAAATGACATTATTATTTATTTCAATAGCAACAAGTTGCCAGTAAATTTTTATTGCTAAAAAGAGAGTATCTTTTTAAATCTATTATGTTAATTTTATATTTAAAACCTCACCCAGAATGCTGGATGTTCATAAGCCGTGTCTGAATAAAAAGGATGTTGGTTTGCCTGTTGACATTTAACTAGCTCACTCACATGCAGCACTTAGTAGTTAATATAATTTGAGAATATATACATCTTTAAAGGTGACAATAAAAGATCATAAGTAGCAATTTTTGTTATTATCTTATTGTTACTACTTACTTTCAAGTGAGTGCTATGCTAAAATAATGTGGATACAGACTTTCCTGGTTTTATGTTAATTTTCTCCCAGATTTGGCCAAGAGTCCTCACATCATAGTAACTGTCTTTGGGACAGCATACTCCCACTTCTGTGCCAGGCTATTACCAGCCATCTGTACTATCCCAGTATTTAGGAAGTTCAATCATGCATAGTCATTGAGCCTGAACTTTATTGTAACCACTGGTTTAAATGAAATAAAATGCTCTAGGGTATATAGCCTTAAAAGAGTTACTCAGCTAAGCAGTGTCCAACTCAACAAGCCCTTTGTTGTGAAGATAGCATTCCAGCGGATTTTATCAGACCATCTAATAGTCTTTATCAAGGCACCTCTTTAATTCTAAAGATTTTACTTCTTATAGAACTATATTCTTAGGTGGGATGTTTATTTTTTTTTTTTTGGAACATAGTCTAAAACTCAGATGTAATTAAAGGAATGTTGGTGTAGTGTTCAAAAGAGGATCTATTCAGATTTTTTGAAGAATTTTCAACTCAAAACCGTCCTAAGACATAATGGATAAATATTGACATCAAATGTGTGCATAAATAAATTTAACTGAACTTAATTAGTATTTTTTTTGCTCTTTTTCCACATGGTCTAAAGACTACGCAGTTAAAGCTAAGTCTTACTTTGTAGTTCAAAGTACTGAGTTTTTTGGAAATATGATGTATCTTCTGAAATGTGACTGGAAAATACAGTACTATTCAGAATGTTTATAATTTGGTTTCTAGATTTATGAAAGATTTCACTGATTAGTAGACTTCAGGCCTCAGGCATGTATTTATAAGTTGTAAATAAATATATAAAACCTTTGCCCAGAAGAAGATAAAATAACATTGAATGCATATCAGATGATAAGATTACCACCTAAAATTGCCATTTTATAGCAACACTTCTTTTCTGATGGTTTGTTTGAGGAAAAGTAGAGACCCTTCCTCACTTTTTTCTTTGAAGAGTTTTTTTTTTTTTTTTTTAATTAATTTGAAAGGCAGAGAGACAGAAATCTCCCATCTACTATTTGACTCCCCAAATGCCCACAACAGCCAGTGCTAGGCCTGGCGAAAACCAGGAGCCAAGAACTCCATTCTGCTCTCCCACATGAGTGGCAAGAACCCAAAGACTGGGCTATCATCCATTGTCTTCCAGGCACATTAGCAAGAAGCTGGATCAGAAGCACAGAGCAGCTGGGACTTGAACCGGGCACTTCCATAGGGAATGTAAGCATTCCAAGCAGCAGCTTAACCCACTGCACTGCAATGCCCACCACAACTTTTCTCATTTTGACAAGCTACAGATAGTCAACTGTAAGTTAGTTTTTCTGAAAGATGTGAAGTCTTTGATACTATTTACCATATTTCCACTTTACCCATTAACAAGCTGGATTAAGTCCCCTTTGACATAATGTCTCTCTGCTTTGTCATCCCACAGAACCAGGTAGTTTGGATAGAACTTCTGGTTATAGTCCTAATGGGGCCTTGGGGTATGGCAGAGTTCAGTCAACTCCTGGAAATTATGTGACTGAGGACACCTTGGAAAAAAGTCTTAATGGTCTGAAAAGTAAAGAGGCATGTCATCTAATGAAATAGCTACTGTAAAGTCTTTTTGATAAGCACCTGGAATTTGTCATAATAATAGAGTTCATGTTTAGCAGTTTTTCCCAATTGCAACCTAAGGGAGGCAGAAGAGGAAAGTGTATCCTTATAACTCTGGTTCTGCTACTAGATAGAGCTCTCTCACTTCTAGCTTTGTGAATTTGAGTGAGTTACTTACCTTGCCTGGGTCTCCATCACCTCGTCTGTGAAGTAGCTCTGTGGAAGCTACTTCAGAAGAATTTGAGTTACCTGAGATGATGTATATAAAGCATGTGGTAAATGTTTGCTGCTGTTATTGTTACTAAAGAAACTCATGCTGAGAGATCATACCTCAGCTAGCAACCAGGAGAATCACATCAACTTGGCTTCAAATAAAATGTTTACTAAAAAAGTGCTGAGAGAAATATGTGTTACAAATGCAGTCTTCTAAATTTGTAATTTGTTTTAAGGTTACATTAAGGAAGATCTTGATCCTTGTCCTCGTCCAAAAAGACGGCAGCCTTACAACGCAATGTTTTCTCCAAAAGGCAAGGAGCAGAAGACGTAGATGTTGATGCAAAAATAGAAGAATAGAGGATGGTTTTTCTTTTTAGTTATTTATAATTAAAGTTGGTATTAAACATTTGATTTTTTGAATCTCCTATAAATTGACTTATAAATCAGTTTTCTATTGAAAATGTTTTAAAATGCCATTTACTCACCATGTAACTATTTAAAATGTGGATATATTTGTGTTGTATTTTCTTGATTTTGTACCTTTAAAACAAGAAGGTGTTTTCATTTTGCACTCTTAAGAGTTGTTTATTTACTTTATTTGGTAATACCTAATTACAGTTTTGAAAATAAGATAGTTGTAGTGTGTGATTTGTTGGCTTTGGTTTCTTCTTTTTACTTCATCTTCCCTTAAAGGAGAAAGGCTAAATTTTAATAGTCCTTTTAACCCTCCAGATTCTTTTGTTGAAGTGGAATGAGATACTCACTACTCTGTGGTGCATTCCTTTCATAGGGACCATAAACATCCTCCTTTTTCCTATTCCACATACTGTAAATTAACACCATCCTCTGATCTGGTCATCATATTCTAGCTCTTCACATATTTTCCTTTTATACTCATTTTTCTGGTACAGTTTTCAAGATGAATTGGTTTACTTCTCTGCCCATGTGTTCAAGTTCAGTTGTATTATTTCTCTGATTAATGTTTGAATTTCCAATTTAACTTTAAAATAGATTTTTATATTTAACAACTGTCTTTTCCATTGGAACCTGGTGTCTGAGTCATTAAGAGGACTGACCACATCCGTGTCCCCTTTTCTAGAGGCATTTTGTGTATTCCAGTGTCTTTTGTGTATTCCTTTAATTCATGCATATCTTTACAGTACTCCGTAAACAGGAATACAAGAAATACTGAATGCCTCAAAAAATCTAACTGACCTTATAGATCTGATCTTTGCTTCTCAGTGTTCCTAAAACCTCTTTGCTTACTCTAGTCTCCTGTTGATCAGAGTTCTTATGTGAATTAATATCATCAGTTTGTGTTCTCACAGATAGGACAGGAAAATAAGTTACATGTATTGAATATCTACTGTATGTACATTGTTTGGCACTGAATCTGATCTGATTTTTTTTTTACAATTTTTACATTTTACAATGCTATCATCACTTCTGTTCAGCATTTTTCTCCCCTTCTCAAATTGACTTTAATGCTTTGCTAGCAGTCAACTAATTGTCCAAAAATAATAGCAGCCATTTATTTGTCACATACTATATGTCCAGAACTGTGTTACACTCTTCCTATAGGTTTTTCATTTTCAATCCTCAAATAATGATGTGACCTTTTATATAACATAATAATGTTAAGCTACAAAAAAAAAAAGATACAAAAAATAACAGATTAGATAATAAATGACTAGCTTTATTTTTCTTATTTTTAAAAGTCTGGGTCAGGGGCTGATGCTGTGGCACAGCAGGTTAGAGCCCTAGCCTGCTGTGCCAGCATCCCATATGGTTCAAGTCCCAGCTGCTCCACTTCCCATCCAACTCCCTGCTAATGTGCCTGGAAAGCAGCAGAGGATAGCCCAAGTCCTTAGGCCCTTGTACCCACATGGGAGAACCAGAGGAGGAGGCTCCTGGCTCCTGGCTTCAGATCAGCTCAGCTCCGGCCTTTGCAGCCATTTGGGGAGTGAACCAGTGGATGGAACACCTGTTACTGTTTCAAATAAATAAAATAAATCTTAAAAAAAAAAAAAAAGCCTGTGTCAGCCATTTAAGCCACTGGTGCAGCTGTGTAATACCCCCTAGTACCCAGACTTCTAGATTTCTGCCCTTCCTTACTGTGTATGTGCCATTCATCCTTGGTTATGAATGACTGCTACACTACCATACCCTCATGTCCATGTTCTACACAAAAAGAAAAGGAAAAAAAAATAAATGCCATGGGGTTTTGTCCCTTTTGAAAAAATTTTCCAGGAAGTCCTACCCAGTAACTTTCCCTATGTCTCAACGGCCACAATTGTCACAGGGGTGGCTAACTGTAATAACTGATAGTTTTGAAGTCAAAAATCTATTGCCTAATTCCAGAATCAGAGCTCTAATGTAATATTGTGCTTCTAAAGGATAAGAATTTGAGAGACAATTGAGTTTAAGCAGGTAAAAGAATGTATGGTTATGTTGTAGGATTATAGAAGTCCCTAGCTGTGTTTATTCCAGGTTCTTATCTCAGCGTAAGAAACGAATTCAAGGGGCCAGCACTTGGCACAGCAGGTTAAAGCCCTGGCCTGCAGCACCAGTATCCCATATGGGCGCTGGTTCAAGTCCCGGCTGCCCCACTTCTGATCCAGCTCCCTGCTAGTGTGCCTGGGAAAGCAGTGGAGAATGGCCCAAGTCCTTGAGCTCCTGCACCCACATGGGAGACCTGGAAGAAGCTCCTGGCTTTGGATCAGCTCAGCTCCAGCCATTGCGACCATTTTGGTAGTGAATAAGCAGGGAAGACCACCTCTCTCTCTCTCTCTCTCTCTCTCTCTCTCTCTCTCTCTAATTCTTTCAAATAAATAAATCTTTATTAAAAAAAAAAAGCAGAAACATAGATAAGGTGCAATAATGGGAGTAGGAGCAGGATTTATTTAAAGAAATTAGAGAGTACACACAAAAGCAAATGTGGGCAGTCTCGTGGTGGAGAACCGCACCAACCCCAGTTAGTTTTTCCCCTTTATTGGCTGGGTGGTAGTGCCTTAACCAAATATACAAATGTGGAGTTTGGGAAGGTTTCATGGCATTTCCACGTGGAGTTCAGCAAATTGTTTTTCATGGCATCTGCTGCCTGACGGGAGGCTCAAGTGTATCATGGGAAAGTGGGTATGTTGCATTGGAAGAGGGTGGAATTTTTAGGGGTGCAAGGGCTAAGGCACAGAAACTTCTGGAAGCCTCTTCTCTCTTTTTCCCTCACTAACTCCCTGCCTATCCCATATCAGTGAGAGCTGTGTATCTCCAAGTCAATTTAGCCTTAAAAAGCAGCTTAGGCAGAGAGGTAGAAATTGTCTTGCTGATAGTAGCTTGACAGGTTTCCAATCTATTTGTTACTAGCATGTTTTATTTCATCTTCAGTCACCCAGTGAGGATGAGTGTACTGATGATGTCTGTCTCCCTTTTTAACTGCTGTTGACCAGCTCTGCCTTTAAATGGAGTAATGAAATAGACACTTTTCCAAAAACACTTGAGTTAACTCAAAGGATGCATTTAAATGGAAAATTTGCAGTATGACACAGGGTCCTCAAAGGGTGGAGAACCTTTTTTCTGCCAAGGGTTGTTTGAGTATTTATATTCAAATATTTTTATATTCAATGGCCATAAAAAATTATCAACTTAAAAATTAGCCTCCTATAGATTTGCTGAATTTCAAGTCCCACCTCTGGTTGCCCATGGCAGAGCCAGGCCAGATGATCTCTCAGGTCTTAGGCAGCCTCCAGGCTGGGAGTTCTCCGATCCTGTAACCTTTTCTTTAAGAAGATAGTGTAAGTGGAGCCAGCATTGTGACATAGCGGGTAAAGCTGCTACCTGCAATGATGACATGCCATTTGAGCACCTGTTCGAGTCCCCGCTGCTCCACTTCCTATCCAGTCCCCAGCTAATAGCCTGGGAAAAGCAACAGAAGATGGCCCAAGTGCTTGGGCCCTTGCCACCCATGTGGGAGACCCAAAATAAGCTCCTGGCTCCTCGCTTCAGCCTGGCCTAGCCCAATCCAGCCCAGTCCTTGCCTGGCCATTGCAGTCATCTGGTGAGTGAACCTGTGGATAGAGAATCTCTCTCTCTCTAACTCTGACTTTCAAATAAATAAATAAATCTTTAGGAGGAAAAGGCAATATAGGTAAAAGATGCAAATGTTCCTCCCAAGAATGTCTATAATTCATAATTCAGTTACAAAAGAATAGAGTTACCATAAACTAAATAGCATTTACTTAACAGACATCTATTAAGTACTCTATCTTCACCAAAATACACAGTAACAGCATCAGAATCAGACAAATTGTGACAAATTTTCTCCAAAGAAGCAAATGTCTAAAGGTGCACATCTAGAGTGGGTGTTTGGTGTAGCGATTAAAATACCACTTAAGACTCCTGCATCCCACATCGGAGAACCTGGGTTCGAGTCTTTGTTTCAAATTCCAACTTCTTGCTATTGTGCACCCTTGGAGGCAGCAGATGATGGCTCAAGTGTTTGGGTCTCTGCCACTCATGTGGGAGGCCCAAATTGGGTTCTGGGCTCCTGGCTTCCACCTGGCATGGCAAGCATTTGGGGAATGAACCAACAGATAGAAGATCTGTCTCTGTCTCTGTGCCTTTCAAATGAAAAAAATTTTTAAAAATAATTTTTTAAATCTAATTTTAAAAAAGAAACAGATACCTAGAATCTTACTCCATTCTCCCTGGCTTCCTAACAAACATCAATTGTACTTTAAAAAATGCCACTTCAGATACAAACATTTGAATTATGTCTCAAATTTACTATCTTTAAAAAAAAAAGATTTATGTATTTATTTGAAAAGCAGAGTTACAGAGGCAGAGAAAGAGAGATCTTCCATCCACTGGTTCACTCCCCAAATGGCCACAACAGCTGCAGCTAGGCTGATCCGGAGCCAGGAGCTTCTTCCAGGTCTCCCATATGGGTGTAGGAACCCAAGGACTTGGGCCATCGTTGCCAGACCACAGCAGAGAGCTGGGTTGGAAGTGAAGCAGCCAGGACTGGAACTGGTGCTCATATGGGATGTTGGTATCACAGGTGGCAGCTTTACCCACTACCCCACAGCACAGGTTCCTACTATCTATTCTTGATATATCTAGCAGCTTCAGAGACACCTGAGTCTTTAGTTAAGTTAATGCCCAGTAGGGTTCCTTAGAAAACTGAAGTGTTCTTACACTTGAGTTAACAAAGAATTAGTGAAACGATTTTCTACTATCACACCAGCAGAGGCCAGAAGAGAGCTATTTTTGGAGAAATAATAAGTCAAAATCTAGGGACTGAGCAATCATAAAAGAAAATTTCTCAGATAAATAGGATATGAGTTTGGTTCCTTTGTATAGTAATTAAAGCTCATTCAACCAAAAAGAGCTTTCAGTCTAGCCATTGTTGGAATAAAACAAATGATGAAAGCAAGAATTCATGGTCTCAAGAGGGGAAAAAAAAAAAAAAGGTTCTTCTGTGCCTACCGCATGCTGGGCACTTAGGGATGCCAGGAGAAATGTGAGATTGTTTCACCCAGTGGCAGACCAGAGAACAATGTCGAAGAGGTCACCGATGCTTAGCCCGAGAGCCAAAGAAGTCCTGAGGATAATTAGGACCCAAACTATGCCTTAGGATGAGCTTACCTAATGAGGCAGAGAGGAAGAAACAGCACCATCTAAAAGGGGAAACTAACCTCAATGTAGAAATGCTAAAATCCTTAGAGTCAGAGGTACCTTATAGATGATTTCTTTCTCGCCTCTTACTTATGAGTGATAAGAAGCCCCAAAAAAATGGCAATTGCCAAAGTCCCAAAGGGTTGGAACTAAAATGTAGGGCATCTGGGACTCAGTCTGGTATAGATGGTATAGATGTTAGAAAGGAGAGCTCCTGTGGAGTGTTATTAACAAGGGCAGTCAACTTCCATCTTGAATGCAAAACTACCAGGAGTTTAAACTCTATAGGCCTGTGATTTTCAAATCATTAGCAGATCCTTTTATTCAAATTAAATATACAGAACACCAATAGCAATCATCTGTCATGGTTTGAATTTGTTTCAGTCACTCAATTTATCCGCTGAGAAATCCAATCAGATAAATATAAAATTGTGAGGAGAGTTATAGATGACAGATAATGTCTTAGAGCAACATCAGTATTATTGATATCCCAATCAAATGCTCACTATATCCCAGACCATTTAAATCAGGGTGTCAGGGTGGGGTCCACGCTCCCTAGATGATTCTAGTGTACAGTCAGGTTTGAGAGTCCTACCCTAAGCATTGTTACAGTGTAGTGAACTGGTATTCAAACTTCAGCATATGTCAGAATTTCTTGGAAGGATTATTACAGATTGCTGGGCCTCACTCCAAAGTTTCTGATTCAGTGAGTCTAGGTTAAGGCCCAAACATTTGTATTTTTAACATGTTCTCAAGTGCTTCTAATGCCACAGGTACGCGGACCACAAGTACCACTAATCATCAAAGTGACCCAGGTGTCTTTTTTTTTTTTTTTTTTTTTTTTTTTGACAGTTAGTGAGAGAGAGAGAGAGAGAAAGGTCTTCCTTCCTTTGGTTCATCCCCCAAATGGCCGCTACGGCCAGTGCGCTGCGCCAATCCAAAGTCAGAAGCCAGGTGCCTCCTACTGGTCTCCCATGCGGATGCAGGACCCAAGCACTTGGGCCATCCTCCACTGCCCTCCCAGGCCACAGCAGAGAGCTGGACTGGAAGAGGAGCAACCGGGTCAGAATCCAGCGCCCCAACTGGGACTAGAACCCGGGGTGCCAGCACCACAGGCGAAGGATTAGCCAAGTAAGCTGCGCCACCGGCCCCAGGTGTCTTTTAAGTAGAAATTCTCAGGCTCTTCCTGTGGGAATTTTGATTCAGGTATAGTATGAGCATTTATGATGTGTTTTTTTTTTTTTTTTAAGATTTATTTTATTTATTTGAAAGAGTTACAGAGAGAGAGAGAGAGAGGTGTTCCATCCTCCGGTTCACCCCCCAGGTGGTCACCATGGCCGAGGCTGGGCCAGGCTAAAACCGTGAGCCAACAGCTTTATCCAGGTCTCCCGCATGATTACAGGGGTCCAAGCACTTGGGCCATGCTTCACTGCTTTTCTGGAGGCATTAGCAGGGAGCTGGGTCAGAAATGAAGCAGCCAGGACCAGAGTTGGTCCCTATATGGGATGCCAGCGTTGCAGGCAGCAGCTTTACTTTCTACACCACAACGCTGGCTTCTGAGCATATATATATATATATATATATATATATAAAATTTTAGGCAAATTAAGAAATATGACAGTAGGGAAAAATAAATAGCAAAATGTTAAGTTTCAAGCATTCTCTGACAGAAAATATATTTTGATCTAGGAGTAATACATTAATTTAGATAAAATTATCAGGCCAGCAACATAAAATGGATTTGTAAGGTGACGGCAGAGGGTGGTTAGGCAGGGAGTCAGTGTGCAAAAGAAGACTACTCACCTATTGGAATATTCTGAGTATGCAGAGCACCTGGGCCAGCTTGGGAGCAGTGAAATGCAAGAGATGCAGCAGCCACTTAAAGAGTGTTACAGGACAGAGCTGGCAGCCAAGCTTGCAAGGATGAGTAAGACACAATTTCTCCTCGGTGAGCCTAGAACCAACCCAGTGGTAACAAGGGACGTTGTAAGTGAGAATCTTTGGATGAGGTCTCCACTGTAGATGAGGAGGGACTTCTTCATTTCATTTGTAATTGTAGAGCTTTTTTTAAAAACTTTTATTTAATGAATATAAATTTCCGAAGTACAGTTTATGGATTACAATGGCTTCCCCCCCATAACGTCCCTCCCTCCAGCAACCCTCCCCTTTCCCACTCCCTCTCCCCTTCCATTCACATCAAGATTCATTTTCAATTCTCTTTATATACAGAAGATCAGTTTAGCATACATTAAGTAAAGATTTCAACAGTTTGCTCCCACATAGAAACACAAAGTGAAACATACTGTTTGAGTACTAGTTATAGCGTTAAATCTCAATGTACAGCACACTAAGGACAAAGATCCTACATGAGGAGTAAGTTCACAGTGACTCCTGTTGTTGACTTAACAAATTGACACTCTTGTTTATGGCATCAGTAATCAACCTAGGCTCTTGTCATGAGCTGCCAAGGCTATGGAAGCCCCCTGAGTTCACTGACTCTGATCATATTTAGACAAGGCCATGGTCAAAGTGGAAGTTCTCTCCTCCCTTCAGAGAAAGGTACCTCTTTCTTTGATGACCCATTCTTTCCACTGGGATCTCACTCGTGGAGATCTTTCATTTAGGTGTTTTTTGGTTTTTTGGTGTGTGTGTGTGTGTGGTTTGTTTTTTGTTTTTTTTTTTTGTTTTTGTTTTTTTTTTTTTTTTTTTTTTTTTTGCCAGAGTGTCTTGGCTTTCCATGCCTGAAATACTCTCATGGACTTTTCAGCCGGATCCGCATGCCTTAAGGGCTGATTCTGAGGCCAGAGTGCTGTTTAGGACATCTGCCATTCTATGGGTCTGCTGTGTATCTCACTTCCCATGTTGGATCATTCTCTCCCTTTTTCATTCTATCAGTTAGTATTTGCAGACACTATTCTTGTTTGTGTGATCCCTTTGGTTCTTAGTCCTATCATTATGATCAATTGTGAACAGAAATTGATCACTGGGACTAGTGAGATGGCATTGGTACATGCCACCTTGATGGGATTGAATTGGAATCCCCTGGTATGTTTCTAACTCTACCATTTGAGGTAAGTCAGCTTGAGCATGTCCCGAATTGCACATCTCTTCCCTCTCTTATTCCCACTCATATTTAACACTGATCACTTTTCAGTTAAGTTTCAGCACTTAAGAAGAATTGTGTATTGATTACAGTATTCAACCAAAAGTATTAAGTAGAACAAACAAAAAAAAAATACTAAGAGGGATAACATATTAAGCTGCTCATCAACAGTCAGGGTGAGGGCTGATCAAGTCACCATTTCTCATAGTGTTCATTTCACTTTAACAGGTTTCCTTTTTGGTGCTCAGTTAGTTGTCACCTATCAAGGAGAACAAGTGGTATTTGTCCCTTTGGGATTGGCTTATTTCACTCAGCATAATGTTTTACAAATTCCTAACAGGGATCACTTTTCAGTTAAAATTTAAACACCTAAGAATAATTGTGTGTCAATTACAGAGTTCAACCACTGGTACTAGAACAAAAAAAAAATACTAAAATGGATAAAGTATTACATTGTACATCAACCGTCGGGACAAGAGCTGATCAAGTCACAGTTTCTCATAGTGTCCATTTCACTTCAACAAGTTTCCCCTTTGGTGCTCAGTTAGTTGTCGCTGATCAGGGAGAACATATGATATTTGTCCCTTTGGGACTGGCTTAATTCACTCAGCATGATGTTTTCCAAATTCCTCCATCTTGTTGCAAATGACCGGGTTTCGTTGTTTTTGACTGCTGTGTAGTATTCTATAGAGTACATGTCCCATAATTTCTTGATCCAGTCTACTGTTGATGGGCATTTGGGTTGGTTCCAGGTCTTAGCTATTGTGAATTGAGCTGCAATAAACATTAATGTGCAGACCGCTTTTTTGTTTGCCAATTTAATTTCCTTTGGGTAAATTCCAAGTAGCATACGCAAACACATGGAGACTGAACAACATGCTCCTGAATGAACAATGGGTCATAGAAGAAATTAAACGAGAAATCAAAAATTTTCTGGAAGTAAATGAGGATACCAGCACAACATACCAAAACTTATGGGACGCAGTGAAAGCAGTGTTAAGAGGAAAGTTTATATCAATAGGTGCCTACATCAAGAAATTGGAAAGGCACCAAATAGATGAGCTTTCAATTCACCTCAAGGATTTAGAAAACCTACAGCAAACCAGACCCAAATCTAGCAGGAGAAGAGAAATAATTAAAATCAGAGAAGAAATCAACAGGATTGAACCCAAAAAAACATTACAAAAAATCAGCCAAACGAGGAGCTGGTTTTTTGAAAAAATAAACAAAATTTACACCCCATTGGCCCAACTAACTAAAAAAAGAAGAGAAAAGACCCAAATCAATAAAATCAGAGATGAAAAAGGAAACGTAACAACAGACACCACAGAAATAAAAAGAATCATCAGAAATTACTACAAGGACTTGTATGCCAGCAAACAGGGAAACCTATCAGAAATGGATAGATTCCTGGACACATGCAACCTACCTGAATTGAACCAGGAAAACATAGAAAACCTAAACAGACCCGTAACTGAGACAGAAATTGAAACAGTAATAAAGGCCCTCCCAACAAAGAAAAGCCCAGGACCAGATGGATTCACTGCTGAATTCTACCAGACATTTAAAGAGAACTGACTCCAGTTCTTCTCAAACTATTCAGAACAATCGAAAAAGAGGGAGTCCTCCCAAATTCTTTCTATGAAGCCAGCATCACCTTAATTCCTAAGCCGGAAAAAGATGCAGCATTGAAAGAGAATTACAGACCAATATCCCTGATGAACATAGATGTAAAAATCCTCAATAAAATTCTCGCCAATAGAATGCAACAACACATCAGAAAGATCATCCACCCAGACCAAGTGGGATTTATCCCTGGTATGCAGGGATGGTTTAATGTGTGCAAGACAATCAATGTGATACACCACATTAACAGACTGCAGAAGAAAAACCATATGATTATCTCAATAGATGCCGAGAAAGCATTTGATAAAATACAACACCCTTTCATGATGAAAACTCTAAGCAAACTGGGTTTGGAAGGAACATTCCTCAATACAATCAAAGCAATCTATGAAAAACCCACAGCCAACATCCTATTGAATGGGGAAAAGTTGGAAGCATTTCCACTGAGATCTGGTACCAGACAGGGATGCCCACTCTCACCACTGCTATTCAATATAGTTCTGGAGGTTCTAGCCAGAGCTATTAGGCAAGAAAAAGAAATTAAAGGGATACAAATTGGGAAGGAAGAACTCAAACTACCCCTCTTTGCAGATGATATGATTCTTTACTTAGGGGACCCAAAGAACTCTACTAAGAGACTATTGGAACTCATAGAAGATTTTGGCAAAGTAGCAGGGTATAAAATCAATGCACAAAAATCAACAGCCTTTGTATACACAGACAATGCCATGGCTGAGGAAGAACTTCTAAGATCAATCCCTTTCACAATAGCTACAAAAACAATCAAATACCTTGGAAGAAACTTAACCAAGGATGTTAAAGATCTCTACGACGAAAATTACAAAA
This sequence comes from Oryctolagus cuniculus, assembly GCF_051225735.1. Classification (NCBI taxonomy): domain Eukaryota; kingdom Metazoa; phylum Chordata; class Mammalia; order Lagomorpha; family Leporidae; genus Oryctolagus; species Oryctolagus cuniculus. The sequence continues at coordinate 54,807,399 of NC_142876.1, read as the reverse complement.
CCTTAAAGAAAGAAATAGAAGAGGATACCAAGAAATGGAAAAATCTTCCATGCTCATGGATTGGAAGAATCAATATCATCAAAATGTCCATTCTCCCAAAAGCAATTTATAGATTCAATGTAATACCAATCAAGATACCGAAGACCTTCTTCTCAGATCTGGAAAAAATGATGCTGAAATTTATATGGAGACACAGGAGACCTCAAATAGCTAAAGCAATCTTGTACAACAATAACAAAGCTGGAGGCATCACAATACCAGATTTCAGGACATACTACAGGGCAGTTGTAATCAAAACAGCATGGTACTGGTACAGAAACAGATGGATAGACCAATGGAACAGAATTGAAACACCAGAAATCAATCCAAACATCTACAGCCAACTCATATTTGATCAAGGATCCAAAACCAATCCCTGGAGTAAGGACAGTCTATTCAATAAATGGTGCTGGGAAAACTGGATTTCCACATGCAGAATCATGAAGCAAGACCCCTTCCTTTCACCTTACACAAAAATTCACTCAACATGGATTAAAGACGCAAATCTACGACCTGACACCATCAAATTATTAGAGAGCATTGGAAAAACCCTGCAAGATACAGGTACCGGCAATGACTTCTTGGAAAACACCCCAGAAGCACAGGCAGTCAAAGCCAAAATTAACATTTGGGATTGCATCAAATTGAGAAGTTTCTGTACTGCAAAAGAAACAGGAAAGTGAAGAGACAACCGACTGAATGGGAAAATATATTTGCAAACTATGCAACAGATAAAGGGTTGATAACCAGAATCTACAAAGAAATCAAGAAACTCCACAACATCAAAACAAACAATCCACTTAAGAGATGGGCCAAGGACCTCAATAGACATTTTACAAAACAGGAAATCCAAATGGCCAACAGACACATGAAAAAATGTTCAAGATCGCTAGCAATCAGGGAAATGCAAATCAAAACCACAATGAGGTTTCACCTCACCCCAGTTAGAATGGCTCACATTCAGAAATCTACCAACAATAGATGCTGGCGAGGATGTGGGGAAAAAGGGACACTAACCCACTGTTGGTGGGAATGCAAATTGGTTAAGCCACTATGGAAGTCAGTTTGGATGTTCCTCAGAAACCTGAATATAACCCTACCATTCAACCCAGCCATCCCACTACTTGGAATTATAGAGCTTTTAAAAATAGCAGTGAATTCATCCCTAATTCTAAAGTGAATGGTGCATATTCAAGAATTCACTAGTAATCACATAGTGAATATTTTGCCTAAAATGTTACATTCCACCCTAATTCAAAGGTGCCCATTACTCATTAACCACTTGGTGATTTGCTTTTTTTTTTTTCCTTTCTTTTTTTCTATTTGTCCTAACCATTTATTCACTCAGGTGTTGAATCACTCATTCATCCTTCCAGCCCTTCTATGATTACTAACATTTCAACCAAAGGTTGGAAGAACAAATAGAAGATGAAATAGACCAACCTTAACCCATCCATTTTTCTATTTTTATAAGAAATATGAGGGAAAAAGAGGGAAAGGAACGCAAAAATTGAAGGGTATATTTTTCTAGTGATCTAGGCAATATCTTAAGTCAATTCTTAGGGAAATAAAGATGTAGTCGAGCTAGAGAAAGCCTCTGAATTAGAGAACAGTATTCAGGTTTCTGTGCAGAGTAGATTAGGTTGTAGATCAGTACTGGAACTCCAGTCAAGAACAACTAGAGAAGTCAGATAAATTGCAGAAACAGTCTTTTGAAATGCATTAGAGAGCTGCTGAAGCAACAGTGCCTGAAGGTACTAGGATTATGGAGAAGGCAGAAATCTCAACGAGGTGAACTGATTCTGCAGTTCTCCCCTCGGGGCAGGAGGCTGAGAAATCCAGGCTTCACCAACCAGAAGGTCACTTTTAGGAGGCAGAGAACCCAACAGAACTCCCAGTGGTCCCAGAGAATAGACTGACAAAAATGAAGACGTGAGCCTCATTCACAAATTTCCCCTCAAGATGTTGAAGTTTGTCAAACAGTGAAGTGATACTGGATGGGAGGGTAAGAAGCTATGATAAAAACCTGTTTTTAAGAAAATGAAAGCTTTTTTAAAAAAAATTACTTTCTTTACTTAAAAGGCACAGGTAGCAAGCAAGAGAGAAAGAGAGAGATCTTCCATCTGCCAGTTCACTTCCCAAATGGAATTTCAGATTCCTGGTTTTGGACTTGTCCAGCCCTGGCTGTTGCAGCCATCCAGGGGATGAAAGATTTTCTCTCCCACCCCCCTCCCTCTCCCTCTCCCTCTCTCTGTAACTCTGATTTTCAAAGTAAATCTTTTTTTAAAAAAGGAAACTGACACCAAAACAAACATGCTCAATTTAAAAGAAAAAGTAAAACATAAAGAAAAGATCCTAAAATAAGCAAGATAGAAATGTCAGATTATCTTTAAAGGATCTCCAATTAGAATGATAGCAGGTTTCTCATCAGAAACCCTGCAGGGTAGGAGAGAATGGAGAGCAATAGTCCAAGTCCTTAAAGGGAAAAAAAAAAAAAACAACAAAATTGTCAACCCAGAATACATTACCCAGTGAAAATCTCATTTATAAACAAAGGTGAAAGAAAGATCTTATGAAACAAAATTGAAAGAATTTGTCATCACCTTGCCAGCCTTACAAATGATACTTAAGGATGTACTACACACAGAAATGGAGAAAGATAATCAGCATCATGAAAGAATGTGAAGGTAGAAAAGTTCCTAGTAACAGTACAAAAGAAATCCAAACCAAACACTAGGAATATGTATGGAAAACTGGCAGGACCAAATCATTACTTATCAATAATAGCCTTGAATGTAAGAGGACTAAATTCTACAACCAAAAGATACAGACTGGCTAAATGTGTTTGTTTTAAGAAACACATCTTACCACAGTGAAGGTAGGCAGAGACTGGAAGTGAAAGGATGAAGAAGATATTTCATGCAAATACAAATAAAAGCAAGTAGAATAGCTGTCTTAATATTAGATAAAATAGACTTTAGGACAAAAATGAGTAAAACAGATAAGGTTATTATGTATTGATTAAGAGATCAATTCAACAGGAAGGTGTGACTATAATAAATGTATATACACTCAACGCTAGGACATCAAGCTATTTAAAGCAAGTGTTAATGGATCTAAAGGGAGATTTAGGCTGCAATACAATAATGCTGAGAGACTTCAACACCCCACTTTTTTCAATGAACAGATCAACTAAACAAAAAAATCAAAAAGAAACAACAGAGTTAATCTATACATCGACCCAATGGATCTAATTGATAGCTATGGAATATTTCATACCATAGCCACAGAATACACATTGCTTTCATCAGTGCATGGAACATTCTCTAGGGTAGACCATATGCTAGGCCATAAAACAAGTCTCAATAAATTCAGAAAGTTGAAATCCTACCATGTAGCTTTTCTGACCACAATGAAATGAAGCTTGAAATTAACAACATAAGAAACTAGGGACCGACGCTGTGGCGCAGTAGGTTAATCCACCGCCTGCGGCACCAGCATCCCATATGTGTGCCGGTTCTAGTCCTGGCTGCTCCTCTTCCAATCCAGCTTTCTGCTGTGGCCTGGGAAAGCAGTAGAAGATGGTCCAAGTCTTTGGGCCTCTGCACCTGCATGGGAGACCCAGAAGAAGCACCTGGCTCCTGGCTTCAGATTGGCGTAGCTCCAGGCATTGCAACCATCTGGGGAGTGAACCTACAGAAGGAAGAACTTTCTCTCTGTCTCTCCCTCTCACTGTCTGTAACTCTACCTCTCAAATACATAAATAAAATCTTTAAAAAAAAAAAAAACCTGCTGCCTTCCAAGTCCCATGCCATTGTTGTTACTGCCATTTACCGTTATTAAAAAAAAAGAAACTGGAAAATATACAGACATAAACACATGGAGACTGAACAATGTGCTCTTGCATGAATAGTGGGTCATAGAGGAATTCAAAAAGGAAATGAAAAAATTCTTTGAAACAAATGAGATGACAGCACAACATATTAAAACTTATGGGATACAGCAAGAGCAGTGTTAAGAGCCGTTTACAGCAATTAGTATTTACATGAAGAAATTGGAAAGGTATCAGATAAATGATCTAACAGTGCATATCAAGTACTTAGAAAAGTAAAAAATCATACTCAGAATTAGTAGGAGAAAAGATATAATTAGAGAAGAAAAAAATTGCAAGAAAAAAAATAAAAAACATACAAAAAATCAATGAGATGAAGAGTTGATTTAAAAAAAAAATAAAATTGAGGCCATTGCCACGGCTCACTTGGCTAATCCTCCACCTGCGGCGCCGGCATACCGGGTTCTAGTCCCAGTTGGGACGCCGGATTCTGTCCCGGTTGCTCCTCTTCCAGTCCAGCTCTCTGCTGTGGCCTGGGAGTGCAGTGGAGGATGGCCCAAGTGCTTGGGCCCTGCACCCGCATGGGAGAAGAAAGCACCTGGCTCCTGGCTTCAGATCAGTGGAGCACCAGCTGCAGGAGCCATTTGGGGGGTTAACCAATGGAAAGGAAGACCTTTCTCTCTGTCTCTCTCTCTCACTGTCTAACTTTGCCTATAAAAAAAATTTGATAAACCATTGACCCAACTAACCAAAAAAGGCACAGAAGACCCAAATTAATAAAATCAGAAATGAAAAAGATGTTGCAACTGATGCACACAAATAAAAAGAAACATCAGGAATTATTATAAACAGCTATATTCCAACAAAATGGAAAATCTAGAAGAAATGGATAAATTTCTGGACACAATTTACCAAAAGTGAGGCACAAAAAGACAGAAGACTGAAAAAGATCAACAATCAAGAGGGAGATTGAATTAGTAATGAAGAGCCTTCCAATGAAGCAAAGCCCAGTTCCAGAAGGCTTTGCTGAATCCACCAAACTTTAAAGAAGAACTAGTATCAATTCTTAAACTATTCAAAACAATTGAAACAGGGAATCCTCCCAAACTGCTTCTATGAGTCAAGCATCACCTTAATTCCAAAGTCAAAAAAGATACAACAAAGAGAAGTATAGACCAATATCTCTGATGAGCATAGATGCAAGAATCCTCAACAAAAATACTAGCTAATTGAATCCAACCTATTAAAAAGACCATCCATCCAGAACAAATGAGATTTATCCCAGAGATTCAGGGATGATTCAACCTATACAAATCAATCAATGCAATACAACACACTCAATATGCTGCTGGCCATGGGTTTGTCATATATTGCCTTGATTGTGTTGAGGCATGTTCCTTTTATACCCAATTTGCTTAAGGTTTTATCATGAAAGATTGTTGTATTTTATCAAGTGCTTTCTCTGCACCTTTTGAGACAATCATATGGCTTTTATTCTTCACTTTGTTAATGTGATGTGTTACATCACAGTGCTGGCCCCTAGACCTACTGTTTTTTTTTTTTTTTCTTGTGGGTCTTTTTTTAAAGTTTTTATTTAACGCATGCATTTTTTCATAGATACAACTTTAGGAATATAGTGGTTCTTTCCCTCATACCCGCCCTCCCCCCCCTCATTCCACTTCCCTCTCCCTCTCCTATCTCCTTCTTCATTATGGTTCATTTTTAGTTTGATTTTATATACAGAGGACCAACTCCATGTTTAGCATAGATTTCAACAGTTTGCACCCATGCACACACACAACATAGACCTACTGTTTTCTAAGGCTTATTTTTGAAAGAGTAACCCGAGCAGATGTGAATCAGCTTCATAAACAGGGTCTTTCAGCACTTCCTAAACTATCCTGTGAAGGAGTAAGCAGCTATAATCAAGCATCGTCCCCCTCCAGTCTCCAACACACCCTCTCCTATGGAACTACAATAGCTCTGAGTGTAGGTGGGGCCATGGTGCCTGGAGGCCAATGACAAGGGTACTATACTGGTGCCACGAGTGGTACATGGTGCTTCTGCACAGAGTTACAAGAGGAGGAGGCAAGGGTTTACTCATCCCCATCTTAAGACATCTTTCTGCATGGATTCATTAGACTTGTTCAATGAATAAATGAGAACTGAGTCAGAACCAGGAAGCTGCTGCTTGTCTAGGCTCTGCCAACACTTCACCATGTTACCTTGACTGAACCAACATTTTGGACCTTTAGGTTCCTCATCAGTAAGATGAGAGTGTGTGACCTTTGACATCCCATATAGCATCGTCAGCTTCCCACAATTGGATAACAAGCACTTTTCAGGAAGGCAGAAGACTGGAGAGCAGTTGACAGCATGGTCTTCAGAGCCAGGCAGATCAGGGCTGGAGTTCCTGCTCTATCATCGAGTATGACATGGCCAGTGCTCTCAAATTCTCTGCGCTCCCCACACCCACAAGTCATAAGGCTATTAGGATTAAATGAGGGGCCAGCATAGTTGTGTGGTGGTGTAGTGTGTAAAGCCGCTGCCTGCAGCACTGGCATCCCATACGGTTCAAGTCATGCTGGTTCAAGTCATGCTGGTTCAAGTCATGCTGCTCTACTTCTGATCTAGCTCCCTGCTAATGTGCCTAGGAAAGCAGAGGAAGATAGCCCAAGTGCTTAGGCCCCTGCGTCGCTCCTTGGCCATGGTCATTTTTTATTTTTTATTTTTTATTAGGCACAGAGAGGGAGACAGAGAGAAAGGTCTTCCTTTTATTGGTTCACCCCCCAAATGGCCGCTACGGCCAGTGCACTGCGCCGATCCGAAGCCAGGAGCCAGGTGCTTCCTCCTGTTCTCCTGTACGGGTGCAGGGCCCAAGCACTTGGGCCATCCTCCACTGCCCTCCCGGGCCGCAGCAGAGAGCTGGACTGGAAGAGGAGCAACCAGGACTAGAACCCGGCGCCCATATGGGATGCCGGCACCACAGGTGGAGGATTAACCAAGTGAGCCACAGCACCAGCCCCCTTTTTTATTTTTTATTTATTTTTTATTTTTTAATTTTTTTATTAGATAGGCAGAGTTAGACAGTGAGAGAGAGAGAGAGAGAAAGGTCTTCCTTCCGTTGGTTCACCCCCCAGGCTGTGGTCATTTAAATGCTGTCATTCTTTTTTTTTTTTTTTTTTTTTTTTTTTTTTTTATTTTTTGACAGACAGAGTGGACAGTGAGAGAGAGAGACAGAGAGAGAAAGGTCTTCCCTTGCCGTTGGTTCACCCTCCAATGGCCGCCGCGGCCAGCGCGCTGCGGCCGGCACACCGCGCTGATCCGATGGCAGGAGCCAGGAGCCAGGTGCTTTTCCTGGTCTCCCATGGGGTGCAGGGCCCAAGCACCTGGGCCATCCTCCACTGCACTCCCTGGCCACAGCAGAGGGCTGGCCTGGAAGAGGGGCAACCGGGACAGAATCCGGCGCCCCAACCGGGACTAGAACCCGGTGTGCCGGCGCCGCTAGGCGGAGGATTAGCCTAGTGAGCCGCGGCGCCGGCCAATGCTGTCATTCTTGAAGAGCAAATTTTATTCCATAAATATTAATCAACCACTTATTTGCTCATAGCAAAGTCAACAGAGACTAGACGGGTGTGTGGAATAGTCTTCCCAGGACCAAATGAGAACCAAAAGACCAAACTGGCACTTTTAGAGAACGGCCACAGGGGATTTTCCAAAACACACACAACCCTGTTTCATAATTCAGGACGTGAAAGGAAAGCCAATTTGACCGTGTGCCGTTGCAGCCTGCAGAAGGCTGATAGCTCAGCCTGTAGGTGTGCATTTCAGGTACACAGTCTCCACTCGGCGGTACTACCTGTCCCCCAAACTTGCCCTCAGGTGCACCCCACGTGTTCCAGATGAGAGGTTTAGCCACATTAACCTGACACAGCTGCTGAATTATCCAAAGGTGCTCCTCATTGCACCCCTTCCTCCACTCTGCATAGAAAGCAGGTGAAAGTCTCCTTAATCTGGAAAATAGGACAGTGGGGAGGCATGAGGAGGAGACGTGCCCCCCTCTCAAATACTAAAACACAGCCTACTTAAGTAATGTTCAAACGTCTACAAAGGGGAACAACATGGAAGTGTTAGAAACAGGATCACCTATGAAATCAGCTGTGTAAAAAAGACACGTATCATAGCTCTGTTTGTCCTTTGACAGTGTAAACATTCCGTATTTTTTGTCCTTGAGAAACTGAAGCAAAAAAACGATAGCCTTCATCTCAGGAGGAGACGAAGCCCTGCTGCATAGATTTTTGTCTCCTCCTCCAATCAATTGATCATTTAATTCCTCAGGCTGCAATTCCAGGGGCTCCAGAATCAGCCCATGTGCCTCTGACCTCACTGACATGTTCCCATTACAGAATTACTTCTTCCTACTCAGGCACTTTGTTGGGGTCTTAAGCCTGAGGCTGGCCCCTGACCAGCAGGGAACAGTACAAGCACTCCCCCTACAAGGCGAACAGAAAAGGTAAGGTTGACGGGTCAAGAACACAGCAAGCACCTGTGAGTTCCGTCGAAGCAGGAACTACTTTATTGAGGAAGTGTGCAGGCTTATAAGGAAAAAAAAAAAAAAAAAAAGACATGCACAGCAGGGGAGCCAATCAGCGAAAAGGTCATGCAGGTGTGGGTGGACCACGAACAGGGGCATAGTATAGGGATCATGAACTGTCCACGTGTCCGGAACTAAAGCGGACCTATTCCTGCCAGTGGTCCGATCTTACGTAGCTTAACCGTGGCAGCCGCAGACACGCCCCTCAAACATCCGCCAGGCGCCATATTGTTATGGAGGTTTTAGGCAATGCCCACTAGCACTTTACCTCCAGGGGTCTCTTGTTTAAAGACGTGAACACCCCACTTAACACACTGACCATTTTAATTGCCATTCCCACCTTGCCAGTGATTCATTTCTCAGGTAACCTATCGCCATGCTAGGTTCACTCACAGAGGGTTCACTCACCACTGGTGATACCAGCATCCTATATTGGAGCACCTATTCAAATCCCAGCTACTCTGCTTCCAATCCAGTGCCCTGCCAATGTGCCTGGAAGGCAGTGGAGGATGGCCAAAATACCAGTGTCCCTGTCACCCATGTGGAAGACCTAATTGGAGATTCTCTCTTCCCCTCCCCCGCCTATCAAATAAATAAATAGTACTTTTTTAAAAAAGGAAAACAAGTTCTAGGGTAGGATTTCTGGAAAGTGAATTGCTGAAGATAAAACAGAAAATTTCAAGACACCAAGTTCTCATGGCACACAGAGACCAGACATTGCCCAGGAGAGACAGCACAGTAGAGGCTGGAGGGCACCCTAGGGTTTGTTTTCTGGGTTCCCATAGTTCCTTACTGTTCCAGAAAGCTGCTCTACACAACAGGGGTCCCTCTTGTGTGGCCGCGGGCAGCAGGAAGCCCAGAGCACTTGGGATGCTGGAAAGAAAGCACTGAAGAGGTTCCCAGGAAGGTGCTGTGGCTGTTCCTGCAGGCACCTGGTTTTGGTATTTCATCTGGCTGCTAACTGTGCTCCTGATGTCAGTGTCGCTGCACCCAGCCTGGCAGGTTCAGTGCTGAAAGCAGAATCTGGGGAGCTCTACCTCTCCTGGGAGTCTGCCTGTGGTTTATAATCCCATGTGAGATCCTGAGCTCTCTTAGAAGGTCCATGAGGTCATATTCCTAATATACTAGGACATTATTAGCCTTTTCCACTAGCTTGACATGTTCACTGATAACACAAAAGTAAGGTGGGTGAAATTTGGGTCTTAACAGCAATCAAGGAGCTGGTCATTGTATTCTTCACTACTATGCACTGACAAGGGAAGAAGAAAAGCCATTTTCACTTGAGAATGTCCTTGACAAAATTGTTATAGATTAGAGGAAGCAAAGACGGTCACAGTAATTAAGTGCAGTGTGGGATCCTAGAGGGACCTGGATCAGGAAAAAATGTTCATGGAAAACTGGTGAAATTTAAATAAAGTTTGTAGTTTTGCTAAGTGTGTTACAATGCTAGGATCCTGATTTTGATAGAAGTGAATAATTTGTTAACATAAGAAGTTGAAGACCAGACATGGGGATCCTGATATTGTTTCTGCAACTTTTCTGTAAATATAAATGATTATAAATTTCTTTTTTTTAGTGAGAGAGAGAGGCCATTGCAGCCATTTGGGGAGCAAACCAATGGATGGAAGACCTCTCTCTGTCTCCCCTTCTCTGTCTGTAATGCCACATCTCAAACAAATAAACACATCTTTTAAAAAATAGATTAAAGTTGCAGGAAGATCTCTCTCTCTCTCTACCTTTCAAATAAAATGAAAATAAACAAAACAAAAATTATTAAAGATCCAAATTATAAGTTATACTTATGAATTTTAATGTGACTGGGTACCAAAAAAGTCACTGATACAGTTTTAGATTCTACATTGCAGCTAACTTTTGTGAAACTGATTTGCTGAGTATTGGTTTATATTTAAATTGATATCTGGGCCAGCGCCATGGCTCAATAGGCTAATCCTCTGACTGCAGCGCCAGCACCCTGGGTTCTAGTCCCAGTTGGGGCGCCGGATTCTGTCCTGGTTGCTCCTCTTCCAGTCCAGCTCTCTTCTGTGGCCCGGGAGTGCAGGGGAGGATGGCCCAAGTGCTTGGGCCCTGCACCCGCATGGGAGACCAGGAGAAGCACCTGGCTCCTGCCTTCGGATCAGCACAGCGCACCGGCCACAATGTGCTGGCTGGAGCGGCCACTTAGGGGGTGAACCAATGGCAAAGGAAGACCTTTCTCTCTGTCTCTGTCTCTCTCTCTCTCTCTCTGTCTAACTCTGCCTGTCAAAAAAAAATTTATATCTGTTCACTTTTATCAATAGGAAGCCCATTTTTTAAAAATATTTATGTATTTATTGAAAGAGTGAGAGAGAGAGAGAGTGAGTGAGTGAGTCAGAGAGATCTTCCATCCACTGGTTCACTCCCCAAATGGCCGCAGTGGCCAGAGCTGGGCCAATCCAAAGCTAGGAGCCAGGAGCTTCTTCTAGGTCTCCTACATGGGTGCAGGGGCTCAAGCATTGGGCCATCTTCCACTGCCTTTCCAGGTGCATTAGCAGGGAGTTGGATCAGGAAGTGGAGCAGCCATGACTTGAACTGGCGCCCATGGGATGCCAATGCTGAGACAGCGGCTTTACTTGCTACTCCACAGCACCAGCCCCAGGAAGCCCATCTTTAGATAGGCTAAAAATTTATTTTAAATGGAAGTCAGCTTTATCCCATAGCAATTTCCTAGAAGCTAAGGATTATTTATACCTACCAGATAAGTACCAGTTCTTAAGACAAGGTCAGGAAAAAATAAAAGTGATAAAGCAAATCAGTTCCCTAGATGCTTGGGATTTCCCTCAGTGGTATTGTGATATGATAAAATGTTACAATACTTGGTGTTCATCTCCAGGTCTTGGTACAGAGACCCTAAAACCATGTAATTTCCTGATAGAGGGGTATGTCTTTTGTCTTGGTATTTGGCCTTAGCTGCCAGTTCTTGACAGCAGAGCATGGAAGAACTTTGGAATTTCAGAGTGGTAGGAGAGGGCATTTGGATGCTAATGAACTGACTGGTGGCTGGCGCCCCTAGACAATGTCAGGATCAGAGCTAGTCGCTGGAAACCCAAGGCATGATTAGAGCTTAGAACTTCTAGCCCATCCCCCACCTCCACCTTCAGTTCTGGGGAGAAGAGCTAGAGATTGGGCTATTTATCAATGGCCTCCATTACAACCTTAACCAGTGAGTTTATATTGCCTCGGCACCCCAACTCCATGTGATACTGTCCAGCTTGTTAGTAAGTTTATATATTAGTAATCCTGTAGGTTATTGCCATCTATTCAGCTCAAACAGATCAGGCATCATGGTAAGTCTTTAAGCATTTTATTCAGTGAGAGAAATGCACAGGTAAGTGAGGGCTTTAATTAGGGGAGAAAGAAGTCTAGAAGCTAAGTTGGGTCCATACCAGGCAGAGAGCAGGCCAGGTGCCACGTGGAACAAGCATGCGGGCAGGAAAGCAGAGAGTGGGTGGCCAGAAAGACGAACACCCATAGGCACGGGACAACAAGGGGAGGGCCCACTGTGCTCCAAAGCTTTTATTTTACTCCCAAAAGGGAGTGGTTACGTAGTCTGATTGGCAGGTGGGTGTCCAGGTGTGGTCAGGTAGGGGCGTGAGATCACACGGGGGCAGGACGACGGCATGGTCTCCAGCTTACAAATCTAATCGATTTGATCCTATCTGCCTGCCTTTATCACATGAGGACTGGAGCTTCTGCACTCAGGTGCCTTCTAGGCCTCATCCCAAGTACCTCTTCCTATGCTGTGCATTTGTACCCTTTCTAATAAGCCGAGAGTAAGGAAAGTGTTCCCCTGAGTCCTGTGAGCCCTTAGAGCAAATGATGGGCTCTAAGGAGGGAGTTGTGGGAACCCTCGTGTTGAGGCACACCAAAGAGAGGTGTGAGTGTCCTGCACACCCTGCACTTGCAACTGGCATCTGAAGTGGGGAGCAGTCTTGCGGGGCTGAGTTCTTAACCTGTGGGATCTGCTGTCACTCCTGGTGGTTAAGGTCACCATGGAAACAAGTACAGGACACGCAGTAGGTCTTCAGCGAATTCAAGAATTGCTCAGATAGGAAACCCCCACATTCGGTGGAAAACGTGTTGTGAGCAGAGGCACAGTGTTCCTTTCCCCCTCCTTCCAGGGCTCGCGTTCACCTCCAGCTCTGTGGATTCGGACTCGTTCCATTGCGCAAGGGCATCAAAGAAGGGGTAGCAGTCAGCTTGGGTGAAGACACCGACTAAAGTGGCTGGTTTCAGTGCAGCGTATCTGTCCCCATTCCACAGGGAAGACCTTGGCAATCTCTGGAGACAGCTGAGAGGGTCACTCAGGCCTCGCTTGGTAGTGACCGTGTCCGGAACATAGTCAGTTTGGGAGTGTTCCAAAGAGGTCCCAAGACAAGGAGCTGTGAGCAGTTAGGGAGCAGAACTTCTCACTGTGCAGGCAGTGTGGAGGTGGCTGCTATGAGCCTTTTCATTTTTATTTGACTTTTGATTAATTTTTAACATATTCAATATGATTTGTAGATACAAGTCTAAGAACATGATGATACTCCCTCCCTCCCTCCATCCTTCTCTCCCATCCTTCTGCTTTCCATCTTTTTTTTTCTGTTCATGAGATAACATATTTTATATTTATATTACAGTAAAAAGGCATAATACTTCACCACATAAGAAGTTTAACAAGGGGCCAGCACTGTGGCACAGTAGGTTAATCCTCTACCTGTGGCACCAGCCTCCCATATGGGTGCCGGTTCATGTCCTGGCTGCTCTTCCAATTCAGCTCTCTGCTATGCCTAGGAAAGCAGTGGAAGATGGCCCAAGTCCTTGGGCCCCTGTACTCATGTGGGAGACCTGGAAGAAGCTCCTGGCTCCTGGCTTCAGATCAGCCCAGCTCTGGCTATTGTGGCCATTTGGGGAGTGAACCAGCAGATGAAAAACCTCTCTCTCTCTCTCTCTCACTGTCTGTAACTCTACCTCTCAGATAAATAATAAATAAAATCATTTTTAAAAATTTAATGAGTAAAAAGCAAAAATACCCTAGTTAGTGAGAATGTAGACAATGGTTGTAAACTATAATTGAATAGAAAAATGACCATTGCACCCATATACAGGTTTTTTTTTTTTGTCAATTAGTCATCCATAATTTCAATGACAATATAACATCTAAATATTTCCTGTGTGGTCATAAGATAATAATCAGGCCGGCACCGCGGCTTAATAGGCTAATCCTCCACCTGCAGTGCCGGCATACCAGGTTCTAGTCCCGGTTCGGGTGCTGGATTCTGTCCCGGTTGCTCCTCTTCCAGTCCAGCTCTGCTGTGGCCCGGGAGTGCAGGGGAGGATGGCCCAAGTGTTTGGGCCCTGCACCCGCATGGGAGACCAGAAGGAAGCACCTGGCTCCTGGCTTCGGATCAGCAAGGTGCGCTGACCGCATCACGCCAGCCGTAGCGGCCATTGAGGGGTGACCCAATGGAAAAGGAAGACCTCTCTCTCTCTCACTGTCCACTCTGCCTGTGAAAAAAAAAGATAATAATCAGTTCATTTAGACTTTAACCATGTCTTCTCAACAGTTTATGCACAGGAATAATTTTATGCAGATTGCAATGCAAAAAAGTATACATTACAATTTGTTGTACTGTATTAGTTACCATAGATCAAGAAAACATATGGTATTTGGTTTTTTGGGACTGGCTTATTTTACTAGGTATAATGGTTTCCAGTTGCATCTGTTTTGTTGCAAAAGACAAGATTCCATTCTCTTTTATGGCTAATATTCCATAGTGTATATATACCACATTTTCTTTATCTAGTCATTGGTTGATGGACATCTGGGTTAATTACATATCTTAGCTATTGTGAATTGAGCTGCGGTAAACATGGGGGATACTGATACCTTTCATAAGCTGATTTCATTTCCTTTAGGTAGATTCCTAGGAGTGGGATGGCTGGGTCATATGGTAGATCTATTTTCAGCTTTCTGAGGACTCTCCGTTCAACCTTGGTCAGCAATCCTAACAGCATTTTAACGCTCTACTCCACTTTATCAAGGTTCTTAACATATCAGCACGGGCCAGCAGTCCACAACTTTGGAAGCTTTTCTAAGCCTGACAAAAGAGTTGAGAAATACATCTGAAAGTGCGCTTCTCAAGCGTGGATTCCACTGTTGGCACATCCTTTGATGTCACATTAAAAAATTCGTTATGCTGACCTTGCCTTGCTGAACATGACTCTTCCGTTTGCTCCATAGAGAAATAGAAGTCCAAAATGTCTGTTTTCTCCTTCAGAAAAAAAAAAAAAAGGGAAACTTTTCCCATGTTCCATTTTATTTTCAGCTCTTTGGTGGGGAAGATAAGCTGACAATGAAGCATGATGATGGGCATGTTATTTTCAAATGAATTTTTCATAGTAAGGAATTCATTCCATCTGGGAAAGGCTGGTCACATTTTCAGCAATGAGACACAGATCAAGAAAGATGATTATTATTAGCATTTTCCCAAAAAGTGTATGTAGATCCACTCCACACTTGCCATTCAGCATCAGTGGCATTGCCTGACCCTGAAAAAGGACAAACCCCAGACTGCTTCCCTAATCCCTAAGGCCAGTGGCTCTCACAGTGCAAAAGACCTTCTGCTCACCAGACACCCCTCTGTGGTTTCTGTCACCCAGTTTCTGGGGGCTACCTTGATTCACCTTGAACTTCACTGTGTATCAGCAGCTGAACTTGGCTTCTCTGGGTGCTATTCCCTGAGCACACAGCCTCTTATTTGAGAAGAGGGAGCAGAAACAGCTATGGAGTGTTTAGGAAGAGGAAAGTTTGGGATGGTCCTGGGGTAGCATTTTGGTCCAACCAGGTCTCATTTGCCCTCCAGAAGCTCCAGGATTAAAGACCTCCGCAAAGGAAAAGAAAAACACATGCTGTATCTACACATTCATGTTCCTAACAGCCGTATTCACAATAACCAAAAGGTGGCAACAATCCAAATGCCCATCAAGGAATAAATGGATAAACAAAACGGGTGCACATCCATATAATAGGAAGGAAGGAAATTCTGACCAAACAACAACATAGATAAACCTTGAAGATGTCATGCTAAAAGACAAATAGTGCCTGCCTCCCCCTATAGAAGAGACATAGAGCAGCACATTCATAGAGATAGAAGCTAGAATAAAGGTCACCTGACTGAGGAAGGGAGGAATGGGGACAGAGTTTCAGTCTGGGAAGAGGAAAAGGTCCTGGAGATGGGCGGTGGTGACAACTGCACACCAATGTGAATGTAAACATGCCACTGTACACTTTAAAATGCTTAAAAATGATCACTTCCATGTGAAGTATATTTTGCCACAATTAATTTTTTAAAGACTTATTTGTTTGAGAGACAGAGAGAGAGAGAGAGAGAGAGCTCTCATCCACTGGTTCACTCCCCAAACACCTGGGGACACCTCACTGCAGACCTCCCACGTAGAGGGCAGGAATTCAGTTACTTGAGCCATCACTGTTGCTTCCCAGGGTCTCATTAACTGGATGCAGGAGCTGGGGCCGGGCATTGAAACCAGGCACTCTTCTATGGGATGAAGGTGTCTTAACCACTAAGCCAAGAGCCCACCCTCACAATTTTTTTTAAAAAGAAGGAAAATATGCTGGTGCTTTCCGCTGGTCACAGGTTGTTTTTTAAAGCAAAAATTCTGGGCATCAGAATCACTGGCAAGTGAGGTCATGATTTGTGGCCAAACTACTCAGTGACATGCTACAAAATCTAACAACTGGCTCTCCAACAAGAACGAAACACACCTTTTGGGAACATGTGTATGTGAGCTTATTAGAAATTCTTCCAAGAAGAATGTGTTTCATAATTTGCAAATAACAATAAAACATAGAACACTCTTTTTTTTTTAAGATTTACTTTATTTATTTGAGAGGCGGAGTCACAGACACTGAGAGGGAGAGACAGAGAGAAAGGTCTTCCTTCCGTTGGTTCACCCCTCAAATGGCCGCTATGGCTGGCGCTGCGCTGGATCTGAAGCCAGGAGCCAGGTGCAGATTTCTTCCCCATCTCCCACACTAGTGCAGGGGCCCAAGCACTGGCCCATCTTCTGCCGCTTTCCCAGACCACAGCAGAGAGCTGGATTGGAAGAGGAGCAGCTGGGACTAGAACTGGTGCCCATATGGGATGCCAGCGCTGCAGGCAGAGATTAACCTACTGCACCACAGTGCCAGCCCCAGAAGACTCTTTATTTTAAATTCTCACAGCTGATTAATTTTCAGGAAATGGTTTAAATGACTTTTGTCAACAATGGTTGCAGCTGATGAACAAATGTGATTCTGACATGAATGCTGATTGATATTTTCATTTAATGATTAGCATAAAAGTGAAACACCTAAGATGTCAGAATGTTATTCTTCAGTGATGTAAGCAATTTTTTCATAAAATGGATAATAGTTTTTAAATACTGAAAGAATGTTTCCCCAAGTTCTTGTTATTTGCAATGCAATCGCTCGGATTCAATAGACTTAAATTTAATCTACATTATTAACATTCTGTCCACCATGTCATTACATGCAGAGAGTGAATACAGTGATATTTTTAAGGCAGATTGGTTGATTTTTAATTTTTTTTCCACTTTATTTGAAAGGCACACAGGAGAAAAAGGGACACAGAGAGAGCTTCCGTATACTGGTTCACTCCCCAAATGCCCTCAAGAGTCAAGATTGGGCCAGGCTGAAGCCCAGGAGCCCAGAGCTAAATCCAGGTCTCCCAGTGGGTGGCAGTAACCCAAGTAGTTGAACCATCACTTGCTGCCTCCCGGGGTTGCTAAATAGTAAGTGAAGGAGTCAGGGCTTGAACCAGGCACTCTAATACGGGATGTTGGTGTCCCAAGTTACATCTTAACTGTTGCACCCAATGTCCACCCCAACAGACTAATATTTTAAGCCCTGAATGATATGACTTCTGATTTCCACAGTGTAAATATTCCCTTTGTGGTTGATTTCAGCCTATCAGGTGAGCTCATTTGAAGGCAGAGTTGGGAAAGCATATGCAGTAATACCATCATAATATTTTCACACAAGATGTGTGAATAACCTTCAAATCACAGATAGATGATAGTAAAACCTACTAAAATAATTAGGAAGTGATGGGTCTGTAGTGTTTGTGTTTTTAGTTTATCTAATTTTTGAAACAACATGTAGCAACTAGGTCACAAAAATCCCCAAATATTTTACAGTTGGCTCTGGCAGGCCAGGATGCCCAAGGCTGTGACCCACACAGCATTCTGTTTCCTCCTGGGAACTGCAGAGCTGTGGAGCTGCTCCCCACTCTAAACAAACCCCTGGAAGCACAGAGAGAGGGTGTTCCTGTCACCTGGGCCTCTCAACATTGCTCTCAGCTTTTCTTCTTTCTCTGTTTTCTTCCTTGGATCTTGTTATCCTCTAGTGCAGGGTTCTCTGAACGGCACTTCCCACATATCCCACGCTCTTGGCCATCTTCCCCTGTGGCTCTCCCTGGTGTTGTCATCTTTGTGTTTTTCCTGTTTCTTTCATTCCCATTGTAGACTTGTTTCTCCCTCTACTTCCTTCTTCCCTTTCCCTGTTCCATGAGCACACAACTTCCAGACCTCATTTTCCATTGCCTTCTCTAATCCTCTTCCTCTTTTTCTGGCATAGCAGGGGTGTAAGTTTAAAGTAGGGTGGCACGAACTCTCCAAGGTCTAAGAGAAAACCTAGCCCAGGCTCAGTCTTCTAGGGATTTGTATTTCACTTTCTGGTACTCAATATCACTTTAAGAACTCAGCAATCAGAAAGAGAAGGGAAAATCCTGCAGAATTTTCTTCTGTTGGATCCTTGGGGTGGCTGCCCAATAAATAGGTTTCCACTATTGAGAAAGGTGCAGCACAGAAGGAAGTGGTGAAGAAGTTCATAAACCCTGTGATACAATGAGGCATTAAATAGTGTACATTGGCTGGCGCCGCGGCTCACTAGGCTAATCCTCCGCCTTGCGGCGCCGGCACACCGGGCTCTAGTCCCGATCGGGGCGCCGGATTCTGTCCCGGTTGCCCCTCTTTCAGGCCAGCTCTCTGCCGTGGCCAGGGAGTGCAGTGGAGAATGGCCCAGGTGCTTGGGCCCTGCACCCGCATGGGAGACCAGGAGAAGCACCTGGCTCCTGCCATCGGATCAGCGCGGTGCACCGGCCGCAGCGTGCCGGCCGCGGCGGCCATTGGAGGGTGAACCAACGGCAAAGGAAGACCTTTCTCTCTGTCTCTCTCTCTCACTGTCCACTCTGCCTGTCAAAAATAAAAAAAAAAGATTAAATAGTATACATTTCTAGGAGGTTCATTAAGAGACATCTTTAAAAAACAATTCAATGGGCCAGTGCTGTGATACAGCGGGTTAAGCTGCCTCCTGCTGAGCCTCCATTTGGGCTCCAGTTCAATCCGTTCCCTGCTAATCCACCTGCTCCACATCCCATCCTGTTCCCTGCTAATGTGGAAAGTGACCCAAGTAGGTAAGCCTCTACACCCACATGGGAGACCCAGATGAAGTTCCTGGCTCCTGGCTTCAGCCTGGCCCAGCCCCAGGTGTTACAGCCATTTGGGGAGTGAACTACTAGGTGGAAGATCTCTCTCTCTCTCTCTCTCTCTCTCTCTCTCTGTAACTCTACCTTTCAAATAAATAAATGTTAAAAAAACCTCAGTGATCTCTGATAAAATATTAAACAATTCGCAGTCTCTTTTAAATAGAAAAAAATGTGGTAGACCCTTTTTAAAAGAAAAATCATTCTCCTGGGCTTTCACCAGGGAGAATGTGCTGGACACAGCCAGTGGGGGTGAGAAGCAGCCTCTCTGGCTCCTGCCCCAAGAGGACATGCTCAGGGTGTCTGGGGTTCACACCCCAAAATGGCTGCATGGTTGGTTCTGGGCCAGGCAGAAGCTAGGAGCCTACAACCCTATCCAGGTCTCCCATGTGGGTGACAGGAGCTCAAGTACTTGGACCATCATCTGCTGCTTCCCCTGGCATCTCAGCAGGGAGCTGGGTGGGAAGTGGAGCAGTGCTTGGATATGAGGTGCCAGTATGACACACAGCGGCTGGGCTACAACATGGGCCCCCTGGCAACTTTCTTGAGAGCCAAACAGTCCTACTTTCCTCCAGTGACACTAGTCTGTGTTTACAGTCACAGTACACAGTGCAGGTGCTGACACTCAGAGGAAACGTGTGGAAGAGTGCATGCTACGATCTGAAAGACCCCAAGTAAATGTCTGTGGATGGATGAATGGAGTCCCCAGGATGGCATCAACAAGACCTGGACAGGTAGGAGTATTTAAAATCTAGTTCTGAAAACATGTGTTCACTTGATTACGTATGCTAAATACACTTTAAATCGCCCTCTCCTTTCCTATCCAGGTCTCGTGAAGTCTGTGCTGGTGCACATCCTGGGGTCCACCTTCTTTAACTCAATCTTTTTTAAAAAAAGATTTTCTGTATTTGAGAGGTAAAGTTACAGACAGAGAGAGGGAGAGACAGAGAGAAAAGTCTTCCATCTACTGATTCACTCCCTAAATGGCCAGGAGCCAGGAGCTTCGTCTGAGTTTCCCATGTGGGTGCAGGGGCCCAAGGACTTGGGCCATCTTCTGCTGCTTTCTCAGGCCATAGCAGAGAGCTGGATCTGAAGTGGAGCAGTCGGGACTCAAACCAGTGCCCGTATGGGATGCTGGCACTTTAGGCAGAGGCTTAGCCTACTATGCCACAGCACCAGCCCCTAAACTCATTCTTACTAGGGATGTGATAGGAGGGAGAAATCCTCCCTTCTCCCATCCAGGCACAGCCACACAAGGTAGATGAGATGGTGAACAATGCGCATAGCATTTGTAGCATTTTAGTGCAGGACATGGGGAAGAGGACCAAGGAGCAAGTACGTCTCAGGCTGTCTCCATCCAGGGACGGAACAGCTCCCAGATGACTCAACTGTCCCTTTCAGTCAAACCAGGCACGGCAATCTGTCCACACCCCGTGTAATTGGAACATCTAATCCTTTGAGCAGCAGTCCACAGCTATGTGGACAGGGAACATTGATCCATCTGACCAAAAGTTACAGTCAGGTCATCCCTGGAATTTTCCCACTGCAATTATTTTAAGAAGCAGTTTCAGAAAGGAGGGGTGGCAGTGACAAATTGGAAGGAAATTTGGGTGCTCCAGGGAGAAGAAATGTGCAGGCAGAAAATGTTTGAGTCTTACCTTCTTCAGCATTCCGATTGCTTATTAAAGTGATACAGCCCATTGTGGAAAAGGTAGTGAAGCCTAAAGGAAAAAAAATGAGTCTCCAATAACCTTTTTCCCACCCTGGATGTAGTTTTCTTCTGCTATCAACAAATACCCTGCACAGTTCATCCCAAGGTTTCTCATCTTCAGTTCCAAGGTCAACAACTTTCTTTTTTTTAAAGGTTTATCTTATTTATTTGAAAGGCAAAATTACAGAGAGAGAGAGAGAGAAAGACAGAGAGGTCTTCCATCTGCTGGTTCACCCCCCCAAATGGCTGCAATGGCCAGGCCTGGGCCAGGTGGAAGCTAGAAGCCAGGAACTTCCTCTGGGTCTCCCATGTAGGTGCAAGGATCCAAGCACTTGGGACATACTCTGATGCTTTCCCAGGTTTATTAGCAGGGAGCTGGATTGGAAGTGGAGCAGCCGGGACTCTAAGCAGGGCCCCGCTATGCCACAGCACTGCCCCAGGTCATCAACTTTTACAATTGCCAGGCCAGCTGTCATCTTGGCAGAATTGGTTGCCTCCACAAAGTTCATTTCATGATCACCAACAAGGCATCTGGCCAGAAATACTCTATTCCTGTTTGCTCCCCTGAACCGGATTCAAGAAGCCACACTTGTTATTTCATGGTTACATTTGAAGAGATGGAAAGGTTCATTGCCTAAAACTTGTTCACACTACAATGTAAACCCAGGATCAATCTACCTTATCCAGGGTGCTTGGGACAACAAGTGTTTCAGATTTTGGATCTTTTATTTGCATTTTGTATTATTTGCACATAGATAGTGAGAAATCTTGGGGACAGGACCCAAGTCTAAAGATGAAATCCATTTATGTTTCATACACACCTTATCTACACAGCCCAGAGGTAATTTTACACAGTATTTTCAGTTGTGTTTGGACTGCAGTCCATCACACGCAGTCAGGTGTGGAATTTTCCTTGTGTGTGGGGTCCTGTCAGAACTCCGAAAGTTTTGGAGCATTTTGGATTTCGTATTTTCAGCACAGAGGTGCTCACCCTGTGATCAGTGGTGCTTCCCAGGAGAACCAGCGTTAGTCAGGAGACGGGGATATCCCAGAACACTAAGCACCCGGGATAGGAGGCCACGAGGCAGGGAAGACTGTCCTGTTCAAGAGCGAGCCATTCCAGTGTCAGCCAGCGCTTCTGATTAGTGGGCTCTAAAGGCCAGCTCAGGCTACCCTAACTTAAACACGGCCCTTCTTAGAGTACAAGTCATCCATCAGTGTTTGCTATCCAGGGAAATGGCCCTGGGCCAACACTGTTATGCGGGGAAAACTGGCCTGGACATGGTTTCTTAGTAAATTCTTTCCCCTTTGCAAGCATCCACTTTTCTTCATGGTTCCAAACTGCTCCCATTACCTAATAACAGCAAGGGGACTATCAGGCCACGCTGTGCAGCCCCACGTGAGAATCCGTCACCGTTCCCAAGCTTCCAGTCTTCTCAACATTGTTTTCCTATTTGACACAGATACTGTGGAGTCATTGCACTGAAAACTGATCAAAATTCCTTGAATTGTCTTTGAGAAAGAGTCCCTCTATTTATTAAGGAAAACTATATAGTGTTTTTCCGATTCCTTGACAATAAACTCATTCCCTGTTTTGGGGATTCTTTGACGTCCCAGAAGCTGCTGGAACATTTTACATGAGGCTTTTTTTTTTTTTTTTAGGTTCTCCTTAGAAACAGGAAGTTGACCAAAAAAAGAAATCCCAAACATTTATTTTAGTTCCTAAAATTTGGATGAGACACATCCAGTGGGTTCTAAAAATAGTAAAAGCCTTCCAAACTGAACAAACGGGCCAATAGATTTAAATTGAGCCTGAAATCTGCTCAAAAATCACCTGGTTTCATTTGGAGGCACCCTCACAATCATTAAAATCATTGAAATTCTTGATTCTACCAATTTTACGTTTGGAAAATTGCTTTATTCCTTTTCTTTAATGAGATAAATAATTATAATAACAGCAAACACTCTGGCAATAAAAATTCAGCCTTCATTGAACCATTCCATTCTCTCTTGTATAATAGGAATTGACATATTATGGTGTACAAGTCATATTCACCTTGTTGACTGTTTTTTAGGTTAAAACAATTTGAAATTCACGTAACATAAAATTTCTTTGACATGAACGAAACCAAACCAAACACATTTAGTGTGTTCACAGTGTCAGGTGACAGCACCTCCACCCAGTGCTAAAACATTTCCCTTGGGGCCGGTGCTGTGGCATAGCGGGTAAAGCCACCGCCTGCAGTGCTGGCATCCCATATGGGTACCAATTCAAGTCCAAGCTGCTCCACTTCCAATCCCGCTCCCTGCTGATGTGCCTGGGAAAGCAGTGGAGGATGGCCCAAGTCCTTGGGCCCCTACACCCATGTAGGAAACCCAGAAGAAGCTCCTGGGTCCTGGCTTTAGATTGGCCCAGCTCCGGCCATTGTGGCCATTTGGGGAGTGAACCAGTGGATGGAAGATTCTCTCTCTCTCTCTCTCTCTCTCTCTGTCTCTGTAACTCTGCCTTTCAAAAAAGCGAATAAATCTTGAAGAAAAAAAAAAAGCTTCCCTCACTCCAGAGTAAAACTCTCTGACCACCTAAGAAGTTTCTGCCCTACTTCTACTCTTTCCACCACCTCCCAACAACAACCAATTGGCTTTCGGTTTCTCTGGAGTTGTCTATTCTGAATATTTATTTAAAAATTATTTATTTGTTTAAAAGGCAGAGAGAGTGTAGTGAGAGAAAGAGAGAGAGAGTGATCTTCCATCTGTTGGTTCACTCCCCAAACACCTATAACAACCGGACCTAACTCAGGCTGAAACCAGGATCCTGTACTCTACCTGGGTCTCTCACATGACTAGCAGGGATTCAACAACTTAAGCCGTCATCTGTGGCCTCCCAAAGTGTTCATTAGCAGGAAGGTAGATCAGAAGCAGAGGAGCTAGGACTTGAACCAGGCACTCCAATATGGACCGCAGGTGTCCCGGACAGCAACTTTACCACTGTTCCAAATGCCTACTCCTGGGTATGTTATAGAAACATAATCATATCATATGTAGCTTTTTGTGTCTGGTTTCCTTCACTTAGCATAGTGGTTTGGAGGTTCACCCACATTGTTGTATATGTTAGTGCTTCATTTCTTCTTTCTTTTTTTAAGATTATTTATTTGAAACATGGAGTTACAGAGAGAGAGGAAGAGACAGAGAGAAAGAGATCTTCCATCTACGGGTTTACTCCACAAACGGCCACAACAGCCAGGGCTGTGACAGGCTGAAGCCAGGAGCCAGGAATTCCATCACGGTCTCCAATGTGGGTGGCAGGGGCCCAAGCACTTGGGTCATCTTCTGCTGCCTTCCTAGGGGCAGCATTGGAAAGTGGAGCGTTAGGGACTCAAACCTGTGCTCATTTAGTACTCGTACAACTGCGTGGTATCAATAATTTCTTATATACACAGTTGTGTCCAACCTATGACCAATTCCTCTTTTTCCAGTTGAACCTGGGGAAGAAGGGCAAGGAGGAAAATGGGGGAGGGGGATTGGCAGCGGAGCACTTAACAGTGTCTGACAAAAGGAATTGCTAAAGTTGAACAACTTTTATAAATAACCCATTCAGTCCATCAGAAGGTTGTGAGATGTACCAGATAATGATAACCCTGATCTGATGTCTCTGCAAATGCTGGGTGTAGATGAGATACCAGGGAGTATAGTGGCCCAGGCCCTCATTTTCAAAATGAAGAAACAGACATTTAAATGCCTTGCCACAGTCTCAGGGTGAGTTGGTTGAAGAACACAGATGAAGCCCAGGCATCCTAACTCCAATCCAGCAAAAAAGAAAGACATCTGCCAAGCAGAGCCAGAGCAAGGAGTTCAACCAGCAAGAGCCATGGTAAATGGTTCAGGCAAAACATATAGGACAGCCAGAAAGTGAGGGTCCATTCTGCTGGCTTGCCCTTTCCAACTCCAGAGTAAATGCTGCCTGCTATTATAGGGAGGCACCCATCTGGTCTACTTATTCACGTGAGTGCCCAAGACATGTTGAGTGGAGCCGGACTGCTGTGTCACACGTCACTGGGAGTATGGCCCCAACGCTGCCGAGTGTGAGCCACTCACTTCTGGCTGCTGCCGTTGGGGGCAGTATTGAGCAGTGTGGTTAACTGTACCATGCCCTATATGGAAAGATCTGGCTGTGAGTCTGCATCAGTGGGCTCCACCATGACCAACCCTCCCCATTTGCCTTTTCCTTCTGAACCGCCCACTCACTCCTGGCCAGCCAGGCTGTGTGGGAACAGTCTTGTCTGTCTTTGTTGTCCCTGTCTCAGTCAGGAGTAGGCTGCACCCTAAATCCCTTCATTTGTTACCAATCGTATTTTCACACTCCCTCATGCAGACTGAGAGTTGCTTTGGAGTGGGGCAGTCTGACGTATTTTTCCCCAGAAACCTTTCATATAAGGAATACAAAATTCATGCATTTCATAAGTACAACTTTAGGAACATAGTGATTCTTCCCACTGTACCTGCCCCCTCACCCACACTCCCACCATTCTTCATCCTCCCTCTCCTATTCCCATTCTTAATTTTTACTGAGACCTATTTTCAAATAACTTTATATCTATACGATTAACTCTAAAGAGTTCAACAGCCAAGACAAGAGCTGTTCAAAGTCAGTACATCTCAAAGTGTCAATTTCACTTCTATAGATTACCTTTAAGGTACTCTATTAGTTATTAAAGATCAAGGAGAACATATGGTATTTGTCCTTTGGTGACAGGCTTATTTCACTAAGTGTAATGTTTTCCAGTTTCATTCATTTTGTTGCAAACAACAGAATTTCATTTTTTTAACCACTGTGTAGAATTTCATGGTATAAATACCCATAATTTCTTTATCCAGTCTTCAGTTGATGGACATTTAGGTTCATTCCATATCTTAGCTATTGTGAGTTGAGCTGCAGTAATTATGGGGATACAGATAACTCTTTCATATGCTGATTTCATTTCCCTTGGGTAAATTCCCAGGAGTGGGATGACTGGGTCATATGGTAGATCTATATTTAGATTTCTGAGGTATCTCCATAGTATCTTCTGCAGTGGGTTTAACAGTTTACATTCATAACAACAGTGAATTAGGGTACCTTCCCCCCACATCCTTGCCAGCATTTGTTGTTTGTTGATTTCTATATGAAAGCCATTCTAACTGGGGTGAGGTGAAACCTCATTGTCATTCAATTTGCATTTCCCTTATGGCTAATGATCCTGAGCATTTTTCCATGTGTCTCTTGGCCATATGGATTTCCTTTGTTGAAAAATGCCTGTTTAAGTCCTTTTCCTATTTCTTAACTGGGATGTTTGTTTTGTTGCTGTGGAGTTTCTTGATCTCTCTCTTTTTTTTTCTTTCTTTTTTTTTTTTTTTTTTTTTTTTTTTTTTGACAGGCAGAGTGGACAGTGAGAGAGAGAGAGACAGAGAGAAAGGTCTTCCTGTGCTGTTGGTTCACCCTCCAATGGCCGCCGCGGCTGGCGTGCTGTGGCCAGCGCACCGCACTGATCCGATTGCAGGAGCCAAGTGCTTCTCCTGGTCTCCCATGGGGTGCAGGGCCCAAGCACTTGGGCCATCCTCCACTGCACTCCCTGGCCACAGCAGAGAGCTGGCCTGGAAGAGGGGCAACCGGGACAGAATCCAGTGCCCTGACCGGGACTAGAACCCGGTGTGCCGGCGCCGCAAGGCAGAGGATTAGCCTAGTGAGCCACGGTGCCGGCCAGTTTCTTGATCTCTTTATATATTCTGGTTATTAATCCTTTATCAGTTGCATGGTTTGCAAATAATTTTTCCCATTCTGTCGGTTGCCTCTTCACTTTGCTGAATGTTTCTTTTGCAGTGCAGAAGCTTCTCAATTTGATGTAATCCCACTTGTCAATTTGGGCTTTGATTGCCTGTGCAATTCCCTCACCTGAAAAATGGGGATACTGATTAATACTCATCTTGATGATCACCAGGGATCAAATGAGGAAATTCTGTAAATGAGATCCATTTGACAACTAGAATGTGCTCTAGAAATGTGGTTGCAGTTCTGTAGAGTGTGTGTGTGTGTGTGTGAGTGTGCCATCAGCTGTTCATGTTTGTGGGTTCCACATCCACAGGTTCAACTAACCACAGGTTGAAAATATTTGAGGAAAAAAAATTGCATCAGTGCTTAACATGTAAAGACTTGTTTTCTTGTTATTCAACAATTAAATAATATAGCATAGCAACTACTTACATAGCATTTACATTGTGTTAGGAATCAAAAATAATCTGGAGATGATTTAAAATACATGGGAGAATATGCACAGATTATATGCAATTACTACTCCATTTTATACCACAGAGTTTGGTATTGTTGCCAAGCAACTCCCCAAGCTAGTTGGAGGTGTTGCTATAGTACCCCTGTTAGGTCTGGAATAGCTCAGGGTTCTGGTCTTTTATACTCCCAGAAAAGAGAGACAGATAGGATGCTGGTTCTGTCCCGGTTGCCCCTCTTCCAGTCCAGCTCTCTGCTGTGGCCCGGGAGGGCAGTGGAGGATGGCCCAGGTGCTTGAGCCCCTGCACCCACATGGGAGACCAGGAGGAAGCACCTGGCTCCTGGCTTCAGATCGGTGCAGCGCGCCGGCTGTAGCGGCCATTTGCAGGGTGAACCAACGGAGGGAAGACCTTTCTCTCTCTCTCTCTCTCTCTCTCTCTCTCTCTCTCACTATCTAACTCTGCCTGTAAAAAAAGAGAGAGAGAGAGAGAGAAAGACAGATAAAGAAGACAGAGACCGACCTCAACAGAGACAGGTTGCTTTATTGGAAGCAAAGAGGTTGGCAACAGTCTGTTCTTGCAAAGAGACTGTGCGCAGGGCACATTTGGGACTCAGGTTCTATCCAGTGAGTAGGGAATTTGGGGGGAGTGTAGAAGGCAGCTGGTTGAAGAGTGGGGGGCTCTTTGAAGTCCCTAGGAATTTCCCCCTTATCTGTTTCAGAGCTGTCCTGTGCAGCTTATCTGTTCTTCCATTTGCATTGCAAGGAGTTGAGAAGGGTCTGGTTAGGCACCAAGGATCTCCAGGAAAGGGAGAATGTGGGGGCAGGAGGGGGAAGGAGGAGGAACAGGAGGAGGGGAAAGTGCCACAAGTCCTTTACCCCAAACCGGGTCTGCTTGCCCGAGGCAGAGAAGTCGGTCACTGACAGCAGATGGAGGAGGAAACTGGGTTTTTACTGCAAATCCCAGAGCAAAGAGCCGGGCAGTGATTGCTTAATTCTCAAGCTCCCCAAGGAGCTGGAGGTGAAAGTTCTTTGAAATTGAAATTGGAGCTGAGAAGTGCGTGATCAGCTCATGTCCAACCTCCTGGTTGGTCAGCGGTACTCGTGACCTTCTTTGGGTTGGCTGGTGATGCCATGCTTTTTGGGGAATTTATGATGACCAGTGGGCGTCCAGTTGGTCTGGGGGTCACGTGAAAGTGGCAGTCACATTCTGCCCAGACCTGGAATTCCCCTAGACAACCCCCTCTGGACTATGCTGGCCGCCAAGGTTCTTATCTATAAGAGAAGCATATGGCGCCTTGAGTCCTGCAGTCAGAAACTTGTCGAATCAGCCGTGCCTCTCTCTCAGTTGGGTGAATTCCTTTTTGCAAAGGGCAGGCAAGGACACCTTGGGCTGAGGGAGACAGACATGAGGCTGGGCCGTGCCTCTGCATTATAGGGGTTCAGTTTCAGTACCCCAGGGGATCGTAGAACAAATCCCATATGGCTGTCAAGAAACTGGTGTCTAGCTGGCTGTGAAGTGGAGCTTCAGCAGCATAACTTGTACAGCAGCAATTTCTACTCAGGCACGGCAGAAAAACGGGATGATCCATAGCGGGATTTCAAGTGATTGTTGCATTTTTTTTTTAAACCTACGATGAACAAAAAAAAAAAAAAAAAAAAAAACAGCTTTGCAACCATGACAGGAAAATAAAATACAGCCAGAGAGTGTTAGGCAGGGAGTGAGCAGCACACTGGGCATTCCAGACAAAATTGAAGTGGCGAGGGGAGGGATGTTGCAACCTGGAGAAGCCACCTCCCCCACGTGTGTGCATAGAGCAGTGGTGGTCGCCAGGTTGCCGTCCCAGCTTAGGGAGAACTTAAGGCTCTGATAAATGCTACAGATGATGTATTCATTTCTGTTTTACAGGGACAAAATCAGGTTTCCTTTGAAATACAGTGATCTGTGCAGTGTCTACCCATGAGTCCAGTGAAAATTTAAAAAGCATACTTCCAATTCAGAAGTCTTATTAGGCACCCTTTGATCTCAGGTGATAGCCAGGGTAAAGAGTAGAATTTCAGGGTGAGATTTCACAGCCCCGGTGCTTCATCCAGTTCCACCCGAGTCAGACTGATCCTCTGAAAGGTCACAAAGGCGTCAAACAGAAGATCTCAAGCATCACTGGTGTAGCCACCCAGCAGAGTGTCAATGTCATTCCCACGGCACAGAGGCTAAGAACTTGGGGGCCTGAGAGCGTCTCCTGGCTGGTCTGTGTCCTAGCTGTAGAAAGAACTCTGAGAAACATGAACTGTCTCCAACTCTTAAGTTTCCTCATCCATAAAACAGGAAAAACAAATCACACTACCACGTACCTCAGCTTGCTGTACAGAGGAAATGAAATAGGGTACCCCAGTGTAGTGTCCGACACCCAGCAAGTACCCCTTACAGCTCACTGTTATGATTAATCTCAGGAAAGTCAAAGCTAAAGGACAAAATAGCCTGCAAGGGAGTTAAACCTAGACCTCCCGTGGTGACTCAGGCACCCTGGGCCTGCCAATTAGCTGACTGCTGATCTGCAAAATCAATTAACTTGTGTATTTGTGAGTCAGGGGAGCGAAGGGTATTAGATGGGAAAAACAATGAAATTCATTTAAAGAAATCCCATTCAGTAAATCCCTTCACTTGCAGAGAAGGGAGCCCATTTTCTCCAGGACACCAAGTGAGCTGGCCTGCTTGTCCATGTAGCATGGGCAGGGGATGTCAGCAGACAGGCTCATGGGGGCAGGCCCTGCCCAACCTGGGTCTGCGTCACCCTGGAAGAGACAGAGAGCCCCAGAGGACACAGGAAATGATACGGCCCAGCTTCATGGAGGCCCCGTTTTATAGTAGAC
This sequence comes from Oryctolagus cuniculus, assembly GCF_051225735.1. Lineage (NCBI taxonomy): Eukaryota > Metazoa > Chordata > Mammalia > Lagomorpha > Leporidae > Oryctolagus > Oryctolagus cuniculus. Next base: position 54,777,515 of record NC_142876.1, on the reverse strand, counting down.
TACAAAGGTTTACATGAATTTTTTTTTTCCAGACAAAATAAGATACCCTCAAGAACTTTCTGGCATGCCATCTTCCACTTCCAACTGTGCCTCCAGCTCAGTAGGCGCTGCATGCTCTGCTTTGCCAAGGAGGGCCCTGGGGGGGAAGTTGGTGGTTCCGTGGGATCAGGGAAAGAGAACTAGCGCAGGGGACAGGCAGTGAGGGCCACGCAGCAAGGTCTCTGTTCTGTTCCACCTGCTCCTCCAACTCCTCCCACTACCATTGAAGACCCTGCCTTAGCTCTGGCTGTTCCCACCACTTCCCTGGAGGATGCCAGCCACCATCCAAGTGCTACTTCTTTTGTGTAGAGTGACTTTTTGACACCAAATAGGCTCAGCTCATTCCCTCTGGTAAAAACCTTCAACCTGGCCTCTGGCCTATCAAGTCCACAATTCAATACTTGGCACAAGTTCCCTCTCCATGTGACCCCCAATGCATTTGCTATGCCACAGCTCCCCCACACACCCCACTTGCTTCTGTCCCTCAGCCCCCTGTTCTTTGTTACCCCCTCTGCTTTACCCAGAAGCTCTGGCTCACTTCTTGAGCCCTCATTCACAGTCCCCTCTCATAGGAAGTGTTCCCTCTCTCCACAAAGCAAGGCTGACGCCCCCCTCCCTTGCAAATAGCGGCTCCTGGCCATGAGTCCCTGCTGACAGCTATTCTGTTTTTGTTTACTTCTCTAGTTGGCACAGAAAGTTCTTCAAGAAGCTCTTTTGAAATTAAATCTCAGCAGATTTTCTTATTTCCTAGTAGAACTAAAACAGGAAGTGAAAGTCAAAAGTGCTCTCCACTATGACAAAGGTCATATTAGGAAACCAAAGTGACGTCCTCTCTCAGCCCAAGTCTCCTCTGGGCACAAGGGACATGCCAGGGCTTCCATCTGAGCGTCTGGAAACTCACTTCAAGTGGTTCTCCTTGGCTTTGATTTCACTCCCAGGGAAGGCAGAATGTTCTATGGTCTTGAATGCCAAAGAGAGACCCTGCAGAGCCAAAGTCAGATCAAGGGAAGAAGGGGCTACAGGGAGCCAGGCTGGTGGCCAGTTGGAACTTGGAAGGGATGTAAATGTTTCCTTCACTGAATAAAGCCTTTCATGGAGGAAGTCCTGTGTCCCCGAGCAAGTTCTAACTTCACTAAGAAAAACAGCTAAGCAATGCCAGCCAATTCAGTGTTCTTCCAGAAATAGGGAGGAGGGAGATGGCATTTCACAATGAATCCTGCTCATTTCATACCTAACAAACCAACCTGGGCTCTTCCTCGAAGGTACCAATTAGAACCAAACTGGTTTCACTACATTACAACTCCCCAAAGCACCTGCACTTCTGGGTTTTGTCTGTTGTTGTCAATGTGGTATTGTTTCCGTTGTTGCCTTCTACAACTGGCAGTGAATGGTGATCAATAAACTAAAGAACAGACACACCCACACAAAACCCAACAAACCATCCAGGGAGCAGGAGGAAGTCTAAAAGAGCTAAAGTTGTTGTCCCCATTCTTATTAACAAGCTAAGACTTGCTCCTGTCCTGAACTCTACCAGCAGCTCAAATTTTCATTTTGTCATTCATCCACTGTTCTATTTACTGAATATTTATTGAGCTGTTATGTAAGAGGCATTGTACTGAAAATCAGCCATTAACACAGGAGTCCTTGAACTGCAGTGTACCCAGTCACTGGGATGGGAGCTAAAACACACCTCAGTACTGCATCCCCAGAGTTTCCCATCCACAGCAATGGGCCCAGGCCTTGGAATTTGCATTTGCCTCTTTTTCTTTCTTTCCTTTTTCTTTCTTTCCTTTTTCTTTCTTTCCTCTTTCTTTCTTTCTTTCTTCTTTCTTTCTTTCTCTCTCTCTCTCTCTCTCTCTCTCTCTCCTTCTTTCCTTTCTTTCTTTCTTCTCTCAATATTTACTTGAAAGGCAGAGGGACAAGGGAATGGACAGAGACAAACAGTCACAGATCTTCCATCTATTGGTTCACTCCCCAAATGCCAACAGCAGCCAGAGGTGGGCCAGGATAAAGCTAGGAGCCCAGAATTCCAACCGGGTCTCCCACATGGGTGGGAGAAAGCCAAGTACTTAAGCCTCATCTGCTGCCTCTCAGGATGCATTAGCAGGAAGCTGGATCAAAAGTGGAGCCATCAAGACTTGAACCTAGGTATTGTGATATGGGATGTGGGTGTCCCAGGTAGCAGTTTAACCCACTGAACTTACCCTGAAGCGTCATTTTTTTATAACCTCAAAGTCCACAGTCTAAGGTTATTTGTGAATTTAGTTCGCCAGTTGGCTATTCCAAATAAGCACTATTTTCACAGTATCCCACACATTTTGATGTTAAATATCCTTTTTATTTTCTTCAACATATTTTAAAATTTCTCTTGAGATTTTTTTCTTTGCCCAATGTGTTATTTAGAAGTATATAGCCTTCAAATATTAGGATTTTCTAAGTATCATTCTGGTTTTGATTATTTTTTTAAAAAAAGATTTATTTGTTTATTTTAAGGTCTTCCATCTGCTGGTTCACTCCCAGTGGTCAGGACTGAGCCAGGCCAAAGCTGGGAGCCAAGAGCTTCATCGTGATCTCCCACATGGGTAGCAGGAGCACAAGGACTTGGGCCATCTTCCACTGCCTTTTCCCAGGCCATTAGCAGGGAGCTGGATTGGAAGTGGAGCAGTGATGGCTTTACCTGTGACACCATAATGCCAGCCCTCTGGTATTGATTCCATTTTGGTCTGGGGATCAACATTGGATGATTTCTATTCTTTTTTTTTTTAAGATATATTTTATTTATTTGAAAGACAGAGTTACAGAGAGAGGTAGAGACACAGAGAGAGGTCTTCCATCCACCAGTTCACTCCCCAGATGGCTGCAATGGCCGGAGCTGTGCAGATCTGAAGCCAGGAGCCAGGAGCTTCTTCTGGGTCTCCCACAGTGGGTGCAGGGACTCAGGGACTTGGGCCATCTGCTACTGCTATCCCAGGCCATAACAGAGAGCTGGATCGGAAGAGGAACAGCTGGGACTAGAACTGGCATCCATATGGGATGCGATGCCAGCGCTTCAGGCCAGGGCTTTAACCTGCTGCACCACAACACTGGCCCTGATTTCTATTCTTTTAAAAAAATATTAAGATGTATATTATGGCCTAGAATGCAGTCTATGTTGCTGAGTGTTCCATATGAGCTTGAGAAGAATATGTGTTCTGCTATGTTGGATGAAGTATTCTATAGATATTGATCAGTTCTAGTTGATTGATGGAATTGTTGAGTTCATCTATGCTTTTATTAATGCGTGCTGGATCTATCCATTTTTGATAGAGGAATATTAAGCCCTCCAATCATAATAATAGATTCACCTATTTTCCTTGTAGTTCTTTCAGTTTTAACGTTATCTATTGTGATGCTCAGTTGTTAGTTGCATGCACATTAAGGATTTTTATATCTTCATAGAGTATTGATTCTTTTATCATGTGTTTTCTCCTTAGAACTTTCCTTGCTTTGAATTCTGCTCTGAAATTAATAGAGCTATTTCTTCTCTTTTATTTTTTAAGATTTATTTATTTATTTGAAAGGTAAAGTTACAGAGAGAGAGAGAGAGAGAGGGAGGGAGGGAGAGAGGGAGAAAGAGAGGTCCTCCATCTGTTGGTTCATTCCCCAGATGGCCGCAACGTCCAGAGCCATGCTGATCCAAAGCCAGGAGCCAAGAGCTTCTTCTGGGTCTCCCACATGGGTCCAGGGGCCCAAGGACTTAGGCCATCTTGTACTGCTTTCCCAGGCCATAGCAGAGAGCTGGATTGGAAGTGGAGCAGCCAGGACTCAAACCAGCACCCCTATGGGATGCTTGTACTGCAGGCAGTAGCTTTACTTGCTAAGCCACAGCACTGGCCACAGTAGAGCTATTTCTGATTTCTTTTGATTCATATTAGCATGGTATACCTGTTTCTATCCCTTTATTTTTATTCTATATGTGCCTTCATACTTAAAGTGAGTTTCTTTTAGACAACATATAATTGAATCTTATTTTTTGATACACTCTGGCAATCTATTTTTTAACTGATATTTTTAAGTAATTGACATTGAACATGGCTATTGACATAACATAATATCAACCATAGTTGTTATGTTTTTCTGTTTGCTATCTTTGCTCCTATTTTTGTCTTCCAACATTTTTGTTCCTTTCATGCTTATTGAGCATTTTAAATAAGTTGTTTTTTGTCTTTGCTTATCATATTAGTCATACTTTTTCAAAACATTTTTAGTAGTCATCCTATAGTTTTCAATCTAGATTTACAACTAGTCCAAGTTAATTTTTCAAATATCACAAAGTCTAATAAAATATAATAACAAAATACCCCTCCTTCCCATTACTTTTATCATGCTGTCATTTTACTATGCAAAAGCGTACCTAGTATGTATATGTATATATATGAATATACACACTTGAATGAATTGTTAATATTATCATTTTAAGACAAATGACCTTTTTATTTTACCTTCACTGAGTTGTCCTCCACTTCTTTTTCTTTCTTAATGTAGGTATAAGTTGATGACCTAAATAATTATCCTTTTCTTTGAAGAGCTTTTACATTTCCTGTGAGGTAGGTCAAATGCCTTGCATTTTTTTGTCTGAGAAAGTCTTTATTTCTCCTGTTTCGAGGGGACAGAGTTCTAAGTTGGCCATTTTTCCTTTCCAACAATTTAAATATTTTACTCCACTGTCTTCTTGCTTGCATAGTATCTGAGAAAAAGTAAGAAGCAATTCTTTTCTTTACTTGTCTATAGGTAAAGCGTTTTTCTCCCTCTGGCTTCAAGATTTTCTTGTTATGTTTGATTTTTTTTTTTTCAAGATTTATTTATTTACTTGAAAGGCAGAAAAAGAGAGAGAGCTTCCATCCACTGGTTCACTCCCCACATGGCTGTAACAACCAGAGCTAAGCAGGGCTGAAACCAAGAGTCAGGAGCTTCATCCAGGTCTCCTGCATGTGTGTAAGGGTCCAAGCACTTAGGCCATCTTCCACTGCTTCCCCAAATGTATTGGCAGGAAGCTGGATCAGAAGTGGAGCAGCTGGGATTTTAATCGGTGCCCACTTAGGATGCCAGTGTCACAGGCAGCACTTAACCTGCTATGCCACAGCACCAGCCCTTATCTTTGATTTTCTGAAGTTCGTATAGCATACAGAAGTATAGTTTCTTGGCATCTAGATTGCTTGGTGTTCTCTGAGCTTCCTGGATCTGTAGTTTGGAGTCTGACAATTTGGGGAAATTCTTGGTCATTATTGCTTCAAAGATTGTCTGTTCTTTTCTCTCTTCTCATTTGATATTTCCATTATTCATATGTTGCACCTTAGGTAATCATCTCACAGTTGTGGAATATTCTGTTTTTTACATTTTTCCCCAGTCTTTTTCTTTCTTTTTCAGTTTGGACAACTTCTATCATCATATCCTCAGGCTTTGAGATTCTTCCCTCAGCCCTATGAAAGGCACTCTTCATTTGTTACAATGTTTGTTTATTTCTATCATTTCTTCTTTATTTTTTCTTAAAATTTCTATCTGTGGCTTACATTATCCATCTGTTGTCACATGTCATCTCTTTTTCCTATAAAGACTGTAACTATTCATAGTTTTACAGATTCCTCATCCAATAATGCCAACAGTCCTATCATATCTAACTCTGGTTCTGATACTTTTGTGTCCTCAAATGGTGTTTTTTGCCTCTTAGTATCCTTTGTATATTTTCAGATTCTATTTTTTATTTGTAATTTTAAACATTTTTGTTAATATAGAGAGAACAGAGTTCATGTATCTCACAGGTACAATACCAAGAAGGTAACCATAATGCCCTCCCTCCTTCTCTCAATCCCGCTCCTTCCTTCCTTTCATTCTTGTTGAAAGTCAGGCGTGATATCTTGAGTAGAAGAAACTGCTGCACATAGCTGTTGTGACGTCATGGATCTCAGCCTGGGCTGTGTGCTTCACTACTGCGTCTCTGTTTGCTCTCCCAGGTAGGCTGGATGGCTGGAAGGAGGAGCTGTTTCCCTCCCCCAGGGAAATGACCTCTGATAAAACCCTAGCAGGTTAGACTCTGGTTGTCGGGCTTCTTGACTGAGGGCAAGTCTTGCCCAAAAGAAAAGAAGAGAATGCACAGGCATATTCCAGAAGGTTTCCTTTCCACCCCACCTCCACCCCATCCCCAGCACCAACGCGGGAGGGGGATTTTCTCCAGTCTTCCCTGTGCGCATGTGTAGAACCCCTGCACGCGAACTCCGCAAATCGTGCCCGACCCCCAGCCCCGTGGATGCTCTGGAGTTTGCTGGCTACAGTTCTCCATCAGGCGATTACTGCTCAGCTTTTTATTTGTGGGAGCCGAATGGTGACTTTCAAGCTTCTTACATGCCAGGCAGGAAAGCAGAGCCTTGGTAATTTTCTGAAGGTTTTTAGAAAAATGAATCTTTAGAAGACAAACGCCTCATATAAACCTACCAGCGGGAGGGACCACAAAGGCCCCCGGTGAGATGCCTGGAGCAGATCTTTTTAACAGCTCTCCCATCAGAATCTCAAAATGGCGTTTTTAACTACAGTACCTCTCAGCTTTAATCTTAGGGAGGCGGAAATATATAAATTGCCGCTGTTCTGCCCTCATTAAACAGCACCAGTATTTATGGGGTAGCCATTGTAGGGGAGAGAAGGTATCACAACTTTCCTTCCCTTCTTAAGGGTTATGGCCAATGCTTCCATAACAAAGACAGGTTAACAACACAAAAGGATAACAAACTGGTTCAATCATAGGTTTATGTCCAAGGGAGCCTTCAGAAAGATCCAAAGACAACGAGAGATTGCTCTGTTGTGAGGCTTACTTTTGATGAAGAGTTGACAATTGTGTAGAATTTATTGGACCAAAAGGTTCCATCTAGGGCTAATCAGACCCAGCCAGGCCTGTCCAGATTCTTCTTGGCTGCCTCTCTGTGTAGCACCCCTTCCTCCCGGGTGTGGGGCAGGACCCCCCCTCGGAAACAGGGAGCCTTAGGATTTCCTATCAGGCAAGGTAGATCAGAGAAGTTCTCTACAGTCAGCTCCAAGACAGAAAGATAGGGGAAGATTAGCTAATACTTTTGGGCTTTATGGCTTGCTTTGGGGACATGGGGCTTTAGTTTCTAGGACCTGCCTTGGGATAAAGAAATTCTAGATTCTCTGGCCTGCTTTGCAGAGAGGAAGAGGAGCAGGAGTGTACTATGCTTTTTTTTTTTTTTTTTTATGACTACAATACTTGAGAGTAATTAACTGAGAAAAGAAAAGGTCTAGAGCCCAGCTCTGTGGTGTAGCAGGTTAAACCCTTCTGCAATACATGGATCCCATATGGGCGCCAGTTTGAGTGCAGGCTGCTCCATTTCTGATCCAGCTCCTGCTAATGTGCCTGGGAAAGCAGCAGAGAATGGCCCAAAGCTTAGTCTCCTGCACCCATGTGGGAGACTCAGGAGAAGCTCCTGGCTCCTGGCTTTGGCATGGCCCAGTCCTAACCATTGTGGCCATCTGGGGAGTGAGCAAATGGATGGAAAATATCTCTCCTGCATGCTCGCTCTCTCTCGATCACTCTCTTGCTCTCTCTCACTCTCTGTAATTCAGCCTTTGAAATAACTAAAATATTAAAAGAAAAGGTCTATTTTTGCTTATGGTTTTGGATATTCAGTCCAAGATCAGGCAGCCCCACAGGTATGGCATCTCTGAGGGTGGTAGGTGGTAGAGTACATTTGGAGGGAGAATCACGTGGTGAGCAGGAAGCAGACAGAAGCTGGGCCCAACTCACATGAGAACCACCTTCCAAGGGCGTGCCCTTAGTGACCTAAGGATTTCCCACTGGGCCTATCAGATAGACACCATAATTGGATCAATTCTCCATGCTGAAACCATTAACCAAAAGCATTAGGCTGTGGGGACCAAGCCTTCAAAACGTAGGCCTTTGGGGGATACATCCAACTGGAACAAGGAGACACGAATACAGGAGAAAGTCAGAGACTGCCTTTTGCGCTCCAAAGCTCCATATGTCAGGGCATTTCTTCTGAGCCCCAACACCTGAGCAACTGAATTTAAAAAATGAGCAGGAGTTAGGCCTTTAATTCCCAGTTACACAAAGTCCAAACCAACATCACAATGGTGCACACAGAAGCTACAAAGTTTTATCGGCTCTGGAGTCTCTCTGGATTTGGTTTGTAGGTGGTGAATGGGAGAAGACTAGAAAATGATAAAGTCTCCTAAGGGCCTGTTCTTTTAAGGAATAGGTGAGACAGGGAAAGAAACACCAGAAAGCATCTTTTAAAACAGCTTCACTGCGCGCTGGGTCCATGCCAGGCACTGGGCTGAGAGCTGAAGCTGTCATGTGCTGCTTTCACATACCACTTACACATACCACCTTCTACAGGGAACACATCGGTGATTGTAGTATATTCACGCTATGCAACCAACACCATTGTCTAATTCCAGAACATTTTCATCACTTAAAAAAAGAAATCCTATATCCATTAGCAATGATGAGATAAAAGTATTTTAGACGTAATTTCCCAGATAACAAAACGAAGACAGTTTTAACCTGTTAGCGGTGGTGTAAGAATTCTTTGCAGGAAGTGGCTTTCTTTTGCCAAGGAGATGCCTTGATGAGCCCCAGCTGCAGAGCGAGGGGAATGCTACTCCTTATTACAGAGGCAGGATTCTCCGCAGCCTTCTGGGAGGAGGTTGAGCCAGGCTAAGCACAGTGACTGAAGGCCAAGAACCGGGGGTGGGGGGGAAGGACCAGGCTGAACAGAGCTTTTGTTTTGTTCACAAACATCTGCAACAATACTTGGCACACAGCATGTGCTCGTTAAATAGTTGTTGGATGATTTAATTATTTGTTGTGTAAAGGATTCTATTTATATTGATATCTATTAGTTTTCAAGTCTCTTTCATCAAATAGTCCATATCTTCTAAAAATTATTTATTTATGTGAAAGAGAGGGATCTCCCATCTGCTGGTTCACTCCCCAGATGCCCACAACAACCAGAGCGAGGCTGGGGCCCAAACTGGGAGCCAGGAAGTTAAGCCCGGTATCCCACACAGGGGACTGGAACCCATTTACTTGAGCTATGGTTGCTGCTTCCCAGGGTCTACATTAGCGGGAAGCGGGAGTCAGGCGCTGTGGCTGGGCATCAAACCCAGATACTCTAATGTTGGGTGCAGGCATCTTAACCAATAGACTAAATGCTTATCCCTGAAAGTGACTTTGCGATTTCCCACTCTGATCTTGGCATTGGTCAGTTTCTCCATGTGATTCTAGCCCTTTTTACTTCATAAAAATCCCAAGGCTAGGCCATTTTATGCAATTGCAAATCTCAAGTAACAGAAACTGTGACTCATTTAAGCAAAAAGTTCTCCCCACCACACACACACACACACACACACACACAGTTATTTGGAGACTTGAAACACTAGGCTCAGGACTACACAGCAAAGAACTGCACCCAACACAAAGCCACAGAAAAGATCTGGTGAGGAGGCTGCTGTTACCACAACAAAGCTGTGGGGAGCTGCACCACCCACACCTTGAGCAGCAGCACTGAAACTCTACTCCAGGAGACACACACACAGATCATCCATCTGCTGGTTCACTCCCCAAATGACTACAATAGCCAGAGCTGGGCCAGGCCGAAGCCAGGAGCCAGGAACTCCATCTGAGTCTGCAACATGGGTGATAGGGACCCAAATGCTTGGGCCATCATCCACTGCCTTCCCAGGCACATTAGCAGGGAGCTGGGTAGGAAGTGGAGCAGCCAGGACACAAACTGGTGCTCATATGGGATGCTCGCATTGCAGGTGGCAGCTTAACCTGCTGTACCCCAACACCGGCCCCGTGGCTTATTATTTCTGTACAATGTCTTTAGATGGAGAAGGACTTTAAAATATAATCAAATGTATAATAAAATTTGGGGGCTGAAGCTGTGCCGTAGTAGGTTAAGCAGCCGCCTGCAGCACCGGCATCCCATATGGGTGCAGATTTATGTCCCACAGCTCTCTGCTATGGCCTGGGAGAACAGTAGAAGATGTCCCAAGTGCTTGGGCCCCTGCACACGCGTGGGAGACCCAGAAGAAGCTCCTGGCTCCTGGCTTTGGGTCATTCCAACTCCAGACATTTGGGGAATGAACCAGCAGATAGAAGACCTCTCTCTCTCTCTCTGTCTCTCCCTTTCTCTGTAACACTGCCTCTCAAGTAAGTAAAAATTCTTTGAAAAATAAAAAAATAAATTTTAAAATTTGAACTAAACCAAAGAGATCACTGGGTGTCTCACAGCATTCCTGGTTCTTCCACTTGATCCTTGATTGTCTTTAAGCTATTTTTTTGTTGTGAATTTCTTTTATTTTTTTTTAACTTTTATTTAATAAATATAAATTTCCAAAGTACAGCTTATGGATTACAATGGCTTCCCCCCCATAACTTCCCTCCCACCCGCACCCCTCCCCTTTTCCCCTCCCTCTCCCCTTCCACTCACATCAAGATTCATTTTCTTTTTTTTTTCTTTTTTTTTTGACAGGCAGAGTGGACAGTGAGAGAGAGAGACAGAGAGAAAGGTCTTCCTTTTTGCCATTGGTTCACCCTCCAATGGCCAGCGTGCTGTGGCCGGCGCACCGCGCTGATCCGATGGCAGGAGCCAGGTACTTATCCTGGTCTCCCAGGGGGTGCAGGGCCCAAGCACTTGGGCCATCCTCCACTGCACTCCCTGGCCACAGCAGAGAGCTGGCCTGGAAGAGGGGCAACCGGGACAGAATCCAGCATCTCGACTGGGACTAGAACCTGCTGTGCTGGCGCCGCAAGGCGGAGGATTAGCCTAGTGAGCCGCAGCACCGGCCAAGATTCATTTTCAATTCTCTTTATATATAGAAGATCAGTTTAGCATATATTAAGTAAAGATTTCAACAGTTTGCACCCACACAGAAACACAAAGTGAAAAATACTGAGTACTAGTTATAGCATTAAATCACAATGTACAGCACATTAAGGAAAGAGATCCTACATGAGGAGTAAGTGCACAGTGACTCCTGTTGTAGACTTAACAAATTGATACTCTTGTTTATGGCATCAGTAATCACCCTAGGCTCTTGTCATGAGCTGCCAAGGCTATGGAAGCCTTTTGAGTTCACCGACTCTGATCATATTTAGACAAGGTCATAGTCAAAGTGGAAGTTCTCTCCTCCCTTCAGAGAAAGGTACCTCCTTCTTTGATGACCTGTTCTTTCCACTGGGATCTCACTCGCGGAGATCTTTCGTCTTTAAGCTATTTTACAGATTTCAAGTTACAGATGCTGATGATAGTGCAAAATGATTCTTGTCATAGACATAAAGAATAAAGTGTATCTGCTGGTGGTTGAATTGACCCGTTATGCCCACAAAACCCTTAATCTCTTCCACCCCAATCTACCTATAGCACAAGGCAGCCTCACATCCATTTGTAATAGTATCTCAACCCTTTTTCTTCCATGTAAACATGTGCTGCTTTGCTTTCTCCTTTTAACAATTGTAATATCTGCCTGGTCCCCTCCTTGCAATGAGGTAAAGGCAAGTTTGACACGTGTTCATTTTGTATCTGTGTGAGAGTATTGATTTACCTTTTCTGAAAATTTCTTTCAACAAGTCTATCAATCTTTTTCAATGGTGTGGGTGCTTTAGAATCTTGAGATGTGATCATCTCCTCCAACCTAATAGATATTCTCATTTACAAGAGTACTTCAAAATGCTGATGGAACTGTGGAATTAACAAATAATTTGGGTGGCATTGGGCACACTGGTGAAGATGCTATTTGGGATGCCTGCATTCTGTATGGGAGTGCCCAGATTCAAGTCCCAGCTCTGCTTCCAGTTCCAGCTGCCTGCTAATGCACACTCTGGGAGGCAGCACATGATGGCTAAAGTATTTGGGTCACTGCCACACACGGGAGACCCTGAAGGAGCTCCTGGCTCCTGGCTTCAGCCTGGCCCAGTCCCTGCTGTTGTCAGCCATTTGGGGAATGAGTTAGCAGATACAAGATTCTCTCTCTCCCTCTCTCCCTCTCTCCCTCTTTCCCTCTCTCCCTCTCCCTCTCTCCCTCTCTCTGACACTATCTTTCAAATAAATAAAAAGAAGTCTAAAAAACACAACAAAAAGAATACTTTGGTTATTACTGACCATCAGTTCTGGAGCTCTTCACAGTACTCGTGGGGGTTTTCACTTTTGTTCTACAGGCTTTGCAGATTCCTTGGGGGAGAACTGACTAGGACTTTCAGGCTTCCTATCCTCAGACAAGATTGATAGCTTCATTTGGTCAGATGTCTTGCATTTTTTCATCAGGCGCAGCGTTGCTACTTGCAATACTAACATCTCATATGAGTGCTGTTTCAAGCCCTTGTTGCTCCTCTTCAAATCCAGATCCTTGCTAATGTGTCTGGGAAAGCAGCACAATATGACCCAAGTTCTCATGCCCCTGCACCTGCATGAGAAACCTGGAAGAAGCTCCTGGCTTTAGTGTGAACCAGCCCTGACCATTGCAGCCATTTTGGAGTGAACTAGTGGATGAAAGTTCTTTCTAATTCTGCCTCTCAAACAAATAAATCAATCTTTAAAAATTTTTTTCCACAGAGCTTTATAATTTCCTCCACACAGGTCTTGCACATCATTTGTTAATTTAATCCAAAGGTACTTTGTGGTTTTGCTACAATAAATGGTACTTGCCAGATGTTTATTGCTGATATATAATGATACAATTGAGTTTTGATATTATATTCAGCAACCCACTTTTTTTCAAAGATTTATCTATTAATCTGAAAGGCCGACTTACAGAGAGGCAGAGAAAGAGAGAGAAAGAGAATTAATTCTTCCATCTACTGGTTCACTCCCCAAATGGTCAAAACAGCTGAAGCTGGGCCTACCCGAAGCCAGGAGCCAGGAGTCAGGAGCTTCTTCATGGTCGCCCATGTGGGTGCAGGGGCCCAAGCACTGGGGCCATCTTCCACTGCTTTCCCAGCCCATAGCAGAGAGCTAGACTGGAAGTGGAGCAGCTGGGACTCAATCAGTGCCCATATGGGATTCTGGCACTGCAGGTAGTGGCTTTACTTGCTATGCCACAGCTCTGGCCCATTTTTGTTTTTAAAGTTAGGACTTGAAGCCAATTTTTAACTCTTGGATACACAACACTCTTTCATAGCTTTTTTTTTTTCTTCATTTATTTGGGAGGCAGAGTGAAAGAAATAGAGACATAGACAGAGAGTGCCCATCTGCAGACTCCCCTCTCCAAATGCTTGCTACAGCCCTGGGCTGGGACTAAAGTCAGGGACTAGGGATTCAATCTAGATCTCCATATGGGTGGCAGAAACCCAATTCCTGGAGCCCTGTCTGCTGCCTACCATGATGTGCATTCAGCAGGAAGCTAAATTCCGGAGCCAGAGCAAGGAATCAAACCAATGCGCTCCAGTGTGAGATATGGGCTTTTTAATCACCAAGCTAAGTGCCCACCTCTAATTTTTATTTTTAAATCTATCTATGGAATATTTTTAGCTGTATATTTTTAAAGATTTATTTATTTGAAAGAGTTACAAAGAGAGAGGGAAAGGCAGGGGGAGAGGGAGAGGAAGGAAGGGGAGAGAGAGAGATCTTCCATTTGCTAGTTCATTCCCCAGATGGCCACAAAAGGCCAGGACTGGACCAGGCAGAAGCCAGGAGCTGCCTCCGGGTCTCCCTCAAGGGTGCAGGGGCCCAAGCACCTGATCCATCTTCTGATACTTTTCACAGACCATTAGCAGGGAGCTGGATCTGAAGCAGAGCAGCCAGGACCTGAACTGGTGCCCTTATGGGATGCCAGTGCTTCAGGTGGCAGCTTTACATGCTACACCACAGCACCAACCCCAGCTCAATATTTTGAAGCATCAGGCACTTTGCAGACATTCAATAAATATCTGTTAAATAAATAATGACTAAGTTGAAGACATCTTTGTTTGAAGAATTGTGCATTTCTCTAGGATCTACAAATATTATATTCAGGATCATGGTGGTATAAGAATATGATCTGTGCATCCCTACCTGGAAATTTTATTATTTTATTTTTATGTTTTTAAATGTTCCTTTTTAAAAAAAAAACATACTTCACTGTAACAATGTATTTCCAGTGAATAACTTTAGAATTAATAACACTACTACAAATTTAAAATGAAAAAGTAAAATGTTTCTAGTTAATGTTCCTTGGAAAAACTGCCCAGTTCAGCCTCACATTTTCATTTTAATATTTAAAAATGCAGTGGTCATAGAAGCAAGTCTGTTCTTGGAGTGAAAACACTGGACTCGGGTTGCAGCTCTGGGACTTAGTCTCTGTGACCATGGATAAGTTGCTTCACTGCTATCAGCCTCATGTGGTCTTTCAATAGTAATGTTTCGTCATCTTGTCCTGTATGAGGACTATTCTGGGCTCAAGAATCTTCACAGACCGCACAAGTTAACTCCACGATGTTGCCATCTTCATTTTACAGAAGAGCTGACGCTTCAAACAGCTGAATATTTAAGATCCGTCATATCAGCATATAAACCTAAGCCCAGCTGATCCCAGGATGTGAGCTTTCTTCTTTCAACTTAATATTGTATTGATTTTTGGGGGAAATAACTTATTTTAAATTTACATTCTGGTCCAGTAGGAAAATAGGCAAGGGCTACACATGGTAATCAGATGAAAGATGTTCAACGGCATTCATGTGGGCAGATTTTAAAATGATTGGAATTGGAGGATATCATGTTGAGTGAAATAAGCCAGACTCAGAAAGACAAACGCCACATATTCTGCTTTATATGTGGGAGCTGACTTTAAAAAAACAAACCAAAAAAAGCCTGTGTGTATCAGTTTCGCTGCAATTACAGTATTTTGTCACACTTTATTTTAAATCTTTGTCAAACAAATTGATAGGCATTATATGTTATATAAACTACTATAGTTTTATAATTTTGCGCCTATTTTGTATATATGTGTATATATGTTATGTATCTAAAATCCAGCTACCGTAAATACTGAGAAGAGAAGGAAGGAAGGAATGGAATATGACAAATATACCTAAGGGATGCTGAGGAGAGGGCATTGTTGCCAGGCAACCGGCTTCCCTACCAAGCAGTTGCTGGCCCCACTTCTGGAAGGATCTCGTTTTCTCCCTCCTCTTCGCACCTGACGGAGTCAAGGAGATCACCCTGGATGGTGGGAGGTGGGAGTGGGGAGGGAGGAGTGGGCTGACCACAAGTCATGTCTGGCACAAAGCTGAGGTTCGGTTCATAAACCACACACAGCCGATGAAGACTTGTCCTCCCCTTCAGAGAGGATGGGCCGACATCAAGTTCAGGTGCTGAGAAAATGTTCCACAATTGTGGGATGGATTACTGCTGTCTCAGAGGGGCCCCAGAGACACAGTGGCCGTGTTTGGAAAACAGAGTCTCCCAGCATGAGCGAATCCTGACCAAACGTTGAACCAGATAGACGTTCAGGCTAGAAATGGTTGATTTTGCAGGGGACTGCACTTTGAGGTGACTATGGGAGAGCCAGACACAAATGTGGGAACGGGAACCATGGGCCTAGAAGGCAGCGTCACTGCGTGTAGGGGGCCTGGACTGAAGAGCTGTACACACACGGGTGGTGGTGGAGGCAGAGCAAAGGCTGAATCACCCCTGCGGGGGACGGTTTTCACACTGAGGGTGGTTTGCAGTGTGAAAACAGGAGTCGGGGCTCTCACAGTTGCACATCAGATCACCTGGGAGGCCTTGCTTACACGGACCTCCGTGCTCAGGCCAAGCCCCAGTGCTCAAGCTGAGGTGGACTCAGGAGATAGACCGGGACATTATGAGTACGCATGAATCTCAAAAATCTTCGCACAAAAATAAGCCTGTCTTTTAATTGCATCTTCCCACAAACTCTTTGAAGTACCCATGCCTGAGTGATTCCAGCATTAGCCACATTTAAGAACCACCTGCCAGGGGGACACTGGTTTCCAAAGCTGAGCCTGTGTCTGAGTCACCAGTAGGAGCTGTTAAATACAGATTGCTGGGCAATCGAAGTTCGCAGGGGATGCTGGTATTCTGATCAGGGGACTGCACTTTGCAAACCTCTGGTTTAGACCTGGGCTGCTCCAATGGTGATGCACAGACACATTGCCTGGGAGGTGTTGTTGAAAAGCAGATTCTAAAGAAGTGCATCTTGCTAGGACCTGGCACTTGGTGCTTCTCATGAGCTCTCTAGGGTCACTTCCTCTCGGACACATACAAATCTGCGAAGTTGGGGTTGGGAGGTGGCCAAGGTCTGAGGTGGAGACGTAGATTTGCACAGCCCCAGCCCGAGAGTGGGGGCTGAAGCCAGGGCGGTAGCTGAATCATCGCAGAGTGTTCGTGGTATGAGAGGAGGCTGGGGCCTGAGGTCTTGGGCGACAAGAAGGGGTGGCCGGAGGAAGAGATGCCTGCCATGGGTGCCTGCGAGGAATGGCCGGAGAGGCAGGAGGTGCAGGGAGGGGAAAGAGGAGAGGGAAACACGCGATGCCGTGAAGAGCAAGAAGAAAAGGGCCAGGTGCCAGCGAGAGGCCCAAGGCAGTCAGCAGCGTGGACACTTGATTCAGCACAGTAGGCTGCAGGCCACCGCGGTGCACTGGCAAGTCTTGTGGCCCTTCCGTGCTTGTGTCCCAGGCCCTGGTCCAGCCGGTGTCATCCAGCCACCTAACTTCTGTAAGATTCTGTTCACTCATCTCTAAATTGAGGATAATGACAACTTCTTTAAAGGTTATTTTTCTGCATGTAGGGGAGGAGAAATTCTACTTTTCTCTACTCATCCTAGTTCATTGACTGGGGCCCTGAATAGTCAACTGACCAAAAACTGGCAGAGCTTATTAGCTGTGTGTCATGCGCGCACATGGCAGTACCCAGAGAGGAGTGACCCGATGGAATGGTGGGAAATTGAGCTTATAGAGCATCTTAGCAAAAGAACTATAATTTTTTTAGCCAAGTTGAGCTTCCAGGGATAGCAAATTGTGGAAAGGTCAATATATGGGGAAGCTAATGCTAGGTAAGAGCTAGCCTTAGCAAGGTTTGTTACGTGGGTCCTCTGAGCTATCTCTGAGCCGAGGAACCCAGGAGTGTCTCTGGCGGGATTAAGAACCGCTGCCCTCCCTGGAGGTCAGAGACTTTGTAATCGCCTTTAGTTCCAAATACATGGCACATTCTGCGACCCTGCATCACTAAAGCAGTGCTTGGTATCCTGATGATTCTCAGTGAGCCCTTGGCTTCTTTCAGCTTTGTCATCCCTCGCCCAGTGTCACCCGCAGAACTCATCCGGCAATCCCCTGCCTCGCAGATTCTCTGAGCCTCTCTCTGCAAACTCCTTTGTGTTTACGCTTTCTGTGAAGAGCACACCCAGATGAGAATGCCCATGAACGGAGAGAGCGTCACCACATCTTCCATCTGGGACGCCGGGGGCCTCTCTGCGGAAGCAGTCCCGCCCCCACCCCAAACCTCCACAGGCCCTTGGTGGTCCCTGACTGTGACTTGTAGTCTCTGTTAAGTGTATGGAATGAATTAGACAAATGTCTCCTACTCTCCTCAGAGTGATTCCCACGTGGAGACATTCAAGTGACCCTGAAGATTTTTCCACCAAAAGGATGCACGGTTGCTAGGAAACTGACAATAGGTGTTAACTACACCTAGCATGAAAATGTTCCCAACCCAAAGCACTGTAATTATATTCAGGAGAATTTGTAGCTGCTGTTCCATTATCTTTTAAAAATCCAGTTTGACAAATGTTATGGAACTTGTACATGCAAGGAAATTGCAAAGCACCCAATAATCCTGTCACCGCTCAGTTTAAAAGCTTTCTGTGTTCACCATCCCCCGCCCCAAAATATTCACAAAAAGCAATCAAAACTGCTTGATCCAACTTAAAAGGCAGGTCTCATTTCTTTTTTTTTTATTTTTTTTAAATTTTTTTATTTTTATTTATTTATTTTTATTTATTTATTTTTTTTGACAGGTAGAGTGGACAGTGAGAGAGAGAGAGACAGAGAGAAAGGTCTTCCTTTGCCGTTGGTTCACCCTCCAATGGCCGCCGCGGCTGGCACGCTGTGGCCGGCGCACGCGCTGATCCGATGGCAGGAGCCAGGAGCCAGGTGCTTTTCCTGGTCTCCCATGGGGTGCAGGGCCCAAGCACTTGGGCCATCCTCCACTGCACTCCCTGGCCACAGCAGAGAGCTGGCCCGGAAGAGGGGCAACCGGGACAGAATCCGGCACCCTGACCGGGACGAGAACCCAGTGTGCCGGCGCTGCAAGGTGGAGGATTAGCCTAGTGAGGCGCGGTACCGGCCTAGCAGGTCTCATTTCTAAAAAGTACTTCTTTGTTTTATTTAAAAGGCAGAGTGAAAGAGAGAGAAAAAGAATCTTCCATCTGCTGGTTCACTCACCAGATGGCCACAGGCCCAGGCCAAAGCCAGGAGCCAGGAACCCCATCCCAGTCTCCCACATGGATGGCAGGGGCCCAGGTACTTATCTTCCTCTGCTTTCCCAAGCGCATAAGCAGGGAACCAGAGGAGAGCAGCTGGGATGCTAACCGTACTCTGATCTGGGATGCTAGTGTCACAGGGGCAGCTTCCAGCTGCGCCACAGTGCCAGCCCCACCGTCGCGTTCACCCCTGCTCTAGTCTCACTGGCTGTTGCTCACTCTCTCAGCTGATGCTCTTGGCTCTTCCTGAATTCCCATTCTGCTCACGCCTGCACAGTGCCTTGCCATCCTTCAGAGCTCTGCGCAATAGACACTACTCAAGCCAGGCCACGTGAGCGGCTCACTCTTGTTCATTGATGACTTGAGATTTGCATGTGTATGCATGCATTTTGATTTCCCTCTTTGTGTATGGGGCACAGCCAGGAACTGTTCTCCACCAGCCACTAGCACGTGGATTTCCATTGGTGACAAAACTCTCACAGCTGGTAATTCTTTTATTTCACAAATTATGATCCTGACAATAAATACAGAGTTGAGCATTTTTTTTTATTTCAAAAGCAGCTAGTAATTACCCCAAGATGATTTTTAAAGAATTACATATGTGCTGTTGCCCTGAGACGCTCAGCACAGCGGCGGAGCTGTCGTCCTGTGTCCAGGCTCTGTTGAGGTTCTCTTAGATGTGGGTGCTCCCAGGAGGTGCCTTCTCGAGAGAGCAAGCTCTGTTTGAAGGTCTCAGGAATCAACAAGCACATTCCTGAGGCCATAAATCGCTTCTCTGGATAGCATAACCCACCTTCAAACCCGGATTATCAAGATATTCAATTTGTTTTTCTTTGACACAGGCTTATTTATGATTCTCTGCACACACAGGCCCTGGTGTATGCGGCCTCTGCATTGTATGGCTGTCATAGAGATCCTTGGAATGACCTCCCTGGGCCTTTAAGCTGGAGTGCATTTCCCAGCACAATCCTGAATTATCACCTATTGTATTGTCAGGGTCCCAGGAACCAGTGTGGCTATTTTGGAGAGAACTTAATCAAGGAGAATTGTTTGCATGAGGGATGAAAGTGTGCAGAGGCCAGGGTAGCAACCACGGGAAGCTACTAAGGCTGGAAGCACAGGGAGAAGAGGGGGCATAAATGGAGCCCAGGACTCTGTCACCAGACCCTAGGGGGCTGCAAACTGGAACCCCACTCCAGGCAGAGAGATAGGGAGGACAGTGCCATCAGTTTCTCAATGGGTCTGGTAACGCTGAGCTTCTCGGTGCTTTTCCGCCTCTGAGAGCCATGCGCTCAGCAGGTAGCACTGTCCCCTGGAGCCCTTGTCAGGCCGCCGTGTCCTGTACACTGGGAGAGGGCTCCCACACTGGGAAACTCTCCTTTGGCCAACCTTGTGTTCCATTTTCACTGAGCCGGCACCCTCAGAATCCAGTCCATCCACGCTTTCTCCGCTCCTCTGGAACACGCTGGCTAGCACAACACAGAGTCCTCTTCCTGCCAGTGCCTTCTCCTCTGGTTACATAGACCTGGCCCTAGTTATTGGGGATGGCCATAAGGGGCAAGTGGTTAGATCTTGGGGATGGGGAGTTTCCCCCTTCTCCCCTCTCCAATCCTCCAGTAGCATTCACGCTATATCAAGCCAGAGAGCGCAAGGAGCTTAATAATGTTCCAAACTAGCAAGTAGGAGCACGGGAGAGTCAAAGACAGTTCCAACAGCAAACAGGGCACTGTTTCTTCTAGCTGGAAACTTCGAGCAGGAAGCTAGAAGGGAGCTCACCCATGCCCTTGACCCCGAGCTGCGCTCTGTTGCACACACTTGAGGCCTAGGTGCTCTCATAGATCCCCACGAAAGCCCTGTCCACGGAGTACTGTGACTGTGCCTCTCCCCTCTCCCTGACGGCTGGCCAATGGCTGGGAAACGCTAATCTAAACTTTGCTTTGTTTTCTATTTGTTTATTTTTTTAAAGATTTATTTATTTGAGAGGCAGAGTTACAGACAGAGGGAGAGATACAGAGTAAGATATTCTATCCGCTGGTTCACTCCCCAAATGGCACAATTGCCAGAGCTGGGCCGATCCTAAGCTGGGAGCCAGGAACCAGGAGCTTCTTCCGGGTCTCCCACATGGGTGCAGGGGCCCAGGCACTTGGGACATCTTCTACTGCTTTCCCAGGCCATTAGAAGGAAGCTGGATGGGAAGGGGAGTAGCTGGGACTTGAACTAGTGCCTGTATGGGATGCCATATGGGCCATCTTCCACTGCTTTCCCAGGCCATAGCAGAGAGGTGGATGAGAAGTGGAGCAGCTGGGACTCGAGCCGGCACCCATATGGGATTCCAGCGCTGCGGGCTGAGGCTTAGCCTCTACACCACAGTGCCAGTCCCTGTTTTTGGAAACTCTTATCTGCATTAAAACCACAACTACAGTCTCTTTACTATTTCATATCCACCTTTTATTATAAAAATAACAAATGCTCATTGTAAATACTTGAAAAATAATGAAAAGCATAATAATTAAATTAAAAACCTCACAACCCCAATATCCAACAATAATTTCTGTTAACATTTTAAGGTATATATTACATATGTGTATATAAAACTGCTTTCTGATCATACTTACTTACAGTTTTATAACCTAATTTTCACTATATTATTTTCAGACATTAAAATTTTTCCCTTATTTATTTATTTTTATTTGAATAGGTGAGGGAGAGAGAGAGAGAGAGAGAGCAGAATGATCTTCCATTTGCTGGCTCATTCCCTGAACGCCTGCAAAGGCCAAGGCTGGGGCAGACCACAGCCAAGAGCCAGGAACTCCATCTGGGTCCTTCACATGGATGGCAGGGCCCAGCTACCTGAGCCCTCACCTGTGCCTCCCAGGGTGTGCATTAGCAGGAAGCCAGAAGGGAGAGCAGAGCCAGGACTTGAACCTAGGCTCTCCAACATAGGAGGCAGCCATCCCAAGTGGAGTCTGAACAGCTGTGCCAAGGTCTGCCCCTCAAAATTTTCATTTTAATCATCTCCAACTATTCCATTATATGTCTTTAAAACAACACTGTAGTTTATCATTTTCTCTTTGTTAGACATTTAGGAAGCCCATTGCTACATATGCCTTGGCGAGCTAATATTTTGCAAAAGGAAGTAACATCATCCTGAAAGAAGCTGGCATCTCGTCTTCTCAACCTCTGGTTCTTTCTTCACTGTCTTCAGTCTCACATTCCCTTCCTCTGAAGGCTTTTCCTTTGTTTTATGAATGAACCAGAGTGAGGAAGAAGCTGCAGGAGCTCGGACCACAGGATTGGCAGTGGATGATTTGTTCTATGTAAGTTGCAGGTCTCTGCTACACAATAATTCTTAAGAATAATTTTTAAAGATTTATTTATTAGTTTGAAAGTCTGAGTTACACAGAGAGAGAAGGAGAGGCAGAGAGAGAGGTTTTCCATCCGCTGGTTCACCCCCCCCCCACCCCAGATGGCCACAATGACTGGAAGGAGCCAGAAGCTTCTTCCAGGTCTCCC
Source organism: Oryctolagus cuniculus (assembly GCF_051225735.1). Taxonomy (NCBI): domain Eukaryota; kingdom Metazoa; phylum Chordata; class Mammalia; order Lagomorpha; family Leporidae; genus Oryctolagus; species Oryctolagus cuniculus. Next base: position 54,755,480 of record NC_142876.1, on the reverse strand, counting down.
ACATGGGTGCAGGGACCTAAGCACTTGGGTCATTTTCTGCTGCTTTCCCAGGCCATAGCAGAGAGCTGGATTGGAAAAGGAGCAGCCGGGACTCGAACAGGTGCCCATAAGGAATGCTGGCACTCCAGGCAGTGGCTTTACCTGCTACACCACAGCACCGGCCCCCAAGAATAATATTTTGAGATGCTTAGTATGTTAGCCAGGGTTCGCTGGATCTACAGAGAGAAAGCAGAGGGAGGGTCTCCCAGCAGAATATGCTCGTGTGATCACAGAGGAGGGTGGGCTGTGTGCAAGCTGCAGATGCTGGAATGCTGGTCCTGTGGCTCCACCCAAGCCCCAAAGCCTCAGAACCTGGGACGTCACTGGTGTAACTCAGTGCAAGGTCAAGGGTGGGGGTCACTGGCCTAAGTCTGGAGAGCCTGGAGTTCAGATGTCCAAAGGCAGGAGAAGAAGGCTGTCCCAGCTCTGGGAGAGAGACAGAATTTGCCTTTCCTTCACCTTCTTGTTCTGCTTGGACGCCATCCCTCCAAAATGAGTGTGGAGCGTGCATGCAGGCTCATCCGGGAACATCCTCACAGCCAGCAGAAGCGCTCCAGCTGCTCTCCAGGCATTCCATAGCCAGTCAAGCTGCCACCTAAAACAAACCGTCCCGCCCGGAAATCCCTGGGATGTGAGCGATGAGGCATGAACGCACCCCCAGAGAAAGCTCTGATGAGCTGCCTGTCTGGGCTTGTCTGTGGTGCCCATCAGCCTTTCTTGTTCCTCTCGCATTTTTCTAGTAAACATCAACGGTTTGGAGAGGGCTTTGCCTAGAGTACTCTCCGTGGCATTAAAAGCTGCCTTGTCAAACACCTTTATGCTGTTGCTATATTTGTACTCTCATATATAAGAAAATAATAACAAAACATTAGAAATTGTTCTGAGGATTAAATGAGATGATGCAGACAGAATTCAACCCAATGACTTGCTCACCCAGAGGTGCCATGTGCTGTTTGTATCAACATCATGTCTTTATTGAATAGGATTTGGTAGCTTACAAAGAGCTTCCACATACACTTTTCAGCTCCCACAACCACTTGTCTCCATGTGTTTATAGACCACAACTCACAACCGTGATCTGTTGGCTCCCTGGTAGCCGTTTAAGTGGTCTTGCTGGGGGTGTGCCAGTAAAGATGCCATTTGGAATGCCGGCATCCACCATCACAGTGCCTGTGTTTGAGTCTCAGCTGTTCCGAGCTCCACTTTCCAGCTAACAGAGACTCGGGAAGCAGCAGGTGATGATCCTAGTAGTTGTGTCCCTGCCACCCACATGAGAGGCCTGGACTGAGTTGCTGGGTACCCACTTCCACCTGGCCCAGCCCCAGATGTTGCCAGCATTTGGGGAGTGAATCAGTGGATAGGAGCTCTCTGTCACTCTCTCTGCCTTTCAAGTAAATTAAATAAATGAATAATTTAAAACTGGTCATGCTGGACAGGATGACTAAGACCTTGACGAAAGCAGAGAGAATGAGAAGCCAGGCCGAGCAAACTGTAGGTTCTCTTCTGGCAGAGACCTGCACTCCAGACTGCCTCGCTGCAGAACTGTGAGGTTTTAGGCAGGTTGCTAGAATCACTCTGGTGTGGTCCACATCAATAACGATGGTACAGGAACGCTGCTACAGCTCCTAATCTGGGGGTAATGTTACAAGCACAAGGAAGATCAAACAGTCAGACTTGTGGAAATTGAAAAGTATGCTCACAAGGCTTTTCTGCACAGTGGATCACCCACTACTTGAATATAAAGATCTCATTCCTTTGGAGAGCTTGCTTTGAGCATTTAACGTCTACCTCCTTCCACTGTAGCTGCTTGCATCTCAGGTACCCAGGAAATTGTCCAGGCTTTTGCCAGCACAGGTCTAGGCTCTTTTTGAACACCCAACCAAAGGTAAGGAGTTGAAGGGGAGAAAAAAAAAAAAGTGGAGGAGGGCTATGACTCAGTGAGAGAACTGGCTCAAAAGTTTCATTCCAGGTCAAGGTCACAACGCTTAGGATAAACTGAAGAGCTCAGAGGCCTCACAGTTAATGGTACACACTTACAAGTGCTCCAGGTTAAGCTTAGTGTTTACACGGTTCATCAATTTGCCTTCAAAAAGCTGCCCATAAGTCAACAGGGTAAGTGAAGACCCAGATGAGCATCCTGGCTCCTGGCCTGGCCAAGCTCTGGCCATTGCAACCATCTGGCGAGTGAACCAGCAGGTGGAAGATATTCTCATTCTCCCAACCCTGCCCCCAACCCCCGCCTTCCTCTATCTCTCCTCTTCCTCCTCCTCTTTCTCCCTCTCTATGTAACTCTGCTTTTCTTTCTTTCTTCTTTTTTTCTTTTTCTTCCTCTCTCTCTCTTTCTTTCTTTCCTTCTTTCTTTCGACAGGCAGAGTTAGACAGTGAGAGAGAGAGAGACAGAGAGAAAGGTCTTACTTCCGTTGGTTCGGTTCACCCCCCAAATGGCCGCTATGGCAGGCGCACTGAGCTGATCCAAAGCCAGGAGCCAGGTGCTTCTCCTGGTCTCCCATGGGGTGCAGGGCCCAAGCACTTGGGCCATCCTCCACTGCACTCCCTGGCCACAGCAGAGAGCTGGCCTGGAAGAGGGGCAACTTGGACAGAATCCGGTGCCCCGACCGGGACTAGAACCCAGGGTGCCAGCACCGCAGGCAGAGGATTAGCCAAGTGAGCCATGGCGCCGGCTGTAACTCTGCTTTTCAAATAAGCAAAATAAATCTTAAAAACAAAAAAGATTAGTTTACTTATTTGAAAGGGAAAGTCAGAGGGGAAAGACATCTTCCACCCATTGGTTCACTCCTCAAATGGCATCAACAGCCAGGCCTGGGCCAGGCTGAAGCCAGGAGCCCAGAACCTCATGTGGGTCTCCCAAGTGAATGCAGGAAAAGCCACTGCTCACTGCTTTTCCAGGCACATGAATAGGGAGCTGGGTCAGAGGTGGAGCAGCCGGGACGCAGAACGGCTCTCTGATATGGGATGTGGGCATTGCAAGCAGCAGCTTAACCCACTGCACTGTAACACTGGCCCCATTTTTTCAAAATACTTTTATGGATAAAACTGAACATCAGTCTCTTTGCTTTCAGTAAGTGCTAGCTTGAGAATGATCATGCCTAGTACCTTCACAGAGGGACACCCTTTTCCAAATCAACAGGACAGGCAGGGAACAGAACAGGAGGGCTGCTGGAGAGCTTTCCAGGAAACACCAGAAGCAGAAGCAGGAGTGATACGCAGATGGTGTTAAGCTGCATTGCACTCCGCCAAACGGGAGATGTGGCTCCCGGCTGCCCACTGCAGATCAGCAGACGATCACAGACGCAGCACAGAGTAGTGACGAGACGTGCATCCTCCAGACAGCGGCCACGCATCTCCCTCTGCCGAATCCGCGCATCTGCACATCCTTGACCTATCTGAGCATTTGTCTGTTCTCAGAAGACAGTGGCAGCCAAGAAGGTGGCTACAACAAGGGTTCCCGTCTAGCAAATCAGGAGGAATGTGCTAAGGAAGGCTGCAGTTCCGGAGAATTAAACAAGGGTTTCACCTCAGTCCTTTTTGGCTTAAAAAAGCCAAGAAGTATCAAGAAGTTTATCCAAAAGGTTCATGATCATCTCTGAGTTGGTGACTGTTGAAACTACCAGATGACAGATCCATGGGGGTTCCTTGTACTATTCTTCATTTGTATGTGTGTTTGGCACTTCTCCTATTATAAGACAAAATAAAATAAGCATATGACTCATTCCAAGGCAAAATACAACAAACTCCACAAGGAAGAATGACTTAAAGATATGACAAACTTTCAAAAAAAAGTCTATTGATAGAACCACAAACAATAATGGGAAGGGTGTGTGCACATTTTGGGGTGCAAGGTGGAGAGGCAGCATCCAAAATAGTGACTCAGTTGGGTGTGCTCTGCCTTCCCCACGGGCCATCTGGGAATCTGTGAGGACAGTTTTTGCCAGCTGTACTCACTGCTGGCTATGCTGGTTCTCAGGGAGCAGAGGGAGGCCGGGGTGCTAAACATCCTTTAATCTAACGACAGAATTGGGGGCTGGTGCTGCGGTGCATCGGATAAAGCCAACATCTGTAGTGCCAGCATCTCACATGGACGCTGGTTCGAGCTGTGGTTGATCTACCTCTGATCCAGCTCCCTGCTAATGCACTTGGGAAAGCAGTGGAAGATGGCCCAAGTGCTTGGGCCCCTGTACCCACATGAGATACCTGGAAAAACCTCCTGGCTTTGGCCTGGCACAGTGCCAGCCATTGCGGCCATTTGGGGAGTGAACCAGCGGATGGAAGATCTCTCTCTCTCCCTGTAATTCTGCCTCTCAAATAAATAAATAAATCTTTAAAAAACAATAAAGACATAGAACTTCCCCTCCCAGTACCACTAATGCCCCCTACTGAACAGCACCGAAGAGAGGAAAGCAAAGCACAGAAGTAGCTGCCCGGGGAGCTCTTCTTTGAATCTGATCATCAGGGCACACAGTCCAGGCCTGGGAAGAACCCACGACGGAGGGTGAATCACAAAGCCCTTCATGGAACTGAGAGAAGTGAGTCAGAAAAGCCCAAGCCTGAACGACTGGAGGAGTGTCAGGATTCAAGAGTCAACACATGGCCGGCGCTGAGGTTCAATAGGCTAATCCTCCGCCTGCAGCGCCGGCACTCTGGGTTCTAGTCCCAGTCGGGATGCTGGATTCTGTCCCGGTTGCCCCTCTTCCAGTCCAGCTCTCTGCTATGGCCCGGGAGCGCAGTGGAGGATGGTATAAGTCCTTGGGTCCTGCACCCACATGGGAGACCAGGATAAGCACCTGGCTCCTGCCTTCGGATCAGCGCGGTGCGCCGGCTGCAGCAGCCATTGGAGGGTGAACCAACGGAAAAGGAAGACCTTTCTCCCTGTCTCTCTCACTGTTCACTCTGCCTGACAAAAAAAAAGTCAACACAATGCTGATATACAATCAGAATAGGGTGTTTGCAAGTCTGAGAAAGAGGGGAGAATTTCCTAGAATCTAGAAGCAGTTGCACAAAGTTAAAGCAGAATTAGAGAGAAAAATGAGAAGATGGTATAAGTAGTGAGAAAGCAGCACTGGAACTCATGCCCAGACTCCGAGCAGGGCTCAGACCACTCAACCCTGCAGCACTCAGCCTGAGCTTCAGACTCTGGGAACAATCCTTTCTCCACTCAGGAAAATGTTAATAAACCACAGGCCAGCAGCTCCGTCACAGAGGGGCACATCTGGCCTTCCCCTCGGGCCTCTCTTACTATTGATCAGGTTGGGGGAAGCAAGACACACTGCAATGGCAATTGCAAAGATGCCAAGAGACACCAGAAGACCAAGTCCCGAGTGAGTTGCACAATCTAAGTCAAAACCATAAGAAGAGCTGTGGCTTAGAGAGGGCAGTGAGTGCTTTGTGAATCAGAGGGAGTGAGTACTCACCTTACAAGAGGAGCAGGTTTTGAGCAACCCTAGCACAAGAGAGGGTGCACTTGTTGAAGGTACAGGAGTGGGAGGGAGGGAAGCAAATGCGCACAGGCCTCATCCTTTGTGTCCTGACTTTGCACTTCAATTTTAACCAACCCTCCTAGTTGACAAGTGCTCGGACTCTGGCTTGTCTCATTCAGCCCTGGGCTCTCCCCTTCTGTAGTTTTCCTGCTTCTCAGTCACTGCTGCCCAGGTCCTTGGGTTTCTCTGTACTCCAGCCTCAGTTCCCCACCCAGCTCTATTGGCAGAGTGCCACCTGTGCGTTGGTCTGATACACATAAATGTCACTGGCCACCTCCAGGCAGCGAGCCCAGACGTGCACAAGAGAGGGAGAGAGAGTGAGCCTGCTTCACAGGGAGGAGGGGCCAAGTTCCTGGGCTTTGGGTGCCTTTGTATAATCAAATTCAAGGGAACAGCTTGTCCAAACATTTTCTCTACCTCTCCCTATGCTTTGATAAATTTCTTTTATTTATTCTTTAAAAAAAAAACTGAACATGATAGAGAAATTCACTTAAATGCACCATGAATGGTAGGCTGGAATATACTAGAATATTTACTAAAATTGTTGGCAAGTGAATCAGTAACAGATTGGTATCTGGAATAAATTTAAAAAGCATTTATCAGGTGGGGATTTGGCATAGGGGTTAAGACACTGCTTGGGATTCCTGCATCCTACATAGGAGTACCTGGGTTTGAGTCCTGGTTCCTGCTAATGAACACTGTTGGAGGAAACAGCCAGTGGTTCAAGTAGTTGATTCCATGCCACCAACTAGAGAGACCTGGATTGGGCTCCCAGTTCGTAGCTTTGGCCTGACTTAGCCTCTGCCATTCCTGACATTTGGGGAGTGAATCAGCAGATAGGAGCACTCTCTGTCTCTACAATTCAAATAAAAAATTTTTTAAAAAGCATTGATCTATCTGTTCTGCCAATAATTTTTAAACTTATTTGAGTCCTGATACAAACTATGAACAAAATAAATCTGCAGGGGCTGGTGCTATGGCATAGAGGGTAAAGCCACAGCCTGCAGTGCTGGCAATCCCATATGGGTGCCAGTTCGAGTCCCGGCTGCTCCACTTCTGATCCAGCTCCCTGCTGATGCACTTGGAAAAGCAATGGAAGATAGTTCAAGTGCTTGGGCCTCTGCACCCACGTGGGAAACCTGGAAGAAGCTCCTGGCTCCTAGCTCCTGATCAGCCCAGCTCTGGCCATATGGCCATTTGGGGAGTGAACCAGCAGATGGACGATCTCTCTCTCTCTCTCTCTCTCCGCCCCCCTCCCCCTTTGCTTCTGCCTCTGTAACACTACCTTTCAAATAAGTGGATAAATCTTTTAAAAAAATGTGGCATTCATGAATTTGTTGGGGCTAATATTCATGACAACCTGAAGTAAATCATTATGTTCCTTCTAAATGTGATTTTCATAAACTACATATTTTTATGCCTTAAGTAAATTATTGCCATTCACAGCTTAGTATTTAATGAATTTTTTTCTTCTGAAAATTAGAAACTATATTTCCTAGTAAAATTCCCAAGTAGAAACAAATTAGGATGATGGTTGACTATATTAAAAATTATTAAAATACAGTGTACATGGGTGGGGATTTGGCCTAGCAGCTAAGATACCGGTACCCTGGGAGGCAGCGGGTAATGACTTAAAACTGTTGGGTCCTTGCTACCCATGCAGGAAATCCAGATTGAGTTCCTGGCTTCTAGCTCCAACCTGGCCCAGCTCCAGCTGTTGTGGGCATTTGGGGAGTCAGTGGATAGGAACTCTCTTTGTCTATCTGTGTCTCTCTCTGTAGCTCTGCCTCTCAAACAAATAGCGATTTAAAAAGCAAAATAAAATACAGGTTACACAGATGCAGGTGAGGTAAGGCAAGTAGAACATTATGATTTTTTGTTGTTGACTGGCTTTGCCAACATTATATTGGATGCTTGGGTTTCTGCTTATCTGAAATCATATTGACACAGGCTTTCTGAGTTTTTGAAGGATATGTGTGTGTGTGTGTGTGTGTTATTGCCTTGCTTCCTGGCACATATTTCTTTTAATGAGAAAATTCTGATAAGCTGTAAAAATTTCACAACATGCACACACTTGATAACAGCATATTTTCCTTGGGAAACGCAGCTGGAGACACAACACACTTGACGTGTTCCTGTACTGCTGGTCCACATAAAAACGCTGGGAGGAGGGAATGCTGGAGAGTTTCCATGAACACAGATTTTTCTAGACAGTTTCTAGAAAGTTTTGACACATCATGTCAGTGTACTGGTAACTGAGTTTTTACAAAGACTGTTCTCAGCTCCTTATTCTGAGGTTTAAACCTTCTTCTACTCCACATTGTAAAAAAAAAAGTTATTTATTTTCATTTTATTTGAAAGATAGAGAGAGAAACAGAGACAGACAGAAAGATGTTCCATTCACAGCTTCACTCCCCAATTGCCCACAAGAGTCAGCACTGGGCCAGTTCAAAATCAGGAGCTGGGAACTCGGTCCAGGTCTCCCACATAGCTGGCAGTGACCCAAGTACTTGAGCCATCACCTGCTGCCTCCTTGGGTATGCGCTAGCAGGAAGCTAGAATTAGGAATTAGGACTCTATCCCAGGCATTGTGATATGGGATGCCAGTGTTCCAAGCACCAGACACCTGTCCCTATTCCACATTTTAATACACTCTAAATTGCTAATATCAGCATGAATTGATGGTAAGATTTTTTCTAGACACTAAACTAGAAAGAATTCTGCCCACTCACGTAGAGTTCTGGTTGGTCAGGAGACAATGAACAGCACGGCATCTTCAGCATTCACACTGCTCCAAGCACTCACTCTTGTGTCTGTTGATTGATCATCATCATGCTAAAAGCAGAACAAAGGCAAGTGTTAAAAATGAATTGTGAATTTCAGGCTTATTCAAACCCCAGGCACGTGGATTTTTCATTCATTTAAAGCAAACGTACTTCTTTCTAAAACTTTATCTCAGTTTCTGAAAAGTATTTAGCTATGGATAGAGGATATGTTGTCAACTTACCTTTGCATGATTGATTCTAAGATACACAAATTATAAATACGTTTTAAGTGTATATAGTGAGGGCAAGCATTTGGCCTAGTGGTTCAAATTCCACTTGGGTTGCTCGCGTACCCTGTCAGAGTGCCTGGGTTTGAGTCCTGGTTATGCTTCTGATTCCAGCTTCCTGCGAATGTGCACCCTGGGAGGCAGTAGGTGATGGTTCAATGGTTGGGTCCCTACCACCACGTGGGAGATCTGGACTGAATTCCTAGTTCCCAGTTTGAGCTTGGTCTAGCCCTACTTGCTGTGGGCATGTAGGGAGTGAACCAGTGAGGAGATGTTTTTAAATGTGCTGACTTTAGTGAGGTCCCATTTGGAGTCAGCAAGTTCTGAATGCCATTGATGGGCTCCGCACAGATGCTTCTGGAACATTTGTGTGTGCTCATTTCTGAGGTTTCCAGAGAGTGATCCCCTCCGCTTCACACCCCACAGGGTCCATGGCCAATGACATGTGGTTTTCCCTTAACTTTCTTCAGGCTTGGAATCTGGTAGCCTCCAAGCAGGCCAGGTCACAGACACTCGAGCCTGGTGGTGTCCTGGTGCCAGTAGCCACACCTGCAAGCACCAGGTCCCAGTGGTACACAGAGTTTTGCCCTTATGGAGGTGATAGCTGGGGCTGAGAATGGAGCCAAGGAGAGGCTTCTAGATGTTTCTATTGTTTCATCCTAGGGCAAGTTTTTGTGTGTGTGTGGCTGGCGGGGGGTGGGGTTCGGGGGAGAAAGATCTCTGTTCACTCTCCAAATGTCATGGGGGCTGGGCCGAGCTAAAGTCTAAAGCCAGAAGCTCAAAGGGACCCAACTACATGAACCCTCACGGCTGCCTGCCATGGTCTGTACTGACAGGAGGCTGGGGTTATGAACAGTCAACTATAAACCTAGGTAGGAGCTGTCACGTGGGACTCCAGTGTCTTAGCTGTTAGGCCAAAAACCCGCCCCCGTGAGCAAGCAAGCTCTTAAAGGAAAATGGTTTGAAGCAACCTGTCAAACAAAACAACTTGCTTATATAACTGAATTATCTGTAAAAATGCTAAAGGGACATTGAATAACCCACCCTGCTCTCTCGCCCTCTATGTCTCTCTCTGTCTCTCTCTCTCTCTTAGTCCACATGCCTGACAGCTGCCCCTTACTTAAGAGCTAAGGAATTATCCAGTCCTGCCAGCTTAGAGACGATGTCACGAGGCAACAGTCGCTTCCGGACGCAGATTCCCCTTGACTTCAGAGGCTCCTCCAGGAATGAGTGCTGAGCATTGCTGTACATCCTGGAGAATTTCCTGACGTCAGAGAGTCCAGAGGTAACGATATTTTCACCTCCAAGAAACTAAGTATCAGAAGTCTCCTGAAAGGCAGGTCCCATGCAACATTCCAAAATCATTTATGAATCCCCTGCTGTCATGGGTGAAATAAACAGTCTGTGGTTTAGAGCTGGAAATTCTATCATTTTTATAGCTGTCTTGCTGAAATGGTTTCTGCCCTCCACAGAGAATTATAAAGAACGAGATCCTTGCTGTTCTTTTAATGTTGTTTTTGTTCACGTAAATGATGCCCTATTACACCTACTAATGCTTAACTACCAAGTTAAAAACAACTACATAGCAATTTGGAGCACTCCAGAGTGCCCTCACAGTTTCGTGGTTTTATGCAATTCGTGGATTGTATACAAGAAGACAGCCTGCAGCACGCAGCAAGCAATGTGTAATTAGACACACTTCCCAAGGAAATTACGGTGACAAGTGAGGGCTTGAGGATTTCCGTGGGAGCCCGGAGCTGCAGATATCCATTATAGGCGCTGGCCAGGCGCAGCTGCTCTGCTGAAAGCCACGTGGCATCGTTGGGCAGCTGGGTGCAGGCGTGGACAGCCCAGAGCCGCCCGGAGCCAGCAACGTGTCTATGGCAACGCACGCTCCAGCGTTAAACGTTCCAGGCCTAAAAGGAAACAGCGTAGGTCTTGCTTTTGTTCTTTTTCTCTTGCTGCCAGTTTCAGGGTGTGCACCAGCGGCGAGTCCCCTCCAGGTCTAACATCTCCCAGCTGTTAATCACTACCTGGGTTAAGTGCTCTCGGCTTCTCCTCCAGCTAGTCCTTAATTGCTACACCAGGAAGCACTTTCCAATCATATGATTGTTTAATCAAAACAGAAGAAAATGAGCTGTTGTTGCTGTCAACACCCATGATCACCTCTCCCTCCGGGCCCAAGGGGGCTAGTGGAGGTTGCACATTGAAGGAGCGCCTTCTCTGGGGGTCAGAGGAGAAGAGCAAAGGGAAGGCGCACAGAGCTCCCTGGGGAACTGGCTCAGTGGGGGATGGATGGGAGGGGCTCAGTGGGGATGGGTGGAGGCCCTCGCACAGGCAGGAAGACCCAGGGGGACGCCCACTGTCCGAGCTCCCTCGGCCATCCCTGGTCTGTGCCTAACCTTGTTCCCTTGCTCCTGAGTGCTCCAAATGGGTCTGGGAGGTGGGTGAGGGGAAGACAGTGTCCCTGAGCAGGGACCGCATGCAGCCTGCGTGCACACTATCACACAGTGCTGCCCGAGTCCCAGCACTGTGTCAGGCAGCGTGGGCCCCAAGACTTCAGCTCAGATCTGCAGCGACTCCAGTAATGTCCCAGCGAGGATTGCTGTTTCCTAGAGGAAGAGATTGGGAAGTAGAGCGGCGAACTTGGCCAAGATCCACAAGCCTGGTCAACAAAAGAGCTGAACCTTGATTTCTAGTCTTCCATTAGTACTTGATCTCTCTTTAAATTTATATATGTAATTTTAATGACGTAAAATGTATCATTTTAGCTGTTTTTAAAGTGCATAGTTCAGCAGCATTGAGCGTGTTCACACCATGGCACAACCAGCACCGCCATCCATCCACAGGGCTCGCTCTACCTCCTGACAGCTGAAACTGTGTCCTTGATCACCAACTCCCCAGGCAGCCGGCCTGGCCCCTCAGGCCCCGGCAACCAGCAGTCTGCTTCCTGTTCCTATGCCTTTGACAACCACAGGTCTCTCACAGAAGTGGCTCGTTTGCCACTTGTCCTTTTGTGACTGCTTTATTCTACTTTGCAAGAGGTCCTCAAGGTCCAACCACTGCGTGGCATGTGACTGACACCCCATCCCCCTCCCCCACCTTCTTGAGGCTCTGTTGTACGCCCTTGTATGTGGACACCACATTTTGTTTGTGCATTCATCCATGCAGGGGCATTTGGGCTGCTTCCACGGTTTAGCTGCTGTAACGGTGCTGCTATGCTTAGCTCTGCAGGTCAGCAGAATTCCACGTGGCCCGTCAGCCCACTGACCAGGCGCCACCTCGCTGGCAGGAAGGGGTTGCCCGAGGCCTCAGACCTCAAACAGGCTGGGCCCCTTGGGGCCCCCGGCTCCATGCTGGCTCATCAGAGCAGCAATTCAGGCCTTCGGTTCCAGGCTGTTTCCTTGGGCCCTGGGTTCTGGAGAAAGCCAAGCCCTTCACATTCAAACCTCTCAAGCTGGCCTGTCCTGCCCATGTCCACACGTGGTCTGCAGCCTGCCCCAGGCCGCCCAGCATTGCCTGTCAGCCCCTGCAGGAATGGGAGCAAGGCTAACACATGCCTAGGGGGGTCTCTCCCCAAGGGGTGCCATGTGCATGAGTTGTCATCATGGTTGGGGTGCTCTACTGGCATTGAATGCGTGAGGCCAGAGACTCAAGGCGACCTGTGACATGTGAAGCAGTCGCCCACGACAGAGTTGTCCTGCATCCTGAACCCCTTTCAAACGTCCCATTAAATGAGCATCTGGGAGGGAGCAGCGCAGGGCTTGAGTCCTCACGAGGGGTGCCCACGTCCCATGCTGTAGTGCCCAGGTTCCAGTCCCAGCTCCTCCCCCCCTGACCCAGCTTCCTGCTAATGTGCACCCCGGGAGGCAGAAGATGATGGCTCAGGGACTGGAGTCCCTGCAACCCACCTGAGAGACTCAGTTTCAGGCTCCTCAGTCCAGGCTGTTGCAGGCATTTGGGGACTGACCAGCAGACAAAGGATGCATCTCCCCCCCTCCCTCGCTCTCTCTGCCATTCAAATAAAATAAATTTGTTTTTTAAAAAAGTATATATGTAAAATAAAATGGGTCTGCTAAGTTCTTTTTTTTACATACTTTTTAAAATTTGAAAGTCAGAGTTACAGAGAAAAAGAGAGGGAGAGGCAGACAGAGAGATCTTCCATCTGCTGCTTCACTCTTCAAATGGCTGCAACAGCCGGAGCTGAGCCAGACTGAAATTAGGAGCCAGGAGCTTCTTGCAGGTCTCCCATGTGGGATGCAGGGGCCCAAGCATTTGGGCCATCCTCTGCTGCTTTCCCAGGTACACTAGCAAGAGCTGCCAAGACACGAACCAATGCCATATGGGATGCGGGCATCACAGGTGGTAACTTAGCCCACTACACCACAACACCAATCCCTGGTCTCCTAACTTCTGAAGAACTCAGTATCCTGGGCCTTCCTAGGATCCTTTCCCTCCATTCTCCTGCCCAGAGGTAAGGTGTTCTCTCCCCTTGAATGTCTGCTTTGTTCCTGCCCTGTCCTACAGGTGAGGGATCCCTTCTTTCAGCTCAGCTTGAGTGCACCTGTTAGTGACTTCCCCCAAACTTCCAGGCAGCCTCTGCCACTCCCTCAGGCAGGACTCCAGGATTCTTGGTATGCTCATGCTCAATAATTCCATTATTATTTTTTCTTTTTGATTACCTACTGTGTACTAGGCTAACAATTTAAAGATGAATAAGACAGGGTCCTCGGCCTCAAGGAATCCAGGCACAGTGTGTGTGGAGGGGAAGACAATGATCACCAGGCAGTGCAGCACATGCAAAGGTGGGGAGGGTCATGGGGTACGGGAGACAAGGAGCCACAGACTCTGCCTGGGAAGCAGTGACTTGACCTCCAAGCTTATTGCCCACACTTGTTTTTTCAATGCAAATGAGCCCATAAAACACTACTCCACAGCCTGCTGTTCTCACGTGCATCTTGGAGGTCTTTGCTATAAGACAGACAGACCAGCTATTGCACACACTTAGCAGCTGCACACGATTTCATGAATGGATGTGTTAGAGTCTGCTAACAGCCCTGGAACGGCCTTCCCTCATGGTTTCCTGTTACAAAACATCATCACAGCAAATAACAAGGCCACTTCAAAACGTCTGTGGAACAGTGCAATTAAAGTAGGAGTAGGTTCCATGCAAGGCAATTTTGAAAACACACACAGTCTCTTTGTAATATACATTATGCATGTGTTATGAAAATAATTTTTACATCAAATTTTTTGTGCAGCAAAATAAGCTCATAGCTTTAATTCCATTTTCCATGAACCTTTTGCAACAGTCTCATACAAACCTAAAGCAGTCTTCACTCATACGCATGCTAGTGTATCTGTCGACCGAATGCTTAGAAGTGGGTCACAAGACACACTACGTGGCCCGGTCACTTCTGAGACATTCCAATCTATCTATTAGCGTGTTTCCTTCTCCCTGAGCCAATACACAACAGCCAGGGTGTGTTCTCAGACTTTCTCACCTCTGCAAATCTGATGGTGGAAAGTTGTATCTCACAAGAGTTTTTATTTGCTTGTCCGTATTACCAGAGGTTGAGGATCTCTTCTTGTGTTTAAGAGCCCCTTGTTCTTCCAATTCATTTGCTCATTTCTCTTCTGTGCTATTGGCCTTTTTCTTAAAAACCAATATTTAGGATTTCTTTAATATTAAGGAAAGGTATCCTTTGTGATATGCATTGCGAATATTTCCCTCTTGCATATTTGTCTTTTAATTTAAAACATTGTGTTTTATTTATTTTCATTTTATTTTAAAAGCAGAGAGACAGAGGAAAAGGTATTTCTTTTGCTAGCTTACTCCCCAAATGCCTACACCAACCAGGCTGGGTCAACCTGAAGCCGGGAGCCAGGGACTCAATCCAGGTTTCCCACTACACTGCTGGGACCCAAGTACATGAGCCATCATCTGCTGCCTCCCAGGGTGCACACTGACAGGAAGGTAGATCCAGAGCAGATCTGGGACTGGAATTCAGGCACTCTGAGATGAGATGTGGGTATCCCAAGTGACATCTTTACCGCTGCACTAAATGTCCATCCCTGGTTTTATTTTTTATTTTCATTTACTTGAAAAGCACAGCAAGAGAAGGAGAAAAACATCGAACCCCATCTGGGTCTCCCATGTGGGTGGCAGGGCACTAGGCTCTTGGGCCATCATCTGCTGCCTCCCAGGATATATGAGCAAGAAGCGGGATGGGAAGTGGAGCAGCTGGAACTTGAACTGGCGCTCTGATACGGGGTGCGCTTGTTGCGAAGGCATCGTAAGCTGCTGCAGCACAGCACCCACGCCCTCCCCTCATTTTGCTTTTCTCCATGTAGTCATCTGTGATTTTTGTTTTGGTAGCTGAACTCACTTTTGTTTTTAAAGCTTCTGGTTGTAAGTCATCCTTAGGATGCTGGTTTGAGTCCCAGCTGCTCCACTTCTGATCCAGCTCCCCCTTAATGTACCTGGGAAGGCAGTGGAAGATGGTTCAATTACTTGGGCTCCTGCTACCCATGTGGGAGACCCCAAAGAAGCTCCTGGCTCCTGGCTTCAGATCAGTGTAGCTCTGGCCATTGCAGCCATCTGGGGAGTGGACCAGCAGATGAAAGACCTCTCTCTCTCTCTTTCTCCCTCTCTTTCTGTAACTGATTTTCAAAGTAAATAAATGCATCTCTTAAAAAGAAAACAAGATTGCACCCCCAGCTGAGGTGGTTATAACATATGTTTACAGGCCCGAGTGCTTTGGTCCCTGCCACCCACATGGGAGACCTGAATTGAGTTCCTGGTTCCTGGCTTCAGCCTGGCCCCACCTCTGCTATTGCAGGCATTTGAGAATTGAACCAATGGATGGAAGACTTTGTTCTCTGTCTCTTTTTACCTTTATAATAAAATGTAAATACATGATTTTTTTAAAAATTAATACTAAAGCATTCTCTCAATTCCTTTCATCAGAAGTTTATTGGACTCTGACTTTATGCCAGACACTGAGGTTTCAGGGGTGAGCAAAACCAACTGCGAGTACTGTTCTATCAATAACTTCTTTCCTTAGCACTTCTCGATAACATCTTCATGGTTCTACTTTGTGCACTTAAATTTTTCTTCCATCGAGAATTTAATGTGGTACAAATTGTTGGGACTGACTCCCTGCCCCAAGCTGGCAACTGTCCCAACACCACTGAATCAAGAATCTATCTTTACTGATTTGATATATCAATTTTGTCACATGCCCAATTCTCATAGTTCATTCATTTTTTAAAAGATATATTTATTTATTTGAAACAGTTAGAAAGATTTATTTATTTGAAACAGAATTTATAAATAAATTTATAAATAAATATTTATTTATTTGAAACAGAAAGAGAAAGGAGGGGGGGAGAAGAAAGCGAGAGATCTTCCATCCACTGGCTCACTCCCCAGCTGGGCCAGGTCGGAGCCAGGAGCTTCATCTGGGTCTCCTATGTCAGTGACAGGGGCCTAAGCACTTGGGCCATCCTGCACTGCTTCTGAGGCCATTAGCAGGGAACTGGATCCAAAGAGGAATAGCTGGGATGCGTGAACCGGTGCCCCATCGGGTGCCGGCGTCACAGGCGGGTGCATTACCCGCTACACCACAAGGCTGGCCCCATAGCTCCTTCATTTGTAATCTAAAAAGATGAATTCAAAGAGATGTCCCATGCAGAGTCCCACCTACAGATCCCTCAGACTGTGGGTATATTCTGCTCCATCTTTAGGGGCAGTTGGTGGGGAGTCGGAGTATTACCCACACTTGTTCATCCTCATGAGGATGAATACAAAGGTAACACAACAAAGAACATGCAGTGGTTTGCTTAAAAATGCCAATATCCTACCCGTCGTGCTGTGGAATGACAGGTGGCGTTCTGGGCGTGACCACCCCCCCTTTAGGAAGATGAATGGGCATCTCACGGAAGTTTCTGGGATGTGTGATCCTGAGGGTTTTGATTCCAGGTTTCTTCCAGGGCAGTGCGACAGCAAAGGTAGCCATCTGGCCTCTGCCCTCAGTTCCTGGCTCAGAGAGCCTTAGGAGCACCTGTTTTCCTAACAGTGGGTCTTTGATCCGGGAAGTCATTTCCTGGGTGAGAAGACTCTTTGGTCCTAAGGCCACTCTTGCTGCACTCCTGGATGACTTCAGGACAGCAGCTGGCCACCAGAACGGCCAACCCATGATCAGGAGATTGGGACTTTCAGCCCTATCATCCCTGACAGGAGAGGAGCTGGAGACTGAGTGAATAATTATGTGATGGAGCTTCCCCTAACAGACAGAGCTGGGACAGCTTCCAGGTTGGCGACCACATCCATGTTGCCACAGATGATGAGGAAGGAGACTTCTGGGCTCAGCTCGGACCCTTCCAGACCTTGCCCTGGGATCCTCTTCACCTGTGTCTTATTCTTTTTTTTTAAGATTTATTTACTCATCTGAGAGGCAGATTTATAGAAGGAGAGAGGGAGAGACAGAGAGAGAGAAGTCTTCCATCCCCTGGTTCACTCCCCAAATGGCAGCAACAGCCAGAGCTGAGCTAATCCAAAGCCAGGAGCCAGGAGCTTCTTCCAGGCCTCCCATGTGGGTGCAGGGGCCCAAGCACTTGGACCATCTTCCACTGCTTTTCTAGGCCATTAGCAGGGAGCTGGATTGGAAGTGGAGCAGCCAGGACACCATATGGGATGTCTGTGTCACAGACAGAGGGTTACCCTTCTATGCCACAGTTTATCTATGACAAACCAGTACACGTAAGGGAGCATTTCCCCGAGTTGCTTGAGTGATCTTAGTAGATTATCAAACCTAAGGAGAGGCTCATGGGCCCTGATTCATAGCCAAGTTGGACAGGAGTGTGGGTGAATGGCATTCGACACTCCAGGTCAATGGTCTCAGAATTGCACTGAGCTGTAGGACACCCAGTCAGCGTCCAGGGCGTTGGAGATTTGGCAGGTGTGGGAAAATCCCATCACATATTGGTGTCCTCAGTGTTCCATGCAAATGGAGAAACCAGAGTTTTCCCCGTTCAGGCTACGAAACAAAACGTCTGCTGCTCACTCACCGAGCAGTCTACTCCCCGGGGCTCTGCAGGATGACCACAGCCACCGCTTGCAAGCAGCCTCTGTGTGCTAGACACCTGCTAGGTGTTATACACATGCCTTGATTCTCACCTGCGTAACAACCAAGCAAGGTCAATAGGATTTGCTGTGGCTTAGGGACATAGAAATTGAGACCCAGAGGTCACAGAGTGAGTGACAGATTGGAACTTCAACCCAAGCTGCGCAGGCCCCTCCCAGGAGAGTGGCGCCTTCTGAAAGCCCATCCCTCCTCCACCCCAGTTGGCAGGGCTGAGGCCAAGGGGGAATCTCAAAGCGAGGAAGTGTGAAGAACAAGTGTATCTGCACCAGGGTCTCTGGAAAGCCCTCCAACAAGACTGTGGAGATGATTCCCTGGAACACTGACACGCGGTTTCAGAGTGACAAGGCACCTGCACCCATCCTGGGCCTGAGCCATTGTCCTCAGCCTTTTCTGCCTGCCCTCATCCTAAGCAGGAGCAACGTCACTCTTCCTCTCAATGTCCCTCTTCCTCTCTCCTCCAGGCAGTGGCTGGGGTCCAGAGACAAGACCCATCTGAGCCAATGGTGGAACACTGTCAGGGGCTGCTGGTGTCAATCACTGAGGGCAGGGTGGGCCCTCAGGCAGCAGCAGGAGACCTGGAGGTCAGAACCATGGCTGGAAGAAGCAGGAAGCCCAGGACCACGTGGCACTTCATTCTGTGTAGGGAGAAGGCAGTGTCCTGGAGGGGCTGCTCTGGGTCAGGGGTCACAGTAGCTTCTACTCGGGAAAGCATGCAGGGGGCAGCTGTGCCCTGTGCACACAGCTGTTTTAGAAACACACTTATGCTATGATGCTGAAAATACAAGTGCTAACGTGTCTCCCACCTCCGTCAGCTCCAGGGCTCCAGGACAGGCTCACATGGTGTGCTCCTTTGGTACCTGCAGAGCCTAACCCTCATCCGGCACGGGGTTGGCATTTATGAAGCACGGACACGAGGCTGATGGGGCGGTCACATTCGCTGAGCTGCTCAACAGGGCTGCCAGTGACTCACTGGGTTTCTTTCACCCAATATTCCTGAACTTCTAGTGAAGTCTTGAACAGCATATCTGATTTCACATGTTCTGGGGACACTGAGGTATCCACGCCAAACTGTGGAAGGGAAATGACGACATCCCCCCGCCAGCCGTGCTCTCCCAGAGCAGCAGAAGTGATCTGAAATCCCCATGGGGAGGTGGAGTTCCAGGGGATGTGTCAGGGCACGGAGGGCCACCCCTTGGAGTGCCCCCGTCCTGGTCTCAGCAGCTCTCACTCTGAATTCAGGAAAGCAGCAGGTGCTCTGGGGCGCTGAGCCTGTGGTCCGGTGTGCGTTCCCTCAGCAGGCGGCAGCCTGCACGTCGCGGGAACACGTGGGAAGCTACTCTGATGTGACCTGGAGCCGACAGCTGACATTTCTGGCAGTCCCGTCTCCCAGGCAGGACCGGTGAAAACTACAAAACCCTGGAGCTTAAAACACCCTGGCCTTTTGTAGGTGTGTCTTCTGTACTTTGTATTTTTCTAACAGTCACCCGATGAATGCCATATATGCTGCTAGTGACATACCTTGTATTATAGGTGACCCTCGAGACTCGGCGAGGTAAAATATTGCTAAATCTACCTTTACAGAGGAGGCTATTGAGGCAAAAAGCTCATAACTTGCCCAAGCTGGAGACTTCAGGAGGTTGCACACTCCTAAGAGCCTAAGCTGGTGTTAGAGTCCTGGTTTATCTGAGTTTAAAGCCTCATTTCAAACTTCCATTATTGTTTTTTCCCAATTTTGAGATGACTGTTTTTTTTTTCTCTTTTAAAATTTATCTGAAAGGTAGAGTGAAAGAGAAAGAAATCTTCCACCCGCTGGCCCCATGAATTTCATCGCAAGTTCTAGTCCTCTCTGCCTGCCACACAACAGCAATGTGTAGGCAAAACTTCCCTTGAAGGGTCCTGTTCCTCAGCTGCTTGATCTCCCAGGCCTGCTCGGATCCTGGCTGCTGCCTAATACCCCCTCCCACAGCAAGCTCTCTGGCACACCTGCTGACACACTGCTTTGTCCACACGAAACCAATCTGCTTTGCATCTTCACATAGATGCTTCCCTGAGTTTTTGTTCTCTTCCACCTCAGCTGTCAAGGGCACAATGGCTAAAGGCCACACTTTTTATCCCTTTGTCACAATATGTCACTGCTCACATAGAAGTTGCTCAATAATACTTGGTCAATGGATAAAAATGGCTAAAAAATAAATGAACTTGGAATGATTCAAGGACTAAGTGGATCGCAATGGCTAAATAACAACTGACACTTAAAATATGTATTTATTATTTCAGAGGAGACTGAGATAGATAGGGTAGAGAGAGGGAGAGGGAGAGGGTGAGGGAGAGAGGAGGGGAGAGGGAAGGAGGGAGGGAGAGAGAGAGGAGAGAGAGAGAGTGCTTCCATCTGCTGGTTCAGTCCCCAGATGCATGCAATGGCTGGAGCTGGACCAGGAGCTGGGAACTCAATCCAGAGCTCCCACGTGGATGGCAGAAGTCAAGTTACTTGAAGTGTCGCCCAGGGTCCACATTAGCAGTTAAGAGTCTGGAGCTGTGGCCAGGAATCCAACCCAGGCTCTCCCATATGGGACACAGGTAAATGCCTGCCCCAACTAACATTTTTTAAAGTACTGTATGGTGTATAAGATGATCCTTGTGCAGCCCTCACTTCTGCCTCACAACCCACAAAGGAAACTGGGCTGTGGGAGCCTACGGGACTTGCTCTCGAAGCCCAGATCCTCTTACCCCAAAGCCTGTAATACTTCCTTTAGAGCTGACTCTCAAATACAGACTAAAGCCTGCCCTCGCCCATAAAACAGGCTCACCAGCAGAGGGCGCAAGAGCATGCATGGGTGCCCCGCCTTGCCTGGTTAAGTGATGAAAAATCAAATAATGCCCCCACTGTCACCAACACAGCGTGATCACTGTGGCTGGCACCCAGTAGGTGAACAATAAATCCTATCTTTCAAGAGTCTCACCAGGGGATCATGGAAGCAGCTGAGGCTCAACAGACATTGATTCCTGTAGGATGCTTGCAAAGTTATATCGAATGGGCAAAGAAACGGATGTTGGTGAAAGAAATTGTACTAGCCAGCCAGAGCAGGGGGAAGCAGATTGGAATCGCCTCTTGGGATGGGGAGCCTTGGAAACCCGAGATGACATTTGCCCCAGCAACTGTTTTAACCAAGGAAAACACTATTGAATGGTAGCAAGACTTAGAAAAATAAAGGCCATAGGCATTGCCATCTTTATAACAACAAAATGGAGACAAGCTTATTAAATGCACAGGTTTAATAGCTTAGACTCCCCATCCAATTGAACACTAGGATGTCATTAAATGATGCTACAGAACGTTCCAAATGGAAGATGATCACAACTCAGCAGGCAAAAATCACAGGATACCAACAGCCCCATTTAGCTTTTGTTTAAAAATATACACAAGACAGAAAGCAACATTTTAAGTTATTTCCCTGGGAGATGAGATTGTTAGTGTTGCTTTTTTTTTCTTCTCTTTTTGGCTCCTCTGCTTATTTCATGTTCTGTAATTCACATTTACATTTTTGTAATTAAATAGTTTTTTTCTTTCACCAGAGTCAGAGTTGGAGTCTTTCCTTTCACACAATCAGCCAGCACCACCAGGCCAGCAGTCATGAAAATTATGTCCATGGTAAGAAAGCAGCCTACAGGTTTCCAGGTAGTTTGTTAAAGAAAGTAATTACTACCCTGATGACGTTCCCCAGAGCTAGTTATTAAGCTCCGACTTAGCTGCTGTGAGGCTGTTGTAAAGAGCCATCAGGCTCCACTTTTTCAAAAGGCCTAAAAATGGCACAAAATAAAGCACGAACAATTGTCCACGCAAAGGGCCGCCTGCCCAGTGTGTCCTGAGCGGCTGTAACCTGAAACGCAGGTACCTCGCGCTCCAGGCTGGAGCCACATCTCCAGCCCCGGTGCCTTCGCCCTCCGCCCGCCCTCCGTTTCTCAGTTTACTTTCCTGCTCTTGAAAGGGAGTGGAATTTCAACGCAGTCACTCGTTTGCTCCAGGGCTAAATTTAAACCTTTAATTAAATGAACTTGTTTTCTCCCTCCGAAAAGTGTAGCAAGGTTGCATTGCTTCTCCCCAGGAAAAGTGTAGCAAGGTTTCTTTGGCATCACAGGGCTTAATTCAGTGTGACAAGTTTCTTACTGCATTGGGTAAGTTATTTAGGCCACTAGGGAAACACCAGGGGTGCTCAGCCTGCTCCCGGGGGAGCCCTCCCCACCCCCACCCTAGCCCCCTGCTTCTTGGGGTGGGGCTGCGACTCTCCCCACACAGATTCGAGCTGCAGGCAACCCTGTTAGGGTTTTTTATAGAAAGATTGTTTATGAAAAAAATGGCATCGTCACTGTCTGTGTTGGTCCGGGAGAAAAGGCGTTGGTATGCCACAAAATTGTGCAGGTGATAAAGCAGAAAGGGCGTGAGGCTGTATTAACCTCGCGGGGTCTCCGCGGGAGTAGAGGTAAAACTGACCTTGGCTGTTGCTGAGAGGGAGAGGAAGAGTGACAGCACCACACGAGAGGATTGTGTCAACCGCTTCAGCCGCGTGGTGTTCACGCGTGGGGTCTCCCACGCAGCCCCAAGGAGTGCGAATGAATGAAATGCAAGCTTAGGGCAGCGACAGCTTGGAGGAGGGGCCGTCCACGCAGGAGCTGCGGACCCATCCGAGCAACCAGGAGTAAGGACCTATTTGTCCGCCCCGGCCCCACCTCCCACCTCCCACCCCCAGCAACGCGGGGTCCAGGTTACTCGCTCGAGGTCCAAATCTCAACGCACGACTGGGCCCACGACTGCCCCAGGCGCACACCCCCACGCCCTGACAGCGAGGATTCGGCGCGCACCCCCAGGTCCCAGGGCCAGCGTGCGGAGCACACGTGCTCGCCTCCAGCACCCGACTCCCGCCGGCCCCGGGCGCCTGCAACTCTCGCAGAAGCAGCAGCAGCTCGGCCGGTCGGGACAGGCCGACAGGTCCCCGCCCCGCCACGCGCTCAGCTCGCCTTCTCCTCCTCTTCCTCTTCTCCAGCCCCGTCGCCTCCCGCGCCTGCCTCCGCCTGCGGCTTTGTTTTCTTCCCAGGTTTCTTTCCCCACACGTGATCCGGTGTTATTGCAACGAGCGCTTCGGAGCACGGGCGCTGGGCGCACGCACCTATAAATACGGACACCCGGCCGCGGACCCCGCGACCCACCGGCCGGGGGAGCGGCGAGCAGGCGGGCGGCCAGCGAGGCGCGCGTGGAGCGGGCCGCGGCGCCCCCTGCCCGAGCACCGGGGCCAGCATGGCCCGCCCGCGGGGGGGCCGGGCCGCCGTGCACGCCGCCCGCGCCCCGCGCCCTGCCCAGCCCGGGTCGCCGCCGCTCGCGCCCGCCGCTTAGCACTGAGCGCCGCTCGCTTCTCGCGGCCGGCCTCGCGGAAATACCACCGCAGACGGACACAATGGCGGCGGCGGCCGCCAGCACGGCCGCTTGCAGCGGCAGCGGCAGCGCCGGCACCGACGCCGCGGGCTCCGGCGGCGGATTGCAGCCGCAGCTGCAGCCGCAGCCTCAGCCCCAGCCCGCGGCCGCAGAGCCGCCGCCGCCCGAGCCCCCCCGGAAGCCGCGCGTGGACCCGCGGCGGCGCCAGGCTGCGCTCTCCTTCCTCACCAACATCTCTCTGGACGGACGGCCGCCGCTGCAGGACGAGGGGTGGCGCGGCGGCGACGAGGGCGGCGCGGCCAAGCCGGGCGCCGGCAGCGCCTGCGGCGCGAGGACTCGGCTCAGCCTGCTGGTGGCGGCGGCCGAGCGAGGCGGCTGCGGCGCCCTCCCAGCGCCGGGCACTGCCGCTGGCCCCTGCTCCCTGCAGCCTTCGCTGCTGCCGCCCCTGGCCACGGGCGGCCACGCCACCGTGCCCGGCCCTGGCGCGGCGCGGGGACTCGCGAGCGCCCTGGGCGCGGGCCGCGCGTCGGGGGAGCTGTCGCAGCTGCCGCGGCCCGCGCCTCTCACCGCCTGTGCTTCGCCGCAGCCTCCCGACGGGCCCGGGGACCCCGGGCAGGAGGAGCTGGAGGAGGACGATGCCTTTACCGGCGTGCAGGTGCCTGCGGCAGCCTTTTTGGGCGCCGGGACCCCCGGAAGTGCGAGCGGCAGTCGGGGTCGCCTCAACTCGTTCACTCAGGGAATCCTGCCCATGGCCTTCTCCAGGCAGACCTCACAAACCTATTGCTCCCTGGAGCAGCCCGGCCAGGGCAGCAGCACCAGCGCTTTGGAGCAGCTGCAGAGGTCCCGGTGAGTGTCCCGGACGCGACGCGCTTCCAGCCTCCCTGCCTCCCCTGGACTGTGGGACTAGGGTCGCGCCCACCTTTCCACGCCCGGCTGGGCCCTGAGCTCCTGGCCCCAATCCCAAGCCACTAGGACACGGGAAAGAAGGGGGAGGGGAACCTCCAGGGAGTGCGTGGTCACACGTGCGTGTCCACGCCTGGCACCCTTAGGGCAGGAGCTCACGAAGATGCGGCCCCCAAACCTCCCAGGACAAGGAGGAGCTCACGAAACTTCCTGAGACCCGGCTCGCGCTCCCCACGCGGCCCGGCGCGGAGCGGGGCAGTGGGTGGGGCCGGTGGCCCAGTGGCCGAGCGCCGCGCGTGTGAGCCCAAACTTGCAGCGGACGCGCCTGAGTCGCTCCCGCCTGCCCGGCCCCGGGGAGTTTGGCTTTTGCTCTTTGCCTTTCTGAGAAGTGGAAAGCCTTCCTTCTAAACCCTTGACCCAGGCCCAGGCCCAGGGTGGATGGCAGACAGGGAGGAAATCGGACCTTGAGAATTGATTGATTGATTGATTGATTGCGGCCCAAGAGGAATTTGGTTGAATCGGTTGAAAGCTGGTTGTGCTTGCTGGTTTGTTATCGGAAGGTGTTAGGTGTCTCAGCGAAAGCATGGAATGTTAGGAAGCAGCTGGAGCTTGCTGGCTGCATTCCCAGGGCTGGGGGACTGGGGGCAGCCCGTAGGGACAGCTGGGCTCCCTGGGAGTGTCTGAGGCCTGCTGAGAAGTTAGTCACCGTTCAGACTCCACCTTGTTTCAGTGGTTTGCACCTCCTGCGGCCTCAGTTTCCCCATGGCGGGAGAGGCGCGTTCTGCAGGTGTGGAAATGGGTGGGGCCAGTCTCAGGTGCAGCCTGTGTCCTGGAATGCTCAGCGGATAGCTCAGGTCTGAGTAAACTCAACTTCCTCCCCGAAGAGTGAGCTCAGCTGGTGCAGAAGTTTGCTTAGTCCATGAAATCCTAACAGGGCTCTGCATGTAGTGTTGCAGTTCCAGCACCCAGGGGTGGGCAGGCAGGGCTGGGGCGGGGAGAGTGCATAAGGGAGGCAGCCTGTGACTGCGCAGCTGAAGTAGTTCACAGGGCACCTGTGGCGGTCCCATGCTGACATGCCTTGTCAGGGCTTGTAAGACTGCATGGGCGGGTCAGCCCTCGGCAGGGAGATCCCGCCCTTCGGGGTGAGCGGCACACACTTGGCAGTTTCTAAGGCAGCTCCTAACCACTCCAGAGTTTGATCGGAAGCCTGGCAGCCTAGCGGGTCATCACGGGAGTTAGGATAAACATACGCGTCGTTCCAAGCCCTTGCGCGGGGCTGCCCTGTATCCTCCCGGCAGACAGATGTGTCCCTGTGCTGAAAGCTGTGACTTGGGAGGCCTTGTCCTCTTTGTCCAGCACACCCATGTCCCTGCATATGGAGCATTCCCGAGCCAAGCCGGAACTTACTCTCTCATCCCATAAACGGGACCCTGTAGGGGCTTTAACCCATCACTCCCACCCCAGCACACGCACCGAGATGAGAGGGGAAGAGTTGCATTCCTCTATTTCTAAATAATCCATCACGGACAGTTCGATAGGCATTTATGTTTTAAGATTACAGCTACCCACAGACACATCCAATGTGACGTAGAGAAGGGGAAAATAAGGTACAGCTGCTTTAAGAAGGACCCTCTGAGACTGTATTGGCTGTGGAGTGCCAATGAACGTGGCCTTGCTTCCTGCACTGTGATGCTTTCAAGAACGTTGTCCCTGGTTTTAGGATCACTCACTCACCTGCCCAGACCAAGTGTGGTTTAGAGCACAAACCGCTGGAGTCAGGCTGGGGCCGGCCCTCCTGGGTTCCCTGTGTCTTTCTGATATGCCTCCCTTTAGGGAACTCTGCTAGCCAGTGAGGTTCCATCTGCTGCGGCTTCATGTGCTCCTGGCATGTGGATTTTCAGTTATACTTTCCCTAGAGTCCTTGCTTGCTATTTAAGGAATTCCATAGGCCCTCGTGGCACTAAGGTACAGGCTCCAGTGGTGGACCTTTGACTTGGCGGTTAAGATGTCTCTGGGTTCAGGCTCAGCTCTGCTCCTGAGCCCAGCTTCCTGCTAATGAGCGTCTGGGAAGGCAGCAGGTGTCGGCTCAGGCAGTTGGGTTTCCACCACCCCAGGAGAGACCTGGGTTGAGTTCCTGGCTCCTGGCCCTGCTGTGGCCATGGGAGCTTTCTGAATGTCTGCATCTCAAAGTTCTGAACCTACAGCCTCACTGGCAGCCCAGGCCTTGGCACGGGCAGGCACTCGGCAAATGTGACTCTCACGAGCAAGGAGCCCAAGAGAACCAGAGAGGCTGAGCGACTGCCTCAGATGGGCCCAGGCAGTGAGAGGTCTGGGTGATAAGTCAGACACAGCTTTGTCCAGGGAGGGAACTCGGGTCTTTCCCTCCACCACTCCACTGTGTGGCCAGGTCCATAGGC
This sequence comes from Oryctolagus cuniculus, assembly GCF_051225735.1. Classification (NCBI taxonomy): domain Eukaryota; kingdom Metazoa; phylum Chordata; class Mammalia; order Lagomorpha; family Leporidae; genus Oryctolagus; species Oryctolagus cuniculus. Next base: position 54,729,000 of record NC_142876.1, on the reverse strand, counting down.
AGTGAGCCGTTGGCTATAAACCCTGGTGCACGAAACAGCAGGCCACTTGCACTGGTGGGATTCTGTTCTCCCTCTCCTGGTCTCCCCCAGATTGAGCCCATTTGTGGTCCCCTGCCCCCAGCTTTGCTGCTGCCTGCCACTCTCATTGTTAGTGCCTGCAAAATCATCTGATCTGGCCCTGCCCGGGCACCTGCAGGCAGAACTTGAGATTCAATAAACCTATGGCAGGCGAATTTCTGAGCTGATGTTTTATGGCCTGTGAATGATGTCATAAAAATCCAAATGACCCTAACCAGAGGAAAGGTTCCCTACACCTGGCTTAGGGTGGCCAGGGAGTCCAGGCCTGTGGGCCTGTGGATTCTCCCACCAGCAGGCTCAAGTAAAATCAAACGCCTTTTTGCTTCATGCCCTGTCGTGCTCCTTGTTTCTTGGCTCACAGGACCCCGAAAGGTGTTAATAGGTGATGGGGAGTATAAATTTATAAGTCATGTTTTGGGCTTCCTTTTGATTCAAAGCTTCATCTCGGGCAGCAGCCGGCAGCCAGCGGCCCAGGAGCCTGGAGTCGAGCTCAGGTGAGCTTGTGTGCCAGCTGGCTGGAGCACACGGGGGCTGCTTAGAATTACCTGGGTTAGCGTCCTGCCTTGTGAGAGTTAGGTCTTACGCAGAAGGAAGGCAGCAGTGCAGTGTAGCCCCATGCCTTAAGTTTGAATGCTAGTGCCACTAATGCTGCTGTCTGGCCCTGGGCAGGCTGGGGCCCCTTTTGGGTGCTCTGTCCTCAGCAGGGAGCCTTGGTTGGTCTTGGGCCCTTCCGGGGGCTACCTGTGCTTAGGGTCCCTGTTGAGGCTGTCTGAGCACTGGCTTCCCAGGGCCAGCATGTGGAGTGTTGCAGCCTCTGTAGCCCCCGCCGGCTCCCTGCGATGCAGACAGCCCATGCTTTGAGATGGGAGGCTTTTCCCAGCACGCGTAGCTGTCCTGGTTGTAAGGCATGGTGGGGGCACTGGGGCTCAGATGTGAAGCCACTGGCCCAAGGTGGCTTAGCATTTAAAGCTTGAGCTCGGGCCTCTCCCCACCACTCACTCGGTCCTGCCCCTAAAGGGGGAGGAAGGGGCAGGGAGGGGAACTGGCCCGTGCTGTAGCTGCAGCCCCAGTATCTTCACCAAAAGGAAAATGCGAGCTGGACTCCTGTCCCGTCCCCCCCCCCCCCCGCCTTTTCCGCTGCCTGACTCCGTGACTTCAGGCAAGCCACCGAAGCCACCACCCTGTGCGCTCCACCTGTGGAGGCACCTGCCGCTCTGGGTCTTGGAAGTCCGGCAAGGACTTTGACCTCCTCGCAGTTAGCAGACACGAGTTATGGTGGAGCTGTTTTTCCGGCAGCCGGAATGTGGAAGCCGAAGCTGCAGCCCCAGGCCCTGGTCAGGCATGGACCGGGCCCCACCCAGGGCAAAGCGAATGACCCACGCCAGTGGCAGGGGCAGCCCTGGCCCACCCGCTGCCCTGCTCCCAAAGCCTGTCGTGTGAGCAAGCTCGGGGGTGGCTGGGCAGCCCGCTCAGAGCTGGCAGGCGCCCAGGGAGGGCAGTGAGTCCATGCCACCTTCGGCTGTCCGTGGAGGGTGTGGGCAGCCATCGCCAGCTGTGTACCACCCGCCTGGCACTGTCCCAGCAGGCTCTGCCCTGGACTTTTCCCCTTCCTTGGATATACTTGTTAGCTGGGGTCACGGCCTAGGGCAGGTGGCCTTGGAGCAGAATAGAAAGATTATAGGTGAGTCGGGTGATCTGAGGCCGGGTAGGGAGTGCCCATCCAGGACCGGGAAGCCTGCATTTTGGGCCTTGGGTTCTCTATGAAGGAGAGGGCTGGGGCCAATGGGCCTGCTACCCCTGCAGGCCTAGCCTCCCAAGCGTGTCAGGCCTGTGGCCCATGCAGGGCCCCCGGCACAGTTGATCTGGGGACTCGATAGCCTAACTGAAGAATCAGGTGGATGGCAGCGGTGTCTGGCGCTGGCCCTGATTGGCAGAATAGGCACCGTAGGGTGTGTGGCTTCCCTCAACATAGGGTAACTGTCAAACCCCCCTTCCCCTGTGCTCCCCTGGACACAGAGGCCTCGTGACTAGACTGAGGACTAGCAGAGACCTCCCAAGCCAGAAGCTGCTGCCCTGTAAGATGGTCAGCCTCCAACCAGCGCCACTCCCTGGCAGGGAGCTGATCTGGAGTGGCCCTCACGGCCTGAGCCATCAGGTTTACAAAGTACTTTTCTAGGGGCTGGTGCTGTGGCATAATTGGTGAAGCTGCCACATGTGGTGCCAGTCCAAGTCCCGGCTGCTCCACTTCCCATCCAGCTCCCTGCTAATGCATCTGGGAAAGCAGCGGAGGATGGCCCAAGTGCTTGGACCCTGGCACCTGTTGGAGACCCGGAAGAAGCTCTTGGCCTGGCCCCAGCTATTGTGGCCATTTGGGAGTGAACCAGTGGATGGAAGATCTCTCTCTCCCTCTCTCTCAAATAAGTCTTTAAAGGGAAAAAAAAAAAAAAACCCACCTACTTTTATAGACCCGAGTCTTGGCAGGAGGCCAGGCTCACAGAGCAGGCCAGGGATGACCTTTGTCAGATAGGTGGCAGAGGAAATTTTAGTGGGGGGACTTGCTGCCTGTGTCACTTACTCAGTTGACCCAAACCAATGTCAGTCAAGAGGCACCAGTGTGCTAGACGGAGGAGAGGCAGCCCCAGGGCGCCAGCCCGTCTGTGTCGGGTGGCAGATGTCAACAGGCGACTTAGACCTAGCAGGGTGGTGAGTGGTCGGGTAGAGGGCAGCTCGTGGCTTGAGTCGCCGCTGCGCCAGGTCTGGGACCCGGTGTTTCTACTGAACAAACACGAGGCACAGCATGGGGATTCCAGGGTTCCTGTATCCCTTCCCTTGCTTTGGGCACAGAGAGATGAAGTCAGTAGCCTGCCACCCCTCAGCCTGAGTGTGCGCTGGGCTTGAAGCGGGCATTCTGGCTGCTGGTCCCTGCTCTGCTGCATCTCCCTCCCCCGGCTGCGGTGTGTGGATCGGGCTGGGAAATCCGTGTTAGATTGGCTGCAGCTGAGCTCAGCAGAGGTTGTCCTTCATGACCTCGGAGGTCACTGTGGACTCTGGTTTTCTAAAGAGCGCCCCCTTGCGGGCTCCCAGGGAGGACCTCTGTGCCAGACCAGGGAAGCAGGTTCCTGTGAAGGCAGTCATGAGTCCAGCCAGACACCTGCCTGAGCTTCCCGCTTCCCAGCCCCACCCATCACCTCCCTGGGGCTGTTCAGAGCATAGCACAGCAGGAGCATGAACTGGTACCCCCAGGGATGGTGTTTGCGGCTCTGCCATTTACCCTGACCAGGTTCTCATCTGTGAAATGGGCACACTAATCTTCCCTGCCCCTAAATGTGTCCTTTTGGTACCTTTCCCCTGGGGCAAGGCCCCATCATCAGTGCCCATGGAATACTTTCTCTGAAACAGCCGTGCCTACCCAGGTGTGTGTTGTCTTTGGTTCTCTTTGTGCGACAGCAACAGAGTGGAGTAGTTGCGACCAAAGCCATGTAGCCTCCTAACCTGTTCACTCCGAGGCTTGTCAGGAGAAGTTGGCCACCTGGTGGTAGCCCCAGGCTATATGTCCTGGAGGCACACTGGGTCCTCACCCCTTCCTGGCCACCCTCACTGGCCTGGCCTTGGCCTTGGTCTGAGTCCTAGAAGGATTCAGCCTCCTTCCGAGAGGCTCTGGGCGGACGTTCCCTTTTCTCCAGGCTGCCAGAGGGCCCTTTCGGAAACCCACCTCTGATGCTGCCGGCCTCCCGTGCCTTGTGTCTCACTGCCACTGGCTGCTCCGAGGGAGGGGCCTCCAGCCTTTCCTTGCAGAGCCAGCCTGTTCAGCGCCCCCTGCCCCAATGGACCCTCCATCCCTGGGGTCTCTGCACTCCAGCCCAACCGTGGCCTTCCCAGTGGCCAGGGCTTGGTAATGGGTCCATCAGGGGCTGGCTGGCATCGGAATGCACCAGCCCCTTCCCCACCCTGCCCCATCACAGCCACCATGGTGCACAAACAAAACCCAGAGATCAGAGCCCCAGAGACAGGACAGCAACTCCTGCAGAGCCTTTTCCCTGCCAAGCCCTGCTGGTCCTGTCGCTGCTCTGCCCTTCCCCACCCCAGGGTGTTGTCTTTTCCCATAGAAGTCCCCACCACTCCCCTTCTCCCTCCTTCTGCCCCTAGTCCTGCAGGGGAACGAACTTCTTGAATGGGTCTGTCCCTGTCACCGGGGGTACGGTGGGGAGATGTACCAGCCAGGCCTGCTGCCCCACGCATGTGCTGGGTGCCGTGTGTGCACTATGCCATCTCGCCAAGCTGAGGACACTGAGGCTGCTGGGTTAAGGAAATGTGCCCAAGGCCACGTAGCTGAAGTCCAGAGCTGTCATTGAACCCTGGCTTCCTGACCTCCAGGCTGCGTTTCTGCTCCATCTCACAGTGTGCTGTGGACAGAGACAGGGCAGAGCCTGCGGGCTGCTCGGTAGGCTGAGTGGGTCATGGTGGGACGTGTCCTCCCCAGCAGTAGGCCACAGCTCGTTCCCCGTTCTGAGAGCGGGCTTCTGGGCGTGGGCACCAGAGGCTATGTCACACATCGTTTCGTGCCCGTGTCCTCTCTGGGGCTGTGTGAGCTAGCAGGGGATGCGTGTTGCACAGCAGAAGCTTCTGTAAGAATCCCCTGCCTGATAGCGATGATGTGAGTCATCCCCAGGGCCACTGCCTCTAAGAAATGTCCCCCTCGAGTCTCAGCCCGTGTGCAATATAAGAACCAAACTCCTAGATCCTGGGGCTCAGATGGATGGTTGGCTTAGCGTCGTGTGTAGGAATCGTTAAATCATTATATCTTACTCTCTCTTAGAAACTGTGTGATGTTGCAGTTTTATTTTTGTTTGACTTCCAGAAGCCTCTAGGAACCCATGGGTTTCCTGGGCTGTTTTTCCCTCTTTGTTTGTGTTGGTAGTTTGGATAATTGCACGCTAGTTTATATTTAACGAGGTTATCATTAATGCGGTTTGGGGTTTATTGGTGCAGCTTTAGTCACAAAGACAGCAAGCTTGTAAACGCTAGCGGTTTAGGACTTGGCACAGCGCAGTGGCAGGGGCGTGCGGGGACTCGGTGTGTTGCAACCGTCACGAGTAGATGAAAGACCATTCCACAGGAGACGAGGAGTTCCTCGTACCCCACGTGGGTCCTTATTTTAAAGGCTCTTTACTTGTTGACTCCATGATTTGGAAAGCAGAGCGTCTACTTTGATAGTTTTGGGAAGAGGGGAGGAGGGATGAAAGGTGCTGGCAGATAAACTGATGGTTGTTGCGTAAGAACCGCCATTGGCGCGTTGTGGAGGCAGATGGTCAGTCCTGATGAGTTTTGTTAGGGGGAAAAAAAAAGTGCTTCGGGAGAGTGAGGAATGGAGAAGGGAAGTGAAATCACACGTGTTTGAGGTACTTGTGGGATTTGATTTATCTATCATAGACCAACAGATAGCGTTTTAAATTATTTCCTTGGTTCATTGCAGTTTACAAAGTACTTGTATGTATATTTTTACATCAAGTCATTTCAAAAGGACACTGTGGTGGCAGCTTGACAGATTAGGTGGCAGAGCTGGAATTTGAAGTCCGTCTTCCAATTCTAAGTTGAGGGTTTTAAACAAAAACTCTACAGTAGCTGTATCACTCAATAGGCTTCTTTGTTGTTTAAGTGCTGTAAAATCACGTGCTTCTTCCTGGTGCAGTTCTCCCACTTGGATATTTGTTAGCCTCAGAACAGCAGACTCGCCAGGGCCTCGGCTGCTCCGGACCTCTGGGCTGGAGTCACTCAAGGCCACTGTGTTAAAGTACAAAGGGACACTCCTATCAGGGTGGCATCGAGCGAGGATGCTGATTTCTCACGTGACCAACTCTGGGATGGGCAGGGGCTGGAAACCTTTCCCATGAGTTCTGCCCCCAGGGAGCGGGCTCCTCCTCCCCTGCACTCTCCTGCTCAGCCACTTTCTCAGCTACGTGGGGGCACAGATGCAGGTGTGGAAAGACCAGCTTTGGAGATAGGGCCTGTCGCTTGGCACCTGGTTGTGCGGCTCAGCCCCTCCGAGCCTCAGTGACCTATCTGTAGAATGGGGATACAATTCCTGCCGTTTGGAAGTGTTGTGAGGTGTAAAACAAACGTGCACCACCCAGCACGTAGCAGAGGTGTGGCCTCCCGTGATCAGACTGTAAAATGGTAGCCGTTGCGTCCATTCCCAATCGCATCACATGGAGTCAGACAGCAGCCGTCTTGAAGTTGAAGCTAGACAAGGTCTGCTGGGAGCAGAGGGAGCTGATGCCCTGGTTCCCTGAGTGGATAAGCTGTGCAGCGTTTCAGTTGTAGAAACGGTAGTAAAACCGGAGCAGGGAGGGGACACGACACTGACTCCGCTAGGTGCTCGCTGTCCCCCTGCCTGCACTGGAGTCTGGACATTCCCATTGCCAAGGTAAAGCAGTCGGTGACTTCTCAGGGTCCTCGTTGCAGTTGGAGAGCAGCAGAGCTGTGGGTTGAGAGCAACCTAGTCTTGCCCACACCCACCCAGGCACGTGGAAGATGCTGCCCCACCTGGGGTCCCCGTTGCCCCTCTTTGGGGAATGCGCCTTCCAAGACAATTGGGAAAGCTCACCATGGCTTGTACTCTTTTCAGAAGCCGTGACCCTTGCTCTGGGGACTGTGCTGGCTGCTCCGCCTCCATATCCAAGTGGGATGCCTGCTGAGTGTGAGGGCTCCTCGGGGGACACAGGGCAGCGTGGCCCTGATGTACGGAGTCTGGGGCTCTGCTACTGGCCTCTGACCCCCTGTCCCCTCCCTATTCCTTTGCATGCTGCCCCTCCTTCCTCTCTTGGAACCCCTGGAGGAGACAGAGTTGGGCTGTGTCCCGGACTCACAGGTGTAGCCTGTCTGGCACTGGGTCTGCAGCAACCCTGGTGGGTGTCAGTTCTGCATGGCCATCTGCACGCCTGGCAGAGGGGGCCTGCCCCGGAAGAGGGGTGCTGGCGTGCGGGGCAGCTGGATCCCTCCATTCCTGCAGCAGGGGCAGGTGCTGTGCTGCAGGTGGCCTCTGAACGGGGCCTGCAGGCTGACTGTGAGTTCTCTACTTACATGCCGCTGTGCACTGGGCGCCTGGTTCAGGAGGGGGACGTTTATTTCAAGGGAAGGATGGAGGCTTCCAGATGGCGACAGGTGTGAGCGCAGCTGGAGGCAGGTGGGATAGAGAAGGAAAACCCTAGCGATGCTTTTAGCCCTTTTGCCTCCTTGTCCTCAGAAGAATGAACGTGTGCCTGTCCAAACTTTGCGGTTCTGGGGAAGGCATTTATTTGTACAAGTACAGAATTTTAGGAGTGTCAGGGAGCTCTCCCCAAGGGACGGAGGTCAGTGAGGAAGTTGGGGGCCGAGCTTGTTTTTCCCTTGGGGTAGGTGCTGGGTTGTATGGTGTCTGCCCAACAGACTTGTCCACCTGGGTCCTCAGAGTGTGAGCTGGGTGGACACAGGACCCTGGTGCACAGGTTAGGATGAGGCCCTACCGGAGCAGGCTGGGCCTGGCGTCCTGCGGGCAAGACCCTGTGGACACAGCAGAAGAGGTGGGACACTGAGGCTGGAAGCACGGGGAAGCCGGCCCTGCCTGCACCGTGCCTGTGTGCATGTGTCTGTTTAAGTGTGTGCACTGTGCATGTGTCTGTTTAAGCTACCCGGTGTGTAGTAAGTGCAGTGGTCCCTCCCTGGCGTATCTGAGTGAGCACTGCTGTCCCGTTCCCTGCCTTCCTGTCGCTGGCCAGTGGGCGAGGAGCGGAAGTCGCAGGGCAGAGCCTGCGTAGGAGCAGGAGATGAGGAATAAAGCGACACCGCACGGGATTCTTCCCCTCTGCTCACTTCCGCGGTGTGGCTGCACCAGATCGCCAGTGGCGGTGGCAGCTGCCGGTGCCCAGCTCAGACTTGTGGTGTCAGACGTCCTGGGGGCAGGGTCCCCTGCAGTCTCTCTCCACAGAGGCCACAAGGTGCATCTCATGCCCGTTCAGACTTGGACGATGCCTCGTGAGCCCCAGCTTTCCCGCACCCGGGACGTCAGCAGTGTCTGGTGTGCTTATTGAGACTTAGTCGTCTTTTCCTCCAGAGCACTTATTCAGCACTTCTCAGTGCACGCTACGCCCCCAGTGACGCTACGCCCCCAGTGACGCTACGCCCCCACTGACGCTGTGCTGAGAGCGCAGGGGGCTCAGGTGGGAGGGGCTTCCATCAGCACATCCAGTACCTCCTTCCCAGGGTTCAGCACCCCCAAAGCCCCCTGTGCACGTTCTGCTGCTGAACCTCTAGATTCGGCTCCCGTGAGTTCCTCTCCCCTTGGCTGTCTCTGCCACCCCCTCCTGGCACACCTGGTCCCTCACCTCTGTCCTAGAGCATGTAATGATCGCCTCTATTTTAAGCTCTCGGCGGTGTTTTCAAGTATTCCAGTGTTTTGTTGAAAGCTGAGCACCGGGGCCATGGGGAGCACAGGAATGGGGCCCCGACGCCATGGAGCTTAGCTCCTAGTGTGGGAGAGGCACAAAGCTCCTGAAGGTCGGCAGGGTGCTGTGGAGGGAAGCGCTGAGCTTCGGGACTGTTGGCCAGGGAAAACCTTTCCAGGGATGAGGGAGCAAGAAAAGCTGCCTCGAGGTGGGATGCAGGGGTTTTGGGGCCCAGGGAGGTGAATGCACTTGGTCTGATTAAGGAGGAACAAGAGGCCCAAGTGGTTGCACTGCGGTGAACATGGGGCTGCGGGGAGCTGAGGCCCGAGATGGGCCAGGGGCCTCCTCCTTAGACCAAGGGTTCGCTCTTCTTAGAGGCCGCTGGGGCGCCGGGGGCTCTGGCTCGCCTGCTGTGTGGAGAATGAGCTGAAGGAGGGCCGGAGGGGACTGGGGCAGTGTTTGGGAGTCCCTGGCCTCCAGCAGGAGCCCCCTGCCGAGAGATGCAGCGGCCTGGGCTGGGGTGGAGGGTGCGAGGCTGAGGCACTCACGGTGCATGTAGGAGGTGATAGGCAGGTGGACCGTGCAGGTGAGCTGCATGGTCCCTGCCCTCATGGAGCCTACATCTAATCGGAGACTAATTGGCTGGCAGGTGTGGTGTGTGTCACAGAGGGGTTCGCTGGTAACAAGTGCAGCGGTGGGTGTGACCACTGGGTGGTGGGGGCATCAGGTCAAAGAAGGCTGCTTCCAGAGGGGACAGCTGGGCTGAGGTCTGTGGTGAGCAGGGTCAAGTGCTGGTAGCTGACGCGGGCTGGGAGGACTGGGCAGCAGGAGCAGCAGCAGGGATGAGGAGGCCCGGCAGAGTCGATTGGCAGGAGAAGGGGGCCAACCACAGTTGAGGGGGGGTGCAGGAGAAGCCAGTGGCTTCCACAGAGACTCAGGTTGCGGTGGAATTGGTTTGGAGATGGATGGGATTGGACTGCATCAGGAGACCCCAGGGTTTCTGGAGTGTAGACTGGATGGCAGGGGAGGGGGGTGTGGCACAACCCACCATTAAGGGTTTAAAAATGGCTACTGAGGAGAAAAAATAGACCACTGAAGCAGACTTTCTTCTCATTGTCTTTTTTTAAATTATTTTAAAGGCAGAGTTAGAGAGGGAGAGAGAGGTGTCTTCTATCTGCTGGTTCACTCCCCAAATGGCCACAATGGCCAGAGCTGGGCTGATCAGGAGCTTCTCCCAGGTTTCCCACATGGGTGCAGGGGCCCTAGGACCTGGGCCATCTTTCACAGCTTTCCCAGGCCACAGCAGAGAGCTGGATCAGAAGTGGAGCAGCCAGGACTCGAACCGGCGCCCACATGGGATGCTGGCACTGCAGGCGGCGGCCTCACCCACTATGCCACAGCGCCACCCTTCTCATTGTCTTGTGCTTGAGGTGATAGTTCCATGGGGTCATAAATAATGTTTTTTTTGTATGATTTATTTATTTATTTAAAAGACAGAGTTACAGAACAGAAGTAGAGAGATAGAGAGAGGGTCCTTCATCCACTGGTTCACTCCCCAAATGGCCACAATGGCTGGAGCTGGGCCAGGCCAGAGCCAGCTGGGTCTCCCACATGGGTGCAGGGCCATCTCCTACTGCTTTCCCAGCCCACAGCAGAGAGCTTGATTGGAAGTGGAGCAGCCAGGACTCTAACGTGCCCATAAGGGATGCTGGCACCTCACTTGGCGGCTTTACCTGCTTTGCCACAGCACTAGCCCCATAAATAATGTATTGATGAGGACATATGCATAGGGCTTTTCCTTCCAAAGAAGAGAATAATATTTATTTAGAGAACATCCTAAAATTTTATTCATTTCCTACTTATTTGACCTAAAAATTCCAATATTACCTTTTATTTGGAAATTTCTTTCTAAAAATTTATTTTGTTTGAAAGGCAGACAAATCTTCCATCTGCTGGTTTACTCCCCAAATGCTCACAACACCGGACCAGGCGGAAGCCAAGAGCCTGGAACTCCATCTGGATCTCCCTCGTGGGTGGCAGGGGTCCAACTACTCACGCCGTCATCTGCCGCCTCTCCGGGTGTGCACTCGCGGGGACCTGAGCAGAAACACTCTGATAGGGGACCCAGAATTCCAGACGGTGACTTAACTGCAGCTCCTGCCCCTCCAATATTCCCTTCTAAGATAAAGTTGGGTATATCAATATAAAAAAAGCCCAAATCAGATTTCATTCATTTAATTTTTAAAGATACGCAATTTCATTCCATTAAAGAAAAACATCTTGGAGTAAGATCATTTCCAAAGCAAATCTTACTTCAACTTGCACTTGCAACTAGTCGCCAAGTGCTGGAGTCTGAGGGGATGTGAGGAAGGAGCTGCTCTCCAAGAGGAGGAAAAGGCTTTTGGAAACCACACAGTCATGTGCCACAGCAGCTCCGCGAGCTCCCAGTCTGTCATTCCCCGGGAGGCAGGTGCCCTGCGATGTTGCAGCCACACATGTGTCTGTTCTGTTTCATTGGCTGCTTTTGTAATCTGGGCATGCGTATCCAGTGCTTTAGGAGCCTGTGGAACTGTGTGGATCTGGGACTTCTGCTCAATTTCTCTTTCTTTCTTTTTTAAAGATTTATTTATTTAGTTGATAGAGTTACACAGAAAGAGAAGGAGAGGCAGAGAGAGAGAGAAGTCTTCCATTCAGTGGTTCACTCCCCAGTTGGCCACAACAGCTGGAGTTGGGCTGATCAGGAGCCAGGAGCTTCTTCCGGGTCTCCCATGTGGGTGCAGGTGTGGGGGCCCAAGGTCTTGGTCCATCTTCTACTGCTTTCCCAGGCCATAGCAGAGAGCTAGATCAGAAGTGGGGCAGCTGGGTCTTGAACTGGTGCCCATATGGGATGCGGGCACTGCAGGCAGCAGCTTTACCTGCTATGCCACAGTGCCGGCCCCCCAGCTCAATTTCTGAATCTTCTAGAGCTCAGCTATCCCTGGTAAAGAGACAGTGGCTGTCTTTAATAAGCAGACTCAGCCCATCATGGTGTGACTGCAGAAGAGCAAACCTGATGAGCTCTGTAATGGCTTATTGCAGTACCCGGGATGTAGTTCTCAGTATGGATCTGGTGTGATTCCCATTGTTTTGTTTTGTTTTTAAGATTGATTTATTTATTTGAAAGTTAGAGGGAGAGATTGTATTGGGGGGGAGGGAGAGAGAGATCTTCCATCTGCTGGTTCATTCCCCAGGTGGTCACAATGGCCAGGGCTGGACCGGGTTGAAGCCAAGAGCTTCATCGGGGTCTCCCACTTGGGTGGCAGGGAGCCAAGTGCGTGGCCGAGAGGAGGGAGCTGGATCAGAGGTGGATCAGCTGGAGCTGGTGCTCGCATGGCATGTGGCTTTACCTGCCACACGCGGGCCCTAACCTGGTGTGATTCTGCATCTCAGATAGTCTGCTGGTGCTCTGCAGATTTCCCAGGGCCCAGTAGCTCCTTATCAGTGAGGGGCTTTGAACTTAAGAAGGCTTGCTTTTCTCAGCAGCCTGCAGAGCCACCAGCCTCGTCCCTCTGTTCCTACTTGTTGACACGTGTGGCATTGTAAGTAGCGAGTCTTGTGACCTGCGCACGATGCGTTTGGTTTTAGGGTCTAGGAGGCGTGGCTCCACACCTGTACTGAGGGTGCCATGCTGATGCTCATGTTTACCCGCGTAGCCTGTGTTTGACTGTGGATGTGTTGATGGGAAACCTCTGTGTACACCCAGAATGACTTTACCCGATTTTTAAATTTGAACCTCTTTGCTACACACCCAGTGAATAACTGGAACCAGGCGGATTGGAAGCAATGGGCAGGATATGTTCCAGTCCAGTCATCCTGTGAGTGGTGTGAGTGTTTTGCAGGGTTGGCAAGAATTACGCTGGAGCACTTAGGAAGAGGTGTGACGGTCATTCTGCTTCCCCTTAGCCCTTTCAGAGCCAGGAAAACACAAGTCAAGCCTGAAATATAAGGAAACGACTAAGATACGTGCAGGCTGGGGGGATCTGGAATTTTAAAAAATGTCCATGGGAGCTGAGCTCTGATTCTACGCTGTGGCAAATTGGGACCAGATGGCTGTGTTTCAGCGGGCTCTGGCGCTACTCAGAGGGCGCGAGTGGGAAAACTGATCACTCTGCCATTTGGAATGCTGGTTGATATCTTAGAAGTTTCTTCGTATCGTCGAAGAGAAAATAATGCATATTGCAGACCTAGAAAACAGAACTTTTACGAATGGCAATTAACAGGCGGTGCCCAGGGGAGGAAATCTCGAGTTTCTTTTTATAACCAGAGCACAAGTAGTTGAGGTGACATTTTATTAGCACTGGCATCTCCTTCTTGCTCTGGGAGCTAATTCAGCCTTGTGTAGCCGCGTCCAGAGCCAGTAGCTCCATTTTCATTTTTTCTAAGCACTGGGTAGAAGAGAAAGACCAAGTCATTGGGTCGGGGCTACGGTGCTTCCCACGGGCTCCATATGGTAGGATCCCACCATCATGGCACCTCGGGGTGCATTTTCCTCTGTGGTGTAAAACTGACTTTGGGTTTGGCGTGAGCTTTGGTCTCCAGCATTTCCTTGTCTTACAGTCTGGCTTTTCTTGCTGGCATTTGAAGGACTGTAAAATATGCGTGGAGTGGTCTGCCAGCTCCCCCCTCCACCCACAACTCCACGCGGAGCACCGCCACAGAGGGCCCCTGAGAGGCTGTCCCCTAAGGTTCCTGGAAGTCGCCCGAGGGCTACCTGACAACCGGGAAAGCAGGCTGTGGTCCAGCTCTGAGCTGGCTGCTGCCAGGCCTTGGTGAGAATCACTGAGTCAGCCTGCAAAAGAAGAGTGTTGGCTCTGAGTGAGCCAGCAGGGTGGCCAGAGGGGGCAAGGAGCGCACTGAGGGCGCTCTGGGGAGGGCCTGCCCCCCCCAGGCTTGGTACAGTAGTCCTCCCTTCTCTCGGGAGTGTACACACCAAGACCCTTACTGGATGCCTGGAATACAAAGAGCATTGAGCCCTGTATACACTAAAGTTTAATTTATTAACTAGGTACAGTAAGAGATTCATAACTGATAATAGAACCATTATAAATGTATGCTGTAATTAAACTGATGCGAATGTAGTCCTTTTTTTTTTTAAGACATATTTATTTGAAAGGCAGAGTTAGAGGCAGAGAGAGAGAGAGCATGAGAGCGAGCTAGCTTCCATCTACTGCTTCACTCCCCAGAGGGCTGCAACGGCCGGAGCCACTCCGATCTGAAGCCAGGAGCTTCTTCCAGGTCTCCCATGTGGGTGCAAGGGCCCAAGGACTTGGGCCATCTTCTTCTGCTTTCCCAGGCCATAGCAGAGAGCTAGATTGGAAGTGAAGCAGCCGGGACTTGAACCGGCGCCCATATGGGATGACGGTACTGCAGGCAGCAGCTTTACCTGCTACACCACAGCGCCAGTCCCTGTGAATGTAGTCTTTCTCTCATCTCAGAATACCCTTCTGTTCTGTCCTTGCCCTGTATGTGAGGATATGAGAATGTATGGTGCCTACATGACGACATGAAGTGAGCTGAGTTACACAGGCACTGTGCCTGGACAAGCACTTTGAGACTAGATGGTCAATGTGATAACTGACTATTGAGTGCTGAAAGAGAGGGAGGGTAGCAAACCCAGCGTGGATACACCGCACAAGGGGGTGAGCCACACCCTAGGCAGGATAGAGCAAGAGGCTGCAAGTTCTCGCCATACTATTTGGAATTTTGTGGTGCACCACTTGAAACTTGTGAATTGCTTGCTTCTGCAACTCCCTGTGTAATATTTGTAGTGCATAGTCAACTGTGAGAAACCGATGGAGGACGGAGGGCACGTGCTTCCCTCGGCTGCCACCCCATGGGCTCTCCTGTGCAGGAGGAGGAGCTGGGAGGCCTGGAGCCTGAGGCCGTGTGTGCTTCTGAGCTTCCTGTTGGCTGGGAGGACAGTGAGAGCTTCTGTGCCTGTGCTCTGGGCTGATCCCAGCCCCAGCTGGCGCCCGGGACACCAGCATCCATGTGTGCCGGGTCTCAACCTCTGCTCTTTAGAGCCAGAGCTCGAGGTGTCAGTGTCTGAGCTTTGTCCTAGCTGGTGGCCTCCAAGGAGGTGAATTTCCATCGCAGAATTCTTAGCTAGTTTAGTAAGTCCGCATTTCTTACCGTAGTTTGTTGTATGAAGGTGCTGTGGACACTGAGGGGGTAATTCCAAACCATGGCTGTAGGGGAGACACCGGGGGGAGTAAGTTCCTGGGAGTCTCTGAGCGTTTGATTTGCATCATCCGACCAGCACCTAGCCCTGTTCTCTGTGTGTTTCTATTTAAGGATGCCTTTAAGAAAAATATTTTTCGAAAGGCAGAGTTTGAGAGGGAGAGAGGTCTTTCATCTGCTGGTTCACTCCCCAGATGGCCACAACGGCCAGGGCTGTGCCAGGCTGAAGCCATGTGCTAGGAGTTTCTTCTTGGTCTCCCACATGGGGGCAGGGGCCCAGGGACTTTCACCATCCTCTGCTGCTTTCCCAGGCACATTAACAGGGAGCTGGCTTGCGGAAGTGGAGCAGCCAGGACTCGAACCGGTGCCCTTATGGGATGCCAGCATCGTACTTGGCAGCCTTACGTGCTATGCTACAACACCAGCCCTGAAGGTGCCTTATTTTTTTAAAATTTTTTTATTTTTTTTACATTCTGTGTATTTGTCATTGAACTCACAGAGAGCAGTGCTATTACTCATCTGAATGCCACTTTCGGCCGTATCTTCTGCCTAAGGCACACTTTGGCCTTGAGCTCAGCCCAGGTAGTATTTCAACACTATGTTTGGGGGCCTGCGCTGTGGCATAGCAGGTAGAGCCACCACCTGCAGTGCCGGCATCCCATATGGGCACTGTTTCAAGTCCTGGCTGCTCCGCTTCTGATCCAGCTCTCCGCTATGGCCTGGGAAAGCAGTAGATGGCCCAAGTCCTTGGGCCCCTGCACCCACGTGGGAGACCCAGTAAAATCTCCTGGCTTAGGATCAGCACAGCTTCAGCCGTTGCGGCTGGTTGAGGAGTGAACCAGCAGATGGAAGACCTCGCTCTCTCTCTGCCTCTCCTTCTCTCTGACTAATTCTGACTTTCAAATAAATAAATAAATAAATCTTTAAAATGGCTCCAAACAGTGTGTGTGTTTTTTTTTAAACAGTCAAATCACGAAACACAAAAATGCACAATACCTGACACTGACAGTGGGCGGAGACCTTGAGGTGGGCGGAGCGGAGCGTGTTCCTCCCCTCAGCTGGGACCCTGGTGCTGGCTGACTCTGACTTCCTGCTGCCCTGAGAGCCGTAGCCCACAGGGCTGTGAGTGCTGGCCCTGCAACACGCCTCAGCAGGGCGCAGACCTGCGGGTACAAAGCTGGTGAACGGCGAGCTCCGGCTGTACGGGTTCAGGGGTCCCTGAAGGAGCTTGCCTATGTGGGGTGTTTAGGGAGGAGGCCTGCCTCGTGCTATTGCATCAGTTCCTGCACACACCTGCGCCGAGGGCGGGGGCTCATGGCACCCCTGGTGAGGAAACCAGAAATCAGAAAGTGAAATGCACCCTGCTGCTCCCGGTGCCTTTTCCTTCCTGCTGTGCTGTGCTGGCTGAGACCCACGACAGGACGTGTGCCCCGCATGGCTGACATCATGTTTGCACACCGTCTGCCAAGCCATCTTCTTCCTCATGCTCTCTGTGGGATGTAGCCAGATGAGAGGCCCCGTGACAGCAAGCATTCAGGAGCTAGTGTGCCTGGATTGGAATCCTGGCTTTGCTGCTCTCTAGCTGTGGGACGTGGGGCAATTTATAAATAAAGTCAAACCTTCCTGACCCTCAGTTTCCTTATTTGTGAAATAAAGACGGTAATAACACGAGCACGTGGGGCTGACGCGAGAGTTCAGTGAATGAACTCATGGCTAATGCTGCGCCGGGCGCCCGGCACCCCACGGCAGCTCTGTGTGCTTCCCGGTGATGGTCATTTAGTGTGATGGCCGCTCAGGAAATGCATGCTGAGCCCATCAGCGATGACTCCAAATAAACGAGGGAAATGGTTGTAATTGCACAGCCCAGAGCCAAGAAGGGATTTTGTAATTTTCCAGTCCCTTTGATCCGTTTGGGCTGCCCGGCTCGGGCCCGGGAAAATCTGCTTGGGAGCTTTATTGCTGCAGTTTCGACGGTCAGCAGTCGGCAGATCAGGCAGACCTTTGTCAAGGCCGTGGCGTTTTGATGAGTGGACAGCCAATCAGATGAGCAAGTATCAGTGGGCACCTGCGGGGCTTCATAGTCCCTGCCTTGCACGTGTGGAACTTGGAGAACTACAGATGCAGGCAGGAGGTGTCCCGAAGGCAGTGTGACAGAAAAGACAGTGTGACAGAAAGAGCAGAGTCCCGCCCCGCCGCCCTCCTTGGTAGCTGCTCAACTCTACTTAAAGCTGCTGTTGTCGCTTCCTTCCGCTACCTGATAGGAGGCAGCTGGGTGTGGCCCAAAGTCGGGGGCCTGGAGAGACTGGTTAATCTTTGGGGCAGGTGCTTCACTTAGGAACGAGACAATAGGGCCACAGACTATGAAGGCAAGTTGGGCCGTTCCTGCCGGGGTCCCTCCAAAAGCTTGTGGAAAATGGTATTAAAAGATAACTTGGCCGGCACCACGGCCAATCCTCCACCTAGCGGTGCCGGCACACCGGGTTCTAGTCCTGCTCGGGGCGCCAGATTCTGTCCCAGTTGCCCCTCTTCCAGGCCAGCTCTCTGCTGTGGCCCGGGAAGGCAGTGGAGGATGGCCCAGGTGCTTGGGCCCTGCACCCCATGGGAGACCAGGAGAAGCACCTGGCTCCTGCCTTCGGATCAGCGTGGTGCACTGGCCGCAGCACGCCAGCCGTAGCGGCTATTGGAGGGTGAACCAACGGAAGGAAGACCTTTCTCTCTGTTCTCTCTGTCTGTCTCTCTATCCACTCTGCCTGTCAACAACAACAACAACAAAAGTTTACCTGGGTACAAAATCCCACAGCGCCTGCCCCTGGGCTGCTCTTGATACAAGATTTCCATTTTCTTGAGAGCAAAGGGCACCTTTCCCAGGAGCGAGTGTTCTGTGATGTGTTTTAAGGGAACTTTTTTGTCATGCATGACTTTTTCTACCACATGCACTTTTTATCAGTGAACAAGCAATTCTTCGGTGTCCCTGTTGATTTCACCCACAGCAGCGACACACTGCTAAATAGATTCGAGTCAGAGGATCCATCCGACTGTGGGAGCTTATAGGCGACATCTGTTTAAGTTTGAAAATAAATAACACGCACGCGCAGACCAGAGACTGTTGCTTCGAGCAAGATTCAAATTAGTCTGCTGTTGCAGAGGTTCCTCGTGGGGTTTCTTTTTTATTTCATCTAGAGATAAACATTTAGGTGCAGAAAATGATAAAGACTGCTTTCTTTCTCTCTCTAAGCGCATCCGCAAGTTACTTAGGTCCCTTTCATAGCATAGGGCTCTGGCATCTCCCTGGAGAATTGTCAAGTGACTTTTATCTGGGGCTGCTTTGAGGGGACCTAGCTAGGATGAAATCAAGAGCAGACAAGAACTTCAAAAGTGATGCGTTGCTTTGCAGATCGCTGTATTGGTGGATGATGGGTTAGCAGAGTCTTGAATTTAAACTGGAAGGGATGGAGGCAGAGTTGTCTTCAGCCAGGTCTTCGTGCAGGTCCAGCGTGGAGCTGCGAGGGCTGCCGGGCTGAGCCCTGGGTGAGCCCTGGGTGAAACCCACCTGCCAGCGCCAGCATGTGCTCGGCTGAGGTTCTCACGGTGTGAAGCCCCGGAAGGGGTGGGGGTGGGGTGGTCCTGGTCACATTCCCTAGACCTTTACCTCATGAGGCCCTCTGTGGGGGCATCTGTCCTGTCTGGCCGTCATTCTGAGACTCCCTCTCTGCAGAAAGGCAGGCTTTGGACATACAGACTAAGATGTTGCTTGTGTTGGCTCTGCTCATGATTCCAGCTGCCTGCTAAGGTGGACCCTGGGAGGCAGCAGCAATGGCTCAAGTAGTGGTTTGTCTGCCACCCACCTGGGAGACCTGAATTGGGCTCCTGGCTTTGGAGACCGGGAAGACTTCTCAGAGGAGGTGTTCTAGGCTGCTGGAGGAAAAGCCGCCAGCGCATGAGGAGTGGATGGGAAAGAGTTCCAGGCAATGTGGTGTCAGTGTGTCCTAGGGCTGTATGATGGGAAGGCCCCATTGGGGCTGAGGAGTTTGAGCAGGGGCTGTGGCCACCAGGCTGTGCCCTGGGAGCTTTTTAAAAGCGTTTGTGTTTTCTCAGAGTGGCAAAAGACAGGCAGCAGGTGCTACCAGCCCCTGACTGAGGCTATCCGAGAAAAACTGTGTGTCCCGAACACGTACAGACCGTCTTCTGTCCCCACTCCCTAAGCAGTACAGGATGGTGATGACTTCATAAGCGCTTACGTGGCACTGCGTATGATGAGTGATCCCGCCAGGATCTGAAGCGAACAGGAGGACATGTGCAGTTACCTGCAGTGCTGCACTGCTTTGTTCAAGGGACAGGGGGTGGCTCTGGACCCCCATGGAGATCGAGGGACCACTGCTGGGGTCTGATGCCTGGAGCCGGGGAGCGATGGCGGCAGGCTGGTGGAGGATGCAGCTCTGTTCAGAAATGGACAGGACGACGCTCAGTGCTGGGCTGAGGGTGCATGTGGGTGTGTGGCGGGAGGAAGGGGTGGCGGTGGTTCAGAAAGAAAAACACTCCGGGGCTTGTGACTTGAGGGGGCTGAGCTGCCCATGGGGATGCCACAGGGAGATCTGGGAAGGCACTTGGGCAGGGCGGAGCCTGAGGCAGGTTGGAGAGACAGGTGTAAGCATCGTCTGTACACAGATGATATTCGGAGCCGAGGGTGGCGATGAGCTCACCCCGGGAGGCTACAGGGAGATGATGGGTCTGCACCTGGAGGGTCTCCTCTATTGAGTGTGTGTCAAGGGGCACCCAGCAGCAAAAGCAGAGATGGGGTGGCCAGGATGTTGGGGTGGGCACTCTGGGCCTGTGGGAAGGAGTGCTGCTGGGATGGAGCAGGCTTGGCCCAGGGAGTGCATCCCCGGGCTGGTGAGCAGGGCTAGGGCGACACCAGCTCTTGGCTGTGTGGTGGTGAACAAGGAGGTGGGTGGCTTCCCATTCTGACGGGACTATAGGAGGCTTGACGAAGGGAGGGGTCCCTTGTGGAGGAGCGTGCGTGTCTCCCAGCTCCCCTTTGCTAAGTACTCGCCTTCATTCTTATTTGCTTCCTGTAACAAGATTTAATAGCCAGAGCTTGTAGGACTCCCAAAACCTGACACCCCTGGTGCCATGCGCTGGCCAATCACTGACCCGTGGGAGGTGCAGGAAGGGAGGAGTTTACTGTGCAGGGGCAGAGCAAGGGGCGGGGCAGCTCTGGCTGGGTTCCCAGGCTCCCCTGGGCTGGGCTGGAGGTTCCCTGTTGGGGCTGAGAGGTGTGTGTACAGCTCGTGTGCAGGTCCCTGCCTGGTCTGTGACACACGTGCCCTCCCAGTGGTGTTCTGGGACTTTTGATGAAGGCATTGTAGGGGGGGTAGTCACTTCTTGCCTGGGGCCTACCTAGGGTTCCTGGAAAAGAAACCCCTCTAGACAAGGGGACATCAAGATGGTCTTTCCAGGGGGAGATAAGTGACCTGTGAGTCTGGGGTGCAGGGACCCTATGAGGCTAGCTGCACCTCGAGGCCCCCAGTTCAGTGAGCAAATCTTAGTAAGAGGTTGATTTGCAATCGGGGAAGAAAGGCAAAGAAACTTTGAGCTGAGTGTGGGAGGCTGGGGCCCTGGGATCTCATGGCAGGTGGCATCTGCCTGCGGAACACAGTGTAGGGGCTGAGTTTCCAGTTGAAAAATGTTATCATAAGCAATGTGTGTGACAATCCTATAAGGTCATTCCTGCTATCCCCATCCTGCTGTTGGGGAAACTGAGACCCAGAGAGAGATTCTCGAGTTCATTTGAAATCCCAGGCTGCGCTGGTTCTAGGCCTGTGGTTCCTGACCACTGAGCCGTGCTCCCCATGGTGGTCTCTTGTCACTGTCCTTTGTAAGGAAGTGGAATCCCTTTGGAAACTGGGGATACACCCCCAAAGCCCCTTTCCTCTGGAGTCTCTTAGGGCTCTTTTATCTATGCTTGCCTGGTGTCAGCGACTGCGTTCGCGGTGGAAGGTAGGTGGAGTCGGCGTGCTCTGGGGCCTGCAGAGCTGAGCTGTCCCGGGCAGGTGCAGTGTCTGTGGCTGGTGCCGCCTCAGGTCGGTGCAGGCCTGAGCGCTGCACACCTGGCCCAGATGGAGCTCCCCCAGGCACCCTGCCTGGATCCTGGCGCAGGGCGGTGCCCAGGCAGTGAGCTGTGTTCTCTGGTGTTTCTTCAGAAGCAGCTAGGCCTGTGTTGCCACTTGGCACCAGCAGGAAGGAGCTTCTCCACCCCTCTACCCCTTACTTTATGCCTAATTAAGGGCCAGGAAAAGAGGCGTTTCTACGTTGCCGTGCCTCTGCAGGTCGCACTGAGCTGGGTGCAAACCAGCACCACAGCTCACTTTCTGGGTCGTTTTAAAAAAACTTGTGGCAAAATCTATCTACATGTTGCCATCACTTAGCCATTTCAAAGTGTGCTGTTTGGTAGTGTTCCGCACATTCATGTTGTTCAGCCAGTCTCCAGAACATTTCCCTTGCAAACCTGAAACCCTGTGCCCCCTCAGAGCCCCTGACAGTTGCTGTCCAGTTGCTTTCTGTGTCTGCGTGAACGTGGCTCCTCTGCGTGTCTCATACACGTGGACTCATGCAGTCCCTCCTTCTGTGGCTGCTGGGTTCCCCTCACTCGGTGTGATCCGGCCTCTGTGTGCTAGCATGTGTCATCCTGGCTTCCTTACAGAGGCCGGGTGACAGTCCCTTGCACACCTGCACCGTGTCAAGGGACGGACGGACAGATTGCTTCCCCCTTTTCAGCTGTTGTGAATCATGCCGCTGTGAACGTGGGTGGGTGCCACGCTAAAGCTCTTGCTCTTGCCCCATTTGTCTAGAAGCCCTCGCTCAGTCAGTGGCTGGTTCCGGAGGGGAAGGGGAGGCTGCCTTCAGGGCAGTGATTGCTCCAGCACACAGGTTGCCTGAAAAGTCACATTTCAAGAGGAAGCAGCGATTTTGTCTGTTGGGAAGAAGTAATTCTAGGGAAAGGGGTGTGTGTGTGTGTGTGTGTGTGTGTGAGAGAGAGAACAGGTGCATGCAGGCAACTGTAAGAAAGGACTTAATCACAATAGGCCATCTTATCAACCTTTTATTCTATTTTTTACCTTTCTGCCTCTGCTGTTAACAATGTTGCCAACTGATTCCTCAATACCACCCAGAGTACCCTACCAGTGTCTGTGCAATGTCTTTGTATAGTATAAATGCGTCATTTTCTTTAAGTGATGTGCTTTTTTCCTCCCATAGCGGAAAAGAATACTTGCTTGAAACATTTAGAAAAAAGTGAAATTCAAGTTACCCATGCACCTGCCACCCAGAGATGGCCGTTGTAGGATGTGTATACGCGCTGGAGGGGCAGATTCTGTCAGTTATGATGGTGTGCATTCAGCTTTTATCAAATGAAAAAACAAACTGCACGCTGCATTCTGTGAGCTTCCTGTACTCACAGATGCTTCTTCCCTTGTCCTCAGTCGTCTCCTGCGCTGGCTGGGCTGGGCGTGATTTCTCCACTAATGTTGGAACAGAGCAGGAGCAGGTGGCACCTCTCCCATGTCATATTAAACGTCAGGGACCCGAAGCCAGCACTGAAGGACTGAATCAAGACAAGGGGCAGCTCGAATAGGAACCAGCTCTCTCCCTCACTGCCTTGTACTGGACTCACTTGATAAAACTAAGCTTAGATCATTATCAGCGGAAATTATTTCCCCTCATCTCCTGGGAGGATGTTTGAATATTTTCATGTTTGCTTAATGGTTATTCCAACCCTGTGTCTTTTTTTTTTTTTTTTTAATTAAGACAGATGCTAGCTTCCCAGGCTCCTTTGAGAGCCCCTCTGGATCTGTCCTCCACACAGCAGGACTTTAGCATAGCCCGGGACACGCTGCAGGCACCGGGCCTTGTGCTGTCCACGCCTCCCCACGGGACATGATCGGACTCTGCAGGGGCCAGCGCGCGGCCAGTGCTTTCAAAAGCTGTTTGGAAATGTAGGCTCTGTTTTATTTATCAGATGCCTCTTTCTGCAGTTGGCTGAGCTCATTCCACGTATGCCTCAAGGGGTTCACTGTGCCATCCATATGGAAATCATCGTGGGGGGTTCTGTTGATTACGGTTTGCCCAGTGTTAATTTGGTGCTAACTATTCTGGGGGTGTGGGGGTGTTGAGTGTTTTGCCGTGTTCAATTGTTCAGACATTTGTTGTACACCTTGATATGAGAGTTAGCCCTGGACCTGGGTATTCTAAGTCACTTAGGAGAGCCAGACCAGACAATTCATGACAACAGAGGAGGCAGGGCTGCAGAGAGCGATGCCCAGGGGAACAGGGGGTGGTCTTCCTGTGGGGAGGGGTGAGGCGGGAAGCGACTGTTCCTAACCAGGGCTCCCCCTAGCCCACAGGTATGCCCTTGGGGACCTCAGCAGGCACCTCTGCCTCTCTGAAGAAAGGGCATATGTTTGGGGGCATTGAAAGAGACTGGGGCATACAGGAACTTGTGCCCAACCCCGTGGTACTGGGATGATAGCCCCCAGGGTGACACCAGCAGCTGTGGGGGCAAGGCTAGACTGGGGGGCTCCTGGGACTACTTGTGTCCCTGTCACAGCACAGGCCTCTAAAGGGAACCCCAACCCTGGGGCAGCTGATGGGAATGCAGAGGAAAACAGGCATGGAGTTGGTACCCTCGCGTTCATGGCAGCATCATTCATATAACCAGAAGGTAGACACAGCCTCAGGATCCACCGGGGGTGTTAAGCACAGTGCGCTGTGTCCAACAGTGGACACTGCTCGGCTTTAGAAAGCAAGGGAATGCCGACGCCTGCCGTGCCGGGCCTTGAAAGCGCGCTGGGTGACATAAGCGTCACAGAAGGACAACTGCCTTGTGACTCACTTCCCTGAGGTCCCTGGAGAAGTTGGTGGGGATGGAAAGCGGGGAGCAGTGCCAGGGCCCAGGGGAGGAGAGCCCAGCGTCACAGCTTCATGGGGACGGAGCTTCTGCCTGGATGATGGGAAAGTTCTAGATGAGTAGCGATGGTTGCGCAACGCTGTGAATGAGCCCAGTGCTACTACGCTGTCTACTTTGCAGAATGGTTAAAATGGTAAAATCAGGTGTGTGCTTTATAACCATAAAGAAAAGTTCAATGAAAACCAAAAAGCAGGACCTGCAGCAAAGCTGCATCCCGGGCTGGAGCTGACATGCAGCCTGGGCCAAGACCCCCTCCACTTCCCGTACCAGGAGGTTCCTCGCTGTGCGCCCGAGGGCTCCGCACACGGAATCCTCCAGGCGTCAGCACGGCGTGGTCTCCCTCCACCAGGCCTGGGCAGCTCGAGGCTCACCTACTGGTAAAGCCCCACAAAGTGCCACGTCTGACATGTTCCAGAGAAGCTTCTTGTCTGTCGGGGACCCACGTTACTGCTCGCGGGAGTGGGGCCTGCGGATATTAGACGCACGCACAGCTGGTGCTAGCCTGGCCCAGGTTCCCGAAATCCGTGGCTTTGCAGCACGAGTCCATCCTTGCCAGTTTGGCGGAGCTCTTTATCCCCTTGGTAAAGTGAGGTTTTTCCTGGGAAGACAGACACACTTTGAAGACACCTGAAGCCAAAGAGGCTTCTTTCAAAGGCGCAGAGAGGTCCAGCCTCACTGCTTTTGAACCTGGAGAACTCATCAGAATTTGAAAGGCTGGGGGACAGGTGGCCTGCTGCCTGAGTGAGTCCTCAAGGGTTTGAAGTGACTCGTGACTTGTCCAGGCTCCTCGACTCCTCTGGTCATTCTCCTAATTGGAGCCAGCCACCCTGTGGGGTCACTGGCAAACTTTGGGTAGGTGCCTGGTGCCTGGTGCCTGGCCTTGGTCTTGGGCCCTGGGCTGGCCCAGCATGGGTAGACAGTTGAAGAGCAGCAGGGAGAGGCAGCTGGCCAAGTGGCAGGGTAGCATGGCCCATCAGGCACCTGTCCCTCCAGCTCCCCCTGGAAGAGAGCCCCCTCCCCTGGTCCCTGAGGGACCTGCCAGCTCCAGAGGGAAAAGGGATAGAATGCTCTCCTTTTAGGCGTGGGAGAGCTCAACTTGCTGAGCATGGAAGTCGTTGTCTTCACCTCCTGGCCGAGGCCTTGGGCAGTCACACGGCCCTCCGGAAGCACAGTTTTGCTGTCTGCAAGGTGGAAATCGGAACACAGCCCCATCACGAGAGTGTCATGCAGATTCTCCACCGCTACTCCTGTAAAGCCCTTGGCAACCTGGTGCGAGTGGTTCCCTGGAGGAAGAATAACCCCGTGATGAAGGCCGGCCCGCTTTGGGCCTGTTCCCATGTCCTGATGTGTCCTTTCCGAGAGCCTCTGTGCTGTGGGAAGGGGGTGCTGGCCTCGCACAGAACCAAAGGCCCTTGCCCACGCCTGCTCCTGACCCCTGGAGGTTTGGCGTGCAGGGTTGCTCCTGGGCTCCAAGATCAAGCACCCCAGGGGTCTCCCACAGCCTGCTAGGCGTTGGGTCCATTCGTGCCCTGATCCTGTTGATGGGTTTAACAGCAGGTGCCAGACTGCTGGGCTTTTATGAACCCAGGAAAAAGGGTTCTGGATGGTTATGAGGCCTTCAGTCTGAGCGGGTTTGGCGGGCCCAGGTCTACAGGGTGAACCTTGTATGTGCCCACACTTGACAGCGACCGTCTTAGAGGACATCGTGGAAGTCCAGGAGCAGGACTCCCCTAGCCTGAGCAGGGAGTGAGGACCAGGGAGGGGCTTCTCCACCTGGGAGAGAGCAGGACAAGATTACCTCCTCTGGTGCAGCTGGGCTGCTGACCAGGTGAGGTTTGCCTTTGTCCTGAACACGTGACCTGTACGTCGGGGCTGCGTTTGTGATCTCCAGGGTCTGTGGCGCTGATGTCCAGGAAGCCGCCTCTCACGGGTCCCTCTGTGTCCCCAGCCTGGCCAGGCTGCTGTCTCCTTGCTCCTGTAATACCTGGGACTCATCCATCAGTATACCGTCCAGTTTTATAATTCTCTCTCCGTGTGTCACCACCCTCGCTGTTCATCCTCAGCCACTCAGCACCTGGAGGTTGGTGCTTAATAAGTGATGGCAGGCAGGCCAGCGCTGTAGTGCAGGTTAATCCTCTGCCTGTGGTGCCAGCATCCCATATGGGTGCCGGTTCAAGTCCCGGCTGCTCCTTTTCTGATCTAGCTCTCTGCTATGGCCTGGGAAAGCAGTAGGAGATGGTTCAAGTGCTTGGGCCCCTGCACCTGCATGGGAGACCTGGAAGAAGCTCCTGACTCCTGGCTTTGGATCGGCTGAGCTTCAGCCATTGCGGCCATTTGGGGAGTGAACCAGAGGATGGAAGACCTTTCTGTCTGCTCTCTGTAACTCTCAAATAAATGAGATTTTTTTAAAAAAGTGATGGCAGTGGACAAGGGCACGGACGTATGAATGGTGGGTCATAATTCTGATGGTGCAGGGTGTGCCTTGAACCTTCCCAGGGCAGGCACTTTCCTTACCAACCCTGCGTGGCTTTCTCAGTGCTCGATTTCTTGGTGAAGCTTTACAGGCTGCGTTCTGCTGGCTGCTTTTTTTTTTTTTTTCTTTCTCCTGATCAACCAAAGTTTCTCTTCAAGCTTCTTAGGAATCCACCCATTTTTCAGAGAGGGACTGCATCTCTACTTGGTTTCAGCTTTCAGCTTTTTCCCGGATCCCTGCCACCCACTGAAATCCCAAGCCACCGAGGCCTGGCCTTGGGAGACGGAGCCCAAGGTTCTGGGCGCCCACCTCCTGCACCCTCACCGGAACGCCTATGCCTTGTGAGTTGTCAGTGCTGTGCGCTGGAGCAGTGGCGTCTGATCTCATGGGGCCGTATGCTGTGCTATAGGGAGGAGACGGGATTGGACACGCAGCTGCACATACACACCTTGTGTCTGGTGATGGGAGTTTCACAGAATGCCCGGGAGGTCCAGGCATGTCCTGGAACTACCTTTAGGATCATGTCCTGAAGAATGACAGCGTTACGTGCCCTCAGAAAGCAGATCGTAGGCAAGTGCATTCATTGCTTTCTGAAAATCTTGACAACCATGTACCCCACACTCAGCCTAGCTGTTAAGAGTGCGTTCTCTGTCTTGGTAACCACAAGAAAGTCGCACCAAAGCCTGGGCATCAAGGAGAGAGGCCTCTGTGGAGGAGGCCAGGGCCGGTGGAGTCAGCACTGCATCTGGGTGAATATTCATGCGGCTTCACTCCTGCCGCCAGTCCTCTTCCCTGAGCAGTGAGGTAGTCAGAACTGCGGTTGCTGATTACGTATATGGCGCAGCAGGTGCGCTAATCATGTATCTTCAAAGGGCTCCAAGTGAGCCGTTAAATTAAAGTCCCTCTGCAGACGCTGACGGAAGCACCCGGCATGGCGCATTGTGGGTGATGGAAGGTGATAGCGGGCTTGCCTTCAGAAAGCAATGATTTGCAAGGGTGTCTGAGACCAGAGGGCAGGGAAGATGGGGGTTCCGAGAACGGAAGCTGCAGAGCTCCAGGCGCTGGGACGTGCGCAGGAAGGGTTCCATCTTGCTCTGGATAGGGGACAGGGATCTGGGGGATAGAATGGTGGGCTTGTCAGTTGGTGCTCCGTGATGCAGTGTTTGAGGCAAAGTAGAAGGATTGAGAACCCATGTGGGGGATGCGCTGGCCCTGCCGCTTTGCGGGTTTGCCCACGTCCACTGCCTTCTGTTCCACCGTTGCCTGCCTCTGGGCCCCAGGAGCAGCCACCCATCGGCCCCGTTTATCTCACCTTCGAAAGGAAAGGGAACAGCTCTGAAATGAGCTCATCTGAGCCCTGCTGCTCATCCTCCCACGTCAGCCCTGGCCCAGGCAGGCTCCAGAGCTCCAGTGAGAGGCGGCTGGACCCCCTCGGCTGCCTGCAGCTCTGCAGAGCCCGATGGGGGCCTCGGCGCTTCCGAGAGGGGTTGATTGGATTTTTTTTGGATTGTATTTTTTTTCCAAGATGTATTTTTCTACATGTATAGATTTTAGATAGTGTGTAAATATTTTCACAGCCTTATTGGGATAGAACTCACATACCGTTCATTTAAAGCGTACTGTTCTGTGGTTTTTAGTAGATTCACAGAGTTGTGCAACCATCACCACGACCTAATTTTAGAGCGTTTTCGTCACCCCAGCAAGCAGCCCTGTGGCCATCAGCAGTCGCTCCCCGTTCCTCCCTCTGCCCACAGCAACCACTAATCTCTTTCCTGTCTGCGTGGATGCGCCTGTGCTAGGCGTTTCACGGACGTGGAATCCCAGCCTGGGTGGTCCCCCATGCTCTGTGCCTGGCCTCTGGCTTAGGGTAGCATGTTCAAGGTTTGGGTTATAGCATGCTCAGCTGATGGACACTGTGGTTTGCATGTTCTATATTCAACATCCATGTGTAAGTTTTTGTGTGAATGAGTGTTTGCATTTCTCAGATTATATCTTGGGGTAGAATTGGTTGGAGGGGATAACCATTTATCATTTTAAGCATAATTTGTAGATATGTATGTTTTATTTATACATGTAAAACTTTACATACTGTCTTTAAAACTACAATGAAATAGAAACTCAGTGGTTTTTTAAATTATTTATTTGAAAGGCAGAGTTTCAGAGAGAGAAGGAGGGACAGAGAGAGGTCTTCCATTCACTGGTTCACTCCCCAAATGGCCACAATGACTGGACTGGGCCAGGCTGAAGCCAGGAGCTTCTTCTGGGTCTCCCGTGTGGGTGCAGAGGCCCAAGCACCTGGGCCATCTTTCGCTGCTTTGCCAGGCACACCAACAGGGAGTTGTATCGGAAGTGGAGCAGCTATCCAGATGCTGGCCACTGCAGGCCGTGGCTTTAACCCGCCATGCCACAGCACCAGCCCCTCCGTAGTATTCTACAGCAAGGCTTAACACACTGGTGACCTTTGCATTAATCACCTAATTAACTGTGCATTAATTAACTCATGCTGCCAGAGTAAGTGGAGTTTGTGCAATTAAGCTTCCCCGGCCACATCTATTAAATTGAACTGAGGCCTCCCTGCTGCTCATCTCCGTCCCTTGGGGGTTATGTCCCTGCTCTACAACTAGGGCCAGAAGAAACCAGGTAGATGCCGAGATCGTTCTTGAACCACAGTTTCTGCTTTCAGATTTATCTGTGCGTCACAGCGGCCTCAGGGCAAAGCTTCACGGGCAGCTCTAACACTGAGCAGCGATCGCACACTCACGTTTGTAAAACCTGATTGCGCTCCTCTGGTTTCCGTTTTGAGGTTTGGTGAGAGGTCTGGTGTGGGGGGAGGCATTCTGCTGCATCGCTGTCCTGCAGGGGTCCCGACTTTGGTGTTTGGCCTCATTCCTGATGGGGCCTGGGCTGCTGCTGGCTGGCCAAGGAAGAGAAACGTTAAGCTGCCTCACCAGAGTTTTCACAATGCACTTTGGCCCCCTCTGGGGCTGGCTGTAGCTGAGGAGCTGTTAACGCTTTACTTAAGGATTTATTGAACACCTGCTGTGTACTGGGTGATGGGCTAGTTAAAGAAGGGTAGATGGCCGGCGCCGCTGCTCACTAGGCTAATCCTCCACCTTGCGGCGCCAGCACACTGGGTGCTAGTCCCAGTCGGGGCACCGGATCCTGTCCTGGTTGCCCCTCTTCCAGGCCAGCTCTCTGCTGTGGCCAGGCAGTGCAGTGGAGGATGGCCCAAGTGCTTGGGCCCTGCACCCCATGGGAGACCAGGAGAAGTACCTGGCTCCTGCCTTCAGATCAGCGCGGTGCTCCGGGTGCAGCGCGCCGGCCGCGGCGGCCATTGGAGG
Source organism: Oryctolagus cuniculus (assembly GCF_051225735.1). NCBI lineage: Eukaryota > Metazoa > Chordata > Mammalia > Lagomorpha > Leporidae > Oryctolagus > Oryctolagus cuniculus. Next base: position 54,699,507 of record NC_142876.1, on the reverse strand, counting down.
GTGAACCAACGGCAAAGGAAGACCTTTCTCTCTATCTCTCTCTCACTCTGCCTGTCAAAAAAAAAAAAAAAAGGGTAGACAGAGTTACCCATCTTTACAGGCCCTGCAGCCAGGTTGGAGATAAGTACATATAAAACAACAAGAATAAAGCCAACCAGTCTGGGAGTACTTAGATGTGAATATTTGCAAATGTGGTAAAGAGACCGAGTGTTAGGGGAATTCAGACAACGTCAGGGACAGCTTCACAGAGGAGGCAGCACCTGTACCATCTCCTGGGAGGAAGGCAGCATTGGGGTGGATAAAAGGAAGGGAGAAGGAAATACTGAATTTTCTTCTGAACTGAAGTTTTGTCAAGGGACTGGTGTTACGGTCCAGATGGCAACACCCACATTGGAACGCTGGTTCTAGTCCCAGCTGCTCCATTTCTGATCCAGCTCCCTGCTGCTGTGTCCAGGAAAGCAGTGGAGGAGGCCTGGGTGCTTAGTTTCTGCGATTCCTGTTGGAGACCCAGATGGAGTTCCTGGGACCTGGCTGCCGCCTGGCTCACTCCTGGCTGTTGCAAGCATTTGGAGAGTGAACCAGTTGACTGAAGATTCATATTCTCTCTCTCTGTCACTGCTTTTCAGATAAATACTTAGTGAAATGTCCTCACCCTTGGGGCATCCCTCAGCCCCATAACAGTTAGAATGAGGCCAGTGAGGCCAGTGATTCCACTGCACCCAGTCTCCATTCAGCTTTTTTTTTTTTTGACAGGCAGAGTGGACAGTGAGTGAGAGAGACAAAGAGAAAGGTCTTCCTTTGCCATTGGTTCACCCTCCAATGGCCGCCGCGGCCAGCACACTGTGCTGATTGGAAGCCAAGAGCCAGGTGCTTATCCTGGTCTCCCATGGGGTGCAGGGCCCAAGCACTTGGGCCATCCTCCACTGCACTCCCTGGCCACAGCAGAGAGCTGGCCTGGAAGAGGGGCACCGGGACAGAATCCGGCGCCCCGACCGGGACTAGAACCCGGTGTGCCGGCGCCACAAGGCGGAGGATTAGCCTAGTGAGCCACGGCGCCCGCTCCATTCAGCTTTCAATAAAGGGAGTAAACATGGCAACCAAGAAGAAACAGGCATTTTAAAAACACTTCCAGAAAGGCTTCTGAGACCATTCCAGCCCCTTGATAGGAAACCAGAGGGCGGCATCGACGTCTGTCTCCATAAGCTGCTCTGAGCATGAGCCATGGTGAATCTGAAAACCTCCCAGCAAACAAGCATTTATGAAACCTCATCAATCCTGACTTTGCTGTAAATAATTGCATGCTGTTTGCAAGCTGTCGAAATCCATCCTGCTGAGGGCTGTTTAGAACAGAGAAAGGTCAGTTGGAGAAGGAGTGAGGGGCTTGCAGGAGGGTGATGCTGCTGTCCTTACTGGGAGGCAGCCTCGGGAAGGTCCCGTAAATACCCCCAGGGATGTGCGCGGCCGACTCCTGCTGGCTCTAATTAAATGAGCTCCCGACGACATCTTGGCTTGCCAGCCCGTGGGGAAGGCAGAGGGGTTCCTGCCAGGCATGGGGCGGCTTCCTCCTGTACCCCTTGTCTTTGTGCTGCAAACCAAACAGACTTGGGAGTAGTGGGGGGGCGAGTCTTCATTTTGCTTTCCAGGGAAAAATAAATGTGAAGTTGCAGGTCTTTAGCATGGAAAGGCGTTCCCAGGCACAGTCACCGGAGCTCAGGCCCTTGACATGTTGGGGTGTTCAGGAACAGGTTCCATCTTCAGTGGAGAGCAGGATTAGCGTTCCTTGTGGTGCAGCAGTTAGAGTACTGCCTGGGCCGCCTGCATCCCCATATTGGATTGCCTGGTTCCACTCCCACGTTTGCTCCTGATTCCAGCTTTCTGCTCATGTGCGCCCTGGGAGGCAGCAGGTGTTGGCGCAGGTAAGGCTCCCTGCCACCCACATTAAGAGATCTGGATGGAGTTCCAGGCTCCTGGCTTCTGCCCGGCCTTGCTGTGGCCATTGTACACATCTCAGGGTTGAACCAGTGGATGGGAGTTCTCTCTTAAATAAAAATAAAAAATAAATAAAGACAAAAAACTGACTCCCTGAGGCAGCTGCAGATGATTCGGTGCTGGGTTCCCCCAGACGGTGGACTCGGATGTTCAGACCTTCCGAAGTCTGGGGAGTAGGTCCTGCTTAGTCGTGGCTGGGGGAAGTAGCTCGGGGCCAGTGGCTCTGCATTCTTGCTTTCCTGCACAGCCCTGCAGGTGCATGCGGCCAGTTTGTCTGCAGCTCTCCCTGGAGTCAACCTTCCCGGGGTGGGGCTTAGCTTCAGGGACATCTCCTGTGCCCCACACACCTGGTGCTGGGCCCTGGGCCCTGGGCAGGGCTTCATGTAGGAAGCCTGATCCATCTCTTCTCCATCTTCCCTGACGACACCCCTCAGACCTCCTGCCAGGCAGAATCTGGGCTCTCCCTTGAGCTCACGGGTGCTCTCCTCACCTCCTGCTTATATTCCACACCTGCTCTGGTCTGGCCCAGGTGCTGGGTTCCCAGCCAGCCTCCCCACCTGGCTCAGGGAACCCCCTCTGAAAAAAGTGCCTGCATTCAGTTCCTTGAATCCTCATGCACGCTAGAACATCCATGAGCTGACCCCAGAGTCCTTGGGCTTGTGTTAGATCCACAGGGCTCTCCCCTCTCCGGGATGAAGCTGGCCATGTTATTTGGAGTGGGCTTTCCTTGCCAGTGTCCTCGTCCCACCCTGTCCTAACCCAGCCTCTACTTGTCATCACCCCCTCTCGTCCACTCTGGGCATCCAGTGTGTTCTGTAGTAAGATCAGTGCCATCTATCCTGGCCCATCAAACCTTTTTAGGACCCTGATTTTTTTCTGCTCATATCCCTACTCTCAGCTCCAGCTGTTCACATTTGATCACTGTGCACCCTGCGGCTGCACCCTCCCTCCAGGAAGCAGCCCAAGTGTGAATTAGAATTCAGCACTGGCTGTCGGCCAGTGGCCCTGGGCTGCCCCCTGGATTTTCTGAGACCCCAAGGATGTCCTGGGAGACGGAGACAGGGCCTTCCCGGTGGCTGGGTGTGTTGTGTCGGCTGCTGTTTCCTGATCTCCCCCAGTCCCATTGTCAGAGGAGTTTGAGCTTGTTCCCTGAAGGAGTCGTTGTGGCTTGTCACCTGACGTGATGGGAAGGGAGCTTCATAAGGTTAGCGGGGTGAACTGGGGGCTTTGTGGGCGTGAACGGTGGCTGGTTACTAAGCCTGGCCATCAGTCTGTCTCAACAGCCTTACACACCAAGATGACCTCACAGCTGGGTTTTCCAGGACTTGGCACATCTGGGGAGAACCCTTGAAACAGAAGGAAATTTGGATGAGCCAAGTTTCTTTGTATTCTCTGCAGACATTTAGAGAGTAGGTTTCTTGACCCGCCTATAACAATGTAGAAACAAATCTTATTTGAACAGGCTTGGCAACTCTTGGTGTATTGATTTTAACTTGATTTTTTGAAAACATAGCTGGATTGCATATCACTTTTGTAGCATTTTAAAATATTTTTTTAAGATTTATTTGAGAGGCAGAGTTACAGAGAGGCAGAGGCAGAGAGAGAAGTCTTCCATCTGCTGGTTCACTCCCCAGATGGTTCCAGTGGTTGGAGCTGAGCTGATCCAAAGCCAGGAGCCAGGAGCTTCTTCTGGCTCTCCCATGGGCTGCAGGGACCCAAGGACTTGGGCCATCTTCTACTGCTTTCCCAGGCCACAGCAGAGAGCTGGATCAGAGTGGAGCAGCCAGGACTCAAACCAGTGCCCATGTGGGATGCTGGCACTGCAGGTGGCGTCTTTACCCGCTATGCCACAGTGCCGCCCCTTTCGCATGCTTTTTAAAAGCTAATCTGGTTATCTCTTATTTTCTTAAAGATAATCTTGTTTTTTTGTCAAGTATGAGGGAACCTTTTATCTGCCAAGGGCTATTTGCATTTTTGTAACATCACTGGGGGAGGGGTCGTACAAAATTTTCAACTGAAAAATTAGCCTGCTATTCGATTTATTGAATATCAAGTCCTGCCTGCCATTGCCTTGGCAGGGCCAGACCAAACGCCTGAGGTGGCCGTTGGCCCAGACCCTCCCCGCCCCTGTTGTTAGGAGGAAAAGTCCCCTGGCTCCCTGGGGGAATGGGATTGCTTTGGTCTGTGTTCTCATAGGGCCCAGGCTTTAGGCAGGAAGCTGGGGTGGGGGACGGGGCCCCTTGCAAGAAGCAAGTGGGCTGTGCCCTCTGCTTCTTACCAGGTCTGCCATATGATCCGCAGGCCACGTTGCTTGTGTGTCCCCGTACAGTCAGACTCTTCAGCCCTGCTCCGGGATTTCGCCCACAGCCGGGAAGCAGCTGTTGCCCGGTGAGCGAGGAAGACCTGTGCTCACTCCGTCAGCACCTTCGCTGGGGGACAGAGCTCTCCATGGGGGAAGAAAGCTCAGCGCGCATCTCGGGAGCACCTTCTCACGCTGAGGCCAGGGCCACGCCGCCTGCAGACTCCCGGCTGACACGTCGTCTGGGAGCACCTGCGTGCTGGTGCAGAATGAGTTTGGCTCATTCTGAGCGCACTGGCTTGGCTCATGCTGAAGGGAGCCTCTGGGATCTTGGCTTTCAGGCTTGCCAGCTCGTGCACGGAGTGATCATGATGTATTTGCTGCATATCTAGAGGAAGCTCGGGCTGCAGGGACTCCAACAACTCAACACCCAGCTAACCCAGGGAATAACTGGGATGTTGGAGGTGGTTTTGCTTTAAGAAGTCTAGTAGTTGAGAACCAGTCTTTCCACAAAAGGTGGCGTCGTTGTTGGGTTTGTACCCGGTTCTTCCTTCCCTTTAAATAGTAGGCTTCCCTAGTGAGGCTGCTACAAATGGCAGATGTGTACCCTGCTTTTTAGAATCATTGTGGTTTGGGGCTTTTTTTGTTTGTTGTTTTTATATGAGCTGAACACTATTCCCAGTGCAAAAGAATCTCTGTGTGGGGTAGGGATACAAGGACCAAGGGACAGAGGCTTATAAGATCTTGTGACTTCTTTTTTTAAAAAGATGTATGTATTTTATTTGAAAGGCAGTTATAGAGAGGCAGAGAGAAAGAGAGGTCTTCCATCCGCTGGTTCATTCCCCAGATGGTTGCAATGAGTGGAGCTGAGCTGATCCAAAGCCAGGAGCCAGGATTTTCTTCATGGTCTCCCACGTGGGTACAGGGGCCCAAGGACTTGGACCATCTTCTACTGCTTTCCCAGGCCATAGCAGAGAGCTGGATCGGAAGCAAAGTAGCTGGGACTTGAACCAGTGACTATATGGGATGCCGGCAGCTTTACCCGCTAAGCCACAGAGCTGGTCCCAAGAGATCTTGTGACTTGTTACAAGGAATTTGCCAGCTGCCGAAAAGACCTGGTCTTTCCTTCCTTCCTTCCTTTCTCCTTATTTGAAAGGCAGAATGATAGAGGAGAGCGTACATGCACTGGTTCACTCCCCAAATGACTGTAACAGTCAGGGCTGGTCCAGGCCAAAGCTAGGAGCCTGGAACTCCATTCAGGTCTCCTACATGGGTGGCAAGGACCCAGGTACTTGAGCCACCCTCTGCTGCTTTCCCAAGTGCATTAGCAGAGAGCTGGATAAATAGGAAGTGGAGCAGCTGGGACCTGAACAGGTACAGAGTACAAGATGGTGGCTGCTTAACCTGCTGTACCGCAGTGCCGGCCCTGGCCAGCTCTGCTTCCTAGGGTGTGAGCCACAGCCTTCTCTTGTGGGTGCTGCTCAGGCACCTACGGGTGCTGAAGTCAGCAGAGCAGGCTGGCAAGTGGAGGCTGCCCGAGCGCGTGAAGCTGAAGTGGGACTTCTCGTGACCTTGGGGTGCCGAGGGGTTGGGAAGCGTCTGAGGCCAACCCCGGGACTGTGCTGGCTGTCTGGGAACTCGTATTAACCACATTGTGAGTTCATCCTCAGCCTTGTTCACATCCCCACTGTTGGCTAAGCGTGGTCCGCCCGAGAGCAGTTCAGTCTGTCATGGTTCTGTTGCATTGAGGGAGTGAGGGTTGGTCTGTGGGCCAGAGCACGTCCATGATGAGTGTGTGGGTGTCTTGTGATTATCTTATTTTTATGATTGGAGGTTTTGGTCAGAACAGCTGTCTAAACCGATGTGAAGTCATCATGACCTCAGCTCGGCTGTCCCGTGGGTAACTGTGTTAACGATGCCCTCTCTTCCTGCACGCCTGTGAGTAGGTAACTGCCATTCAGCCGTCCAACTTGCAGCCAAGAAAGGAAATTCTCTTTTGTAAAAAAGGATTTGAAAGGCAGGATGACACAGAGACAGAGATATTCCACCCTTTGGTTCTCTTCCCAAATGCCCACAAGAGCCAGGGCTGGGCTAGGCTGAAGCCCAGAACTCCATCCGGGTCTCCATGACCTAAGCCCTTGAGCCATCACCTGCTGCCTCCCAGGGTGCACATTAGCAGGAAGCTGAGTCGGAAGTGCCGAGTAGCAGGGACTCCAACCAGGTACTCTGATATGGAGCGCAGTCATCCCAGGTGGTGGCTTAACCCATCGTACCACGACACCTGCCCTGGGAAAAGGGTTCCCTACCTGTGGAAACCTAGAGCCGTATACAAGTTACTTTTGGGGAATAGAGAGATGGTTGGCTTTGGTGTCACCCAGGCGCCTCCTTCCTGCTGTCAAAGCTTGTGTTTTGCTCCCGGAGAAAACAGGAGTCATTCTTTGCTCGTCTGGTACTGCACGTAGGTCATGTGTTTCTATTACATACGTTACCCACCTGCTTATACTTGAAACCTTGTCCTTCCCTAGCCTCAGTTCTCCAAATGAGCCCCGCTCCACCCACCCCCAGTTCCTTTGCTTGTTGAACCAAATAAGGTCCTCATGTAAGAGGGGAGGAGATGGCTTCCTATTTGGGGTGGTTTTGATCATTTCCATGCCAGTTTGCTGATGCTGGAGGGAAGTCACTGGGGTGTCAGGAGTAGGGTCTCACCAACTTTAAACCTGGGCGGAGACTTAGCTGTCCTGCTCACTGGAGTCCCCTGGGAACTTCTAAAAACCCCTCCCCTAGCCACTCCCAGACTCTGGAGACGGCCCAGGCTTCAGTGCCCTCACGTTATGCCCAGGAAACAGACTGTGGCCAGGACTTACCTTTCTTTTTTTTTTTTTTTTTTTTTTTTTTAAGATTTATTTATTTGAAAGACAGAATTACAGAGAGAGGTAGAGATAGAGAGAGGTCTTCCATCCGCTGGTTCACTCCCAAGTTGGCCACATCAGCTGGAGCTGGGCCGATCCGAAGCCAGGAGCTTCCTCCAGGTCTCCCACGCGGGTGCAGGGGCCCAAGGACTTGGACCATCTTCTGTTTTCCCAGGCCATAGCAGAGAGCTGGATCAGAAGAGGAACAGCCGGGACTAGAACCAGAACCAGCCACTGCTCCACAGCACCGGCCCCAGGGCTCACCTTTCACACGGCAGGCTCGTCCTGTCTTTTGGTCCAGCGCTGTCCTGTGTGGTGCTCACTGCCTCTTCATCCACCAGTCCAAGCTGCTACTGTTGGTGTCTCCACTGAGGGACTGGCTTTGATTGGCTTGCCCTGCTGGACCCCAGCGTGATCCTGTCCTCCTCATTGGCCAGCAGGGGCAGCAGCAAGCCCCCTGTCCTGCCCCTAGATCAGAACTCGTCTGAAACACCCTACTTACTGGTCTAAGGAGAGGAGGAACTTCCTCCAGGAGAGTCGACCCTGAATATTGGGAATGTTAGCTGGGAGGACTTTCCAGAGGGGCACGCCGGGGAGCCTGCTTCCCCTGGGCCGTTAGTTCCTGCCCTACAAGTGGGGCTGGTGACCTCTTGGTTGCTTAAAAGACACCTGAGAAGTGCTGGTCCCGAGATGGTTTTCCCCTGGTGACCAGCCGCTGGCCCTTACTTGATAGGTGGATAAATTCGTTCTAAGACTGCCCATCTGCGTCCTTGTTGCCATGGATTATGACTGCCTTGCTCAGCCAGTCTTGTCTTCAAAGGATATTATCCCAGAGTGAGTCTGGGTCCTTTGGGGAGACTGGCCTACACGTGGGCATTCCGTGTGAACCACATCAGCTCCAAAATGTGGCCAGTGAGAGGGCCTAGCTCTTCACTGTCAGACGAGGTGGGGGCCCAAGTGCAGGCTGGATCTGCTGGCCAGGCAGAAACAATCGCCTTTGGTGATGTCAGCCCGTAATTCTTTTGTTTTGAGCTCTGCCAGTCTCTTACTGAATGTCTGCTTGGGTAATAAGCTGTTTGGGCCGAGGCTAAGTGTTCTTTGTCATTTAAAACGTGCAAAGACCTCTGCTCCTTTGCTCTGCCCCCACACTGATGAATTTGCTTAGTAACGGGCTTAGTTTATGAGGCAAATTGCAGGGTGGAAGAGCTCGGTTAAGGTTGGCCGCTGTCCCTTAGCCCTGTCCTCCCGTTGCAGAAGGCAAGAGGGAAGATGTCGCTCCCTGGGAGGGTCTAAAAGGCGGTGGTGTGGTCAGAGACGCACACCACTGAGTCGCACAGCAGGTCACATGACTCTTGTCTGGCAGCGACCCGGCCCTGTCTGGTGGGAAAGGCGGCGTGCGCCTGCGTTCTGTGGCCCGCGGGAAGGTCTCCTTACGGTGGCAGTGGCAGTGCTTCCCACGCCCCGCCTGTCCATCTTGGAGAATGCACTGCTTGGTTCCACTCATGAGAGAAGGGAGGCGCACCTGCTGCACCAAGGGAACATGGTGGGAGGAGGAGGGATCTGGCCCAGGGGTTGAGATGCTACCTGGGAAGTCCACATTGCTGAGTTCGAGTCCCAGCTCCACTCCTGACTCCGGCTTCCTGCTAATGCAGACCCTGGGTGGCAGAGGTGATGGCTCAAGTGGTTGGGTTCGTGCCGCCCTTGTGGGAGACCTGGGTTGAGCCTTGACTCTTGCAGGTATTTAGGGAGTGAACCAGAGGATGAGAGCTTATTCTGTCTCTCCAATAAAAATCTAAAGGACATGTGGACATTAGGGTTTTGGATTTTCCTCCTTTTGGAGAATCCTGACCTGTGGTGCCCCTGTGTGTGTGTGTGTGTGTGTGTGTATGTGTGTACGTGTAACTTGGGCTGCTGTAACATTCTCTGTGTGTGTGTGTAACCTGAGCTGCCGTTAACACTTGTCTCTGTGTGTGCAACTCTGTGTGTGTCTGTAACTTGAGCCGCTGTGACACGTGTGCGTGCGTGTGTCTAACTTGGGCTGCTGTGACACCTGTGTCTGTGTGTGTGTCTGTATCTTGGGCTGCTGTAACACATCCCCATAGACTGGGTGGCTTATAAACACTCGAAGCCCGAGATCCAGGCGCCAGCATGGTCAGGGGCTGGCTTTCAGTTCAACTACTGACTCTCTTTGTATCCTTACATGGCTGGAGAGCTTTCTGGACTTTTTTTTGACAGAGTGGACCGTGAGAGAGAGAGAGAGAGAGACACACAGAGAGAAAGGTCTTCCTTTGCAGTTGGTTCACCCTCCAATGGCCATCGCGGCTGGCATGCTGCGGCCGGCGCACCACCCTGATCCGAAGCCAGGAGCCAGGTGCTTCTCCTGGTCTCCCATGTTGGTGCAGGGCCCAAGGACCTGGGCCATCCTCCACTGTACTCCTGGGCAGTAGCAGAGAGCTGGACTGGAAGAGGGGCAACCAGGACAGAATCTGGCGCCCGACCGGGACTAGAACCCGGTGTGCCAGCGCCACAGGCGGAGGATTAGCCTATTAAGCCGCGGCGCCGGCCTTTGGGGTCCTTTTTCTAAGGAGTTGGAGGATCCCTGAGGCCCCACCCTGGTGACCTCATCAGCTGCCGAAGACACCCCTGATACCATCATAGTGTGGGGTGGGGACACATGTGCCCCAGGATAGTGGATCTGCATAGCAGTAGGCAGAGTGGATGTGGCCAGTTACAGGGTTAAAGGGCTTGATTGAGGCTGGTCGCCTGCCCATGGCCATTGAGTCCATGATGTGTGTGACTCTACGTTTGTTCAACTCCAGAGGAGAAAACCCGGTGGGCTGACTTTTAAAAAAGCAAATTCTTATCATCGTATAGAAAGATCTGCCTCTATTTGGGTTTTTTTCTGCATAAGTACCTGTCTTTCCCTGTACGGGAAGAGCTGCATCAGCTTCTCAATGAGGGAGTTGTCAGGTGTGTGCTTTTGTGAATGGTCCCTTTTTTCCCAGGGCAGATACCCTGGCCTGAATGTGGCTGGGGCTGTAGAATCCCGGGCTGCCCGGCGAGGACTCCCATGCCTGCCGTGGGGTGCGGCTGAAGGGCTCTCCACAGAGGGGGTGAGGGCTCCTTGCTGGAATTCCTTGATGTTCCTCATTGTCCCGCTGGAGCCACAGCTGCCTGGGCTTTGTGTTTCCCCAAGACAAGGGGTGGGATGCAGTCCTGCTGGTTGAGCAGGTGGATGTGGGACACGTTGAGGAGATGGACCTGCCTGGGCCTTGCAGGGGCCTCAGGTTGTGTCTGCCTGTGCTGCCCACGGAGCCCTCCATGGCTTCCCTGGGGGCAGCGGCGGGGGGTGGGGTGGGGTGTCCTCAGGTGCTGTGGTCACCTGATTACACATTCAGTAAACCATCACCTGTCTACTTCCTGTTCACCTGAAAATGCTGTTCTACCAAGGAAGGCTCCCAGTGTGAGAATTTGGGGAGGTTGCCAGCATCTGAAACCTAAACATTTATTTCTGCCTGTGGATATGTTATCTCCAATAACATTGTAGTGTGCGTATCTAAAGCGAGCTCATTTTTGATTTGGAAGTTCCGAATGTTACCTGGAAATAAAGAGAGCAGGTATGTTTAAATCATGACTTTCTGGTGGGCAGAGAGGCGTGGCTAATGACAAGGGCAGTGCCGGGAGGCTGGGGGGGCACTAAGGTGACAGGCGGCCAGTGCACCCGTGGGACTTCCTGGGGCGTGCTGATGCAGCCTGGCTTACACAGGCAGAGTGAGTTATTTAGAAGTGGATGTAGGTGCAGAAGGAGGAACAGGTGTCTCAGGTGGGCCGAGGCCCAAGGCATTGGTGTGACCCTGCTGGAGCTGGGACGGTCAGCCTGATCCCAGGCTGTTGGACTGGGACACAGGCCAGGGTGCAGCTCTGGTGGAGGAAGCTGGAGCATCAATCAAAGCTCAGAAGCTGCCACTCTTTACGAACGGCCTGTGCCGAGGACTTTGCATCTGGCCGTTTGTTACTCTCACTTTCCCACTTCATAGATGAGGAAGCGGAGGCTCAAAGGTTGAGGGACTGTGTGAGATCCCAGGGATTGAAATCCAGACCCGGCTAATCCCTGCACCCAGGCCTGCTCCCTTACAGCATCACGCTGCCCCGTGGGTGGGGCCCCTGACGTGGAGAGCCGCGGAGGGTGACCGCGTGGCCAACTGGACACCTACCCCAGTCCCAGCCTGGGACCCCGTGCGCCCAGCTCCTGGAGAGACTGGGCCGGCAGCTCACTCGGGCTGAGTCCTTGGAGTTACAGGGCTGCCCAGGGGAGTCCTGTTGACTGAGGAACTGGCCACAAGGAAAAGGAGGAGTGACTGTACCTCTCTCGGGTCAGTGTCTCCGGCCAGCTCCAGGCAGCACAGCGGAGGTGGAAATGCAGTAGACTCTAGGGAATGGCCAGCACTTCGTGCGCACGGTGGTGGTGGGGGAGGCACTGTGGGTGGCTTGGTGTTGCCTCTGGAAAGTCCAAGAGCACTGGACAGTTTCGTAGACAATGAGAAGGAGATGTGAGAGGTGTTTTTCAAAAGGATTTGAATATCAAAGATTAAGAAAGGCTCTTGGAATAATTGATGGAGCCCTTGAATAGTTTGCAAAAATGAGCCTTCTGATTGTCTTATAGAAGGAAAGCATGGAGCAAAAGATGTCAGGGTAACTGGCCAGGAAGAGTACACACACAGAGAAAAGGACCGTTTTCTTCTTTGTTCTTTAGAACAAATTAGGTCATAGTCATAATTACATGCTCTTAACTGGAATTTTGTCAAATGCAATAGAAAATCGACTTATATTTGTATTTTTAGCCCTATTTTTTTTCTTAAAGTAAAAACCTGTCAAACTTTTTCCATTTGCCCCACCGTGCCAAATCACATACTGTGAAACCACGGTCCTCGTTCAAATGAATTTGTTTGAAGTCCCCGACCCCAGCCTGCTCTCTTGTCTCAGCTGTTCTTAGTTGAGCAGGACCTGTTCCAATTTCAGCAAACGGGAGGGGTCGTAGCTGGTGGCTTGCGACCTTCAGCAGCTGGAAACTGCCACTGTGGGGTGCAATCATGCTGAGTATTATCCCCCAGTCTCTGAGAAATGCTCCCCACGGGGTGATCAGGGTGATTTCTTCTTTTTTTTAAAGGAAGATATATTTATTTGTTTGAAAGGCAGAGTTACCGAGAGACAGGGATCTTCATCCACTGGATCACTCCCCAAATGGCCATAATGGCCAGAGCTCAGTCAGTCCAAAACCAGAACCCTGCAACCCATGCAGGGGCCGAGGGTCTTGGGTCATCTTCTACTGCTCTCCCATCAGCGAGAGCTGGACTGGAAGTGGAGCTGCCGGGATTCCAACCAGTGCCCATATGAGAAGCCAGTGTTGCAGGTGGAGGCTTAACCTGTTGCACCACAACTCGGGCTCCAATTTTTTCTTTACCCCTCGTTGCCTTTGAAGTCCTGGCCTCTTGGAGACTGTGACACGTTTAGTACACCAGTGCTTATGTTCCCTGGTTCAGACCACGGATGTTTGCATGCTGAATGGTATCGTCTGATGCTTCAGAAACCCTCCACACAGGGCCGCCTTCTGCAGGCACCTTGGGGAAATTGCAGCATAAAAGGGTGGGTCCCTCTGTGCATCACAGCAGAGAGGCCCCGGTGGACAGCGGGAAAGCGCAGCCAGGTGGGCGGGCCGGGTGTCTGCCGTGCAGGCAGCATGGGTCTGAGCCGTCCCTTCTCGTGGCACTGGACTGTTGGGAGGCCAGCTGCGGCCTCACGGAACTGATCCCTTGCTGTCCTCTCTCTGCAGCCGTCGCCTCATCTCCCAGCGATCGTCCTTGGAGACCCTGGAGGATATCGAGGAGAACGCCCCTCTCCGGAGGTAACGTGCCCAGGCTTCCTCGTGTGTCTGCAGTGCGCGGTACAAGAGGGGTTCTGCGGGAGAAAGTCTTGGCCCACAGAATGAAACTTTTATCAAGTTTTAAAGATTTATTTATGTTGTATTTGAAAGGCAGATTGACAGGGAGAGACAGAGAGGAGCTGTCCCCATTGATTCACTCCCCGAATGGCCACAACCGTTGGGTTTGGGCCTGGCCAAAGCCAGGAGCCAGGAACTCCATTCTGTACCTCCCACACGGGTGGCAGGGTGCCGCCACCTGCTGCCTCTCAACAGCCTGGGATGAGCCAGGCAGCAGCAGGAAGCTGAAGGTGCAACAGAGGTGCTGGGACTGACTGGCATTCTGCTATGGGCTGCGGGCAGCGCCTGAGCCTGCTGCACCACCGCACCCAGCCAGCGTTCAGTTTCTGAAATGACCGTCTGAGGCCCGGGGACTGTGGAACTCGCCCCTAGTGCAGAATCCCAAGCCCGAAGACCAGGGGAGCTCCACAACGACCGTATCCCACTCGTGCACCAGCACAGCCCGGTTTGCCATTCCATTTGCAAAGCTGCCGCTTAATGGAGACACAACCCAGCCTTTCCCCGCAAAGGCCCTGGGCTTCGTGTTCCCAGGAGGGCCAGTAGGACCCCCTAGGAGCTGACCACAGCCCCGCTGCTGGGTGCTGCTGAGTACCTGCGTCTCCCTCGGGGTCTGTGGTGCGTGTGAGGCGTCTTTTGGGGTGGCAGCAGTTGCTGAGCTGTGCTGTGCCTCTGGCTGGGAGCTCCCACAGACTTGCAGCAGCTTCTCCTTGAACCTGCACCTGTACCCCACATGCTTTGGCTGCTGGCCAGGACTCAGGACTCTGTCTCTTTCCTGCCAGGCCAACTCCCGGAGACTAGAATTCAATCCTAGGCTCCCACATAGATGGCAGGAACCCAAGTACCTGCCTTCCCAGCATGTGCTGCCCCATGTGTCTTTCTGTATATATTTGTATTCACATGTATGTGTGTGTATTAAAAGTAACAGGAACGGAACCAGCACTGTGGCACAGCGGTTAAGCTGCTCCCTGAGGCACCAGCATCCCATATGGGCGCCACTTCAAGTCCCAGCTGCTCCACTTCCCATCCAGCTCTCTGTTATGGCCTGGGAAAAACAGTGGAAGATGGCCCAAGTCCTTGGGCCCCTGCACCCACGTGGGAGACCTGGAAGAACTCCTGGCTCCTGGCCTTGGATCAGCCCAGTTCCAGCCTTTGCAGCCATTTGGGGAGTGAACCAGTGGATGGAAGACCTCTCTGTCTCTCTCGCTTTTACTCTAGGTCTAGCTCTTTCTTCTCCTTTATCTGTACCTCTGCTTTTCAAATAAATAAAAATAAATCTTTATTTTAAAATAGGTGAATGAGGAAGCTGGCACCTAGCCCAGCCACCTGCAGGGTGTGGAGGGCGGGCAGCAGTCCTGCGTCTGAGAGCTGTACGGTCACACTCTGACCAGGGCCCCCTCCCCTGTCACAGACAGCAAAGCTCCAGAGGAGAGCACAAAGCTCCTGGCATTTCAAGAGGCCCCTGGAAGCCACTGTCGGGGCAGCCGGCGACTTGGGGGGTAGGCAAAACAGTGCAGCTCCATCCTCAGGATTCCGGACAAAGGTGTCTTGTGCCCTGATGTGGCCAGGGGGAGCTCCGAGGAGGGACCTGGGTGCTGGGTCCTGGCCAGTGCCTGTCAGCTGCGCTCCCTCTTCTGAGAACCTGCCCCGCCTATACAAATGGCTTCACTGCCTCCCCTGCGACATCATGCTCCCTTTACTTGCAGATTGCACACCCATCTGGGCAAATAGAAGATTTTGAAAAGGAGTCAGAAGTCAAGGGAATCTGGCAGCTTTAGAAGTCTTTATTCCCACAAATGGATGTTAGGTTGCAAAAAGTTCTCTTAGGGCCGGTGCCGCGGCTCACTAGGCTAATCCTCCCCCTGTGGCGCTGGCACCCCGGGTTCTAGTCCCGGTTGGGGCACTGGAATCTGTCCTGGTTGCTCCTCTTCCAGTCCAGCTCTCTGCTGTGACCCGGGAGTGCAGTGGCTTGGGCCCTGCACCCGCATGGGAGACCAGGAGGAAGCACCTGGCTTCTGGCTTTGGATCGGCACAGTGTACCACCTGTGGGGGGTGAACCAACAGAAGGAAGACCTTTCTCTCTGTCTCTCTCTCTCTCACTAACTCTGCCTGTCAAAAAAAAAAAAAAAAAAAAAGTTCTTTTATTTACTCAGACATGTTCTGGCTCCCAGGAAATTCGTGTGTGATGTAGGAGAAGAGACATCCGTTCAGCCCTCGGGGATGTGAGTTCTTGGCCTTGGACGTTGACTCACATCGCTGGGACCTTGGTTTTCCCATCTGTGAAATGGGAGGGATCGCTGAGGTCCTCTTCAGTCTGTGAAACAAAGGCACCTAACGACACTGAAGTGTTTCGGGAACTGTGGGGGCGAAGCTTGTTAGCCCGACATGCTTGGCAGCTCAGCACACGGAAGAAATGGCTCCCAGGCATCCATTAAACCTTTCCCATAATTAAGTGTATCCTGTAATCAGTGCCAACATGAAAGAGCTAATCTTTCATTACATTGGTTTTTAATTTAATTCTATCCTAATTTAATTTTTGCATCACTTACAATATATGTTTTAAATGGGTGTTTACACCTGATGCAGGCAGCTTTGAAATTAATTTGCTGTTTGCTTAACCTGCGCAAACCTGAGTGCCGAGTGCTACAGTCGCCTTGGCAATTGTTGCTAATGCCACACTCTAGCAGTTCTCCTTTCTTAGAGTCCCTGGTGGTTTGCTTGAATGCTTACAAAAGGCAAAATGACAAACAGCTTGCTGAGCGAGGGCCAACGCGGTGAGCGCCGGGTGTGGCTGTAGGACGAAGGCCCTTGGGTGAGCTGTGCACATCAGTTGGCTTTTTGTTCCCTGTATTCTCCCAGAGTGCCAAGTGAGGACTTTGTGCCTGCCTGGAGGGGTGCCTGGAACCCAAGAAAGAAGGATTTCTCCGCTAGCCATGGAGAAATACCTCATTCTGTCTGTGGCGGATGACGTCATCGGCACCTGCTCTGATTTGCCAGACGGGTCTGGGCTGGTGGGTGCTGGGGGCTGCGGCTGTGACAGACGTTCCTGCCACGCCTCCTTCCCCTGCTGCTGTGGGAGCCGTCTGTGGCCTTTCCACAGTCGCTGGAAGGCCAGGGAGTGGGGTGCTGCTCTTCCTGCAGGCACGGGAGGCTCAGGGCCGTCCTCGCTCTGTGCTGGCATTGGAGCCAGCTTCCTGGGGGGCGGGAGAAGGTGCCAGAGTTTGCCGAGGTGGGAGGATCTGTGAGACGCCTGTGCCCACTCGGTGTCTGGCTTGTGGCCTGACTGGCCAGCCCCAGAAGCTCTGCTGTTGCTGGGGGCAGGTATGGTAACCATCTGAGGACACTCTGGAACCCTTGGGCCATCCAGAACCCTCTGGAGATGCACAGAGGTCCTCGTCTCTCCAGTGACCCTATGTTCCTCGAACCGTCTAGGTGAGAGACAGTTGGAAACCTTGGATGGCCTGCAGACCCTGGCAGTAGATGGGAGGCAGTTTGGAGGTCTGAGTCTGCATCCAGAGGGTGACCCCAAGAAGACAGAGTGAGGTTCTGTTCCCCTGAACCAGTGAAGTCTAGGTTTAGAAGCCTGGGGCAGGGACGGGCTTGGAAGGCACCAGCTCTCTCTTTGCCTCTGAAACCCACAGGAAGCATCTGCCCGGGGCCCCGAAGCAGGGCTCTGCAGGTCTCTAAGAGGAGAGTCTTCCTCAGAAGCCAAGAATTCAGGGGCAGGCGTGTGGCCTAGTGGTTAAGCCGCTGGTTAAGACCTCTGGGTTCCACCTCTGTGCCTGACTTCAAGTCCTGCTAAGGCACACTCTGGGAGGCAGCTGGGTTCCTGCTACCCATGTAGGAGACCCGGATCAAGTTCCTGGCTCTTGGCTTTGACCCGCCCTCGCCCCCTCAGATCTCCTCTAGCAGACTGGAGCATGTTCTCTTTCTGCCTCTCAGATAATAAACAAAGCCAAGCGCTCAGGTCCTTTAGTAAGTACTGCAGTTCTAATAACACTAGAGGCGAGTAGTAACAGCATACGCATACTTTGTCCGAAGAGTCTGCTGCTGCAGATGGCACGTGAAACCTGCATTTGTGCGCGTGTGCAGAAGGGCATGCATTTAAACGTGTCACTTGACAGTTCATAAACGCTCACGGCAGCAGCAGGGAAGGCTGGGAAATCTTAGCAATGGCAACAGGTCCAGGTCTGTAGTGAATCTGAGGGTGGAGGCTGGGAGGACGTGGTTTCCATTGGAGCTTCTGGATCCAGTGTATTGGGTAATGGCCAGTGGGGCTATCCTCCACTGCACCCGTGGCCTGTGGAGCCCCCTCTTCCCAGAGAAGGCCCCCAGATGCTTACCTCACACCTGCCTGCCCCTTGGCGACGACTCCTTGCTGGTTCCTCCTGTTGTTCCTTCTCCCGACTCTCAAAGTGCAGAGGAGACGAGTTCCGTGACATCCCAGTGCGGGCCTCGCTGTGGGCTCTGGGAGGAGGCTGGGTGCTGCTGCTCCACCACTGCCCCTCTGAAACACGCCCGCAGCCCAGGGCGGCGAGGCTCAAAGTCAGAAAGGCCTGCTGGTCGTGGAAACCGCAGTCGGAAGCTCACAGCTCCCCTGCCCAAGAAAAGGCCGACCTTGTTGCTTGGGATTCTTGCTTTGCTGGTGGTGCTGCGGTTTTGTGACTTCAAATCTGGCGGCGGCCTTGGAAAATACTGTACACAGACGGGCTCTCTCCCACCTTAGGCTTGCTCTGACAAACCCGTAGTGCAAGCCCAGGCGGTATATTCCAGAAAAAGAATCTCTCAAATCCAAGTCCCTTTAGTTCAACAAAG
Source organism: Oryctolagus cuniculus (assembly GCF_051225735.1). Classification (NCBI taxonomy): domain Eukaryota; kingdom Metazoa; phylum Chordata; class Mammalia; order Lagomorpha; family Leporidae; genus Oryctolagus; species Oryctolagus cuniculus. Next base: position 54,681,500 of record NC_142876.1, on the reverse strand, counting down.
CCACAATCTGTCTGAAAATAGCAACTAGCTAGGTCTCTGATGCACGCTCTGATTCCATCTGTGACTTCCCAGGCGCACTCCAGTGGAGAGACGGGGCAGCGCTCCGGGGGGCCGAGGCCAAGATCCTGCTCCGCAGGAAGAGTGACTCAGGGTTGTTGGCAAAGTGCGACTCTCCCGTGGTTCCTCCACTCCGCTCTGCAGCCTTTGCATCTACAGTTTCCCCTTGCCTTTCCCTGGGCTGACCCAGGAGGAGCCTTCTCGAGACGACAAGAAAGAATCATGTCGTGGGAATCTGTGTCGGCTGTGTTACTGTGGCTGAGGACAAGAGTTGTCATTGGCTGGCTTTCCACAGACTCCTGTAAAATAGTATTGAGGAAGTTGTCTGTCGGTGTTTTTTAATTTGTTTTTTATTTTTAAAGGTTTATTTTTATTCATTTGAAAGGCAGAGCTGGAGGAGGGGGAGAGACAGAGAGGTCTTGTTTCAGCTGGTTCACTCCCCAAATGGCCACAACAGCCTGGGATGAACCAGGCCAAAGCCAGAAGCCAGGAGCTGCTTCTAGGTCTCCCATGTGGGTGCAGGGGCCCAAGCACTTGGGTCATCCTCCATTGCCTTCTGAGGCACATTAGCAGAGAGCTGGATCAGAATTAGAGCAGCCCAGATTCAACACAGAGCCCATAGGAGATGCTGGTCTCGCAGACTATCCCACCACGCCTGCCCCTGGGGTGTGTGCGTGCTTTAAAGCTTCCTTGCGTCCATCTGCATCGTCTTCATGACCCCAGGTGACTTCTGCCTGCCGTGGGGTGTCGCAAACCATTCGTCCAGTCTTTCCTTCCTGTCTTTCTGTGGAGAAGCCTGCGCTGTCCAGCGAGTGGCTGACCGGGCTTTTGCATCAATTTTTGTTTTTCAGATGTCGAACTCTCTCAGGTTCGCCCAGACCAAAGAATTTTAAGAAGATTCATTTTATCAAGAACATGCGGCAGCACGATACCAGGAATGGCAGGTACCGCACGAACACCACCGTGGCCGTGAGGGCGGGGAAGGGTCAGTGGCCCAGACCTGGCGTGTCTGGACCCATGCTGCTGGGATGAACAGGAGGTCGCAGCACCCCCTCCACACTCCACAGATTCCTGGGCCTGCCACCTCTGGGGGACGTGTTTCCTCCAGCTCCCTGGTGGTTCTTGTAAGCGGTCTGTTGATTAAAAATTGTGGTGTTTAGGAAATGTACATGACCGCGACGTCAAGTCTCTCTTGCCAGTGCAAATAGATTCCTTACTGGCACACGTGTGAAAATGGCCTGCTGGGCACGGAGCTCCAAGGGTGCTGTGCCACCCTCAGGGCCAGCTCCTCCCTGTGGCCTCAGGGCGTGACTCAGAGGCAACTGTCAGAGCGGAGGTGGGTCTTGCTTCAAAGACCACAGTGCTTGAGCTCCTTCTGATTTGTTGGAGACCACAGGGCCTTAGGGACGCTCTGTAATCCACACCAGGACAATTGCCAGGCGCTCAGTTAGACCTTGAGGACCCAGCTTTGCCATAACTTGGTACAAGACGCACTGTGTCACCGGCTCCACAGCACTGACGGGCATGGTTTCCCAAGGCTGCTTTTCTTGAAGCACGTGTCTATGTTTAAAGCCATATGAGGATGAGGAATGCCATTTTATAATGATTCTGGTGGTTTCAGAATAGTAAAATTGAGCTCTCCAAATAAATCTTTGTATGTGAAGTACACACCTTTTAGTTACCATCCACCCAACTGTTAATTATTAAATAGAATACTCTGAATTTTTCTTTTTTGTATTTACTTCCTCTCACTGTCACAATTTTCGTGCCTTTTTCCTCTAACCACTGTTTTTTGTTTTTTTTTTTTTCCTTTTCCTTTGAGGCTTTTACTCACTAAACACAAACCTTACTTTTGCCATTTTTAGTATTGTTATTTGTCATGGTGTACATTGGTGTTTTTGTTACAATCTCTTTGACTGCAGAAGAAATATAGACAGCTTTTAATTTATTTTTTATTTTTATTTTTTGACAGGCAGAGTGGACAGTGAGAGAGAGAAAGGTCTTCCTTTGCCATTGGTTCACCCTCCAATGGCCGGCGCGGCCAGCCGGCGCACCACGCTGATCTGAAGGCAGGAGCCAGGTGCTTATCCTGGTCTCCCAAGGGGTGCAGGGCCCAAGGACTTGGGCCATCCTCCGCTACACTCCCTGGCCACAGCAGAGAGCTGGCCTGGAAGAGGGGCCACCAGGACAGAATCCGGCGCCCCAACCGGGACTAGAACCCGGTGTGCCGGCGCTGCAAGGCGGAGGATTAGCCTATTGAGCCATGGCGCCGGCTGACAGCTTTTAATTTATAAATACTCGTAAAATCCATGGCAAAGTCAAAGGATTGGGCCACATTAGCCGTGTCCCACCCGGCTGTTGCCAAGTGTCCAGGACATGGAGTCCCCAGATCCCGGCCTGGCGTGTGTTGGCCTTGAGAGGGTGTGGTTAGTGAAAGCTTTGGATTACAAAGATTTCTAAGGTGCATTACAAAGCTGCCTTCCCCAGCACCCCCTTGAGCCAGGAGGAACTTAAAGAGTAGGGCAAGGGGTTTTGTGGGGGTGGGGATGGGGTAGCCTTCAGGGGAGCCAGGGATGCTTATCTTCTCTGGGGGGTCTGAGAAGTAGCATCAGGGGTAGGAAAGAGCCATGACGACCACCGTGAGAACAGGGGACTACTGGCGAAGACGCTGGCGAGGTGGGAGCTGCTTTTCCTGTGCATACAGAAGGTGGGAGGACTGGGGGTGGGGGGTGCACCTTCCTCCTTCAGGCTCATTAGCAAGGGTAGGGGGTCCTCAGCCAGATGAAGGAGCGAACCCTGGGGGAAGCCTGGACTGGAATCTGATTTCCGAGGTGGCAGAAGGCCACTGCGGTGGAGCTGATGCATGAGGGGGTGACTCAGCCTTTCCGTGGAGGCAGGCAACAGAGTGGGGTCTCCCCGGGGTGGGGGTGGGGGGCTCAGCGTTGGGATGAGCTCTGTCGCCGGCAGCAGTGGGTAGGAGAGGTCCTGGCCATACTCTCGGAGGAGCAGTGCCACGGCTGGGGTCTCTGATCACCCACCTTGGGCGCACGGGGACGCATTCAGTAGTGAGCCATGGAGCCACGAGCCTCCAGCTTGCCTGCCTGTGTGGGGGGCAGCCCAGCTCTGAGCAGAAGGCTGGAGGTGTTCAGTAAAGAACTTGAAGGTTGGATGGGAAAGTGGAGTCCCCAAGGACAGGGGATGAGCTGCCTCTCCTTGCAGAGACTGAACAGGAGCCTGGGACGCAGCGTGTGGCACTTCTGTTAAGTACTAAGGCCCAGGCTGTCTCGGTCACTGCTCCAGCCCCGGCTTCTGCCCAGCTCCCGAGCCTCCCTATGGCCTCCAACCAGCCCAGCCCAGCCCAGCCCAGCCCAGCCTTTACACCTACAGGCTGAACCTTTGCTCTTTCTGGCCCTGAAGACGCTGGTACGGAGGTTCCTCTGTCCCCAGGCATACTGGCCATGTGATAGAGGCCCTCGTGTGCAGGAGGGGCAGGGCCCCCTGTCTCAGCCAGAGCGCAGCTCATGAAACAAGCAGTGAGTCTCTCACCAAGCTCAGCATCTGATCTAACCAAGAGTTTCAAGTGTGGTTTTTAATTAGATGGAGGAGATGAGATACATTGAGAACCAGAGACAATAAAGTCTGGTGGAGAGAAAGGCTAAGTTGACCTCATGATCGTTAATATTGGGGCAGCTGCTTCGAAATACCTCACCTGTAAGGAATTGCTTCCCTCCCCAGCATTAGGCGAATCCTTACCTAACGGGTGTGCACGATGGAAACCAGCCCCCACCCCCAGCAGCTCTTGTGGTGTGATAGGGATGAATGTTCAGCAGAACCGTGCCCGCGCAGATCTCAGACCAGGGCCAATGGCGATGGGCGCCTCAGCCCCACTGTTAGAACTGGAGCCCTGCTGGTGTCTGGTCTGCACACAGGTGCGGGGCACTGTGAGGGCAGTTGCCAGGGGGTGCTGCCTAGACAGAGCCTGCAGGACACCTGGGGCTCCAGGGGACCTTTGGAGAGATGTCAGATTGGACGTTGTAGTTGGAGGAGGAAGCAGTGTTTCCCTGAACTTCAGAACAAGATCTCAGGAAGCTCAGACCCAGGACTGGGTTCTTGTGGCTGGGCCCTATTACCAAAAGAGAGGGCAACATTATGGGATGATCATGGAAGATGTTTGTTGAGCCCTTACTGGGTGCCAGGCTCAAGGTACTTAATGCTTTGTTTCATTAACTCAAAACTCAATAGGTGTTTGTTTATAAGTGGGTTTGCCTTCAAGGGTGGAACAGATTTAGAAATACAGATAATCCTTGGAGCAACTTATGAGGAAGATGTTACTGTCTTGTGATAGGTGGGAAAGTAGTCCCCAGAGATGTCCCCGCAGCTGACACAGTGAGGCGATCGAGGTTGTTGATGAGCTGACCTGGAAACGGGAGGATGATCCCGGGTTAGGGACTGGAGTGGCCTGGCCATTGCTGGCTGTGAGGATGAGGAATGGGGCCACAAGCCAGAGACTGCAGGCAACCCCTGGAAGTGGGAGGCACCAGGAAGCCACTTGGTCCCCAGAGCCTCCGTCAGGAACCAGCTCTGCTGACATCCCGTGTTTTGCTCCATTTCAAAGTCCTGACCTCCAGAATTACAAGTGTGTGCTATTTTAAGCCGCCAACTCTGGTTATTTGTTACCCGGATCATAGCATATGAAAATAGTCATTATCCTCATTTACAGGGAGGAAACTGGAGCTCGTAGCCAGAAAGAGGGAGGTGGAGTCCCAGTCCTGGTGTCCCACGGGAGCGGTGGGAGATGAGAATCCACCCACTGTCAGGAAATTCTCCGCTGCAATTTTTAAATTTTGATTTTTAAAAATCTTTAGCTAAAGGCCAGGACTAATTAAATAATAAGGACTAAATAAAGTGGTTTGGGAAGACCTGTAAGAGGCTGAAATCTGGAGTGAACGAAAGACACTTGCAACAGTGGGAGCCTGTGTCGTTTCCTGCCAGCTCTCACGGAACACGGGCAGAGCCTTAAAAAGTAAAGCACAAGATGACCCAGCGACCCAGCAATTCATTGCTAGGTTTACACTGGACAGATTGAAAAAGCAGCGTCCAAACAGATGTGCGTGCGCCCACACAGCGTCACTCACAGTAGCCAAGAGATAGGAACAACCAAGTGTCCACCAGCAGATGAATGGATAAATAGCATTCAGTCTTGGAAGGGAGTGGAGGTCATGAGCCTGGAAAACATGCCGAGTGAAATAAGCCAGACACAAAAGGTCAAATCTTGTCTGACTTTATTCATTATAAAACAATCAGATTAGGTAAAGATGTAAAGACAGAAAGCAGATTCGAGGTCACTGGGGGTTAGGAGGGGAGGGAGTTATTGCTTAATGGGTATAGAGTTTCTGTTTGGAGTAATGGAAGATTTTTGGAAGTAGATGGTGATGATGGTTGCACAACAGAGTGTGTGTCCTTAGTGACACTGAAGTTGTATACTTACAAACTCCTCCGTGGCACATTTTACATTAGATGTGTTTCACTAAAATAATGGATCAGATGCCAGTGATAGCTGTGGAGTGTATTTCTTTTTAAAGATTTTTATTTATTTATTTGACAGAGTTACAGACAGTGAGAGAGAGAGACAGAGAAAGGAAAGGTCTTCCTTCCATTGGTTCACTCCCCAAATGGCCACAACGGCCAGAGCTACGCCGATCAGAAGCCAGCAGCCAGGTGCTTCCTCCTGGTCTCCCATGCGGGTGCAGGGCCCAAGCACTTGGGCCATCCTCCACTGCACTCCCGGGCCACAGCAGAGAGCTGGACTGGAAGAGGAGCAACCAGGACTAGAACCCGGTGCCCATATGGTATGCCGGTGCCGCATGCGGAGGATTAACCAAGTGCACCACGGCACTGGCCCCAGCTATGGAGCTTTTAAAACCAGATCCAGAAGAGGGAGGGGAAGGGCGGTGGCCTTGCTGGGGCTGGTGGTTCCGGGGGAGCAGACTTCAGCTGCTGGCTGTGTGGCCTTCCCCGAGTGGGACTGTGCAGTGTGGAGTCTCCAGCAGGGCAGTGGCGCAGCAGGTGCTCAGTGCGTGTGTGCTCAGTACTTTTCAGTGGGTTTTAGTCTTTAGGGCTAGGTCCCAGAGAATGCGGGGGTTCTAGAAATGCAAAGCTAGGTTTGAGTTCCCAGGGAGAGTGAAGGAAGTTTTGAGTAGTGCCCGGCAGATGTTGCCGTGAGGAAGTGGGGTCTGCACTGGGAAGAGAGGGTCGATTCCACTCGGGATAGACGGGCAGACCCACGGCTGATGGCTGGCAGAGTTCTGGAGCAGAGGGCTCAGCGCTTTAGAAAACCGTGCCAGGTTGTTTGCAGTGAACGCGAGTTCACGGGGGAAGAGGCATGCTAGACTAACTTCATTTCCTTGTAATGGAATAACTAGGTTAGGACATTAGGGGACAGCTGGAGCTGTTACCTTTCTTGATTTCTGCATAATATGGGGCTTCCCCTCATCCCAGCGTGTCCCAGTGGATAGGACGGTGGGCAGAGGTGTGGGGGGAGTTGGAGGGGTCAGCTGGTGGCTGAAATTCCTTAGGCGCCATCTGCAGCCTGAGCGGGGTTTGGGTAGAGCATGGTGCCTCTGCTGCGTGGACCCTCCCAGCCTTGTCGTCAGTGGCATGTAAGACCAAAAGCATGCAGTTCCTCCATCAGCTGGAGGTGGGAGGCCCAGCTCCCCAACGTCAAACTTAGTGGGAACAGCGCAACCCGGGTGTGTGAGCCGTGACAGTGTAAGGTGGACTTCAGAAGTTCGTGGGAAAACTGCCTTGGCGCTTACACGGCAGGGTCGCACCTAGGCCACCAACATGAGGTGACGACAGAGCGAGCTCCTTTACCTTGCCTGAGAGGTCACCGGCAGAAGCCTATCGCTCCCACCCAGAGTGGGTCTGGATTTCTGTTGGGCCGCCCCATGGCTGTGCACCTTCCAGCAGGGATGGGGTGCATCCAGCCAGAAGGTGCCCGATAAAGCAGTCCCTTAACTGCTGCCACCAGGCCTGTGTCCAGCCCTTCAGTGCCTGCTCCTCCCACCTGCTCCGCATGGGGCTGTTGGGCTGCGTCGGTGGAAAAGTGGCCACAGGTTGCAGGTCCTGCTTCAAGGAGCTTGGGACTGGATGGGGAAGTGGCTGATAAGCTGGCTAACAAGTAAGGAAACAGGAGAAGTGCTGTGGAGACAGACTGAGCAGCTGAGGGGTGAGGGGCCACAGGAAGGGCTCTAGGGGCTGGCAGAAGGCAGGAGGACCGGCAGCAGTGGAGGCCTCGGCACTGAGGCTGAGACAGACAGGTGCATTTGAGGCACCGTGGGAAAGCCCGCGAGGAGGAGCCAGTGAGCCCTGAGACTTGGGGCCGCCGGGTCTTTGGGAGCAAGGTGGGAGCCACAGAGGGTGCTGGGCAGAGAGTGGGACGATCTGCTTGCCAGGCAGGAGTAAGAGCAAGCAGCGGTGGGGTTTTGGGTAATTTTGTTCCTGTGGATAGAAGGTGAGTGTGTATCATCTCCTAAAAGTGAATTTGTTTTGTTGTGAGGTTGGGAAACCCGTCAAGGCTTTTGAGAAACTGTTGCAGTGTGGGAGTGAGCATTTTGTGCAGGAAGGGAGGTGGCCGGCAGCCCCTCGCCCAGGCACTGGCACGGGGCCCTAGAGCGGCCTGTGCTAGGGGCAGCTGGCAAGCGGGAGCTGCTGCTTACCGGATAGGATCCAGTCATCATTGGCTGTCCTGTGCGTCTTCGCTGAGAGCCCCGCTATGTGCTGGGCACAGGAGCACACACCAAAGTGAAGAGCAGCTCAGTCCCTGGGCAAGAGAAAGCCCTGGAAAACGCTAGATGATGTTTGCAGGCCCTCCCAGGAGCCAGACCAGCTGCTGCCACCCGAGGGCTCCTGGTGGATGGAGACAGTGGGACCATCACGGTGCAAGGTAGGACTTGTGAGCCTGAGACTGACGATGGCAGGTGCCTCCATGAGCTTTGCATCCAGTGACCATGGTGGTTCTGTCGGGGAAAGGACCTTGCCCATGGAGCTTGCAGTTGTGAGACCCAGAAGTACCTGTCTTTGGGAGGGACAGGAGGCAAGAGCCCTGGGTCACGTGGTCTTGGGATGCCTGCCTTGGGCCCTGTGAGCAGGTGGAGAAGTGTCCTTGGCCGTGAGCAGACTGAGGTGTCCAGTCCCCAGGGGAGAACTTGTCAGCAAGATTGAAAAGGATCTGAGGTGGGCGTGGACCAAGACCTGAGCCTGGAGACCTCTCTCAGTCGAGAACCCAACTGGGCAGGAAGACCTAACAGACGCGGAGGACTGAGGCTTTTCAAGGGAGATGATAGAAGAGTTGCAACGAAATCAAGCTGTAGCCTTGCCTTTGTGAGCCAGACATCTTTGGAGGGAAAGGGAGGACCTTGTTTGTGGTCTCATCAGCTTTGGGAGGGCCAGTCTGAAGGGTGAGCAGCTGGAGGAAGAGACACGTTCCAGAATATACGGCAGCTAGTGACCGGCGCCCAGCCAGCCTTCTGTTCTCCCTCCATGCGACAAGCGTGTCCAGTCCAATGGAGGTCAAGGGTCTTCCCAGGGGAACCGTGAACGTCAGCCCCTTCCCAAGCCAGCCTTCCCCCTCTCAGAGCTTCCGTTTGTCCGTGAAAAGCGCGGAGCCCGCTTCCTCCCACGCGCAGCAGGGGCCTCTGTAGCCATTGTCTCCGTCACCAGTGTTTAGCACCGATTTTCAGGAAGGTGTCCATCCTGGGGGCGGAAGCCCCCCCATCTGATGCTGCAGTGATCCTCAGAGCTGCCCACAAGTGTGCTGACTCATCGCCTGTGCTGAATACGAGAGGGGCTGGGTGCTGAGAGCACAGGTGCCCGCGGGGTCCTGGCCGGCCATGGCAGGGTGCTGGGTCAGGATCGAGTTACTCACCTCTGAGAAGCCCCCTTCAGGATGGGTTAGCTCTTCTTGCTCTGGGCTCAGTAGCACCCTCTGCTTCCCCTCAGAGAACCTACACCCCTGTGTAACCTTATCTCCCACCCAACCCTAAGCGGGGTGAGGACAGAGTCTGACTTGTGTCTCTCCCCAAGCCCTCATGCGCTGTCTGCCATGAAGCGAGGGCTCAAAAGTACTCGCAAGAGGGAGAGAGGGAGCCGGAGGCGCAGACCACACAGGCACAGCTCCTTAGCTGCCAGAGAGAGCCTGGCCTGTAGGAATGACAGTGGTTGAGCGGCCGTGGAGGTGGTGGTGGCAGTCATGGTAAGAAGAAGACACCCCCATGATGGTAACGTCGGCAAACCTCTCGGCATAGTGGCTTGGATGCGTCACCCGACCTGGTCTGTGCCAGCCCTGAACCCCCCAGCCCCTGGCTTCTGTGCCCTTGCAGTGGCACACAGCTCTGCGTTGGCCCATGCTTCCTTCTTGGACTTGCACTGCTTCTCCAGGGCTCGACCCACTTACCAGGCGCTGGTCCCAGCCTGCTGTAGCCCCTCCTCGGGCCCCCTGTTCCAGCACCGCCTTCGTCCTCCCAGCTCCCTGCACTGGCGACTTCTTCAGTGCTGTCTCTGTCCCACCCCGGGCCAGCAGGGAGCAGATTGCTCTGGGAAGAATGTCCTTGGAAGCCCCCCAGCTTGCTTTGCCCTTATCCCCAGATGAGGCACACCCCGCAGTGAGGAAACGCATGCCCCCAGCGGCTCGGCAGGCTTTCAGAAGACTTCCCAGAACGTCTTGTTGTTGCCACTGTAGTTTGCATTCAGCTCTCATTATGTGACTGCCAGCCCTTCTGAGGGCGGGGCGGGGGGAGGGAGCAAGTCCCCATTCTTCCACTGTAAAGAAGGCCCTTGACTGGGGAAGGCGAGGAGCTGGGAAGAGGACGGGTTTCCCAGATCTTGCCACGTTCGTCTGTTTCCTGACATTGCCTTCACCGTCCCGTGCACTGTATGTGTTGTGTGGGCATATGGAGCACCTGCTGAGCAGGTGATGGGTGGCACAGAGCCAGCCGTCTGCATTTCCCAGGGCTGCCATAGAGTGTACTACAAATCGGGTGTTAAAACAGCCCAGAGGGGCTCTCCCTTCAGCTCTGGAAGGCCGCGGAGCGGCGCTGTGTGCCCTCGGGAAGCTCTCAAGACCGTCTCCGGCCTCTCCTGGTCTCGGTGGTCCGTCGGCCACCTGAGGCTGCATCGCCCCAGTCTGCTGCCACATGGCCTTCTCCCCCTCCTGGTCATGTGGGTGTCTCCAGATCTCTCTTTAGGAGGACACTGGTCACAGGATGGAGGACTGCCCTAACTCAGCCTGCCCTCAACCTAACTCAGTTACGTCTGCAAAGGCCATGCTCTCAAATTAAGTCCACCTTCACAGGTACTGGGGCTTAGTGCTTCAGCTTGTCTTCTGGGGGGACACAGCAGCTTTTGGAAGTGTGCTCTTCTTGGAAACGCACGGGATGAGCTACAGATTTGGGGAAATATACTTCTGTGCCTGTGCCTGGAGCCTGCCATGAACCCCTGGGCTGTGGGGCCCCTGGGTGGGCTTCACACATCACTGTACTCGCCCCTCCCCCATTGCTGTGGGTGTGGCTTTCTTTCCTTTGCCTTCTGCAGTTGGCTGCTGTTTTCACAGCATCCTTAGGAGACAGTTTCCGCTATAAGGGGATAATGCACCTGGAAGAGATTGGACCTTATAGCCAACAGAGGCTCCCCGGGGGGTCTGAAAAAACACAGGAGCTTGTGGCAAAAGAGGAAATATTTGAGGACCCTGGATGGTGCAAGTTGTCGCCAAGGCCGGGCGGGAAGGGGGCGAAGGCAGATCCCAGAAAGGTCCTTGGCAAGCTGTCAGCCATGAGGGTCCTTGCGTCCCCTGACTCTTCAGAACCTTCTAGCACTTCCCCAGCAAAGCATCGCTGTGTGGTCTGGAGCCTCATGAGCCCTCCTACCAGAAGCACCTTCCTGAGAGCACCGAGCCAAAGCCACAGAGAATAAAGCGAGGCCAGCCCCCAGTGTGCCTGGTGCCTCCTGGACCCTATGGAAAAGGTGATGTCTCCGGAGGCGGCCTTGCCCGTGTGGGCGGCAGCCCCCTACCCCCACCCCCTGCATATGTGTGTCGGCAGTGTGGCCTTTAGCTCCTCAAAGGCCCCGGGCCCCACGGCGAATTCCTCATTTGAAGTTCTGATCTTTTCTGTGACGCTTTCTGGCCATCTCAACTCGGAGCCGTATGTTACGTGTCACGGATGGGGAAACCTATGTGGGCTCTAGGCGTGCCGTTTGGACAGAAAGGAAGGCGGCTGCAGCGGCTGGATGCGAAGATGTGGAAGCAGCCAGTTTCCAAAGCCTGCTGGAAATGCAGTTTGCCTGTCTGACGTCAATCTTGACGCCAGCAGCGTCTGATTGAATTCTCGCACGAGTACCAGAGGCATGCGAAGGTGGCAGCCAGCTCTGAATCTCTTCTTGGGCATCTCCAGTTGAATGCGTGTTTCTCCGCTGCTGAGCAAAGCTGCAGATTCACGGGACTCTTGCCCGCTGTGGTCACGGAGGACCTGTTGGAATCACGCTGCTGCAGTAGGAAGCCCCGGGGAGAGAGTGCGCACCACCCGTTCACGCCTGCTGCCCGGCTCAGCACTGCCCTTCCTCCAGGTGCTAGAACTCCTGCGGGAGGCACGTAGGACGTGTTCTTAGGAGCCCTGTTGGCAAACCTGCCGTGGATCTGCCGTGCAGGCCTCTGCCGTGGATGCCCCCTGAGTGTCCATGAAGGCGCTGGAATCCAGCAGCCGGAGCCACAGGCCCGGAGACTGGCCTTCCTCTCTGCTTCTGTTTGAGACCGGCCCGGCTGGCATTGTTGGCAGTGAGTCCGTGTCCAGAGCCGCCAGCCCTGACCCAAGCGACAGAGTAACTCTTTTCTGAATGAGAGGTGTGTTGTCAGCCTCTCGCGGACTTCACGGGGAGGGCCACCCAGAGTGGGCACTCGTTGAATAGAACAGTGCAGCCCTTTTGCTAACGGTCGTCTTGTGGTCGAATGATTGGAAAGAAGACCTGGGTCGTGTGTGGGCACTGAATCTCTCTTATTTTCTTGTGCTATTAAAAACGCCCAGACACACTCGGCGTGTGGGTAGAAGGACCTACGGGCAGAAAGGAATGAAGAGAATGCAGTAGCACTCAGCCTGTTGGGTTTGTTGACAGCACTTGTGCCTCCATCGCAGGAGTCGCCGGCGGTGGCTGCCAGGAGGAAAGGGGAGTTCCAGGCTTCCCCCAGCAGGCGGCAGGGAGTGGCAGTGGCATGGGCACAGCCTCCCTGCGGTAGCTAAGGCAGCTTGACGTCAGCCCTGCTGTGACCCAGCACCCTGGGGCCTCTCCTGGTGTCGGGCTGCAGGCCAGGCTGGAGAGCCACCTGGAGCAGCCAGGGGCAGGCAGACATGTTGGTGTCTGAGAAGCCCACGGGAGCAGGCCTTTCTAGCAAGTCTTCGAGAAGAGCCCTTGAGTTTAGAGCCCCGATCTGCCACACCTGCTGGTGCCTTGCTCTGGGCACTGATGGGCTCGGGCTTCGTCAGAACGTCTGGCTCCTGCCTGATCCGTAGGACGTGGTAGCCGTCATTCTGCCTGCTTGAGTAGGTTGCTGTGAGCATCACGCTGTTACAAGCTCTCTTGTGGGCAGCATGTGTGAGAGACCAAGGGGGCCGGCCGGGACTAGTGGGCTGTGGTCAGGACACACCTAACCATTAGCCTTGATGGCCCACTCTGAACAAGACACCCCTGTGATTGCTGCAGAGACCAGGGTTGAGGTCTGTGGCATCTGCCTCTGCCTGTTGCATCGCAGAGCCAGGCCAGGCATGTGCTGTGGGCCTTCCACTGTCCCGGCAGTTCAGCCTTTCATGTCTTAGCAGGCCTGGGTATTTAGCACAAAGGCCTGGAGAGGTCAAGTTCAAGGTCCTTGCTGGCCAAACTTAACCCACAAAGCTGGCCTGCAATAAAGACAGGTCGTAATGTTTATTGCCTGTGTTATTTCTAGGCTCTGTTCCAAGGGTTTTCCCAATGTGAATCATTGATTCTCACGATATTCCAGTAAGATCAATACTAATTGCATCCCATTTTTTTTAGTTGGGGGACACTGAGGCTCGAGAGAGTTGCTAAGCTGTCTGAGGTCAGAGTTGGTGTTGCTTCCATCCCATCCCGCTCACCATTGTGGAATTAGCCAGCTGCAGCCTTCCCCTCCCCATGGCTTGCACTCAAGGGCCTCCTGGTGGCCCAGACCGCATGACCCTGACATCTAATGGGCATTTTTGAAGGGGCTGTATGTGCTAAGCCCTAGAAAAGGAGGCAGGCAGAGGGCTAGCAGCACTGATCACGTCAGTGCACTCCTGGGATGGGGGGCTGCACCAGCCAGGGAACCCATAGCTCAGTGAAGGGAGAGCTAAGTTTTGAAGAAGAACTAGGAGTCACCAGTGCTCCGAGGTGAGGCATAGCAGGCAGAGAAGAAATAGCATGCAGAGAACACAGGTCTGAAGAAGCAGGAGTTTTATCAGAAGTGAGGGTCAGCATTTTGCATGGATGAATGATAGGCTACAGGAGGAAATCATGTGGTGGGCCTGTTGAGACTGCAGAGACAAAGGGCTGGGATCACAGGGCCGGCTTTGCTGAGCCAGAGAGCCAGACTGTCCCAGGGCTGCAGGTGGGTTACTCTGGGGATCCTAAGACAAGGCCAAAACCCCCAAGCCTTGGCACATCTGGGAGCATGCTTTTCTCTGGCTTCATTGCAACAATTGTTAAGGGAAAGATCACAAAAGTAAGTAAATTCTGTACATGCTCTGTGCCGACCAAGAGCTAAAGAGAATGCTTTCTTTTTTTCTTTTTTTATTTGAAAGACAGAGAGTGAGGGAGCAACAAATCTTCCATCCACTGTTTCACTCCCTCAGTGGTTGCAACAGCCAGGGCTGGGTCATGTGGAAGCCAGGAACCAGGAGCTTTTTCAAGGTTTGCCATGTGGGTACAGGGCCCCAAGGACCTGGGCCATCTTCTGATTTCCCAGGCCATAGCAGAGAGCTGGATCAGAAGTGGAGTAGCCGGGACTGGAACCAGTGCCCATATGGGATGCCGGCACTGCAGGCTGCAGCTTTACCCACTATACCACAGCGCTGGCCCCAGAGAGAATGCTTTCTAATCTCTTTATTCATTTTCCCAATTTCTCATCAGTAGTTGCCTTTGACAAAAGTAATTTTCACATGCCAGAATAAGTACTTTTGAAGGATTTTTAGTTTTGTTTTTCATGTTTTTAAGGTGGCTTTGATTGCATAAGAGCATCATGTAGACTCATCTCCAGTTGTATCTTTGTAGCAGTGGGGGGGGGGGCGATTACGTAATTGTTCCCTTCCTCTATTCTCAGAACCTAACGTGTTGCCAGTGCATAGAAAACCTAATGATCACAACAGCACTGGGGGGCGGGGGGTGGAGTGCAGGGGCTCACGGTTTCTGGCACTGGGGCTGTGGAGTTTACTGCGGAACAGACGTGAGCAGCTCCCACGTAGCATGGCTGTGAGCGGCTCCCACGTAGCATGGCTGTCCGCCCAGCTCCAGCCACCCCAGACTCGGCACCCTCTGCTCCGTCTTGCAGGTGCAGCCGGCAGCCAGCAGCTCTCACCCAAGCAAGGAGCCTGCGTGCTCCTCACAGCCCCTCGCTGAGTCTCCCGCGGTGGTGTCTGGGTGAGGGCAGGCAGCAGCCTTCTGTGCCGAGGCTGCTGCTTGCAAGGAGCGCAGGGTACCATCTGTTAGGGGAGGAGGCGGGAGTGCGCGCCTAGGAACTGCTCTGAATTCCCTGAGTGCTTATTGCTTCAGAGTTGTTGTTGTTGTTTTTTTAATTTGAGTCTGTATTTAGTCTGTTTGTTGTTTGTTCTTTATTTTGTAGAATAGTCCTTATCAGTGGCAGAAGATCCTTGTGTAGTATATTTTCCGTGCTGCCGTATCGCGACAGTACCCAGGTCGGGTATGTATCTGCATGCTTTGGAGTTCTCTGGGTGAGAAGTTCATGTGCAGTGTGGCTTCCCTCGCCATCGTCAAGAACGTGCCTTGCTTTGACGCTGCAAGCTCAGTTCCTGTGAATTTGAAAGAAAAGATGTTCCTTTCTCTTTGCAGCCAGAAAGCTTCCTTGTGACTGTGTGTGTGAGAGGTGTGCCTGTGTACCCACCACATTGCCTGTCCTCCCTCTCTAAATGCACATTTGTCACCTTGTCCCGTGCTGTGAAGCCAGAGCCGCATGGGGCCAGGCCAAGAAAGGTAGGCCAGGAAAGAAATGAGACCGAAACTTGGGGCTGTGCTGCCGCCTGGTGTGGGGTCAGACACTGGCCAGCTAGCGGAGGCTGTGCCATAGGACAGTCCTCCAAGCACAGTGGGACACAGAACAGGCCTATGCAATTAGCACAGGCCAGAGGAGCCCTCCTCTGGTTCAACAAGCCCTGCCCCTCCTCCTCCAAAATAAAGTAACTGAGGGTCCGTCCTTGCAAAGCCTGTCCTTCTCTTCATCATCCCTCAATCCTGCTTTCCTGTCCTCCATCGCGTCTGGACGCTGGTGCCCTCTTCCCTGTTCCTTTGCATCCAGTGTCTGTGTGCAGGGTGCCACTGGGGTCGGGGATGGGCAGTCCACCATACAGGATGTGGGAGCATCGCTGGCGCTGCCTCTGATCTCGCTCGCTGTAAGCTGGCACTACCGTCTGGTCATTGCGACAACCTAAGACTATGCACACGTGACTGCTGCGTGTGGCCTGTCACTGATGCATCTGTCACCAGCCGTCTCCATGGGCCTGACCCAGCTGCTGCCGACCCTGACCCTGACCTTCCCATTCCCCCCGTCTATGTGTCCGACTTCGGGCCTGTTGAGTTCGCTGTGGCCCTCAGTTGCATGCTGCATGGTCAGCTGCACGGGACCCCAGGCCACATGCCTGACTCAGTATTGATCAGCTGTGTGCTGGCCAGGGTGAGAACGTGCCTCCTGTGTGCTGAACACACGCTTGGTGCTCCTCCTGTCCCGTACCTGCATCCTTACGACCACCTTGCAGAGTAGGTACTCTCGGAAAAAACAAACAAAACCCCTGCAGACAAACGGCAGGTCCTGTAGCTGGAGGCTCAGGGACCGCTGGAAGGTGGTCAGCGGGCTGCCGGGGGAGCCAGCTTGTAGCTCACAGATCCCGGGTGGGGACCCTGGAGAGCCACTGCATGCATCGAAGTGCACACGGTGGCCCCAGGGCCCAGGGTGTGTGAGTGTAGGTAGCCTGTGTGCATGCTCCAGGGGCCCTGCGGCCGCAGAAGGCCCCTCCCGGCACATCCTCCCCCAGGCCAGCGTGGCTGGGCACCGCAGCCGCACCCTCACTTTGTTGAGCTTCCTTGTCCACCCTCCCTGGTGGTTGCATTCTTTCCTTGGTTGTGCCCCTGGCCCCGTTCATTCCTTTATCAAGGGCTTACCCGGGGGCCAGGTATCAGAAGCACAGGCAGCAAGGGATGAGCCTGGCTCCTCTCCCTCTGAACTTAGCGCTTGGCAGGGGAGACACATTAAAATGATACTCGTGGCTATTACAGCCGGTGGTGGATACTCAGGGGAGTCCCACAGCCTGGTCTCGCTGGCCAAAGACTTGTTCTGTTTTTTTAAAACGATTCGGCTTCTTCTCGCCTGTCTTCCAAGTGTTTTTGACAGTTTCTTCCCCAAAGGATGAGGTTATTTCCAAATTCAGGGGTCTCCTCCTGGGGTCCCTAATTGTGCTATCCCGGGTTATGGATAAAATCGCCATTACTCAGGAGTTGAGGTGTCAGACACTAGCTTGGAGACGGGAGCTGGAACCCCTGCCTGTCTAGCCGGGGCGGGGGGGGGGGGGTCTACCGCTCTGGTAGACCAGCAGGACAAGCATGGTGTGAAGGGGCCTTTATGACACCTGCCTCCCGGGAGTGAGTGGGCGGAGCTGGGTGGGCCCAGCGAGCAAGGACAGCAAGCGAGAGGGGTCAGTGCCGAGAATTTCAGGGGTTAGAGTGTCGGACCTGAGCAAATCGCTCACCTCTGTGCGCCCCCTTGGCTCCTCTGTAGCACGGGGCAGACAGGTTACCACCCAGAGTTGTTCATCTGAAGGCTGTGGTGGTTTCTGCAAAGCCAGTGGAAGCGCCTTTTAACTACCCAGCAAGAGGCCGCCTGAGCCACCTCCGCTGGACTTCCTCACCAGCTGGCGCCAGGAACCTGCACCTGTCTGTGCCCGGTCTCCTTCCTGTTGCTGGGAAGGCCTCTCGTGATGCCGGAAGGGCTGCGTCCTAGAACCACAGTAGGTCCGGCTGTTTTGCCTGGTGGCCTGGAGGGAGCAGTGAAATGAGTGTTCGGGACCACAGGACGTCACCTGTCTTAGTCATGAACCGTCAGACCAGCACCCCTCCTATCTTTACAGAAACCGCAATGCAGGAAAGTTCCTGCGGTGGGGCAAAAAGCATAATGGATCCTTTGTTGGAGCTCGGAAGGGAAGGCGTGAGCCCGTTTCTGCAGCAAACTCCTGAAATGCAGGAGAAGCCAGGAGTACGACTCAAATCATTGTCATCTACAGCAGGACTGAGAAAGCCGTCTTTTTTTTTTTTCCAAAGATTTTATTTATTTATTTTGAAAGTCAGAGTTACACAGAAAGGAGAGAGGTAGAGAGAGAGAGAGGTCTTCTATCCGCTGGTTCACTCCCCAGTAGGGTTCAATGGCCTCAGATGTGCTGATCCAAAGCTAGGAGCCAGGAGCTTCTTCCAGATCTCCCATGTGGGTGCAGGGGCCTAAGGACTTGGACCATCTACTGCTTTCCCAGGCCATGGCAGAGAGCTGGATCGGAAGTGGAGCAGCTGGGACTCGAACCTGCGCCCGTATGGGATGCCGGCACTGCAGGCTGCATCTTTACCCACTACGCCACAGCACCAGCCCTAGCCCTCTGCTTTCTTTTTTTAATTGATGTATTTTTATTTGAAAGAGAATTAGAGAGGTAGAGACAGAGAGAGAGGTCTTCCATCTGCTGGGTCACTCCCCAGATGGCTGCAACAGCTGGAGCTGCGCCGATCCGAAGCCAGGAGCCAGGAGCTTGGAGCTTCTTCCAGGTCTCCCACACAGGTGCAGGGGCCCAAGGACTTGGGCCATCTTCTACTGCTTTCCCAGGCCACAGCAGAGAGCTGGATTGGAAGAGGAGCAGCTGGGACTAGAACGGGCACCCATACGGGATGCTGGCGCTTCAGGCCAGGGTGTTGACCCACTGCGCCACAGCGCAGGCCCCCCTTTGCTTTCTTAGCTTGCTACTGAGTACAATCCATTTTATAAGTAATAGCATGTTGACCATAATTATGATTTTTAAGATTTTTTTTACTAATTATTGGGAAGCAAATGTATTCAGATGATAAAAATATTCATGCTAGCAAAAATATGGTAGGAAATGTACCCATAAATCCTGTACATGCATACCTATTTTAAACTACTTAATTCATGCACATGTTGGCTAATAAATTTGCACTGTGGAAAATTCCTTCAGTTTTACACTGAAAGTCTCTTGCCCCTAGTACCTAAGTCGTAGCATGCTGGGGCCTTGTGGTTCAGCCTCTGCAGTGGAGGCACAGGTGCGTGCCACTCCCCCACAGCCCGCCAGCAAGGCTGGCAGCACTAGAACACAGGACTCTGGTTTCAAGCTCCTGTGTTTCTGTTGCACCTGTGCCCAAGGACCCAGCTACATGGGCCTGAGTAATTTTTTTAAGATATATTTTTATTTATTTGAAAGAGTTACAAAGAGAGATCTTCCATCTGCTGGTGTATTCCCCACATGGCTGCAATGACCAGGGCTGAGTCAGGCTAGAAACCAAAACCAGGAGCTTCATCCATGTTTCCCATGTGGATGATGAGGGCCCGAGCGCTTGGACCATCTGCTGCTTTTCCTAGGCCATTAGCAGGGAGCTGGATGGGAAGTGGAACAGTCGGGACTTGAACCAGCACCCATATGAGTTGCAGGCATCACACACGGCAGCTTTACCTGCTACGCCACAATGCCAGGCACATGGGCCTGCTAATTACAGACGAGCACAACCTCCCCACACCAACGAAGGGATCACTTACAGTTCCAGCTTCATCACAATGAACTGCAACAACAGGAAACTCCCAAGTTCACCGGTGATGTCCCCGACATGGGCGGCGTCTATCAGTTGGCCTTATCTGTCTGGGCTTGTTTCCTGGCCCCAGAGCTGCCTGGCAGCCTCCCAGCTCCGCCTCCTGCATTGCCCAACAGGAATTTATGGACGAGACATGCGCTCACACTCCCACCCATCAGCCTCACACCTGCAGCATTCTTCATCCTGCCCGGGCTCCCCCGACCTGGCTGGCAGGCAGCTCTTGGAGAGTAGAGCCTCTTTCCTTGGCGCTCACTGATGGCCGAGTAACATGGTAATGATGCAAGCTGAGGCCCCGTTCGAGCATCCTCTGTGTGTGTGTGTACTCGATAAACCTTCCCAACAGGCTTGTAGGGGAGGTGCCTGTGTAGTCATGTTATTGAGCTGGCTGGGGCCGAGAGAGGCTTAGCGACCTCCCAGGTGGCAGGAGGTGAGGCGAGTGGGCTGTAGACACGGCCACTACGTGGTCGGGCTCATGGTGGGGGCAGCCCAGCTGCAGAGGTAGTTTCAGAAGCGCTGGTGCTCCCTTGAGAGCCTGGTTGGTTTCCCTTCGTGGTCACCCCTTGGAGGCTGCCCAGTGTGCATCAGGGTGATGGTGCGGCTTAGGAATCTGCACCGGCATGGGTCTTGTATGTCCCAGTGCCACGCAAGGGCCACCTCCTGGAAGCCCCAGTGGCCGAGCTATGGGGTGGTGGCTTTCAGAAGCAGCTTTGCAAGTTGCTGGTTTACCCTGCAGCTGTGGCTCTCCGAGGGCAAACCCCAGACATCTCCGGCTGGAATCTGGAGTGAGAACTAATCTGGGTATGAAGGCACTTCGAAAAGTTTATAGAAAAGTGGAATTAAAAGAGATTTGTTTTGGTGCAAAAGCAATTTTTGAAAACACTTTTGTAACACATTTTCCATGATCTCTCTGAAGACCTTTGACATGTGTGGATTTCATGTTTTCAAAGATTTTTTATTTGAAAGAGTCACAGAGAAGGAGAGGCAGAGAGAAAGAGATCTTCCATCTGCTGATTCACTCCCCAAATGGCTGCAATGGTCAGGACTGGGCAGATCTGAAGCCAGGAGCCCGGAGCTGCTTCTGGGTCTCCCATGTGGGTGCAGGGGAGACCTGCAGGGGTCCAAAGCCTTGGGCCATCTTCTGCTTTCCCAGGCTTATTAGCAGGGAACTGATCAGAAATGGAGCAGCCGGGATTCAAACTGGCATCCATATGGGAGGCCAGTGCAGCAGGCGGCAGCTTTACTTGCTACACCACAGTACCAGCCCCATGTGCGCGGATTTCAGCCTATGCACCAAAGTAAACTTACCTTTCAATTCTGTTTTTCTATACACATGTAGAAGCCAGGTCATGTTTGCCATCTGTAGGAGTATGTGGAGGGGATGAAATTCTTCAGTGTCCATGCAGGGTGGACTGGCTGGCTGTCCACAGAGACGGGAGTGTCCCCAGGTCACCATGCCAGTAGGCTGCCTGCTCCTGTCTCCCTTCTCCCTGCTGCACCCAGGTCACTCCCCACCCCACCCCCCGAGCACAGAGGGACTCGGGAGGGTCTGTCTCGTGTCCCTATAGCATGTGTGAAAGGTGCTGTGCACAGTGCCAGGCTATGGCCATGGAGCAGAAGGCCACAGCAGGCCTCAGCAGCATGCAACTGTCTTACCTGCTCACAGATTGTTGTTCCACGTAGAGGCAGCTGGCGCCCAGCACTTCGCAGAGTCCTCCCCTGGGTCTCTGCTTCCCTCTGTCCTTGGGCCTGCAGCCTGCTCCCTCGGGCTCTGAGGACAGGGTGCGTATGCACTCCCCGCATCCTGAGCTGCCGGCAACAGGACCCTCTAGTGGATGGGGTGGGGCAGTGGCTCGTAGATACGCCACAGTCTCCAGGCAGAGAAAGCAGTGTAGACCCCCAGGAGCTGCACAGGGGCAGGTAATGAGCCAAGGCCGGTGTACAGTGCTCCCAGGGGCTCCCCCATCCCCAGGAAACTGTCCGTGCCCTGGGCCTGCCAGGGGGCCTGACCACTCCCAAGTGATACTTGCACCTGCAGGTTTCACAGGAGCTCTTCACTTGGCCACTCTTGGGAGCAGGAAAGGTGGGTGGTTCCTCCCATTCCTGGGCACTGTGAGCCAGTCTGCGGGCTCTGCCGCCGGGGCCGCTGAGCAGTGCACCTGTGCCCCAGTTGAACTTGGGGAGGCCACTGAAGAGCTCCACCTCCAGGAGTACGCAAGCCCTTGACCCGGCATTGGCTCCAGCAGTGGAGCCTCCCCTCCCCCACACGTTTTCCTTAAGGACAGGACGGTTTCTGATGTTGCTCTATAGGTGTCCAGGCGGATTGCTAAGCCCAGAGAACTCTTGAGTCCCACCAGCCTGCTGAGCTCAGCAACAAGCAGCACCCCTGGGCTGGGCTGGAGCTGGCCCCACCTGCCCTCCTTCAGAACTGAGGCCAGCCCCTCCCAGCTCAGAGCTGTGCTTCCTCTCCTGCTCCCTTTCAAAAATGGGACTGAAACCAGACACTCGGGAGCCCTGTGGCTCCTGAACTCGTCAGAGCCTCCTTGTCCCCCCGGGCTCTTATACTGGGGGCAAAGTTTGGAGGACAGTTCCCTCGCCCAGACCCCAAGTCCTGACCCCAATCCCTGTGTCTCCTGCCCGGAATCTGACCTCTCCCACAGGCAGCTCCATCAGCCCCTTCCCTCCGTTGGTGTCTCTACAGCCCTGGCTTAGCCCTGTCCTCGCCCATACAACTCGTATTTCAGCTGCTTTTCAACCTGGGGGTGTGGGTTGTGTCTTGGTCCCGAGGCAGCTCCGGCCTGTGCACAGGGAGCGCAGTGTTTGCGTGAAAATGATGCTGCTGAGAAAGTGAGTGTCGTTTTCCCCACAAAGGAGGGCTGGGTGGTCAGGTCTGCTCTGGCAAGAGCAGGTGCTGGCTCTCAGGGACCCTCACCCTGGGCTTCTGGTCCTTGTGGCCAACTGCGAAGGAGTGGTGGAGCTGATAGACCGTGGAAGGAAGGCGCTAGCAGGGACGGGCCTTGGGCCCTGCTTCTCCCTGACTGGTTCCGTCACAGCCACCAGGAAAGCTGCCAGGCCTACAGTGGCAAAAAGGGTGCAGCCTGCTGCAGGTGCTCAGCCCAGCGAAGTCCCCGTCCTGCGCTGGCCTCCCACTCCGCACGCCTCTCTCAGCTTCACCAGCCCCAGCCCCACACGCTGTGCACCCTCAGAGCTGCTTGCAGCCGCTTCTGCACCCTCAGTGTTGAACCTGAGACCGCCAAGGGCCTCTGGCCCAGGTCACCCCCACACACTCGTACCGTCTTTGCTGGAGGCCCATTGGCGTCCCCTGGTGTCCAGCCCGTTTGCTTACCCAGGCCTCGAGGTTACCTGCTTTGTCTGAACGCCTCTGAATACAAATAACACACGGCCCTATTTTGGCAGATCAGGGGCTTCTCCTTTTGTGTGTTCTGCTTTTGCTTGAAGCGGGGAGCGGGGGGGAGGGGGCGTCTGGATGGAATCCACACAGTCAGAGGAGAGCAGGGCGCTTGGGCCTGTCGCTGGAGCCCCTCTCCCTGTCTGTGTGACCTTACACACACCCAGTATAATCCTTGCTGGCTCTATCTCTAGTCACATGCGTATGTTTGGGATATGTCGGGACTTCTGGGCACGCTTGGATTGAAGACTGGCTGTGGATCGTGCCCACCCCTTTCGCACCACACAGCCGTTGAGTCTGGAGTCCCATAACCATTACCCGGGATGGATTGCATTTTACAGCGCCAACCTACAGACTGAGCTTAAAGAGCACAAGACAGCTCTGAGGACGTGGAAGCCGTTGGCGGGCTCCAGGATGCTGCTGCTCCTGCTTCACGGTGTCCTGAGCTCACTCACTGAGGGATGACTGAAACGCAGGGCACGCCAGGCGATGCGGCTCAAAGGAGCTCCAGGGTCGGGAGCGCTCCTTGGCTTAGACGGCAGACGTCGCCAGGAGGAGCCTGGAGTCTGCCTGGGCCCGTACGCTTCCCTCTGCCGAAGGGCTGCGCGAGGCGTTCTTCGGACACGACTCTACGTGGGACTCCAGCAGATAACATGGCCAACCACAGCCCTGTTCCGGACAGTCGCAGATGGGGACAAGAAACCCATTGCCCCCTCCATCGGCCTTCACGGCCCCATAGGGAAGACTGCAGCCCCTCCCCTTCCTCGCCCATGGGGCCGGCGCTGTCACTGTGCAGGGTAGGAGGTGGGCATCAGGCAGGATCCGCGGTCCTGGCAGGTTCACCGGCCCTGGCTTGCTCGTCTGTGAAACTGGCTCTGATGTCACCCTTGAGGGGGGTGTCAAGCAGAACGTGAGCTGTGACGTGAGAAAGCTCCCTGCACTGCCGGCTGCCGTCGCTCCTCACCACGTGTTAGCTCCAGCTCCGTTTCTGTCCAGACCCAGAGCACTGTGCTACTCTTTCCAGATCTCTCCCATGGCCACTCCCAGTCTGGCTCACGGTGACTGAGCCAGCAGTGTGGTTCCACGGACACAGCAGGCTCATCTTCAGACCTGCTTTTTGGGGGCTTTAATTTGGTTTTCTCAAGGGTACATGCTTATTAAAAGAAATGAAGAAAATATGTAAAAAAAAAAAAAAATGAAAACAACTAAGTAGTCCCCGCCCCAGACAAAACCCCCGTTAGCGTGTTGGCCTGTTTGCTCCCAGTCTGTTTCTGTCTCGGTGCACAGACTTGTGGGTAGCCTGAAGAGGTGCTTGTCCTATGCGATCTTTCTCGCCACATCCCACCTCTCCCAGCGCGCTGGCGGAAGCCGCTTCGGTGGAGAGGAACAGATGTCGCCCATCTCCTTCACCGTGGCTGCAACATCAGACTCTCCTGTGGCTGTAAGCACTGCTCGGGTGAGCCCTGGAAATTATACCGTTTCTGGGAAGAGTCCCGGCCTTAAAGCAGTTCCTCTCCCCCCAAACTGAGCGTTGCCAAGGCCGGCCTGAATCTCTTTTTGCCTTTTATCCACATTACTCACTGCCTTGTCTTCTCCAGTGTGGATTTGTGGTTTGGCTTGGGACCCTTCACACACAGAATGAGTTGCAAGCAACTTTCTCCACTCTCCTAAATAGGCAGACCGCCACCCCAGCCTCAGTAAAGAGCTCACCCAGCAGCTCCAGTGGGGAACACCGCCCCACCCCTTCCTCCTCCACTGCCACCAATGGGGGAGGGGCCGGAGGGGAAACTCTGGGAGCTACAAAGTCATGTGTGGATTTACTTGGAGAAAGAAGACATCGTGCAAAACGGGAACAGCTTAGGGGAAAGGAGCCTGGAGCCCTGAGAAAGAAAAATTGAGAGAGGAAGGTTGAATCATGTGAACTTGACCTTTAAAATGTTGCTGAGAGGGGCCACTGTCAGAAAGTCAAGCCGTCTGCAATGCCAGTATCCCACAGTGGGTGCCAGTTTGAGTCCCGGCTGCTCCACTTGCAGATCCAGCTCCCTGCTGGGAGAGCAGTGGAAGATGGCCCAAGTACTTAGGCCCCTGCCACCCACATGGGAGACCCAGATGGAACTCCTGACTTAAGCCTGGCCCAGTCCTGACTGCTGCAGCCATTTTGGGAGTGAACCAGTGGATGGAAGATGTGTCGCTCCCTCTCTGTCTTTATCTCTGCCTTCAAATAAATAAATCTTTAAAAAGAAAAAGGAGTTACTGAGGGTCAGCCCCAGAACAGCAAACCAAGCCAGGAACTCGACTTCTGTTTCTTGACCCTCTACACTCAGCCCTTATGCTCCTGGGGCCTGGGCTCGCGCTCGTGCCTTGGGGCTGGTTAGGTTACCGGATGGGCTCCACGGGTGCTATGGGAGCTCATCTCTTCATGCACTGTCTAATGGGTAAGAGCCTGCAGGCTAAGCCCTGCGTTGTACCTGTGCACCAGGAAGCTGGCGCCAGCACTCACGTGCCCTTGATTTCCTGAAACCTCCGGCCGTGGGAGGGAGGTCTGTCGGCACGGAGCCCAGGAGAACGTGGAGTAACTGAGCTGGAAGATTCACACGGAGTCGGTTTCTGTGACGCGTGTGGGTGAAGCCCTTTCAGGTGACCTTGGGTGATCAAATGGTGGTCCCCGGGTCAACTCACCACAAGTGAGCAAGAAAATGGCTCCCCTGCAGGACACAAGGTGTCTCTGGGAGTGTGTGTTTACGTTGTCAGCAGCTCCCACGTGGTGTTTGTGTCCTTAGCTTTTGGCATTGAGATGAGGTCATCGCCTGGGTCCACTTCCTGAGTGTCGATCATTTTGTGACACAGAGAACAGCGTCTTCTATTCTTAGCCACGCGGCCCAAGCGCTCCCTGCCTGGCTCCAGGCCCTTCTCGCCTTCCTCCCCACCCACTCTCTCCAGAAGCATCCCTCTTGGTTGTGGAAAATTACACATTCACAAGCAGCGTGCCTTTCCTCACACCAAGCATATTCCCACACGGAGCCCGAGTCGGGATGATCTCATGCCTGACTCATGCCATTATCTGGCTGTTTGGGGAGCTGCTTTTGGACAGAGCTCGTGGTATAAGCTGTGTGTGCCAGGGGTCTGTGGGGGTCGGCTTCTCTGTGACGTGCTGAGTGGAGGGGACAGGACTTGGAGACCACACGCTGCGGTCGACGCCACTTCCCTCCGTTGGCTGCAGACCTTGTGTTGAGCGGGAACTCTGGGTCCGTTGCGCTCCCCTCTGATCCAAGCAAGCAGGCCTGAGGGCGGCCGCCCTGGACCTGTAGGCACAACTGGGGCGTCTGAAGCCAAGAACAATCCTTGTGTCTTTGAGTTCGTGGATCTGTAATCTCTTAATGAAGAGTGGGTCACAGGTGGCATTTCCTTTCTTCATCCAGCCTTTAAGCTTTGTTTTCTGTGCAGTCTCTCTCTCTCTCTCTCCCCGCCTTTTAGAAGGGCCTAGAAATTCTGTTAATATTTAATGGCTTTTGAATTATTTACACATCAAAGTGTTCAGGCTTTTGTTTTCCTTTAAAGAGCTAGTGCCCAGTGAACTCCTGGCTGGCATTCCAACGTCTTCAGCTTCTGGCACACAAGAGAAATGACCGTGGCCGCAAGTCAGGATAGCCCCATCTTGAAATTAGAAAGCCCTGGAAACTAGTTAATTGGATCACACGGTTTTTCCATCGTCTTCCCAGGTGTTAAGTCTTTAAATGTTGTGTCTGGTTCGTGAACCATGCTCCCCCAGGAGAAGGCCGTGGCTTGAACTTGTTATCTAATAGGGAATCTTGTCTTCCCCATCAAGATCAATTCCGTGCATTATGGCTCCGCGAGCCGCTGGCTGGGCCTCTGCCAGCGAGCCACGGAAAGGGAAACCAAAGGGAAACTGTAAGTGCCGTAAGTGCCGTTGCCTTTCCAAAGGATGCAGGCAGGAGGAGGCCAGCCCCTGAGGAATAGTGACCCAGGGGATCCCTTTGGGGCGCTAAGATGTCAGGACTAGCCATCTGCTTTGATCAGAAGATTCTATAAGTGCGAAATCACATGCATTTGTGGAAGCCGAAGTCAGACAGGGGTCCAAGAGTTTCCGAGCCTGCAGCCACTGGGTGTTCCGGGAAAGCTGTGTGAATTGTAGCAGTACGCCCTGTGAAGGATGAGTCACAGCCCAAAACAAACGCACCTGGTTTTCTGCACCTGCCTTGAGGGCGTACCTGCTGCCCGGCTCTCTCCCTAAGGGCCCTTTCATCTCTCCTTTGAATCCCTCCCCCACCTCTCCCCAGCCCCTGCCTGATTCCTCTCCATCCACTCCCCCATCCCTGTGGGCCAGCTTCAAACATCCATCTTTGTTTTCAAGGAAAAAAAAAAGCTCTGTGTGCTGGATTTTCAAAATGTACTTGTTGCATGTGGCCTCTGCAGACAGCAGCAAACCCACGTAGAATGAGAAGCGAGCTTTTATGGGTAAAGGAGTGCCCTCTGTGCATTACCCAGAGCAGCGTGAGAGAAGGAGTCAGACCCCATGTGCCGTGTGGTCCACAGTCCGTGCCAGTGGCCCAGACGCAGGGTGTCTGAAAATGAGAGCTTTTCTCACCCAGCGGGCCCGTTCATCTCATGGGACAAGCCGTGGTGCTTCAACTTTAATACACACGACTTAGACCATATCCATTGAAGGTATTTGAATTTGCTTCTCCTCCAGTTTTTCAAGGAGGTGGAATATAAATGAATATTTGAACCCTAGGTAAAAATAATCAGGCATTTTCGTAGAATTGAAAAGTCCAACTTGATGGCACTTTTCATTCCCCTGCTCTGCGGTCCCAGGCTCTCCGGCTCTGTCTCCCTGAGCTGCAGGTGAATGGTTGCCCTGGAGCCCAACAGATGCTTCTGTTTCCATACACCTATTTAATGAGAATCCAGTGATCTTGGGAAGAAAACATTGAGATCATGATTACACTGGGACTTCTGCATAGCTCTTTTTCTCTGCATTTTTTTTGTTTGATTGATTGATCTTGAGAGCCAGAGATAGAGTTCTCATCTGCTGGTTCACTCCCTAGATTCCCACAGTACCTTAAACTAGCTTACACTAGAGCAGTCCAATTGATAGATTTTGAGAGCCAATGCTGGTTTGTTCTACAGTTTCCCACAATAGCTTAAGCTAGAGCATTCCGGAGCCAGGAGCTCAATCCAGGTCAACCACATTGGTGGCAGAGACCCAACTACTTGAGCCATCACCTGCAGTATCCCAATGTCGACCTTATTAGGAGACCAGAATAAGGAGCAGAGCCGGGACTCAAACCCAGGTACGCAGATCTGGGATGTAGGTGTCACAACCACTAAGCAAATGCCCACCCCTGGAGGTTTGGAACTGGATGAGTCTACCACTCAGAATTCCTTTCTAGGGTTGACTCCAACTCTCTAGGCTTCTGAAAGATTGGGACAGGAAAGACCCCAGGTCTCTGGCTAGCGGCTGTGCACTCAGTGTGAGGCCCAAGGACCCGGTTATGTGTAACGTTAGGTGGCACAGTGTGAAGTGGCTGTTCGTGTGGGTCAGACATGTCCACAGAGGAAGTTTCCTGTGGTTCACGTTACTATCAGGAAGTTTTGATGATGCAAATCAGAATGTGGCACTGAGAAAAATCAACCCAGAGAACTATGTCCTGCGCTAGGTAAAAGATGCTTCATTTTTCAGATCCCGAGAGTCTTAGCTACACAGATGGAAAAGACAGGGAAAGAAGCTGACGTTAGAGACGGCCTAAACGAGAGCCGCGGTCCCTTCTGTGGCCCTGTGACCGGGCAGCGTCTGTGTGCATGCTCTGCTCGCTCTCTTTTTTTTTTTTTTTTTTTTAAGATTTATGTATTTGAAAGGCAGAGTTACAGAGAGGGAGAGAAAGATCTTGCATCTGCTGGTTCTCTCCCCAAATGGCCATGTGTCTCCCACGGGTGGCAGGAGCCCAAGCACTTGGGCCATCTTCCACTGCCTCTTCCACTGCCTTCTCAGGAGCATTAGCAGGGAGCTGGAAGGGAAGTGGAGCAGCTGGGGCTTGAACTGGTGCCCGTATGGGATGTCGGCATCCTAAAAGGTGCCACAGTGCCAGCCCCACCGCATAGCAGCTGTGAGCTGGAGAAGGCGTCTTCCAGAAGCTGGGCGAGAAGAGGCGTGGAGAAGTGTGTCCTGCACCACCATGGAGCAGTCGTGTTTCCAAGCAGCTGTGATATTTGTTACCGCCTAGTGAAGGTTTTAGGGTAGGAATGAAGCGGCTCTGAGTGCACCAGCTGTGGTATGCAGAGGAGCGCTTTTCTTCTTTCTCCCAGTCTGAATATGACCCGTTCGTGCCCGCTGCACATGTGAAGGGACAGTCAGAGTCATCCCTCCAGGCCTCACCCGCCTCCCCAGCACCCAGCAGAGGAAGGGCCTGCAGGCTCCCCTGCTGCCCTTTGCTCACCTGCGTGCTCGGGCCCCGCCCACACCATGTCAGCCCCTCCGGGCAGAAAGGCCTGCCACTCTGTGAGTTGTGAAATTTTGTGGCATCTCAGGGCCCAGTTTGCAAAGTGCTGAGTGTGGACCCCAAGGCCATCACTTCCCTCCCCACAGAGAGAGGAACCCCACTGTGCTGGCTCCCTCTGCAGGGTCCTGCCTCCCCCACCCCCTCTCCTTACCACACCTCCTGTGGTCTGTGCCATGAGCTGAGCCTTCTCTGTAAGCGTCCCCAGGACCACAGGCGGGAAACGGCCAGGCCGTGGGAAGAAAACTGGGAGGCCAAATCCAAGTCATTAGATGCATGACCCATGACCGTGGAAAGTTATGAATGAATGATAGCCAACATCCTGACAAGCAGGCCGGCTCAGCCTAGCTATCGTAGCTGTTTACGTTTATGGTCAAAGAAATGAGATAAAATTAGAAATTGAGTTTCTCAGTCATTGGGGCACATGTCGGAGGCTCAGTTGCCACGTGTGCGTCCAGTGGCCCCAGATGGGACAGCACGCATGGAGAACGTGCCCACCAGCAACGGTCCTGGGCGCACTGGGCAGCAGTGGGCTGTGTTCCAGGAGCACTCGAGGGTGCACCTGCCACTCTTCTTTTCAACTGTCCTTTTTAAAATGTTTTTACTTATTTGAAAGACAGAGTGACAGATTTTCCACCCACTGGTTCACTGCTGAATTGACTCAGACAGTCAGGACTGAGCCAAGCTGAAGCCAGCAGCCAGGAACTCCAGTCAGTTCCCCCATGTGGGGATCAGGGGCCCGAGTACTTGAGCCATCTCCTCCTGTCTCCCAGGCACATTAGCAGGAAGCTGGATCGGAAGCACAGTAGCTGAGACTCGGGCCAGCACTCTGATATGGGATGCCCGTGTCCTAAGCAGCAGCTTAGTCTGCCGCACCACAACTCCCACTCGTTTCTTTTTTTGCTCGGCTCGGCCTTAGGTAGCTGGAAAGGAGAACGCTGTGCGTGGGCAGCAGTGGCTGCAGTGAGTCACGTTTAACCCTCCAGAGAGTGGTTCCTGCAGGGAAGGTGCGGTGGAGCCTTGCCCAGCCCTCTTTTTCTGTCCGGTAGTCCCAGGCAGCCCTGGGGCACTTGGAAGATCCACTGGGTCTAGGAATCTATTATTTGCTTGCTTGCTTTCACTTGAGACACAGAAATAGAGCTCCCATTTGCTAGTTCACTCCCCAGCCGGAAGCCAGCAGCTCAGTCCAAGTCTCCTCCTTGGGCAGGGGTGCAGCCACACAGGAGCCATCCCTGCTGCCTTCCGGTGCCACATCAGAAGGAAACTGGAGTCGGGAGGCTGGAGGCATGCGTCGAACCCTGGCACGCCAATGAGGGGTGCCAGTGGCTTACAGGCTAGTCTCCCCATTTCTTAAAATAGAGTTTATATGAACTCACAGAGTACTTTTTAAATTTTTTTTGCTCTGGGTCCATTTTCCATGGGGGAGGTCCCTAGAAGGGAGGCTGTATGGAAAGAGGCCTGGCTGGTTTGGTGCTGTCCACTGAGAGGTGCCCATTCAGCAGCAGGCAGACAGCTGGAAGGGGCCGTGGGAAGCACGTGTATCACCTGCCACCCTTACAGACCTGCACTGGTGATGCAGCCAGGGGCCAGGCTCCCTCTGCTCATGACCACTTCCTTCTGCGCCCTTACATCTTGGACGTGGTACAGACAGGACACGGAGATGGATTGGGACTGTCCCTGCCTGCAGCAGTGCTGGGTCTAGGAGCACTATTTAAAAAGTCTGACTTAAGTCAGAATTAAAGGAAGAGACAGAGCAGAAGAGATTTTTCCATCCACTGGCTCACTCCCCAAATGGCCACGATGGCCAGGGTTGGGCCGGACCACTCTGAAACCAGGAGCCAGGAATTCCATCTGGGTCTCCTACATGGGTGACAGGGGCCCAAGGGCTTGGACCATCTTCTGCTGCCTTCCCAGGTGCATGAGCAAGGAGCTGGATTGGAAGTAGAGCAGCCAGGGTGCGAACCGGTGCCCATGTGGGATGCCAGTGTTGCAGGCATCCGCTTAGCCCATTGCACCACAGCGCCAGCCCTGGGAGCACTCTTAGTGCAGGCTCCCCTTGCTACTCCTTACTTGCCTTGGCCATGTCACCCTGTGAAGGTGTTCCCTGCTGATCCGTTGATTTCAGCCCTAAACAGTGCACTCGGTCACTCTGTCTGGCAAAGTGGAAACGAGGAGGAAATTGTCTGGGAGTTGGGGATCTGAGAACGTGGGCGCTGGCTTGGCTCTGGGAAAGCAGGGAGTCTGTGGAGCTTCAGCGACACTGGAGGTCACCCCAGCTCAGCTTCCACCACCCCCCACCCCCCCTGCTGTGGTCACTGTCCTTGCTTTCTACCTGCCACGGGTATCTTTGTCTCCTTGCCCTGTGCAAGCTTTGCTTTGAAGGAATTTCGCCTTCAGAGTGCCCTGATGCGTCCATCATCTCCATCCTTAATTGCTTCAGGAAGTCTTCTGAGCGTCGCCCTGGGTTGCTCCTGCAGCAGACTGAGTGGCAGAGCACTCGAGCAGGTGGCCTTGTGGCTCTCAACAGTGCCACAGCGCTCAGTGACCTCCCTGAGCCCTGCCCTGCTCTGGTCTGCTGGGTCTCTGCAGCAGCTGGCCTGAGGTCAGCCCTGGGTGTGTAAACTGATGTGATGACTTCAATAGCCTGGACCTCGCAGCCCTCAGGGAGCGTGGTCCCGGTCAGGCACCTGTCCGCGTCCCTCCGTTGCTCAGCTTGTTTTTGGTGCCCTCGTTTGGGTGGCATGCAGCTTCTAGCTGCGTATTTACAATCCTCTGACTTACTGGTCTTGTGCTGTCCTTCGGGGTGAGTGGGATCTGCAGTTACCTTGAGTCATTTGCAGCCTAATCACTGAATAGGGTGGGGGTAGCAGGTGAGAGAAGCACTCATTAAAGTAATCCTGTTGGGGCCGGTGCTGTGGTGTAGCAGGTAAAGCCACCGCCTGCAGTGCCAGCATCCTACATGGGCACCGGTTTGAGTCCCGGCTGCTCCACTTCCGATCTAGCTCTCTGCTATGGCCTGGGAAAACAGCAGAGGATGTCTAAGTCCTTGGGCCCCTGCACCCACGTGGGAGACCCGAAAGAAGCTCCTGGCTTCGGATTGGCCCAATTCTGGCCATTGCAACCGTTTGGAGAGTGAATCAGTGGATGGAAGACCTCTCTCTCTCCCACTCACTCTGCCTCTGCCTCTCTGTAACTCTGTTTGAAGCAGATAAATCTTTTTTTTTTTTTTTTTTTTTTTGGACAGGCAGAATGGACAGTCAGAGAGACAGAGAGAAAGGTCTTCCTTTGCCATTGGTTCACCCTCCAATGGCCGCCGCGGCCGACGCATCGTGCTGATCCGAAGGCAGGAGCCAGGTGCTTCTCCTGGTCTCCCATGGGGTGCAGGGCCCAAGGACTCGGGCCATCCTCCACTGCACTCCCTGGCCACAGCAGAGAGCTGGCCTGGAAGAGGGGCAACCGGGACAGAATCCGGCGCCCCGACCGGGACTAGAACCCGGTGTGCCAGTACCGCAAGGCGGAGGATTAGCCTATTGAGCCGCAGCGCTGGCCATAAATAAATCTTTTAAAAAATAGCAGGATTACTTTACATTATTGAGAGTCAAAGAACCAAAAACCCACCTCTAACTTCCAGCTTGGAAGCCAGGAGGGTTGACGGCTTGCTGTGCCTCTGCGAGACTTTGCTGGCTCTAAAAGGGACTCCAGAGACGTTCTGAGGCTGGCAGCGCAGCAGCCACCCTAGGAGGTGACTTGAAAAAGGCCGCACTTCGTAGTACAGAGGTCCTGGGTATGTGTTTTAAAAATGGTCACTCATCAGCCTGGGATCAGGGAGCCAGTTCCTCCAAGGAAGGCCCAGAGACTGGGACCCTGCTCAGCACACAAAGTCGGGGAGCCCCGGGCCCTCCTCTGTGGTTAGGGGCGGCCTCCTCCTCTCTCTCCCCTCCACTCAGCTCACTCCCTTCTTTTCATCCAATCACTTTGCCTTTAGATTTGATCTGTTCTTGCACCGGCTGTTGGAGAGGACCCTCGATGCAGGCTGCCCAGCAAGGATGCTGTGGGCTGAGGGGATCTACTGAGAAGCACTGTGTCCAGCGCAGAGACGGGAGCTGAACACGGCCTCTCCCCCAGAGTAGCTGCGAGCCCAGATCCCATGATTCCAAAAATCCCATGTCTGGGATCCAATGTCTGGGGCGGGGAGCTGGGCTGCAGTTTGGCCCCCATCCTCCCCTACCTCTGGTGATTGGGATAGGCAGCCGCGTCAGGGAACTCCTGCAAGGGAGGGGAGCTGCGGGCATGCTATGGCACCCGGCTCCTCCGAGGCAGTGTGATGTGCCCGCAGGAAGCCTGGCTACGTAAAGCACAGCAGCCCGCACCCCACGTGACTGTGGCGAGCTGGGCCTCGGGCTCCTCTGCCAAGCAGAGCGACCACGGTAGCACCGGTCCCAGGGGTCAGCCAGGCAGCTTTAAGAACCCAGCAGCTGGAGCTCCAGGGTCGTTTCTGAGAGCTCAGGACCTCGCTGGGCAGGAAGGGATGCCTGACACCCCCTGGCTTCTGAGCCTGGCCTTCTGTCCGCTTGGGTTTCATGTAAGTGTCCGGGGGTGAAACAGGAAGTGCCCAGAGCATCACTGGCAAGGTCAAAGGGCCGCCCCGTCCGCCGGGGCCACCTGCTCGTTGTGTCGGTCCGCGTGTCCTCACTGCAGTACTGCCAAGGAGCTTCTTGGGAAGGTGATGTTTGCTTCTGCTCACGGTTCAGGGTCTCAGTTCAGGGTCTGGCACGTTGTGGTGGGTGCAGAGGAGCAAGCACGTGGCGATCCAGCGAGCAGAGAAAGAGCTTAGGCTGAACTTGAGAACTCAAGCAATAATCAACTTACACATCAACCACCCTCCAAGGACACGCACACCCCCAGTGACCTAAGCACCTCCCACCAGACGCATCTCTCAGATGCCACACTTGGCTCAAGTGTTCACTCTTAATCCATCAGCCATGAACATTAAGGCATCAGAGTTTAAACATCTGTGAGTTTTGGGGAGACACGTCCTGCCGTGCCCATGACAGCCATCTCCATCAGTGTGACTGCGGTGTCTCGCGCTGTGAACATCGTGGCTCCTTGGGGTACACACAAAAGCATTTTTCCTTTGGCCTGTCCTCCCCAGGGACTTGAAGCTGGATGGAGGGAAGCCATCAGCAGGTGCCATGAGCTTGAAAGAGATCATTGGTCTTGAAGGTGTGGAGCTGGGTGCTGATGGGAAGGTAAGGCTGCCTGGCTTCCGGCCCCCAGCCCCCGGCTCTGTGCCGATACCATGTGAGGGGGCCAAGTCTGGAGCAGGTTCCTGGGTGAGGGCTGATGCCTGCCCCAGCTTCCCCCATGTGTGCACGGAAATCCACCAGGCTAGGGATTCCAGAGCAGCAAGGGGGGCGTTCCCAGGGTCTGACGGGTATTTCCGTGCCAGCTGATTGAGCAACACTTGGAAGTCTGGCACCCAGGCCTGCACCGGTGTTGCAGGAGCGGGTGGTGGGGTTGAGCGTCCATTTACCGACGCTATCAGAGAGCAGCTGTCTGGCTGCTGGAAGGTGCTTTGGCTTCCCGTGGTCCGGAAAAGCCGAGAGTCCCTCAGCCCGATGCGTGACCACCAAGCAACAGGGCTGTCACCTTCCTCTCATCACCCATGCAGTGAGCCACTAGGCTGACATCTGAGGTAGGGCAAGGTTGAAAGATGAACTTGACTTTTCTTAGTGCTGGGCCAGGAAGTCCTCATACACCCTCTCCAGGCCTGTTCTGGCAATGATAGAAGCATTTCCTGGTGCACTTGGCTTGCGAATGAGGCTGCTGGGGTGACAGATGACTCTCTTCGCCGCCGCCCCCAGAGCAGCCAGCCAGTCACCCCAGGGTCTAAGCGACGCCATCTCTGATATAGGTGGAGGTCGGAGGTGGGGAAGGCGTTGGAGGCCCCTCCCCCATGCAGGTGTAAGGGAATGCACTGTTCAGTCTTCATTCCCAAGGGCTAAGTATCCTAGGCCCGAGGGGTTGGAGTTGAGCGTTCCCTTGCAGCCTCTGCCAGAGGCCCCACCCTTATCAGAGACTCCGTGGCGTGGCCTGGTGTGTTCAGGAATTCTGCGCTTGGCAGATGATAAAAAGCAGTTCCACGGTGCCTCGCGTGCTGCCCAGCACCCCGGCAGGCTCGATGTAGCACCGCGTCTCAAGCACGTGGTATTTCTGCCACGTCACAGGGAGAGTTGCGTCAAGAGGGACCAATGAAAACAACGCACAGCCTCAGATTAGTTCAGGTTAGCACAGAGAAGAAAAGTAGCTTCATTTTTCAGATCGTGTAGATTTAGAATGGAGAAAGCAGACCTGTCCTTGGGGTGGCGAGCAGGGCTTAGAGTGCCAACCAGCCGTTGCCTGGCAGTAATCCCCATCCTGTTTTTATCTCCGCCTTTTAGACTGTTTCTTATACCCAATTTCTGTTACCCACAAATGCCTTCGGGGCCCGGAGAAATACCATAGACTCCGCCTCCTCCTTCTCCCAGTTCCGTAACCTGAGCCACCGCAGCCTCTCCCTAGGCCGGGCAAGCAGCACCCAGGGGAGCCTCGACACAGGTAACCTCTGCCCTGCTGGTCTGGGTAGCTTGTGGCGGGAAAGTGCCCCGGTTTGCAGCGTGGACTGGGGCTCCCTGTGTGCAGACTGGGGGACAGACAGGTGCACACAGAGAGTGAGCTCCTCCGGCAGGTGACACAGCTTTGAGGGAAGCCCTGATCCTGGGCTGGGCGGGCCCTGCCAGGCCACGGGCGACCGTCTCCCTGGTCAGAGGCCTCAGCGGCCCAGGCCCTGGGTCTCTGCCTGGAGAAGCACCAAGGCCCTGTGCACCATGCAGAGACAGTGGCTGCTCTTCCACTTTCCTCAGCCACTCCTGCTCCTCTCCGTGTTCCCTCAGTGCTATCCCACATTTGCAGAATGCATTCTTGGTTTGTTTGGTTTTTTTAATCATTGGTCCCTGAAGTGAGGAATCAGCTGTGAGACCTTCCTTGGAAAGTCCTATGGAAGTGGGGGAGCCAAGCCAGCTGCTGAAGGAAGACTTGGGCACCTCCAGCAGTGCCACTGCAAGCCTTTGTACAAATTGGCACAAGGGAGAAAGCCGTGGTGCAAAGCCGTGTCTCCTCTCGGGGAAGTCCCCCTGGGGGCTGTAGCAAGCCCTGTCCCCGTGTTCAGCCACCTCTGGTCAGGGACAGCCCCGTGCCTTGTGGCCGCCCTGGTTTGTGCTCACGCAGACCCAAGATCCTGCCCAGAAACCTTTGCACCAAGTAGCGCTTCTCAGATGGCCGGGATGGAGGCTGGAGGCTCATTGATGTGCAAGTTCAACAAAGGAGCGTTTGCAGGCCGCGTTCTGTGTCTGCAAAGTGCTGGCTGCGCGCAGGGTCTCCTGGGTCAGGGAAATGAACTCATCGTTTTCTAAAATGGAAAATATGTCAGAACGGTAAGAATGTGGTGAGCGCTCTTGCGGGGGGACACACCTCAGTGGCACGCAGAGCGCCACTGGTCAGAGCCAGCCACCTGATGTTAGGCTGAGCGCCTCTCCTCATTCTCACCGTGCCTCTCCCAGCCGCCTCTCTTTGGAGGGCCCCGGCCCCTAATTATCGTTTTGCGTATGATCTTCAGGTAGTGACCTGGGAGACTTTATGGACTATGACCCAAATCTCTTGGATGACCCCCAGTGGCCTTGTGGCAAGCACAAGCGAGTTCTGATCTTTCCTTCGTACATGGTGAGTAGCGGCGGGCGGGTGCTGGGTTTGCTTGCGCCTGGGCCACCCTGGAGTAGCTTGGAGCGGGCTTGCTTGTGTCAGTAGGCGGGGGCTGGGGCTGCTTTGGAGACTGGGGGACTTCCTGGCGGAGCTCCCCAGTGTGACTGCTCATGGAAACATGGTTGCCTGCCCTGTGTCCAAAGGCCGGGTAGCCAGTGTTGGTGAAGCCCACTGACTCGGGTCCGGGGACCCTCCCCTGAAGGGCAGTGATGAGCTTATACATCCACAGACCCCGCTGGGGGACCACCAGGCCCATCCCTGGGAGCCCCGAGTTCAAGTCCAGCTCTATCTGGAGCTGGTCACAGGCCTCCACGTGTGCTCCGAGCAAACGTTTGGCACCGGACTTGGGGATGACAGAATTATCTCTTGGGAAAGTAAAAGTAGGACACCGTGGGTGTCCACTGCAGAGCCTTTCCTCGCTGTTTTTATTTCGCGGACTCCTCATGTTTTTCCCTTTGTGTCATTTTGGGCTCCGCTGCTAGCTGACCACCATTCCCCAGCACCGAGGGCTGCCATTTCAGCTGACCACAGAGAGCCCTGTGGACGCTCGGGAGGGGAGCAGGGTAGGGGGAACATGGTGGGGGAGGGAGACAGGCAGCGCCACACTTCCTGCCCGGTTGCCCCCATCTGCCCAGCCTGTGCTGTTCTCGGGAGCCCTCCCCTCCCCGGTGGCCGGGTGTGCCAGCCCCTTGTCCTTTCCTCTGCTCTTGTGTCTGCAGACGCCGGACTAGGAACCCACCCGAAGGGCACCCAGGTCCTTTCTTGCAGCTCCCGGCTGCTTGTCAGGGGAACACCAGGCAGGACTCCCCCTTGCTGGTTACTCTCTGCATAGGTCCCCTGGGGATTGGTTCAGAGGTCAGAGGTCAGCCTCACAGGCCACATGGCAGCAGAAGGAATTGCCAGGGGGCAGTGGGGTCCTCCTTCACCACACGTGTCCCCCAGCTCGTAACAGAGCAAAACCACCAGTGTTAATGGGTGCTTTGCCCACTCTGATCTGTTCATTTAGCACATAGTAGGTGTTCAGTAAATGGCCAGGCTCCTTGCTCCTCATGCTGATGTTAAAGAAAGAATAATGGAAAGGTTGTCACTAAGCATTTTTTAAAGATTTATTTTTTGTTTGTTTGAAAGGCAGAGTTAGAGAGGGAGGGGGAGACGAGAGAGAAATCTCTCTGCTGGTTCACTCCCCAGATGGCTATACTGGCTGCAGCTGGTCCAGACCAAAGTCAGGAGCCAGGAGTTTCCTCCAGGTTGGGCAGGGCCCAAGCACGTGGGCCATTCTCTGCTGCTGTCCCATTTGCATTAGCAGAGAGCTAGATTGAAACTGGAGCAGCTGGGAATCGAACTGGCACCCATATGAGATGCCAGTACTGCAGGCAGTGGCTTTACCCACTATGCCACAGCGCCGGCCCTACCACAAATCGATTTTTATGCTTTATTTACTAAGGAACTGAGGAAGGTTTTCATGGTTAACAGGAAATGAGGCCTGAGGCTAGACCTCCTGGCTCAAGGCTCCTTTTGTCTAGCCTGGTCATCTCTGAATCCCACACCCCTCAGAAGTCAGCAGAACTGCTGACCTGGGGGCGGGGCATAAAAATGGTGAATAGATTTCTGGGGAACCGGGGGAACCAGAAGGTGTGTGCTGTTACTTGTGATTGACATGGGTGTGGCTCTTCTGTGGGCGTGCTGTGTGTGGTCATGACATTGTCCTGCCCTTGGACGGGCGTGGTGTCAGATCCAAGTTTCTGTCCCTTGAAGTGAACGCAGGCACCGTGAGCTTTGACTTTTTGGGCCGCAGTGCCTGTGCGTGTGCAGCTGCGCCTGCTTGGACAGCGCGCGCTGTAGCACACTTGCCCAGTCAGCACACGCATCCTGCCCACCTCCTTCCCTGCTCCCAAGGGGATCGCGTCTCCTGTGGCCACCCTAGTCCCCCAGCCCTGCAGCCAGTGTTTCCTGTGGTAGTCTGTTCTAGAGAATGACATGGCTCATGAACCCCATTTCCCCGGCAGCCCTGCGTCTCCTGTTCTGGCCACAGAACGCCGTACTTTGATACAATGTGGGAAATCCACTTTTTCCTGTTAGTGGGTGGTTGACCGTGCACTGCGTGTTGCAGAGAGCCTCAGCCTGCTTCCTGGAGGCCTCCCTCCTGGAAGCAGGTGTGGCTCACAGGGCATTTCTTGCATATTTGCCTTGAAACTTGTGGTCTCGAGGGCCAGGCTTTTCATTTTTGCTCACTTGCTTCATTTTCCTGTGTTGGGTAACAGGTACAGAATTTGTACATTCAGCAAGGCTTGGTTGCAGCCCTACTGTGTGCCGGGCTGGGTGCTTCCTTATTAGGTGGAGAACTAAGCAATCACATTCTCCACTCCCCTTGTCCTTAGAGTAAGGGGGAGGTCAGGCAACAAACAGGGAGCCCTTTAAATCACTGTGGTCCTGGGAAAGTGGCAGGAGGTGTGGGGGGGCGGAGGGGGGTTCTGGGGGAAGGGGGGTTCTAATGGCCGGAGGAACTGGCATTGAAGGTGAGGTTATGGAGTGAGAAGTGGCTCTCTGGAGTGTGAGAGAGGCTGAGTTATGTGTAAAACTGCCTTTCACTCGACACAGGCACACAACAGGCAGGGACAGGGATGGCTCGGGGAGTGGTGACCCTGACAAACCCAGCCCCGGGGTACACGAGCTGCACCGGTAGTTGGTAGTCAGCCTCCAAGAGCTACAGGTTTATTCGAGCCAAGTTGTCAAAGGCCTTCTTTAAAAGGCCCCGGGCACCTATGACCCCCGGGAGGGCGTGGGGAGCTGCACCTGGGACAGAGCCAGCTTGGGTCAGCACATTCCCCGGCCGTTGCTGGCAGGGCGCCAAGCCCCATCCCTGTGAAGCCAGGCTACGTGCCTCGGGAGCAGTCCTGCAGGTCACAGCCTGGCTCTGTTCGCAACCCCAGCCGCTGAGGCCCACTTCCTGGGGTCCTGCTGTCGCCTCCTGTCTGCCTCAAGCCCCCCAGGCAGTCCAGGTTAGGCCCAGCTGGGCCACAGGGCTGACATCGTGGGAGCTGGTGTGCAGTGTGTTGGGGGCGGGGTGGATTGCAGGTTTGAGGTGTCTCGGAGGCCTCTGCTAAGCCACGTAGCCCTGAGAGCGCCGAGCGAATCCTTCCACCCTTCAGATCCCGCTGCAGCCCGGGGACGTGGGATTGCTGCCACCCGTGCACCTGTTAACAATTCCCCGTGTGATGCAGGTGGTACACGTCAGTCCCCTGGGCAAGCTTCCTCTGGCAGTGGCCCAGCTGTTCCGGCTTCTGTCCGGGAACCTCCTGTAAATGGCATCCATGGGCGGGGATTCTTGGTTTTTCTTTGCCCCACTGCTGCTTTTGCACAGTGAGCCTCTGTGAGAGCGGCCAGCAGCCGTATCTGTGAGCCGCTGGGTGTTTGCTGGGTGCTGTTGGATGTCCCCGGTTTATTTCTCTGGTCGGGGCTGGCCCAGGGTGGGGACATTGCAGGTCCTGCTGCCCTGAGTGTTCTCGCCGTTGCTTTGTGGGCATGTGTTTTCCTTTTTCGGGGTAAATTCCTAGAAGTGAGACTTCTAGGTCCTAGAGCCAGAGGTATTAACCAGCCAGACCAGCATCCATGTTTGTTCCAAGTGCAGTGTGAAAAGGCCACTCACTGCTGCCATTCGGACCTGCCGGCCAGCTGGAAACTTCCA
Source organism: Oryctolagus cuniculus (assembly GCF_051225735.1). Taxonomy (NCBI): domain Eukaryota; kingdom Metazoa; phylum Chordata; class Mammalia; order Lagomorpha; family Leporidae; genus Oryctolagus; species Oryctolagus cuniculus. Next base: position 54,640,918 of record NC_142876.1, on the reverse strand, counting down.
GAAGGGCTCCCTTTTAAAACTGACTTCGTTTCCTACTCACCTTTGGCGGTTTTAAGCTGCAGGCCGCACCCACTCCTGACCCATGTGAGATGCTGAACTCAGACAAAATTCCCAGGGTGGGCTCACAAACCACATCACCTCTGCCCCACAAGGCTTGGTCTCCAGGTGTCTAAAAGGTGGCCCTGGAGCCTGGCAGGCAGGAGGCCCCGAGTTGGAGCTGCCACCGCGGCTCCTGATGCGTGCGAGCACCGCTCCGCTGCAGGCTGCTGATGTATCGTCCGAGCCAGGCTACACTCTCCCGCGGCCGTGTTCTCTTCTTTCTTGCTTTCCCCTTTATGGGTGTGGGGAGCAGTTAGGAGAAAATAAGCGAGAGAGCTGAGATAGTGCCAACAGAATCAACGTAACCTGAACGGATTCCTGGGCCAGGAGGAAACTCTCACTGCCAGCATCCTCCATGGCGTCCGCTGCATCCTCCATCCTCGGGAGATCATCTCAGGGACTGATCTGCATGATAAAGCACCTGCTCTTTCATTTGCTTTAATATCAAAAGCTAAGTCCTCAGAGAGAAAGGCCACCTCCCACCCGTGCTTCGCCCCAGAGTCCTGGGACTGTGGCTTAGAACTGAATTTCCAGGACGCTGTGAGATGCTGGCAGCGGGAAGTAGATGACTCACCATAGGGAGGGGACTGAGCTGTGCCCGCAGTGGGTTAGACAGGTGGATCTTAGACTAACATACGTACCTCTGTCTTAGAACATGCGTGTGTATATACACACATGTCTGAAAGGCTTGGGCACTCACCTGCCCACAGGGTGGGTTTGTCACCACAGCTTGCACCCCTGGCTTCTCCCCTGCAGGACCCCTCCCAGGGCCCTGAGGTTTGCAGGTGGCTGGAGTGCATTCGGTTCTCTTTGAGTAATGCCGAGTTAACCACACAATTGCTAGGCCTTCCCTGAACTGGAAGGATGCACCTGCAGGTGGACAGGCCTACAGCTTTAGGTGTAAGTGTGAGTGTTCAAATAAAAGGCCTTAGAGTGTTGGGTTTGTTTTTTTTTTTTTTCCTTTTGGTAACAGCATTATTAGCTATAATTCACCTGCCATACAACTCACCTCTTTAAGGTTTGAGTGATTTTTAGTATTTTCCCAAAGCTAGGCTGCCAATACCACACCAACTCAGAACATTTTCATCACGCTCAGAAGGTCCCTGCCCTCCGGCTACCCCCTTCGCCCCTCACCACCTCACCCTGGCGACTCGCTGGCTTTCTCTCTGGGTTTGCTTCTCCTGGATGCTCTTTATCAATGAAGTCAGACCATAGGTGGGCTTTGGGTCTGGCTGCTTCTGGGTAGCATGATCCATTCACGGCTTATCCCTGTAATAACGTGTTAGTATTGAGCGTGGCGTTCTACCCAAGAAGGCACAGCCTCTGCTGCCCTCCCTGTGCCAGAGTTTGGGCAGTCACTTCGTGATTTCTGAACATGGCATTCTGGGCCCCACTCTTAGTTCGTGCTCAGTGGCTGCTGTTTAAGAAGCGTTTGTTTAAAAATACCCCCGATACTCTGCGGCTGTGTGTGGACCCGGGGCCCACTCACCCAGTGCCCCATCAAGGGGGTGGTGACGCTTCTCCAGCAGGTCCGTGGCACCCAGGAAATATTCGACAGGTACCTTTGCACACCCAGTAAATCCATGTGGTGCCGTGAACCTGAGGCTATGAACACCTTTCCTTTGTTGCTCTCCATTTGCAAACCTTTGCATTTCAGCGAGGGAAATTGAAGAGCCACTCCCCTAAAAGGGGAAGAGACAGTCCAGGATTAGGGATCTGGAATTCCACGGGTAGTAACGGCAGCAAACGCAGCTCCCGGCTACATAGGCCCCTGCTCGTTCTCACTGTGTGCTTGTGATTGACTGGCCTCTAGGGGGAGGGGTGAAACACGTGCCACAGCTGCAGTGCCCAGCTGTTGCTGCTTAGACAGATTTAGTGCAAGGCCAAGCTCTGCGAAGTCCCTGAGCAGGCAGAGCGTCTGCTTCCCCAGTGCCCAGCTGAGCCAGCAACGCCGATGCACGCCGCACGAGTGCAGCCACGCAGCCTGGCACTGCTGCAGCCGTGGCTGCTGGCGCTGGGAGGAGCTGCCCAGACCCAGCCTTGCACCTTCTTCCCTTTCACAAGCGTGCCGTGGAAACCAAGGCGTGGGGAGGCTACGCACCCACCTCAGGTCTCCAGCCAGCTCCAGGGACAGGAGTAGCCCCAGGCTGGCCCTGGCTCCCTAGGAAAGCATCTGCCTGTGGGGGTGCAGGATGGGGGAGAGCTCCTAGGCCCAGAGAACAGCTGCAGCAGCTGCAGTGAGCTCACAGCATTCCGAGCTGCCAGTAAGCGATCCTGGCCAGGGGAGTGGGGGGCGGAGGAGGCCCGAGCTCTGCGCCTCTCTGCCATTGGCTCCGTGAGGATCAGAGCAGCACAGCCTGTGGCCTCTGAGCCCCCCTCCCCGTGCTGTGCACTAGGAGCGCTGTTGGGGTGCATGTACCCCGCCCTCTCCTGTTGTCCCCCATTCCTGAGAGGCCTCCACGGCACCCTAGCTGCTGCCATGGGCTGGGCTGGGCCCCAAACTCAATTCCACAGAAGCCCCGTTTCTCCACTGGGTCAGGCCATATTTGTATATAAAGCAGGGGTGTCCGGGTGTCGCCTCTGCCCCACACTTGGGTAGGCTGTTCCAGCCAGGCAGCGAAGCTGTGGTCAGGTCATCTCCTCCTCCCATCTCAGACGAGATCGGGCGCGTTCAGGTTGGTATGGCCGTATCTCCTCCCATCTCAGAAGGGACTCGTGGGCACCCGCTCCCCAGCCTTCCCAACTCTAATTCCTATCTCAGCTCGGCAGGCTCCTCTCTCACCCGTGTCCCTCTGCACAGGCTGTGTCTGGACAGGCCCCTCCTCCCTGCTGTCCTGCCATCCTGCCCCCTGTGCAGCTGGACAGAGAGCCTGGTGCCAGTCACCTCTCACCCCAGCAGCGTCCAGGCCGTGGGTGTCACCCGTCCGGGAGCCCAGCCCTGCCGCGGGCCGTGAGGGGCCCTTCAGCTGGTGAATTGCACGGCCTGGAATCAGAAGGCATTGAATGCCACAGTCGCTCAGACTGTCCCAGACCAGCAAGCGGCCCACCACCTGTTTAATCAGCACTTGTGCTTATGGTAACGTGCGCTGACAAAACCCGGGCGTGGCGTTTCTGTAACTCACTGGGTTCGATGAGCAGCTGGGCTCAGACAAGCACAGGTGCCACGTCAAGTTCATTCTCAGACCAGAAAGAACACGTGCCTGGGGCCCGCTGTCTCGGTCTCCCAGTACCGCCCCCTCCACCCACAGCCACCACAGTAGAGGACACTGGCTTTTCAGTGTGGCTGAGAGGCCCAGCCGCTGAGGGTCCTCACGTGGCGCCCCCACCCCCAGACAGAGCTGTGCCGAGGAATCATGGCCCACTGTTCTCCAGAGGGACAGTGAGGCCTGGCGTCCGCTCTGGCACCTGCTGGAGGGGTGGCCCTGGGCTCGGGGGTCTGTCCACTACTGAGTCGGGCCTGTGCTAGGCAGCGTGTGCACACGGCCCCACACGGGAGCCAGCTGTAGCTCCGAGTGCTGCCCACACCTGACTGTCCCGACTGCAGCTCTCCTGCCCCTCCGCCGTCAGCACAAAGCAGACGATGGGCAGCGAATGCTTTTACAGTTTGCACGGAGCTGCTCAAACACGGTGTGGCCAAGCCAGGATTTAAACCCAGGGGTCTGGCTCCTCCCCTCTGAGCCCCAGCTCAGAGACGCAGACTGGAGCAAGGCGGGCGAGCCGAGCGAGCTGCTGCTGCCAGGGGAGGAAGAAATGCGGAAAGTCCTCCCACAGCCCCGGGCTGCTGCTGTGTGCAGGGCAGGGTGGGACCTGCCTGGGAGGTGGTGAGGGCCTTGAGGTCCAGGGGCTCTGCATCCAGCCTCGGGGCACAGAGCCGGCGGCACCATGGGGAGCAAGCCGCTGCGATGGGCAGGTCTGCGTCCCCAGAACACAGCAAAGTTCTGATCCCTGCCAGGGCGGCAGGCCGAGCTGAGCCGTCGGCACGCCGGGTCATTCGAGGCTTGGGGCATCGGCCACTCTTCCCTCCCCTCCTCTCCAAGTGAGGGTGCAGGATGGTAGCGGCAAGTGAGGTGGGCGAAAGTCAGGTGTTTGTGCATCCCTTAGTGCTGGCTCCTGTGAGATAAAAGGATTTGTTGCAGGGTAGGTCCTGATTGCTTGGTGAATTATCAAGGAGACTGGCTCGCGGCTCACACTTGAGATTTCAGGAGAGAGCCTCAAGCCACGCTGCTGAGCCCGGCCTCTCCCGGCCCAGGCTCTGCCTCCTGCGGCTGCGGCTCCCACCAGCTTCAGGACACCACAGCGGGGACCTGCCGCTGCTCCTGCTGTGGTCCCCACCTCAAAGTGGACACCCTGAGGCTGGTGACTGGATCACAAGACTCTGGCCCTGTGCCAGCCTGGCTGCTCGTGGCAGAGGAAGAGCAGAATTGTATTTGAATCGCAGCTGCAACGGAGTGTGGAATAGGAGCCGTGAGATTCCCACCTCTGTATGGCTCGGGGCCCCAGGAGGAGGATGGATGCCCGAATCATAGAGTTTAAGGAGGGCACGTCAAGGCAGAGCCCCCTGGCGGCCATGGGGCTTAGGGGACAGTTCTGTGGAAGTGGCCTGTGAGCCCAGCGGGGGGGCCCATGGTAGCCAGGCATGGAGACTGTGATTGGCACACTCAGCCTGGTCAGAGGTTCAGTGACTGGCCGTGCTGCCCACCTTGCTGGGGCCACCAGCCCAGCTCTTTGCATGGCCAGCTGCTGGCCCAGACTCCTTTGCGAGAGCCGCTGCCTAAGGAGCCGTGTTCCACTGCCCCGTCAGTCTGAAAGCAGGGAGGCAGTGAGTGGGGTGGGCTGGAAGCAGCCAGCACGGGACACTAGGATCTCAGAGCTGGCTCTGCCTGCAGCCTGCCCAGGTCCCGGGCAAGCTCCTCACCTCCCTGAGCCCTGTGTCCTCGTCCGTAAGATGGGGTGGCTGGGATGCATTTGAAGACTCCTTCCTTGGCGATGGGAGGCTTCTTTGTCGAGAGGTTGCTTGTACAGGCATCTGTAAGTCAGTCAGACCGAGCAGAGCTGTCGTGGTGATGGCAGGCAGGCACCCAGGCTCTACTCCTGGGCCCTCGGACAGATAGGTCTCCATCTGAAAGTCCCAGCAGCCATGAAGCAGCAGGATCTGCTTCCCTGGGACTCATGGGGCCCAGCCTAGGCAGGCAGTGTCTTGCTTGGGCCTGTTCTCGGCTTTGGTCTGCAGAGGAACAGCAGCAGGTGGGCTGGAAAGGGGGCGGGGAGTGTGGGGTGTTCAAGGAAACAGGCACTGGCTGGTGGGCCCCGCTGGAGGCAGAGTGGAGCGTGGCAGCCATGGTCCCTGTCCTACTGCCTCTTTTCTAAATAAAAAAATCCAGCTCCCTGGCCAACCCAGAGGAGATGTTTGTTAGAGATGTGACTGGAATGGGAGACAGGCGTTTGACACCTGTGTCTCTTATCAGAGCAGACCTGGGTTTGAGTCCCAGCTCCTCCTCTGATTCTAGCTTCCAGCCAATGTACCCCGGGGCGCAGCAGTGACAGCTCAAGTAACTGGGTCCCAAGCAGAAAGAGATGCCAGCCCGTCCTGGTGGGTAGCCACAGGATGTCACTTTCCCAGTCCTTGGCAGTGAGAGTGGCCACCAAGCACACGCCCACTCCCTGCCCTGAAGAGCCAAGCGCCCCACACGCATGGGCTCACGTGCACGTGTCCACACGGCTGTGTCACCACCTCCCTGCCTCTCCCAAGGCACATCACTGGTGGGCACCAGAACAGGTGTGTCCCAGACCAGGTCAGGGAGCCCCATCCTGATGAGGCCAGAAAGACCACAGAGCAAAGATATGTGTTGCACCTGCTGAGGCCTCTTCCACCCCAGTGTTAGAAACACTGAACAAGTTGAGTGGAATTGTCTGACATCATACAGTGGAGGTTTGGCTGTATTCATCAGGGAAGCAAAGGGGGTGCCGTTAAATATTCATCAGTTTGAACCAGGATGCGCTTTTTTTAAAAGATTCATTTGAGAGGCAGAATACAGACAGAAGGAGAGATAGAGACAGAGAAATCTTCCATCCATTGGTTCATTCCCCAAATGGCCGCAATGGCCAGAACTGGACCAATCCAAAGCCAGGAGCTAGAAGCTTCTTCCAGAACTCCCACGTGGGTGCCAGGGGCCCAAGCACTTGGGGCATCCTCCACGGCTTTCCCAGGCCAGTAGCAGGGAGCTGGATCAGAAGTGGAGCAGCCAGGATTCAGGATGCCAGTGCCACAGGCTGAGGCTTAACCTACTACACCACAGCGCCAGCCCCATGCGTCTATTCCTTGCTGTCAGCTGATACCCCAGGGAGCCCATGTGCCTGCCCTAAAATCAGGACATCAAGTATGTGACGCACAGGCATTCAGAGAAAGCCATTGAGCTTCCGAGCCTCGAGGACAACGTTGGCGGGGAGCCTTCCATGGGGAGCAGTCTTCACAGCAGAAGCCGGGCTGTCTCCTCCCTGGCCTTGCCTGCAGTCATCCAGGGAGACCCCCAGCACTTGGCAGGTGTGCTCGCGAGGAGGGTGAGACCAGCCTTGTGCAGGGAAGAGGAGGAGGGAGGCCACCATGTTCAGGAAGGGCTCAGGGGAGCCAGTCTTGAACGCTGCACAGAATTTAGAACAAGGGAGAAGAGGAGGAAACTCAAGTTTCAGGAACTGTTAACTGTAGCTACCATTAGAGGGGTTTACACACGGTGGAATGTCACTCGGCCTTAGAAAGGGACTTCTGGCCCACGCTGCCAGGTGGATGAAGCGTGAGGATGTGTGCCCAGGGAACACACACTGATCCCACCGCGGTACCCGGAGCGGTCAGGTTCACGGGAGCAGGGAGAGGGGTGATGGTTGCCAGGGACTGGCGAGAAGCAATGGGGAGTTCTCTAACGCGTCCTGAGTGTCTGGTTTACAAGACAGAGAGTTCCAGAGGCCGCTGGTGGTGATGGTGGCCCTGAGTGTGGACAAACTCAGTGCCACGGAACTGTGCACCGTGAAGTTTATGTGAGATTTATTTTACCGCAGTCCTAAGATATTTTTCAAAATCATGGCTAGCGTTTATTGAGTGCTTACTGTATGCCAAGCACTCTGCAGACCGTGTCTCAGGTTGTTCTCAGAACAGCTGGGTGGCGTGGGTGCTATCACGGCTTTGGTTTTCCGGATGTGGACCGCGAGATTTGGGGCCACGTGACTGGCCACCCATGCTGGGCAGCTTGAATGCAGATCTGCGTGGGTCCAAATCCTGCGTCTTTAAGCACTACAACATCCAAAGGCAGGCAGAAACACAGTGTGAGGTGGATCCCCGGGCTCTGCCTGCCACTTTTTCTCTGGGACCCCCTTGCTGACAGTGGCAGTTGGTTTCCATTGACCTCCAAGAGGCCACGACCCGCTGGGGCTCCAAGCTTTCCCCTTGGTGGCTGGTTTTATAAGCTGCCCACCCATTGCACGTCATCATGACCTAGGATCCTTATTTAAAAATGCCCCGTGTTGCCCGCTGTGTTTCAGACCACAGTCATCGACTACGTGAAGCCCTCAGATCTTAAAAAGGACATGAACGAGACCTTCAAGGAGAAGTTTCCGCACATTAAGCTGACGCTCAGCAAGATAAGGAGGTATGGGAGGCTCCACAGGCCCCTGCCATTTCCCTGAAGGCTCGCCCCACATGCATTTGGCTCCTACTGTGTACCGTGGCTCTGGGGACGTGAATCCCAGTCATGTCCAGCAGAAAGAGACCCTCCTGGGGCTGGTTGGCTCATGCCCAGATGTGGAGGGAGAGGGAGCACCCCGGGGAACAGGACAGAAGCCAGGCCCCTGCTGCCCAGTTGACATGGGTCTGGGGACAGTGCTCCAGTGAGAGAATCACTTGGTGCCTTCCGCAGCTCACCAGTTCAGTAAGATCTGTGTTACAGAAACCTTGGGGAGAACAGGTGACATTCAGGTCTCTGTTTTCTCAAATGTGGGCAATGCAGAAAAGCAGGGGTGGCATTTGGCACAACAAATGGTCACTGCCTGGGATGCCACATATTAGAGTCCCAGCCCCTCCACTTCCAATCCAGCTTCCTGCTAATGCAGCCCAGGAGGCAGCAGATGATGGCTCAAGGGCTTGAGTCCCTGCCTCCCACATGGGAGCCCCAAGTTGAGTTCCAGGCTCCTGGCTTCGGCCTGTCCTAGCCCCGACTGTTGGGGACATTTGGGGAGTGAACCAGCAGATGGAAAACCTCTCCCTCCCTCCCTCCTAAATAAAATGAAAAAAAAAAATTAAGCAGAAGAGAACTAGAGTCGGGGCGTGAGATAATTTTACCCACAATCATCTTCCCAGAGGTGGCAGCCAAGCCTCATGTTTGAGCAGCCAGAGTCACCAAAGCAGAGTCGGGGCCATGTTTCCTCTGCAGCCAATTAGATCCACTTTGTGGGAACCCACAGCTGTCCCCACCAAGCCAGAAGGGAGCCAACTTGTGTTGTGATGGTGCGCAGTGAATGATGGCAAAATGTGTGTGTGCACAAGCCACACTAGTATGTGCCATGTCCACCAGTGTGTATCCTAGCACTGATTTGATTACTGCTCTTCCAAGACAGAATAAAAAAAATTTTGAGGAAAAATTAAGTATTCACACTTTGTCCATTTGCTGGGCAGCTTTCCTAAGGACATTGGTTGCTATGCTCTCAGCCAAACTCCTTGTCTACTCTGCTTAATGAGCATAATTGATAATTGGCAGAGCTTATACCAAATGCCTAATTAATTTTTTAAAGATCTGAAAGAATTGAAGAGAGGAGGCGGGACAGAAATCCTCAATGGCAAGGGCTGAGCCAGGAGCTTCCTCCAGGTCTCCCACTTGGGTACAGGGGCCCAGGGACCTGGTGAACCTTCCCAGGCATACCAGCAGGGAGCTGGATCGGATGTGGAGCAGCTGGGACCCGAACCAGTGCCCACATGGGATGCAGGTGCCATAGGTGGTGCTAAACACAGTCACAGCATCGGCCCCCTAATGCATTTTTTAAAGATTTATTTATTTGAAAGTCAGAGTTACACAGAGAAAGAAGGAGAGGCAGAGAGAGAGGTCTTTCATCCACTGGTTCACTCTCCAATTGGCCTCAATGGCTGGAGCTGCGCCGATCTGAAGCCAGGAGCTTCTTCTGGGTCTCCCACGTGGGTGCAGGGGCCCAAGGACTTGGGCCATCTTCCACTGCTTTCCCAGGCCATAGCAGAGGGCTAGGTCAGAAGTAGAACAGCCGGGTCTCGAACCAGTGCACGTATAGGATGCTGGCACTACAGACGGCAGCTTTACCTGCTACGCCACAGTGCCCTAATTGATTTTTAAAAGCATCTTTCTGGAGTGATTGGGAGTAGAGCTATCTCACGTTCAAGAGGGGCACAGTTTCATGGTTGAGGTTCCTTTCTACTTTATTACAGCTGTTATTGGAGAGAGAGAGCCCATCTAGTGGTTCACTCCCTAAATGCCTGCAATAGGCAGGGCTGGGTCAGGCTTCAGGCCAGGATCCTGAGACTCAATCCCAAGTACTTGAGCCGTCACCGTCTGCCTCCCAGACATCCACCTGCATTGACTGGGGTCCTTGAGTGTCCCATGTCCTATTCGCTGGGGCCCTGGCTGGGCACCCTCCTGCCTGGAGGAGGTGATGGTGGCAGCACAGTCTGGGGTGAGAAAAAAAGCAAACAGGCTCTGTACAGCTCCACCGACATGTGACGTACCACACTCCCAGGGAGTCCACCCCCTTCCGCGTCGCCCTCTGGGAAGGAGAAGGGGAGCGGATATTCGCGGGGTGGAGGAGTCCTTTTCCCCGAGTTCCCGGATGACAACTGCTTCCTTGTTGTGTCTCCCCAGTCTGAAGCGCGAGATGCGGAAGCTTGCCCAGGAGGACTGCGGCTTCGAGGAGCCCACAGTGGCCATGGCCTTTGTCTACTTTGAGAAGCTCGCCCTCAGGGGGAAGTTGAACAAGCAAAACCGGAAGCTGTGTGCAGGAGCCTGTGTGCTGTTAGCCGCCAAGATTGGGAGTGACCTCAAAAAACACGAAGTCAAGCATTTGATTGACGTGAGTGGCCTAGGTCCCGATGGCTGGGACAGCTCATGCCAGCCAGGGTCCTGCTCTCTGGAGGATCCTGGTTGGTGAGCCCGCCCGGCAGGGTTCTGACCCACCCTGGGGAATGGCGATGAGCGCTGTGTGTCGTAACTTCCTGCAGCAGGTGTCAGATGCCCTGTCTCGGGCTGTCTTAGAACACGGCACTGATCCAGTCTGGAAAGACCAGGCCATACATGTCTGTTTTCAGATATGGCGAGGGGTGGAGTCATTCTCAAACCATAGAAGCTGCTTTAACGCAAGAAGCCCGTGGGCAGTGCGACCCAGGGGCAGTCTGCTGCCTTGGTTGCCTCCTCTATGGAGAAGGGCCTGGGTTTGATGGGGGTGACACCTGCCTTGCATTTAAAGAAGAGCCCCATCAAGGCAAGGAAACCCTAGCTTCCTTGGCAGAAAGAGGAAAAACCATTTTATAAGACAGTGTAAACACTGGTTTGCTTAAGGGGACTTCATACAATCAGGAGACAGATGCCATTGAGAAGGTAGTTTGTTACGCTCCCAAGAGAAGGAGCATCTAACCTCGTGCTGCTCCAACAGAATCCAGCTTAATCTGCAGAAAATCCTTTCTTGGTGCTGCAGGCCAGGAAGAACCAGGTCAAAGTACCAGGCACTTCGCTTGCCGGTAGGTACCCGCCTCCCTGCCTGCAGATGTCATCTTGCTGTATCCTGAATCATGAGAGGCAGGCCAAGTTCTTGAGTCTCTGCTCTACCACCAGGGCTCCACGCTGATGACCTCCTCCCAAGCCTAATTGTTTCCAAGGCCTTACCTCTTAATACCCAGGGCTTAGGGCATCCGCACAGGGATTTTGATGGGACCCATTCAGTCCACCGGAACGGAAGTGCCGGGCCATGCAGCCACACGGCAGCTCTGATCAGGAGACAGAAGGGGAGGCTGGGTGTGGGCAGCAGTCCTTTCTTGGGTTCTACAGGAAGGAGCAGATGACGCAGGTTTCGGAGTGGCTGGTCTGATTCTTTTTAGCAGGCTATGGGGCACAGGGGCTGTCGCTCGTGGTCTGGGCCCTGGTCCTGCAGGGATTAGGGCAAGTCGAGAATGGCCTGAAGTCTGAGAGCCCGAGGGGAAGGTGGTTTTGGGCTCCGGATTGGCTGGTTTGCATTTGTTCACTGTGGAGAATTGGCTAACCCCAGGGGGGCCCATCACACCAGATCATCAAGGCCCCAAGATGTCAAAGCATCAGAAAGACGTGGTTAGTACGCTAGCTCCTGCACCTCACTATAGAAGGGAGCGGAGCATCCTCAGATGTTGGTATCCATGGGGGATCCTGGAGCCAATCTCCCATGACACCAAGGGGCAACTGTGGTAAAACTTGTGATATTATGCCCAGTTAACCACAGGTGTGTAATTCCCACACAGCAAAAGCAGATAATATTAGTGCCGAATGGCACAGTGACAGTGTGACCAGCCGGTTTTATGGAAGATCCCAGCCCAGCTGACATCTGAAAGCAGGGTGTGCCCTTGCAAAACCAAGGCCTTCTCTGCCCTCCCCTCCCCCTGCTGTCCTGTTTCTAGCCCCACACAGCTGCAGACAGGAGTGAGCCGCGGGGCACTCAGCCCCACTGAGATGCATGCTAACTGAGACCCTCTCCAGGACTCGGGCCCTGTGCCTAAGATGAAAGCACCGAACTGCATGTGATCCACTCTCCCCACTCGGAGCTGCTGCGCCGCTGTCCCTGGGGCCGGTCGGTGACCGGCTGCGTTTTCCGTCTTACCTCTGAGCCCACACAGCTCGGCTGCAGCGCCCAGCTGGAGTTGCAGTGAGGTTTGCGTCCCGGCACTGCCGATTCCTGCCCGTGTGACAGTTTGATCTCTAGGAGATCTAGGTTTTTCCACCATAAAATGGAGATCGTTGTTGACATCAGCCTTGTGAGATAATCGAGAGGATTCAATGTGAGGTGGGGCCCTTAAGAGCTCGCTGTCGTGGCACGAGGCGAGTTACCTCAGGATCACGGTGTTGCCAAGTGGGACCCCCTGGTGTCCCGAGACCCTCACAAGACACGGCTGCCTGATCTGGGACTGCCCGGCCTCCAGAGCCGCTCTTCTCTGTCAGTGCCCGAGCCTCGCTGTCCCGGTCCAGCAACAGAAACCAGACTAAGACTGTGGGTTTCTCCACCAGCGCTCGCTGGCGGAGGGAGGGAGGGAGAACTTGCACTTGGAGGGAGCCTCTGATTTGTTCATGGCCAGACTAACCTGGTTTTTGGTTTTCTTTGATTTGGTTGCAGAAACTGGAAGAGAAATTCCGGCTGAATAGGCGGGAGTTGATTGCCTTTGAATTCCCGGTGTTAGTGGCCTTGGAATTTGCACTTCACTTGCCAGAGCACGAGGTCATGCCACACTACAGACGCTTGATCCAGAGCCCCTAGCACAGGCCCAGGGAGGGCCGGGGACAGTTGCCCCTGAGCTCCGTGGAGCTGCCCTTACTACTGGAAATGCAAAAAAAAATGGAACCCACAGTACCAACCTGCTTCCTCTCGACACGTTTGCACGGAGAAGCAGAACTGGAAACTGTCCAGGGAGACTGCCGTCTGGCTGGCCCAGAGGAGCCGCGCACTGCTCACTACCCAGAGCAGAGGAAGAGGAGGTCTGTGCTGGGGACAGCAGAGGCCCAGCCAGGTGTTCCCTGGGCAGGCACACGTACACACACGCATCTTGAGAGTGTGGTCAGGGGCCTTCTCTCCAGACTGTTCCAACATGGAGTGGATCGGGAAGAATTTGCAGGACTGGGGAAGCTTTGAAAAAGAGACCCTCCCTGAGTAAAAAGAGGGTGCCAAGCTATTTTTGTATCAGCCATCGGAAGCGCACTTTCCACAGGGCGTGTGGAGTCCGAGAGAAGCTGCAGCAGGCCACGTGCTCAAAGCCAGCCCCGCCCTTCATACGCCAGGCTGACCCTTAGCAGTCATTGCTAGACGATTTCTGGAGAATCGGCACTCGGTACCAGATTTTCCACATCCTCCGCCCTCAGAAAATGACACCGTTTACTGCTCCTCCCACCAATGGGACAGACACCTGCTGGTGTGGGGCGTGGCGCCCGCACGCTTTCTGCCGTGCTCCGTGGGGTGGGGTGGGTTCCTGTGCTCTATGTTAGAGTGCATAAGAAGCACATTTCTTGTGCTACCTATCTGCATATATAAATAGAGAAGAGTGTTTTATAAAAGTCACATGCATGACGGGGGCTCTGAGGCTCTTGCCAGCGGGGACAAACACTTTGAAATGAGGTTGGGTTGACGACGAAGGCAGCAACTCTGGTCATTCCCACGCATGCAGGGCTGTGCTTTCTCTTGAACCTACACTTTCTGGGATGACCCGTCCTGAGGCCCGGCACTGCATCAGCACCTAGTAGGCACAACACAGAGGTGCCAGCTGGGGTTGCCTTTCTGAAGAAAGCCTGTGGCTATGTAAAAAGAGAATTAAAACCTTTCCTTGTTTTCTATGTGTGGGTGTGGGCAGTGCCTCTCATCCATCACCTTGGCCTTCCCTTGCTAATTCCTCTGCCTCCGCCCTCCCCAGATTCCACGCATAGTTTCCAAGGGGGCCACAGATTCCAAGGTGCTTTCCTTAGTGGAGCCAGGAGTCCGCCAGGCCCAGGGCATGGAGAATTCAGCAGCAGCTGGGGAGGGGGCAGGCAGGGGGCTTGGCTGCTCCAGAGGCTTAGATTTAACTGAGTTGAGTCCAAGTATTTTGGTAGCGAATTTGCTTGGCTGGAATCATTTGTAAAATGATGATTTTGATGGTGGCAATAAGATTAATGCAGTGTCTATGGCTGATCAAAAGCTAGATCAGGGGCAAGTGTTTTAGCACAGCGGGTTAAAGCCCTGGCCTGTAGCACTGGCATCCCATATGGGCGCTAGTTCAAGTCCTGGCTGCTCCACTTCTGATCCAGCTCTCTGCTATGGTCTGGGAAAGCAGTGGAAGATGACCCAAGTCCTCGGGCCCCTGCACCCACTTGGGAGACCAGGAAGAAGCTCCTGGCTTCCAATCAGCTCAGTTCTGGCCATTTGAAGCCACCTCTGGAGTGAACCAGTGGGTGGAAGACCTCTAACTCTGCCTTTCAAATAAATAAATCTAAAAAAGAGAAAAAGCTAGATCAGTTAATATTTAAGAGGCACTGTCGACAAAGTGAATGTTTTACAGATTATGTATTTGAAAGAGTGACAAAGAGAGCAAGCTTCCATCTGCTGGTTCACTTCCTGAATAGCCGCTATAGCCAGGAACGCCATCCTGCTCTCCCACATGGGTGGCAGTGGCTCAAATACTTCGCCCATCATCCATTTCTCTCCCAAAGTTAAATTGGAAGCAGAGTAGCCGGAACTTGATCAGTGCTCCGATGTGGGATGCCAACGTTGCAGGCAGCAACTCAACCCACTGTACCACAATGCCAGCCCTGTAAATCAAAATTTAAGTCTCCATCTCCTGAACTACAAAAGCTCTTCACCTCCCTCTCGGTGCACAGCCCCTGCACCTGGCACTCAGCCCGCCCAGCTCCCTGGGCAGTGCTGCAGGTGAAGCACCTTGCCGAGCTGTGGCCCAGTGGTGTCTAGAAATGGCCTAGTAAGCTCCCCCCCCCCGACCCCTTGCCTCCATCGTCCTGCCAGGTTCTGGGCTTCCAGTGGAGGCCCACACAGGCAGCCAACCCAGACTTGGAAGGGAAGCCCGAGCCCTGCCCATGTCTTAAAATCAGGCTAATATTCTTGGATTTGGGGTGATGGGTTTTTTTAGCATTTATGAGATGGATTCAGGAAGGTTGTTGGCCCATTGCTTTTCAAAGCCTCATTTTAGTTATGAGCTGTTTTGGCCTGTGGATATGCTGGGCGAGGAGTCTTGTTGGTTTGGACTTAGTTGGGGTGGGTGGAGGCTGGGAGGACGGCATGTGGTCAGGAGGTCACCTGCGTGTCCATCCCATGAGCTCTTTCTGGAGGCAAAGGGAGAGGAGAAGGAGGATGAAGGGCTTAGGGTGAGGGGGTGCAGGTCACTCCCAGCACTGCCCTGGTGACACAGAACATTCCAGACACTTACCCAGCCTTGGGTTTTGGCAAGGCATCAAGGAGGAAGCCCAAGCCTGTGCGGCCAGAAGGCTACTCAGCAAACTGGTTCTAGAAGATTCTGAGGCTTTGCTCTCTGGCCTCCACCCCTTTTCCAGCCCTGCGCCTTCTTAGCACGGCCATTCTCCTCATGCAAAAAATATTGCCCAACCGCTGCTCTCGGGACCACACAAGCCGGTTCTGCCTGACCCCATCTCCTCAGAGCTGGCCTGGAGGCCTGGGGCCCCCTCCCTCGTCCTCCCCATCACTGGAGAGCCGCAGCCCAACAAGCAGGAAACTTGGTGCCTCCATGTGGGGGAGGAAGTGGGGGGCCTGGCGCGGAGCCCAGCTGTACACCCTGCAGGGATGGCTCCGCCCTCTCTGTACCTGCTGCCCTGGGGGCTGAGCCCTGGCCAGTGCAGCCGCACCAAGAAGTCACCCCTCTCCCTTCCTCGCCCCAGTGATAAACCTGTGTGAGAACAGGAAACCCACACCAAACGCATGCGCACTTCGTTTTCCTGAGCTTTCTGCTCTGACCCTGAACGGGACAGCCGCTGACTCCACAAATCACTCTGCACCACACAGGCCTGCCCCGGCGACTGGCGCGGCGGAGGCTGAGGTTCCTTCCTGTCCCCTCTTCCCCCAACAGCAAACCGAACTGCAGCGCGCCGGCTCCCGGCTCTCTTATCTCTCCCTCTGGCGCTTCCGGTCCAGGGCTTCCGGCTCAGGGCTAACCGGCAGGTCCTCTGCGCTCCAGCAGCCCTGGCTGCCTCAGATAACTCATGAGAACCTGAACCCGAAGCCCTCTTTGCCCCCTTGCAGGCTGCAGATGGGTGGGGGGAGGGAGAGGCTGGAGCCAGAAGCCACTAGGAGCCAGGTTACTTCGGTTCACAGGACAACTGGGCTGTGAGCTGACCACGGTGGGCTAAGTCCCTCGGGGAGAAGGGCTTGCGGGAGCAGGGGCAGCCTGAGGTCGCCCCCGGGTTAAGGACCATGCTGGCTGGCCGGTGGGGAAGTGCTGAGAGCCAGAGAAAAGGGAGTCAGCGCCCAGAGTCATGTTTCAGCCCCAACTCACACAGAAAATGGCTTCTGGGAATACAGCACAGGCCGAACTAGGTAAAACATTATTAAATAAGACAGGTGAAGGGAATGGTCCATCACCTACACACACACAGGGGTTAGGGATGCAATTCAGAATAGGAGGGAAGCTACCCAAGTGGCCACCACCCTATGAACCACCAGGCAGAATCCTAGAAGCTCCACAGGGTCTGCAGGCACAGGCCTGGCCCCCAACTCTGCCATCTTGCTCCTCAGGGAGGGGCGGCGGGTGGGAGCCGCTTCTTGCAAGGGCAGGATCTGCATCAAGTTGGAGGGGCATAGGACAAAAAGGCATCTTTAAAAAGGTACCACTTGTGGTCGGGGCTGTGGCATAGCAGGTAAACCCACTGCCTGCAGTGCCGCCATCCCATATGGGCACCAGTCAGAGTCCCGGCTGCTCTACTTCTGACCCAGCTCTCTGTCTCTCCTTCTCTGTCACTCTGCCTTTCAAGTAAATAATTAAATTCTTAGGAAAAAAAAAAAAAAAGCCTGCCCCTCGCTGTGGAGTCATCTTGGTGTCTATTGACCCAGCTGCTCCCATCTAACATTCTCGGGATGCACAGGCCTGCAAAGATTTGTGTGGGACTAAGCGGGGGCTAATCTGCAGGTGCCACGCTGCCCCAAGCACGGAGCTGGGTGACCTCAGCAAGTGCTCGTTCAGGCTGCTGCTCAGATGCCACCTGTATCCCAGACCCTCTGAGGCCCAGGGTCAGAATCACAATGGGGGAGTCAGGGCCACTGAGGGTGCTGGGGCAGGACTCCCCCGTGCTCGGGCAGGAGCTGCCCAGCCATAGCCTTGGGGTCATCACGGAGGAGCAGACATCTGGTTTGCCTGCACTGATGGCGAGGGCTACCTAGCATTTATTAAATAAATGTCTTACACTGGGTTCTGTGGGTTTCCAAGTGTTGGAGAGAGACCAGTGAGGTTGAGGGAAGGTGCCGTCTCCAGTGCTCGGTAGGAAAATGGATAGGAGTGAAATCTAGCACTTTTACTAGGGCTCCTGGATGGGTTGGGAGAAGCCAGAGACGTGAACTTTGACAGGGAGATAAGCCCTTGTTCAACAAGGGGTTACAGCTTGAGAGGTCAACAAGTTCACCCTGCAGGCGCCCCTGTGTTGGGTTCGGAAGCACACACTCCTATTTAACCTGCAAGCTCTAAGGTTAGGATTCTGTGCCCATTCCATGGAAACTGAGGCTCTGAAACATTGTTACATTCCCAATATACACAGTTTCTAAGCCACTGAGACTCAAACCCAGTTCCATGTGACTGAACCAGTTGTCCTGCCTCTAGCTTGGATCAGAACAGAGGCATTAAGAAGGTGGAAGGGAGGGGAGAAGCCCCAGGCGTGTGTTCCGTAGCCCAGGCTCCAGCCCCAACCAAGCAACCCTGTTACCCCCGGGGGTCTCACCACCCACCCCTTCTGAAACAATCCAACCACTGAGCCCCCTTCGCTCATGTCCATCTTACACACCATCAAGTACCCACCACGACCCTGCCCTGCACACCCAGTTGGCAGAGTAGGAAATTGTCTTGTCAAGCATGGACCATATAGGGTTGTCTGCTCTTCCAAAATGTCCTTGGAAGCTAGGGGAAGTGTTCCCCAAAACATCAAACGCTACACAGGAAAGTTCTAGAAGTTACAAGCCTCTCCCCACCCCCACCCCCCAAAAGGCAGCTTAGCCACAGTGAACCTGACCCTGAAGCAGCCCACCAGGGTGCTGGTGGTATCCAGCTACAGTTGCTCTCCTGGGGGTGCTCTCAGAACCTTGGGGGTTCTTAGGAGAAGCCTCAGAGCTGGAGCTGATCATTAAAAAGGACTAGAGGGAAAGCCCAGGGTTCCAATGGGGAGGGTGGAGGGCAGGTTATGCCAGAGTTACCAATGATAAATTAGTTTGTAATTTTGTTGTTTAGAGTTTGTAAAGTTTGTTGGCAGCTGCTCCAAGGGAGCTCCAAGGCAGTGACCCCAGGAGAGGCAGGCACAGGAGGGACAGAAAAGGGTCCAGAGCCCAGCGGCTTGTAGGGTCTAAAGCAAGCCCTGCCTGCTGTGGGGTCATAAGAACTCCCATCAGAGGAGTCCCAGCAGATGGAATGAGACCTTCCTTGCAATGAACCCCTGGACTAGGGCCTGGCATACAGTAGGTGCTCAGTAAGTAGAAACTATTATGATTACATGTTGAGTATCCTTTAATCAGAAAACATGGGGAGGCTGGCACTGTGGCATAGTGGGTAAAGCCGCTGCCTGAAGTGCTGGCATCCCATATGGATGCTGGGTCAAGTCATGGCTGCTCCACTTTTGATTCAGCTCCCTGATAATGTGCCAGGGAAATCAGTGGAAGATGGCCCAAGTCTTTGGGCCCCTGTACCCATGTGGGAGACCCGGAAGAAGCTCCTGGCTCCTAGCTTCAAATTGGCTCAGCTCTAGCTGTTACAGCCATTTAGGGAGTGAGCCAGCAGATGGAAGACTGACTATCTCTCCCTCCTTCTTTCTCTCCCCCACCCTGTAACTCTTTCAAATAAATGAATCTTAAAAGCAATGCACAGGACCAGAACTGTTTTTAAAAAGATTCTTTTCAGATTTCAGAATATTTGCAAGTATATCACAAGATATCTTGGAGATGGACCCAAGTCTAAATAAGGAATCTATTCATGTTCCACATACACCTTTACACACAGCCTGAAGGAAATTCTACACAATATTTTTAGTGTACTTGTACTTTTTCATTTTTACTATTTTATTTAAAAGGCTGAGAGGAAGACAGTGACAGAGATCTCCCATCTACTTGTACAATCTCCAAATGTCCACAGAAGGAGCCAGGGTTGGATTGAAGATGGCAGAATAGGGAGGGAGCTTACTGCTTTAGTCTAAGGGAAGATAATTTTTAAAAAGTGGAGAGAATGTAGTCTCAGGGAAGAGTTAGGGAGAAGACAGCAGAGGAAACTTCTTGCAAATTTGGGGGACACTGTGGACCTACATGGAAAGTATGGATGCACACAACTCAGGACCCCAGCAGCCGAGAGCCTCAGCACCAACTTTGGAGTGACCAGAGTACAGCAGGCCAAGTCACTGGTGATAAAACTACAGAAGAGCCTGGTGTGGGCTTGTCTTGGAGCCTTGTAGTGGACAACGTACCTGATAAACTAGAGGAGAAAAAAAGGGGGCACATTTCTCTTTCCCCAACCACCCTGCACCAGTATCCTGTAATAAGGCAAGAGAGGGCAGAGGCCATTTTGGACCTATGTAATAGCTGTGCCAGCTCATATATGTGTACCCAACAAGCAGTGGGCAGAGATGCCCGAGTCTAGCTGGGAGAACTGACAGAGGGCTGGGTGCTCATGACTGTGGGAGGCTTGTGTGCTAGGACAGTGAAAACACTTAGGCTGCAGGACTGGGAGGACTCAGAGTGTGGCTGGAACTTTGGGCAGTCACTGAGGGTGGCACAACATGCTTGGGAGCCCCCGATTCCCTGATG
The DNA here is from genome assembly GCF_051225735.1 of Oryctolagus cuniculus. Lineage (NCBI taxonomy): Eukaryota > Metazoa > Chordata > Mammalia > Lagomorpha > Leporidae > Oryctolagus > Oryctolagus cuniculus. Next base: position 54,621,100 of record NC_142876.1, on the reverse strand, counting down.
AGGGTCAGTACTGTGGGATCCGTGCTTACACCAAAAGGCTACACAGATCCTGTGTGTTTCTTATGGCAGTGCAATGAATATTGTAAACACTGGGGTTAGTACCCACGCATTGGTCTCCTAGGAGGAGAGGATGAGACTACGCCAATAGAGCAGAACAAACCTCCCCTCTGATAAAAAAAAAAAAAATATTTACCATGCCAACATGGGTGTCACCTTGGACACTCCCTTCACCCTGGAGCACAGCACAGAGCTCCCTGGCCACAACCATCACATGCCTCTAGGTAGTCACTGAAAAAGTAGACACTCTACTAAAGGCACAGAGGCATAGTCCAAAGATAAAAGGCATCATAGGGGGGGGAAAAAAGAAACTAACAAGAATCTCTAAAAATACCAAATAATAAATGCAGCAATTCAAGAAACAAGAACGAGAAAGAAAACATGACGCCCCAAAAGAACAATTCAATACTAGAATGCAAAGATGAAGAGATTGAAGGAATGCCAGAAATGGAATTCAAAAATTGATCATAGTATTACTTAGAAATAATCAAAAGCAAACTAATGAAATCTGTACGTGACATGAAAGAAAACTTTGCCCATGAAATTGAAATCTTAAAGAAATAAAAATTAAATCCTGGAAATGAAGAATTCAATAGGACAAATTAAAAATGTAGTGGAAAGCCTTAACAACAGACTCAGTGAAGCAGAACAAAGAATATCCAACTTAGAAGACAAAGCACAGGAAATTATAGAGTCAGACCAAACAAACAAAGAAATTATAAAATTAAAAAACAGTTTTGGAGATCTAAGGGATACTATCAAGTGACCCAACATACAGGTCCTCAGAGTTCCTGAAGGCATGGAAAGAGAATGGATTAGAAGGCCTTTTTAGTGAATTACAGAAAACTTAACTAATTTGGGGAAAGAAACGGATGTTCAAGTACAGGAAGCACATAGAACTCCAAATAGACATGACCAGAAAAGAACTTCACCATGAAACATTGTGGTCAAAATCTCCATAGTCAAACATAAACAAAAGATTCTAAAATGTGCAACAGAGAAATGCCTGATTACTTTGAGAGGCTTTCAGACTCACAGCCGACTTCTCCATCAGAAACCCTACAGGCTAGGAGAGAATGGCAAGATATATTCCAAATATTAAGAGAAAAAACTGTCAACCCAGAATACTGTACCCTGCAAAGCTCTTATTTAGGAATAAAGGTGAAATAAAGACTTTCCATAACAAAGAGAAATTGAAAGAATTTGACACTACTCATCCAACCTACAAAAGATGCTGAAGGAAGTGAAAAACGCTTAAGGATGACCAGAAACATGGTTATCACTACGAAAGATGGTGAAGGCAGAAAATCCCCCCAGGAAAAGTAAGAATGAAATCCAAAATAAACAATAGGAATATTTTTGAAAAAATGGCAGGGCAAAGTCGTTACTTATCAATCATCACCTTGAATGTAAATGACCTCAACTCTCCAGTTAAAAGACACAGACTGGCTGAATGGATTAAAAACAAAACCCATCAATTTGCTGCCTACAATAAACACACCTCTGTATCTACATGCAGACTAAAAGCAAAAGGATGGAAAAAGATTTCATGCTACCAGAAACGAAAAAACATCTTGTGTAGCCATCCTAATTTCATAAAAAATAGAATTTAACATAAAAACTGTTAAGAGACAAAGAAGGATACCATGTAATGATTAAGAGATCAATTCAACAGGAAGATGTAACTATTATAAACATATGTACCTAATTGCAGGACACCTGGCTATTTAAAAGAAATGTTAAGGGATCTAAAGGGAGAAATAGATTTTAATACAATACTAATGGGGGGAGACGAGGAAGATGGTGGTATAGCAGTGGGAGGTTCCAAGTTGTGCAGGGAATGGATAGTTAGCAGAGGGGATACAATCCAGTGGCAGAATCAGGGGAAGTTTGCACAGAGTGGCTCAGGAGTCCACCAGAGACTGCTCAGGTCCATGTTGGGGGAGAAAAGAGGAGGGAGAGGTGGTGAATATGCAACGAAGGTTAAAGCTATGGCCTAAAGTGCCGGCATCCCATATGGGCGCCAGTTCTAGTCCCGGCTTCTCTTTTGCTCTTCTGATCCAGCTCTCTGCTGTGGCCAAGGAAAGCAGTAGAGGAGGCCCAAGTCCTTGGGCCCCTCACCCACGTGGGAGACCCGGAAGAAGCTCCTGGCTCCTGGCTTCAGATTGGCACAGCTCCGGCCCTTGTGGCCATCTGGGAAGTGAACCAGCAGATGGAAGATCTCTCTCTACCTCTCTGTGTAGCTCTTTCAAATACATAAAATAAATCTTTAAAAAAAAGTCCATTCTTCCGAAAGCAATATACAGATTCAATGTGATACCAATCAAAATAACAGACATACTTCTCAGATCTAGAAATATGGAGCCAGAGGAGACTTCGAATAACTAAAGCAATCTTATATAACAAAAACAAAGCTGTAGGCATCACAATATGAGATTTCAAGACATACTACAGGGCAGTTATAATTAAAACAGCCTGGTACTCATACAAAAACAGATGGATAGACCAGTGGAACAGAATAGAAACACTAGAAGTCAATCCAAACATCTACAACCAACTTACATTTGACCAAGGAGCTAAAACCAATCCGTGGAGCAAGGACAATCTGTTCAACAAATGATGCTGGTGGGGCTGGCACTGTGGCATGGTGGGTTAAAGCCCTGGGTGCCAGTTCTAGTCCCGGCTGCTCCACTTCCAATCCAGCTCTCTGCTATGACCTGGGATAGCAGTAGAAGATGGCCCAAGGCCTTGGGCCCCTCTACCTATGTGGGAGACCAGAAGAAGCTCCTGGCTCCTGGCTTCAGATCAGCACAGTCTGGCCATTGCTGCCATCTGGGGAGTGAACCAGCAGATGCAAGACCTCCCTCTCTGTCTCTACCTCTCTCTGTAACTCTTTCAAATAAATTTTAAAAATCTTAAAAAAAAATGATGCTGGGAAACCTGGATCTCCACATGCAGAAGTATGAAGCAAGACCCCTACCTTACACCTTACTGAAAAATAAATACAACATGGATTAAAGACCTAGATCTATGACCCAACACTATCAAATTAATTGAGAACATTGGGGAAACTCTGCAAGACATTGGCACAGGCAAAGACTTTTTGGAATAGATCCCAGAGGCACAGGCAGTCAAAGCTGTAATAACAAATGGGATTACTTCAAATTGAGAAGCTTCTGTACAGTAAAAGAAACAGGGAAGTGAAGAGACAACCGACAGAATGGGAGAAATTATTTAATTATTTACAAACTATGCAACTGATAAAGGATTAATAACCAAAATCTACAAAGAGATTAAGAATCTCCACAACAACAAAATAAAAAAAAAAAACAGTTAAGACATGGGCAAAGGACTTACACAGGCATTTTTTAAAAAGAGGAAATCCAAATGGCCAACAGACACATGAAAAAATGTTCAGGATCACTAGCTGTCAGGGAAATCCAGATCAAAACCACAATGAGGTTTCACCTCACCCCAGTTAGAGTGATTTTCATACGAAAATCAACAAACAACAAATTCTGGCAAGAATGTGGGGAAAAAGGTATGAAATCTACTGTTGGTGGGAATGTAAACTAGTATAGCCACTATGGAAGACAGTATGGAGATACTTCAAAAATCTGAGTATAGACCTACCCTATAACCCAGCCATCCCATGCCTGGGAATTTACCCAAGGAAATGAAATCAGTAAACAAAAGAGCTTTCTGCACTTCAATTCACAATAGCTAAAACATGGAATCAACCTAAATGCCCATCAACTGAAGACTGGATAAAGAAACTATGGGATATGTACACCATGGAATAATACACAGCAGCAAAAAAAAAAAAAAAATGAAATCTGGACATTTGCAGCAAAATGGACCAATCTGGAAAACTTCAGACTTAGTGAAATAAGCCAGTCCCAAAAGGACAAATACTACATGTTCTCCCTGATCTATGAGAACTAATAGCGCACCGAAAACGAAAGCTGTAGAAGTAAAATTGACACTTTGAGAAACGATGACGTAAACAGCCCTTGTCTTGATGTTAAGGAAGTTTTTTATTTATTAAAAACAGAAATTACTGTGCACTTTCTCCCCATGTAGGACCTCTGTCCTTAATGAGTTGTACTATGAGAATTAACTGCAGAACTTTTTCTTAAACAGTACTTTTTTTTTTTTTAACAGGCAGAGTGGACAGTGAGAGAGACAGACAGAGAGAAAGGTCTTCCTTTGCCGTTGGTTCACCCTCCAATGGCCGCCGCGGCCAGCTGGCACACCACGCTGATCCGAAGCCAGGAGCCAGGTGCTTCTCCTGGTCTCCCATGGGGTGCAGGGCCCAAGCACCTGGGCCATCCTCCACTGCACTCCCAGGCCACAGCAGAGAGCTGGCCTGGAAGAGGGGCAACTGGGACAGAATCCGGCGCCCCGACCGGGACTAGAACCGGGTGTGCCGGCACCGAAAGGCAGAGGATTAGCCTAGTGAGCCACGGCACCGGCCGTCAAACAGTACTTTTTACGTTGTATGTGTGTGTGCACACTGTTACAATCTTTACTTAGTACAGAGTTTGTCTTCTGTATATAAAGTTAATTAAAAATAAATCTTAATGAAGAATGGGATGGGAAAGGTAGTAGTTGGTGGGACAGGAGTAGGGGTGGGAGAGTGTGTATGGGGGAAAAAAACCACTATATTCCTAAAGTTGTACCTATGAAAATTGTATTCATTAAATAAAAACTTTAAAATAAAAAAGTAATGGGGGACTCCAACACCCCACTTTCAGTAATGGACAGATCAACGAGACAGAAAATCAGCAATGAAACAAAGTTAAATCGATATTATAGTCCAAATGGACCTAACGGATATCTACAAAACTTTCCACCCTACAGTTGCAGAATACACATTCTTCTCACCAGTGCATGGAACTTTCTATAGGACTGACCATATGCTAGGCCATAAAGCAAGTCTCAGCAAATTCAAAAAAATCAAAATTGTACAATGCATCTTCTCTCATCACAATGGAATTAAGCTGGAAATCAACTCAGGAATCCCTAGAACATAGCAAACTCATGGAGACTGATCAACATTCTCTTGAGTGAACAGTGGGTCATAGAAGAAATCAAGAGAGAAATTAAAAATTTTCTGGAAATGAGTTAAAGTGACAATACAGCATATCAAAACTTATGGAATGGCCGGCGCCGTGGTTCACTAGGCTAATCCTCCGCCTGCAGTGCTGGCACACCGGCTTCTAGTCCCGGTCAGAGCACCGGATTCTGTCTCGGTTGCCCCTCTTCCAGGCCAGCTCTTTGCTGTGGCCTGGGAGTGCAGTGGAGGATGGCCCAAGTCCTTGGGCCCTGCACCAGCATGGGAGACCAGGAGAAGCACCTGGCTCCTGGCTTCGGATCAGCGCGGTGTGCTGGCCTCAGTGCGCTGGCCGCAGCGGCCATTGGAGGGTAAACCAATGGCAAAGGAAGACCTTTCTCTCTCTCTCTCTCACTGTCCACTCTGCCTGTCCAAAAAAAAAAAAAAAAAAAAAAAAACACAACTTATGGAATACAGCAAAAGCAGTGTTAAGAGGAAAATTTATAGCATTCGGTGCCTAGGTCAAGAAATTGGAAAGGCACCAAATGAGTGAGCAATCAATGCATCTCAAGGACCTAGAAAATAGCAAACCAAACCCAAAACTAGTCAAAGAAAAGAAATTAAAATTAGAGAAGAAATCAACAAAATTGAAACAAAAAAATACAAAAGATTAGTAAAACAAAGAGCTGGTTTTCTTAAAAAATTTTACCAAATTGACACACCATTGGCCCAACTAAGGAAAAACAAAGAAGACCCAAATCAATAGAATTAGAGATGAAAAAATGAAATGCAGTTTTTGGTTCCAAGATTGCAGAATAGCCAACAGGGTAGTCTTTTACACAGGCGAAATTAACAGTAAAAAGGTGGAGAAAGTACATTCTAGAGTAAAGTTGCATGGGAAACTGCAGTGGGACATCCAGTGAAAGCAGTAGGAGCGGCCAGAATCTGGGCAGAAGCTGAAGACACACAGTGGGGTACAGCAAGACAACATAGTACCCAACAACTTGGATCCAGGAAGGGGGGTGCCTGCCAGGTGAGATCAGACTCCAGGGCCCATGCCCATGCCTGAGAGGCAAAACCTGGTGAAATGCACCCCTTCAAGCCCACCTGGGATCCCTTGGAACAGCAGGGCGACCACATATCCAAAAGTGGGAGGAAAGGAAAAAGGATGGAGTGTCTCTCCCCTCCCTTCTCCCTCCTGCAGCAGTGACCTGCAGCCAGTGGTGGGAGGGCCCGTGCCATTTTTGGACTTGGGCATGTAGCAGCCACCCCAGATTGTGTGTGCACACCCAGCAATTCTTGGGGTCACCATCCACCCAGTCAGTGGGGGCACCCACAGCAGTACAGGAGCAACAGATGAGGTGGCCTCCATCACACTAAGCTGTACTCACTCAGCAATGGGAGGGGAGGAGAAGCGTAGCCCGTTGTACTTTCCTAAATGACCAGTACAATTGTGAAGTGAGCAGGACTGTGGCTGGTGGGTACAGTGTGTGCCTGTGACTCAGGGATCTTGCTAGAGAGAAAAACCCATGTACCCTACTGGCATCAAATCTGGTTGGGAGGACAGGACTCCATCCAGGGAGCTGGAAACCACATGGACAGCTGCCCTGGGAGTGCCGAGGCCCCCCTGCTGTCAAGAGGGCTAACAGGGAATTGTGGCTCCACCTGTATTCCCAGACCCCAAGAGCCCTGATTATTGAGACTGAGAAAACTCTGTGATCACGTGAAAGGAGATAGGCTATGGCTGGGTTCTGGGCAATCAGATGCTGCAGTGTGTTCTAAGCTCCTCAGGGGCTTAGAGCAGCTTATAGGTGAGGGAACAGTGCTCATGGGAGGGGCTGGGAAGGTCATGTGCGCATCAGTGTGCATGAGTGTTTAACACACTGGGGGCTAACACCTGGGTACTCCACAGCCAGGAGGACAAAGATTGCACCAACAGAGGTGATCATTCCTCTTCATCCAGTTAACCAGAGGAAAGTTATTACAACCAACCTGGGTGTTACCCCAGATACTTGATGCATCCTTCAGCACTGACCGGAGCTCTCTGGCCATACCCACCACACACCTCTTGGTATTCACTGAAAGCATTGACATTCCACCAAACCATAGAGGCACAGTTCAAAGATAAAAAGCCATCAGAGGAAAAAAAATTTACAGATGTCTGAAAATAAATAAAAACTCAAGAAACAAGAATAAGGAAGATATTATGACCTCTGCAAAGAAGTGAACAACATTTCAATATTAGAATGAGATGATAAAGAGATTGAGGAAATGCCCGAAATGGAATTCAAAAAATTAATCATAGGATTACTCCAAAGTAATCACAAGCAAATCCAATAAAAACAAACATAATATGAAAGAAAATTTCTCACATAAAATTGAGATTTTAAAGATAAATAAAAATGAATACTAGAAATGGAAAACACGGTAGATCAAATAAAAATGCAGTGGAAAGCCTCAAAAACAGAGTTACTGAGGCAGAAAAAAGAATATCTGACCTAGAAAACAAACCTCTGGAAATTTTAGAGTCAGACCAAAAATAAGAGGAAGAAATTAGAAAACTTAAAAACAATGTTAGAGATATATGGGGCACTATCAAACAGTCCAACATATAGTTCTTAGGAGAGCCTGAGGAGAAACAAAAGAAGAGAATAGAGGCCTACTTAAAGAAATAATTACAGAAAACTTCCCTAACCTGAACGGAAGGTCCAAGTACAGGAAGCACATAGAGCTCCTAACAGATATGACCAGAAAAGATCTTCACCACAACACATTGAAATCAAACTTTCCACAGTAAGGCATAAAGAAAAGATTCTAAAATATGCACAAGAGCAACACTAGATTACCTTGAGATGATGTCCCATTAGACTAACAGTGGACTTATCAGAAACCTTACAGGCTAGAAGACAATGGCAAAATATAGTCGAAATCTTAAGAGAAAAAAATTGTTAACCCAGAATACTGTAACCCTGAAAAGCTCTCATTTATGAGTGAAGGTGAAATAAAGACCTTCCAAAACAAACATAAATTGAAAGGATTTATTACCACACGTCCAACCTTACAAAAGATGCTAAAGGATGTGCTACATATAAAAATGGAAAGAAACCCACCATCATGAAAGAATGCAAAGACAGAAAGTTCTCCAGTAGAAGTACAAAAGAAACCCAAAGTAAATGATATGAATATTCATGAAAAATGGCAGGTCCAAGTGATTACTTATCAATACTTACCTTGAATGTAAATGGCCTCAACTCTCCAGTTAAAACTCTCTGAATAGATAAAAAAAAATCCCATTTATCAGCTGCCTACAAGAAACACATGTCGCCAACAAAGATACACATAGACTGAAAGGATGGAAAAAGATATTCCATGTGAATGGGAAAAGGGGGGGGGGCAGGTGTAGCCACTCTAATATCAGACAAAACAGACTTTGTCTCATTTAACAATTTTTGAGTTAAAGAAGGACATTTTGAGGCTGGTGCTCTGATGTAGCAGGTAAAGCTACCACCCGCAGTGCTGGCATCCCATATGGGCACCCATTTGAGTCCTGGCTGCTCCACTTCCTATCCAGCTCTCTGCTATGGCCTGGAAAAGCAGTAGAATATGGCCCAAGTCCTTGGGTCCCTATACCCCCAAGGGAGACTCAGAAGAAACTCCTGGCTTTGGATTGGCACAGCTCCAGACGTTGAGGCCATCTGGAGGGTAAACCAGTGGATGAAAGACCTCTCTCTCTCTCTGCCTCTCCTTCTAACTCTTTCAAATAAATAAAATCTTTTTTTTTTTTAAAAAAAAAGGACATTATGTAAGCTTAATGGATCAAGATGTGACTATAATAAATGTACATGCACCCAATTATAGGGCACCTGGCTACTTAAAGGATCTCTTAACAGATCTAAAGGGAGACATAGACTCCAATACAACAGTAATGGGGGACTTCAACACCCCACTTTCATCAATGGATAGATCAACCAGACAGAAAATAAACAAAGAGACAACAGAGCTAATTGACAATATGGACCCAATGGACCTAACTGATATCTACAGAACTTTTTACACCATCCCACACCCACCACACCCCCCCACCTACCCCACCCCACCCCCACACCCCCACCCACCCCACCCCACCCCCACCCCACCCCCACCCCACCCCCCGTTGCAGAATACACATTCTTCTCAGCAGTACATGGAACTTTCTCCAGGATAGACCATATACTAGGCCATAAAGTAAGTCTCAGCAAATTCAAAAAAATAAAATTACACCATGCACCTTCTCTAATCACACGGATTGAGGCTTGAAACCTACAACTCAAGAATCTCAAGAACATATGCAAACACATGGAGACTAAATACCAGGCTCCTAAATGAACAGTGGGTTTTAAAAGAGAAATTTTAAAGATTTCTGGGAATGAATGAAGATGACAATACAATATATTAAAACTTAGGGGATACAGAAAAAAGCAGTATTAAGAGGGAAGTTTATAGCAATTAGTGCCTACATCAAGAAATTGGAAAGTCACCATATAAATGAGCTGTCAATGCATCAAGGACCTCAAAAAAAAAAAAAAAAGACCACAAATTAGTAGGAGGAAATAAATAAAATTAAGGAAGAAATAAACAAAATTGAAACCAAAAACAAATACAAAAGAGCAATGAAATGAAGAGCTGGTGTTTTGAAAAAATAAACAGAATTGACACACCATTGGCCCAACCAAAAAAACTAAAAACAGGGAGAAGACCCAAATCAACAAAATCAGAGATGAAAAAGGAAACTTAACGACAAAAAAAATCATCAGGAATTACTACAAAGAGCTGTATGTCAACAAATCAGGAAACCTAGAAGAAATGGATGGATTCCTGGACACATACAACCTACCTAAATTGAGTCATGAAGACATAGAACACCTAAACAGACCAATAATCAAAACAGATATTCAATTGGTAATAAAGACCCAACAAAGAAAACCCCAGGTACCAATTGCTTTAAGGTTGAATTCTACCCAAACTTTAAAGAAGAACTAATTCCAATTCTCCCGCTATTCAAAACAACTGAAATGGAGGGAATTCTCCCAAACTCCTTCTATGTAGACAATATCACCATAATTTCCAAGTCAGAAAAAGATATGACAGAGAAAGAGAACTATAAAGAAATATCCCTCATGAATACAGACATAAAAATCCTCAACAAAATACTAGCCAATCAAATCCAACAACACATCAGAATGATCACTCAGGCAGACCAAGTGGGATTTATCCCTGGTATGCAGGGATGGTTCAACATTCAAAAATCAATGAATGTGATCAACCACATTAACAAGCAGAAGACCAAAGACATTATCTTAATAGCTGCAGAGAAAGCATTTGACAAAATTCACTGTTTTATGATGAAAACCTTAAGCAAACTGGGTATGGAAGGAACATTCATAAACATAATCAAAGCAATCTGTAAGAAATCCAGAGCCAGCATCCTGAATGGGGAAAAACTGGAGGCATTCCTATTAAGATCTAGAACCAGACAAGGATGACCACTCTCACCATTGCTATTTTAATATAGACTTGGAAGTTTTAGCCAGAGTCATCAGGCAAGAAAAAGAAATCAAAGGGATACAAATAGGGAAAGAAGAAATCAAACTATCTTTATTTGCTGTTGTCATGATTCTATATGTAGGAAACCCAAAAGACTCCACAAAGAGACCACTGGAATTCATAAAAGAGCTTGCTAAAGTAGTAGGATGTAAAATCAACACACAAAAATCAATGGCCTTTGTAGACACAGACAATGCCATAGTTCAGAATGAATTTCCAAGATCAATTCCATTCACAATAGCTATAGAATTTTAAAAATCTTGGAATAAATTTAACCAAAAACATCAAAGATCTCTGATGAAAATTCCAAGACATTAAAGAAATAGAAGAAGCCATTTAAAAATGGAAAAATCTTCCATGTTCATGGATTGGAAGAATCAATATCTTCAAAATGTCCATACTACCAAAAGCAATTTATAGATTCAATGCAATACCAATCAAAATACCAACAACGTTCTTTGTAGATCTAGAAAAAAATTATGCTAAAATTCACATGGAAACACAAGAGACCCTGAATAGCCAAAGCAGTCTTATACAACAAAAACAAAGCTGGAGAGGCCAGCACTGTTGCATAGCATATAAAGCCGCTGCCTACAGTGCTGGCATCCCATACAGGCACTGGTTCAAGACCCGGATGCTCTACTTCTGATCCAGCTCTCTGCTAAACAGTGGAAGATGGCCCAAGTGCTTGAGTTCCTACATCCATGAGGGAGACCTGGAAGAAGCTCCTGGCTCCCAGCTTCAGATCAGGGCAGCTACAGGTTTTGTGGCCACTTGGGGAGCGAGCCAGAAGGTGGAAGACTTCCCTCTCTCTGCCTCTGCCTCTCTGCAACTCTGCCTTTCAAACAAATATTCAAAAAAAAAAAAAAAAAAAGCTGGAGGCATCACAATACCAGACCTACAGGGCAGTTATAATCAAAACAGCATAATACTGGCACAAACACAGACGTGTAGACCATTGCAGCAGAATAGAAACCCCAGAAATAAATCCATGTATCTACAATCAACTTCTCTTTGACAAAGGAGCAAAAATCAATTCCTCGAGCCAAGACAGTCTCTTCAACAAATGATGTTGAGAAAACTGGGTCTCTACATGCAAAAGTATGAAACAAGACCCCTACCTCACACCTTACACAAAAATCTACTCAAAATGGATCAGAGACCTAAATCTATGACATGAAACCATCAAATTACTAGAGAATATTGGGGAAACCCTACAAGACACTGGCACAGGGAAGGACTTCTGGGAAAAGACCCCAGAAGCACAGGCAATCAAAGCCAAAATTAACAAGTGGGATTACATAAAACTGAGAAGCTTTTACACCGCAAAAGAAACATTCAGCAAAGTGAAGAGGCAATCAACAGAGAAATTATTTGTAAATTATGCAACTGATAGAGGATTAATAACCAGAATATATAGAGATCAAGAAACTCCAGAACAAAACAAACAACCCAGTGAAGAGATGGGCAAAGGACTTAACAGGCATTTTTCAAAAAAAGAAATCCAACTGCCCAGACACATAAAAAAACACTCAGGATCACCAGCCATCAGGAAAATGCAAATCAAAACCACAATGAGGTTTCACCTCTCCCCAGTTATAATGGCTTTCATATAGAATTCAACAATCAACAAATGCTGGTGAGGATATGGGGGGCGGGGGGAAGTACTCTAATCTACTGTTGATGGGAATGTAAACTGGTAAAGCCACTGTGGAAAACAGTATGGAGATACCTCAGAAAGCCGAATATGGACCTACCATATGACCCAGCCATCCAACTCCTGGGAATTTACCCAAAGGAAATGAAATCAGCATATGAAAGAATGATCTGTACTCCCATGTTCATTTTAGCTTAATTCACAATAGCTAAGATATGGAATCAACCCAAGTATCCATCAACTGAAGACTGGATAAGGAAATGATGAGATCTATACACCATGGAATACTATACAGCAGTGATAAATGAAATCCGGTCGTTTACAACAAAATGCATGAAACTGGACAACATCACAGATAGTGGAATAAGCCAGCCCTGAAAGGACAAATACCGTATGTTCTCCTTGACCTGTGATAACTAATAGAATACCTACAAGCTAATCTATGGAAGTGAAATTGACACTTTGAGAAGCAATGACTTTGAACAGCCCTTGTCTTGACTGTTGAGAAAGTTTTTTTTCCATATTGTTGAACTCAACACAGATTTAATCTTATGTGTATAAAGTTAATTGAAAGTAGAGCTTAGTGAAAAATAAGAATGGGAATAGGAGAGGGAGGAGGAAGAGGGATGGGAGAGTGAGTCGGAGGGTGGGTATTGTGGGAAGAATCACCATGTTCCTAAAGTCGTAATTATGAGTGTATGAAGTCTATATTCCTTAGATAAAAAGTTTCTGGGGAAATAAATAAAAGGTGGAAGGGAGGGGAGCAGCACCAGACTCCACCCTCAACCAGTGACCCTGCTACCCCAGGGTCTCACCACATACCCTTTTTTTTTTTAATATTTATTTGAAAGGCAGAGTTATAGAGAGGCAGAGAGAGAGAGGAAGGAGGAAGGGGGTGGTCTTCCATCCGCTGGTTCACTCCCCAGATGGCCACAATGCCAGAGCTGTGCCAATCTGAAGCTGGGAGCCAGGAGCTTCTTCTGGGTCTCCCATGCAGGTGCAGGGCCCAGGAACTTGGACCATCCTCTACTGCTTTTCCAGGCCATAGCAGAGAGTGGGATCGAAGAGCACCTGGGATGCTGGCATTGCAGGCTGAGGCGTTACCTGCTACACCACAGCAACGGCCCTACCCACCCCTTATTAAACAATCCAACCACTGAGCTCCAGCTTTGTGTCACGGCCGAAACCGGGAGCCAGGAACTCAAACCGAGTCTCACAAGTGGGTGGCAGGAACCAACTACTTGAGCCATCACCTGCTGCCTCCCAAGGTTGGTGACTTGTATTTTGATGGTGACCCATCACATGAAGTCAGGTGTGGAACTGCCCACCCGGGGCATCGTGTCAGCACTCAGAACGTTTCCGAGTTGGGAGCATTTTGGGTTTTGAATGTTCAGATTAGGGATGCTCATCTTATACCTCCACCAAACTTAGCTGAGTTAGCAGCAGCAGCAGCAGCAATCCTTCCTCATGGAGGAAGACTTTGTAGCACAGACCAGGCATGCAGGACCACGGGGGAAGAATGAGCTATCTCATTAGGATTCCGGTCTTTTCTTGTCCCCACTGTTCAGACAGAGGCACTGGCAGCATCTCAGGGGACACAGAACTAAGATAACCCTGAAGAGGCATCACGACCCTTCAGTTAGGTAACTCCCACACCTGTTGGCCAGCCGGATGCTTTGTGGCTGCCTTTAACCCAGATTTCCCCCAGGTGCTGACCCAAAGTGCTCGATGGAGCTATTATGAGGCTCCCGTGGCATCAAAGCTTCCCCCTCGATGATGAGGTCAGAGGTCAGCTGCTGCCGTGAAGTCAGAGTTCCAGGGCCCCACCCAGCCCACCTGGATCCCGTTCCATGTCCATGACCCTTGGACAATCTACTCAGTGTGCACCTGCCAGGTGGCACCCCTGCGGGCTTCTCTCCCACTCGGCTCCTCCTAAGACGTGTTTCCCATGCAGAGGGCATAGAGGTGACTCCTGGCTGCCTGGCTCGCTACCTGCAAACCTGGGCCCCCTCCAGGGCAGAGCATCAGACACACAGCCCAGAGAGGAGGAGCCACGCTGGCGATGGGCAGGACACAGGGTGTGCAGCACAGGGCCTGGCAGGAAAAGGTGCTTGGAACGCCTCTGTAAGACCGCTACCGCAGAGCCCCGGCTGAACCTACTGCCAGCCAGCCCGCAGCATGGAAGGGAGAAGCTGGGCCTGCCTTGGGAAAGATGCGCCCCCCACCCCCGACACCCCACCTCGTGTTTGGCTAGACTACCACATGGTTGGCAGGTGGGGAGAAGTGGCCCCGTGTGGGGAGCAATCCGGACTGGACTAAGTTACTCGAATTAGGACTTATTCTATGCATCTGCTCTCCCACAATATGGCGCTGGGAGAGAAGTAAACAGCTTCCGCACAGCTGCCTCCAGTTCAACCAATTAACTGTAGGACTTGCTCCTGATTGGAGAGCAGCGTACTCAGCCGAGTTGGGATTGGCGGAGGAGGACTATAAAGGAGGAGAGAGACGGCATGCACCAGGAACATCTATGGGGAACATCTAAGGGAACCCGTGCAGCCCCCAGAGAGCCGGCCGGCGGTGTGCCGCTCCCCTGCGGAAGTGGGGAATGCGGCCAGGGGGAACTGCCCTTCCACGGAGGTGGAAGGGATAGTAGCCAACCCGGGAAGAACCAGCAGCAAACCCGGGGAGGGCCGAGCAGACGAAAGAACAGCGCAGGGTCCTGTGTCGTTCCTCCACGAAGAGGGGGAGCGACATAATGGTGCCGTGACTCGGATAGGAAACCTAGCTCGGATAGGAAACCTAGGACGGATAGAAAACTTAGGAGGGAAGAAACGTGACTCGGATAGGAAACCTAGGACGGATAAAAAACTTAGGAGGGAAGAAACGGGAAGAACTGGGAAAATACCGGAGAGAGAGACTAGCAAACAGCCTAGGGAAAAGCCGGACGAAAAAGGAGCCGGAAGAAGCTATTGAAAGCCTAGGCATAGATTCGGATACGGACTACGGGGGGAAGCTGGGAGAAATCTCTAAGGTCGAAAGCGAAAGTGAAAGCTAGAACAAACAGACTCGGACGCGGACTGTGGGGAGAGGCCAGGAGAAATGAGGGAGGAATATCGTTGGAGGAAAGCTTGGGGAAACATACCGGGTAGAGAAAAATGTTAGGGAAATTGAAGCCGCGGGGGGCAGGCCAAGGCGGAAACGAAAGCCACTTTGGGATTCTCAAGTTAGCCCGGGAATAGGGGGCGAAAAGTTAAAACCAGAAGCTGAGACGCAAGCCAGATTGGGATCCGTCTGATTAGCCCGGGGAGCAAAGGACGGGAAGCCAGATCGTGGGGCGGAGACGTACGCTGGGTTGAATTCGCCAGGCTAGCCCGGGGAACTTAGATTGAATCCTAGTGGCGGAGACGCAAGCTACGCTGTGTTACTCGCGGAAGCCGCCGCGTGCAGAGAGAGCACGGGGCGTGAATAGATAGGGAACGCTGGCGTAGGCCGTGGTTCAGACGCGAAAGGGTTAAGCGTGGAGACCGCGGACCGCGCAAAGCCGGGAAGCCGCGCAGAGAGGCGCGCGGGCTGAAGCGGCGCAGAGCCGGGAACCCGCCGGCGGGGCGAGGTGCCGGAAAGCCGCAGGGATAAGAGAAACAGAAGTTTGGAAGTGAAGTAAAAGAGAAATGGGAATGCTGGAAGATAGAAGTGAAATGGGAGAGGTAGGAATGCCCGGAGATAGAGAAATAGAGAAAAATAAGGCCTCCCCTCAACATGCCAATTAGAAGGCTTGGATTCGGTCTGCCTGATTTAAGGCGGTAAGCGCCAGCAAAGCTCGACCAGAGTATGAGCTGCAGGTCACCGAAGATAGGCACGAACCAACACTAATAAGTCTCCCCCACAATAAGGCAATGAGAAGGCTTGGATTCGGTTTGCCTGATAGGTTTTGTAAGCCCCTGCGGGCAGAGCAGAGCATGCGCTGCAGGGCACCGAACACAGGCATGCATCAGCGCCTAAAAACCTCCTCACAATGGCGAAGAGAGGACCCGGATTCGGTTTTCCTGATTGATAGGACTTGTAAGAGCCTGTGGCAACTCTAGCAAGTAGAGCAGAGTGTGTTCCGCGGGACACCGAAGACAGGCGCGTATCAACGCTAAAAAATAAAAAGAAAGGGGGATCTGTGGGGAGCAATCCGGACTGGACTAAGTTACTCGAATTAGGACTTATTCTATGCATCTGCTCTCCCACAATATGGCGCTGGGAGAGAAGTAAACAGCTTCCGCACAGCTGCCTCCAGTTCAACCAATTAACTGTAGGACTTGCTCCTGATTGGAGAGCAGCGTACTCAGCCGAGTTGGGATTGGCGGAGGAGGACTATAAAGGAGGAGAGAGACGGCATGCACCAGGAACATCTATGGGGAACATCTAAGGGAACCCGTGCAGCCCCCAGAGAGCCGGCCGGCGGTGTGCCGCTCCCCTGCGGAAGTGGGGAATGCGGCCAGGGGGAACTGCCCTTCCACGGAGGTGGAAGGGATAGTAGCCAACCCGGGAAGAACCAGCAGCAAACCCGGGGAGGGCCGAGCAGACGAAAGAACAGCGCAGGGTCCTGTGTCGTTCCTCCACGAAGAGGGGGAGCGACAGCCCCGCCTCCCCCACCCCTGCTGTGCAGAGAACATGCGGCCTCAGGACACGACCTAGGTCGCAGGTGAACTTCAGCATTCGGTCAAGGTCCCTCACAAATCCACACTGGGAAACTGAAAAAGGCCCTTCTGATGGGACGCTTCCTGTGGCCTTCCATGGGCACCTAATCCAGCCCCCGGTTTTCTAGACCTGAGTGGGCCTGTGTTCCCTCCTCGTCAGCCCACTTCCGGCCTCCAGTCTTCCACTCTCAGAAAGAGCAGGCTGAGTGGGCATTGGTGCAGCGGTTAGGGCTCCACTTGGGACGCCCCCGGCTCTGCCTCCGATTCAGCTTCCTGCTAATGCTCACTCTAGGGAGCAGCAGGTGATGGCTCCGTACTTGGGAGACTGGGATTGGGTTCCAGGCTCCTGGTTTCAGCCTGGCCCAGCTTTGCTTGTTGTGGGCATTTGTGGGGTGAGCTGGAGGATGAGTCTCTCTCTCTCTGCCTTTTAACTAAGATGAAAATAAATATTTTTAAGAAACAGGAATGTCACTGAAGGCCTTAATGAGCACTAATTTGGGGAGTATCTGAGGTCAGACTGGAGGCTCAGGACTGAGTAGGAGGTACAAGCACGGATGTGGCAAGCAGAGGAAGCTTTTTTTTTTTTTTTTTTAAATCTTGCTTGTGAACAGGAGGCTAGAGTCTGGAAAGAAGTTAGAAGCTAAGAACCAAGCCGTCTGCCCTCACACTCAGCCTGGACACAGAGAGGTGAAACCACTCCTTTCCACCCTGTTAACTTGACAATGCTGTTCCACTGTCTTCATTTGCATTTCCAGACTCTTCTTTCCAAGCAAACTTGGGAGACACCACCCCAAGGTCCCCTCCAGTCTTCAGTGGACAGAATCCACAGTCCTAGCTAATGCATCCTGACTGTTACCCAGTCATAAATCCCCACAGTGGCAGGCCCACCTGAAACCAAGCTTCCAGTACCTTCTGAACTTGGTTCCCCAACGCCGAGACACGGCCCAAGCTCTGTTGTCCTCCCCTACAGGTACATGGCAGTAAACTCAACTTTGTCCTAGCAGCAGGTAGGCTGGTAACACTCCTAGAAAGAGGAGGAGATACCTGAGTGTGGGCAGGTGCGTAGTGATGGCAGCAGGAGGGTCACAGTGTTCTCACCTGACAGTTTGGGTTTTCCCTTCAAACAACAGGTAAGGCCCATCCAAACGGGATAAGGGAAAGAGGCACTTAGCCTAGTGGTTAAGATACCACATTCATTATGATTTCATTCACAGCTTTGCTCTTCGACTCCAGTTTCCTGCTAATGCAGACCCTGGGAGGCAGCGACAAAGGCTGCCTCTGGGTTCTTGCCACTCTCGTGGGTGACCTAGATTACATTCCAAGCCCCTGGCTCCAGCCCTGGCCCAGCCCAGGCCATTGCAGGCATTTGGAGAGTGAACCAGCTGATGGGAGCTCTGCCTCTCAACTCGGTGAAAACCTGTGAAGGGAATAATTTGCCTTTCCCACTTCGAAGCTGGAGCGGGTAGGGACTGGGGCTCAGCAGGTTCCTCGCCTCCAGCCCAGAACAACCACACGTGCTGGCTGCTGCAGGCCCCTGGGTTCAACTCTGGAGGAGAAGGAGGGAGACAATGCTTGAGAGGGGAGATTCAGGGTTGCTCCGCCAACACCCGCCACACCTTGGGACAGGGTGGAATTCATAGTGTAACTTGAGCCTCCCACCAGCCTGAAAGTCCCCAGGCATCCCATCACATCAAGCCTGGTACCCCCGGGGTACTCACAGCCCCTGAGGCCTTCTGAGGAGGCCTTCCCTGGGCCACGGCGGCCCTTGCCACTGGGCACTGGTGCTGTGCCAAGGGGCCAGAGCAGTATCATACTCTCAAAAAGTAGTGTCTCGTCTAAATCCCTCCCCCTTCCTGAGCATAGGCCCGCAGGGCTCTCCTGGCATGGAGCAGCCCTCTCTTGTCTCAGGCCTGGGCCTTGAGGCAGGGGCGCAGGTGCACCCGTGGGAGCGCACACACAGGGCACAGGGAGGGGACACTCAGTGGCTTTCCGCATGTGCCCCATCCCCACTGCCTGTAGAACCCACCTCGTCCAGAGTTCCCCGGTAGCACAGACCTGGTTGGATTCCAGCTGCCCTCAGCCCAAGCCTCTGCTGTTGGGGTAATAATTCTCTGTCGCAGGTAGGTCACCATGAGGCTACTGGGGTTGGTGAGACAAGCCCGGGGTGACCAGGGGATCCGCCATGCTGCCCCATCACGCCACGGGAAGGTGAAGGCACTCGGTGAGAAATGGCCCCTCCCAGGCGTGCTCACCTGGGACAGCTTTATTTTGTTTTGTCTGAGGATTTGATGAGGGAGGAGGGGGCACCTACATCTAAGGCCAAGGTCATGCAGCCCAGCTCTTGCAGTTAGTCAAAAGAAGCAGGAAAGGGATTATTGAAGAAAGCTCAGCTCACAGATCACTGTTTTTCAGGTGTTTAAAAACATCACACAAGGCCAGTGTTGGTCTTAGTGGATAAAAGCCGCTACCTACAATGCCAGCATCCCATAGGGGAGCTGGTTTGAGTCCCAGCTGCTCCACTTCTGATCCAGCTCCCTGCTTATGTGACTGGGAAAGCATCAGAAGATGGTCCAAGTGCTTGGGCCAACATAGGAAACCCAGAAGAAGCTCCTGGCTCCTGGCTTCAGAACACCCCAGCCCTGGCCATTTCAGCCATTTTTGGAGTGAACCAGCTGATGGAAGATCTCTCTCTTTCTCTCTCTAACTCTGCCTTTCAAATAAAAATCTTTTTAAAAAAGTTTGCCAAGAATAAAGGGCTGAGAGATACAAAAGAACAAGTACTGAGTGAGGCACTGATAAGAGTACTTAGAGGCCAGCTCTGTGGCTCACTAGGCTAATCCTCCGCCTGCGGTGCCAGCACCCCGGGTTCTAGTCCCGGTCGGGGCGCCGGATTCTGTCCCGGTTGCTCCTCTTCCAGTCCAGCTCTCTTCTATGGCCCGGGGGTGCAGTTGAGGATGGCCCAAGTGCTTGGGCCCTGCACTCGTGTGGGAGACCAGAAGGAAGCACCTGGCTCCTGGCTTCAGATTGGCGTAGCACGCTGGCTGCAACACGCCAGCCCTAGCGGCCACTTGGGGGGTAAACCAATGGGAAAGGAAGACCTTTCTCTCTCTCTCTCTCTAACTCTGCCTGGAAAAAAATAAAAAGTACTTAGAATAGGTAAATCCATGGACACAATGAGGAACAGTGGGGGCTGGCTGGCACTGTGGTGTGTTGGGTAAGACCACCACCTGCAACCCACCTGAAACACAGGCATCCCATATGGGCAGCGGTTCGAGTCCTGACTCTTCCACTTCTGATCCAGCTCCCTGCTAACATGCCTAGGAAAGCAGTGGAGGATGGTCCACGTACTTAGGCCCCTGTATCCATGTGGGAGACCCAGAGTAAGTCCTGGCTCCTGGTTTCAGCCTGGCCCAGCTCTGGCTGTTGTGGCCCTCTGGGGAGTGAACCAGCAGATGGAAGATCTCTCTCTCTCTCTCTCTCTCTCTGAATTTCAAAATAAATAAATCTTTAAAAAATGAGTAAAAGTGGCTCCCGGGCACTAGGGAAGGAAGAAATAAAGGGAGCTATTATTTAGTGGGTACGGGTTCCTCTTTGTTGTGCAGAGAAGGTTCTGGAAGGGATGGTGGTAATGGTTGCACACATTGTGAATCTCCTGAACATCACTGAAAAACAGGTGGATTTCTTGTTGTGTGTATTTTACCACAATTAAGAAAACAAAAGCTAAAGGGCTGAGCAGGCCAGAGAAGCTGTGTGGGGGAACGAGAGGCCCGGGACAGGGTGGGGCCCAGCTGGGGCCAGGGCCTCCAGCACGCAAGGCTGTGGTGCGGGCGCCTCGTGGTTCTTCCATAGCTGTGCATAGCTCAGCCCTACATGTGCTCCCCTGATGGCATTTGGAATAGAGGGCCGCGTGGTTGCCCAGCTGGCACGTCCCACTGAGTCCACCCCAGCACCAGCCAGTTCCTTCCTGCCCAGTGCGCATCCTCCCTTGTCTCCTGGTGGCTGCTGGTGACTGAGGGAGGGACCCACGCAGTCAGCTGCCTCCCCTCTCACGAGTGGCAGCCAAGAAGACAGGCTGCCCCTCACTAATGCTGTGGCAACCATAAGGTATGAACTCTGCAAGATCCACAGCGTATTTTTTTCATTTTTATTTACTTATTCCAAAGGGAGGAAGAAGGGGAGAGGGGGAGAGGGAAAGGGAGAGAGGGAGGGGGGGAGGGGGGAAGGAGGTGGGGAGAGGGAGAGGGAGAATATCTCCATCTGCTGGCTTACTCCCCAGATGACTGCACTAGCAGGGGCTGAGCCAAGCTGAAGCCAGGTCCCAGGACCTCCATCTGGATCTCCCACACGGGCAGCAGAGATCTAAGTGTTGGAGCCACCACCTGCTGCCTCCCAGGGAGCACATTAAAGGGAAGCTGGAATTGGAAGCGGAGCCAGAACTCAAACACAGGCACTTGGTAGGGGATGCAGGCTTCCCAGGCGCTGTCGTCACTACTGCTCCGAAAGCCTGCCCCAGGCAGGAGCATCTCCCAGAAGTCCCTCTGCTCTGCTTCTCTTACCTCGTTCTCTGTGTCTGACATCTGCCGCCACAAGATGCTGTAGTCCAAACCACCCCCAAGTCTTAGGCTTGCAAACTAACAGCCGTTCATTATTTCTCATGACTCTAGGGGTTGGCTGGGCGGCTCCGCCGACCCGAGTCAAGCTCAGCTGACCTCTACCATGCTCACTTAGGTGTCCACAGTCAGCTGAGGGCCGGTCGGTCTTGGCTGGCCTCAGCTGGAATGACTTAGCTCTGCTCCACATGGGCTCTATCCTTTAGCAGGCTGGAGTGGGCTTGTTCTCACAGTGATGGCTGTCAAAGAGAAGCTGCCCTGGAAAGAGTTAAACAGGCAAGGAAAACCTTATTCAAGACTATGGCCCTGGGGCTGGGGCCAGTGTTGTGGCTCAGCAGGTTAAGCCGCTGTCTGCAGGGCCAACATCCCATAGGGGCTCCAGTTTGAGTCCTGGCTGCTCCATTTACGATCCAACTCCCTGCTAATGTGCCTGGGAAAGCAGTGGAGGATGACCTAAGTCCTTGGGCCCCTGCACCATGTAGAAGATCTATAAGAAGCTCCTGCCTCCTGGCTTCAGTCTGGCCCAACCCTGGCCGTTGCAGCCATCTGGGGAGTGAACCAGCAGATGGAAGATATCTCTCTCTCTCTCAATCTGTTATTCTGACTTCCAAATAAATAAAATAAATCGTTTTTTAAAAAGAGACTATTGCTGGCCGGCGCCGCGGCTCACTAGGCTAATCCTCCGCCTAGCGGCGCCGGCATACCGGGTTCTAGTCCCAGTTGAGGCGCCGGATTCTGTCCCGGTTGCCTCTCTTCCAGGCCAGCTCTCTGCTGTGGCCTGGGAGTGCAGTGGAGGATGGCCCAGGTGCTTGGGCCCTGCACCCCATGGGAGACCAGGAAAAGCACCTGGCTCCTGGCTCCTGCCATCGGATCAACGCGGTGCGCCGGCTGCAGCGCGCCGGCCACGGCGGCCATTGGAGGGTGAACCAACGGCAAAGGAAGACCTTTCTCTCTCTCTCTCTCTCTCTCTCTCTCTCACTGTCCACTCTGCCTGTCAAAAAAAAAAAAAAAAAAAAAAAGAGACTATTACAACAGTGGAAAGAGATGGAGCTCAATTCTTGCCACGACAGAAGCAGCTGGGAATTCATAGCTAATGAGCAGGTGAAGGAGTTGGTCAGTGGATGGAAACTCAGAAGAGAAACTTGGCTAGGCATTGAGGTCAGGGGGTTTTTGCTAAGCTGGCTTGGCAGAATTTTTGCTGAACTGGGCTTTGCAGGCCAAGGACAGGACATGAGCAAGAAGAGGGTGCGCAGAAGTCTGTCTAAAGTGGGGTTCGGGGAGGCGTTTGATACAGCAGTGGAGACGCTGCATCCCATATCAGAGTGCCTGGGTTTGAGTCCTGCCTCAAACCTGTTTCTAATTCCAGCTTCCTTCTTCTTTTTTTTTTGGATAGGCAGAGTGGACAGTGAGAGAGAGAGAGACAGAGAGAAAGGTCTTCCTTTGCCGTTGGTTCACCCTCCAATGGCCGCTGCAGCCGGCACACCGCGCTGATCCGAAGCCAGGAGCCAGGTACTTATCCTGGTCTCCCACGGGGTGCAGGGTCCAAGTACTTGGGTCATCCTCCACTGCACTCCTGGGCCACAGCAGAGAGCTGGCCTGGAAGAGGGGCAACCAGGACAGAATCCGGCGCCCTGACCAGGACTAGAACCCGGTGTGCCGGCGCCGCAAGGCGGAGGATTAGCCTAGTGAGCCGCGGCGCCGGCCCAGCTTCTTTCTAAAGGCAGGTAATGGCTCAAGTAGTGGGGTCCCTGCCACCCACAAAGGAGACCTGGATTGAATTCCATTTCCTGGCTTCAGTCTGGCCCTGCCTTAGCTGTTGTGGGTACTTGAGGGAGCAAGCCCATAGATGGAAGACCTCTGTCTCTCTGCTTTTCAAATAAAGTGAAAGAAACAAGTAAGTAAAATAATGCTGGGTTAAGTAGTCAATCCCTGTTGAAGCAGAAGTCCAAGAGAACCAGTGGAATGAACAAAGATTCTGAGAGCCTAGACTCAAAACTGGCAGCATGGCTCTCACCGCATCTATTGGCCAAGCGAGTCACAAGGCCAGCCCACTCCAAGCGTGGGAAAATGGCTCCCTCACTCTGCAGATGGCGTAGCCACAGGGAAGGGTGGAAACTCCCTCTTTCCAGTCACTGTCCTACTTTCTGCACCGGAAGACACCCCCCACCACTTGAGGCCCTCGGGTAGAACCTAAAGCCCCCGCACTCCCTGTATGCAGACTCACGTGTTAAGTGGCCGTGCGTGGAGGGTGTACCTGCGCTGGAAGGGGCCAGGATTGAAACCCAGGCAAGCTGTTAGTCCCTCCTGCAGTGGGCCACTCCACCAGTGTTTGGTGAACGAGGAAAGCAGGATAGATACGAATGGAGAACTGAAATCATTTGCCGCGCCAGCGCGAGAGCCTGGGCTAGAAACCAGGCGGCCCGGTGAGAACCCCGGTCACTCCACTTCTACTGGGCAAGCACATCCACCGGCCCAGGGCCAGCGGGGCCTGGATGGGGCCTCCTGGCTGCCAAGGGCTTCCACTGCTCTTCCGGAGGCGCCGTCAGAGTGCTGGCTGTGGGGACAAAGGCCTCGCCTTTGCCGGGCCTTTCACATCCCAGTGGGGAATAAATGGCCCAAGTGTTCCTCTTGGCTCTGGCAATGAGATTTTGCCCTCAGCTGCCAGGGGAGGGGGTTGGGCAGTGCTTTCAGACCCCTCGCTGGTGGCTCCCGGCGGGCCTGTGTGCAGTGTGGGTTTGACCAAGGGCCAGCCCCCCCAGCCAGGCCACCACAAATGCAGCTCCCAGAAGGAGCAAAGAATACCCCGTTCATGGGGCCGAGCCCGTGCCCGGCTCTGAAGTGCTTCCAGACACAGAAGGCCTTGTGCAAGTCCCAGAGGCTCGGCTTTCCCGGTGCTTTGCTGCTCTGCTCTGGGGGCCCCCGAGTCCTCCGGTGGGCAGCCAGTGCCCCGAGTGGGCAGCTGAGCGGGGCTGTCTCTGGGGGTCATGGCTCCTTGTGTCTGTTCAGAACTCAGTGACCTGGCAAGGGGGCGGGGGTAAGGGGACCACCCAGCCCCTGGGAGGGCACCAGGGCGGACTGGTTTGGAAAACAACTTTGGAAGCTTGGCTCTGTAGGGGGGGGGGGGGTCTGGGGGAGGGTTTTGTGCTGGCAGGGACTCAGAGGTCTGTATCTCTAAAAAAATATTTATTTTCATTTTATTTGAAAGGCAGGCACACACAGACACAGAGATCTCCCATCCACTGGTTCACCCCAAATGCCTACAACAGCCAGGGCTGGGCCAGGCTGAAGCCAGGAGCCAGGAGCTGACTCCATCCAGGCTCTCCGATGTGGGTAGCAGGAACCCAAGCAGCTGGGCCATCTTCCCTGCCTTCCTGAGTGCATTAGCAGGGAGCTGGATCTGAAGTGGAGGAGCTGGGACTCAAACCAGGCACTCAGATATAGGATGCTGGAGTCCCGAGCCCGTGACTGTTGGTCTAAGTGAGTGCTGACAGAAGAGTGCCACTCTGACAAACTTTGGAGTTCTGTATTGCTGGGGGCGGCGGAGGGGAGAGTGGCGCAAGAGCAGGCTCATGCCCTAAGGAAGTCTCAACCCCGAAGCCCAGAGCAACAGGGTTTATAAAGGCAAAAACCACAAGGAGGGGGGCAGGGTGACCTCAGGCCTATGTGAAACTAGTATCAATCACAATGTCGACAACACCAATTACAACCTTAACCTACAGCATATGGGAAACTAATATCAATTACAATCTTGACATCACCCATTACAATCTTAACAATTCCAATTACAGTCTTGACATAGATCCAGGTAGCAGCTTGAATCATATGTGCCCTCTCTCTTTCTCTCTCACTAACTCTACCTGTTAAAAAAAAAGGGGGGGGGGCGGCGCCGCAGCTCACTTGGCTAATCCTCCCCCTGCAGCGCTAGCACCCTAGGTTCTAGTCCCGGTCGGGGCATCGGATTCTGTCCCAGTTGCTCCTCTTCCAGTCCAGCTCTCTGCTGTAACCCAGGAAGGCAGTGGAAGATGGCCCAAGTGCTTGGGCCCTGCCCCGCATGGGAGACCAGGAGGAAGCACCTGGCTCCTGACTTCGGATCGGCACAGCACGCCGGCCATAGTGGCCATTTTGGGGGTGAACCAACAGAAGGAAGACCTTTCTCTCTGTTTCTCTCTCTCTCACTAACTCTACCTGTCAAAAAAAAAAAAAAATAGGCAAATTACAATTGTAACATTAATCCAGGTGCAGCCTGCCAGTTTTTTTTTTTTTTTTTTTTTTTTTTTTTTTTTTTTGACAGGCAGAGTGGACAGTGAGAGAGAGAGACAGAGAGAAAGGTCTTCCTTTTGCCGTTGGTTCACCCTCCAATGGCCGCCGCGGCCGGTGCGCTGCGGCCGGCGCACCGCGCTGATCCGATGGCAGGAGCCAGGAGCCAGGTGCTTATCCTGGTCTCCCATGGGGTGCAGGGCCCAAGCACCTGGGCCATCCTCCACTGCACTCCCTGGCCACAGCAGAGGGCTGGCCTGGAAGAGGGGCAACCGGGACAGAATCCGGTGCCCCGACCGGGACTAGAACCCGGTGTGCCGGCGCCGCTAGGCGGAGGATTAGCCTAGTGAGCCGCGGCGCCGGCCCAGCCTGCCAGTTTTTAAGCTCAGGTGATCATGCTAGTTTCTATGTTCTGCCAAGAGGGATGCAGTGTCCTGTTACTGAGTTTTGCACCACAGGTACTTTCAGACCATAGTCTCAAGGCACGGGGTGCTCTCTTGAGATGGAGTCTTGGGTGCTCTAAAATGGAGTCCCTACTGTCAAGGTGCCACTTCAACTTGACCAGGTGTGCTACAATACCGCCCCTCCCCAACTCCAGGGCTCACCTCCAAGGCATCCACTAGGAGTCTTGCATGAAGAATGGAAACCATGACACAGGGGAAGCACCTGCACTATGCCTGGTGCATGCTGGGAGCTCACACATGGTACTTCCCGTCCCTACACTCAGATCACACCCCTGCCAGTCTCCTCCCCTGGGCACGACCTGACCTGCAAAGGGCAGACCACCGAGGGAGACCGGGGGTGGGGAGCGCATGATGGGAGGGCCCCCTTCATTCCTCTAAGTAGCCAAGGATCTCGGGGAGGCTCCTCCCCTCCTCTGTGTCTGTCCCTTTCTGACGCTAACGACAACTCCTCCATTGGAGACTCCTTGTGAGGTTCAAGTGCAACGGCTGCATAAGCCAAGCACGGGGAGCAGCAGCGTGCTCTGCAGCTCAGTGCAGGCCACCAGCTGTCCGGCCCATCTCCCTGCCCACACTGCCTCAGGCACCCTTCCCGTGCCTCATACCCTGAGCCCAGCCACATCACGAGTCTCAGGCCTACGTGGCAGCCTGTGGCCCACACGTGGCGGGTTTATCACAAGACTGGCCCAGCCTCCTCCCTGAACTAATGAGGAGAGAGGGCAGCACATTCCAGTGTGGGGACCCACAACATCACGCTGTGTCCTCCAAAGCAGTTCTCATTCAGCCGTTCTTCACCTGGACTCCGTAACTCTTAGAGATCCGACAGACAGACTTCCTGGAGGGCAAACCCCTGCAAGCGGTGTGCATGCGTGTGCGTGTGCAGGTGTGTGTAGAAATTCCTTACCTTCCATCGGATCCTCAGAAGCACCTATTGTCCTCCCCTTTCTTTGCTCCGCAGAAGCATCCACGTGGCTCTGACGTGTTATTTTCTTGTTCAGTGTCCGTCTCCACCACTTGAAAGGAAGCTCCAGGGCTTGTCTGGTTCGTGATCCTAACACAGGGCTGGGGGCACAGATTCTCAGTATCTTGTGAATGAATGAATGAGTCAACGAGGGCCTCTGACCTCACGGCCAAGGACTGCGGTTCTGCCCTGCATGTGGGTCTGGGCCAGCCCTGCACAGTCTGCAGGGTCCTCCTCCCAGGGACGCTCCTGGGCTGAGGTCAGTGGAGCAGAGCTGGGGCTCCTGGAGTGAAGAGCCCAGCCTGGACCTGCCGAGAAGAGCGGCGTTCAGGGGCCTCAGAGCACAGCGCATTCACCCCAGCACCTTCCAGTGAAGGCAGGAGGGCTGGGGTCCCTGCTGGTTCCCACCGCTGGGTAACATCTGGCCTTTTTCCGTACCTCATGCTGTCAGTCATGACCTTCATTACTCAGCTGAGGGATGTTTCTTCCCCACGTGGCAGTGCCAGGGGTCACCTGATGGTGTTTGGCTGGCAGGGGGCTGGTCCAGAGGGCTGGTCTGAGCTCAGTGGGCTCCTCCGGCACCTGGGCTCTACAATATGGCAGTGCAGGGCTCCCGGAGGCTGCCCCAGGAGAATGAGACCCGGCCTTGAAAGTCCACAGCAACCAACTCACAGAGCCAGCCCGTATCCAAAAGGATGAACCAGGAAATGCGCACGGGCAGGAAGGCCACCGGGGTGGCAGTGGGCGTGGGGTCATCTTTGGATACAAGCCACCACGGCCTCCTTCTGGCTGGGCTCAAAGACAAGGTTTAAAGCCAGGGAGGCTGGCCGGGGTGGGTAGAAGACCAAGGAGCCTCACCCCTTTGACCGGCTTTCCCTGGAACAAGACTCCAAGGACCATCAAGTGAATCCACAGGCGGCCTGCCCACTTGAGCGTCCAGTAGATTCCATGTTCTATTTTGCTACTTTGTCCAGGGCGGCCGTTCAGTAGAGACGCCATGACCCAGGCACCACTGAGGACGTGTGCTGTTCAGTGCCTGCAGTTTCATCAGATCTGGGACCGTCTTCCTGCTTTGGGACCCACAGACTGGTGGAGAGGGTGGCCCCTCCTGGCACGGCCCCCAGGCTCCCTGGGCTGCCGCTGTCCCTTCAACCTTCAAACCACTCAGCACCTGAGCAAGTCAGTCCCTGGGAATCAGCGCCTGAGAACTCACAACAGTGGCTGGTGGTTCTGGAACACCTGGAACGATGGTGAAGGTGAGAGCGGTCTCATTCTCACGGGCTCCTGGCTGCTGCAGCCCCACCCAGGGAGGGTTTCCCACACAACCTCGGGGAGGCCACTGGGAGGAAGCGGGACACTCTGGGAAGGCAGCCGGGATGCAGGCAAAGGGCGCGAAGTGTCCTTCCAGAAGACAGTCACACGGGGCCTCAGGGAAGTCAGGAATCCACATCTCAGCATCTCCCGGAGAACGGACAACCCTTGTAATACACAGGAAGTTCCAAGTCTCCCACGGCACTCTCAAGTGAAAGAATGGGCTCTGGAAGATCCGGGGTGGAGACCCAGCTGGGCGGCCTTGCAAAAGTTATTCCATCTCCCGGAATGTCCTTGGTGACATGGAGGGAAGGTCACCTGTACTTCCGTGGACGTGGAGCATGGCGAGTGCCTGGCACCACGCTCGGCAGCCATTTGGCATCAGTCACCAACAGCCTCAGATATTCTGCCGGGTTGGTGACTCCAGCGGCTGCTGCTCCACTCCTGTCCCTGGCTGCCTCCCTGCACCAAGCAAGGGGCCTATGATGTCTGAAATTACTTCTGTGCAGTAAACCACACGGAAAAGGTAGAGTAACAGGAGAACCTGATTTTGATAAGATATATTAACTTTATAGATAATAGATATTTAAAATGTTATCATTGAGGGGCAGTCATTTGACCTAGTGGTTAGGACATCGGTTAAGACACGTGCATCCCACATGGGAGTGCCTGGACTCGAGTCCCAGCTCTGGCTTCTGATTCCAGCTTCCTGCTAAAGCAGTGATGGCTCAAGTAATTGGGTTTCTGCCACCCAAGTGGGAGCACAGATTGAGTTCTTGGCTCTTGACTTCAGCCTGACCCAGCAGTCTTGGCCACACATCTATCTGGGGAGTGAACTAGCAGATGGGAGTCCTCTGTCTGCATCTCTCTCTCAAGTAAAAGAAAGTATCGTTTCCACACGTAATCAATACAGAATCCGTTACGAGACATTTTACAGTCTGTCTTTCTTTCGGAAAGGCAGAGAGAGAGAGATCTTGCATCCACTGGTTTACTCCCCAAATGCCCACAACGGCCAGAGCTGACCCAGGCCGAAGCCAGGAGTCTGGAACTCCACCTGGGTCTCCCATAAAGGTGGCAGAAGCCCAAGCACTGGAGTCATCATTTGCTGCCTTCCTGTATGCCTTAGTAGAGAGCTGGATCACATACAGGACGCAGGCGTCTCAAGTGGCTGCTTCGCCCTTTGTGACACATTTCAGTGTTCAAGTTGCTGTGGCTCATGGGAATGTGACTGACAGCCCAGGTCAAGCAGGGGCTTGCAGTCAAGTGGCCTGGGGCCAGTAAGAGGAGCCTGGACCTTGTTCAAGCAAGACACAAGAACTCCCTCCCCAGGATCCCAACAACCTTTGCTGCAAAACTCCCCTGCCAGGGCTGGAGAAAAGAAAAAGCAAGACAAAGTACCAAGAAAATAAATGGTTTATTTTTCTTTACACCCATAGCACATTAGTAATAATACACAGTCATACAGAAACTTGCCCCAAATTGACAGAAGGCATATTATTTATTTGTGCAAACGAAGAAACTGAAACATTCCAGCTTTGACCTGGGGTCCACAGGACATGAGCGTGGAAGGAGGGTGGGGCTACCTGGAGAATCCCTGCTGGGGGAGCTGAGACAGGAGAGGTTCGGACAGTGAGAGACCGGGGTACCCTGTGCTGTGCCCGTCTGCAGCCCCCTGGCTCGCCCTGCATTCAGGGCTGAGTGTGTGCGCTTGAGCATAAGAGGTGGAGGTTGGAGCTTGCCGGGAAAGGCACAGAAACAGAAGGAGAAGGAAGAAAACCATCTCTCCTCTCAAAGAAAAGCCCGTGACTTCAACAACGGGGCCTGCAATGCTGGGAGAAACCCAAGCGACGACAAAAACGCCCTTGCTGGAGATTTTTTGGGAGAAGATCTAAAACAGCACAGCAGAGCTTTTTGAGGTCAGTGCTGCTGGAAACAGGAGCAGGGCTTCACAAGTCCTGATGGTCACATGACAAACAGGGACCTGGACGGATGCCACTTTCTGGAGTGGAAACTGGTCCTGCTGTGCGGGTCAGGGGGCAGCTAAAGAATAAGTAAACTTCTGAAGCCAGATTTTCTACTTAATCGTCAGTCTATGAAAAGTTAGGCAACCCGATGAAGCAAGTTGCAAACTATACAAAAGTGGACTTCAAAAAGATGGTGGAGGCCGGCGCCATGGCTCACTAGGCTAATCCTCTGCCTGTGGCGCCAGTACTCTGGGTTCTAGTCCCGGCTGGGGCACCGGATTCTGTCCCGGTTGCCCTTCTTCCAGTCCAGCTCTCTGCTGTGGCCCGGGAGGGCAGTGGAGGATGGCCCAAGTGCTTGGGCCCTGCACCCGCATGGGAAACCAGGAAAAAGCACCTGGCTCCTGGCTTTGGATAGGTGCAGTGCGCCAGCCGTAGCAGCCATTTGGGGGGTGAACCAATGGAAGGAAGACCTTTCTATCTCTCTCTCTTACTCTGCCTGTCAAAAAAAAAAAAAAAAAAAAAAAAAGATTGTGGAAAAAGGAAATGAAACTTCAGTGCAAAAAAGTTTTGAAATCCATGCATGGCTCTGTTTTTTTCATAATGTGCATTGTCCGTGAACTTTGTGAAGACCCCACCTATGTGTAGAGCTCACTCTGAGTATCTTTACCTTGACTGATAAGCAGACACTACG
Organism: Oryctolagus cuniculus; assembly: GCF_051225735.1. NCBI lineage: Eukaryota > Metazoa > Chordata > Mammalia > Lagomorpha > Leporidae > Oryctolagus > Oryctolagus cuniculus. The sequence continues at coordinate 54,589,810 of NC_142876.1, read as the reverse complement.
GAATCACAATGAAATGAAACTAAGGTACTCAAATATAACAATCCATTCCTGCTTGTTTCCTTTGTGTTTTTCAACAAGTTGGGGAAAACCTGCAGCAAAAGGGCCCCTGCCTGAGCTGACTTCCTTCTTCCCAGGGCGTGGTGCTGGATGCTGAAGGGGAGCCAGGCCAAAGCCAGGAGCCGGGAACTCCATCCAGGTCTCCCACATGGGTGGCAGGGGCCCAAGTGCTTGGGCCATCTTGCGCTGCTTTCCCAGGCCATTAGCAGGAAGCTGGATCAGAAGCAGAGCAGCTGGGACTCGAACCGGCACTCCAATGTGGGATGCCGGCACATCTAGAGGTGGTTTAACCTGCTGCATCATAACACCAGCCCCCATCCAATTTTTAATCTGGCCTGAAATATATACTTCATTGTTCAATGATTTGAAACCTCCTCTCAGAGATCAGAGAATTAAATGATTAAATGTTTTAAGGAATATAAATATAAATGCGCATGTGTGTTTTTGTGACCTGTCCATGGAGGACACTCATCAATGCGTATAAGCCTGTTCCCTCTGGTGATCATTTAGTACTAGCTTAACCAGGTGGGTGAAAAAGAGTATGTGGAATGCAAGACAACACACAAGTTTACAGAAACAAAGAGAAGTCTGGAAGCAGGAAATAAACAGCAACATCAACCAAAAAGACTGTCACTCACTCCAGAGTCTACAGCATCCTTGCCGGCTTCTTCCTTGGCCCACAGTTCCCCCTGCCCAGCCTCCATGTGTGCCCAGGTTTGTCAAAGGGCAGCCCTCATGTGCCGTTTGCTCTATGCTCATGCATGAGTAGGTGTGGGATCCAGGCAAGCCAGGGCTAGAGCAAGCAAAGGACGGCCCCAGACACAAAAAAAAATGAAACAAAAAACACAAGAGAACACCCTGGGAGCAGTGGAGGGCGGTGAGTAGGCAGAGGCCCGCGGGTCAGTTGGGGCGAGTGGAGCCATCACAGTGAAATCCTCACTGTCCAGTTTTTGCAGAACTGTGTGCTCCAACACGAGACCCCGGAAGTTCTCCTTGCATGACCGATCATCGCACTCAGCTCTGGCAGGGCACGCGGAGGTCACGGGCTCTCCTGGCCTGGTCTCACTGTCCCTGTGTTCTTTCCGCCACCCGCAGCAGGGGCTCCAGGACCCAGGCGTGCTGTCCGGCGTCTCTAGGAGCCCTTCCGCTCGGAGAAAACCAGCAGGGCCTCTCCAAGCGCGGCGAGCAGGAGGCTGCAAAGCACAGAAGAGGTCAGCCTGTGCACCCCACGCACCCCTGCACCGCCTGCCTCCTGCTGGGGTGCGGCCCTTCCTCACCCCGAGCCCGTCACCTAGGGCAGACCCCAGCGACAGCAAGGGAGCTGAGTGGGCTTGGGGGGGGTGAGCGCTGAGACTTCCCCCAGCAAAGCAGGTGGCATGTCCGCTCATCCTGGCCAGGTGGGGAAGACCGTTCTCTAGGGGACATACGATGGGGCTCCCCAAAGCTTGTGGAAGATGGAATTAAAAGATAGAGTGCACTTTCCATGGACTGTTTTACTTTTTAATTATTTGAGAGGTAAAGAGACAGAGACACAGAGAGATTTCATCTGCTGGCTCACTCCTCAAATGCACCATGGCCAGGGCGGGGCAGGCCAAAGCTGGGAGCAGGGAACTCCATGCAGGTCTCCCATGTGGGTGGCAGGGACCCAAGTGCTTGGGCCATCACCACTGCCTCCCACGGTGGGCATCGTGTCGGGCTGGCGCCGCGGCTCACTAGGCTAATCCTCCGCCTTGCGGCGCCGGCACACCGGGTTCTAGTGCCGGTCGGGGCACCGGATTCTGTCCCGGTTGCCCCTCTTCCAGGCCAGCTCTCTGCTGTGGCCCGGGAGTGCAGTGGAGGATGGCCCAAGTGCTTGGGCCCTGCACTCCATGGGAGACCAGGATAAGTACCTGGCTCCAGCCATCAGATCAGCGCGGTGCGCCGACCGCAGCACGCCAGACGCGGCAGCCATTGGAGGGTGAACCAACGGCAAAGGAAGACCTTTCTCTCTGTCTCTCTCTCTCACTGTCCACTCTGTCAAAAAAAAAAAAAAAAAAAAGAAAGAAAGAAAGAAAGAAAGTCGGTGTCGTGAGTGGAAGTGGGACTGGAACCCAGCTACCTGGATGTGGGACATAGACATCGTAACCACTAGGCCCAGTGCCCGGCCCTCCATGAACGGTTTCAGGCCTCTGGCACCGGGGAAAGGCTTCCCCCAGAGTCCTCTGCTGCCTTTGCTGAAGAGGTTGACGGATGTGAAATCACCCAGGGATCCAGCATCTCAGCATTACTAAGGTGACGGTCTCTGGATCTTTTTACTTCATTTAGACGAACAGAACGTTTAACGGTAAAAACACAACGGGAGAATCCTGAATTCCCACCAGCATGGAAAGAAATGTGGTCAGGGATTTGAAAGTGAAAAAGTCGTGGGAGAACTGGAGACAGTGAGAAAAGGGAGAACTGAATGTCTTAACATGCCTAAAATGGAACACGGCCAAAGGTCTCTCCAGGCTCCGTTTGCAGCTCAGTAGTGTGTGGTGTCTGGACCCCATCTTCCTTCTGGGGACCAGGCTGGGCCATCCCAAGGAGATGACGATGATGGTGATTGGAGAGAGAACTGGTGTTCCACAGGGCCCGCCTGTTAGACACTTCCCTTCCCTTCTTCCCACCCACGCACCACCCCATCACCTACACAGTCACACGTGGCACCTCTGTACTTCAAACACGTTTGGGTGCTGGATGGCTGCTCCTGCTATATTCCCAGTGAAAAGTATCACCAAGGTGGGTGACTCTATTAGGGATAACTTGTACCCCTTTCTACTTTCAGTATAACATATCAACCGTGTGTGAGAATATCAAAACAGTGTTCAGAATCAGGCAGACCCGAGTTCAATTTCAGGCTCAAGTGTTCATTGTGTGTTATGCAGCCTTCGTCTCCCTCTCTGTGCCACAGAGATGATCACGTTGAGCAGTATCTGGGAGGCTTAGCGACACTTGTCCCTGAAGCAACCCACCCTGTGCTTGGCCAGTAATGGACAACCAATAAAATCTGATGATTTCCTAGCCAACTGCTCCTCTCCTGGGTGGCCCTAGGGGCTGGCCGGCTACCCACATGTGGCGTGAAGGCGTCTGGCAAGGGGCAGGCTGTCCTGCTGTGCAAAGCCAGCCACCTGTCCACAGATGAGCAGCTTTGTCACCGCAGTCAGCAAGGCTCTCTGGGCACCCGATAGTGTGGAAGGCAGCAGTGGAGTTGGCCCTGGGGATGGACCGAGATGTGATCTCACACCCACACACAGCCTCACACTGACGCAACAGCTGCTTCTTGTAACCCCATTTGCAAGTCCAAGTCCTGCTCTCTGGACCGAGAGAGAACAGAGCCTGGGACAATTCCCCAGTCAGGCTCTGGGCAAGACAAGGGTGATACTGGTCCAGGGGCCAGTCGCTGGGGGGAGGGGATGTCCCACCAACCAGCTAGCAACTGCAATGGAGGGCCAAGCGAGATGCCCACTGAGTATCGTAAGCTCCAACTGAGAATGCACTTGCCCTTTCCTACCGAATTACATTACGAATCACAATAAATCAAGTGTTTCTATTTAACTCACAGTCATGTATCTGGCATTAGTGTCTTCACTATGACCCAAAGACATTTCTAAGGACTCTCCTGGGTCTGTAATTAGCACATGGAGCCTAGCTTCTGGGAGAAACAGTGTTCCACGTTCAGAAGGGCCACATTGCACAGCATGGCCCCTGTGTGAGGCTGGGACGAGGGCCTGCGTCTTGCTCGTCCGTCTCACAACCCAGACGCTGGAGGCTCCGTGGCCTCCACTCTTTGGAGAAGAGAGGACTGTGAAGGGGAAGCCACTCTTCTCGCTGATGGCTCGCCTCTACAGATCGGGCTCTTCCTTTTAAGCAGAATGCTGTTCCCCGCAGTGTCCCCAACACAGTGGCCGGCTGCTCACGACCATGGGCAGGTGCAGTCACGGCTGTGGGGCGGGCGGGCAGCTTGGAGCTCTGGGTTTCAGAGGCGTTGTGTCTGGGAGTGGAACAGGGGCTCAGCCATTTCACACACTTGCCACTAATCCTCCTTAATCACCAGCAGGAAAGCCAGGGGAGGGGCTGGCCCTGGGCCACTTCTACTCCCACAGCCTTAGTTAGAACAATGCTGGAGTGAATAACCTTGCGCTTCATCTCTTTGGCTGAGCGATTTTACTAAACACCAAAGCAGCTTAGTGAATGCCAAAATGAAAACAAACCTTGGTTCAGTTTACGGTTAAGAGCGCCAGGGAGGGGAGCTTTGATGGTGTTTTTAAACAGCAGGAGAGAAGCTGACACAGGGTCTGGGACTCCTAATGGCATTACAACCATTTAAGCCAGGGCTTGACTGAACTGTTGGCAAATCTTGTAATCGCCGTCATTCCCAAAATGAACAAATTTCATGTAACAAAGGCATAAACAGACTGCAGAGTGCGCACGTCCAGAGACATCCATCACTCACTTCTCCTCTCTGGCTTTATTTTCAGTGTCTCTCCAGCCCTTCCTTTTCCTTGGGGGGTGGGGGGTGGCAAAGGCCCTGGCTACATTTTATACTTGTTATTCTGGCTGTTCAGTGAATTCCTAGTGAACCCACAAGACCGAGGAGGGAGACCGGGTCCTTGTCCTGGCTGCAGGCCCGACACCGGGGCGGCACCCAGCAACCGTTTGTTCAGTGAATGATGGAATCGTCGCCCTTGTCTCCCCTTGCCCTGTCTTTGCTTTTTCTTTTTCTTTTCTTCTTCACCACAGCATTTTGCCCAGTATCCTTGTCCCCTGGAGCCTTGCGGATCGACAGCGCCTAATTTGATAGATTATGATAAAATTTGAAAGGTAATGAACAGGCATTGGGAAGGCACTTCATGCATGGCATTTTGACCAAGAGGTTTCAAAATGTCTAATTCAAGTGCAGCACTGATCAGTATTAAACACCACGACCCTACAAGCATTTTGGAGGTTCTTTCTGCACCCCTACATTTATTCTTCCTAAACACGGGCTTGGCCAGTCTCCATAAAGTCCCCTAAAATCAGATAAGACTATCAAGGATGATAAACGATCATTTTCTCAAGCCCTTGGCGCTGGTGAAGTTTGTCCTAGGGACATCAGTCAATCTCACGTTTGACGACCTGTGCTCAATACAGGCTCAAGGGATGACAGGCAGAGGGATAACGCTGACCCCGAATCCTCAGCGCCTTTCTCTCCTGGCACCGACAGACTCTCCTAGTCCGTAAGAGGGGATTCTCAGGGGAGGCACCACGATGAATTCTGATACAGGGGCCCCGCTCACAGGTCAGAGCTCACTCTTCTGTGTTGAATCTCCTTTGGTGAAATTTTTAAGTCCAGGGAATTATTATCAGGATGCACCATAAAACTCAGTGAATTCAAGAATGAGTAATTAAAGATTAACCCAGATGTTTAAATTCCTGGGCCTGAAACAGATTGTTTTAAAATGAAAAACCAGATTATTGACTGGATAAGAGCAGTTGCTTTTCACTAAAGACTAAAAAATTGACAACACCGGGTACTTGGGTCTCTAATTGTTCCTGGCTGCAGTACTGAGGAGGTTGGCCACTTGCTGTTTCATCAACAAGCGCTCAGGGTAGACCTAGAGACATCAAAGGGAAGGGATGGAAATGGGGTTCCCTCCTGGAGCTGCTCACAGCCTGGTGGGCAACAGAGACTCAACGTGGCAGGTGCTCACGGAGGGACACAGGGCCCGCGGGAGGGCACGCTGAGCACTTGATGTTTTCTGGTCTGATCTAAATCTCTAACTGGGAGGTGAGCAAATGCCTTAGGATTTTGCTGACATTTCACACTGCATTTTCTCCACTCAGCCCCATGGGCCACGAGAGCAGTGATTCCCAGTCGGGGTCGGTTCGCCTCCCAGGGGACATCTGGCCAGGTCTGGAGATGTTTTTGTGTTGTGCCAGGGGCATCAGTTTGCAGTTAGACAGCCTACAAGACAAAAGACAACCCCCCAGAGCTAAGAAGAACCTGGACCCCAGTACCAACAGCACTACCCCGTGCAACTAAGCCGTGCCCCACCCCAGCAGTAGATAATTATGCATAGTGGACACTGAGCCCCACACGGTGACTTCACTGCGGTCAGCGGCTGGATCTACCTTGCCCCCATAGCCTCAGAGCCCAGCCCCGCAACCTCGCAGAATGAATGAATGAATGCACAAACGAATGAATGAGAGGACATCGGCTGGAGCAGTCCTCCTGTCTGAGGCAGTCTCGGGGTAGATCATGCTGGGTTGGGGGCACCTGCCCACATGAAAGGGCAGCTTCCATCCGTTCTAGCAACTGTCTCCACATGCGAGTGCAGGCCCAACATTAACAGCTGCTCCACATTTTCAAAAGAATCTGGAAATCTGGACTGGTACAAGGAAATCGTCCAGTTGCAAAATGTTGATGACTAATTTAGAATTTGAAAAGCAAAACACAAGGAGCAATAACTGCACAGGCAAACACAGTGGGTCCAAACAAAACAGGCCTGCGCCCCCACCCTTTGAGCCGCTGCTCAGTCCACACTGCCAGGCCACCGAGGCTGGCCTGTTCCTGTCCAGGACCTGGCCACGTGGGGACACACCCAGTGCACAGAAGACCAGCTCTGTATGGGAGAGAACATGTGAAGGACAGCCTGACACCCGTCTTCAGCTGGCTCACTTGGTGGCTGGAAAATTCTTTGGGGCTGAAAACACACCATCCTTAACCTCAAGAGTTCTAAAAAAAATCAGGAAATTCCAAAGTCAAGGTTCCTTTTGCAATAATCACACATGCTGTTTCCTTGATTTGGGTACACACAGCCTTTCTTTCCATTTTGTCCAGTGTATACCATCAAGTTAACAGGATGTGAAACAGCCCGGAGACACGGCCCCTCGCGGCCGGCCGCCTCGCCGACACTCTGACTTCTCATTCCCTTGCCAATGGACAACTGCCTTGTTCTTTTTTCTCACGCCCATTTCAACAACTGGGTTTCTCTGGTTCATTTTGAAATTCTGGTTGATGAAGCCTTGTTTATAAGAAAGAAAAATACTGTCAAGAATTTAGACTAATGCTGTGAAGGTTAAGGACTCAGACTTAGGGGAGAAGTCTCAAGAATATGAGGCTGCTTCAAAAAGTTCATGGAAAATGGAATCAAAAGGTCACTTTTGGTACAAAATGATTTTTGAAATCCATGCATATTTTTTATAATATGCACTTCTCATGAACTTTTTGAAGACCCCTGATATGCATGGAGTTCAGATACTTTTGTTAAACAACAAATTTATATTTTAATTCCATTTTTTAGGAATTTTTAAAAAATTTATTTTTAACTTTTCATTTTATGTGAGGGACAGAGACAGACAAGAGAGTGATCTTTCCTGTGGTGGTTCACTTCCAAATGTCCACAACAGCCAGTGCTGGACCAGGCCAAAGCCAGGAGTCCAACATTCAATCCAGGTCTCCCATGTGGTAGCAGAAACCCAAGTCCTTGGGCCATTACTCTGCTGCCCCCCGAGACTGTGCATTATTAGAAAGCTAGAATAGGAAGCAAAGCCAGGACTGGGATCCAGATACTCTTAACATGGGATGTGGGTGCCCCCAACAGCATCCTAACTGCCCAGCCAAACACCTGCCCCAGGAACTCCTTCAAGTGCCTTCATATACTGACAGCTGCTCCCCCTCTCTTGGCCGGGTGTTTTTCAGACATAGCTATGCCCATCATCTGTGATATCCCTGTCCAGGCCAGATGCACAAGAAGGAAGCAAAGGGTTAGCACCTTGTCCCCACTGCCCAACTCTAACTACAAATCACTAGGGCTCACCCTTGGCACTTCTGGCCTCTGTCCTGTTGCTGGGCGACAGAGGTCAAGTATTCTTCCATCCCTCAGCCTTGACAAGCCTCTCCCTTCTGCATAAGGCCCAGGTCCACACCAGGTGCAAGGCCCTACTTCCTCCCGCCTTCTCTTCCTGTTCAGTCTTCACATTCACTGGGCATTCAGAGTGCTCCTACCCTGCCCATCCCACACATTCCTTTAAATCTTTCGTTTCTCCTCAACACTCCTCGAAGGTTGAATGATGTCTTACACTTATGATTATCTCTTGCACATTTTGCATACGGCAGTCATTTGATAAATATTTTAAATGATTAATAGAATTACAGCAATAGTGCTAAAAATCTAAGGAGAGATTTATATTTTCCTAAAAATCTTCCACTGGATAGTCTTAGTGCATGAAATCAGCCCCTGAACAAAAATAACAAAAATTAAAACTGTCTTGTCCCAGGTAATGTTGCTATCTGTCGAATCATCTAGATACTTTTTTATAGACGGACATTCTGGCGGAAAGAACATTTAGGCCCATTTCCCTTATACCCCATGAGCTTTTACCTGTACACGGGCTATACCACAGGTAAGTTCTTAGCATATGCTAAATTGATCCTGGTAGGTTGTGGGGATTCAGAGCCACAGAGACTTCGATTTGAATCCTAATACTTAGAGAATCTTGGGAAAATCACTTAAACATCAGTATCTTCATCTGTGAAATGTGGGATAAAGGGGCCGGCACTGCGGTGCAGTGAGTTAAAGCCCTAGCCTGCAGCACCGGTGTCCCATATGGGTGCTGATTCGAGTCCTGGCTGCATCGCTTCTGATCCAGCTCTCTGCTAATGCGCCTGGGAAAGCAGCAGAGGGTGGCCCAAGTGCTTGGGCCCCTGTACCTGTGTGGGAGACCAGGAAGCAGCTCCTGGCTCTCGGGTTCAGATTGGTTCAGCTCCGGACATTGTGGCCATTTGGTGAGTGAACCAGTGGATGGAAGACCTCTCTCTCTCTCTCTCTCTCTCTCTCTCCCACCCTCCCTTTGTAACTCTTTCAAATAAATAAACCTTTTAAAAAAAAATGTGAGATAACTTGGAGGGTTATTGTAAAAGTGAATGAGACATTTACATAAAAATGTCTGAAGCTTAGCAGCTGCTCAATAAATGATTAACGCTGTGGCTTAGCCGGTAGGGCCGCTGCCTGCAATGCTGGCGTCCCATAGGGGCACCAGTTTGAGTCCCGGCTGCCCCACTTCTGATCCAGCTCTCTGTTTTGGCCTGGGAAAGCTGTAGAAGATGGCCCAAGTGCTTGGGCCCCTGCACCCAAGTGGGAGACCCAGAAAAAGCTCCTGGCTCCTGGCTTCATATCAGCACAGCTCCAGCTACTGAGGACATTTGGGGGATGAATCAGTGGATGGAAGATCTCTGTGTTTCTTTCTTTCTCTCTCTCTCTCTTTCTCTCTCTCTTTTTCAAATAAATAAATCTTTAGGGGAAAAAAAAGAAAATACTTATTTTCTAGAATCAGGAGCAAAGCTAAGCAACAATATGCCTTTTCCTTCCCCATAATACTAGAAAGAAATGTGAAAAGTTCTCCCAGCCCTTGTCTGCACTTCACTGTAGTCATGGGGCTCGAAGCCCAGGGGCAGGCTGAACCCAGCATGGAAACAAGCATCGTCTCGCAGTGGCCCTGGGCTTGCTCTTCTCCTCAGAAGAAAGGAGAACAGCAAACAGCAACAACAAACATGCACTATTCTGCACGTGCCGCCGGGCAGTGCCCGCGTTCACAGGGGAGGAGAGCCACGTGGCGCCAGCCCACAGCCTGGAGGCCAGATGAAGACTCACCAAGCACTAAGCTATTCACGAGGGATAAAAAGTGCACCTTGCTTGGCACGCACCACTGAGTGTGGCTTCATCTGAAAGACCCTGCCATGGCTGGGACCCCCAAATCCAATCCCTCCCTAGAACACCCAGAGTTCACCTTGCTTGCAACACACCTCCCTGATCAAACATTGCACTGTTCTCATGGATCAGCTAAGCTGGGGCTGCTGCTGCCAAGAGGTGACTGATGGAACAGAGGCCGAGAGTCCTGTACTTCCTTCCTGCTGTGTTTCTGTGTTGTTTTATGCCTCATACCAATAGCATGTACTCTTATTACTCTATTTAAAAATACCTAACCATATAGATGCTGAGCTAAAGCACACCCACCGATGAGAGCAGCCACAAGCCGAGCAGTTTTACCAGGTTACTCTCCATGACCTCCACCTCCCCTGCAGACAACAATCAAAACCCTTGGTGACCGTCACATCCTTGGTCTGAAGGTCACTAATCTGGAATATAGATTTGTCACTTGGTCAGCTCTCCAATGGGCAGAGCCTTGTGCAGTGTTTGGAGGTAACACCCACGTGATGGCTTCATTTCATTCCTAGTGTAAATACATACAGGTTGTAGATATATATGTGTGCAGTTATGAGTACAGCTGGCCTGTACATATACACACACACACACATACACACACATGCACACCACAAATATATGAGTACAGCTGGTCATACATATATAAAGGTAGATTTCACCTCCATGGATTCAACTATGTGCCCATTGACAAAAATCCAGAAAAAAATACAATTGCACCTGCACCAAACACATACAGTTTCTTTTTTCTTGTCATTATTCCCTAAACAACACAGTACAGCACCCACTTACATAGTGTTACATCGCATTAGGTATTGTGAGTAATCTAGAGATGGTTTACAACATGCAGGAGGACAGGCATGGGTTATTTGAAAATACTGCACTTCTTATACAAGAGGTTTGAGCACCCTCAGATTTTGGTATCTGCAGGGAGCCCTGGAATCACTCCCCTTTGGATACCAAAAGATAGACAGACACGACAGTTCAGGGAAGGGGGAAGGCATCAGCAACAACGGAAAGGTGCCCTGAGACGTTTCTTGGTCTGGTTACGGTGTGCATGGAAGGTTCCATGGGTGACAAATCACCAAGTTGTATGCTGATGACATATGCACTCTTCAGAATGCAGATTTACATGTCAACAAGAGAATTTCTTATTTAAAAAATAAAGATGGCTTCACTAACATGGAATTTGGTTCCGGGTGGAGACAGCACCCTACACAAACCCTTTCCTCACTGTTTGAGCGCAAAGCTAGTATTCTGATGACACCCAAACACAGATTTGCTTCTCTTCCCTCTGTGCAAAAGACTTACCACCCCACAGTCGCCCTGGTCAGCTTCATGTCAAACAGCAAGAGGGACAGAGCAGCTGTGACCACCTGCAGAGAGAATGGCAACAGGTCATCAGGGCAGCAGGACTCGCGACCTCCTGCGTCATTTCTCCCTGGCTCGGATCTGACAGCAGCATCTCCCTGCACGCTGTCCTTTTCCCCGCGTTACAGTCCCCTGTATTTAGTGCTGTCTGTGAACAAAGCCTTTGGTGTGGAAAACGCTACTGTCTCGTCTGTTTTGAAGGCAGCACTCGTCAAAGAATCATTTCACTTCCAAACTCATCAAAAGGCAAGGCGCACAGCCAACAGCTCCTTCATCTCTCTCCAGGGAACAGGTATATTAAGAACACTCATTTCCATCTTAACTCCGCAGGGCAGAACTCATCTCCAAGGTCAGGGTGCTCATTAACCTATCCCTGGTGCCTCCAGACACTTCTTAAGCACCTCTCCTAATGCCCTCATCTTTCTAGGCCACAACATACATCCTCAGACACCACATGCTTCCTGGGCAAGGGAGCAGTTAAATCATGAGTTACTTATTTGAATACCTAGAAGCCAAAAGAGAGAGAAGAGGTTACCCCTACATGAGTTGGATATTCCAGAAGTCTCATGAATGGCTGCCACAGGACTCTGACTTGACAGGTGCATGTGAGCAGCTGGCACTAAGCATGTGTGTGGACCAATGGCCCAATTTTGTCCACACTGGACACACCTGCTCCAGATGTGGGCCAGGCATCTGGCAGAGTCCTTAGATGCTTACAATGCCAGCATCCCACATGGGAGTGCCTCAGATGGAGTCCCTGCTCTGCTCTGGATTCTAGCTTCCTGCTAATGTGCGTGCTGGGAGGCAGGGGTGATGGCTAAAGTACTTGGGTTTCTGCCACCCACATGAGACCTGGATTGAGTTCTCAGCTCCTGGCTTAACCTGGCCAAGTTCCAGCTGTTATAAGTGTTTGGGGGAGTGAACCAGCAGGTGGAATATCTCTGTCTCTGTGTCTATCTTATCCTTCTCTGGCTCTTTGTCTTTCAAATAAATAATAGAGAAGATGTTCTGTGTTTCCAGAGTTCTGCATCCCGCAGGTCACAGCAGCCCCTACAAGGAAGGCGACCTGAAGACCGTGCTTCCTCGCACTCTGGAGATGATAGCGACTCCAGCTGTAGGTCCTCAAACATCAGCTGACATCTCACCTAAGGGCCCTGCCTGGGGGACCTCATCGCGCCTCCTGGCTGGGCACAGAGCAGCAAGCCGGTGTCAGGAGGACAGTGTGCGTGACATCCTCACTTATTTGCCATCCTTCATCTCATGTCAACAGAGGAATCTGGAACCATCAACCCAGAACCTTCAGCGTCTAAACCTTGTGAGATTTGGGGGACTTTGTAATTTGCCCACTTGGGGTCCCTTTCTGATTCCCCTGCTTCACTGACCTACAGCAAAAGCCTTGATTGCAAAACAAACAAACAAACAAACAACCCACCGTCTTCAGAGGCAAGAATGATGGAGAAACCAGAGAGATGAAAAGAAACTTCTCAAAGGGACCAACGGTGAGTTTTTCCTTAAAGACCATGATGAATGACAGCTGTCTGTCTCTCCCCTTTCTAGCTGAACATTTAATTTAGCACTTCTACATCTATGATCACAAATGAAGTGGACCTCAAATCTAATCCCCTTGCACCGCAGGTGTCTGGTTTTGGAAGCAGTGAGTCAGTTCATCAGCTTCCCCATTGTTTTTCTGTAAAGCACAAAGCCAACCCTGACTGCAGAAGTTAACCCTGACTTGAAGGCCCCTGGACCCGGAGCTTCTAGCTGGGGGTGGCCTTTAACTCTCATTGTCCTCATCCAATTTCTGGCTCCTGGCTTTGTCCTGTCCAGGCCCTGGCTGTTGTGGCCTTTTGAAGAGTGAACCTGCATATAAGCGATCTGTCTCTGTCTCTCCCTCTAACTCTGCCTTTCAAATAAATTTTTAAAAGTCTTTCAAAAAAGGAGGATAAAGTAAGAAAAGAAAGGTCACTTGTGATTCTGTTATATCTTGGAGATGTATGTGTAGAAGCACAACTTTTAAAACAATTGGGGCAGACACTGTGGTGTAGTAGGTTAAGCCTCCACCTTCATTTAATAAGCAGTGGTGTTGGGAATGCCTTGAGGGTGACACTTGTTGACACCAGGGGCTTCCTGATGGTGAGACCTAGGACACAGAGCCCTCAGTACTGGCACCGAGGTTGGCACCATGGGAGCAGCCTTGGCCCCTTGGCTTCCTTCTCACTGCACCCGATCACCCAAAGCCACACAGCCCACAGAACAGGACCTTGGTTTGGCTCTGACTCTTCAGCTGCACTGGTCTCCCTCTCAGTGTTCCACACTTGGCCATGACGGCCAACCTGGGGAAGGGGTCTATGGCCAGTCCTTGGCCTCATGACTGGAGCCTTGACCCCGGTCCCAGAGTGCTAGGACTGCTCTTCCAGAAAGTCACTCTATTTGAGTACCAACCACAACCTTGATTTCTGACCCCGCATCCCACCTGCCACTTTCACAGCTGACATTAACGACAGATAGTTTCTGACACAGTGGTTCAACTTCAAATTTTCCGACTTTACGATGGTGCAAAAGTAACACATATTCCATAGAAAGCATACTCAGAATTTTGAATTTTGCTTTTTTCCTGGGCTTGCGATAGGTGGTCTGATGCTTTCTTGTGATGTTGGCCAGCGGCAGCTCCCATTCAGAAACTAATGACCCTGTCACTGCAGCAACTCAAGCATCCAGTGGTTAATTCTAGTTCAATGCTCCAAACATGCTCTAGGCCCAGTGCACTGCCAGCTGTGTATGTTAACCGTGACTACCTACATAAGCATTATTTCTTACTTTCAGTCCTGTATTTAACAAATTGCATGAGCTATTCAGCACTTTATTAGAAAATAGGCTTTGTGTGAGATGATTTTGCCCAACTGCAGGCTACTGTAAGTGTTATGAGCATGTTTAAGGTAGGTGAGGCTAAGCTAGGCTGTTCAGTAGGTCAGGAGTATTACACGCATTTTCAAATCGCGATACTTCTGATAGGTTTATCAGGCCAGAGCCCCAGTGTAGGTCAAGGAACATCTGGAGTATGCCCTGATACAGCAGAAGTGGCCATCCAGCTGCACCTCCACAGCCTCTGAGAACAGACACACCTGGGTGGGAGAGGCTCCCAGACCCTAGCCCTCTCCCCTCTCCTGGCACTGGGCTTCTGAAAGAGCGCCAAGGACCTCACACTCCACAGCTTCCAGGGTGATGCCACTTGCCCCACTGTTGACTGGTCAGTGGATGGGTCTCCTGCTTCCCCAGCAATGCCTCCATCTGAGCAGTGGGAATCAACCCAGTGCTTCTCACTCCAAGCTCCAAGCATTCCAGGCTTGAGTCAGGTCCCAGGCATAAAGGCCCCTACTGCAAATAGCTTCCAAGGGCCACTAAGTGCTCCAGTTCCTTCCACGTCTCCAGCCACCTTTGCTGCAGTAACATTGCCCCAGGCACCAAAGTCTCTCAAAGACAGTACATTTTACCCTACAAAAGGTCAATAAAGATACAAACATTGGGGAAGAATCTCTAAAATAGCTCAAATCTGCCCATGAAAAAGACTTCATGTTACTCTTGGAATCTGCCACGCAAGAAAACATAAGTAATAGCTATCACTGCCCATTGTTGTTCTTGCTTTCACAAAGCATTTTAAAAACACGGATTTTCTTTTCCCAAAGAAGAAAGGGTCCTGTCATCTGAGGAATGTCTCCTTCCACACAGACCCGAATAACAAACCCCAGGCCCTGCTGCAGGCCCAGGGATGCCAACAACAGCAGACCTCAATGCAGTGTGCAGGCCGCAGGGCTTTTGAACTCCCTGGCTTTGTCAACAGATGTCGTAACCTCTGTGTTATTTAAACAGATTTTGGTATTTAAAGCAGAACAGGTTTGTTTTTTAAACACTCATTTCAATCCAAAGACAAATTTTCTGTTCAAGGGAGGGCTGTTAGTGGGAACTTGCCAGATAGGCAGCTATTTGGGGGAGAATCAGAGATCCAGGCTTATTGTTTTGTTGTTTTTTTCAACGCACGTGACTCTTAAGAAAAAAGTGATGTCCTCAAGGCCCTCTGTCTCCTGCTCCTTCAGTCCCAGTTATAGCCATGCACCTCCGTCTTCAAAAATAATAATAATAATAATAATAATTTATTTATTTATTTGAAAGGAAGAGGTACAAAGAGAGAGGGAGAGACAGAGAGGCAAATATCTTCCATCCTCTGGTGTACTCCCCAGATGGCTGCACGGCCAGAGTGGAGACAGGAATTCCATCCGGGGTCTCCCACATGGGTGGCAGGGGCCCAAGTACTTGGGGGCCATTTTCTGCTGTTTTCCCAGGCAGTGTGGCAGGAGCTGGATCAGAAGTGGAGCAGCCAGGACTCAAACCGACGCCCAGATAGGATGCTGGTGTCATAGCACCGCCCCACACCTCGTTCTTAAACTGGTCATGGTTCTTCATTCACAGTTCCAGACCATCCTCCTGCCTTTGCTCAGAAAGTTCTCTTTGCCTGAAATGATTCCTCAGGCCTGCCCATACAATCTCTACTCAGCATTCCAAAATCCATCTCCAGAAAACTTTTCCTGAACCTGACTCCACCCATCCCTGATTAGAGCAGGCACTAATCTTGGGGCTTCCACAACCCCTTGCCCCTGCACAAGACTCAACTGGATTGTGATGTGTGCTGTCAGCTCTGTATGTTCAGGGCTAACTAGCAACACGTGTGATAAGTGCCCGGTACATTTTTCCATAACTGCGCCAGATTATGGGAGCTGGTGATAGAAAACCCCTAAGCTCACAAGACTATGTTTTAAAATCCCTTTTTATATATGAGTGACAACTGGAACCAAGGACTTGAGAGCCATTGGGACACTCTCTCTGCCTCGTGCCATGGACCAATCACCTCTCTGGGGGCCTAGAAGGAACTCCACACAGAAAGGAGGAAACACTGGGTCTCTCTGGTTCGCGGGCCAAGGATGCCAGGGAAGGTTCTGACTGGCTCCTGGGCCAAATGACCGTGGCCTGGGAGGCAGAGCAACACAGGAACACGGAAGCTCACTTTTGAACATCACGGGTGGAATACAGGAAGGAGCATTTCCCTGAAGGAAGGTGTGGAAAGGGCTGGGAGACTGGACAACAGACAGGCAAGGCATGGTCACAGTCGAGAGCATCAGCATCGCCAGAGGGCTTGCAGGAAGCACAGGCTCTCGAGCCCCAGTCCAGGCTCCCAAACAGTATGTGCACGGGAACAAGCCCCAGGTGGCACGCATGACTACGAAAACGTGGGGACTCAGGATGGGCACTGTGGCACAGTGGGGTAAGCCACCACCGCAGCTGCTCCACTTCCAATCCAACTCCCTGTTAATGTACCTGGGAGAGCAGTATAAGATGAACCAAGTGCTTGGGCCGCTGCCACCCACGTGGGAGACCCCGACAAAGCTTCTGGCTCCTGGCTTCTGGCTGGCCCAGCCTCAGCCATTGCAGCTATTCAGCAAGTAAACCAGCAGATGGAAGATGTGTGTGTGTGTGTGTGTGTGTGTGTTTCCCTCTCTCACTCAGGAACTTCCAAATAAATTTATTTTAAAAAATGTGGTTCCTCTGTTCTGCACCCTCCAACTCCAGCAACAAGGCTCAAGGCATCCTTTCTCTAGCCGGCATGGGAGGTTCTGCACTGTGACATCTCCAGGAACGGCCGGGCCCCAGCCCACTCACACAGGCCACAGAACCAGGGGTGCAGGGTGTGCATCAGCCGGTCTTGGGTCTATCTGTGTTGCAGATTTACATGGGAATGCTTGTAACTTGGCCTTCTTTCTAAGCTAAAGAATAAGTTAACATAAAAATTAAAATCTGAGAGAAGGCTCTCGTTTTCTCTTAGGCCCCAAGGAACTAGTCAGTTCGCCAGATAGAAACCACAGGGAAGGCTGAGAACTTGCTTGGCATTTTGAAAAAACTCCACCTTAATATCCATCCTATGATTTATTACCATGATCATAGTAATTATTAATGAGAAACAACTCATGCTAACCTCCAGACATGGTTATTAATAGTATTTGGTCTCACCTCATTAAAATATATGAACCATTAATTTTGCCAGGTATCAGAAGAACATTTGTTAGGAGCACAATGGGACTGAAAACACAGATTTGTTGCGGGGGGGGGAGGGAGTTGATTTATGTGAAGGAAGAATAAATTTTAAACCAAGAGAAACCTTAGGTGACTTTTCACAAACGCCTACATTTCACAGAAGAAGAAATAAAAGAGAACAAAATTAGAACAAAAATTGACAAAAATATGTAGCTCATGGAAACTAATTGAAGCATGTAACCAAAACGTAACAGGGCCACAGCATGTCCCCAGCATCGGCTCTGCCTTGTCACATAAGCGATCTCCCGTGGTCCCCACAACATTCCTGCACAGGACAGTGCTCAGCCCCACTTTATGTATGTATTTTACTTGAAAAGCAAAGAGACTGAGACAAAGACAGAAACAGACAGAGGTCTTCCATCTGCTGATTCAGTCCTCAAATGCCCTCAGCAGCTGGGGACAGGGCCAGGCTGAAGCGAGGAGCCTGGAAGTCCACCTGGGTCTCCCTCGTGGGTGGCAGGGACCCGAGCAGTTGAAGCATCACTGCTGTCTCCCCAGGGTGCGCATCAGCAGGACACGCTCCGATATGGCATGTGGGCCTCAAGCAGAATCTTAAGTGCTGTACCAGATGCCTTCCTGCAGTCCCACTTTACAGATGAAGAAACTGAGGCTCACAGAGAACAAGCATCGTGCTCAGAGCACACAGTTACAGGGAAGGGTCAGAACTGAAACCCAGGTCTCATGACTCCTGTGCCAAGCTTCCTTTTCCGATACTTAGCTGACCCTCAGCAGCAGCCTTGCTTAACCCTCGAGATGTCAACTTGATTTAGTAGCTCTCAACCCTGGCTGCACAACCAAAGTCTTGTGAGAAGTTAAAAACAACTCTAGTATTCTGTTCCATGTCCATCAAACTGGAATTTCTTAGGATCAAGTCAAGGTATTAGCATTTTAAAAAAAATCTTCTAATTCTAATCTAAAGGTTGAACCCCTAATTACTGATATATTACCAGTTTGAATAAAAGTATCATAGAAATGCCAAACTACCCAGAACCACTTCATAACATTGATAAAATAGGCCGATCCTGGTAAAACAAGACATCACTCTGTCCCCATCATCATGGTGAGTATCATTTACTGCACTGTTTTACATCCCCTTCTCATTCTTGTCATTATCTTTTAAATTATAGCAATTCTGGGATGTATGAAATAGTGCCTTGGGGCTGGCACTGTGGCACAGTGGGTTAACGCCCTGGCCTGAAGTGCCGGCATCCCATATGCGCACCAGTTAGAGACCCAGATGCTCTACTTCCAACACAGCTCTCTGCTGTGCCCTGGGAAAGAAGCTGAAAATGGCCCAAGTCCTTGGGCCCCTGCACCCGTGTGGGAGACCCAGAAGAAGCTCCTGGCTCCTGGCTTTGGATCGGCACAACTCCGGCCGTTGCAGCCAATTGGGGAGTGAACCACTGAATGGAAGACCTCTCTGTCTCTCTCTCTCTCTGCATCTCCTCTCTCTCTGTGTAACTCTGACTTTCAAATAAATAAATAAATCTTAAAAAAAAAAAAAAAGAAATAGTGCCTCATTGTGGTTTGGGCTTGCATTTCCCTGATGACTAATGATGTTGAGCATCTTTTCATGGGATTATTGGCCATTTTTTCATCTTCTTCATTTTTTAAATTTACTTTATTTGAACGGCAGTGTTAGAGAGAGAGAGAGAGAATCTTCCAACTGCTGGTTCACTCCCCAGATGATGGCAATGGCCGGAGCTGGGCCAGACCAAAGCCAGGAGCCTGGAGCTTCTTCTAGGTCTCCCACTTGGGTGCTGGAACTCAAGCACTTGGGCCTTCCTCTGCTGCTTTCCCAGGCCCATTAGCAGGGAGCTGGATCGGAATGCAGGCATGGCAGACAGCAGCTTAGTCCACTATGCCACAGCACCAACCCGTTTATCTTACCTTTTTCTAGCCACTGAACCCACCTCCCCTTTATGTAGTCTCTCAGAAGTGACCCTCCTAGACTTGTATTTAACAGCTCTGTGGTCCCTGTATCCTCAAAGCAGGAGGGGCCAGCATCATAGCATACGGGGAAAAACTGCTGCTTGCAGTGCCAACAGTGCCGGCTAGTGTCCCGGCTGCTCCACTTCCAGTCCAGCTCCCTGCAGACGGCCTGGGAAAAGCAGTGTAAGATGGCCTAAGTGCTTGGGCACCTGCTACCCACATGGGAGACCTGAAGGAAGCTCCTGACTCCTGATTTTGGCCTGACCCAGCCCTGGCTGGTGTGGCCATCTGGGGAATAAACCAGTGGATGGAAGATCTCTCTTCTGTCTCCCCTCTTTAACTCTGACTTTCAAATAAATAAATGAATCTTAAAAACAAACAAACCAGAACCAACCCAACCCTAGGTTCTATGGCCACCTCTAGGAGGCACGGCTTCCTTTCTATTCTCCTCTCTCAACCTCAACACATGGAGACAGAGAGGCACAGAGCCTGACACTTCCTCGCAATGTCTGACGGTAGGAAACGTGGGGCTCCTTTGATGAAAACCTCTTTGTGGCTTCTGACTGCTCTATCCTGCAGCCCAATAGTGCCCAAAGGAGCATCCGCTGGAAGCAAGGAGCCCTACACACGCCACCAGGGGCTGGGCCCTTGGACAGAGTCTCATCACACTCCAGTTTATGTGGCCGCAGAGTGACGGCTCTGTGGAAATGCACAAAGCTCACACAAGAGTCAACCCGCTGGCCCCTTGAGTGCTGGCCACACACCACAAAGACCTTCCAGTTCTCACCACAGACCCCTCAGCTGTCACTGCACCATGTCAATGGGCCACCTGGGAACTCATCTGCTATGGACTGAGTTGTGTCCTCCCCAGAGCCACACATTGAAGCCCTGGCCCCCAGGGTGCTGATGTGGCAGAGGCCTCTGTCTTTTAGTTACATTTGTTTCTAAGTGACATGATCAAGGCTGTGGCAGAGGCCTGCCCAAGGCCAGAAGAAGAAAAGGGAGGAACCCATCCTGGGAATGAAATGCAGTTGCTATCTGCTTGGGTTCCTGCTTGTTAGCACAGAGGGAAGCTGGTAACCCGTGCTAGACAGAACACAGCTCAGTATGTGTGTGGAGAAAAAAAATCACCAGTAACTATGTATTCATGTACAGTATTGCATCAATTCCCGTGGCCACCATGTAACACTGGAATATCCAATCAAATGTATGTATGTAGCTATAGGAAGGCAACAAAGAAGCTAAAACCATATATGAGAAGATACCCCTATTCCTGGTTCAGGCTTCTGGAAATAAAAAAAAATCCCACCTTTGCCTTATGCCAGCATAAATTATAAAAGACTACTTCCTGTTAAAAGGCCTTGGTGTCTTGTCTGTACACAAATCCGCTACAATGGTATTTGGAGGTGGACCCCCTTGGATGGGGGGTAGCTAGCATTAAACAAGTAGCAAGGGTGGGGCCATCATGATGGGATTTGGGGCCACATGAGAAGGTAGCAGAGCTCCTCCCCATCCTGCCCCCACATGCACAGAGACTAGGTCATGTCTGAGCCCTCAGTGGGAAGGCAGCCACCCACAATCCAAGGAGAAAGAACTCACAAGCTACCGGCCCTGCTGGCGCCATGGCCTTGGACAGCCCAGTCTCCAGAACTGTTAGGGAATACACTTCTGTCACCGACACCTCCCAGTCTATGGTATTTGTCCATGGCACTCATGCTAAGACACCCTTCTTTGCTCTTTCAAGAGTTTAAAACACGAAATTTAACAGAAAAAAAAAAAAGACCAGAGATTTCAGAAGACACCGTCGCTGACATTAGATGTGAAAAAGGGAATGGGCTTTGCATTTAGCTAGGGTGAAGCTGGGGCCCAACTCCATCCACTGAGCACACCCTGGGTTGGCCAACTCTGGTGTTCCGAAGTAGATCTTCTCCACATCCCGCAGTAAGGGCTAAGTTATGGGCACGCTGTCGTCGTCATGGGTACAAGCCCTACACATAAGTGATTGATGCCTGTCCTGAGTCTGAAGGACAAGTGAGAACTACCAGGTGAGGAAAGCGGGAAGGGCATCCGAGAAGGAAGCATCAGCATGACCAAGCTGAGCAACACCTGTGCCACTGGGCCTTAACTGAAACGCCAAGCGTGCCACAGAGTGACGACCGACAGAGCCGAAGGAAAGCTGAAGAGGGTGAAAAAGCCTATAGCTAGGGACCCCCTTTTTCCTACCAAGGGATTTGTTTTCAAGATCTATTTTATTTATTTGAAAGGCAGAGTGACACAGAGAGACAGGGAGATCTTCCACCCACTGGTTCACTCCCCAAATGACTGTAACAGCCAGGGTTGGGCCAGGCTGAAGTCAGGAGCCAGGAACTCCATTGGGTCTCCCAGGTGAGTGGCAGGGGCCCAAGTACGTAGATCATCTGCTGCCTTAGGAGCATTCGCAGGGAGCTGGATTGGAAGAGGTGTAGCCAGGACTCAAACGGGGATGCCAGCTTGGCAAACCCCAGCTGAACCTGCTGGGCCATGACATGGGTTCCCCTAATACCATATTCTTTAAATCCCGTGGCGAATCTCATTCACGTTAAGAAGACAGGTAGCTGGTCTCGGACAACCGAGTATGTAGTTCTATCAGCACACCAGTGGTAATCCTGCACTGAACTGCACAAGTTTCTCCCCATCTCCTGCACTGAGCCAGCAGCCAGCCCAGAGGCCTGGCACCCCCTGCTGGGAAACAACTTTGTGGAGTGATCATCAGCAGGCCAATCTCCCTCTCGATTTTAGGTCCCCCCTCTATAAAACAAAGGGGTGGGGTGGGTGTTTGATGGGACACTCACATCCCATTTCAAAGCACCTCAGTTTGCATCCCAGCCCTTCTCTCAAACCCAGCTTCCTAAGGCAGCAGGTGTTGGCTCAAGTACTTGGGTTTCTGCCACTCACATGTGAAACGCCAATCAAGCCCTTGTAAGAAGATGTCTGATGGTCCATGTTCAACACAGAATGGAAAGTTACTGTTGGCTGACTTGTAGATGTAGCAAAACTCCCTAGGCAACAGAATGTTAGGGAGTAGCCAAAACACAAGAGGAAATTACAGAGAAAGGTAACTATGTAACTTAGGCAATTTCTAGGAAGACCGTACCCCCAAAGTACTCAGCCAATGAGGAACTGGGGTAGAGACCTGCATGCTAGGGTCTAAACTGCCTGCTGTAATTGCTCATTAGACATCTGATCTTGCAAGACTGATAATGAAGTGTGGCTTTCACTACACTTCCTGAGTCTGAGACCATCTCTTGAGTAGACAGGTGAGGATATTTCCCACATTTCTGGACTCTTGGTATTGACCTAGCCCAACCCTGACTGTTGTGGGCATTTGGGGAGTGAACCGGCAGATGGGAGACTGTGTCTGCCTTTCAAATATAAATAAACAAAAATAAACATTTGCTGGTTGCCTTATGGTGTTAGCACATCTGGATGGCCCTACTGCAGTCCAGGTGGTCGCTGACCGAGCACTTCTCAGCACACAGCAGCAGTCCCAGCTCTGCTGGATGTGAGGACCCGGGTACATGTAGCCTCATGGCTGAGGAGCTCTCACTCAAAGGGTGCTTGTGACACGTTGGACAGACCAGAGGGTGCACGGCGGGTTCCAAACTAAGCCATCGGCAGGGAGCGGCTTCCTTTCCTGGTGATCTCAGGGGTCACCCCTTCAACTCAGGAGGCCACTGCAGTGGGACACCTGGCTGTCCCCCCTGCATCTTTCTCTCAGATTCAGGTTTCCAGGGACTGGTTAACTTTTTCTAGTTCAAAACTGTCCTATCCAGGCTTAAGTTCTGGATAGACAAAAGTACAACCATTTTTGTGACATTTTGGTGTGACATGCTACAGTCTATTTTATTTTTAAATAGGCAATGCAACCATGATTCTAAGACCAAAAATTGTGAAAATATGCCCAGTGAAGTGTCCTTCCTCCCCCTGGCCCCATCTGCTCAGCTCTCACTTTGTGCTTAAGCTGCACTTATGTTTCCTTATATGGAAGTTCTTTAGACACATGTAGGTGACTGTGAATGCAGACTCTAGGGTTCTTTCTTTTTTTTCCACAAAAACTAGAATATGACACATGTGGTTGGCTTTTTAAAAAATATTTATTTATTTGAAAGGCAGAATTACAGAGAGGCACAGGCACAGGCACAGGCACAGGCAGAGAGAGAGAGAGAGAGAGAGAGAAAGGTCTTCCATCCGCTGGTTCACTCCCCAGGTGGCTGCAACAGCCAGAGCTGCGCCGATCCAAAGCCAGGAGCCAGGAGCTTCTTCCAGGTCTCCCACACTGGTGCAGGAGCCCAAGGACTTGGGGCAATTTTGATTGTTTTCCCAGGCTATAGCAGAGAGCTGGATCGGAAGTGAAGCAGCCAGGTCTCAAACCGGTGCCCATTTGGGATGCCAGCACTGCAGACAGCGGCTTTACCCACTATACCACAGTGCTGGCCCCAACACGTGTGGTTTTACTCCTTATATTTTCCACTTATATGTTAGAATCTCTCCCTGGCAGTACATAGACTGTTTTGAATTTTTTTAAAAAAACAGTATTCCATTCATTGGATAAACCACAGTCTTCTATTGGCAGACAATGAAAATGCTTCCAGTCTTCTAATAACCCTGAACATGAGGCAGGCATCGTGGCGCCGTGGGTTAAGCTTGTCACTTGGGAGGCTGCGTCCCCTGTCAGAACACTGGTGTTGAGTCCCAGCTGCTCTGCTTCCAGTTCAGCTCCCTGCCAATGCACCTGGAAAGGCAGTGAATGATGGACCAAATACTTGAATTCCTGCCACCCACGTGGGGAACCCACATGAAGTTCCTGGCCCCTGGCTTCAGCCTGATCCAGTGCAAGCTGTTGTGGCCATATGGAGAGTGAACCAAAGGATAGAAGACTTCTATCCCTGTTCTTCTCTGTGTGTCACTCTGGCTTTCAAATAAATAAATAAATAATTTTTTTAAAAAAGGCCCTGCACATATTTGCCATCTTATGCTTGTGGAGACATAGCTACACGACTGGTTCCTACAAGTGGAAATACAGTAGCCCCCACCCCGTGGTTTTACTTTCTAAAGTTTCAGTTACCTGCTACAGTTCAAAAATATGATAAGAAATTCCAGAAATAAATAATTTTTAGGTTTTAAACTGTGCATTGTTCTGAGTATTGTGGTGAAATATTGGACATGTGCCATCCCTTTGTCCAGTGTATCCGTGTTACCTATGCTACCTCCCTGCTCGTCCCTTAACAGCTGTCTTGGTTGTCAGCTCTACTATCATAGTATTGCAAGGTTCGCTCATAGGGTTTGGTTCTATCCATGGTTTCCGGCATCCATTGGTGGTCCTGGAATGTATCCCCTGCAGACATGGGGGACTACTGTAGTGTCTCAAAGAATACACGTATTTGTATTTAACTGCAGAAGGTCACTTAGACACTTCCCAGAGAGAAGACATCATTGCAAAAGCCCAAGGGTTCACTCAGTGTCTTGGTCGAGAGCTCCCCATCAGCTCTGTGCAGAACCACTGTCCACCCATCAGCCACCACCTCCACCTGCCCAGGCTTCCTGGGATGGTGTGGCAAGTTCAGGAAGTCACACACACTCCCCGCTGCCTCTGGGCTGTAACTGCTACAAATCTAGCTGCAGGAGGGGGACGCAGCCTTCTCTGCAAACTTCACACTGCAGGCTTCCGAGTTCCCCAAGTCAGCAGCTGCGTGAAGCTTAGTGGGGCTGGCAGGGAAAGCACTGCAGCTGCTGAAGACAACAGCTGGGCAGCCGCGGGCACAGACGGGAGAGGGGCCAGAGGCCCGGTTTCTGTCATTGCTCTCCTCTCAGGGGCCTATGGCGTATCAGACACGCTGTGGAACGCCCACAGCCACCGAGAAGTTGGGTTTCCTGAAGCCATAAGCCTTGGGCTGCCAGCTGCCTGCCCAGACCTCAGAAAGGCCAGGAAAGCTCTGGACTGGACAGCTACCCGGGGCCTGGCCAGTCACTCACCTCTCTGGGCCAGCATTTCCTCATCACCCCAGGAAGGAGAAGACACTCCTAATACTGTCCACAATGGCTAACAGGTAGAGATTGACCCCATCTTGGTAGAAACAGAGAGAAACTCAGTCGTGTGTGCATAGGGAGAAGTCCCAGAGGATACACAGCTGCTCCTCGACTTAGGATAACTCTACCGGAAGCTGGAAGTATCCTTAAGACCTACACATGGCGGGCCTAAGGGAGCTGTGGCTGCTGTTGTCCAGCGTCACAAGAGAGGATGGGACCTGCCAGGCTGAGCTGCAGGTTGAGTTCCTGGCTCCAGGGCCAACCTTCTTCCCTCACCTTCCTTGGCTCCCCATTAGTCCGCATCAGACTTTCGGTAGCCTGAGGGCATTTTCCATGCTGTGCTGATGCCCATCAGGAAGACACCAGAGACTACCTAGTGCTGAGTGCACCTGTGACACAGCGCCCCCTGGAGACAGTGCTCGGGACAATCCGCCCAGCCTCAGTCTCCCATACCTCAGAGAAGAACCAACACCAAGTCTTTCTAGAGGCTCATCAGAAGGAGCACAGGCTTTGGAGTTCAGAGCTGGGTTCAAGTCCAAGCTCCCTCACTGTCTTATAGTCACATCAGAGGAGCTGTTTCTCTCAAAGGAGGAGAGAAGCACAGAGTTTGACCCACCCGAGGCTGTGATGTGAATTAAATACAGGTGTGTCAAAGGACCTGCCACCCTGCGTAGCACAGAGTGCACACACAGCTGGCGCCAGCTGTGGTCATGCTGCATCCTTTCATGATATTGGGTACTCAGTGAGTGCCGAAAGCCCGACTGTGAGTGAACGCCTACCCAGGGAGTAAAAGCCATATTGTGCTTTGCCAATAGCACAAGGAGGAAGGTCTGGGACTTATGTTTCCTTAGATACATGAGAAAGACGCCCCCACACTGCACTGCAGACAGAAGCTGAGCAGCTCTGAGCCCCCGACTGCGGCAGGAGGGGACAGCTGGTGGGACGCCCCTGAACGATGGTGCGTGAGACGTTTTTCAGGCCTGCCAAGCCCTTAGCCTTCCCTCTGTCACTCTGCCTTTCAAGAAAATAAAATATATTTTTTTAAAGCCGGGAGGCCAACACTGTGGTGTAATGGGTACAGCGGGTGCCTGCATTGCCAGCATCCCATACGGATGCCAGTTCAAGTCCCGGCTGCTCCACTTCTGATCCAGCTCTTTGCTATGGCCTGGGAAAGCAGTAGAAGATGGCCCAAGTCCTTGGGCCCCTGCACCAGTGTGGGAGACCCAGAAGAAGCTCCTGGCTCCTGACTTCAGATCGGTGCAGTTTCTGCCATTGTGGCCAATTAGGCAATGAATCAGTGGATGGAAAATCTCTCTCTCTCTCCCTCTTTTTTTTTTTCTCTCTCTCTCTGCCTCTTTTTCTCTCTGTAACTCTTTCAAATAAATAAATACTTAAAAATAAATAAATAAATAAAAAAGCCAGGAACCCAGAACTCCTTCCAAGTCTCCCAAGTAGGTAGCAGGGACCCAAGTACTTGAGCCGTCACCTGTTGCCTCCCAGGGTGTGCATTAGCGGGAAGCTGGAATTGGGAGCAGGGCTGGGGCTTGAACCTAAGTACTGAGATATAGGATGCCTGCGTCAGTGTCTTAACTGTTGCACCAAACGCTTTTCCAAGAGAGCAGGTTTAAAAGGTGTCCGACTGCCATCTCCAAAGTCATGAAGCCAAGGAGAAAAAGGTGTGAGGAGGGTGAAGCAACACCAGCCTCCTGACGGCACCCCCAGCCCTGGCCCAGCAGGAGCTCCCAATGAGAAGCAGAGCCCTAGAACCAGGGTGTTCACCAGCTAAGCCACGTGCCTGAGAGCACGGCAGGTGTGCCATTTCCTTCATTAGTGACAGGCCCTGCAGGAAGAATGCCCCTGGCTGAGCCCGGCCCCAGGCAGTGGAGCATAAGGGAACACAGGAAGGTCTGGGTTCCCTCTTCATACCTCGGCCGTCAGCTGGGTATGTGGTGGAAACTCCAACCACGAAATGCAGGAGGAACAGTAGTCAGAACTGTGAGGAGCCCGGCCTGTCCTGTCTTCCTTTCCCAGGCACAACCAGAACAAGTACACAAGGGATGCGCTTAGGAAGCTGCTGGGCTAACACCCATTTGCCTCCCCAGCCACTGGCCCTCAGCGTGTTGAGCTGTTGCTTCCTTAGCATGGCACAACACATTTTTAATTGAAACAACATAAATATCATGAAGTACCTGAATCTCAAGTGAACCCATCACTGGACGTTTCATTCATATCACTACCACCTGGATGGAGACAGAGAACCTTCCAGCATCGTACAAGCCCCAATCCAGCCACCGCACCCTGAAGTGCCCGGGAGGCCGGCGGCCCCCTCTCACTGCACTGCACTACTCTCCCGTGGGGATGATGACAGCTGTTCCCCTCACTGATGCGTGGGCTAGTTCCTTCAGCTTTGGAGGTTTGTGGATATGGCTGCTGTGGCTACTCTTGAAGCTACCTTTTTAAAAAACATTTTTACTGAGATACAATCTACACGCAGAAACTTCATCCCAGCAAAGGCCTCAATTCCAGCACGCTCACGGAGCTGTGCAACCACGGCCACTACCTAACCCCATGACGCTGACCATGTCTTCTTATGGACACACGTCTTCACTTCTCCCAGGCACACTCGCAGGAGCAGCACTGCTTGGTTACAATGCACATGCTGTTTAGCTTTAGTGCTCCTTAAACCAGGTATGTGATGCCTCATCCTCCCCGACTGTAGCCACTCTGGAAAGCGTGTGATTCCACAAGATTTAAACCAGTGTGTTTCTTGGGGCCAAAGCAGTGCCAGCATCCTATATGGGCGCCAGTTCAAGTCCTGGCTGCTCCATTTCCAATCCAGCTCTCTGCTATGGCCTGGGATAGCAGTAGAAGATGGCCCAAGTCCTTGGGCCCCTGCACCCATGTGGGAGACCCGGAAGAAGCTCCTGGCTCCTGGCTCCAGATTGGCGCAGCTCCAGCCATTGCAGCCAACTGGGGAGTGAACCAGCGGATAGAAAACCTCTCTCTCTCTCTGTCTCTCTCTCCTTTTCCTTCTCTCTCTGTGTAACTCTTTCAAATATATAAATAAATCTTAAAAAAAAAAAAAAAGTGTGTCTCAATTCTCCATCAGTTCAGTACAGTCTCCCTACCAAGGATTTGCCCAACAGGGCTGAGACTTCCAAAATGGTAGAGATAAAATAATAAATCAGGTTCCTTGTACTAACTTTTAAGATATTTGAAAACCCATGTGGTGCCACTTGAGTCTGGTCATCTGAACTCTCCCTTGACGTCAGGATGGCAAAGTGGAACAAGGAGGAGGCAAAGGCTCTCCGCCGATGCCGGTCAGCAGCTCCGGGACTGCAGCTGAAGCCCGCGGCACAGGGCACCGCTGGCTCCCTCCGCACAGCAGACACTCACCCTCTCCGAGAGACAGCCGC
Source organism: Oryctolagus cuniculus (assembly GCF_051225735.1). Taxonomy (NCBI): domain Eukaryota; kingdom Metazoa; phylum Chordata; class Mammalia; order Lagomorpha; family Leporidae; genus Oryctolagus; species Oryctolagus cuniculus. The sequence goes on along the minus strand of NC_142876.1, from coordinate 54,561,108 downwards.
TTGCACCCGCTGCTGAGCGTGCAGCCTGCGACGGAATTCTGCCAACACTTCTGGGAACTTTGTACAATTTTTCCATGTGATAATTTGGATTTATTGGTTAGAGAGAGAGAGATCTTCTGTTCACTGTTTCACTCAGCCAAGGCCTAGACCAGGACAAAGCCAGAGCCCAGAACTCCATCCAGGTCTCTCCCATGGGTGGCGGTGACCCGAGTACTTGAGCCATCACCTGCTGCCTCCCAGGGTACGCACTAATAGGAAACTGGAATTGAGAGCAGAGCTGGGCTCGAACGCGACCACTCTAATTCAGGATGCCAGTGACCCAAGCAGCATCTCAACCTCTACGCCAAATGCCCACCAGATTAGTCCTCTCCTACAGGTGAGAAAACTCATCCAGAGAGGTCGAGTGATCTTCCCAAGACCACACTGCCACAGGGCAGAGGGACTGACAGGAAGTTCAGCACCTGACCATCACTGTGCTCTTTCTAACTGGCCTGACATGAAGAAAGGAGAAGTGATGGACATTTCACTCATCAAATCCTGACCAATCACCTACTATATCGAGGCCAAACATAACCACACACCCCGAGAACTGTGCAGAGAACACCCAAAGCCCCAGATAGGGAGTGATGGCCTGTGGTGGGGCAGGAAGGACGCCGGGTCAGGTTCTTCTTGGACACAGATGCAAAGGTGGGTCTGCTCCTGTGCAACAGGCCCCAGCCGCACCCTAGGAGTCACACAAGGGGACAGGTGGCGAGACGTAGCCAAGGAGCCAATCTTCCCCTTGGCTACCTGCACCTCACTAGGTGCCCAGCAGCATTCCCAGGAAATGACAAACTCAGTCTAACAGCTCGCTGTGTCTCCATGGTACCGAGGCAAGCAGTTGCTGACTTAGAAAACTCCAAGCCACACACTTCACTGTCTGTTTTGGAGCCAAATAAACACAACCTGCTTGTACTTAACTGTCCGGCCTTGAAGTCAGACCCAGTCTCCTTATGTATAAACAAAATCATTTACATACATGAGATTATAATAAAACATCAAAAATATATGTTTATTCAAAATGACATATAAAAACACCAAAAATCTAACTTTAAGGAGCAACCATGTATGTGCAGGGTGCCAGTACAGTCAAGAAGGGGGAAACGCAGCCTTCTGCTAAAAAGGAAAGAAATTTTCAATAGGAAAAAATAAATTCCACTTTCAGGGATAAAACAGAAAATAAGTATGAAAAGACAACAGCGTGCGAGGCCACCAAGATGTCCCCAAAGCACAATGTGACAGGAGTGCTATTTTCCCATAACTATACCACCTAAATACGTACAAAAGTCTTTTGAAACCTGCATGTCATCCTTTTCTATCACTCATATGTCAGAACTTAGTTTTCCCATCATAAAACTCTGCTTGTTCAGATTTCCCAGGAACTATTTCATTTTATGAGCTCCAACCACAGTACATCCCCCGACACCCACAGCCTGGGTGGGCTCGTATGGATAGCAGGATGTGCTCTGCTAACTACCTTTCGGTCTGCCACACCTTGGGAGACTGAGTTTCAGGGACACAGACAGAGGGACTTTATGAAGACAAGGGGACCTGACCAATGAAAAGCTCAAGTAAGGGAACACAATTGCTATTTGACCTCAGGATAGGGTCTGTCCCGATAAGCCCAGGGGGACTAACATATCGCCCATGGAAAATGCACTGAATACACCTGATCTGCCGGTCACGCCAGCTCAGCAGCGCAGCCCACGGTAAAGCACCTGTTGTCTCCCTGGGGGCTGTGGGGCCCACCAGGACCTGCACTGGGGACCTTGGCCCTGCATCCGAGGGAGGAGGGTACCACATGTGGCTGGCTCAGGAAACAGCCACGGTCACAATGGGAAGTAAAGTTTCTACTGAATGTGGACTGCTTTTGCACCACCGTCAAGTCAAGAAACTGTAAGGGGAGCCATCCCAGGTCAAGGACTCTGCAAGTGTACCACAAGAGCATAGGGCTATGGAAATTAATTCACGAGACCCAGGTAAAATCCTCTTTCTCCGCTTCTCACGTGAGTGCACAAACTTGCAAAGGGGTGTAGAACCAGGTCAGCTTCTCCGAGCTCACACTCCACGGTCATTTATTCCATTCTCCCCTACAGCGGACCATGTTCACGTGAATTCACCCTTCAGGGGAAGTCTTGCAAACTTTCCTAATTGACTGGCTTTTATGTTGCAAAATTAAAATTATCTTGGGGACCAACAACACCCATAAAAATCTTATAGTCAGGAAAATGGTAGGAATTCAGTGTATCTCCTCGGTAAATGAACTAAAAAGCACATTCATTCAGGTCAAAAGTTGTGAAAGCCAGGATTGCTAGCATACTTTTGCAGCAACATTGCAGCAACACATGCAGAACATTGTGATTATCAGCGGCACTAAAAATAGCCCAGAAAAAATTAACATCACATAACTGGAAACAAGCAAAACAACAAGCTTATCCAAAACAGCACAAGGTCCACTCACGTCACTCACTTCTATGAATTACTTTGACAAAATGTTTTCTTGCATCCAAAACTGTCTTTCCCCTTTTATGTGTCTTCTGGGAAAATCTTGTTCATAAACAAATAACTCCCAGATAACTAACTTCTTTGCTATTTCCACACAGCCCCACACTAACCGCGGCGCCCTCACTTGTCACTTGGTGTTCCTGTCGCCTCATCAGTGATGTCACGGAAAGACATCGACATGCACTTATTACTGCCAAGCCAGAGACTGCAAAGGAAATTATGCTGCCGCCTCTAGGTTTTGATTTTTCCATGAAGAATTATTCTCATTGCTGGAGCTGCTTCGACAGCGAACAGGAAAAAATGATATTAGGAAACAGCCATAATTAGATTTATAAGGCACATTCTTGTATCACAGCACAGCTTCATTCAGGTAACAATGCGCTTTGATGAGGCTATTCCAGAACACATAAAGGTGTTGAATCACAACCAAAGGAGGACAAGACAAGGAACAGTGCGCTGCGAACCGCGAGTTACAGCCTCAGGTGAGCTCTGCGATGTGATGGGAAGGAGGTGAGGACGCTGATGAGCTCAGAGGTGGAGAGACCTGTCAGCGGGGACTGGGGGCAGTAGCCTTTGTGAGATCATCTTCTGTCATCCAGGAAGCGTAAAAAGACAGCCACAGGTTCCCCACGCGGAAGATAGTGACAATGATGATAGAGAACGATGAGGACAGGAACAGGAAATATCAGCAGGAGCAGAATCCAGGGTACAGAGCGGAAGGAGAAAACCAAGTGTTCGGCACAAACTTGACCTAGCGGGGGCAAAAGGTGCTGGGCGCCGCAACCATACTTCCAGGAGTTCCTCTTAGGGGTGTGTGCATGCCCACACAAAGGTGCCAAAACCGCTGAACCTAAGGACTCCGATTACAGATCCAGGAAGATTTGTTTACGTGTCCTGTGCTTGGAGTTCAGTGGATAGTTGAGTGTTAAGCGCTGGAACTTCCTTACAAATGTTATCTCAGAACATTACGAGGGAGTGGGCGGTTGGCTCAATGGGGAAGATGCTTGCATCCCACATAAGAATGATGTGGGAAAGCTTAGATAACTTTAAGTTCATGAGCTGGAAGCCACACCTCCTTCACGCTGTGCTGCCATGTTCATCTACCTCTCAATCAAGGGACCCCTCCCCAGGAAGTCCCTCCTCTTACCCGGGATGTGGGGGTGGCACCATGTAAACACTTCCGCTTCTCTAAAGCTCATAAAAAGCTAGGAAGAGCAGAAGCTCTCTCTCTCCTCCTTATGGACTCAGGACAAGCAGAGCAGGGTATGATAATTCCCTTTATTTGACCCAGTCTCCCTTAATAAAGCCCTAATGGGCCTGTGTATTTTTTTCACTTTGTAAATAAAATTTATCATACTGCATGCTGTGTTGGAGCCTACATTTAGAATTCTCCTTTAAGTAAAAGGCAAGAACCTGGAAAATTAATTTAGGTCCAACCTAGCCCATAACAAGAATGCCCGGGTCTGATTCTGGCCCCGCTCCTCATCCCAGCTTCCTGCTTCTGTGTATCCCGGGAGGCAGTGGTGACAGAGCAAGTGGAGGAGTTCCTGCCCCAGACCCCAGCTTCTGCCCGGCCCAGACCTGGCTTGAGCAGGCACTGGGAAGTGAGCCAACAGCTGGGAGCACTATCTCAAACAAACAAACAATTCAAAAAATACACGGAGAGTAAAAAAAAAATGTTATTTAGAAGTCAGGAAATATTTGATTCTGCATTAGAAAAACACATAGCTTCTTCAAAAAAAACTCCACCAGGAATAGTAACAATTTCGCCAATGGTCTTGAGACATTTTAAAAGTCCAAGTGTCAAATCCTAATAGCATCTGCTGATAAGGCTTCTACAAGTCCATGTTATATTTTTTTTCTTTTTTAAAGATGTATTTAGTTATTTGAAAGGCAGTTACACACAGAGAAAGAGCTCCCAAATGGTAGCAACGGCCAGGGCTGAGCCAGGCCAAAGCCAGGAGCCAGGAACTCTTTCTGAGTCTCCCACATGCGTCACAGGGGCCCAAGCACTTGGACCACCTTCTACTTCTTTCCCAGGCGCATTAGCAGAGCTGGGTCAGAAATGGAGCAGCCAGGGCTGGAACCGGCGCCCATAGGGATGCTGTTGTTGCAAGCAAAGCTTAACTGGTGACACCACAGCCCGGGCCCCATCATGTGGGTTCTTAGTGTGATGAGTCTTGGCTGCTGCAGGCATTGCAGCTGTCTGTCACGTTACATTTAAAACAAGCTTAACTTTCTCTAATAAACTGACATAGCCAAGACTCCTTAGGCCAGTATCTTGGCGATAGGTCAAGAGCCAAGTCAACATGTTGTTGAAACAAAGACACAAGGCTCTGCTGAGACTTTCACCCAAGCTCCTGAGACCCGGCAAAAGAGCCTGAGAGATAAGCAGTTGAAAATCAGAAGAGTTCCTTCTCAGTGAAGAACTCCTCATATGGGTAAATCAGAAGTTGAAATTCGCCAGTTAGATCCTCTCAAGTTTTAAGGGAAACTCCTGCCTGGGAAACACCATCCAGGATGGTGTTGCTGAGGAGACGGCTTGGCAGGCTCCCTGCCTGTTCCAGCGCATAATTAGGGCCAGGAAGAGATCACAGGACCACCAGCAGGGTCATCTCCATGGAAACCACCAAACACAGCAACTGTTCTGAATCAATGACTCTTTGTATCGATTCAAAACCATTGTGAATGGGGCTTCTAGGGCTCCTCCATTAGAAGGTAACTGATTAAATAAGCTAGGGGAGACCTTGTTCTCATGCAAGCTGAATTCTGGGCAGGATCTGGAGTAGGCTCGCCACCTTAGAACTAGCGAATACAAATGGTAAGCTCAGACCCAGGAAAAAACTGGTTAATTCTGTGATGAATTCAACAGGTACTTTGACAGAACCAAGGAGGACCTCATCTGGGGCTGTCTATTATTTAATCCTCCCAGCAAGGTAAACATTTTTAGTATTACACTTGTTACAGATAAGAAACTGACTCACACACTTAGAAAATCGGAGACCCGGGACCCAAAATTAGGTCAAAATTAAGTACTGAGGTATCTGTTTGGCCTACCAGTTAAAAACCCACATCCCCGGGGCCGGCACTGCGGTGCAGCAGGTTAACGCCCTGGCCTAAAGTGCCGGCATCCCACATGGGCGTTGGTTCTAGTCCTGGCTGCTCCTCTTCCAACCCAGCTCTCTGCTATGGTCTGGGAAAGCAGTAGAAGATGGCCCAAGTCCTTGGGCCCCTGCACCCATGTGGGAGACCCAGAAGAAGCTCCTGGCTCCTGGCTTCACATCAGCACAGCTCCAGGTGTTGCGGCCAACTGGGGAGTGAACCATCAGACAGAAGACCTTTCTCTGTCTCTCCTTTCTCTAACTCTGACTTTCAAATAAATAAATAAATCTTAAAAAACAAGCAAACAAAACCGCATCCCCTACTGGAGTGTCTTAAGTTCAATTCTAGGCTCTGGCCCCGGTTCCAGCTTTCTGCCTACCTGAACCCCAGGAGGGGGCAGGTGATGGCTCAAGTAATAGAGTTGTTGCCCCAACGTGGGAGACCCAAATGGAGTGCTAGGCTCCCGGCTCCAGCGCAGTATTGTCCACACTGTTGTGAGCATCCAGCAGATGGGAACTCTGTCTCTGCCTCCCAAACAATGCACACAGAAAACTAAGCCTGGGTGTGAGTCTGTATGTCCATAGAACGCCACCCGTCCTCAGCTGTAACAGCTCACTCAGCTGCTTCCGAACAATCAGGAACCCAGTTCTAGCATTTTCCAATTGGGCATTATTTTCCCCCTGGTCCCTGATTCCATGCCTCACTTCTGCACCCACAACAAGTTTGAACACAGATTTGAAGATCATCTGAGAGAATTTTAAAAATTCATTTAATTAAGAGGCTGGTTCAGTCCTCAAATGTCTCCAATGGCTGGGACCAGTCTGAGCTGAAACCAGGGACAGGGAACACAATCCAGGTCTCCCGTGTATGTGACAGGGACCCAATTACTTGAGCCATCACTGCTACTTTCCAAGGCTGGCATTAGCAGGAATCTGGAATCAGGAACCATAGCTGGGAATCGAACCCATGCATTCCAATATGGGACATGTGGTTCTATCTTGCTTCTTAACCAGCAGGCTAAGTGCCTGCCTCATCACACAGGAGTTTTGACTGTCCAAACCCAGAGAAAAGTGGAAAAAACATATCAGTTAACCTGTTGTGGCATTTACATCACAATCTTCCAGAAGAGAGAGTAGCAGTTGGTGACAAAAAATTGGAAGGTCGGATTGCTGAGTGGTTTCCTACTTTCCTCCGATCAGTCTAGTAAAGAGTTTTTAAATCTTGCAAATGCTTCATTAAGTAGACCCCAATAATTGATGCTACAGTTCCTAGCAGATTATTAAATAATTATTTTAGAATGCTACAACTGAACACCAGACAGTCAGACTGTCAGAGCACATTGCAATCCCAGCACTTCTCATCCACCCTTAGATCCCTGCCTGTCCACACTTTATCCGTCTGGGCTACTAGGACAAATGCCACAGCCAAGGTGGCTCACACAGTAGGAGCTTGTTCCTCTGAGTTCTGGAGGCTGGGGCGTTCCCGACGGGAATGGGGGCTGACTTCTCACTGTGAGCTCGCAGTGGAAGGAGCAAGGCAGCTCTCTGGGACCCCCCTGCAGGGCCACCAACCCCCTTCATGAGGGCTCTGCCCTCCCGGCCTCATCACCGCCCGAAGGCCCATTCTCTTACTACCATCACCCAGAGGGGATTGAAGCACACAGATTTTAGGGGACACAAGCATTCAGATCATAACAGGGGGTGGGGTCAGAGAACAGTGATCAAGGTGGACCACTGAGTACTTCTTCTCTACCTTTTTGTCCCTAGTCCCTCCATCAAGCACTTCGTGGAGAAGCCAAGCATCTCGTGTGTGCCTCCTCCTATTCTGAACTGAGGCTCAAGTGCAGGACAAGGCTTTCCATTTTGTCTAAAGCCCGTCGCCCTACACCTTCAGAGCCCTACTGAAACTTGTCCCGCCTCCCAATTCCCCTTTGCAGCTCTCTGCACGGATTTTCTTTGTTCCTAGTTTCAGACAGGCCCAAGTCCCCTTTTCCTAGGAAAGACATTGCCTGCACGAGGTCTGGCTATCTCCTTGCCCACCGCCAATCTTGGTCTCTCACTCCTTTCTTCATTAAGGAGTTCTGACCCACCTTTGCCCACGAGCGCCTTTGGCCTGTATAAGACTCTTGGTGAAAACAGTTTCCTGAAAGGCTGGCGGCGTCCTTGTCCTGGCAGCTTCTCCAGCTGGACCGCTTTGCTTGGCGGCATTTCGACAAGACTCCTTAACCCCTTCCTCAGACATCCGCCTGCCTCTTGGTGTGGCTTCCTTCTCCTGCCCAGCACTGATCAGCGGCACGGCCATAACTCCCAAGCGAAGTCCTCAAGCACTCTTCCCCACAGCCCTTCACGCTCTTAGTGAGCCAGCTGTTGACTCATTTCCCTGAATTCTGCAGGCAAAGCCCAAATGGACAGGCAAAGACCTAAGTTCTCACCTACATCTCACCCCACGCTTCCAACACTAAACACTTCCATTCTGTTATTTTCTCACCACTCGCATTTGACTAAAACACATCTCACCTGCTTCATTCATCGGGTTCCCTCACCAGCACCCACATCCCTGTTGTGCCACGGCTCTCCTATTTGTAGCTCTCCACGGCTACAAACCTCAGGCCATTTACAGTCTTCCCATGATTCTCTGTGCTCAAGCTATCCTTCCCCACCCCCACAAGCTCCAACATGACCTCAGCCTTTGTCACCTAATTTTTCCATTGTGCCACAGTTACATGACAAATGATTAAAACTGATGTTCCTTCAACTGTCAGTCTAGTTTGACCTTTCATCTCCATTCTCGCTGCCTTGATTTACCTCCCTTCTAAATGAACAGAGTTTGTTTCCAATCAATTTGAGGCACTGATGCCATATTAACCTGCTGACACCCGACTGGGCCTTGCTCAGCTCATTCTGAGAAACACAGGGGTTTCATGGACTAGCTTGTGGGGCCTCAGATGGCCTGACTCTGCTGGGCCCCACTTCACCCTACACAGGCACACTCTCCTCCTCCTCTGGTCAAATTTACATATCAAGATTCCCCATCGTTCATCTCCACTCAGGGGCCCTGCCACCTGTCCTGGGAGGCTCCGTTCCATCATCCTGCCTTTCCCTGGCAACCCTGACTCCGAGGGCCAGCTCCTGCCAGTCCCTGCCTCAGCCTCGCATAGAGCTCAGCCCAACTCCTCAAGTCAGAACCATGAAGCTCAGCATCAGCCTCTAACAGTCTCATCTTTACAGTCTTCTAGACTGTAACATGCCTTCAGCAGTACTACACCTAACTACTGCATTCTTCCTCTACACGACAGCCAGATAAGCATTCCAAAATTCTCTCTAAAGAGACGTGGGGCCTGGCGCTGTGGCGCAATAGGTTAATCCTCCACCTGTGGTGCTGGCATCCCATATGGTCGCCGGTTCTAGTCCCGGCTGCTCCACTTCCAATCTAGCTCTCTGCTGTGGCCTGGGAAAGCAGAAGATGGCCCAGGTGCTTTGGTCCCTGCACCAACATGTAAGCTCCTGGCTTCTCAGCCCAGTTCCGGCCATTGCAGCCAACAGAGGAGTAAACCAGCAGATGGAAGACCTTTCTCTGTGTGTCTCCCTCGCACTGTAACTCTGCCTCTCAAATAAATAATAAAACATTTTAAAAATGAATAAATAAATAGAGATGTGATTAAGACACCAGTTAGTGCGGCTGGTGCTGTGGCGCAGCACCGTGCTTCTGCCTGCTGTGCCAGCATCCCACATGGGCTCCAATTCAAGTCCCAGCTGCTCTACTTTCGATACAGCTCCTTGCTATGGCCTGGGAAAGCAGTAGAAGATGGCCCAAGTCCTTGGGCCCCTGCACCCACGTGGGAGACCCAGAAGAAGCTCTTGGCTCCTGACTTCGGATCGGCCCAGCCCCGGCCATTGCAGCCATTTGGGGAGTGAACCAGCAGATGGAAGACCATTTTCTCTCACTCTTTCTCTCTGCCTCCCCTCTCTCTGACTTTTAAGTAAATAAATAAATCTTAAAACAAAAAATGACACCAGTTAGGATGCCCAAGACCCACATCAGAGAACCTGGGGTTAATTCCTAGCTCCCAATTTCAGTTTTCTGCTAATGCAAACCTTAGGAAACAGTGGTGATGAATCAAGTAACTGGGTCCCTGTCACATGTGAGAGACCTGGACTGAGTTCCCAGCTCCCAGCATTGGTCTGGCTCAACTTGACCATGGTGGGCACTTGGTGAGTGAACCAATGGGTGGGAGCTTGCTCTCCCTCTCCCTTTATTTCTCTCTCTCTCTCTCTCTCTCTCTTTTCTCTCTGTCTCAAAGTTTAACAGTTTTTTTTTTTAAAGTTGACTGTATGGTAGAATCATATCCCAAAAGAGGGTCATTCAAAGAGAGACCATATGCTACAATATAAGATGCTTCTAATACCACCAGAGTTGTAGAGACTGAGTGTAACTTGAACCTCATGGAATTGCCAGCTGTTTGAGGCCCAAAGGAAATTATTACATGGTTTTAGGAAGGGGGTAAGAGGCAGGCAAGCGAGGCAGGTAAATCACAGCACTGACAGAGGGGCCCGTTACCTCTCAGGTGCCAGCCCATTCCTACTCTTGGCCCTGTGCACATGGAAGAGGAAACTAGAAAACAATCAAAAATGAACAAAACCCAAACAAGTGACTTATGCTAGCAAGCTAAAGAACAATCATTTTCCCAAGGCCATAAAAAGAATGGACTTGGGGCCAGCACTGTGGCATAGCAGGTAAAGCCGCCATCTGCAGTGCCGGCATCCCACATAGGTGCAAGTTCGAGTACTGGCTACTCAACTTCTGATCCAGCTCTCTGCTGTGGCCTGGGACAGCAGTAGAAGATGGCCCAAGGCCTTGGGCCCCTGCACCCGCATGGGAGACCCAGAAGAAGCTCCTGGCTTCAGATCAGCATAGCTCCAGCTGTTGCAGCCAACTGGGGAGTCAACCAATGCATGGAAGACTGACCTCTCTTTCTTTCTGCCTCTGCCTCTCCTTCTCTCTCTGTGTAACTCTGACTTTCAAATAAATAAATAAAAAGAATGGACTAAGACTTGGTGTTTTTGGGCAGTCACTGTCTTCAGGACATGAAATGATGGAAGACTTATGGCATCAGCTTAAAGGGGAGAAAATGTTCTTATGGAGACAGCTTGGGAAGCAGGGACAAATGCTGGAGCCTCCAGGCCTGCATCTGGGAACGCCTCTCCTCCCCCCGCTCGTTCTCAACATAAACTCACTCCTGCCTTGTTGCTTCTTCCAATGACTGCTGCTGGTCTGAGGTTAGTAAGGATGAGACAAGCACCACTTGACCCAGGAAGAATTCCCATGTGGCCTGAAATCTGCTGGATAAACCCACTAGAAGAAAACTATGACCCATGCCGCATCCCCCTCACGTATCTGCACATTCTACTGCCTTCCTCTTTAGTTCACTCACTCTTTCCTGCACTGGTACCTTATATAGTCCAAATGAGAAAGGATCCCAAGGTTTGGTAAAGGTGCAGTTAGATCTCATAAGCCCAAAGTCACCAAAAGGAAGAGAATAATCTTTTTAAATAGTAAGAGGGGGCTGTTAAATAGTCTAATATTTTTAGCTTTTGAGACTTTTTTTCAAGAAAGAAAAACAATAATAATGGTGATAGCAACATAAAATGCCATAGAAGCTCATCCCTCCCACCCCCTAGGCTAAGCAGTAACAAACCAAGGGAGATACTGAGAAAGGTGAGGATGGGGGTAACACAGAGGTCTCTCAGAAACTGCAGGTTAGCAGCTGATGTGACAACTTCTAGGGAAACGGCTAAGAATGGACTCCTCTGGAGCAGGGAGGAGGGCACCCTCAGCCCCTGCACGACCTCTCGCCCATGAATGTGCGAGTCTTTCACAGGATCCAAAGTCTCCTCCGCACCAACGGAACGCCCTTCTGAGTCCCTTCTGAATACCCCGGCACCCAGCAGCGCCCCAGCACCAGCAAAGGGAAATGCCGAATTACTATGTACAATTATGTTGCATTTCTTGATGTGTAGGTGGTCCAAAGAATGGATGACTATTCTGCCACTGAGGATCACAAGGGTTTATTTTCCAATACAAAACAGAGAGGGAAAGGGAGGTGGGGGGAGAAGGTAATGCTGAGTCTGGAAGAGCCCTTAATGACCCATCTAACCCATCCTCCACGTTTGAGAAGGATTAAGCCACAGCAGCCCATGAAAAATCCTCCCTCTTCTGACTTAACTATTGAGAAAGAAATTAGAAACATTTCTCAGGGTCTAAAAAGAAATGAAAAAAATAAAACAAATAAAAGCAGACTCATGAAACTAGTGGTCAAATGGGCAAGGTCACTTACAAAGGCAAAATGCCTTCTAAGTCTTAAAGTTCAAGCATCAAGCATGACTTTGAGCATTACCACTGCACATCAGATTTCTGGAATGATTTGCATGCTGAAAAAGTGCAGAATGCAGCAATTTTAATGACAAGTTTAATAATTTAATTTAAATGATGGTGCAATCCTCACCACATTCCAGTTTCAGTCCATTTGCATTATCCAAAATAAATTCCTTTGAGCCTCTTGGCAGTCAATTTATTATTTATTTGTTTATTTATTTAAAAGGCAGAGAGAGCCAGACAGATGCACAAATAGAGAGTGCTCTCATCCATGGTTCCCCCATCAAATGTTTTCAACTGATAGAACTGGGGGCTGAGAATTCAATCCAAGTCTCCCCTGTGGGTGGCAGGCACCCATTTACTTGAGCCATCACTGCTGCCTCCTGGGGTCTGCATTAGCAGGAAGCCAGAGTCAGGAGTAGGAAACCAGAGCTGGGTATCAAGCCCATGCACTTTGATGTGGGACACAGGCATCTTAGCCAGAGTTTTAAATGCAAGGCTAACTGCCTGACCCTAATGTTAATTAAGACATAAAATCATTTTAGTTTCTACAGAATCAATAGTGATATCTCTTTTTTAATTTCCAATTTTGACAACTGTACATTCTCCCAAATTTTCTTGTTCAGTATAGATAGAGGTTTCTTGGTTGTGTTGATATCTTTAAAGAAACAATACCGATGCTACATATTGTTTTTCCATTTTCTGGTTCATTAATTCCACTCTAACTTTATTATATCCTTCTTTCTGCTTACTTTGAGTTTGCCTCCTCTTCTTTTTCTAGTTTCTTGAGATGGAAGCATACATTGCTGATTTGAGACCTTCCTTCTTTCCTGACATGGGTGCTTAAAACAGTTTCCCTCTAAGCATTACGTTAGCTTCATCCATCAATTTTGGTACATTGTGTTTTTGTTTACCCTTGGCTCAAAATATTTTTAACAACCTTTGTGATTTCTTCTTTGATCTGTGAACTATTTAAAAGTATATTTAATTTCCATATAAATAGGGTCTTCTTAGTTTTTTCCTATTTTGAATTTCAAATTTAACCCTGCTATGGTCAGAGAACATACTTTATATTATTTCACTCTTTTAAAATTCACTGTGACTTGCTTTGTGACCCAGTGTATCATCTATCATGGAGAATATTCCATGTGTACATGAGAATGTGTACCTGGAAGTAAGTTGGTAGCGTGACAAATAATGTCAGTTATATGTCGAGTAGGCTGACACATTCAAGTCTTCTTCACCTGTCTTTGTCCTTTTACATCTTGCTTTAAAATCTAGTTCTAGGGGCCGTAGTTGTGGCATAGCAGGTGAAGCCACCACCTGCGATGCCAGCATCCCATACAGGTGCCAGTTGTGAGCGCAGCTGCTCCACTTCCAATATAGCTCCCTGCTGATCCTAGGAAAGCAGCAGCAGATGGCTCAAGTACTGCTGCCCACGTGGGAGACTCAGGAAAAGCTCCGATGTCCTGGCTTCTGGCTTCAGCCTGGCCCAGCTCCAGCTGTTGCAGTTATCTAAGGAGCAGATCAGCAGAGGAAATATCTCTGTCTCTTCCTCTCTAACTCTGCCTTTCAAACAAATAACTGAATCTTTAAAAAATTCTAGTTCTATCACCTGTTCAGAGTACAGTATTAAAACCTCCAAATATTACTGTTGAATAGGCTCTCTTCTCTATTACTTTTTGTTTCACATATTTTGGGGTATTGTTGTTACATATGCATACATTTAGAATTGGTATGCATTCCTGGTGTAGTAACACTTCTATCATTATTAAATTTCCTATTTTTCTTTAGCAATATTTCCTGTTACAAAGTCTATTATCTTGCTGATTTCAAGGATATAAAACCAATTCCTGGAGCAAGGACAGTCTATTCAATAAATGGTGCTGGGAAAACTGGATTTCCACGTGCAGAAGCATGAAGCAAGACCCCTACCTTACACCTTACACAAAAATCTACTCAACGTGGATTAAAGACCTAAATCTACGACCCAACACCATCAAATTATTAGAGAACATTGGAGAAACCCTGTAAGATATTGGCACCGGCAAAGACTTCCTAGAAAAGAGCCTGGAGGCGCAGGCAGTCAAAGCCAAAATTAACTATTGGGATTGCATCAAATTGAGAAGTTTCTGTACTGCAAAAGAAACAGTCAGGAGAGTGAAGAGACAACCGACAGAATGGGAAAAAATATTCACAAACTATGCAACAGATAAAGGATTAATAACCAGAATCTACAAAGAGATCAAGAAACTCCACAACAACAAAACAAACAACCCACTTAAGAGATGGGCCAAGGACCTCAATAGACATTTTTCAAAAGAGGAATTCCAAATGGTCAACAGACACATGAAAAAATGTTCAAGATCACTAGCAATCAGGGAAATGCAAATCAAAACCACAAAGAGGTTCCACCTCACCCCAGTGAGAATGGCTTACATTCAGAAATCTACCAACAACAGATGCTGGAGAGGATGTGGGGAAAAAGCGACACTAACCCACTGTTGGTGGGAATGCAAACTGGTAAAGCCACTAGGGAAGTCAGTCTGGAGATTCCTCAGAAGCCTGAACATAACCCTACCATTCAACCCAGCCATCCTACTCCTTGGAATTTACTCAAAGGAAATTAAATTGGGAAACAAAAGAGCTGTCTGCACCTTAATGTTTATTGCAGCTCAATTCACAATAGCTAAGATCTGGAATCAACCTAAATGCCCATCAACAGTAGACTGGATAAAGAAATTATGGGATATGTACTCTGTAGAATACTATATAGCAGTAAAAAACAATGAAATCTGGTCATTTGCAACAAAATGGAGGAATCTGGAAAACATTATGCTGAGTGAAATAAGCCAGTCCCAAAAGGACAAATATCATATGTTCTCCCTGATCGGTGACAACTAACTGAGCACCAAAAAGGAAACCTGTTAAAGTGAAATGAACACTATGAGAAATGGTGACTTGATCAGCCCTTGCCCTGACTGTTGATGAACAACTTAATACGTTATCCCTCTTAGTATTTTGTTTGTTTGTTCTAATTAATACTATTGGTTGAATTCTGTAATTAATACAAAGTTATTCTTAAGTGTTGAAACTTAACTGAAAAGTGATCGCTGTTAAATATTAAGAATGGAAATAAGAGAGGGAAGAGATGTACAATTTGGGACATGCTCAAGCTGACTTGCCCCAAACGGTAGAGTTAGAAACACACCAGGGGATTCCAATTCAATGCCATCTCACTAGTCCAAGTGATCGATTTCAGTTCAGAATTGATCATAATGAAAGGACTAAGAGTCAAAGGGATCACATAAACAAGACTAGTGTCTGCAAATACTAGCTGATAGAATAATAAATGGAGAGAACGATCCAACATGGGAAGCGAGATACACAGCAGACTCATAGAATGGTGGATGTCCTAAACAGCACTCTGGCCTCAGAATCAGCCCTTAAGGCATGCGGATCTGGCTGAAAAGCCCATGAGAGTATTTCAGGCATGGAAAGCCAAGACACTCTGGCAAAAAAATGAAATGACCTAAATGAAAGTTCTCCGCAAGTGAGATCCCAGTGGAAAGAACGGGTCATCAAAGAAGGAGGTACCTTTCTCTGAAGGGAGGAGAGAACTTCTACTTTGACTATGACCTTGTCTAAATATGATCAGAGTCGGTGAACTCAAAAGGCTTTCATAGCCTTGGCAACTCCTGACAAGAGCCTGGGGTGATTACTGATGCCATAAACAAGAGTGTCGAATTGTTAAGTCAACAACAGGAGTCACTGTGCACTTACTCCTCATGTAGGATCTCTGTCCTTAATGTATGGTACATTGTGATTTAATGCTATAACTAGTACTCAAACAGTATTTTTCACTTTGTGTTTCTATGTGGGCGCAAACTGTTGAAATCTTTACTTAATATATGCTAAACTGATCTTCTGTATATAAAGAGAATTGAAAATGAATCTTGATGTGAATGGAAGGGGAGAGGGAGAGGGAAAGGGGAGGGTTGTGGGTGGGAGGGAAGTTATGGGGGGGGGAGACATTGTAATCCGTAAGCTGTACTTTGGAAATTTATATTCATTAAATAAAAGTTTACAAAAATAAAAAAATAAAAAAAAAGATAGAAACAATAGGAGATTTGGGGTTTGGGGTATATGGAAACACTCTGTACAACTCTATAATTTTTGTTTTGTGAATTTAAACCTGATCTAAAATAAAATGCTAGGAAAAGAAAAAAAAGATTTTTTCTTTTTTTCTTTGCTTTTCAATATTTTCTCTTTGTCCTTCAATAATTCAATCATATGTCAATTACAAATTTCTTTTTGTTCATCCTACTTGGGACTCACCAAACTTGTTGGCTCTGTAAGTTGGCACTTTTTCAAATGTGGGAAGTTCTCAGCCATTGTTTTCAAATGTTTTTACTGTCTTTCTCTCTTTTTTGGATTTTTCTTGCACATATACTGACATGCTTGATGTCCCACAGGCCACTGAAGCTCTGTTCATATATTTTTCAATCTTTAAAAAGTCTTTACCACGGTGTGGATGCTATGGCATGGTGGGCTGAGCCTCTGCCTGTGGTGCCAGCATCCCATATGGGTGCTGGTTCTGGTCCCAGCTGCTCTTCTTTTGATCCAGCTCTCTGCTATGGTATAGGGAAACAGTAGAAGATGGCCCAAGTGCTTGGGTCCCTGTACCTGTGAGGGAGACCCGGAGAAAGCTTCTGGCTCCTGGCTTCAGATCAAGCCAGCTCTGGCTGTTGTGACCATTTGGGGAGTAGACCAGCGATGGAAGATTCTCTTTCTCTTTCTCTTTCTCTTTCTCTTTCTCTTTCTTTCTCTTTCTCTTTCTCTTTCTCTTTCTCTTTCTCTTTCTCTCTCTCTCTCTCTCTCTCTCTCTCTCTCTCTTTCTCTCTGTAGTTCTACCTCTCAAATAAATAAATAAAATCTTTTTTAAAAAATCTTGGGGCTGATGCTGTGGCATAGGAGGTAAAGCCACCACCTGCAGTGCCAGCATCCCATATGGGCACCAGTTTGAGTCCCAGCTGCTCCACTTCCAATCCAGCTCTCTGCTATGGCCTGGGATAGCAGTAGAAGATGGCCCAAGTCCTTGGGCTCCTGCACCCACATGGGAGACCTGGAATAAGCTCCTGGCTCCCGGCTTTGCATAGGCCCAGCTGCAGCCATTGTGAACATTTGGGGAATGAACCAACAGATGGAAGATTCTCTCTCTCTCTCCCCCTCTCCCTCTACCATTCAAATAAATAAAATTGTTTAAAAAATTCTTTACTCTTCAGATTGAATGTTTTCCTTTCCTCTGTCTTCCAGTTTACTTATTCTTTCTTCTGACTTCTAAAATATAGTGTTGAGTCCCTCTAGAGAATTTTCATTTCTGTTACTGTACTTTTCAAACCCAGAGCTTCCATTTAATAATAATGTCTTGACTGAGATTTTATATTCATTCAGTCTTTCCTTTAGTTCTATAACCATGGCTTCTTTCTCACCTCTGAAAATATTTAACTAGCTTCTTTGCTGTCTTTTTCAACTAAATTTTACATCTAAAGATACTCAGAAATTGTCTACTTTTTTTCTGCACATAAGTCACATTTTGTTTCTCTAAATGTCTCTAATTTTTTGTTGAATTCTGGGCATTTTAGACAATATATGGTAGCAACTCTAGATTCTGACTTTTCTCCAAGAGTAGGAATTATTGTTTTGCTGACTTAGTAATTTTCCCAAACTAAGCCTGTGAAACCTGTCTCCTATATAGGGTACAGTTGCTGATGTCATTACTCAATTTTTTTTCTGGTTTTTATTTTTAGGTCTGGTTTCTAGGGAACATCCCTCTATCTGCATAGCTTAGTGTTCTGGAAAAGGCTAATCTGAGGTTTCTCTCAAACACCTTGGGCCAGAAAAGCTGCTTCTCTCTGCTTCTAATTCTGTGTGGGGGCTAAGCAGCACATTCAAACCTCAGGCTGTTTTCATGTCTGCCCCAGCTTTTGCTTTCTGCTGGCTCTCTCACATCTCTTCTGCTTCTGTGTGTACACACAGGCTCCACTGGCCCAGAATGTGTGGGGGTCTTGGACTTGCTCCCTCTGCTACTCAGGCACGCGGACTAAGTTCAGTCTGGGACATACAGAGAGTTATTACACCTTGATGGCACCTCCCAGAACTAGCTATTAAGTCCCCAGCTAGACCATTACACCATTGCTTGCTCCAAGAGGACCATAAACTTGAGCTAGTAGAGCTCCTGATCTCTCCTATTCACTTATCACCCAGCTGGCCAATTTAACAGACAATGCTCCAAATACAGTGAATCCCTTCCAGAAGCAGCAACAGGCAACTGGTTTTCACAGCCTTCCCTGCCCTGGTTTAACTATAACACTGACAGAGTTGGGGAGCAGGGATTGGGAGCAATGATAGACAAGAACACCAAAAATCCAACCTGTTCCTACCAAAAGTTTAGTAATTTTCATGAACAAATGTTTTTTCAACTTGTTGTATACATTTGGTCAATTCTAAGAGAGTAAAATAAATGTTTCTGATAATCTTTTTCCAGTATTTAAAACATTTTCTATTTATTTGTTTGAAAGGTAGAGTGATATGGGGGGGGGGGGTGAGAGAGGGAGTGAGGGAGGGAGAGGGAGGGGGAGGGGGAGGGGAGAGGGAGAAGGAGAGAGAATGCTCCAAATGCTCACAACAGTCAGGTTGGGCCATGCTGAAGCCAGAAGCCTAGCACTCCATCCAGGCAAGAACCCAAGTACGAGAGCCATTGCCTGCTGCTTCTCAGGTGCGTCAGCAGGAAGCTGGATTAGAAGTGGCTGCAGGATTCAATCCAAGGTACTCCCATGTAGGACGTAGGCATCCCAAGTGGCAGCTTAACCTGCTGTGCCTGCACTTTTATCCAGTCTTATCCAAACTTTCTGCTAAGACAGTCTGTCAGCCCCCTCACTATGTCAACCACTCTCTACATTCTAGAATTCCAGTTACTAACACTGTTAAAAAGTAGACCATGTGACTGAAGATATCACTGTGAAATCTTATTTTCAAACAAATACATCTGTTCCTCACCCTGGGGGAAAAAAATCAACCAAAGATGACATAAAGAAGACTAAAGGCACAAGTTTAAATAATTATTTGATGAAATTAAATTGTTTAAGAAATTCCACTCCTCAGAAGCAGCCTGAGTCCTCCACAGGCTTTAGGGAAATGAAATGCAGCAAGAGGAAGTCAGCCCCAGAGCAGTGCAGTTAAGACTGTGCACCCACAACTATGCTTCTGCTCCTGTTTCCTTGTAGTTTTCCCTTTTTGCTTCAATCATGGCCATCCAGAGACACAACAGCCATCCTTCCAGTGGTCCCTGGCCATTTGTCTGTTTTCCTTCACCACCTTGGACAGGCCGAGTCCTTTGGGACAAGTCGCTTCAACTCTGGACACCCCCACCGCCCCCGCAAGGAAAACTGGAACTGTCTTGTGCATCTAGGAGCCCAGTCTCTTGGAGCTGGAAAAGCTTAGAGATTTTTTTAGCACACCTCTCATTTTCAGATGGGTGAACTAAGGCTCAGGGAAGTGAAGAGATCTGCTCATGGTCATTCCAGAAAAATGATAATGCTGGTAACACAGAGGGAAGGCCTCAGAAACTGCGACCTACATGAACGAAGGATCAGGCAGAGGGCCAGTGACTAGAGGATCCGACTTGCCACTGCCCAGGCTCTGAGAACACCGGATACAAGGCCCTCAGCTCCACCCTCTCTCTTACCTTAGCAAAGAATATCCAGGCTGCACACTGTCCTGGGGCCAGAAGGCTTCTTAGCTTCACCGTACTTAACATGAGAAAGAATCCTAAAACTCCACTGGAAGGAGAAAACATTCTTCTGTTAGTGAGGCTTGCCTTCCTTCCACCAGCAGCTAACTAGTCCCTGCTCCTCTTCCCAGGCCTTGTCCAATGACTACACAAACTCTGCCTCCTCTGTGTTTTCTAGTGATATCTAGAAATTAAAGAGACAATGTTAAGGAGCTAGGATGGGAGCATTTGGTTGGAGGAAGGGAAGAGATGTGGAAATCTGGGAGATCTCTGACCAAATCATGAAAAAAAAAAAATGCAGAGAACACCACCTCCTGCTGCTTCCCTATCACATCTGGAGCTCGATGCTGGCCAAGGTTGAGATTCCAGTAGTTTTTTTCAAGCAAAACAAACTAGTGGGGAAAGACTTGCAAAGGGAGACTGTCCAGATGAGCAGAGGGGGTCTGGACTGGCCGGGGGCTCAGGGGGGAATCTTAAGGGGAAACCCAGCTCCAGGAACTTAGGCTGAGGCCTGCTGCCTTCCACAGATGCTCTGCTTGGGAAAAGATGCCTCCACACGGGAGCCTAGGGATGGGGCAGATCTTGGGGCTATTCGGGGG
The DNA here is from genome assembly GCF_051225735.1 of Oryctolagus cuniculus. Taxonomy (NCBI): domain Eukaryota; kingdom Metazoa; phylum Chordata; class Mammalia; order Lagomorpha; family Leporidae; genus Oryctolagus; species Oryctolagus cuniculus. Next base: position 54,540,699 of record NC_142876.1, on the reverse strand, counting down.
CCTGGACCAGCAAGACCTTGGGCACAGCAGTGGGTGGGGTAACCATTTCTCAGTGTCACCAAGAGGTGAGGGCCAGAGACATGGGAGCTCCCAACTCTTCCTGGCATTTGGAAGCAGGACAGGTGGAGAGGAGGTGAGGCAGAGAAACACAGATATGGGGCTAACTTTAATACGTGCAGGTGGTGCCTTGAGAATGACTTAACTGAAAACAGAAAAGTAAGATATATGGCTGGGGCTGTCCTCCAAGCCCGAGGGGCGGGTCACGCGGGCTGTGCTTCATCGGTACCTACAGGGCCTCCAGTGCCACAATGCAATCTGACCCCTACTACAGGCACTGCTGCATGGCCTGTCCCGGGCTGCTCTTCGCATTGTCCTCAACTGAGCCGAACACGAGGCCTCAGTCATGGTAGGTATTGCACCAGCGTCAGGCTGAATCAAATCAAGCACACAGAAGGCCAAATGTGGCAGAAATGTGTACCTCCACATCGTTAGATGAGATTAGCTGATGGCCACATTCTTGGAGCAGGACCAGGGACAGGCATTAGGTTTCCCCTGTGTCTATTTCAGCTGGCTTGGCCCCAATGGCCTGCAAAGTTCATTCAGATTTTCATCTGCAGTTAGGGGAGACCAGATGGCCATGGATTAAGACGTCAAGTCTCACAGTTGGGGAAGCAGCAGACTAAGCCGGCCAGGCCATGTGACCTGAAGTGCTATTCTTAGCTACACTCGCTGAGCCGTGTAAACCTGACCAAATCCCCCTTGTCCCTTTCTCCTGCCTCGGGTTCTGTTTCTTAAACTAGGAATATGCACGGCACACCTCACCCTGTCCTATGGCAACCAAAGACATTCAGGACAGTACGGCTGCCCACCCCATGCCTCACTTTAATGAACAAGGAAACCGAGGCACAGGTGAGATCAGAATCCACAGCTCCTCGCCATGGAAATGTGTTCTTGGCCAGCTGCATGACGGGTGAACGCTCAGGGTGCCTGAGGCTGGGAGGCTGGAGTGAAGAGTGAGGCAGCCAGAGCTCTGGGCTTCTGTTGGTGGTTTGCACCCCTTACAGCCAAGGAGGCAGCAACATCACAGGTGCCTGCCCCACACCTCCTCCCTGCTCTGGTGTCTCCTCTCCTCTCTGCCAGCAGAGCAGGGCGTGGACCAGCGCCTTCAGTGCAGGCTCCAGGCGAGGGTGAGCTGCTCCCTGACTATGCCCAACGTGGTTCTGGAAACACCCAGAACTTCCCCATGTCTCAGAGCCATTGCTCAATTACTTCCGGGTCCCTTCCTTATCTTTCTGCTTCTACCTTCAGCTCCTCTGCCCCTCGCTGTGGAGACGGATCTGAGAAGCAGGGGGAGACCCAGAAGTGAGGGGCCTGTCAACAGGGTCTCCAGGTCACAGCTACCACTGCCAGCCCAGGTCCCCATAGCCGCTTCTGAACTCCCCCCAGGAGCTCCTTAAAGTGTCACCTCTCAGCCTGAGACGTGGGACAGAGGTTAAGCTTTGTGCTGGAGCCAGGGGCTAAACTTTAACAGGGAGTTAATTCAATTCAAGTACAGATTTCCAGATCTTTAAGAACCCTGACTTGTCCTGTAGGCTGCTGAGAAAGTTGCAGATTTAAAGGGACAGAGCCAACGCCAGCGTGGCAGCCTGTGGGCTGACTGTGCTGCTCTGCTCCAGATAACCAAGTGATTGTTGGCCTCCCTCTGCACCCTGCTCGCCCCTGCTGCCAAACAGCCACCTCCACGGGAACAGGCGCACGGGCCTCTGACGGAGCAGCATGAAGCCTCCCGCCGTGGAACCCAGCCGCCAGGTCTCACGAATTTGGCACGGACTGGGAAGACGAATCCTGCCAGCGTTTTCCTGAAGCCTTGCTGAGCGTGATAAAACGCGGAAACAGGCTCTGCCATGTCCTTGCCTTTCTTCACCCTCACACACCTGAGGGGCGTGACGGGCCCCCATCAGAAACAGTACTCGGCTGTCTTCCAGCCTTGCAACTCTGAAAAGAATCACTGCTTCCCAAGGCGTCATTTTACACGTGTGGGAACAAGCAGTCTCTCACGTAGCAATCGCTCATGGTTTGACAGTTCTTGTGCAGTGAACCCGAGCAGGTTTGAACAATGGGTGCCACTGCTTCGAATGTTACGGATTTTACTTATGCACACAATAGCCCCATGTTGGTATCACTTTTCTGTTTTACAAATGAGAAAGGCTTGTGAGAACTTGAATAGCCAGCCCAAAGACCGCACAACGAGCAGCCAGCAATCCTGAGAGTCTATTCTGGTCTGTTTTTCCCGCCACACCAGAAAACAAGCTTTGACACTGCCCCCGAATGCCTTTCCGCTGCTCAGCATAATGAAACCACCCCAAGGGTAGACCATGGCTGAGAGGGACAGGGAGCCCACTGACATGTGACACAGCCGTCTCACTGGTCTACATCCTGGTCCTTCCCGGCCACCTTGTCTTTTAGACATCCTGGGTCGCTGGTTTCCACAATCTGCTTCTCACAGTTTTGGGGTTCAGTTTGGAGGCTGCCTTTGGGAGCTAGTGGAAGGCCAAAGAGGAAGCTGAGAGGCTGAGATTCTGGGCTCAGGTCTTCCCTGAACTGAATCAGGTTCACCTGTTCAATAAAGGTCTGTGTAAGATTTGCCTGTGGAGGGAAAAAAGGAAGGGAAGCCTAGGTCTTGAGCAAGTCTGAAAACCACTGTCGGGGCCGGGGCACTTCTGTGGCTTTGTGGTCCTCACCGGTGCCAGGCCTGCCCCGAATGCCTGTGGGTGCTCTGGCACAACCTCCTGGGGACCGAGCCCACCGGGCCGCACCTACCACCACTCCCTTCTGCCCCACATTCTGATCACGGGCAGTGACCTTGCACTCCACAGACATGAAGACACGCACACACCAGTGAGGTCAAGCTTACCTGGCACAGCAGCTGCCATGGAATTGGTAGAAATACAGGTATGGGAAGTCCAGGACGCTGGAGAGATCACCTGAGGGGTACAGTAGAGAAAACAATGGCCTCCTGCCCCCAGCTGCCCTGGGAGAAGCAGGTGAGGGTCATTAACATTAAGCGTTAAGCGGTCTAGCATTGAATTCACGCTGGTGTTCCTGTACTTGGCATTTCCCTATACTATGGTATATGACCATATTGTATCAGTGCGCCTTGTGCAGGGCCCTACACTAAAAACCTTACTTATTATCTCTTTCAGTCTGTGAGTTTCTATTATCTGCATTAAAAAACAAAATGTTGGGGCCGGAGCTGTGGTGTAAGTGGGTAAAGCCACTGTTTGCAGTGCTGGCATCCTGTATGGGTGCTGGTTCGAGTCCTGGCTACTCTACTTCTGATCCAGCTCTCTGCTATGGTCTGGGAAAGCAGTGGAGGATGGCCCAAGTCCTTGGGCCCCTGCACCCCCATGGGACACCTGGAAGAAACTCCTGGCTCCTGGCTTCAGATCAGTGCAGCTCCTGCTGTTGCAGTCATCTGGGGAGTGAACCAGTGGATGGAAAACCTCTCTCTCTCTCTCTTTCTCTCTCTCTTGCTCTCTGCCTCTCTGTAACTCTACCTTTCAAATAAATAAATAAATAAATCTTTGAAAGAAAGAAAAAGAAAAAACAAAAATTTTAGGGGTGTGCATCCCACACTGGAGTCCTGGGGTTCAAATCCCAGTTTATTCCTACTAATGTGCGCCCAAGGAGGAAGCAGGTGATGGCTCAAGTAGTTGGATCCCTGCCACCCATGTGCAAGACCTGGATTGAGTTCCTGATTCTTTTCCATTTTTTTTTAAAGATTTATTTATTTACTTGATAGGCAGAGTTACAGAGAGAGAGGGTGAGACAGACAGAGAGGTTCACTCCCCAATTGGCTGCAACAGCCAGAGCTGGGCCGATCTGAAGCCAGAAGCCAGGAGTTTCTTCCAGGTCTCCCACATGGGTGCAGGGGCCCAAGTACTTGGGCCATCTTTTGCTGCTTTCCCAGGCCATATCAGAGAGCTGGACTGGAAGTGGAGCAGCCAAGACTCCAACTGGCATCCATAAGGGATACTGGTGTGTCAAAAGGACAGTCAGCCTACTACACCACAGTGCTAGCCCCTGGTTCCTTTGACTTGACCCAGCCCTGGCTGTTGTGAGCATGTGGGGATGGAACCAATGGATGAAAGACTCTCTCTCTGTCTCTCCCTTTCAAATAGATAAATAATTTAAAAGATTGTAAAAATTTATTTATCTAAGTGGGAGGGAGGGAGGGCTCTAGAGAGAGAGAGGGTGAGAGAGGGAGATAGAGGGAGAGAGGCTAGCTTCCATCTGCTAATTCACTCCTCAAAAGCTCAAAATGGCTGGGACTGGGCCGGGCTTAAGCCAGGAGCCAGAATCTCAATCAGGATTTCCCACAGGGGTGGCAGGAGGCCACTTAACTGTAAGTCACAGAAGGTAAGAGACATTTTTAAGATCACAGCACATCAAGAATGTGGCGCCAGCATGTCTTCTGCTTTGCCAGACCGCCTTCTCTGCACAAGGGGGAGTGTAGGGGAAAAAAAATCTCTTTAAAGAGTCTTCTCTTTTTTTCTGCTTTTCATCTAAAAAAAGATTATTTATTCACTCCCTGACATCTTGCTTCATTTCCATGTCTGATGGCTGCAGCCGCCGTGCGGTGGCCAGCCCAACTGTGCACACTCATTTTAGGTCAAGGTCCAAAGGGTACATTTCTTTCTCGTGAAGCAAGTTCATTCTTTTAGTTCCACTTGGCACAACAGAAAATAATCACACATATTGGCCACTTCCCTCTCTGGAATTTGAACTTGGTCACAAACAAGAAGTCAGGAGATTAAAAAAGCAGACAGCCTTCCAAAAATGTCCCAAGGAAAGGAATTAAGCATTTCCACAGCAGATAGCTTAATCCTTCCGAATCTGGAATCTCTCCGACTCTGGCGGGCTCAGGGCTGTTCCTCTGTTCTGAGTGGAGGGGGAAGCCAGCCGACCCTAAATACCGGCAGCGTGTTAGGTGGGCAGCGTACCAGGTGGGCAGCGCGTCCTTTACCACCACAGCCGTCAATCGGCCGTTCCAGCACAGCAGGCACAATGGGCCTCCCTGCTTCCTCAGAGACCTAAAGGATCTCAAGTGAGTCACGCATCCGTTGGGAGGGCAAGTTCTCAATTCCATTTCTCGGGAGTATTGCTTCTCATTGTGACTCCATTTATGTTTGGCTGGGGTTATTTTCCGAGCATGGGTTAGGGGTGGGGGAGAAATAAGTTCATGTATTTAACAAAAGGGAGAGAGTTTCTTGGGATTTGGTTTCCATGCAGCCCAGCAAGAGGTTAAGAGTTCTTGTTCTCAGGGCAGCCATTTGGTGTAGCAGTTAAAGACACCACTGGGGTCGCTTGCATTCCATCCTAGACTGCCTGGGGTCGAGTCCCATCTCAACTCCTGACTCCAGCTTCCTGTTACTGCCCACCCTCAAAGGCAGCAGGTGATGGCTCTAGTGGTTGGGTCCCTGCCACTCATATGGGAGACCCAGATTAAGTTCCCAGACTCTGGCTTTTGGTTGGCCCAGCCCTGGCTGTTGAAGGCATTTGGGGAGTGAACTAGCGGATGGGAGTAGATGTCTCTTTGTCTCTATGCCTTTCAAATAGATAAATAATTTTTTTATCTTAAAGTTCCTGTCTTTCTGCCCCGATTCCACTGAACAGCTCTACTGTCCCCTGGGGATGTTTGTGGGTGACAGGGACTTGCAAACCACAGCAGCAGGCTCAGACTTGTGGAGCACGAGAAGCCTGGATGTGCCCTGAAGTCCCTTTCCCTGAAGACGTGACAGCCGAGGTAATCCTGGGGACCCTGGACCTCGGGAACAGCCCAAGTCCCTTGCCCAGGCCAGTGGAGGGGACGTCCAGCAGCCTTTTTTCTGTTGCTTGGCAGCTGTTGGTTCTTGGCCCCTGTCAAATTTCCTTCCCAGTACAGTCAGTGTGAGAATGAGGAAAGGCAGAGAGGCGATCAACTGACCCCAGGACCTCAGAGCCCTGGGTTAGCCGTCTCAGCACCCGCCGTGCATCTGCAACACTCCCGGGGTGGACTAGATCCGTGGGTCACCAGCTACTTTTACAGCTCGGCCCAGGCTTCAGAGAGGGTCTAAGGTATAGAGGAATGCTCAGAGGTAGACCAGGAAGGAAGAAAATAAAGGGAAAAGTCACAGGCCTAGGGAACTTGCCAGCTAGAAAACAGGCACTCAGTCCCAAACCTGATCTCTTGAGACAGAGAATGGAGACAAAAATGGCGTATCCCATCCTCGAGCCATTTCTACAATCTTCACACATTTCTCCTACAGCACTTAGTGGACTTCATGCCTGTCCCTCCTTCTAGAATAATCCAATCCCTGGGAGTGGGGGCTCTCTCTTACTCATCCCTGTGTCCATCCCCGACATAGAGCAAGCACCACTAAAATGAGAGTCTTGGAAAGACCTAAACATTTCTCTCTTTCCCTGGGCAGAATGTTCCAAATAGGGCTGCAGGGTCTTCGATTTCAGGTTGACTCAAAGTGCTCTGACGCCTTCCACTTTTCTTCTCTTTCATTCAGAGAGGGTGCACAGCAACCTTGAACTTAGCAAAGCACGTGACGAACACCCCAAAGGAAGTATAATGAGCAGTCGGCCAGGTCTAACTCAAGAGAATTCAACTAAGAAGCCAAAAAAAGCCAGCACTTATGTACCATCCTAGTGCAGAAAAGCACAATTTAGGCCCAAACTGAGCGGCTAAGGACTAGTAAACGTGCTTTGTGGCAGTAGCATGAAGCTTATACAACGAAGCCTGAGTTGAGCCTTCACTGCTCTTCCACTGTTAAAATTCTGCTGCTGTGAGTAAGAGAGAAAATCTCACTTCTCTGCCAATTACAGAGCATGAAATTGCCACAATGAGAGTGTGGCACGAAATTACCACACTTGAGACTAATTGAGATTTGAACATGAAGGAAATGTCCTCTTGCCCTACTTTAGCACTCAGAACTGGCAGAGAAATGGGAGGTCAGTTCCAAGTTGTCCTCGGTGCTGTGAGCTCGCACAGGTGCAACAGACACACCAGGTAACAAGGTCATTTCGGAGTCAGATTCCTGTGGATCCCCCTGCTCCTCTGGTTCCTTAAAATACTCTCCTCCTCCCCTACCTCCAAGTCTTGTGTATCACAGCACAGGAGCCCCCGTACAGATACGGAGATTTCTCCTCTCCTCTGCTGCTTGCAGCAGTCCAAGGGGAAAGGCAGGGCTCTTCTCAAGCCAGGTCCCATGGTTCTTGGAGCCTCTATGTGAATCATGAGATCGAAAGGCTGGAGAGGAAGGAAGGTGGATTCCACCTACCAAGAAGCAAGCCCAGCAGCAGGGCCTGTACTGGGACATGGGGACCTGACTCCCTCGTCCCTACCACCACTGCCCAGCATACCCCAACGGTGCATCTACAAGAAAGCCCAACCTCTGGTCACTCACGGTGCATGAGGAGGGAAATCCCAGTGAGAACTCCTATCTAGAGACCCTGACTCACCCACTAGACCATCTCAGCTAAGACTCACAATATCACATGTCGGTAAGCATGGGGAACAACCAGAATTCTCACACAATGCTGGGCACAAGTGTACAGAGGTACAAACACTTGGGAGCACTGGTACTCTCTTAGGGAGATAGATATATATCTACTCTAAAACCCAGACCTCCTACTCCTAGGTGTTCATCCAAGAACATGAACATGTAAGTCCACAGAGAGCCTTGAATAAGAATACTCAAGGCAGCTTTGGTCGCTGGTAACAGCTACAGACAGGGAGCAGACCAGATGAAAGCAACAGGTGGCTGCATAAACAAAAAGTAGCTCATTCAACCGAACATCAGTCACCAACAAAAGGGAGCAAACCTGTGATACACACAATATGTTTAATCTCTAAAGGAAGAGCCAGACATAAAACAGTGTTTACTGTAGACTCCACTTACATGAGGCTATAGAAGAGACAGAACTAATCTCTGGTAACAGAAATGAAGTCAGTGACAGCAAGTATGCTAAGGGAGAGAAAATGACTGAGAAGCGGCAGGAGCAAACTCTCTGTAGGGACAGAAATGTTTCATATTTCAACAGGGGTGTGAGTTACTTAAGTGTGTTACTTGCCAAAATGCATCAAGCTGTACATTTAAGATATGTGATTTTCATATATAAAAATGAATTTCAATTTTAAAATGTTTTTAAAGTAATACCAAATAATTAGACAAAGTAGCAATAGAAGGGATAAGAAGAAACCAAAAGGAACCAAGACTTGCTTTAAAATGTCAGAAAATATTCACCAATCCGTCCCCAAAAAGCCTATATCTATGAATCCTGACTCTCACTGTGTCTTCACTAAAGCAGGAGAGAATCAGGAAAATGGAACTCAGGCTCCACAGCGGAGATTCCAGATGTAAAGTGTAGAAAGCAAACTAGAAAGAACCATTGGGCCCAACCAGAAGGCAAGCAAACTGGCAGGAACAGAAACACCCAATAAGACTAGGCTTTCAATAGTTCTGGAAGAGAGAGATCTTTCTCACTGTTCTGCTTGCTGAGCCTTTGTAATCAACTGAAAACTACTAGGAGCAAACAGCTGCAGGACCCATCAGAGTGGGGCAATCAACCAACAGGTCTTCTAGATTTTGCACTTCCATTGCCTTGAATACCAAATTCTGATTTAACATCTACTGCCTTTGTTATCTGCTCTAACAAACAGATAAAAGCACTTGACTATTCCTGAGTGCTCTCTGAAGCTTACAGATGCTGGGGGCAGGGTACTGTTTCCATGGACCATGACTGTACACGCAGGCCCTGAGGTGACCTCAGCTGGCAGTGACAGGTGATCAAAACCTGCACCAGGAGGCCGGAGTAGTGGTGCAATGAGTCAGCCACAGCCTGCAACTCTGGATCCCGTATGAACACCAGTCCAAGACCCAGGTAGTCTATTTCTGATCCAGTTCCCTGTTTATGTGCCTGGGAAAGCAGTGGAAGATGGTCCAAGTGCTGTGTCCCTGCCACCCACGTGGGAGACGTAGAAGAAATGTCAAGCTGGCCGGCACCTCGGCTTACTAGGATAATCCTCCGCCTGCGGTGCCGGCACCCCGGGTTCTAGTCCCAGTTGGGGCGCTGGATTCTGTACCGGTTGCTCCTCTTCCAGTCCAGCTCTCTGCTGTGGCCCGGGAAGGCAGTGGAGGATGGCCCAAGTCCTTGGGCCTTGCACCTGCATGGGAGACCAGGAGGAAGCACCTGGCTCCTGGCTTCAGATCGGCACAGTGTGCCGGCTGTGGCAGCCATTTAGGGGGTAAACCAACGGAAGGAAGACCTTTCTCTCTTTCTCTTTCTCTCTGTCTTTCTCTTTCTCACTGTCTAACTCTTCCTGTCATAAAAGAAAAGAAAAGAAAAGAAAAGAAAAGAAAAGAAAAGAAAAGAAAAGAAAAGAAAAGAAAAGAAAAGAAAAGAAAAGAAAAGAAAAGAAAAAAGAAAAAAGTCAAGCTGGCCCATCCCCAGCCCCTGTGGCCATTTGGGGAGTGAACCAGAAGATGGAAGCTCTCTCGCTCGCTTGCTCTCTTTCTCTCTCTCTCCCTCTCTTTCTGTAACTCTGCCTTTCAAGTAAATAAATAAGCCTTTAGGGGGAAAAACACCCACACAGGCTCTTCTGGCTACCAAAGCTTTAAGTCCATGGCATTCCAGTGATAGGAATTGAAAGGAGAAGTTTCCCCCCACACACACACATCTCTAAGGCACCTTGATGCACAGTTTCTGAAAGTTCCAAGAAAGCAATAAACATGGTCCAGTTTATCACACACAGAACTCCTTTGTAAGCAGAGCATGCCTTTACATAACTTCATACACATGGAAGAAGGGCGTGGTTCTAGGGTGTCTCCATGTGTTCCCACAAGCTGGCTGATGGACTTTGCACTGGTGTGCATGAAAGGATTGGAGGCTGCCTCCAATCTGTACATAACCCCATTCCCATCTTCCCCAGGGCCTTTACAGGAGTGCTGTTGCAATGGCTACCAAGGCCTGCTGGACTTCCAAGCCCTAGAGCTTTGGGGCATCTTTTCACTGGGGAACTTCAGCTACTTACAATAAGGGAGGCCAAAGCCAAAGCCACCTGTGCTACTGATATGAGAGGCAAGGCCAGTGTCACTGGCCCAGAAAAAGTCCTCAGAGGCCCACCTTTCTATCCCTGGCCTCTTCAGTGACACCACCTCAGCTGGCAGGAAATTGCAACAGATCAAAGTTGCAGAGAGGATTCCTTCCAGAGAAGTGCACCAAGGCGCTCTCTGATGAATCTGCAGGCTCTGCAGCTCCCTGGGCTGCCCAGCACCGACCCATCCTTCTTGACCATTTATCCTGCAATGGCACGGAAGCCTGCAGGTGAAGGAAGGAGGAGGGGTTGGGGGAGCATCTGATGGCAATTCTTTTTATTATTATTATTTTATTTGAGAGACAGAGAAACACAAGGCAAGAGCTCTCATCCACTGGTTCATTCCCCAAATGTTCTGCAATGGCCAAGGCTGTGCCAGGCCAAAAGCCAGGAGCCAGGAATCAATCCAAGTCTTCCACATAGGTGGCAGGGACCCAATTACTTGAGCCATCACCACTGCCTCCTAGGGTCTGTGTTAGTAGGAAGCTGGAACTGGGAGCTGTAGCTGGGACTTGAGCCCATGCATTTCAATAGGGAACATGAACATCTTAACCAGTGTCTTAACTGCCAGGCCAAATGCCTACCCTTTTCAAGATATAATTTGAAGGGAAATTAATCCTGGCAAGTATCCTGTTCCGGCATAAGTAAGCTCCAAACAGGTTCTCATATCAGAGCCATTTCTTTTCTTTTTCCTCCCCAAATATTTTCTTACTGAGATAAAAATCTGCATACTATAAAATTCACCCATTTTAAGTGTACACTTCAGTGGTTTTTAACATATTCACAGAACTATGCAATGAGCACCACTATCTAATTCTAGAACACTTTCATTATCTCAAAAAGAAACAGAAGCCTATTTTAAATCACCCTTTTGCCCAGGCCATTGTACAGTCTTGGGCTGCTGACCACTTTGTGTTATCAGAGAGTATACTTAGTGCCCAAGATATTTTTGCATTGACCCAAAAGTTTAGCAACAACTCCAAGTAAAATGCTGGCCACTGGCCAAAATGTATATACTACCAATAGCCACCATGCCTCAGAAATCAGTAAAAATAAAACATCTCTGAGCCCAAGAAAAGCTCCAGAAAGAAACCCAGAATTGCCACACACAAGTATTCACTTGCTCAGAAGATTTTATTATATGGTGTAGGATAACTGAAAAAGGATAACTGCAGGGTCAGACAGCTGAACTTCAGTCTCTGCCTGTTTCCCACCTGCTCTGTCCTCTGACACACAGCAGTAGACACCTCTGGCCTTGAACTTCCTCACTCATAGAATTCAGTGGCACCCAGGATGAGTGTAACAGACAGACAGAAAAACCTCTTAGCTGAAAGACCAAGAGATTTCTTTAGGTGGAAAGTCCCCTGTGAACAATGCAGGAAGTAAATAAATACATAAACCAAGGAGAACCAGCGGACAGAACATTCCAAAGGCCTTTGACAAAAGTGCATTTCAGAGTGGGATGGCAATTACAGGCTCTTAAATACCTGCGTGGTGACAAGCACCAGGCTACGTGCAGGAGTGACAAGAGGCATGACCTGGCAGCAGGACAGAAGCAACACGGCAAGCGGAAGTGTCTGGGGCCAACAGCTTGGCTTTGCAGCCGTTCTTCTACTCCAAAGGACAGGTTTTCAACAATGGCGTGGACTGGCTCTTGACCTCATAGAAGACTTTAACTCCAAAGTCCCAGGTTGTTGGCACTGAGAGGTGGAAACTTACTTATGTGGTGGATGTCCTGAGGTCACTGAGGGTGTACCCTTGGGGAGTTCTCACCAGAGGCTCGTATGAAAGCCTGGGTTAGACATGGCCTCACCACGTGTGATCCTCTGTAGGGCTCCACCTTTGCCATCCACCACCCTGTTGGAGGCCAAACCAACTGGGCCATCTGATCTTGGACTCAAAATGGTGAGTCAAAATGAACGTTTTTCCTTATGAAATCAGGCTGCCCCAGGTATTCTGTTATAGTGACAAAACACTGACCAATCCAGACAGTGGAGAAGACATTCATTAGTCAATCTTAGAGTTTTCAGATGTCACCAGGCTATGGGATTGGGCAGGCAATAGTTAGTGGGCTTCAGTGTGGGCAAGTAGAGAGCAATGCATTAACAAAAAGTGACTGAGATCAGTGTGTGGTTAAGCCACGGCTTGCAACACTGGCACCCCATATTAGAGTGCTGGTTCAAGTCCTGACTGCTCAGCTTCCAATCCTGCTTCCTGCTAATGCCCCTGAGAAGGCAGCAAAAGACGGTCTGAGTGCTTCAGTCCCTGCCACCCATGTGGGAGACTATGATGGAATTCCTGGTCTCTGATCTCAACACAGCCCAGCTCTGACTATTGAGGACATTTGAGAAGAGAACCAGCAGATAGACGATCTCTCTCTCTCTCTCTCTCTCTCTCTCTCCCCCCCCCTCTCTTTCTGCCTTTCAAATAAATAAATAAAATCCTAATAACAACCAAAAAATAATGATTCAAATTATGAGACATGAGTTCAGATATGCCATATAGAAGAGAAAGCATTATTCCCTGGTCACTACCAACAGTTTCTAAGGATATCTGCTCAAATAATCTGAAGTGACCAAAAACACCAAGAGAAAGATGTCATTGTTTGCAGCACAGGATGAGAGCTGGAAGGTGCTTCAGAAAGAACCCAGCTCACCTTCCTCATTTTGTAGATGACAAAACTGAGACCCTGAAGGTTTGGGCATGCTTGGTGCCTAACAAGTAGTCAGAAGATGTTAGTCCTTTAAGAATGCTATTATTTTTTTAAAAAAGATTTTATTTATTTGAGAGGTAGAGTTACAGACAGTGAGAGGGAGAGACAGAGAGAAAGGTCCTCCCTCCGTTGGTTCACTCCCCAAATGGCTGCAACAGCTGGAGCTGCGCTGATCTGAAGCCAGGAACCAGATGCCCTACCCCGAGTCTCCCTCGCGGGTGCAGGGGCCCAAGGACTTGAGCCATCCTCCACTGCCTTCCCAGGCCACAGCAGAGAGCTGGATGGGAAGAGGAACAGCCAGGACTAGAACTGGCGCCCATATGGGATGACGGCGCTGCAGGTGGAGGATTAACCTACTGCACCACGGCACTGGCCCCCAAGAATGTCATTCTTAAAAGTCTTAAGGTCACTGGGTAAGGGAGCCAAGGAGCTCCAGTCCTCTGAGTCAGTGATCTCCCACTGCATTCAGCACACCACAAGGAGCATGACCACTGAAATGTGCCTTTTCAGCCATGCCATAGTCAGGTACTATTGCTTCATCCCTGACTTCTGCGATGGTTTGAGTGTAGTTGATCCCCACCAAAACCCTATGTTCAAACCCAATCCTCACTGTGTGGTATGAAGATGGTGGAAATTGAACCCGACTATGATATTTATAAGTGGGGTCTCAGGGAGGTGATTAGGTGATTAGACAAGGTCACTGAATCCTGGTAGTTTTGTACAAAGAGGGAAAGAGACCAGAACAGGCACAAAAGACATGTGGGTTCCCTGTCTCTTGCCATGTGACACCTTGGGCCACCTGAGGACTCTGCCCATGCGAAAGCCATCATTAGATGCAGCCCCTCAACCTTGGATCAGACCCATAAGCAAAGATAAGCCTCCTTTTTAAAAACTTATCCAGTCTGTGATATTGGGTTACTAACAACAAAGAACTAATACAACCTTAAAGCCTTTCAAAGCGAAAAGGCATGATGGAAGACAGTCTCGTGGGTAATTTTGAATCTGAAAAGCAACTACAGAGTGAGGGCGGCAACAAGGGGAGGGTAAGTGTTCTTTTTTAAAAATAACATTTATTTATTTATTTATTTGTAATTATTTGAAAGGCAGAGAAATAGAGACAGACACAGAGAGAAAGCTCCCACCCCCTGGTTCACTCCCCCAGTGAATGCCGCAATCACTGGGGTGGGCCAGGACAAAGCTGGAAGTCTGGAACCCATTCCAGATCTCCTACTGGGTGGCAGGGACCAAAGTACCTGCGCCATCACCTGCTGCCTCTCACAGTGTACATTAGCTAGAAACTGGAATCAGAAGAGAGCTGGTAGACAAACCTGGCACTCCACGATGGGATGTGGGCATCCCAAGCAGTGGATTTTTGTAAAGACTAAAGGCTTGGCCAAATGCCTGCTCAAGTTTTAAAAGTTGGTTTCTTTAATCTGCAATTATGAAAGTTAGATGGTGGCATACGATAATAATTTATAAAATGATGTCAGCAAGAAGTAGGGTAAATTTAAACTTTGCCACCAAATCTTTTAGCACTACAACTGAAGAACGATTCTGGATGCTTGGAGAAGGAATTTTAGAAGAGGCAAAACAAGCACTAATCTACTCAGCAGGGCACAGCCCTGAGTGTCAGAGGCCATAGAGATGAGCAAGCAGATGACCAAATTCAAGAGGGGATAAGAAGAAACTCCTGGCAATAAATCTGTTGTGGGTCATTAAGAGCAGGATCAAATATGTAGGCTATTCCTTTCTTCTCAGTTTGCCATTTAGGAAAGCAATTCTGATGAACTGTCTCTCAGAGAGATAGCCAGGGACAGTGCACTGGGCTGAACAGGCAATACGAAACACACAGAATGACTGCTCAGGCAGACTTACCTGTTGGGGGAGACGCAAATGCCAACAGCACCACACTGAAAAAAAAAAACACAGCACAGGAGTTAAGAAAGCTTCTGTGTCACCAAAAAATAACCGAAACTGCTACCCATTCTCCTTGGAAACAGCTGAATGAACCTAAAACCAAATTGTCTACACTGATGGGTCCCATTCTGCTGAAATCCAACAACTCTGAGACTCTCAGAGTTTCCAAGATGTTTGCCAAGATGATCAAATCCACTCTTGGGACAGTCAGAATCCTTGGTCCACTACAGGGCTGGCTGGGTCACTTTTCTTGGCCTTGGCTTACCCTAATTCTACTCATTCTCACGTAATTTCCCAAGATTATTTGTAAGTTAAATAAAGCAAACTCCAGGTCACAAGTAGGCTGCAATGTAAAAGTGGGCTGCTTCATGGGAGCTAAGAATATTATTTCACAAAATTAATTGTGGAGGAGAGAGTTACATTCCCAACAGTCTAGCCCACAAATCGAGTATCTACCTACCACGTGGCTGACCATCACCTGGGCTACTTGGGCTACTTCTCAGCAAGTGCCAAAGTGGCGGGGGGGGGGGGGTAGAGGGAGAAGGAGGTTCCTTTGATGAAAGTGGCATTCCACCCTGGCACCCTCCCCTCTCCCTTTCTGGAAACCTCTCTCATCTCCCAGTGCCCCTCTACCATGCATATGGGCTACCCAAAGCTCACTGTGAAAGGCCACCCCCTCCCCACCCCACCCGCTGCTTTCTGTACCCTTTTCTATCATAGCTCCATGCCATCCAGAAGGCTGATCTAGCCAGAGCTCAGGAATAAGATTTGCTACTTAAATATAGAGAGGTTTCGCTTTTTTTTTTTTTTTTAAGTGCTGAGGACCTACAACGGAATAGCCCAGCACAGTGACATGAATCAGAATCTCCGAGGGTAGGGTGCAGACAGTTGTTCTGTGTGGAAATTTCATGTGTGAGAACACAACATAGACTCTTCAATAGGTGGTGGCATTGGGTAGCATGAAGACAGTCCTGAGCAGGGAAGTCACTGTCCACTCAGCACCGCCCTGCTCCTGGGGTTACCTCCCTGGCCCACAGCTACTTTTCTCAGGTTCTTCCTTTGCCTCGCTCCCAAGGCACAAGGTCTCCAACAGCCCTCGGAGGGGTGTAGACAGAGGTCGGGAGGAGGGCCAGGAGAAAGGCGATAGAGAAGAGCCCCATGTCCAGCACTCAGAAGCTGTAGGGTTTACATGCAGCTCGAAAATAAAATACACACACTCACATGAGACTGAAGATTTTGCAGTGACTACTCCTTGGCACAGGCTTTAAGTCTTTGCTTGCTATCTTGTCTCTCTTTGGAAAGCACATGCCTTGTACAGATTCCATTACTTTATCTCCCTGGATTTCCCTTTTGGTTATAACTTCAGAAGCAAAAGTTATTCTCCCTACATCAGGATATGAGGGGGTGTCTTTCTATCCCAAAATATCTCCCAGGGCCTGTCATCATATCCCAAATTCCATCATCAGAATCACTCCAAACAGTGACCCCAAAGTAAAATATTAGGGGGTAGAAATCAGAAGAAATAATTAAAGAACTGGCTCTCTAGTCCCTGTCTGAATCTCACAAACAGCCATGTGTTGCTTAATGACAGGATACGGTCTGAGAAAACTGCTGTTAAAAATTTGTGCAGACATTGCAGAGTGTAATATACGAACTGAGATAGTCATGGCATCATGAGAGGATAGGAGACACTCCTATGGGCCCACTGTCATAGAGGCAGTCCACTGTGGATGAAAGCACTGCTACACACCACAGGACTGTGTAGCTTTAAACCTCTCCCCCTAATTCCTACGCTGTGGCCTCCTTGGAGACAAGAATCAGATGGTATTTTTATCTGGATTCCAAGTACCCAGCAGTGGCAGACATACACCTCTTGGGGTATCTGTGATGGGACCATGTTTGAAGAAAAATACACCTTAAAGCACCCCATAGTTGTCAGATTATAATCTACAGGTAAACTCTGTTGAGGAAAGTATACTAATATAAGCATATTTTTTTAAAGTTTATGGAAACTGAATTTAAGAAAAAACTTATTTGGTGCAAAATCATTGAAATCTACACATAGTTTTTTCATAATACGCATTTTTCCAGGGATTTTTCGAAGAACCCTATTATGAACAGATTTTGGATATTCTGCATCAAAATAAACTTAATTTCTTTTTAAAAAAAATAACTTTCTATTAGAGAGAGAAAGCAAGGGAGAAGCAGACAGGCAGGCAGAGAAACCTCCCATCTGCTGGGAACCAGAAACCCAATCCAGTTCTTTCATTTGAGTAGTACAGACCCAACCACCTGGGCCATCAACACCCATTGCCATCAGGGTGCTCATCAGTAAGAAGCTGGACAGAGAGTGCAGCTGGGACTCAAACTCATGCACTCCAACATGGAGTGCCTATTTCCCTTGACACACACACAGTCTCGTCTGCCAACTGAGTGGGTGCAGCATGAACAGGTAACGAACGTCATGGTGACATTCTAGTTAACAGACTGGGAGAGACTAGAGTTTGCCTGAGAATAAAGACAGATGGCTCTATAACTACATCCCAATAGCTACTCCTTATAGGTCACCTAATTCCCAAAGTGCAGATCAAAGCCATACCTGTGTTTAGAAATTCCACTTATTCTCAGCCCCATATATGATCTTCTCCTTTCCTCTTAACCTTCATCCCTTCCCCCTACCTTGTACCCTACACCTTAATCTATATTAGAAACATTTAAAAATCTGGGTTTGGGGGTGGCATAATGGTATATGGGGTTGGGCCACTGCTTGGGATGCCTGCACCCCATGTCAGAGTGCCAATAAGAATATGGCTGCTCTGCTTCTGATCCAGCTCCCTACTGGTTCCTCTGGGAAGCAGCAGGTGATAGCCCAAGTACTTGAGTTCCTACCACCCACATAGAAGACTTGGATGGAGTATGGAGTATGGAGTTCCTGGCTCCAGGCTTCAGCCTGGCCCAGGCCTAGCTATTAAAGCTATTTGGGAAGTGAACCAGCTAATGAAGGGTCCCTATCTCTCTCTCTCTCTCTCTCTCTCTCTCTCTCTCTCTCTTTATCTATCTCCCCTATCTCTTTCTCTCCCCCTTCCTGCCTTTCAAATAAATTAATCTTTCTTTAAAAAGGGTCAGGAAGCAAATACACCCTCACTGGAACAGGGTATACCCGAGGTAAAGAATCCAACTATTTTCCTCTCACATAATATTCAGAGTTTAAACCAATTCGTTGCTCTGGCTGGCTGTGCTCCAGGCTGGCACACACAGGGACAACCCAGAAATCATGTGAATTACAGGACCCTGGAGGCTAACTCTCTCTGCAACCAGTCAGTGCCAATGGGAGCTCAGATGGTGGCCCTCATTCTGATTCAAACATTTCATCACTTGCATTGGAAGAAATTACCTGGAAACAGGGTTGTGGCATTACCAAGATGTGCCTGGCCTCTACTGGGAGGCTGGAGCACCAGGCTTACAGGCAATAAATGTCCCCACATCACCTGGGAAGCTGGGCTGGAGGGGAGAGGGCAGAACTCCCTGGGGGAAACAGTGGGGAGCATGTTCTCGTATTTCTAACGTGGTTCAGTGTCATGGAGACATTTTAAATACCAAGAGACTTCCACATTTCCAGAAGAGTATCTTGAAAGGTAACTGGTGCTTGTGGGCAGAGTGGAACTAATGCCTGCTTTCAGCTGAGTACAGGAGTGGCCCACAGCCATGCTTGGGGTGGATCTTGCTTTCCAAAAGGCACTTTAGGCAATATTAAGATATTTATGAGCTTCATCTGCATATAGAGAATTCAGCTCACACTGAACATTCATGCCAAGTAACTTCCTCCAGAGGTCAGCAAGACCAAGCCTCGGGGGAAGCTCATCTCTGCCCTCGGGCACCAGGCCAACCTGGGCTCCCAGCACCAAGCCTCACTTTGCTTCCCAATCAGGTCCCTGTGGTACACAGCAGGAAACTCCTAAAATCCAACAAGCCCCAGGCTGTGCTCCACTTGGGTCAAGGGTACAAAGCAAAGTCCATTCACCTTATTTAAAAGTTATAAACAAAGCCTCAAATGTGGTCCTTAAAAATATACTTTCAAAACAAACTTGAAATCCAGAATCCTTGCAGTCCCCAGAGCTTCATGTCAGAAATTGGCAGCACAGGGCAGCCTCCAGCTCCAAGGCGCCCACTTTGCTTTCCATCCAGGCTCCTTCTGTGCCCCGAGAGCTTCACACACATGTGTGGGGACACCTCAGCCTGCAAGGTCACCTACACTCTGTCCCCTACGAGTCTCTTTGGACTCCCCTTGGCCCTAGGATCGAATTTGGAGAGCAGAGCTAGAGAGACTGGGAATGATGCTCATGGCCTCTTGGATTGGGTTTCTAGGGTACAGTCTAGAAGCGAGGGTGAGGGTGTGGGCCCTGGGAGGAACTTCCCCTTAGCTCCCAGATGCTATGTCCCTGGTGGGAGAAGTGGGACCCTCTGGAATTCAGGGCTGCACAGAGGCCCCTCTTTGTCTGATCTAAGGGCGAGACTACCATTTAGTTTCCTCAATGCTGGCCATCTCATAAATTATTCAACTTGGTTTGATACCTGATAGGTATATTGGCACAGAATTCCTTAATCAAACCATTATTGAAACATAAAAATCCATTAGCTCTAGAAGGATATGAATTATTTCTTGAAAATCATATTTTTATTAAATCATGTATTAAATTATAATTTTACCTGAATATATAGTTTAAATACTGCTGGTCAATGTCACTAAGGAATAAGAGAGGAAAAAAAAAAGAGAAAACGTGAAATAACGGAAGTATTTTACATACATAAAATTGTCACTATTCTCTATCAATAAATTCTATCTCCATATCATTCACTACTATTGTGAATTATCGATAAACAGAGGAAGAGCACTTTATACCCCAAATCTGGACCAACTGTGTTTTTTAGAAAGCTTTTATTTAATAAATATGAATTTCATAGGTACAATTTTTGGATTATAGCAGTTCTTCCCCCCATAACCGTCCCACCTCCTACTCCCTCTCCCATCCCATTTTTCATTGATTCACTTTCAATTATTTTATATATAGAAGATCAACTCTATACTAAGTAAAGATTTCAACAGTTAGCACCCACACAGACACACAAAGTATAAAGTACTGTTTGAAGATTAATTTTACCATTAATTCTCATAGTACAACTCATTAAGGACAGAGGTCCTACATGGGGAACAAGTGCACAGTGACTCTTGTTGATTTAACTTATTTACGATGTCAGTAATCACCCAAGGCTCTTGACATGAGCTGCCAAGACTATGGAATCCTCGAGCCCACAAACTCTGACATTTAGACAAGGCCCTAGTCAAAGTGGAAGTTCTCAGGCCACTGGACTGGCTTCTTGGGCGGCCATTTATATCAACTGAAAACACAGGGCGCTCCTACAGCATCTCTGGCTGGAGGAAAACTCTCCTAACGCGGCCCTCCCTCTAACCAAACAAACCCCCCAGACAAGACGCGTTTACCTTAGGGCGCTGGACTTCCGGGTCTGCCGCACCATTTGATAGGCCCCTGAAAAGGAAGTGACGTAGTCACTAGGCTGGCTGGCTGCTAAGGAGCTTCCTGCGCGTCCAGGGAAGCCCAACACCCGCATGGGGAAGGGCCTCTTTCCACCAGCGGGCAGGAGTGGGCGGAGACTCGGGGAGCTCGTCGGTCATTCGGGTGGCCGTGGAGCTGGGCGGGGAAGGCTCCGTGGCCACTACAGGCCCGGCTGACAGGAAAGTTGCCTTTCCCTCACACGACATCCGTCAGAAAGAAACGCCTGGATTTCCAACACTGTCCACCGTGTACACACAGCGGGCCACTGCTTCCTCCCGCAAAGACTGACAAGAAACACCGAACGTGGGATTGAAGTACAATCAGATGGCCCTTCCATTTCACCAGTTCGTGTGTGTGTGTGTGTGTGTGTGTGTGTGAGATGCTACTGAACGGGCTTTTGATAGGAACTTCTGGCTGGCCTGCCCCCATTTTTAGGGGAGAGGACCCAAAACAACCGGCATTCAAGCAGCAGACCGCAGCAAGCAAAACTTGAACCAGAGTCAGTTCGTGTTTGTCACAGAAAAAAAGGAAACCAGATTGGTAATAAAAACAGTTGAGAAAACCCATGTTTAAAAAAACCCTGCAAATGCCCGTTAAATTTGAACCTTGACACCTTGGATTTAATTTTCCCTATTTGTCCTGGGTCACTAAAAAGTGAATATACAATAAGGTCTAAATAATACAGAGTGAAGCAAACATTGTTTTAACACTTACCGACGCAGAGTAAATGAATTACAGCCCAGAAATATCCATCCGGATCAAACTGTAAGACAGGATTTAAAAGAGAAAACAATGGCTCTCTGTACAGACGACAGAACTCTCAGTCATCACCACACTGTGCTAAGCGAGGGCTCCCCTGCCGGCCGCCTGGCCTCTCGCCCAGCGGCCCACATCTCCCCACGGAGCCTGTCGGCCTCCAGCACCTCACTCCCCACGCACCGTCAGACTGGGTTCAGTTCCCAGCTCAGGACACCCAAGGACCTCTCCGACAAGCCCCTCTCCCAGCCCCTCCCACTGCATCACAGCTCCCACCCCTGGAGAACAGGGATGACTTACCTTTCACAAGCACGAGTGCCCCCCCCCCACAGCTCAGCCGAGGGGCCCCTCCTCTGCCTCCCTTCCTTGTCATTCTCCACGCGACTCACCAGCGCCTGGCACACACCAGTTTCTTCACTCTCTGATCATCTGTCTCTATCTCCACCCTCCCTCCACGGTGAGCTCTGGCGGGCAGGGATTAGATCAGGGGTAGGCACAGAGGAGGTGCTCACTAACACTGAACCCTGCAGTACTAGTACTCCAGGGCTTTGTTCGCTCTGTCTGCTTTCTTCTCCTGGCTAACTCCTCCCCTTTCCTCCACATTTAGGTGCCGTGCGGTAAGCAGAGCCTTGCTCCAGCATCAGAAGGATCTGGGTTGAATTCCCAAATCCCCACTCATTTGTTAGCTGGTGCTCTTTCGGGCCCCATTATTTTCTAGCTATGAAATGGAGATAAATAACAATCCCGACCCTTACAGAAGTGCCTTGAGATTTTCAATGAAACACGACACAGAACACAGCAGCACAGAGCCCGGCCCACCGCAGGCTCCCAATACCCGTCAGCTGCTCCTACTTGTGGACTCTCCAACTCTTCCGAGGGGCCCTGGCCCCTGAGCCAAAGACTCTGTTGACTTCTGTTCTCCTCCCCCTCGCTCCGCCCAGACTCTGACTTCTGCCTAGACAAAGACGGATCTTTGTGTCCCCAGAGCCTGGCTTAGTGCCTGACACTTAGAGGGGACTTAATAATGCTGGGGAGGAAAAATAGGGAGTGGGTGCCGGCACTGTGGCATAGTGGATAAAGCCGCGCCCTGAGATGTCAGCATCCCAAATGGGCACCGGCTCAAGTCTTGGCTGCTCCACTTGGATCCAGCTCCCTGCTAATGTGCCTAGGAAAGGAGTAGAAGATGGCCCAAGTACTTGAACCCCTGCCCCTACATGAGAGACCCGGATGAGGCTCCTGGCTCCTGGCTTCAGATTGGCCCAGCTGTGCCCATTGTGGTCATTTGGGGAGTGAACCAGCAGATGGAACATCTCTCTTTCTCTCTCTCTCCCTCTCCCTTCTCCCTGTAACTCTGCCTTTCAAAATAAATCTTAAAAAACAAAGGAGGAGGGGAGTGAAAAAGAAAGGAAAGAAACCTAGCAACGAGATGACTCCTCCAGGGGTGGGGTCCTCAGAGCCTCATAAGGAGAACCCAGGAGCAACTATTTGGCACAGCAGTTAAGATGCCCACGTTCCAGGACAGAGCAGCCAGGGTTCAAGTCTCAGCTCCACTCCGGATACCAATTTCCTGCTAATGCTCACCCTGCGAGGCAGCAGGTGGTGGTGGTTCAAGGAGTTGGGTCCCTGCCACCTGCTTGGGACAACTGGATTGAGTTCCAGGTTAGTGATTTCAGCCTGGCCCATCCCTAAATATTGTGGGCATTTCGAGAGTGAACCAGCAGACAGGAGATCTACACCTCTACTCCCACTATTAAATAAATAAATAAACAAACAAACAAATAAATAAGTTAAAAATAAAAGGAATCCCAGCTTCAGCAGAGGATAACGAAGTGAAAACCCCTCCGCAGAAGAGGAGGCCATTGGGAGGAGAGGAAACATCAGCTTTGTCTCCATGTCCAAGGCTGGAGTTGCTGTGGGACCGGTTTGCATGTCAGCAGTCATGCACCAAGGGATGCCTGTGTGAACTGAGGGTGCCCTGCAGCACATGCAGAGGGCAGGGCTCACAGGCCACGACGCTGCAGCCTTGGGCAGAAGGCGAAGATCTGGGACAAAGAAGTTGGGCAGGCCGAAAGGCGCCAGCCTGAATGCTTCGGAATGACTGCAGAGACCAGGCTGTCCTGATTCTAAAAGGAAGGGCGAGGAAATTCTGCCTGTACCTGCAGAGTGAAAGACACTTTGGAGGCAAAATGAGCTCACCTAGACCTACCTGGGCATCATTGAAGGGAAGGCATCCCGCGGCAGCCAGGAGGAAGAGGGCACTGTGGAGAGGGAGATAAAACACGGCGGCTTTACCGTTCAGCATCAAATCATTTCCCAGAGCGTGTGGAGGCTGAAGTGCAAAGACCTCACGAGACCAACCCAGTTCCTCCGTTCATCCTCTTGAGAACCCCACTCCCTGCATGCTTTTCATCATGTGTGCATCGCTGACAACCAGACATTTCCCAGTCAGGGATCACGTGAGAAGCACGATTGGCTCACCTGAGATCCACAGTCTATGAGACATCTAGTAAAATCAGACTGTTTTCATTTCAACCCCTGATCCCCAAAAATGCACGAGTGGAAAACAGGTCATCAGACCACTAGGATGCCAGTTACAAAAATGATGCCCTGGAATGTGCACTAAACCCTTTGTACACCTCCTGAGCCCCACCTTCAAGCTTCCTATCTCCAGTCATGGGACAGAACGAATCATGTGCCTCCTGCTATGGTGCACTCCGAAGGACACAATGCCACTCACTCGTGTGCTCCTCCTGCCAACATGTGGAACCTGAATTGAATCATGAGAGAATGCTGAGACACAACCAAATTTAGGGACAGCCCATAAAACTATGCACCTCTGCCCTCCACAAATGTGAATGCAGTGAAAGAAATGAAAGACCAAAGAACTCTTCTAGATGAAAGGCTAATGAAGAAACATGGACACTTTAGAAGGAAAAGCGGGGCAGTGTTAGGGTAACTGGCAAAACTTGACCAGGGGCTCAATGTTTGATAAAAGTATTATATCAGATGTTAATCTTCTAAATGTAATCATTGCACTGTGTTTCTATACAAGATTGTTTTTAGGAAACAGACTTGGAAGCATTCAGGGGTAGGGTCAAGATCTGCAATTTATTCTAAAATGATACATAAAGAATAAGAGTAAGACTAATAATAAATATGAGCCTTCCCTCCATTACTACAGGGCAATGGATCTGAGACCCCTCACAGATACCAAAATCCACAGATGCTCAAGTCCCTTATATAAAGAAAATGGTGTAGTAGTTGCGCATAACCTACACACATTCTCCTTACACTTTAAATTATCTCTAGATACCCAATACAAGGCAACTGCTATGTAAAAAGTTATTAAATTATTTAAGAGATAAAATGAAAAAAATAAGTCAGTTTAAAAGGCAGTTCAGTACAGACGCAATTTTTTCCTCAAATATTTTTGATCCTCAGTTCATTGAATCTGTGGGTGGAGAACCCAGGGATATGGAAGACCAACTGGCTTTTCTTATGTATGTTGTATGCTATTTATGTATGTTTATACATATACACACATATGGAGTGAACAAGAAAGCCAATGCAGAAATGTTATCAGGGGGTGGATCTAGTCAACAGTATAGCAGCCATTGTAATTTTAATTCTTAAAATTTTTCTATAGGTACAAATTTTTTCTCAGATTTAAAAAAAGTATAATTAGCATCATCTTTTTTTTTTTTTTATTTGACAGGTAGAGTTATAGACAGTGAGAGAGAGACAGACAGAAAGGTCTTCCTTCCATTGGTTCACTCTCCTAATGGCCACTATGGCCAGCACTGAGCCAATCCGAAGCCAGGAGCTGGGTGCTTCCTCCCCGTCTCCCATGCAGGTGCAGGGCCCAAGCACTTGGGCCATCCTCCACTGCCCTCCCGGGCCACAGCAGAGAGCTGGACTGGAAGAGGAGCCACCGGGACTAGTATCCAGTGCCCCAACCAGGACTAGAACCCGGGATGCCGGCGCCATAGGTGGAGGATTAGCCTCGTGAGCCACGGCGCCGGCCAGCATCATCTCTTCTACATACTGAAATTTCTACAGAGGAGATGGGATGGTGCCTGAGCCTTGCTTTCAAACAACACTGGAATATGGGAGATGGGGCTTCATTACATTCTTCCATCTACTTTTCTGTTTATTTTGAGATTTCCACCAAAAAAAACACATTTAACCTGTTGGAGTGAGGTGGACACTATGGGAAACGGTGGCTTGATCAGCATAGCCCTGACTGTTAATGAACAACTTAATACATTATCCCTCTTAGTAGTTTTTTTGTCTGTTCTACTTAATATGACTGGTTTAGTTCTGTAATTGATGCACAGTTATTCTTAAGTGTTGAAAATTAACTGAAATGTGATCCCTGTTGAACATGGGAGTGGGAATGGGAGAGGGAAGAGATGTATAATTTGGGACATGCTCAGGCTGACTTGCCCCAAGTGGTGGAGTTGGAAGCATACCAGGGGATTCCAATTCAATCCCATCGAGGTGGCATGTACCAATGCCATCTCACTGTTCCAGGTGATCAATTTCAGTTCACAGTTGGTCATGGTGGAGGGACTGGGAGTCAAAGGGAGCACATAGACAAGTCTAGTACCTGCTAACGCTAACCGATGGAGTAAATAAAGGGGAGAGTGATCCAACATGGGAAGTGAGATACTCAGCAGACTCATAGAATGGCAGATGTCCTAAATAGCACTCTGGCCTCAGAATCAGCCCTAAAGGCATTCAGATCTGGCTGAAAAGCCCATGAGAGTATTTCAGGCATGGAAAGCCAAGACACTCTGGCAAAAGATCTCTGCGAGTGAGATCCCAGTGGAAAGAACAGGTCATCAAAGAAGGAGGTACCTTTCTCTGAAGGAAAGAGAGAACCTCCACTTTGAATATGACCTTGTCTAAACAAGATAAGAGTCGGAGAACTCAGAGGGCTTCCACAGCCTTGGAAACTCATGACTGGAGCATAGGGAGACTACTGATGCCATAGACAGGAGTGTCAATTGGTAAAGTCAACAACAGGAGTCACTGTGCACTTACTCCTCATGTAGGATCTCTATCCTTAATGTGCTGTGCATTGAGATTTAATGCTATAACGAGTACTCAAACAATATATTTCACTTTGTGTTTCTATGGGGGTGCAAACTGTTGAAATCCTTACTTAATGCATACTAAACTGATCCTCTGTAAAAAAAAAAAAAGAAATTATCAATTCCCAACTTGACTCTCACTGGGATTAAACATGACAATAGGTCTGATCTGATTTCATCATCATTTAAAAAATCATCTATTATTTTTCACTTTATGTTTCTGTGTGGGAGCAAACTGTTGAAATCTTTACTTAATGTATGTTAAACTGATCTTCTGTATATAAAGAGAATCGAAAATGAATCCTCATGTGAATGGAAGGGGAGAGGGAGTGGGAAAGGGGAGGGATGCGGGTGGGAGAGACGATATGGGGGGGGAAGCCATTGTAATCCATAAGCCGTACTTTGGAAATTTATATTCATTAAATAAAAGTTTAAAAAAAAAAAAGTCTTGCAAAACCAAATTAACATTGCCAATCACAGGTAGTTTCAGAAAGCGATCTACATTAATCAGTAAATTGACTTGGAGCTGGTTCAGTAATCACTGCTTTTTAGTTCCTCTCTTGCATTTCCTATTCCAAAAGACCTTGTCTCTAGATTTCCTCAATCATTCTCTCCTCCTAAATGAAGGCACCAGAAAACCCAAACTGTCTCTTAGTCTTTTCTCTCTCTCCATTTTACAAATACAACAAAACATACGAAGGTACTTCAAAAAATCTGCAGAAAAATGGAACTACATGTTTATTTCAGTGCAAAAAGGTCTGAAGCCCATGCAGAGTTTTTCATAACACACCTTTCCCGTGAACTTTGTGAAGATCCTCACTACTGCCTGGTCCATCAGGCAGCAGAGGACAGACGGTCAGAGGCATGGACAAAAGCACTGAGTAGGGCATTTCCACTGTTAGGGGCCTGGGTCACATGGCCTCTCACATCACTACGTATTCCCCCCACATACAGAATTCTTCATTCTGTGTCTTTATGTACCTACACAGACATACTACACATATGTGACATACACAAACCTGCCACATGTAGTCACGCTGACAACAGTAGTGCTACTCCGGAGTCTTCACTGCTACGACCACATGGAGTTCAAGACGGTACCCAGATCAGCACAGCCACTGGGCCACAGGCAGGAGAGCTGGCACAAGGAACCCTGGGAGGCGGACGCCCGCCTTGGGACAGTCAGAGCTCAGGCAGCTTCTCCTCGCCCGCTGTCGAGGCACACACACAAATGGCCTTGAGAAGAACCCAAGGCCAATATCAGTGTGTGTGGAGGGGAGATGGTCAGGGGTCTTCCTGGTATTACACAGAAGAGGGGAAGAGCAGAGGACGCTACTGGGTTTGGTGTCTTCTTGTAGTGGGAAGGGGGTGCTCCCCCATGCATAGAGAGTGAGCCCCAGAGATCCCCTGAAACAGACGGCCCCTCAGGGACGCAGGAGACTGCGACAGTGAAACAGCTGCCTTGCTTCCTGCCACACTCGGCTGTAAGCAATACCCAACTCCATCAGGTGTTAGTGAGCTACTACGCCTCTCTAGAACACCTGCTAAATTGCCTTTTAAACAAGAGGACAGGGCAGGTGCTGTGGCATAGCGGGTAAAGTCACCACCTGCGACGCCTAGCCTCCCATCCAGCTCCCTGCTAATGGCCTGGGAAAGCAGCAAAGGATGGCCCAAGTACCTGGGCCCCTGCCACCCAAGTGGGAGACCAGATGAAGCTTCTGCCTCCTGGTTTCAACAAGCCCTGACTGTTGCAGCCATCTGAGGAGTAAACCAGCAAATGGAAGATCTCTCTCTTTCAAATAAGTAAATTAATTAAACAATAAAATAAAATAAACAAGAGGATGAGTCCTGTGTTTTTGTTTTATGTGCTCTTCTTGCAAGCTGCAGCCTGCAATAAAGACAAAATAAAGGGGGGGGGGGGGGAGTGAAGAGGATTGGCTGAAAGCCCAGAAATCTCTGAAGCGAAAATCCGAAATCCATGCATCAGAGTGTCTCTGCTGGCTGTCTGTCTACGGGACTGAGCTTCTTAACTACTGCAGAGCAAGAAGGAGGCTGTTACAGAACAAGGCGACCAGGGAGAATTAGGGCTGAGGAGGATGGACCTGCGAGGAAACTGAGGCACAAAGGGTATGAGACCTGCCCCGTGGTCATCCTGCTGTAGTCCAGGACTATCACTCGGATACCAGAACTTCCGGGCTAGTGCTTTTTCCACATGGAAAATCTCAAAGTGCCAATGAACTATGAGCGTTATATTACAAATTTTAAGTCACTCCCATGTTGGTTATTTTCACTCTCCATCAGAATTGCACAATTATTAGCGAAGATTTGGGCATCAAACAGCTGAAATCTAGCCCGGGTTGGTGCAGAAAAAAAGTGCAGAAAAAAAGGAGAGATAGTAAATTTTAAACAAGACACAAAATAGGATTTTAAGTGTTTATAATACAAACATAAATTCTTCTTTGGCAACCAGAGTATGACTTATCAACAAATGGTTTAGCAATATCCAATTAAATCTCGCATTTTACAAGTTTTTTTTAACTTACCTGCAGATCTTTAGAGGAGGTATTTTCTGTGTGAAAGCAGAGACACATAATTAGTCTTCAAAAACTCTTTTTTTCCCCCTTTAAAAAATTTTTAGTTTAAAGGCAACTGAATGACAAGCATGTTTATTGGGGGCTTAACAGCTTGGTGCAATTTCATATTTATTGAGGCTTTTTCAGCTTGGAACACATGAAGGCTGGCTCAGTCCCAGAGCTGAGTCACTTCGGCAAAGCACTTTTACCATTAGAGCTGCATTTACTCGTCAAAAACAAACGACACTGGGCCAAGTGTTCAAGCCCTTTACACACCAAGCAAACGGGAGAAAGAAACTGATGTGACCTACACAAGGAAAGAAATTAAGCTCTTGTTCAACTTCTATTCTAGATGTGTCTCTTTAAATATTCCTTTAATTCATTCAGCTCCAAATCTGAGCAGTCCTATGAATTACCTAGTATGATGCAAAAATTAAGAAAGAGAAAAAACTGCACTGGCATTGTAGCAAGCGGGTAAGGCTGCCACCTGCCTGGTTTGAGCCTGAGGTGCTCCACTTCCAATCCAGCTACCTGCTAATGTGCCTGAGAAGGCAGCTGAGCCTGGGACCCTGACACATGAGGGAGACTCAGATGGACTTCCCAGATCTTGGCATCAGCCTGGACCAGCCCCAGCCATTGTGTTCCTTTGGAGAGTGAACCAGGGGGTGGAGGATCTCTGTTTCTATCTGTCTGTCATTCTGTCAAATAAAGTAAATCTTAAAAAGAAGATGACAACGGAGGAGGAGGAAGACAAAGATGAAGAAGGAAGAAGAAGAAAGAAAAAAAGAAAAAGGAAGGGAGGAAGGGAGGTATAGTGGAATGAGAAGGCCATGCCAAGATAGCTGCTAGCAACAGAAACTGCCTGGCAACAGGCTGTGATTGGTTAGGGCATAGACCGCCCCTTGACCGTATTGGCTGCCTTGGCTATATAAGCTGCTGTACCAACTGAAATGAATAAGTCTGCAGGCTGCTCGCCTCTGGCCGGGTTTCACCCAACTCCCAGGGTCTGTGTGGTGACTCTGCACCTCTTGCCCCCACCATGCTCCTCCTCTCAGAACGAATCCACCTCAACAGGGAGGAAGGAAGGAAGAAAGGCTATTGGACATGTTTCACTACTCCTAGCAAAAAGGAAGAAGGAAGCTTGGAAGGGGAGTATGAAGCTGGCGTGCCCTGGAATGAGACACTGATTTGAGCCATACCCTATCCCCTCCATCCCATCAGTTTCAGGGACTCAGTCCTCTACATGGAGGAAGAAAGTTCTGGCGGGAGTAGCACAGCTTTTTCTATATTTGATATAGGAAGTGGACAGGCAGGGTGACTGAAGAATTCTGAACATTTCAGAAGGATTATTTTGCTAGTCGAAGACAAAGTGCAAGATTTGATATACCCAGTTTAGATAAGATATGACATATACACATTCTATTGAAAAGCAAAGAGTTGACAAGAGAAACAATGTGGTTTGCTATCAAGGTGATCTTAAGTTTCATCTGCTAGGGGTTAGCACTGTGGTATAGTGGGTTAAGCCTCTGCCTATGGCACCACCATCCCATATGGGCTCCAGTTCAAGCCCTGGCTGTTCCACTTTTGGTCTAGCTCCCTGCTAATGGCCTGGGAAAGCAGTAGAAGATGGCCCAAGTCCCTGGGCCCCTGCCACCCACGTGGGAAACCCAGAAGAAGCTCCTGGCTCCAGAGCTTCAGATCAGCCCAGCTTTGGCCATTGCAGCCATGTGGGAAGTGAATCAGCAGATGGAAGATATCTCTCTCTCTCTCTCTCTCTCTCTCTCTCTCCCTCCCTCCTTCTGTCTGTAACTCTGCCTCTCAAATAAATCAATAAATTTTTTAAAAACGTTTTCAGCTGTTACTAAATAACCAACTGACCACTGTTTCCATAAACAGGATCTATTTGTGAAGCACCCTGCTTTGAAGATGTGCCTATTGCTTATCTTTCATCTCTAGTCTCTTCCAGCACTCTGCACCACCATGACTGCACCACCCCCTGGTGGACAGTCAGCTCTTAGTACAGAGCGGAGAGGAAGCCAGCGGCAAATGCTGCTCCATAAGCCAGGATCACAGGCTAGTTAACAGCCAGGGGTTCTACATCACAGACAAGGGCATTCCAGGCACTGAGGTCACATGGTTTGGCTTCAGGTGTGCTGGACCCAAACTAGACCTTTCTCTGCCACAGCCCACCTGCCTGTCCTGCAGTGACCTCTATCTGCCCCGGGCCTCCGTAAGCCACTGACCGTCACTTGCTGCTTCCTCTGCCTGCCTGGAGTGCCCTTGCTCCTCAACCAGCTGGAAACTCTCCTCCCAGCCTGTGTGACTCAGCTCACATGCAGCCCCTGGGACGCCGTCCCTGCCCCTTCCCGGCAGACTTGCTAGCGGGCACTCCTGCTCCACCCACACCTCTGCTCCGGCTCCCTTGATGTTCTACCGGAATCACAGCCTGACCCCAGCTCCTCTGTTCGACTCTGGTTACACAGAGTACTGAGTCCTCTACGTCTCTGCAGCTGTGAGCCGAGCAAAACACTTGGCATGTGGGACATAATCACAACTGTTCACAGACAAATGAACCAATGAAGAGCAGCGTTTTTAAATTCAGCTGTGATCAACAGATCCACAAGGCAATAAAATTAACTCTATGAGCCTCAGATTACCTTGCAGACAAACTGCATGCATGTGGGAATGCATACACAAAGAACTAGCTGTAGATGGTGACAATGAATTGCAGGCTTCAGACAGAGCTTATTTTCATAACCTAGGAAGGAAGTCAACTTTCCAAAACAGATTCTAGAGGCAGGCATTAGGTGCCATGGTTAAGCCTGGAATTCCAAATCCCATAGCTGAGTGCCCGACTCCGAGCTCCACTCCTGATTCCACCTTCCTGACCTGTGCGCTTTGGGAGGCAACAGACGATGGCTCAAGCGATTGGGTTTCTGCAACCCACAGGGAGACCCAGATTGGGTACCTGGCTCCGGCTTCAGCAGGACCCTACCCTGGCTGTGGCAAGCATTTAAGGTGTCTTTTTGCCTTTTAAGTAAAAAAAAAAAAAAAAAAAAGCCTCATAAATAAAAGTTGATTCTAGTAAAGTGTACACATAGTGGACAAAATAGGCCTCATGCAGCACTGGACAGTGGGTAAGGTGGTGAGCTCCTGTGTTCCTTAGGGGGGTGCGGTCAGCTCAGCAAGACTCCTGGCTGGACGAGAGGAAGCTCACATGCATCAGGACCACATCAAGGGGCCGGTGCTGTGGCGCAGCAGGTGAAGCGGCCATCTGCAATGCCAGCATCCCATATCTCTCTCTCTAATTCTGCCTTTCAGATAAATAAATAAAGCTTAAAAAGAATCATAGTATTAAAAAAAAAAAAAAAAGAGCACATCCAAGCCATTGCCACCACAGAGCAGATGTTGCCACTAAAATGCTGGAAGCCATGTAACACCTCTGAGTAGGCACTGACCGTCACACTCTGCTTCATCCAATGTGAAACAATGGCACGAATAAGGACTCCGACAGTGTTCATGAGAACAGGGTGCATTTCACCATTCGTGTAAATACATCTGTCTGCATGCCCAGAAATAAAATCAGGAAGGACACAGCAGTTTCCCGGGGAAGGAGGAGCACACCATTTCCAGGCTTTTCCCCTGCACTTCACATCTTCTTACATTCATAAAGCAGAGAAAGCAGTCTTTTTAGTTTACTTATCTTTTTTTAAGAATTACACACGGAGAGATGGAGAGCCAGAGGGAGAGAGATCTTCCATCCACTGTTTCACTCTCCAAATGGCCACAACAGCCAGGGTTGTGCCAGGCTGAAGCCAGGAGCTTCTTCTAGGTCTCCCACGTGGGTGCAGGGGCCCAAGGACTTGAGCCGTCTTCCGCAGCTTGCCCAGGTGCATTAGCAGGGAGGGGACTGGAAGTGCAGCAGCTGTGATTCCAGAGCCTTTACGTGATGCCAGCAGCACAGGCAGCGGCTTAATCCACTGCAGCACAATGCCAGCCCCCAAAGGGCTGATTAAAAACTACACTTCCCACTCAATAGCTTCCTAATTTGCCCTGACAAGAAATAACGTTGTTTCATGTTAGCGAAGTGGGAGGTTGGTTCAGGTTCACACGAGGACAGCGAGAAGTGTGACCTCCCGAGGGTCTGGTGTAGCACTGGCCTGGAGCCGAGTCCCACTCACGTCCACCAGCATCCCCATTTACACAACGTCAAAACTGCACCCCTGGGAATGAGTGATGACTGCCAGGCAGCCTTGGGCCAAAGCCAGTGGCAGGAAAAGGCAGACTCTAGGTCGGGCCATCAAAAGAAGGCGGCTTCTCTGAAGACGTAAAACAAGCGAAGGGAAAGCAAGGTTGCACATGACCGTTACCTCTTTCCAGAAACACGTCTGGCAGCCCCAGACGATCGCTGCAGCTGCATTATGCAAAATGAGAAACACAGCAATGGCCTGCAAGAAAACAGAAGGGTGAGCTGAACATACTTCCTCCCACTCATCACCCCATGGCTCTTGATTTATGCTTAAACATAAGAATGGGTGGGCCGGTGCTGTGGCGTAGTGGGTAAAGCCGCCGCCCACAGTGCCAGCATCCCATAGGGGCGCCAGTTCGAGTCCCAGCTGCTCCACTTCCAATCCAGCTCTCTGCTATGGCCTGGGAAAGCAGTGGAAGATGGCCCAAGTCCTTGGGCCCCTGTACTCATGTGGGAAGACCTGGAGGAAGCTCCTGGCTTCAGATTGGCACAGCTCCAGCAGTTGTGTCCAACTGGGGAGTGAACCAGCAGATGGAAGACCTCTCTTTCTCTCTCTCTCTCTCTCTCTCTCTCTACCTCTCCTTTTCTCTCTGTGTAACTCTGACTTTCAAATAAATAAATAAATCTTTTTAAAAAACTAAGAATGGGTGGGAACCTCTGGTGTTCACAGGCGACCCCTCTCCTGCAGACTCCTGCAGGGATCCGTACCGTTACGGGGCAGTTCTTGGAGAGTGGCTGCAGAGGCTCCCTTCCTACAGGATTCTCAGCAAAAAACATTTATTCAGCAAGGCTGGCATGTCAGGCACTGTCCCAGATGCTGGGGACACCTCCCACGGACAGGATGGACACGTGCTAATGAGCAACGTGCGTCCATCAGGTGAGGGCTCAGACGGAGTTCACAGGAGGATGAACCCAACCCAGCATGGGGCCGGCACATCCTGGAGGGAATGAAGACCAGATCCAGAAAAGAAGGAGAAAAGCAGCAGGAGCCAAACAGAAGGAGAGGGTGGGGAGTGCTCCGGCAGAGGAGGGCATGGAGGTCCAGAGGAGAGAGCAAACCTGGCGCCTTTGGTAGGAAGTTGAGTGTGGGTGCAACAGAATGAGGCAGAGAAAAGTAGGGAAGGGGAGAAGGGGGAGACGCGATTTGGGCCACATCAGGGAATCAGAACAGTCCTGGGGGCACAGCTGACCAAGACATGAATGGATCTGTTTAAAGGAACCTGATGGATGGGGTAGGGGGGAATGTTTGGCAGGCCATTAAGCTATCATTTAGGATACCTGCATGTCATACCGGAAAGCCTGGGTTCAAGTCCTGTCTCCTCTGCCTTTGATCCAGCTTCCTGCTAATAATGCACACCCTGGGAGGCAGCAGTGGCTCAGGGACTTGGGTCCCTGCCACCCACATGGGAATCTGGATAGAGTCCTAGCCTCCTGGCTTTGGCCTGGCACAGCTCTGGCTGTTCTAGTCATTTGGGTAATGAACCAATGGATGGAAAATAACACTCTCTCTGCCTGTTAAATAAATAAGAAAATAAATAAATACAAATATACAACATAGCAGCCTCAGGAAATTAGCAAAAAGAGTGACAAGATGGTAGCCTGAACTTAGTAATAACATGAAAACAGAGAAATATCAAGGAAATATTTAGGAAATATTTAAATAACGGGGATGAACTTTGCACACATGAAACTAAATGGGAGAAGAGAGAGATATGTAATTGCCAGTGGGTTACTGGGGTACCAGGAGCCAGTGCACTTGGCTGGTCTGCTGGTTGCCAAGAAGATAAACCTCTCCTAACCTGCTAGGTGGTCCTGCTGTTGACGAGGAAATGATGTTCCCTGGAGGGCGGAACAAGACAAAGAAGAAGAGCTGGGCTTTGGGCACTAGAGTGGGCCCTGGGTCCCAGCTCCTGCATCTGCTAGTGCAGCAAGACACACATCCAGCTGCAGCCTCCTCCCCAGTAGCTACAGGAGGTGCTGCAGCTGCCGAGAGGAATGGCTGGAATCCCACAGGGGAAGGACGTGGAGAGTGGCCCAGGATCACAGCACCTGGACAGAAGCCCCAGGTCACAGTGCTAACGTCACCCACCAAGGAGCAACCTGGGGGACATGCTCCAAGGTTGTGCTGCTCACTTACTTTCCTTTTTTAAAAGATTTCATTTATTTATTTGAGAGGTAGAGTTATAGACAAACAGGGAGAGAGACAGAAAGAAAGGTCTTCCATCCACTGGTTCCCTCCCCAGATGGCCACATCAGCCAGAGCTGGGCCTATCCAAAGCCAGGAGCCAGAAGCTACCTCTGGGTCTCCCATGTGGGTGCAGGGGCCCAAGCACTTGGGTCATCCTCCATTGCTTTCACAGGCGTATTAACAGGAAGTTGGATGGGAAGAGGAGCAGCCAGGACTGGAACCAGCACCCATATGGGATGCCAGCGCTGCAGGTAGAGGCTTAGCCCACTATGCCACAGTGCTGGCCCCGGGCTCACTTACTTTCAGATAGGTTTGATCTTTATCATTATGGAGGATATATGTGTACTGTGGCTTTTTTAAAAAAAATAAACTTATCTTTTCCCACTTTTCCAAGAACTTTTCCTTTTAATTTTAATGTGGTTACTTGAGGAGAGAGAGTGTGCTCCCATCCTCTGATTCACTCCCCAGATGCCTGCAAAGGCGGGGCTGGGCAGCCAGGGAGTCCATCCACATCTCCCCTGTGGTGGGTGGTAGAGACCCAAGTATTTAAACTATCACTGCTGACTCCCATGAATTAGCAGGAACTAGTAGGAAGCTGGAGTCAGGAACTGGGGGCGGGAATCAAACTCAGGCACTGCGAAGTGGGATGCAGGTATCCTGGTATCTTCACCGCTAGGCCTAGCACTCACTTCTGCCTTGTTTTTAAGCCTTCTATAATTTTACAGCTCTGTCCTGTTTTAGTATTCTGTTCTAATTGTCACTGTTTTGTTTTACTTTGAGTACTTGCCTTACTTTTTTGGAAAGCTTTTATTTAATAAATAAAAATGTAATAGGTACAGCTTTAGGAATATAGTGGTTCTTTCCCCCATACCCACCCTCCACCCCCAAACCGTCCCACCTCCTACTCCCTCTCCCAAGCTATTCTTTATTAAGATTCATTTTTAATTAGCTTGATATACAGAAGACCAACTCTATACTAAGTAGAGATTTCAACTGTTTTCACCCACACAGACACACAAAGTATAAAGTACTGTTTGAAGACTAGTTTTACCATTAATTCTCATAGTATAACACATTAAAGACAGAGTTCCTACATGGGGAGCAAGTGCACAGTGACTCTTGTTGTAGATTTAACAACTGACACTCTTATTTATGATGTCAGTAATCACCCGAGCCTCTTGTCATGAGCTGCCAAGGCTATGGAAGCCTCTTGAGTTCACCAACTCCGATCTTATTTAGACAAGGCCCTAGTCAAAGTGGAAGTTCTCTCCTTCCTTCAAAGAAAGGTACCTCCTTCTTTGATGGCCCCTTCTTTCCACTGGGGTCTCACTCACAGAGATCCTTCATGTAGATCACTTTTTGCCACAGTGTCTTGGCTTCCCATGCCTGATATGCTCTCATAGGATTTTCAGTCAAATCCGAATGCCATAAGGGCTGATTCTGAGGCCAGAGTGCTGTTTAGGGTGTTTGTCATTCTATGAGTATGCTGTGTGACTTGCTTCCCATGTTGGATCATTCTCTCCTTTTTAATTCTATCTTTTGTTATTACCAGACACTTGGTCTTATTTATGTGATCCTTTGACACTTATTCCTATCTATATGATCAGTTACACACTTTAAATGATCACTTTAACATGTAAGATTTGCCTTACATTTTTTTAACTTTTTTTAACATGTCTACTTTATCTTTCATTAAATGTGCAACTCACAACTTTTTTCCTTTTAAGATCAGACCTTACTCTTTTCTATGTTTTCATTTATCTTTCGTGCTTCTTTTAGTTGTCTTAAATAGGCTATCTTCTATATGTTTTAAAATTATTGAAGGATTTTTGTTCAAGGTGGCTTTATATAATAGGCCCATGTTTGGCCAATCTGGGCCCTGGCCTTCTAGTTCTTGGCTCGATAAAATAACAGATATCATCTCAGACAGGTTAATCGCATGGCACATGGAAGTGAATACAAAAGGATGACCTGGAGCTTTTCAAACAAAGACCTTATTTAAAGTGGCTTTTTCTTCTCTGGCTATAAAATCAGTGATGAGATCATACTTAGGACTGAGATTCTGGACTCTGGACCCTAACTCTAGACTTTAAGCAGGCTGAATTTTCTCAGTTTTATGAACTGCAGCCAGTTTTCTCAATCCTCCTAAGCCCTACTCTGATCAGATTCTAGAAAAAGATCTATCTATGCATGCAGAATTAATTTTAAAGTATGCTAATAATAGCTCCACATACTATATTAAGCACAGTGCTAATTATTTAATTTGCATCTTGTATTTAAACTTCTCCCAACAACTCTGTTAGTAAGTGCTAGTTCTCTGATTTTATGGACAAAGAAACCAAGCCTTAGAGGGTCCAAGTGCTCACAGTCAGTTCAGGGGCCGAGCTGCACGTCCAGCACAGGCATGCCCCACTGAAAGCCCACCCTCGCCTGGCCTCACTGTTAGGACACTCGAATCATATGAGGCCCCAAGTGAAAATTTCCTGGACTGGTAGCTGCCCAAAACTCAATATGACTGGGGTGTTCCAAATGCTGGCACTCTGCTGACTCCTATAATGAACTGCTACGCTCTAAAGTGGATAAACTCAGAGTAAAATCTAGGCTATTCTTTTTTTTTTTTTTTTTTTTTTTTTTTTTTGACAGGCAGAGTGGACAGTGAGAGAGAGAGAGAGAGAGAGAGAAAGGTCTTCCTTTGCTGTTGGTTCACCCTCCAATGGCCGCCACGGCCGGCGCGCTGATCTGAAAGCAGGAGCCAGGTGCTTTTCCTGGTCTCCCATGGGGTGCAGGGCCCAAGCACTTGGGCCATCCTCCACTGCACTCCCTGGCCACAGCAGACAGCTGGCCTGGAAGAGGGGCAACCGGGACAGAATCTGGCGCCCCGACCGGGACTAGAACCCGGTGTGCCGGCACCACAAGGAGGAGGATTACTAGGCTATTCTTAAAAGCACCATTGTCTACTTCTGCTTAACACATTTTGTACCTGAATTTCTCAAGCTAGCTTTTTTTTTCCCCCCAGAAATCTTTTATTTAAGGAATACAAGCTTCATACATTTCATAACTACAACTTTGGGAACATGGTGATTCTTCCCACAGTACCTGCCCTCCCACCCTTCTTTCTACTGAGAAGCTAGCCGGCTTTAGCAACAGTTATCCTACAAATGACCAGTTACACTCTTACCAACTTGTACAGAGATCAATCAAAAACACCATCAAAGACAACTTACAATTTAATTCTTGATTTAATGACAGATTTCTTTCTTTGACCTCTAACCCTGCGCAAATCACAGTAGAACTACGCTACACTGGTTGAGGAGACTCCCTGCTGACTGATTCTTGAAGAAAACCTGCCTTTGCCTTGCTGAACAGAAGCCTGCGTCCCACACTGGCATGCCTGGGTTCAGTTTCTGGCTCCAGCTCTGACTCCAGCTTCCTCTCAGTGCACACCTGGGAGGCAGCTCTGATGGCCCACATAACTGAGTCTCTGCCATCCATATGGAGACCTAGACTGAGTGCCCAGCTCCTGGCTTTCGTCCGGATCAGTCCCAGTTGTCACAGGCATCTTTCTCTCTGTCTCTTTGTCGAAAAGGAGGCAGGGAAGAAGGTATTTGGAAGTGAACCAGCGGATGGTAGATCTGCTGTCTCCCTGCCTTTCAAATAAACAAAATAAATAATAAAATGTTAAAGAATACCAGCTGAGCTACACAAGCTATAGTTACTACAAGTATATGCCAGACACCGTTGTACCTGCCTTCATGTTTTTTAAAACAAAAGATTCATTTATTTATTTGAAAGATAGTTAGAGAGACAGAGAGAGAGAGAGACAGAGACAGAGGGAGAGACAGACAGAGATCCTCCATCCACTGGTTCACTCTCCAAATTGCCACAACAGCCAGGCTGAGCCAGGCTGAAGCCAAGAGCCTGGAACTCCATCAGGGTCTCCCATGTGGATGAAGAGGCCCAAGCACTTAGGCCATGTTCTGCTGCCTTTTCAGGTGCATAAGCAGGGAGCTAGGTCAGAAGTGGGGCAGCCAGGACATCATTCAGCACCAATAAGGGCTGTTGGCACTGCAGGCAGCTGCTTAACCCTTTGTGCCAGCAAGCCAGCCCTTTGCTTTCACATATTTAAACTCCATAGTAACTTTGTAAAATAGACACTGTTTGCATCCCCATTACACAGATGAGAAAACTAAGGGTTCTCTCTTTTAACCTGACTCTCTTACTCACTTGAAACCTCATTTAGATGATCTGGATATTTGCTTGCTGCTAAAGAGAACAGAAAGGTAAGTGTGTTCTTCCTCACTGTCAACACTCCAGGAACAGCCTCTACAACAAAAAGTCTACCTTCCACCAGGAAAAATGGAGCAACAGGAACCCTAATGCCCGAATCATTCTTTTTTTTTTTTTTTTTTGACAGACAGAGTGGACAGTGAGAGAGACCGAGAGAAAGGTCTTCCTTTGCCATTGGTTCACCCTCCAATGGCCGCTGTGGCCGGCGCACCACGCTGATCCGAAGCCAGGAGCCAGGTGCTTCTCCTGGTCTCCCATGGGGTGCAGGGCCCAAGCACTTAGGCCATCTTCCACTGCCTTCCTGGGCCACAGCAGAGAGCTGGACTGGAAGAGGAGCAACCGGGACAGAATCCGGCGCCCCGACCGGGACTAGAACCCAGTGTGCCAGCGCGGCAGGCGGAGGATTAGCCTATTGAGCCGCGGCACCGGCCCTGAATCATACTTTCAACACAAGTCTGCCAAAACGTAATTGATCAAATTTAACTATACAACAAGGCAAATCATTTAATTTCTTAGGAAGGAGCACATTTACAAAAATAAAAATTAGCTTAAAGCTCAACATCTCATCCATGTATTTTTCCATTGGCTAAGAAGAGAAATTGGCAACTGTTACTTAGAAATACTTTGGTATCCCCACGCTTCCCAGAGTGGAATTATGAAGCCTTGCTTACTATTTGTTCAGGTGCTGGAACTGACTTAGAATGGTTTTCTATGGAAAACCTGGCCCCGCCCACCAGCACACCTTGAGTCACTCTGCAGAGATATAAATGACGCTTTATTCAAGCTCAAGTCCTGGGTCAGCTTCTTACCTTTTATAACAGAATTTGAGTGAGTTAAATATATAGCTGCATCCTTAACCTACAATATAGAATAACTGTACCCCAGGCTCTTGCCAAAGAGAGTGACCCTGGACACTGCCAGCTGTCTAATTGTTAGGTAGGAAGACAGAAATGAGCTTATGTGTGTGTAACAAAGGCCTAAGGAGTTGACATCTAGGTCCAGCATCCTCATCTTGAAGTCATCCCGATGACCTTCCAGGTGCAGCCCAGTCTCTGCATTTAAATGCCCTGCCCCTTCAACCCGATAACCATCCTTCCTCTAAGGCTCCTCTAAGGCGGAGCGACGCCAGCCAGGCTTCCCCCTGTCTGATAACTTCAGGGGGAAAACTCAGTTAAGAATTTTTCATATTTACATCCAAAAAGCCCTTTGTTTCAGGAGGAGCAGAGGTGGGGAGGTGTGGGGAGCAACTGGGAGCAACTCGGACTAGACTAAGTTACTCGGATTAAGACTTATTCTATGCATCTGCTCTCCCACAATATGGCACTGAGAAGGGAGAAACAGCTTCTACGCAGCTGCCTCTTGCCAACTTGAGTGATGACCTCCAGGAGCTGATCCTGCTCCTGATTGGAGGAGAGCAGCGTACTCGGCGTGTGGGTAGCAGAGTTGGGATTGGTGGAAGAGGACTATAAAGGAGGAGAGAGACAACATGCACCAGGAACATCTAAGGGGAACATCTATCTGAAGGAACACCTGTGCAGCCCCCGAGAGAGCCGGCCGGCGGTGTGCCGCTCCCCCGCGGAAGTGGGGAAAGTGGCTAGGGGGAACCGCCCTTCCACGGAGGTGGAAGGGACGGTAGCCAACCCGGGAAGAACCAGCAGCAAACCCGGGGAGGGCCGAGCAGACAAAAGAACAGCGCAGGGTCCTGTGTCGTTCCTCCACGAAGAGGGGGAGCGACAGGGAGGCAAGATCAATACTCTTAAAAAACCCCCAGCCTCAACCAGACTGCGCGCTCAGCCCTCTGCCTCTCTGCTGAGCCACCCACCTGGCCTGCCCAGGTGTACTCTCTCCACTCAACCATGTAACCTCGCTCTCCCCCAGTCTGAGCGACTGGGCACTCACTCTCAGGCTCTGTCTGGAGAGGTGCCCATCCGTTCTTACGGATGTCCCTACTCTAATAAACCTTGCTATTTTGCTTTCCACTACTCTCTGTCTCATGCCTGAATTCTTTCTTCCGTGAAGACAAGAACCTTGCCTTCTCTGGTAACATAATAGCCATCGAAAGTGCACATGCATGAGGATTGTTTAAGGGTAGCCTGCTAAGCCCTGGATGGAGCCAGACGGTGGGTGGGTGGTGGATCTTACCCCCAGAGAATGCTCCTACTGACCTGTTCTCTGTCATGGTGCCTCCTCAGAATCCGAGACCCCAGACAAGTGACTGCTGTGTTTGCTCCAGGGGCCTGCCCCATGGGGTAGCCCAGCCTCCCCTTCCTGAGGACTCAGGAAAACTTCCTCCCAGACCTGAGAACCAGTAGAAGCTTTGCTTTCTTCAGACACGGTTCCACCCTTAACAAGCATCTCCTAAGCGGTCCATGTGGCTGCAGAAAGCTGAGAGTTGAATCACAGACTGCCTGCATTTATGTTGGGAGACGATTACGGAATAACCCTCTCAATGGTCTCACCTCCTGCTAGCACTACTAGTCTCTACCTAGATCCCATCTGAAATTCTCTTACTTTAATTGTTATTATGTTATGCACTGTGAGTACTGCGTGTTCTTTTTGGAAGGTGGCAAAGTATTTGAATATGCATTTGTGTACATGTAAGTGAATATCCATAAAGTGATTTGCATAAAATGAATTCAAATGTTTGTTTACATTAATCTGACTATTCTGCAGAGAGATGGCAAACTCCTTGAGGGCAGATGACCAGCCTCTACTTGCCAGTGTGTCTCAGCAGAGCCTAGAGGTCTTCTGTCTTCATTTCTGCATCACAAGTAGCTGAGTGTGGCCTAGGGGTCTTGTTGGCTGAATAACAGACACTGTAAAATACCAAGAGCTCCTCCAGTTTGGCAAAATGCTAATCCTAAGAGACAGGCATGGG
This sequence comes from Oryctolagus cuniculus, assembly GCF_051225735.1. Classification (NCBI taxonomy): domain Eukaryota; kingdom Metazoa; phylum Chordata; class Mammalia; order Lagomorpha; family Leporidae; genus Oryctolagus; species Oryctolagus cuniculus. The sequence goes on along the minus strand of NC_142876.1, from coordinate 54,498,325 downwards.
AATAAAGGCCTAAAGAGGTGTCATGCTCCAACTTGGCACAAGCACCCTGGGCAGGAGCAAGGGGCAGACTTCCTGCTCTCAGGAAACTGCTAACTTTCTTGCATTTTTACCTAAGTGCATATAACTGAATCCAGTGAAACCAAATACGTGCAGCTCACTGAGCCTGAAGGGAGTTCTGAGTGAGACGTGTAGGAACACACCGTCATCCTTCTCACATAACCCTCAAGAAACTTGTACTGGAATCCAGCTTCTAAAAGAATGTAGTAAAATACACACTACGCAATGTTTAGTCTCTTACCCACTTTTAAGGGGACAGTTGGGTGGTGTTAGGTACATTCCTGATGCTGGGCACCCACCACCGCTACTCATCTTCAGAACTCCTCTTGTCTTGCAAACCTTAGATTCTCTGTCCATGAAACACTAAGCCCATATTCCCTCCTCCCCACAGCCCCTGGCAAGCATCATTCTGATTTCCTGCCTCTATAAATTTGATAACTCTAAGTACTCCATGTAAGGGGAATCTTATGGGACTGGTGGTATATTAAATTTTAATTGATCTTTTTTTAAATTTTTTTAATTTTTATTTTTTGACAGGCAGAGTGGACAGTGAGAGAGAGAGAGACAGAGAGAAAGGTCTTCCTTTGCCATTGGTTCACCCTCCAATGGCCGCCATGGCCGGCGCGCTGCGGCCGGCGCACCGCGCTGATCTGATGGCAGGAGCCAGGTGCTTCTCCTGGTCTCCCATGGGGTGCAGGGCCCAAGCACTTGGGCCATCCTCCACTGCACTCCCTGGCCACAGCAGACAGCTGGCCTGGAAGAGGGGCAACCGGGACAGAATCTGGCGCCCCAACCGGGACTAGAACCCGGTGTGCCGGCGCCACTAGGCGGAGGATTAGCCTAGTGAGCCGCGGCGCCGGCTTTAATTGATCTTTATTTTATTTGAAAGGCAGAGAGGGAGAAAGAGACATGACAGAGAGAAAGAGAGAGAGAGAGAGAGAGAGAGAGAGAGAGAGAAAGTGGAAGGAGCTTGAACCAGGCATGTCAATCTGAGATATGGGCATCCCAAGTGGTGACTGAACCACAGGGCCAAGTGCCCCCCACCCCAGGGTTTGTTTTTCCATGACGGACGTATTCTAACGTCCTCAAGGCTGATGTCCTCACGTTGCAGTACGTGACAGCTCCACTGTGCATATGGACCACATTTCATCTGCTCATCTGTTGATGGACTCTTGGGCTGCTTCCACCTTTTAGCTACTATGAATAGTCACCAAATGAACCTGGACACACAAATAGCTCTTCATCTCCCTATGCTCGTCCCTTTGGGTCTACAGCCAGAAGGGGGATTGCTGGATCCCACAGTAATTCTCTGGCTAACATTTTGAGGAACCACCATATCATTTTCCACAGTAGCTGCACCATTTCACATTCCCAACAGTAGAGCGAAGGGTTCTGATGTCTCCAAATCCTAATAAACACTTGTTACCTTGTTTTGCTGCTATTTTTTTTTTAAGATTTATTTATTTACTTGAAAGTCAGAGTTACACAGAGAGAGAAGGAGAGGCAGAGATAGAGAGAGAGGTCTTCCATCTGCTGGTTCACTCCCCTGTTGGCCATAACGGCTGGAGCTGCACCAATCTGAAGCCAGGAGCCAGGAGCTTCTTCTGGGTCTCCCACACAGGTGCAGGGGCCCAAGGACTTGGGCCATCTTCCACTGCTTTCCCAGGCCATAGCAGAGCGCTGGATCGGAAGTAGAGCAGCTGGGACTAGAACCAGCGCCCATATGGGATGCCAGCATTGCAGGTGGTGACTTTACCCGCTATGCCACAGCTTACCGGGTAAAGAAAGAGCTCGCTCGCTCGCTCTCTCTCTCTCCCTCTCTCCCTCTCTTCCTCCCTCCCTCCCTCTATGTAACTCTGCCTTTCAAATAAATAAATAAATCTTAGAAAAAAAACTTCTCTACATAGTCTCTAATATTAATTATTTATCAAATAAGTAATCTGCAAACATTTTCTCTCATTCTATATGTTGTCTTTCTAGAAGAGAATTTATTAGAGAGGCAGAGAGAGAGAGAGAGCGAGAGCTCCCAACCACTGGTTCACTCCCCAGATGCCCATAATATCCAAGGGGGCAAATCTGGGAGCAGGGAACTCAGTCCAGGTCTCCCACATAGGTGGCAGGGACCCAATTATGAGAACCATTACTGCTGCCCCCTGGGGTCTGCATTAACAGGAAGCTGGAGTTAGGAGCCAGACCTGAGATCAAACACGGGCACTGACACAGACATCCAAGCAGGCAGCTTAAGGATTAGGCCAACTGCCCACCCCTGGGCTGCCACTTCACTTTGTTGATACTGTTTTTTCATGCATCCAAGCTTTTCATTTGGATGAAATTCAATTAGTCTCTCTTTTTCCTTTTGTTGTCTGTACCTTTGGTGTCACATCCAAGAAATCATCGCCAAATCCAGTGTCATGAAGCTTTCCCCCCAGGGTTCCAGTTTTAATAAGTGATTTTGTAAGAATTATGGGAAACAGGTTTTTTTTTTTTTTTTTTGAAACAGTTTTAGCTGGAGCGAGAACGAGAATCTCGGGAGGGGTTCACTGTATTGCCACCAAGCCCACAGTTTCAAAAGCCATCCTTACAGCTGACTCTGATCAGCTGGGAGAAGAAAACAACAGGAAAGAGAAGACTGCAACGGGGAGCCCAGGGGGCAGCCTCGCCACTCTCCACCAACACTTATACCCTTCCCCCGGGGACCCGAGTCCCTGTATCTGACACTGGAGCCACAGCGGGCGCGGGCCCACAGGTCCCGCTTCCCTAACTCCAATGGGTTTGTTTCCTCGTGTGCACTTCCCCACCAACACCCCATCCCCCATTGTACTTACTGAATTGAATGTTGTGCTCATGGAAGACAGGAACCATGACAGCAGCCAGGAAGGGATGTGATCAAAGAGCTTGGTATGGAAACCAGTCCCAGCCCTGCCTTAGCCTACACTTGCTGTTTCCTACACAGGACAACAGCACGGCTGGAGCAGCCAAGCCACCAGCACCAGGATGGTTACCTTGAGCAAGCTTGCTGAGGTTTCGGCGTGCACAACCGGCCTCAGCACTAGCTTAGGAGGCCTCAGGCTAGGAAAGGATAGCAAGACAAACAGCAGCCCATCCAGGTTGTACTGTCCCTTCCAAGATGACACCAGTGCCATCAGAGCCACCCCATGGGGACTGCCTTCAGGGGAGGAAGGCTGCACATGCAGGACTGAATCAGCCCCTGTAACGGGAATCCAACTTCACATGCTGTCAGGCCTGGCATTAGGAAGCGCCCGCGCACACTTGACACGGAAGGGCCAGCCCGGCTGCCCTTTCCCCAAGGCCAGGAGCCAGGCCCTATTTGTCTGTAAGTTGCCAGCACACGATAGGTCCTGGATAAACATTTGCAGAGGGGCTGGCATTGTAGCACAGTAAGTAAAGCTGCTGCCTGCAATGCTGGCATCCGTTGTGGGCACTGGTTCAAGTCCCGGCTGTTCCACTTCCGATTCAACACCCTGCTAATGCACCTAGGAAGGTAGTGGAAGATGGCCCAAGTGCTTGTGTCCCTGTAGCCACGTGGGAGGGCCAGAAGAAGCTCCTGGCTCCTCCTGACTTCAACCTGGGCCAGCCATCGCCATTACGACCATCTGGGGAATGAACCAGTGGATGGAAGATCTTTTTCCTTTTCTCTAATTCTGACATTCAAATAAACAAAGAAATCTTAAAAAGAAAATTGGCAGAGGGATAGCTACCAGAATAATCTCCTTTCCCTTAATCTCATGTATCATCTGGTTTTGAGTCTGAGGTAGAAAAACCAACAAAAAATCCTTCCCCACAGCACCTTGCAGAGTTACCTCGGCTTCCTCCAGGAGTAGCATGCAACTTAGAATAGCACTTCAAGGCCTTGTCAGATATTTTTTTTTATTATTATTTGACAGAAAGAGTTAGACAGTGAGGGAGAGAGATAGAGAGAAAGGTCTTCCTTCCTTCCGTTGGTTCACCCCCCAAATGGCCGCTACGGCTGGAGTTACGCCGATCCAAAGCCAGGAGCCAGGTACTTCCTCCTGGTCTCCCACGCGAGTGCAGGGCCCAAGCACTTGGGCCATCCTCTACTGCCTTCCTGAGCCACAGCAGAGAGCTGGACTGGAAGAGGAGCAACCAGGACTAGAACCTGGCGCCCATATGGGATGCTGGTGCCACAGGCAGAGAATTAACCAAGCGAGCCACGGTACAGGCTGCAAGGCCTTGTCAGATAAAGCAGGACTTTATGGAAGAGCTGCCTGCACAGCAGTTTGCATAACAATACACCCATGGATTTTTTTTTTTTTTATTTTTTTGACAGTGAGAGAGACAGAGAGAAAGGTCTTCCTTTGCGGTTGGATCACCCTCCAATGGCTGCCGCGGCCGGCGCGCTGCAACCGGCGCACCGCACTGATCCGATGGCTGGAGCCAGGTACTTATCCTGGTCTCCCATGGGGTGCAGGGCCCAAGCACTTGGGCCATCCTCCACTGCACTCCTGGGCTACAGCAGAGAGCTGGCCTGGAAGAGGAGCAACCGGGACAGAATCCGGCGCCCCGACCGGGACTAGAACCCGGTGTGCCGGCGCCGCAAGGCAGAGGATTAGCCTAGTGAGCCGGGGCGCCGGCACACCCATGGATTTTAACCAAGTCCTTAAGAATTCATTACAGGACAGGCTGGCCCCAGCACACTGATGCCTGCTTTCTATCCAACAAGACCTGTACAGGACCTCCTGTTTACCCACCCTCTGAATTTCAAAGCAACTGTGTAAAAACAAAGAATTCAGGACACAAAGAAAAGATGCTGGTTGAGTTCTTCCCCCCCCCCAAAAAAAAACCAGTACTCTGTCTCCTCTCCACCCTGCTCCCGCTCTGCCTGGGTGGATTTGGGGCTTGGTGGTCTCCCTCTTTCCAAGGGTCTGAATTGCAGCAGCTTCTCTTCGCCTATTACAGAAGGCTGTACCGTGGGTCAGGGCCGCTCCAAGTGCTGCTACTTGAAAGGTAGGGAGTTGGCACCAGAATGTCGGTCAGTGTGTTGTTTCCTTCTTCAAAGAGCTCCGTTTAAAAAAACAAACTCAACTAAAGAGCATGTCCAGTGGTGACGCTGGTGGACGTGCTGCACAGCGTCCTGGTGGCCAGGTCAGCAAGAGCTCAGAGGCAGGCACACCTGCGGTGGGAAGCCCTGTTCCGGGCTGCAGACCTCCCCACCTGCTGGGAACATGCCAGAATGGCACTTACGGTGGACTTCAGAGGGAGTTTGGCCACCTAGTGTCCCCCTCCCCTTTTTACTAAAGCACATCAATACTGAGCATCCCCCACACTCTTTTCTCAGTCTCCAGGGTCCAGGCAGGGACTCCGTATGACCAGGGCTGGCCAGTCAGTGCTCCAAGCTTCTCCACCCACAGGTTATCCAGTTATCGTCTTAGGCTGGCCAATCAACATCATTCCATCCTCCTGGCTGGGATGGGTAGTGGTCCTGGCTGCTCTGATCAGAGTAAACCCAGGGGCTCAAGCAGCAGCTCCCAGGAAGACTGGCTTTGTCCATGAAAGTTGTGCAGATCAGGACTGGTGCTGTGGCAAAGCGGGTAAAGCTGCTGCCTACAGTGCCAGCATCCTATATGGGCGCCGGTTCTAGTCCTGGCTACTCCACTTCTGATCCAGTTCTCTGCTATGGCCTGGGAAAGCGGTGAAGGATGGCCCAAGTGCTTGGGCTCCTGCACCCGTGTGGGAGACTCCTGGCTCCTGGCTTCGGATCAGTGCAGTTCCAGCCGTTGTGGCCATCTGGGGAGTGAACCAGCTGATGGAAGACCTCTCTTTCTCTCTCTCTCTCTACCTCTGCCTCTCTGTAACTCTGCCTTTCAAATAAATAAATTAATTCTAAAGAGAGAAAGAAAGTTGTGTAGATGTGGGCCTGGTGTTAACAATACCCATGAAGGGAGGGCCTGGCTATGAAATGGAGCAAGGACAGAGAACTAAACTGAAAGACAAAAAGAAAAGCTGGATTCTGAGTTTGTCATTGGAACCTCTGGATCAAGCCATGCCTGAAGGAGGATTCTATCCTACAAACTTTTACTTATATGAACCAGTAAATTTTCCTTTTGCTTAGACTCATTCGTGAGCTTTATAACACCTAACTGCAACCAAAACTGAAGCACAAATATTACATCTGGTGCTCATCCTAAAATCTATATGCCTTGGTCCTAAAGAGACAAATCTGAAGCAGCAATAGTTGGGGAGTCGCTGTCGCTCTGCAGAGAGAATCTCCACACCTATGCCTGTTCCTGTCAGGTGAGTAATCCCAGGAAAAGACACCAAGAAAATCACTGTGGAAACCTATGAGAAAGCACCATACAGAGAGTAGTATTAGCATAAGCACAATGCCTTCCTGACTCGAGCCTCAAAATCCTGGCATCACGGAGCATGTGTTCGGCCCACTGGTCAAGATGCCACTTGGCGCTAGGCCGTTGGGACACGAAGGGTGAACCCCACCCCTGGGAAAGTGAGGCACAGAGGACACGCCCCTGAGGATACCTGGGCCTCACTCTGACTTTCACAGCTCCCTGCCAGGGACATCCTAGGCTGATAAGACCAAATGGCGTACACTGGTGATGCAGATAAACACCCGTGGGCGAGCCTTGTCTCTTGTGCCCGTCCAGGCCCACTTCATGGCAGTGGGTGGGGTCTCTACGTGAATACACGGTCCCTTCCCAGGCAAGGCACATAAAAGGACAACTCCCCGCCACGGGCCTCCTTTCAGACCCCCACTTGCTGCACAGTGTTCCCCTCACCTCCCTCCCATGCTGTCCGTCTACTGCAAAAGCCTTTTTGCCCTGGCAGACCGTCCCAGTGCCTGGTTTCAGACTTGAAAACCCACCCCCCAACACTACGGGTGCTGTGCCCGCATCCCAAAGCAGAGGGCCTGGGTTTCACTCCCCACTTCGCTCCTGAGTCCAGTGTCCTGCTGATGTGTATCCTGGGAGGCACCAGACAATGGCTCAAGTCCCTGGGTCCCCATCACCCACATGGGACACGCAGACTGAGTCCCTAGCCCCTAGCTTCAGCCTGGCTGTTACGAGCAGTTGGGGAGTGAAGCAGCAGATGGGCAGTCTCTCTCTCTCTCTTTCTCTCATGCTCACTGCTATTCAAATAATAAAATAAAATATTTTTTTTAAATCCTGGAATCCGTAAGTATCTATAAACTAGAAAAAAAATGCGGAAAGCCTTGGAGCAGCACATCGCTTGACCTAAGTCCTACGCCCTGTGCTGTAGCAGAGGAAGCACCTGTGCCAGGCCGTGGGTGCGAGGGGAGACCGCGCGTTCGCAGCAGCGTGATGCGGCCAAGAGGAGGCAGCAGAGAGCCAGCGGCGGCTTCAGGTTCTGGGTGAACACCAACCTGCCCACCCGGGAAGTGTGTCTCCCGTTGTACAAGGAGGTCTTCAACAAGTCCATGGAAAACATACCTATTATGAAAAAACAACCTTGCATGGATTTCAAAAAACTTCCACGCGATTGGCCAGTGCCGCGGCTCACTAGGTTAATCCTCCGCCTGCGGCGCCAGCACACCGGGTTCTAGTCCCGGTTGGGGCGCCGGGTTCCAGTCCTGGTTGCTCCTCTTCCAGTCCAGCTCTCTGCTGTGGCCTGGGGGTGCAGTGGAGGATGGCCCAGGTCCTTGGGCCCTGCATCCCATGGGAGACCAGGAGAAGCACCTGGCTCTGGGCTTCGGATCAGCGCGGTGCGCCGGCCACAGTGGCCATTGGGGGATGAACCAACGGAAAAGGAAGACCTTCCTCTCTGTCTCTCTCTCTCTCTCACTGTCCACTCTGCCTGTAAAAAACAAGCAAACAAACAAACAAAAAAACACTTCCGCGCCAAATAAGTTTATGTTTTATTTCCATTTTCCATAAACTCTCTGAAGTCCCTTTGTATATATATCATCCCTTCTACTCAAGCTTATGAATCACAAACAAAAAGGATTTAATTTCGCAATTGCACTCTCAACCACTGTTTTGCAACTCTGGCAGTCTCCTAACAATAACACTGCTAGCCGGTTAGGTAGGTTTCGTATATTTGTTTTCATGGTTTTTATATCTGAGACTGAAGGGACCAACCTAACAGCAAACTTTATTTATTTTTTTTTAAAAAAGAGTAAGCTCTTTTGCTAATTCTGTATTTTTCCAAAAGTCAGAGCATACTACAGTTTCTGATAAATAGAAACAGCACTCAGAGTGCAAGTGAGAAGGAAGCAGGAATGGGCTTTCTGGTTTTTAAGCCACCTTCTGCTAATGGTGCTTTTAATGGATTCTCTTTCAGCAGCAAAAATAAGTTTCTGGAGCTCTAAATCACAGCTCTGGAAGCGGCTTTGCTCTTCGCAGTCCCAACATTTGCAAAGCTCGGTCCCCGGGAGGAGGGGAGGGAAGACAGAACAGATAACTTATTTTATTCCCACCACCATGTCCCGGGCGCCGACTGTGTGGAGGCATCGGCATTCACAGTGGAGCCCAGCGCCCACCAGGCCATGTGGCCGTGGGCAGGGCCGTGACAGCTCTGCAGAAGCAAGCTGCAGCTTTGGGCTCTCCTGCCTCGCTCCCACGACCGCCCGCGTTCGGGGGACTGCGGTGCTGGCCTGCATGGGGAGATCGCCCAAGCAGCGCTCCGCAAATGCCACTCTGTCTTCTGCTTCTCTACCTGGTGAGGCAGGATGGCCCTTCCCTGTGATGTGGTCACTTTCACTTTCAAAGCGGGGCAAAGCGAGGCATGGGCCTTGGCACTCGTCCTCCAATCTGGACTGGCCAGGACTAAAGCCCACGCCTTGCCCGCGAGGGGCCCCGGGGGGGGGGGGCAGCTGGTTTAGAGGCAAGGGGGAAGGAGAGCAGGGGGCTGTCCTCGCGCCAACTGCTCACTCACCAGTCTGGACAGGGCTCTGGAGCCAGCATAGATTATACCCACAAACAGCAGCGAAGCAGGAAGCCATGTCAAAACGTGAGTCCTGGAAAGAGAAAGAAGCCGATACCGCTGTCACCGTACATGACCTAGCTGCAAGGACCAGTGTCCAGCTGCACCAACCACAGCACTAGAGGCTTCCCCAGTGCCCCTGTCCAAGCTGCTCAGGGAGATGTGAGGGACAGAGGCTGGCAAAGCCATCTTCCCTACAGCCCTGCTCTGCCAACGACCTGGTGAGGCCGACCCCAGTGTGGGAAACGGGAAAGGCCTGGCTGTGCAGGCTGGGACAGGAAAAGACCTCATGTATTTTCAAGAGCAGTAAGCATTTGGGTTTGGATTTTTTTTTTTTTTTTTTTTTTGAGAGGCAGAGAGTTCTCATCTACTGATTCACTCCCCAAATGCTCTTAGGAGCTGGTGCTGGGCCAAAGCTGGAGCCAGAAGTTAGGAATTCAATCCAGGTCTCCCATATGGATATCAAGAACCAAGTACTTGAGCCATCACCACTGCCTTCCAGGGCCAGCACTGACAGGAAGCTGGAGTCAGGAACTGAATCCAAGTACTCCACCATGGGATATGGGTGTTGAGTTCATACAAAATTATCAAAAAAAAAATTTTTTTAAAGACTATTTACTTAGGCAGTCTACTAAACAACAAGCAGAACCACAGAGGGGACTGGCGCCATGGTGCAGAGGGTAAAGCCATCGCTTTCCATGCCAGCATCCCATGCGGGTGCACGTTTGACTCCCAGATGCCACACTTCCGATCCAGCTTCCTGCTGATGGCCTGGGAAAGCAGCAGAGGATGGTCCAAGTGCTTGGGCCCCTGCTATCCAAGTGGGTGACCTAGACAAAGCTCCTGGCTCCTGGCTTCACTCTGTCTCAACCCCAGCCATTGCAACCATTTGAGGGGTGGGCCAGCGGATGGAAGATGTCTCTCCCTCTCTCTTTGTAACTCCTTCAGATAAATAGCTAAATCTTGGAAGGAAGGAAGGAAGGAAGGAAGGAAGGAAGGAAGGGAGGGAGGGAGGGAGGGAGGGAGGGAGGGAGAAGAAACCATAGAATTGCAGAACAGAATTTTTTAAAAAAAGAATCCTAGAACTTCAACTAGGTGGCCACACGGTGGTTTCAACCATTCACCTGGCGCTGCTGGAATTTCAGTGCAGGGAATCTTCAAAGACTTCTGAAGGGCACAAAGCCTTGATTCAATTGTGGCCACACAGGTTATTACAGTTTATAATCTTGCTCTCCTCAAGAAAATCTAAATCTCAGTTTTCATATACCATGCATATCAATGTGCTTCTCTCATTGGTTAGAAAGGCATCGAGTTCATTAACTCGGGTTGCCAGGGTTATCCCAACATAATGAACAAAAGAGAGTGAACCTCGCATCCCAGCAGGATATATAACATAATAATCCCAAATAACTCAATGAGCTGCTCTCCTGGAACAGTATACCTGCTCAAAAAATGTTCTTTGTGCATTTTAATAGCATGAGCAAGCTCTCCATCCAAAATCAGTCCTGATCTGGACAAGTTCCCAGAAAACCTCATTTTTAAATATTTCCAATCTCCAGTAAAGACTTCAAACCTTGCCTGCTACATAAATTCATTCAGCAAATACTTACAGCCACTTGCGAGGGTCAGACTGTATTTAGCTCTGGAGACAAATCAGGCACCATGCTAAATGTTTTACATGCTGTATCCTTTTAAAAAATGTGCAACAATCTTATGAGGATGATGGTTTTGACTTAAAATTTTTCAGCTTTATCATGGTCTGAAAGCACTTTCATTAGCCATTCTGTTTTTCACTTTCAGTAGAACATTCAATAAATTACACGTGGTAGCTTCCACGCCTCAGAAAACAGGGTTTGTTATTTAGGAGTTATTATAAAACAGTAACACCAGCCACCTGCCATTCTCCCAGGGAAAGGCCTTCCCATCACACACAGCCCAGAGGAGAGGGACACGGGCCAAGCTTCGGAGGGCAGTCCCCAGCACACACCACAGGCAGACAGCAGCGGTGTGGAAGCAGGGGATGCTGCCCCGGGGAAAGCAGCAGCTGGCTGGGCGGCAGCAGGCCCGGGACTCTGGACTGTGAGGTCAGTGAGGCCCTTGACATTTGTACTTCCCCTCCCTCATAAAATAAACAAAGAAAACTCCTGCTGTATTATAAATTCCAAAGGAAACAGAGTGTCTCAGTGGCCATGGTTGTGAGAAGAAAACATCTTGCCTTTTAACCCATCTACCTTAAAATATAAAGAGATAACTAACCCAAGGCAGGGGTTGGGGGCAGGAAAGCACACATGGGTCTAGTTGGACCATGAGACTTCTGGGAAATGCTCCAGGGCCACCATATGAACAGTTGGCTCCAAACATGGGACTACGACCCAGGCACAGGACACTGGTGCTTGTGTAGTCCACAGTCATCTCTCTCAGGGCCAACAGGGCCAGTGTGACATGCTCTAAGGGTGGAACCTCCGCCACCTCCAGGCCTGGGCGGGCATGTGGAGCAGCGGTGAGGATGCCAGCCGGGACCCCCACAACCCACATCACGGTGCCCACATTCAACACATGGCTCCAGCTCCTAATTTCAGTTTCCTGCTAATGCACACCCTGGGAGGCAGTAGGTGATGTCTCAAGTAGTAGGGTCCCTGCCGTCTATGTGGGAGACCCAGATGGAGTTCTCAGCTACTGGCTTGGGCTTAGTCTAGCCACAGCCACTGGGGGCATTTAAGGAGTAGACTAGCAGATGGAAGCTCTCTCTCTCTCAAATTTTAAATAAAAAATTGTAGACACCTGCAGAAGAAGTGGCTGAAAAGCCCTTTCATGGTGCCCCTGAATGCTCATCAGCCGTGCGGCTGCCTTCCTGCCCCGCACACCCATGTCTCAACACAGCTGCTGTCAGCGTCAATTTTGCTGAGAAAACTGCTTCCAAAATGGGTGTGGGTGAGGTAAGATTGAACAGACAGGGGCCTGGTGCTGTGGCGTAGTGGGCTAAGCCTCCACCTGCAGCGCCGGCATCCCATATGGGTGCAGGTTTGTGTCCCAGCTGCTCCACTTCCAATCCAGCTCTCTGCCATGGCCTGGGAAAGCAGTGGAAGATGGCCCAAGTGCTTGGGCCCCTGCACCCATGTGGGAGACCCGGAAGAAGCTCCTGGCTTCAGGTCGGTGCAGCTCTGGCTGTTGCAGCCATCTGGGGAGCAAATCAGTGGATGAAAGACCTTTCTCTGTCTCTCCCTCTCCCTCTCTCTCACTCTACCTCTCAAATAAATAAAATCTTTAAAAAAAGAGAGAAAATATAGGGCAAGGAGGAAAAAGAATTCAAACTCAAGATTGTACATGCATACGGTTTCAGCTGCCTTTCCACTTTCGAGATTGTACAACCACAGTCTATGCTAGCTTAGGCAAATCTGTAGTGTGTAGTACTTTATACAAGAAAAGAACTGAGGGCCTAGCAGGCAACAATTCCCATGAAGGCATGGCCTTACCAAATGAATACATACATATCCATCTTCAAGGAAAATCAGCAGACTGCATCATCAAAAGATAAGTCCCTGATATACCTGACTTTCAATGAACCCCTAACTCCCCCTCTGAGAGCGTCAGGGAGGGAGCGCCTGTTTCTCCCCACCCCAAGGTCACCGTAAGTGTTGTAAGGGTGCAGACTGTGTATTTTGCTCATATAAAATAAATCAAAAATAGTACACCAAGAAATGGTACAAAGCAATCAAAAAGGTTAGGTCAACCCTGAGGACATCTGACCTGGTCAGTGGGAATGGGAAATCTTCCTCCAAGAGGCGATGCTCTAGATGAGGTCCCAAATTCAACTAGGTACAGGGGTAGAGCTGTGCCAGGGACATAGCATTCCAGACACAAAAGCAACATGGGCAAAGGCCCAGGGGCCAGATGAAGCAGGAGGACTGAGTAAATGGAGGGCTGTCCCCAGGGTAGGGCAGGGACTAATCTGATCTAATTTGCATTCTGAAGTCTGGAGACTGGACTCGGGGTGGAGGATGCTCTAAAGACAGGGAAAACGGGAATAGTTCTGATTGGGGAAAAACCATAAATTCCATCTTGAAAATTATGAACATGAGGTGCCCTAAGGACACCCACACTGAGGCATCAAATAGGAAACCGGACGTAAGGATCCAGGGACCCTCCCTGTGCCCTGCTGAGTGAGAATGCAGTTAAACAGTTTCACCTTTGATGCTTTATAGTCCCTGATCCCTCTGGCTGGAAGACAAAACTCAAATATATTTTCCACAACATGGCTTCTCCATTTCGCTCACTATGAACAGCAACGACAACTTTGTGGTTTAGTAGTCACAAGCTCACTCTCCTTGCTATGGTTAGAATGTTGTGTGCCCTCACAATTCATACTTGAATGTTGAAAACCCAGCCCTCAAGGTGACAGATTCAGGAGGTATTTAGGACATGGTTTGGCCCTAAGGATGGAGCCATCAGGAAAGGGATTAGTGCCCTTACCAGCGAGCCACCCTGCCCCTCCTACCCCATGATGACACAGCTGTGAGCCAGAAAGCAGCTGTCCCTAGACACCCAATCTGCTGGGGCCTTGCTCTGGGTCTTCTCAGCCTCCAGAATTGGGACAAAGAAACACCTGTTTTCTGTAAGCGCTCTATGTATTTTTGTTACAGCAGCCCAAATGGACTCAAATGTTCATTAATGTGATTAATGTGATGCAAATCACATTGATTCTGAGCACTCGCAAATATAATCTTAGATTTATGGGGGGGGGGGGCGCTGGCACTGTGGCATAGTGGGATAGGCCTCCGCCTGCAGAGCCGCCATCCTATATAGGCGCTGGTTCGAGTCCCAGCTACTCCTCTTCCAATCCAGCTCTGCTAATGGTCTGGGAAAGCAGTAGAAGATGGCCCAAGTCACTGGGACCCTGAACCTACATGGGAGACCTGGAAGAAGCTCCTGGCTCCTGGCTTCAGATAGGAAAAGCTTCAACCATTGTGGCCATTTGGGGAGTGAACTAGCGGATGGAAGACCTTTCTCTCTGTCTCTCCCTCTCTCTCTCTCTGTAACTCTGCCTCTCAAATAAATAAATAAAATCTTAAAAAAAATTGATGTGGTGACCCAAATGTTTTGAAACTATAATTAGTTTTCTTGCTCTCAAGGAATGAGCCAGCAATTGGCTGCCTAACTTTAACCAATAGCTCTAAGAGGTGGACAAACTTCACATGCACCAGGCCATCCAGGGGTGGGGGCAGGAAGGAGGGACAAGCATTGCACCGAGCAGGAGTTTTACACAGTGGAGAGGATGTGGCCTTTGTGGTATTAAAGCAAATAAGAAGGAGGCCATTAGCCCGAGGTTGTCTCTGTACCCAGAGCTCTTACGTAAGCTGATTCAAACTGAACTTGGAGGTACTTGGTGTAACTGACTGAAAAATAAAAAACAAAAAGATCTGAGCCTCAGCCAGTCATGGATGGCAGACCATCCGATTGATTATATAACTATGGCCTTCCCGTTGAACTATTACCCACCCCACCCCCCAAAAAAGGCAGATGCCTAACTGTAGCCAATCAAATAGTCTTTACTTCTGCATTGGTCTAGAAAAGTTCACTGGCCCAGGCCACTACCGAGGACCTCTCCGAACCTCCTCCTCTGATTCAAAGTGTTGCCCAATTCATGAATTGTCCTTTGCTCAAATAAATTTAAATTTTTTTCTTCTAGGGCTAGGTATTTGGTCTAGCAGATGACACAAATCGGGATACTCACACTCCACATCAAAATGCCTAATCTGATACCTGTTTCCAGCTCCTGACTCCAGCTTCCTGCCAATGCAGACCCTGGGAAGCAGCAATGATGGCTCAAGAGGTTACCCACAGGGGAGACCTGAACTAGTTACTGGCTCCCAGCTTGGGCCCTGGCCCAGCCCTGAATGTTACAAGAATTTGGGATCTCTCTCTCTCTCAATCTCTGTGTCTGTGTGTGTGTGTGTGTGTGTGTGTGAATGTGTGTCTGCCTCTCAAAATAATAAAAAAAAAAGTATTTGGTCTAAAATTTTGCTTTTAACAGTGATTGGATAAACCTGGATCCATATTCCAACTCTACAGCTAGGTTGCTAGAACTCACTTTCTCCATTTCAGAACTCAGCAGGCTACTGAGTAGCTCAGAGAAGGCAGCAAATACACAGAGCCTAGGGGCAAGGCCTGGCACAGTTACAACTGCACCACTCAATAACTGTCCCCCTCTGGCTCTCTCACACACAACTCCAATGACAGGAGTCAAGATGGAAGACCGACAGATCCTCCACAGAATGAGCCGGCCAAAACTACCATAAAGAAAATCGATAGATAATTAACAAATTAGGAAAAACTATTGGCAACATAAAGAGGCTGGAGTTCAGTATCTTTAATGTATAATGAATCTTTCAAATCACTATAAAAAATTAACTCTCCAAAAGAAAAACAGTAAGTAGACAAAAATGTAATTCTCTCTCTTACACACACACACACAAGAAATGCAAATGGCCAAGAAACATATAAAAAATTATTCAACCACACTAATAACAAGAGAATTTAAATGAAAGATGTATGAGGTTTTGCCCAAGAATCCACCGACAATTTAAAGTCACTGTATAATATCAGAGGTCATCAGATCAATGCCTTCATATGCTGCTGTGAGATAATAAACTGGTATCTTTCTAGAAGGTGTTACATACAGCGTGGCTACACTTATCAAAAGCCTTCAAAACCATGCATTCCCTTTGACTTGAAAAATTTACTTCTACAACTGTATCCTTGGAAACCATCTTGGGAGTGGGCAGAGGTGTCCACAATACAATTTGCATTTACAAGTGGAAACAAAATTGCATTCTGGTCTCACGGCATTCTGGTTCTGCACCTGAGGGCTGGCTACTGTGTCCTCTGCCAGGAGCCCTCTCCTCCCAGATACAGGCAGGGCCCACCTGCCCTAGGAGCAACAGCCCCACTCGGAAATGTCTTGTTCATGACTCCCTCTTACAGTTTCCTTTTAGTCAAGGTTTCTGTTCCCTGTGGCAACTGCACTTTGAAAATATTTAATGGAAAACTGCAGAACGATCTTCAGAGTAGCTCTGGCACTGTCCCTCCCACCCCAGGGACCTGCCAGTGCTCTGTCCAGTGTGTTCATGCTGTATGCACTTGGTGTCCATGCTGTAGACACTTAGTAGACACTCAGTCCTCTCAGTAGTCATTCAGCAGCCATCTCCACCATCAGATGCACCGTTGTGGTACCACAGTGCTGTGTCCAAGTCCCCCTTAAGTCATAGCCTAAAGAGACACCTCCACACCTACGTCACCCACGCCAATAATCTCACATCATCACAATTATTAGTGACTGCTGGCAATCTTGTACTGTGCCTGACAAATTCTTTCACATCAGGAGATAGGTAGATAGGTAGGTAGGTAAATAGATAGCCGGCGCCGCGGCTCACTAGGCTAATCCTCCGCCTGCGGTGCTGGTACTCTGGGTTCTAGTCCCAGTTGGGGCGCCAGTTCTGTCCCGGTTGCTCCTCTTCCAGTCCAGCTCTCTGCTGTGGCCTGGGAAGGCATTGGAGGATGGCCCAAGTGCTTGGGCCCTGCACCCGCATGGGAGACCAGGAGGAAGCACCCGGCTCCTGGCTTCGGATCAGTGCAGTGCACCGGCTGTAGCGGCCATTGGAGGGTGAACCAACAGAAGGAAGACCTTTCTCTCTCTCTCTCTCTCTCTCTAACTCTGCCTGTCAAAAAAAATTTTTTTTTAAAGATAGACGAAATGCATCATATATCTAGGGTTTGATAACTATCTGCAATTTCAGGCATTCACTGTGGGTCTTAGAACACATCCCCCATGGAGAAAGGGGTACAACTGTATAAAATAACAACTTCCTGTAACCTACTGGGGCATGCACACACACACACACACACACATGCACACACTCCTTTCATGGCTATATTCTTCTCTACACTTGCCACCATCAGATACCTCACACATTTTCCTTTGCTCACTGCCTACCTACTTCACAGAACACCAGTTCGGGGAGGGTTTCTGGCTATTTTTTTGTTCACTGTACACCCCCAACAGGAGAACAATGTCTGGCATAGAGCAGATGCTCAAATATTTGCTGAATGAATCACTGTGTGTTACTTTTGTGACTTAAAAAAAAAATTCCCCTTCTCACTCTAGATTGATAGGAGGGGAAAACAGTAGCAAGAAAATCCAGTTATGACCGTAATTGACATCCTCTGCTTTTCTCAAGGAAAGAGACTTTGTTCCGAATAGAACTGCTGGTACGGACAGTTACCTGGATTTGTAGGGCAGGAATGAAAGTCAAAAACACCCACACCTTACTGCCTGTCTCTTTTAAATGGCCCAAGTAGGGAATTTTAACAATTTCAAATTCAGTGAACATTTATTAGCAATCATCTTGTAACTATAATTTGACAACAAAAAACTAACTGTAGGGCCAGGCATTTAGCCCAGCAGCTCAGATGCCTGTGTCCCATATCACAGAACCTGGGTTCCACACCGAGCTCTGGCCCCTGATGCCAGCTTCCTGCTTACGCAGAGCCTGGAAGGCCACAGGGATAGCTTAATTGCCTGGGCCCCTGACACCCATGTGGGAGACCCAGGTAGAGTTCCTGGCTCCTGGTTTTAGCCTCGCCTAGACCTGGCTGTTGCAAACCACACACAGAAGATATCTCTCTCTCTCTCTTTCTCTCCCTCTCTCTCTCTCTCTCTCTCTCTCTGTCACTCTGCCTTTCAAATAAACTAAATATATCTCTTTAAAAAAAAAAAAAAAAAAAAAAAAAAAACCTTGTAACTGGTTCCAGCATCTTTCCAGAGCGGTCACACTGACCCGCCCTCCTTTACAGACCTAACCATGGCCGAATCTAAGGTGGCCACGGGCCAGTGCATCAGGCACAAGCTAGAGACCTGTCTCCTCTCTATTCACCCATCAGTGCCACCTGGGCCTCCTGCGCTGGCCTTCCCTTGCCCTGTTTGCCCACAAAGGAGGCAGGACGGAATTAAACCCAGAGGTGGTCCTGGCAGGATCTCAGGCCCTTGTGGGGCGGGGGGGACCTCTGGGGAACTGCTGAGCCAGTTGGGGCGGTGATGGGGGATAGAGCAAGAGAGACAGAAGGAGGCAGACAGTGAGAGAAAGAAGGAAGGGGGGTCAGCCAGCAGCCCCTAACTACGTGGCAGACCCTACCACGTTCAAGCACTACGTGCCACAGGGTCTGGTTTGAAAATTGGGATAATACATAATTTTTCTTAACTGATTTATAAGCACAATCATTGTGTCTTGTTTGAATCCTGGGCTTGTTTTGTTTCCATGCACATTCTACCACTCCCCAAGCTCCCCCATGAAAAAAAAGCATTTTACAAGAAGCTAACAAAAGTCTGTTGGCACAAGTGAGGGAACTGTTGTTACTGAGAGGAAGGCTAATTAAATCCAATCACTTGTTTTTTAAATAGAGCATGCATTATTGAGAGCACATCTGCTCCCTGCAAACATTCCCTGCGGTGTAATCTTTTCCTGGGTGCCGGAAGGAAGGGCTCCTCCAGCGGAGTCACTGCAAATTCTGTGTTCTACTGACACCTAGTGGACCCAAAACATCTCCACACAGAAAACCAACAGGACAGCGAGACACCCAGGTTCATGGGTGGAGGGCTGGCATTGCCCAACCCCTTAGATCAGCAAGGCCACTATTTGCTTTGCTGCAGAAGAGGTTCACCCAGAATCCCAGAGGAGCACTGGATTTTGCCATGGTGCTGGTGACCGTGTCCCTTAGCGTCTTCTCCTCCTATTCTGCCTTCTTCCCGTTTTCCTCAGATCCAAAGAGGGATATACCCTGTGACAAAGTCCAGTCCTCATCGCACTTGAACCCAAGAGCTCTGTGATGGTGTGTTTCCTACAGGGCACAATTTAGAGCCAGAGCAGGCAATCTATGGCCAGTGGGCCAAATCGCACCTGCTGCCTGTTTCTGAAAGGCATGTCCCTGGCACGCAGTCACTCCATCTGGTAACATGTGAATACGGCCACAGCTGCTTCTGCACGTCGCCGGCACAGCTGAGTAACTGCCACAGAGGGCCCACAATGGCTTGCTGACCCGACTGACGATAAAGCAGCTGCAGGCCCAATCCCCGGCACGCACCAGCTGCAGGCCTGCAGGCTTCACACCCAAGGCAGGGCCCTGGCTAGTCACAAAGGACCAGGCTCACAAAGCTCCACTCTCCAGGGCAGCTGCCTAACAGTTCTTCCCACTTCTGCAAACGTGCACAGTCATTTCTGCCTACCTACTGTTCCATTCACTGGTTGAAGGTTCTCAACACATAATCCCAGTTCATGGGAATGTTGCCCTCTTCAGGAACAACTCCTAAAGGTTAACAAGGGCCTCCAGGCAGCCAGCTGAGGCCCCAACACCGCCACGTTGGGAAAGACCACCGCTCCCTCCCTGCTCCTGCGTCTGGGGCTGCCTTCAATCCTGACAGCACAGCTGTCCCCTCCACAGCCACACTGTGTACCACACCCTGCCTGGGAGGACCAGGGCTGGACATGTAGCTCAATGAGCCTCAGGAGACGGACTGCAGGTGCAACATGAAAGACACAGTAGCCGTTAGTACTAAGGAACATGATCAACAAAGAAATTGAAGCTTCAAAGGAAATATAGGTCTTGCTGGCCCCTAAATGGTAAGTGTGCCTGTCTGCTTTCTAATGAATATGAGAAGAAGGGGCCAGCACTGTGGTGCAGCAGGTTAAGCTGCTGCTTAGGACTCTGGCACCCTATCTCAGAGGGCAAGATTGATTACTGGCTGCTTTGCTTCTGCCCCAGGTTCCTGTTAATGTACCTGTTAATGTACTCGGGCCCCTGCCATCTACATGGGAGGCCTAGATGGAGTTATAGGTTCAAGGTTTCAGCCTAGTCCAGCCCCAGCTACTATGGCCATTTGGGGAATGAATCAGTAGATGGAAGATCTCTTTCTCTCTCTGTTCCACGCCCCCTCCCCCAACTCTGCCTTTCAAATAAAGAAATCCATGTGGAGGCCAATTCAAGTCCCAGCTGCTCTACTTCCAATCCAGCTCTCTGCTGTGGCCTGGGAAAACAGAAGATGGCCCAAGTGCTTGGGCCCTGCACCTGCACGGGAGACCTAGAAGAAGCTCCTGGCTTCTGGCTTTGGAATGGCACAGCTCCAGCCGTTGCAGCCAACTGCAGAGTGAACCAGGAGATGAAAGACCTCTCTCTCTCTCTTTCTCCCTCTCCCTCTCCCTCTCATTCTCTCTCTGTGTAACTCTGACTTTCAAATAAATAAATAAATATTTACTGTTGATGATGGACAATAAAACGGCAAGTAGGTTACAGATTCCTTTGGGGGTGTTTTTATTTAAGCACGTAGTCCAGCAGTAGAGGAGCTGTGGAACTGCATCCGAAGTCTCCAGGGAAATCACGCCTGGGTCTGTCCTCAGCAATGGCTCAGGGAGCCTGTGGGGTCACGATGTTGCCAGATGTCTGGCAGATGAAACAGCTCACCGTGCTCTTACAGGATCCCTTTGTAGAGAACACGGGTAGACTCCCGCCAAGACTCCAACATCTGCTGGGAAAGTGACTTCCCCACTCTGCATTGGCTTGGTGACAGCAGAGGCAGCCAGCCCACGACAGCCTTGCGGCCGAAAGGCGGGCTGCCTGCCCCAAGACAGGTGTCAAGGGCACCATCCAAGACCAGGAAGCAATGACAGGTCGCCTGACCAGCATTGTGGGGAGAGAATGATTCAGGAAGGCCACTCTGTACAGCCAATACATGGCACAGCCAGAGACTGAGGGATGCAGCAGACAAAAGAAATGCTTGCCAGGTCTGAGGCTCATTTGAGAGGGAGAATGGAATGTTCTAGATCATAAGGGCTTTCTCAGTACCGTTTTTCCGAGGGCCACCCCTCTGCCCTCTCTGCACAGGTACTCAGTCACCTGGGCACTCGGAGCTTGGGTTCTTTCCTTACGTAATGAAAACACCAATCCCAGAAGGAAAACAGCAGCTACAGCAGACCCAACCCAGCCCGGGAACATGGAACAGAATACGGGTGCCGGGCCCTCCTGGTAGCCAGCTGGTAACACCCCCCTGGCCAAGGGAAACCTGAGCTGTGTCAGCATAAAATACAGCAAAAACCCAGACTCTAGGATCCTTGACGAGAAGTCTGACTGAGCTGACGCCACGCGTGGCTGTGAAACCCCTAGGACGTCCAGGAGGGAGAGAGAAACAGCCTCTCAGAAGCTTGGCTGGGGCACGCGATCCGGCCGCCCTGAGACAGGCAGGATCTAGCACCATGTCAAGTACACGGAGCCACAGTGCCTGATGAACTCCAGGCCTCCGCAGCCAGAGGATCACCTCTCCCAGGCAAAAACTCATGGTCTTGAGACGAGTTTACTTCACCCAGTTCTACCAGCCGTTTCTTCTCTACGCCACCCTAAACAGTAATAAAAGTATGACTAACGCTATCCATAAATGACGGAGAAGCAAAGTTCAATACAAATGAGTCTCACTCAGCCTTAAACAGGAATGGAATTCTGATGCATGGACTGGACCTTGAAAATGTTATGCTAAGTGAACTAAGTGAGACACAAAAGAACAAAACAGCAGGTACCTGGAAGATGCAAATCACACACACAGAAAGTACAACATCGGTGACCAGGGGCTGGGGGGAGGGGAGGAAGGGGTGTTACTGTGTAGTGGGTGTACCACTGCTGCTTGGGATGATGGAAAGGTTGTGGAGATGGGAGATGGTCATGATGGTGATGACTGCACACCATTGTGAATGTCCTTAAAAACCGCTGAACTATACACTGAAAGCTGGTTCAAGTGGTAAGTTTCTGGTATGTGTGTGTGTGTGTGTGTGTGTGTGTGTGTGTATTTGAGAGACTGAGAGATCTCCTAGTCACTGGTTCGCTCTCCAAATGCCCACAACAGTCAGAGCTAGGCCAGAGCTGGAGCTAGGAGCTGGTATCTCAGTCCAGGTCTCTCACATGGGAACCAGAGACCCAACTACTCCAGCCATCCCTGCTGCCTGAGCTGGAAACTCGAGTTAGGAATCAGAAGCAAGC
Organism: Oryctolagus cuniculus; assembly: GCF_051225735.1. NCBI lineage: Eukaryota > Metazoa > Chordata > Mammalia > Lagomorpha > Leporidae > Oryctolagus > Oryctolagus cuniculus. The sequence continues at coordinate 54,476,260 of NC_142876.1, read as the reverse complement.
ATCAAACCCAGACAGTCCAATGTGGAATGCAGGTGTCTAGCCAGCCCCAAGTGATGCATATTTTAACACAAATGTTTTAAACATGCAGGATGGCATTGTTTTTAAGGAAACATGAGTAACGTAATTTTAAAAAGACAATGATTAGGCAACACTTAACATAAGAAACTGAAAGATAACAGTCAATAGGAACTTTCTATGGGTAGCAGACCCAAGCTGATCAACACCAGTGGGCTCATGGCAAGAGCGTTCATTCTCATCGAACCTTCTGCTTCTGCGCAGGAACAAAGTTAACCATTTGGAGCCACGGTGCCTCATTATTTGACAACATATTGGAACTATTACAAGCCTTGTGAATTCAGGATTAGACCATTAAACCTATTGGTTTAAATGGAGCTCCAGTTCTTATTGAACTATGAACTGTGACAATGAAGCATTTAAGTAAGGCTTGTGCTTAATATAACACATAATATGCCAAAAGTATCTTTAATCCATCCAGCTGAGGGCCCTATACCATGAAAATGCAAAGATATGACCTAACTATTCCTTTGTATTAAGCATCTTGTGTGGCACATTTTTTCAGAAAATAGATCATGGCATAATCGGTTCAAGTAAATGAATCAACACCTGTGGTCCCACAATCTCTCCTCTATGAAACTTCTTATACTAGTTTTTGCTCTCCAAATATTATATTTTTAGGAGAAGCCAAATTATTCATATTTATATTGGATATGCTTTAAAATCTTTCTCAGAATACCAAACAAATGAGTGGCTGAGCAATCAAGCAGTTAACCTGATTAATGGACAAGTTGGGTAGAAAATTTGGATTATAAAGCAAGTGACTTGGCCTGATCACCCAGCTGGGACGTTTATTTTATCCAAATAAACCTTGATTTAGTTTTCCTTTCATTTTGTGCATCATTTCAGGCTAAGCTGGATGACTTCAAAGAATCAGGAGGATTTATCTAGGTAAGGCAGGAGCAGACAACTAATTCGGGTTAAAGTTCTGGCCATAAAAATGACGTGGGCCTTCGAGGTTTCTTTTAAACTTACCTGAAAGGTTGTGTTTTATAGGATAGGAGATAACATAAAGTATGAGCTAAATTGGACCTTGGACCCAGGATATTATTGGGAAAATACAGTCTGTAGATGAGGTAAGAGTGTGGTCAATGTTAATGCCGTGGTTTTTATAGCCATATTGTAGTCATAGAAGAGAACAGCCTTGCTCTTAGGAAATACTACTGAATTTAGGAAATTCTACTGAATTTAGAAATCAAAAGAAGAAGCAATGTTTTACTAAATTAGAAACTTACTCTTAAATAATTCAGAAAAAAAGTATATATATATAAATTTACATATATGTAAAAAATGAATAGAGAGGTGTGGTATAATAACTACTGGGAACCTGAGTAATGGGTGTGAGAGTTCTATAATATTCTAACTTTTCTGTAGGTAGGGAACAATTTTAAAACCAATTCACACACAAAAAATTTAAAGCTGCATTCACAGTGATCCTATGATCTAAAACCAAGCCGTGTGACTACGGTATTGTAACTTGTATGTTATGTTAGTGGCATTACTAACCAGGACAACAACACTATTTGTGTTTCATCAGATCATAAAATCATTAAGTCTCAGGGTCAGAAGGAAACTAGAAGTCCAAACAACTGGAAGCAACATCCATGTTCCCCAGGGCAACGCCATAAGCAATGAGTGATACTGCGAGTAAGCAGGTGCGACCCAGAAATGAAGTGCAGGGAGGACGCTATACCTGGAGCTGCTGTTGATCTCTACCCAGCCCAGCTTCCATGACACGTGAAGCAGGAGTCCGCCAACGAACGTCTGCCACCTGCAAAGGACAAGCGCGAGTGTCAGCGCAATGGTCTGAGCGCAGCACAGCCTGGCGGACCTGTCCTCCACACCCACACGGCCAGCCCTTCTCCCACGTGGGTACAGAGGCCCAAGGACCTGGGCCATCTTCTACTGCTTTCCCAGGCCATAGAAGAGAGTTGGATTGGAAATGGCGCAGCCGGGACTAGAACTGGCACCCATATGGGACGCCAGTGCCACAGGCAGAGGATTAACCTACCGCGCCACGGTGCCAGCCTCTCCCTCTCTAATATTTTTTTTAAAAAATTGGTTCTTCCCAGTGACACAGGCAGCCAACCCTCAGCCCCTTTGCTGCCACAACAGACCCCAAGCCCCCTGAGAGCCCTGCTCTTGGCGTGCAGTGCTTGGGGCAGCACAGGTAATAACGCCCCTCCCTCCCCCCAAGCAGAAAGTCTACCAAACTGCCAAACGAGTGAGAGGCAGCTGTTGACATAACTTTATTCTATCTCACTCTCGTTGCTTTTTATTCTAGGTGAATCACCCATAAACCTGAAAACTCCCTAGTTAGTCATGAATGACTGGAGACACGTCACCTCAGTCACCTCAAGGTGGCTGCAACACACCAGGTGTGGCCACCCTACAACGGAGAACCCCTGGCCTGCAGGACAAAGTCACTCACGTCAATACCCAGTCCCTGGGCAGATCAGCCCTGTCTGGCGCTGTGGGCAGCTGTGTTTGAGTCACTCAGAAGGGCTCACAGCCTGTTCAAAGCTGCCACGTGCTGTCCTCAGCCCTCCCATCTCCTCTGTGCTGGGCCGACAAGGCCCAGTGTGCGTTCCTCCCTGGTGGAGCTTCACGAGCCCAGGTGAGCAGAGAAGACCAACACACGCCCAGCCATGCCCTCCAACAGCCTGGCCTGCAGCACGGTTTCTCAACCAGGCCATTTCTCCCGCAAGGGACAGTTGGCAAGTGCCTGGGCATATTTGTCATGCTGGGGGAGGAGGAGGAAGTGGAGGAGGAAGGGTCGGGAGAGACTACTGGCATCTACTGAGTAGGAGTGAGGGATAATGCTAAATATCCTACAGTGTGCAGGGCAGCCCCCACAGCAAAAAAAAAACAAAAATATAACTCAAAATTCAGATTCCAGAATATCACTATGAGACTGAGAATCTCTGGTCTAGAGGAAAATAAGGTAATTAACACTAGTTAGTAAGAGATGCTAATAGGATGAGTGCCAGTTACCACGGGTCACCCAGGTGAGGGCAACTCAGCCGGCCTGGTGAGCTGGGTAAGTCTGGAGGAAGCAATGAGAGCTCATGCAGGAAGTGTGTTCAAGGCAGAAGACCCAGAAGAGACGAATGGCCAGCGGTGAGACACACAATGGCTCGTTCAAAGCTTCTCGCGAAGTTCAGCTGCTCTAGACCTTGGCAGTTGAGCATCGGAAGGACAGGGAGATGGCAAGAGCGGACCCTGGAGAGAAGGGGCTGGTCTTGGGGGCCGTGTCAGTCATGGAAAGGAGCTGAGACTTCGAACTGTGGACACATTGCAGGGTCTCAGGCATGGAACAATACTGCCACATTTACACGTGGGAAAGCGCCCTCTCTTTACAAGCGAGAAGATTGTCTTAAAGATGTATTAATGTATTTGAAAGGCAGAGTTACAGAGAGAAAGGGGGCAGGGGGAGATCTTCCATCTGCTAGTTCACGCCCCAAACGGCCACAGTGACTGGGACTGGGCCAGGCCAAAACAGAAGAGGCACTTCCTGCCTGTGTGGACGGGACACTCCCAGGGAGGCGCAGCCCATCTCACTCGCCCACGCCCAGGAAGGCAAAGGCAGTCCAGTTGTGCATACCAGCCTTCCTCCTGGGAGTTCCCCAAGTCTCTCCAGCTGGAGACAAAGGAAAGGACAATCAGGACAGAAAATGCTCGCTTGTCACAAGAGAAGGCGGTCAGGCTGCAGCTGCAGGGTTAGGCACAGTGGTTAAATCACTGCTGGGAATGCCCACATCCCATATTGGAGTGCCTAGTTCAAGTCCTGGCTACTCTGCTTCTGATCCAGCTTCCTGCTAATGCACACTCTGGGAGGTAACAGGTGATGGCTCAAGTATTTGGGTCCCTGCCATCCATGCGGAAGATCCAGATGGAGTTCCTGGCTCCTGGCTTCAGCCTGGCACAGCCCTGGTGGTTGTGGGCATTTGGGGAGTGATACAGCAGATGGAAGCTCCATCTCTCTGTTTCTGACTCTCTGCCTTTCAAATACAAATGAAGATAAATAAATAGATACATTATTAAAACAATTCCACACTAGGCCCCTTCCATAAAAACTGACGGATAAGTGCCCATAAGGACTCTACAAAAATAATGTTATCCAAGTACATGATATTAAAAACTCAAAGGCCAAAGGAAGGAGTACATAATCAATGGGGCTGGTATAAATTAGCTAGTTACTGTGGGACGGATGATGTCTTCACATTGCCCTATATGCTAAAACAAACTGATTATGATTAAAAATAGAATAAGGCTTCAGTGAAATACAAATAAACATCTACAAGATCTTGTGATGGATGGGCCGGCACCGTGGCTCACTTGGTTAATCCTCCTCCTCTGGCACCGGCATCCCATATAGGCACCGGGTTCTAGTCCCGGTTGCTCCTCTTCTAGTCCAGCTCTCTGCTGTGGCCCGGGAAGGCAGTGGAGGATGGCCCAAGTGCTTGGACCCTGCACCTGCATGGGAGACCAGGAGGAAGCACCTGGTTTCTAGCTTCAGATCAGCACAGCACGCCAGCCGTAGCAGCCATTTGGGGGGTGAACCAATGGAAGGAAGACCTTCCTCTCTGTCTTTCTCTCACTGTCTATAACTCTACCTGTCAAAAAAATCTTTTTAAATAATAAAGGTAATTATAAATAAACTTAAAGGCAAAGGACAAATTAAAAATTTTTCCAATAAATCTGATGGACAAATGGTAGACATCCTTAAAATAAAAAGCCCTCATCACATAAATAAGACCAAGCATCTGCTAATAATAATAGAATTAAAAGGAAAAAACAATCCAACATGGAAAGTAGGCCACACAGCCGACTCATAGAATGACAAATGCCCTAAACAGCACTCTGGCCTAAGAATCAGCCGTTAAGGCATTTGGATCTGTCTGAAAAGCCCAAGGGTATTTCAGGCATGGAAAGCCAAGACACTGTGGCAAAAAAAAAATTGTCCTACATGAAAAATCTCTGTAAGTGAGATCCTGGTGGAAAAAAAGGGCCATCAAAGAAGGAGGTAACTTTCTCTGAAGCGAGGAGAGAACTTCTACTTTGATTATGGCCCTGTCTAAATAATGTCAGTTTGTGGACTCAAGAGGCTTCCATAGCCTTGGCAGCTCATAACAAGAGCCTCAGGTGATCACTGATGTCATAAATAAGAGTATTAATTGTTAAATCAACAAAAAGGAATCATTGTGCACTTGTTCCCCATGTAGGACCTCTGTCCTTAATGAGTTGTACTATGAGAATTAACGGTAAAACTAGTCTTCAAACAGTTCTATACTTTTTGTGTCTGTGTGGGTACAAACTGTTGAAATCTTTACTTAGTATAGAGTTGATCTTCTGTATATGATGATAATTAAAAATGAATCTTAATGAAGCATGGGATGGGAGAGGGAGGAGGAGTTGGGATGGTTTGGGGGTGGGAGGGCCAGTATGAGGGGAAGAACCGCTATAATCCAAAAGTTGTACCTATGAAATTTATATTTATTAAATAAAAGCTTTCTATAAAAAAGTAAATAAATAAATAAAAAGCCCTCAATAAATTCTTAAGAAAAATACATGGGGCCCAGCACTGCAGCATAGCAGGTAAAGCTGCAGCCTTCAGTGCCAGCATCCCATATTGGTACCAGTTCAAGTTGCGAGTGCTCCACTTCCAATCCAGCTCTCTGCTATGGCCTGGGAAAGCAGTGGAGGATAGCCCACGTCCTTGAGCCCCTGCACCCATGTGGGAGACCTGGAGGAAGCTCCAGGCTTCTGGCTTCGGATCAGCTCAGATTAGCCATTGCAGTCATTCGGGGAGTGAATCAGCAGATGGAGGACCTTTCTTTCTCTCTCTCTCTCTCTCTGCCTCTGTAACTCTGCCTTTCAAATAAATAAATAAATCTTCACAAAAAAAAAAAAAAAAAAGAAAAGAAAAATACTAAAACTTCACAGAAAATAAATGGGCAAAAGGCACAAAAAGACAATACACAGAACATAGGGTATGAGTGGATAATAAGCCTAAGGAAACTGTCCAACTTCATTAATGAAGTAAGAAATTATCAGACAAAACAATATACAGGTCAAGTATCACTTCTCTAAAATGCCTGGGACTAGAAGTGCTTTGGATTTCAGATATTGGAATATTTGCATACAAATAATAAGATATCAAGGGGATGAGACCCAAATCCCAACACAAAATTCATTTATGCTTCATATACACCTTATACACAAAGCCTGAAGCCATATACATTTTATGCAAAATGTTTAGTGTGCCTGAATTTTGACTTCAGTCCAACATATGAGGTGATGTATAGAATTTTCTACTTCTGGCGTGATATCAGGGCTCAAAAAGTTTTGGATCTTGAGGAATTTTGGATTTGGGATTTTGATTACTGATGCTCAACCTGTACAATTTTTCGCTCATGAAATCAGCAGAGAAAAAAATGAACCATGATTTCAGTAAAATATTATAAAATTTTCATATAGAGACTATGTGGCAATGTAAACTGGTAAAATAACTTTTGGAAAATATACTTGCTAATACTTGAAAAGAATACTAGAAAACTTCACATTCTTTAATTCAAATTTCTTATGTAGGCATCTATCCCCAAGAATTACTTGGAAACTTGGCAAATCTTAACACAAAAATATCTGACAACACTGTTGCTTTTATGCTTCTAAAACTGAACACAAGAAGCAGGTGCTTGGCCCAGAGGTTAAGACATCAATGAAGATGCTCACGTCCAGTACTGGAGTGCCTAGTCAACTTCCAGCTCCGGCTCCCAATTCCACCCACATGAAAGACCCAGTTTGAGTTCTGGGCTCCTAGCTTTGGCTCGGCTCAGTCCCAGACACTGAGGGCATTTTGGAAGTAAATTAGCAGATAAGATTTCTATTTCTCTCTTGGACTCTCAGATGATAATAATAATAATAATTTTTAATAAAATACAACCTATATGCTCATTCATTGAATAGTCAAATTACAGGATGTCTATGCATTTATTCAGTGTATTCTTAATAACATTTAATGATGTTGGTTGGACATTTCTGTATAAAGAACATAAACAATACTCACCCTTGGAATAACGTAGGGTAGGTAAATTTCAAGACAGACAGGACATACTGGAAAACAAAGAGCAAATTAATGGACATTTCAAATGAGAGAGAACTGGGAGACCATCCAAAAACAAATTCAAGTTTCAAAAAAGACCTTTATTCCCCACTGAAATCACACAGTTGACACACAGATGGCCTGCGAAGTCATCCTAAAGAGTGGGCTTGCTTCTCCTTGGGGCCACTGGAAGCCAGACCACCTCTCAGCAGGAGGATGGTGCCGGTATCGTCAGCAAATGGGAAGCCCACAGCAGGGACAGATGGTGCCACCCGGGAACATGCCACGCCGTCACAGCAGCAACTCTGGAGAAAACTGCTCAGCTGCCTGCACAGGGTCCGTTTGCCTACTGTCCAGTTTACCTAAAACTCCAACCCCTTCTCCATGTCTTTAAATGTCTTTGTTTTCCTTCAGTCTTTAGGATTTTGCATGGCTTTGCATTAAACAATATTTTTAAAACAAATCTGCATAGGTGTCATAAATGTTGCTGTATTTAAGAATTTTAAGGATTCTTTTTTAAACCCACTCAACTCAGCTCGATTTGTATTTCTAGTACCTCTTTTTATGGAATTTACAGCACTGAATAGAGAAACTCTGTTTCATCCTTTGAGGGATCTTTTTCTGTCTTTTTTTCAATGATTGAACACGGAAGAATATTTTTGAAAATCTGAAACCATTCCATGGCTTTAAGCAAGGATTCCACTGATTCTTTCCATGATCTAAAAACTAGTGATGGGCATATTTATGTATCAATTTTCTCCCAGGAATCAGCCACACAGAATTCTCCATGTGAGCTCTGTCTCTCTCTTTTTTTTTTTTTTTTTTTTTTTTTTTTTTTTTTTTTGACAGGCAGAGTGGACAGTGAGAAAGAGACAGAGCAGAGAGAAAGGTCTTCCTTTTTGCCATTGGTTCACCCTCCAATGGCCGCTGCGGCCGGTGCGCAGGTACTTATCCTGGCCTCCCATGCGGGTGCAGGGCCCAAGGACCTGGACCATCCTCCACTGCACTCCCTGGCCACAGCAGAGAGCTGGACTGGAATAGGAGCAACCGGGACAGAATCCGGTGCCCCGACCAGGACTAGAACCTGGTGTGCCAGCGCCACAGGCAGAGGATTAGCCTATTGAGCTGCGGCACCGGCCCCCATGTGAGCTCTTAAACACCCCAAATATGGCTGCCTAAGATGGCTGCCTACACTCCAATCCTCAGTTATTCTTCCAGGAAGTCAGTTTATTAACATAATCCATATGCTGCTTCCTCATTTTTCCTGATATTTCTAGTCTAAAATGGAAAAGAGAAAGGACTAAGGGAGCATTGGGGTCACGTGTTGGATGGCATCTTTGACCTTCTTTCTGATACCAAATATTCACTGAGTTTATTGTGTGTTTAGCCCTGGCCTAGATATTGGGGAAGCTCATAGCTTCCTAAGCTCTCACCTCACCTGGCTAAAGAGTGGTGAAAAAAGGAATCTGTGAGAAACAGAAACTAAGTGCTAAAAATGCCTCCTTCCAGGAATTCCTTCACATCCCTGGGAAGCGATGCTCGCAGCAGACCACTGCACGGCCGAAAGCAAACCCTCACAGCAAGGTTCTCACGGGAAGAGAAAGAGCCATCTGGGAGCCTCTGAAGGAAGCCCGGAAGTGGGCTGGGCTCCAGGCAGAAGGCTCCACAGCTGTGACAGGACAGGCAGGGAGCTTGGGCCTCCCACAGAACACAAGACTGCACAGCTCAGGCCAGGCCAGAATCCCAAGCCACCCTGGCTAGAACCCAGCAGTGCTGGGCCATCTCGACTCCACCTAGAGTAGCTTCCTCTGATACACACTTGGTGCTTCAAAGCCCCATCAAAAACCAACCATTTTGTAAAAACATTTATTTTATTTATTTGAAAGGCAGAGTGACAGAGAAAGATGGCAAGAGAAAGAGAAAGAGAGATCTTCCATCTGTCGGTTCATTCCCTAAATGACTGTTACAGTCAGGGCTGGGCCAGGCAGAAGCCAGGAGCCGGGAACACCATCCAGGCCTCTCACGTGGATGGCAGAGGCCCAAGGACTTGGGCCATCTTCCCCTGCTTTCCCAGGAGCATTAGCAGGGAGCTAGATTGAAAATGGAGTAGCCAGGACTTGACCCGGCATCACAGGCAGAGGCTATACCCACTGCGCCACAACATGGCCCCCAAAACCAGCCATTTTTTAAAACAGTGGAAGGTGTATAAGATTTAATTTTTAAAAATTCTTTCTAAAATAAAGAAGGGGAACAGTTGAAGGAGAAAACTACACAGAGAAACCTGGAAATAACTTAGTATGAAAAAACTGGAAGAGAGCATTGTTACTGTAGACACAGAAAATCTTCACAAATTCAAAAGAAAATTCATTTGGCAGAGAGGCGAGATGCAGGACATGCTCACTGCGCAGCTCTCTTTTCCCGTTCAGCCTCTGTAGCAGCCCCCACCCCACCACCGCCTCGGCCTGCAGGGGATATGCTGCAAGACCTTCCCAGGGACAATACCGAATCCTGCACACACGGTCTCTTCCTATGTAGACACACCTACGATAAGTTAGGCACACTGAGAGATTAGCAGCAATAACTAATGAGAAAGTAGAATTATTCTAACAACATACCATATATTATGACAATCAGAATCATTATAACAATACAACATAGCATTTAAAACTTATAGGGCCAGGCATTTGGTGCAGGCATTTGAAACACCACTTGGAACACCAGAATCTCATATCAAGAATGCTTAGGTTTAAGTACTGCACCCACTTTCTTTTTCTTTTTCTTAAAGATTTATTTATTTATTTGAGGGCAGACTTACAGAAAGAGAGAGAGAGGTCTTCCATCCGCTGGTTCACTCCCCAGGCGGCCGCATTGGCCAGAGCCGAGCCGATCTGAAGCCAGGAGCCGGAAGCTTCTTCGGGGTCTCCCACACAGGTGCAGGGGCCCAAGGACTTGGGCCATCCTCCACTGCTTTCTCAGGCCATAGCAGCGAGCTGGATTGGAAGTGGAGCAGCTGGACTCAAACTGGCACCCATATGGGATGATGGCACTGCAGGCAGTGGCTTTACCCGCTATGCCACAGCACTGGCCCCCAGACCCACTTGCAATTCCAGTTTCCTGCTAATGCATACTCTGGGAGGAAGAAGGGTAATGGCTCAAGTAGGTGAGACCCTGAAACCCACATAGGAGACCTGGATTGAGTTCCTGGTTTCCTCCCAGCCCAGCCTCAGCTGTTGCAGGTTAAGGCACCAACTGTAATGCCTATATCCCAAAAGAGAGTGCCAGTTCAAGTCCCAGCTGTTCCACTCTAGCTCCCTGTTAATGCACCTGGGAAAGCAGCATAAGATGGCCTGAGTATTTGGGCCCCTGCTACATAGGAGACCCAGATGGAGTTCCCAGCTCCCGGCCTTGGCCCAGTCCAGTACTGAGCATTGCAGCACTCTGAGAGTGAACCAGCCGATGGATGACCTATTTCTCGTCTCTTCCTCTCTGTCACTCAGCCTTTCAAATAGATAAATAAATACAGGTTTTTTCAAAAGTGATTTTGCCTACTCAGTGCCACGGTCTGTGGGCTTTGAGGAAAGACATGCTATTCTGCCCTTCTGATGATGGTAAGGAAATAAAAGAAAGGTCATCCTGGTTTAAAGTAAAACATCACCAATGTATTTTCCAGGTTAAGTAGGCCAATTGGAAATAGTGAGTTGAAAAGGTCAAGATATCACAAATTCACATATTCTGAGTAGGTGCTACAGAAAACCAAAACTTCTTAGGCTACCTGTCTTACAAGCAAACAAATCTGTCAGAAGCTAATAATTACTGAGTTGCACCGTAAGCAAAACATTGTCCTTCCTGTCTCCCTTTCCTTTTTTTTTTAAAGATTTATTTATTTATTTATTTATTTGAAATACAGAGTTACAGAGAGAGGTAGACACAGAGAGAGAGGTCTTCCATGCGCTGGTTCACTCCCCAGATGGCCGCAATGGCCAGAGCTGCGCCAATCCGAAGCCAGGAGCCAGGAGCTTCTTCTGGGTCTCCCACGCGGGTGCAGGGGCCCAAGAACTTGGGCCATCTTCCGCTGCTTTCCCAGGGCACAGCAGAGAGCTGGATTGGAAGTGGAACAGCTGGGACTCGAACCGGTGCCCTTATGGGATGCTGGCACTGCAGGCAGCGGCTTTACCCGCTATGCCACAGCGCCGGCCCCTCCCTTTCCTTCTTCTAGAGTCACTGCTACTGACCCTGTGCAACTTCCCCCACGATGACAGGCAGAAGGCCAACCACTCCACAACAACATCAGCTCATTCTCGCCACCCTGTGAAGAGGACTTTTTATTCCATCTTAAAACAAAAACAAAAACAAAACACAAAAAATAAAAATCTAAAAGAGTTTAAGGTTGGGGCAGGCGTTTTGGTGCAACAGGTGGAGCTGCCATTTGGGATGCCCAAATCTCGAATCAGAGTGCCAATCTGAATCCCAACTACTCTGCTAATGTGGGTGATGGCCCAGCTTGGATCCCTGCCACCCATTGAGAGAACAGGATGGAGTTCAGGGCTCCTGGTTTCCACCTGGCCTAGTCCTGGGCTCTTGGGGGCATTTGGGAAGTGAACCAGTATATGAAAGATTTCTCTCTCTCTCAACACTCTGCCTTTCATATAAATAAACCTTTGGGGACAAAAAGATAGAGTGAGATTAAGGCATCCATGGCTAAGTTTATGCAGCCAGGATGCCTCCCAATAGGTCTACAGTCGTGGCTCTTCCAAGGGCCACAACCACAACTAAACATGATCTGCGGAGGGAAACGGGCATGGGCGGCGTCCTCCTCTGACGGCGTCCACTGAAGGCAGCCACTTACTGTGAGTGATGCTCAAATGCTGCTTCCAGACGGTTCTGCGCAGAGAGCCGGGGTCGAGAGGAGGGGAAGAAGTAGAAAGAGGGCAGAACACACTCCACAGCCCAGTACAGCAGTCCTGGGCCTCACATCACCACTGTGGCAGCAGCCCAGAGACCAGCCCAGCAGGTAATGCCCTACCCGTGCTCATGGGTCCAACATTTCACTGACGGCACCAAACCCATGGCCAACTTACTCCTCCTACCAAAACGAAACCCCAAACAGAGGACTACATGGTAGTTGACGTAAAGTTACATTTTAGTTCTAGTTTTAAAAATAATTGTAAGGGGCCGGCACTGTGGCTTAGCAGGTAAAGCCACCGCCTGCAGTGCCGACATCCCATATGGGCACTGGTTCGAGTCCCGGTTGCTCCACTTCTGATCCGGCTCTCTGCTATGGCCTGGGAAAGCAGTGGAGGATGGCCCAAGTCCTTGGGCCCCCACACTGCGTGGGAGACCTGGAAGAAGCTCCTGGTTCCTGGCTTCAGATCAGCGCAGCTCCGACTGTTGCAGCCATCTGGGGAGTGAACCAGAGGATGTGAGACCTCATTCATATTCTCTCTCTCTCTCTCTCCCTCTCTCCCTCCCTCCCTTGCCTCAGCCTCTCTGTAACTCTGCCTTTCAAATAAAATAAATAAATATTTTAAAAAATAATAATTGCACAAAAAATAATTCCAGGAAGAAGCCTAGAATATACCTAAAGTGCTTGGGATGGAGACATCCAACACAGGTGTGGGAATGAGGGGAGCTGGAGGAGGTGGAACAGCCCCCTCCCCCATTTAAGTCTTCTGGAATCTTGCAGGGTGGGCTTTGGGGGCAGGGGAGTGTTCAGAAAACAGGAGGAGCATCTGCTGGCTTCCCGACTCTTTCCTTCCGAGGGAACCAGCAGCCAATTTGCTTTTCGGCTTTTTGGGTTTTACTTTGTTTTTCCCTTTAAAGTGGTCCTCGCTGGCCGGTCTTAAGCCCTCAGACCGCGGCCGGTCAAAATAATGCAGTTTCTCAGCAGACGTGCAGAGCAGGAATCGCAGAACTACGGTCCAGCAAATCCTATCCTAAAAGCGCATCCCACAGAGTCAGTTTCTTCTTTATCCCCATCCACAATGTATTAAAGATGAAAAGCTGGAGCCCGAATCTCCCACGTGCCATCACCGCCTTCCCCGCCTGTCCCCTCACCTTGTTCGTGACGTAAGACGCCAGGTAGCAGGTACAATAGGTGAAGCCAACCAGGGACCGCCCCAGGCACATCTGTCAACTTGCTCCCCTGCCCGGGGAGAAGCGATGCCCGGCCGCCCGAGCCCCCCAGGCTCCCGGGGCCGCCTGGCTCTGGCAGGAACCAACTCCCCGGGACCGCCACGTGTCTCCCGGCGCAGCCAATCAGCGCGGGGACCGCCCCCTGGCCTGCCGGCTTAAAGGGGCCGCGGCGCCGACGAAAGCCAGGCAGTCTTGCGGGGCCCTGGGTGGCCCCAGGCCTGGAGGAGGGCTGCAGTGGAGCTGCGACCACCAGTGGAGAAAGATCTGGGATAGTTCTGGGGAAAAAAAGGGTCGAAAGTGGTAGAAGAGAAAGCAAGCAGAATGCAAACCAGCTCACAAGGCACATTCCCGTGTACATGAAAACATTCCTAGCTATCTGGGAGAGCCGAAAGATCTCACTTTCCTCAGCTGTCCCGGCTTTCCACATTGGGTCCGTGTTACTTTGGCAAGACACAGACAAGCTAACAAAAGTCAATGCTTTAAAAAAAAAAAAAAAGAAGAAGGGAGGGAACTCCAGTACAAGTGTGTGTGTGTGTGTGTCTGTCTGTGTGTTTCCACTGCAGTGAAACTTGTGTAAGGTAAACCTTTCCCAAAGCAGAGGTTCAAGCCCAGCTCCTTTTCCTAGTCTTGGGATAGAAAGCTGACTTCCTTAGGCTTCTGGCAAAGGTAGAGAGCGGGCTTGAAAACACACAGATAGGCTTGGTGGGTAAGGAGATGCCGTTGGTCTCCATAGGTAGAAACTAACAGGTGTTTGCATGCCGGGAAACCATCACTCTTAGGCCACAGCCCGGGGTTCACATTATGGCCCTCAGTCCTGGGGCAGCGGCTGGGAACAGCATGCCAACTAATAGGTGGTCTTTATGTTTTCCACAGGTAAGCCGTGTTTCTCTCCATCTTCCAGCAGGAGAGAGGACTCACCCTGGCTTGTCCCCTGGAAGCCATACCTGAGCCCCACTTTCCCATCACAGGCCTGCACCTCTGCACCCTGGGGACCAGCAGGGAAGAGAGGTGGGACTGTCACTCCCTACCCTACCAGACCTGACCCTAAGTCTCCTTCTAACTGAGCTTGGTGTAACGGATCACTGGGAGCTTGGTCTTCAGTGTGGTGAGGGAGGTGCAGGAACCTGTAAGAGGTGGAGCCTAGTTAGGCCATGAGGGTTGCTGCCCTAGGAAGGGCTTAACACAGTTCTCAATGGGACTCCAATTCACGCTTGCAAGACTGCACTGTTAGGAAAGCATGAGCCTGCCCCTCCTGGCTCACCAGGGAATCTCTCCCTGTCCCATGAGCTCCACCATGACGCCCTCCTGCCATGGTGTGACACAGGCAGGGGAGCCCTTATCTGAACCAGCATCAAGCTGCTTGACTTTCAGCCTACACATCTGTGAGCTAGCAAACCTCTTTTTTTTACGCATTGCCCAGTATTTTGTAATAGTAACAGAAAATAGACCAATACAGTCTCCCTCTCCAAAACACCAAACTTTAATGACAAGAAAAAGATCACTGTGGGAACAGTGCTGTAGTGCAGTGGGCTAAAGGCCCTGGCCTGCAGTGTGGGCATCCCATATGGGCGCCGGTTCAAATCCTGGTGCTCCACTTCCAATTCAGCTCCTTGCTAATGTGCCTGGGAAAGCAGCAGAAGTAGGCCCAAGTCTTTGGGCCCCAGCACCCAGGGGAGACCCAGAAGAAGCTCCTGGCTCCCAGTTCCTGGCTCTGGATCGTCTCAGCTCCAGCTATTGCAGCCATTTATTTTGGAAGTAAACCAGCAACAGAAGACCTCTCCCTTTGTGTCTCTACCTCTCTCTGTAACTCTTTCAAATTAAAAAAAAAAAAAATCTTAAAAAAATCACTGTAACAGGATCAATAAGACAGATATATTAGAGAAAAACTAATCATCTCTCCACATTTCTCCAGTCCACACTAAACTTTCCCAACAAATCCACCCCACTAACCACCACTACTCAAATACTACCAAGTTGGTTTATTGTTCTACACCTTTCTCTATATCCATAGACCAGCATCTACACATTCATAAGTTGTTCCATTAGAAAAATGATTCCAACTGTACACATTGCATAGCCACCCTATTTTTTTTAACAATTGCAGATCAGCTCATACAGATTTTTTTTAAAAGATTTTATTTATTTGAGAGGTAAAGTTACAGACAGTGAGAGGGAGAGACAGAGAGAAAGCTCTTCCTTCCATTGGTTCACTCCCCAAATGGCCGCAACAGCCGGAGCTGCACCAATCCAAAGCCAGGAGCCAGGAGCTTCTTCCCAGTCTCCCATGCAGATGCAGGGGCCCAAGGACTTGGGCCATCTTCCACTGCTTTCCCAGGCCACAGCAGAGAGCTGGATAGGAAGAGGAGCAGCCAGGACTAGAACTGGCGCCCATATGGGATGCCGGCGCCGCAGGCAGAGGATTAACCTACTGCACCATGGTGCAGGCCCCAGCTCATAGAAATTTAACTACATCTTTTTTTAAAAGCCCCCAGATACTCCTTAGTTTGAATATATCACAAGTTTTCAACCATTCTGTGTCTTTGGCACAAGGCCGCACAAACATCTTTGCACATATGTCTTTACCTACAGCTGGTTTAAATTTTGCAGAATAGAACCCCAACACAGGGATTGGGAATCACACTGTATGTGTATTTTTATTTCTTCTATTTTTTTTCAAGATTTATTCTATTTATTTTAAAGACAGAGTTATAGAGAGAGGGAGAGACAGACAGAGAGGTCTTTCATCTGCTGGTCCACTGCCCAAATGATTGTAACGGTTGGGATTGGGCCAGGCCAAAGCAAGGAACCAGGAGCTTCAACCAGATCTCCTACATGGGTGCAGGGACCCAAGGACTTGGGCCATCCTCCACTGCTTTCCCAGGTGCATTAGCAGGGAGCTGGATCAATACTGGAGCAGCCAGGACTTGAACCAGCGCTCATAGGATGCTGCATTTCAGGTGGTGGCTTAACCCATTACACTACAATGCCAGCCTCTGATTTTGAAAATCATTACTTTCCACTTCCCTTTAATATGTGAATCCTACAGTGTTATTTATAAATACATTTCATGGAAGATTATTGTTGTTTCCAGACATGTCCAGAAATCCTGATGCCTTCATAACAAAGAAGAACTTGGAAGGAAATTGAAAGACTATATTAGGGTATTTTATATTGCAAGTAACAAACAGCTAACATATACAGTCTTAAATAATCAGAATTACATTGAGCCAGTGCTGTGGGGCGGTGGGTTAACGCTCTGACCTGAAGCGCCGGCATCCCATATGGGCGCTGCTTGAGTCCCGGCTGCTCTACTTCCAATCCAGCTCTCTGCTATGGCCTGGGAAAGCAGTAGAAGATGGCCCAAGTGCTTGGGCCTCTGCACCCACGTGGGAGACCCAGAAGAAGCTCCTGGCTCCTGGCTTTGGATCGGCACAGCTCCGGCCGTTGCAGACAATTGGGGAGTGAACCATTGAATGGAAGACCTCTTTCTCTCTGCCTCTCCTCTCTCTGTAACTATTTCAAATAAATAAATAAATCTTTTTAAAAAAAGAATACATTGGTTTGTAGAACTGAAAAGATCTGGGGTAGAACAGACCTCGGATATAGGCTGGTACAAGGACTGGGGGGTCACTGAGAATTAGGGTGACAATGGATCCTGTTTTGCCTCAAACAGCTCTGACTGATGTTTTTGTCCTAGCAGAAATATTAACAATACCTTTTCACTCCTACAAGTGTCCTAGTTTGGATACTAAGTTGTATAGTCACCAACCAAATTCCTTCTCTCTGCTCTGTTTTCCAGGACTCCTGGGTCCCGGTGTTGTATCTTCCAGCAGCAATAACCAGGGCTACGTGTGTCCTCAGTCAGCTTCAGAATAAGGGAGAATTTCCATTCCTCCAGTCAGCAAATAGCAATCCTGTGCTATTTTTTTTTTTTTTTTTTTGACAGGCAGAGTGGACAGTGAGAGAGAGAGAGAGAGAGAAAGGTCTTCCTTTTGCCATTGGTTCACCCTCCAATGGCCGCCGTGGCTGGCACGGTGCGGCCAGCGCATCGCACTGATCCGAAGCCAGGAGCCAGGTGCTTCCTCCTGGTCTCTCATGCGGGTACAGGGCCCAAGGACTTGGGCCATCCTCCACTGCACTCCCTGGCCACAGCAGAGAGCTGGCCTGGAAGAGGGGCAACCGGGACAGAATCCGGCGCCCCGACCGGGACTAGAACCTGGTGTGCCGGCGCTGCAAGGCGGAGGATTAGCCTAGTGAGCCACGGCACTGGCCTAACAATCCTGTGCTTCTTTAACCCTGGGCCATCTCAGGGCACCTGCCATTCTGTAACAATCAATGAGTCTAAGAGAACCTGATGCACTTATAAGTTCTATGATTTACAATTTACTAAATAACTGGAGAATACATAGCCAGCAGATCAGAGGCTAATTATGTGTATTCCCTAAGTAAAATTTATCAAACTATATTATCTGAGCAAATTCTGGATGTATAGTGTACACCAAAGATAAAGGGACTAAAAAGTTATTGTTCCTTGAAGTTATTTTAGAAAACCTATTTCAGAGATAAACAGACCTTACAAAGAGCATTTTTGTCTAATAGAATTTGATTAAAATCAATGGTGGTATTTACCTGACTGTTTTCTGAGCTCTTTCAGGAGATGAAAAAATTCAATTCCGGCTTTTTATTCATAAGAATTGTTCACCTTATTTTCTTTGACAGAATTTCTTTAACAAGCAGGGACAATCAGAACAGTAAGGAATCATGAAAGTAGAAATTGCCATTAGAAGCAAACATGCTGGTAGATCTTACCAGGATATTGATTTTTCCAAAGCTGCATTCTTCTGGTCCACAAAACAAACCAAACTAAGACCAAATAAAAACAAAATCAACAGATCTTTCGTTTACAAACAATAAGCCATTATATGTGAGATTGAGGTAGACCTTCTATACACATGAAAATATTTGACTATTGTATTATTAACTGAGCTCTTTCAGACAAAAGGGCCATAATTAATAATTTATTTTTCCAGGGCCAGCACTGTGATGTAGCACATAAAGCCGCTGCCTGCAGTGCTGGAATCCTATGTGGGCCCTGGTTCAAGTCCCAGCTGCTCCACTTCCAATCTAGCTCTCTTTTATGGCCTGGGAAAGCAGTGGCCTATGGCCCAAATCCTTGGGCCCCTGCACCCGTGTGGGAGACTGGGAAGAAGCTCCTGGCTCCTGGCTTCAGAGTGGCCCAGCTCTGGCCATTGTGGCCATCTGGGAAGTGATCAGTGGGTGGAAGACCTCTCTCAGCCTCTGCCTCTGCCTCTCTGTAACTCTGCCTTTCAAATAAATTTTAAAAAATCTTTTAAAAATTTTAAAATAATAATGTATTTTCCATAATTCAACCATAACTGTTAAAGAACTACTTGCTAAATGCAGAGGAGAGCGTGAATGAAACAATGCCTTGTACGTTTTCATCTCCACAAATCTCTTTTAATATTAAATTTGTATTACAGCACACAATGCAGAATTCATGAAAGATGGCAGAAACAGCAACATAGTTTTTTGAAACTGCATAATCTCCCTTAGGAAACAGAGCACCAGGAATGGGTATTTAGCCTGGTAATTAAGAGGTCTGAGTGGTACATAGAGTTTTGAGTGCCACCTGGGTTTGACTCTCGGTTCTGGCTCCTGATTCCAGCTTCTTGTCACTGTAGACACTGGGTTTTTACCTCATGGTAAAAACACTCAGAAATCTAGGCATACAAGGAAACTTCCTTAATATGTTAGTGGGTAGCTAGGGAAAAACTGACAGCTAACATCACCAATAAAGTGGAAGATAGTGCTTTCCTCCTTATGAACAAGAACAAGAGAAGAATGTACACTCTGTCATTTCTATTCAACATCGGATTGGATTCATTAGCCAAGACAGCAAAACACAAAATGAAAAGGCATCCATATTTCAAAAGAAGCAAAACAGCTCTATTACAGAAGACAAGATTTTGTAGCTAGAAAATCATGAAGAATGCACAAAATTCTATTAGAATGAATAAATACTTGCAGAATTCAAGATCAATATTAAAATCAATTATATGAGGATCAGTACTGTGGTGCAGTAAGTTAATCCTCTGTCTGCAGCACCGGCACTCTCCATGGGCAGTGGTTCTAGTCCTGGCTCCTCCTCTTCTGATCCAGCTCTCTGCTTTGGTCTGGGAAAGCAGTGGAAGATGGTCCAAGCACTTGGGCCCCTGTACCTGTGTGGGAGACCCAGAAGAAGCTCGAGGCTCCTGGCTTCAGATCAGCCCAACTCTGGCCGTTGCAGCCATTTGGGGAGTGAACCAGCGGTTGGAAGACCTTTCTGCCTCTCCCTCTCACTGTCTGTAACTCTATCTCTCAAGTAAATAAATAAAATCTTAAAAAAATATGTAAGATCTCTAGATAAGGGCATACATTTGGTGCAGTGGTCGAGACACCACTTGGGATGCCTGAATTCCCATACCGGAGTGCCTGGGTCCGAGTCCTGGCCCTGTTCCTGATTCCCGCTTCCCGCTAGTGTGAACCATGAAGGCAGCAGGGGACATTCAAGTAGTTGGGTCCTTACCACTTGTATGGGAGTTCCTGGCTCTCTGCTGTGGCTCAGCCAAGGCCAGGCAGTTGTGGGCATTGGGGAGTGAATCAGGACATGGGGGTTTTCTCTATATATCTCTTTCTACTTTTCAAATAAATAAATAATTCTTAAGATTTATTTTTTATTTGAAAGGCATAATTACAGAGAAGCAGAGGAAAAGAAAGAGAGAGCGAGAGCGAGAGAGAGAGAGAGAGAGAGAAATCTTCCATCCACTGGTTCACTCCCCAAATGGCTGCAACAGCAAGAGCTGTGCTGATCTGAAGCCAGAAGCCAGGACCCAGGAATTCAATCCAGGTCTCCCCTATGGGTATCAGTGATCCAAGTACTTGAGGCCTCCCAGGGTGTACATTAGCAGGAAGCTGGAATCAAGGGCAAAGGCAGAACTTGAACCCAGGCACTCTGATGTAGAATGTTGGGATCCTACATAAGTGTGTTAACCGCTAGGCCAAAAACCTGCCCCCTGCTTACATCTATTTTCACAATGTAAACCCTTTTTATAACCCGTTGGATACTAATAAGGAACAATTTCTGGGTACATTCACATACATGGGTAACATTTGCCAAGAGTAGGTCTGTATCCTATTACACAGCTTAAGACGTGCCTTAAATTAGTTGTGAAGTCTGGAGGATTCAGAACATGTTCTGACCTGGAATGAGAAGAAGGCAAGAATTAATGTGCTAAGGAGATCATGAAGTTCTGAATCCCAGCTCACCCAAGCATGGGCAGTTAGAGATCCTAACACAGAACTGAGATTTAGGGAAAACTGTTATTCAGTACATGCATATAGAATGTTTGAAAGTCAGCATACAGATCTTGTAGAGCCGATCCCAGAACCTAGACTGCCTGGCTTCACCACTCCAGCTTTGTCACATGCCTGCTCTTTGTGTGACCAAGAGCAGGTTACCTTACCTCTCTGTGCCTCAGTTTTAGTATCAGTAAACTTGAGAGAATGGTATTTAACCCTCAGAGTTGTTTAGAGGGCTACAGAGTTCAAGTACTTCGAACAGGGAGGGTATAGATACAGTGACATGTAATGCTTATTTTTCATATGGTCACTTTATAAGAATTTCCCTCCAGACACAGAATCAAAGTTTTTATTATGCAGTCCTAGTTTTGCTCAATGTTACGCAATACATTGATCAAATGTTCCCATTCCATGCCCTGCCCCCAAACAACTGCAATAACAAAATCACGACAGCTTTCTTGAGTCCCTTTCTCCTTTCCAAACGTTATTTTCTGGCTCCCAAACCATCCAGGTTTAGAATTACGCCAGGAAATGAATGAACAGAGAGCCTGGTTCGTTTATTTATAGTCCACGCAGTCTAATCTACGTTGAACAGTCTCTGCTTGCCAGGAAGCGAGAAAGGGGAAGATGACCGGAGGACAGGGCAGAGCCTGGGCTACAGGAAGCCACACCTGACCCTGTCCCGACACCGGCCACAGTGACCACAAGCCAAGAAGCAGCTGGACCTCGGAGACCCCCGGCGGAGCGCATAGCAGCCGGAAATCTGTCCCGTCCGGGGGCGGGGCAAAAGTGGCTTAAGACGGAACCAAGAGCAGGCAGCCAATAGGAAGCGAGTATCCCCGCGATAAGGGCGGAAGAGAAGATATCTAGTTCCGGACGCGGCGGCTACCGCCGCCATCTGTCACCTTAGCTCAGATACCGGCAGCAGGCCGTCCCTGCCCCACCTCTCTTCTCAGAAGAGCCTGCTTCCCAACCTGCCACCGTTCTGCTGAGTTCTTGTCGCTGCCTTCTTCAATGGATCCGGTCGGAGTAGCATCGCCTGAGCCAGGGCCAGCAGCGGCCTGGGGATCCAGCAAAGTGAGTGGTGGTCGCCGCTGGCGTACCTGCCTTGATTACCTGGACAGGCTCGCCTCAGAAGGCTGGCAGAGGGCCGCTCCTTGGGCGATTCTTAAAGGTTTGGGTCGGGACTCGGCAAGGGAGGACCTGCCGCTGGGCTAACAAGGTGGGTGGGGGTCGGGGGCTGGGAAGAGGCGGCGGAGGGCAACTGGGACTCCCAAAGGCCTCCCTGGTGGCTTGGGGGTCTCTCTCTGCTTCACCTTGCTTTCTGAATTTCCGCTCGTATGTCTTACGTAAGCCTTGTTTTACAACTGTTGTCATCGAGGGAAACAAACACGGACTTGTTTTTCATGAGTCAAATGAGTCAGCCATTGCACAGAAAGTTGGTTTAGGAAGCGACTTCCTTGATGTGACAAGTGTGGTTGCCCCAGTTCCATAATTTCCTGTTTGTGAAGGAGTAAAAGATGAAACCGAGGTGCAGCTCGAGCGCTCAAGTATACAGCCCGGGCTGTAAAAGGGCCTTGCGTTTTCCTTGTCGTATCGGCCTGCAGCCCAATTGCAATTTTCCTAGAAGAGCAAACAAAGCATTTATTTCACATTGAATTCCTGGCTTTCGGGCTGCTGCTCTTTTTCATGCTACTTTGATTAGAAGGATGAAAAACTCTTCTGTCGCTTTCTTGAGGGTTTATATGAGGGCGAGACTGTCTCTGTTGGGGTTTTGTATTCCTCCAATTAAGGCTGTGAAGGAATCCAGCTTTTTTAGCTTGCTAATTGTTCTTTGCATGCTGACACAGAACACTTGTTCCATGTAAAAGGTTACCTTTTAGTCTTATTGGAGCTTCAGGACTGGTGGTAACAGAAAAGGAAGAAAATAATTAGCTATGAAGTAAAGTAAAAATGGTTTTGTAAAACTCAAACAGTTGTGGGTAGAACCTAAGATATTCAATTGGCAAATGTGTCTGCAGTTTTGTTTCTGTTTTTTTTTTTTTTTTGGTGTGTGTGTGTGTGTGTGTGTGTGTGTATGCTGAGGCTTTATTTATAAAGTCAAGATCAGGAGACCTTAAAGGAAAAAAATCAGTAGACAGAGACTAATAAATATTTACATATTAAATTCCTCCAGTTAAGTGTGCACCATGGCTGGTAAAAAATGTCAAAGGAGACAAACTTTGCTCAGAATCCCATTCTAACCTCAAAGCATATTTCACTCACAAAACTAACCCTATTATAAAATACCTTGTGTGAGTCATTCTGAAGTGTACTTCAGCAGAGGTGTGAAGTAGGCACAAGTGTCTCTCCTCTCCTTCTCAGACCTCCTGGGGGGGGAGGTGGAGATTGAAGGGGATTTTGAAAAAATAGGAAGAATGTTAAAGACTAGTCATTATCAGGACGTCTTTACTCTTAACAATCACCGAGGACTCTAAGGAACTTCAGCTTTTCTTTGGTTGTATCTTTTGATATTTATCGTATTAGAAACTAAAACTGAAAACTTGAACCCTGTCATTTTTTTTCTTTTTTTTTTCTTTTTTTCTTTTTATTTTTTTTGACAGGCAGAGTGGACAGTGAGAGAGACAGACAGACAGAAAGGTCTTCCTTTTGCCGTTGGTTCACCCTCCAATGGCCCCCGCGGTTGGCACGCTGCGGCCGGCGCACCGCACTGATCCGATGGCAGGAGCCAGGTGCTTCTCCTGGTCTCCCATGGGGTGCAGGGCCCAAGCACCTGGGCCATCCTCCACTGCACTCCCTGGCCACAGCAGAGAGCTGGCCTGGAAGAGGGGCAACCGGGACAGAATCCGGCGCCCCAACCGGGACTAGAACCCGGTGTGCGGCGCTGCAAGGCGGAGGATTAGCCTAGTGAGCTGCGGCGCCGGCTGAACCCTGTCATTTAAAAATTAATTATATTAATATAGATTACATTTTTATATTAAAATGTTTTTCCAAAGCAAAAAAATTACTGAATATTATTGTGTTACATTTTTGCAAATCTCTTGTGTGTGGGGCTTAACAGAAGATAGCTAGATTCTTCCATCTCCTGTTTCCATTCAGTCTGCTGTATTACACTTGAAATAGACATAGAAAGTACATCCTTATAGATATGTAGATTATAGCAGGTATAATGAAGTACTGAGAACAAGCTCTAAAATGTACATTTATAGGGGAGGTGTTTGGGGCAATGGTTAAAGAGGCTGCTTGGGGCTCCTGCGTCCCTTATTTGAGTGTCGGGGCTTGAGTTCTGGCTCTTTCTGATTCCAGATTCTCACTAATGTGTACCGGGAGGCAGCAGGTCGTGATTCAAATAGTTAGATTCCTGCCACTCTGCCACAGACTCAGTTTGAATTCTAGATTCCTTCCTTTGGCCTGACCCAGCCCTGGCTGTTGTGGGAATCTGAGGATTGAGCCAGCAGATGGTGGATCTCTTTTTGTCTCTCTCTTGTCACTTTGCTTTTCAAGTGAATTGAAAAAAGATGAATTTTTAGAAACAAGTAAAAGACCTTTTTAAAAATATGCATTTATGGAGCTAGCGCTGTGGCTTAGGGTAAAGCCCCCTCACCTGCAGTGCTGGTATCCCATATGGGCACCAGTTTGAGACCCGCTGCTCCACTTCTGATCCAGCTCTCTGCTATGGCCTGGGAGGGCGGTAGAGGATGGCCCAACTCACCCCCACCCACGTGGGGGACCCGGAGGAGGCTCCTGGCTCCTGGCTTCAGATTGGTGCAGCTCTGGCCATTGCAGCCAATTGGGGAGTGAACCAGCAGATGGAAGACTTATCTTTCTTTCTCTCTCTCTCTCTCTCTCTCTCTCTGCCTCTCCTCTCTCTGTGTAGCTCTTTCAAATAAGTAAATAAATCTTTTAAAAATAAATGCATTTATTTTCTAAATTTAGAGCTTTAGAAAACACAAGAATACACAAGGCACACGTTCCATTCCTCCTGAGGGTAGTGATGTCATCCACTGAAAGCACCATACTTTTGAGAGAATGAGAGTTAAAAAAAAGAAAATGTCTTGGTACAAATTATGAACATTTTGAGCACGTGGACTCCTCTCCCAGTGTCCCAGATTGCCAGTTACACAATGCTGAACTGCTATTATGGAAAAATAATTTGGGAAGATATTCCAAAAAGGGAGGAGTGGCAAAGTGTAGGTAAAAGTGAAGAAACAACCTAAAACATGGATAAACGGTACTCCTCAAAATGGTCAAGGTTATTGGAAACAAAGTCTGAGAAACTCACAGCCAAGAGGAATTTTTTTTAAAAATTGAGAAGGAGAGAGGGAGATAGATATCCCATCCACTGGTTTACTCCCCAGATGCCACAATGATTGGGGCTGAGTCAGGCCAAAGCCCAGAGCCGGGAACTCAATCCAGCTCTCCCACATGGGTGACAGGAACCTGATTACTTGATCCATCACCACGGCCTCCCAGCGAATGCATCAACAGAAAGCTGAAGTCAGGAGCAGAGCTGAGCATGGAGCCTACACACTTCAGTATGAGAGCAGGAGTCCTCACTGCCAGGCCACACTCATCCCCAAGAGAAGTTTAAGGAGATATGGCAGTGAATGTAACACGGTGTCCTGGTCGGAATTCTGAATAGAAAAGGACACTAGGGGAAAACTCAGGAAATCAGGATAACATATGGGCTTTGGTTAATAGTAGTAATGTAGGTTTGTTACTTGTGACAGGTATACGGTATTAATGCAAGATATTAATAGTAGGGGAAGTGGTA
The DNA here is from genome assembly GCF_051225735.1 of Oryctolagus cuniculus. NCBI lineage: Eukaryota > Metazoa > Chordata > Mammalia > Lagomorpha > Leporidae > Oryctolagus > Oryctolagus cuniculus. Next base: position 54,450,815 of record NC_142876.1, on the reverse strand, counting down.
TGGGATATTTTGAGATTTTTCAATTTTTCTGTAAATAGAAAATATTCTAATTTTTAATAGGTTGTCTGGACATGTAAAATGACTCAAATATTACATCTAGATTTTATCTTCTAGCTTCATGATTAGAAAAGGGACCTTTCTGTAGGTTGGTTCTTTGGACTTTGAAGAGAAGATTGCATTTTGGCTATTATGTACCTCTTTTATATTTGCTATTTTTTATTTTACTTGATTCTTTCCCTATAATGGTTTTCAGTAAAACCTTTTTTCTGTTTTCTTATTTTTAAGTTTATTTGAAAGGTAAAAGTGACAAGAGACAGAGAATCAGATGGGGTAAGGGTAGAGAGAAGTTCCATCTGCTGGTTCATTCCCCAGACACCTACAACAGCCAGGGCTGGGCCAGGCTGAAGCTGGGAGCCTGGAACTCCACCCAGGTCTCCCATGTCGGTGGCAGGTACTCAAGTATTTAGGCCTCATCTGCTGCCTGCTAGGTGCATTAGCAGGGAGCTGGATCCGAAGTGGAGGTGGGACTCGATCCCATTCACCATGGTGTGGGATGTGGGTGCCAGCTTAACCTGATGTGCCACATTGCTTGTGCCTAAAACTTTTTATAAAAAGTGGGACAGGCAGTTAGGGGCACATCTTTAGGAACTGTATGGAAAGGGGGTTAAGTTCCTGTTGTAGCCAGCTAGGTGTGGGAGAATGTGTTAGCAAAGAAGAACCCCAAGAATACAGTTTACCAGTGACAGTTTCCCAGAGGAGAGGGAAATGGACTTTCTTTAAGGTTCTTTAGCAACAGGAAAAAAGAATCAGAAAACTTGTTATGGGTGTGATGGATATCCTTTGAAGTCAGACTAAATAACTGGAAGGAATTGTGTGGCGTTTCCCAGCGGGTCTTGATGCTCTGGGAGGGTTATATTTCTGAGACTATCAGGAAGGGACTTTGTGTACTTAGAATAGAAAGATTATGGAGTTCTCCCTTCCCACTGCCCCATCACCTTAGATTTATTATTATTATTTTAGCATTTTAAAAAAAGATTTATTGTGTTTACTTGAAAGGCAGAGTTTCAGAGAGAGAAGTGGGGAGACCGAGGGAGAGATCTTCCATCTGCTGGTTCACTCCCCAAATGGCCACAACAGCTGGAGCGGGGCCAGGCTGAAGCCAGGAGCCCGGAGCTTTTTCCAGGTCTCCTACATTGGTGCAAGGTCCCAAGCACTTGGACCATTGCCTACTGCTTTCCCAGGCACATTAGCAGAGAGCTGGATCAAAAGTGGAGCAGCTGGGACTCAAACTATCGCCCATATGGGATGCCAGCATTGCAGGCAGTGGCTTTATCCGTTCTACCACAATACCGGCTCCTATTGTAGCATTTAATAAAGTGTTTAATTTACCAAGAAGTAACAAGATGACAGAGGATTCCACTACATACACTCACTGGTACCTGAGAGTGCAGCCATAGAGTCCTGTTACCTTGCTCAAGTTCATCAACAGTGTAATCTTGGGTTAAAAACAAAATCTTTCCGTGTCTGTTTCTAAATGTAAAAATGGGGATGATATTGTACCTACCTTATTATTGTATGATTTAAATAATCTATGGAAGTTATGTAGATTTAGTCAAGTGATACAAATATATTGAATGTTTAAATGTTGTCTGTTACACTATTAGTCATTGCCATATATAGTTAAGAATTCTTAGAGAAGAGTCATCTGCCTTTTGGAACCTGATCTTTGAAACTGATCAGACAAGTCTTTGTAGGCTCTGCCACAGCCATTATCTTGTACTGGTGGATACAGAAGGAAGTTGCATGGCCAGAGATTAGCTCTGCTGTCTGGATTACAGAGAGCATCAAGATGCCAGGCCTAAAAATCCTCAGCAGTAGAGTGTTCAGTGGCTCGTTAGCTCTGAGTGAATGGAGGTTACTTCAGACCTTCAGGAAGCCTTCCTGTTTTCTCTGAGTCTGGCCTTTCATAAGGCTGGAACGGTTCTGCCCTAGGCTGTTGTAGGTAGGTGCATGTTTTTACTCCAAGTGAGACTAGGAAAAACCTGACTCTAATTCACCCAGGCATAAATGTAGTTATAGTTTAGCCCTTAGATACCCCACCCTTACAGCCAGTGCCAAGTAAATTCCCAGGCCTAAATGACATGGAACTAAACAAGGGTCAGTTGCCCAGTTGTCTCCAAGAATTACACCAATAGGCCCTTAGAGCAGCTAGATGGCCTAGGCCAACTACACTCAGGTTTGTGGCTAATATAGATCCCATGCTGTGCTGCAGTCTGTTTCAGATACTCAATAGTAGTAGAGTAAGGAATGAGTTTGGGTTTTATCTAAAGGCAGTGGGGGGTTGGTGTTGGGTGCTGGTTTGAGTCCCTGCTAATTGTGCCTGGGAGAGGTTAGTCCAAGTGCTTGGGCCCCTGCATCCACCTGGATGAAGCTCCAGGCTCCTGGCTTTGGTCTGGCCCAGCCCTGGCCATGTGGCCATCTGGGAAGTGAACCAGTGGATAGATCACTGTCTCTCCCTCTTTCTCTGTGTCTTTCAAGTAAATAAAAGAAATCTTAAAAAAAAAGGGAGGGGGGGCAGTAGGACAATTAACTATATGGAGCTGGCATTGTGACACAGTGGGTTAAGCCTGCACCTGTGACACCAGCATCCCATGTGAAATCTGGCTAGAGTCCAGGCTGTTCTGCTTCCGATCCAGCTCCCTGCTAATGTGCCTGGGAAAGCACTAGAAGATGCCCCCAGTGCTAGGGCCTTGCCACCCACCTGGGAGACCTGGATTGAGTCTCAGGCTCCTGGCTTTGGCCTGGACCAACGCTAGCTGTTGTAGTCATCTGGAAAGTGAGCCAGCAGATGAAACATCATTCTCTTTCTGTTTTTCCCTGTCATTCTGCCTTTCAAATAAACAAATCTTTTTCAAAAAGAAAAAGTCAGGGGCTGACACTGTGACATGTTAAGCCTCCACCTGCGATGCCAGCATCCTTTACGGGTGCCAATTAGAGTCCCAGCTGCTCCACTTTCAATCCAGCTCCCTACTAATGCACCTGGGAAAACAATGCAAGATGGCCCAAGTGCTTGGGTCTCTGCGCCCATGTGGGAGACCCAGGGGAAGCTCCATGCTCCTGGCTTTGGCCTGGCCCAGCCCTGGCCATTGTGGCCATCTGGGGTGTGAACCAGCAGATGGCTGATGTCTCTTTCTTTTTCTTTCTGCTTCTCCCTCTCTGTGACTCTGCTTTTCAAATAAATGAAAAGGGGATCTTTAATAAATAAAGGAAAAGAAAAAATCACTTGACATTTCTAAAAGAAAAAATAAAAGATTTAAATAAGGAAACTAAGCCTATCAAATTTGCATTTAAGAAAAGCTATTGTGTTTTACAGAGAACTGAAACAAGCAAGATTGCAAGCAGAAAGGTTAGTTAGGAATCAGGAAAATTGTGAGGTAAATCTGGAGTTTAATTTCAAGAAGGCTGAGGCAGTGTTGTTACTGAGGAAGACCAACTAGATGGCCGACTGCTCAAGAGGACCCTTACAGGATATTACTTTTCCATATGTACTGTTTCAAGAGGCTGTTTCTCAGCTTCTAGAGTTCAAAAATATAATTTTGTTTTCTTGTTTTTGCCTTTCCATATACCATGATGTCTTGAGAGAGACTGACACTGTTATGCTTAAAAGACTAAATATTTAAATTAAAGTGAGGCATAACTTGTAAGTGGGTTTTGGATTGTGCTGTTTAGTACAGTCTGTTGTAAGAAAATCTACTGAGGAAGCCACATTATAAGCAGAAGGTTGCTAGGTGAGCAAGAAGTTGGAACAAAGGGAGTTATTTAAACTTACTGGCTAGTGGGGTGATACACTGGTACTTGACCTCAGCTGTAAGGACTTACCTACCAAGCAAGTTAGAAATCACTTTTATTGATTTGAAAGGGAGAGACAGAGAGAGAGAGAGACAGAGAGAGAGAGAGCTTCCATCTGCTGGTTTACTCCCCAAAAGGCCACAACAGGGCTGGGCTTGGCTGAAGCCAGGTGCCAGAATCTTCATCTGGGTCTCCCACATGGATACAGGGGCCCAAGTATTTGGGCCGTTGTCCGTGCTTTCCAGGTACATTATTAGGGACCCAGATCAGAAGTGGAGAAGCCAGGAGTTGAATCGGTACCATGTGGGATACTGGCATTGCAGGCAGCGCCTTAACCTGCTACGCCACAGGGCCAACTCCAGAAAGCACTTTTGGCTGTTGTGGTTGTACTTATCCCAGTTAGATTTGAGCTGGGAGATATTTACATGTCTAAGGTAATTTCTGCAAGTAGCTTATCATTCACTTGGGGCTGATTTAACTAGTTTCTTTCTCAAAAATAACCTTATTTCCAAGTTGTTTCATTATTATCAATTTAGCTAGCTCTTTTTCTTTTTTTAATAGTGTCCATGGGCCACTCCTCAAAATACAATGTCCTGTTCTTTGGCTGATGTCATGAGTGAACAGTTGGCTAAAGAATTGCAGTTAGAAGAAGAAGCTGCTGCTTTTCCTGAAGTGGCGTAAGTAAAATTTACATCCTTCCACCTAGCAGCTTATTACAAAGTTTTAGGACTTGATTCATGATTATCATGACAGATGATTAGGAAATACATTAGAAAAGCAGTGCAGTAGAAGGAATACCATAGTGGGAGTGCACTGATACCTGAATTTGGGTCCTCTGTGCCTAGTTTTCAGTATTATCATGGACAAACCACTGTTTCTCTTTTGAGTTTTGTTATTTCATGTTAATGCAGCATTGAACTAGATGAGGTATAGTTTTAATCAAGTGTTTGTAATTTGTCATTTTCATAAATATTTGTCTCTTCTTGAGTAGAACACAGAACAAATACATTTGGGGTCGCAATTGGGTTTTAGGGTAGGCTCTAGCTCTCTTAATGCTACTTGGTGCTCTTAAAGGGACATGCTTTTGGCGTGAGGCTGGCTAGGCAAGTGTAGGCAAATAGTTTGTAGACTTCCTTCCCGTTGTTCAGTACAGATTTGACACTTAAATGCATATCCTACTCTGATTTGATGGGTTCTGTCTGCACAGACACATTATATCGGTTTATATCACCTTATTTTGAATAGTGTTGTTGACGGACCATTTATATCTGGAGAAAACATTGACACTTCCAGTGACCTAATGCTGGCGCAGATGCTACAGATGGAATTTGACAGAGAATATGATGCACAGCTGAGGCGTGAAGAAAAAAAATTCAATGGAGATAGCAAAGGTACTCTTAGCTTATTGTGACAACGACTTCGGGTGGTAGAAAGTGCTTGTTCTGTGCTCCTAAATAAAGCTTCAACTATTTTTGCCTTTAAGTTTCTATTTCTTTTGAAAATTATCGAAAAGTGCATCCCTTTGAAGACAGTGATAGCTCTGAAGATGAGGTTGACTGGCAGGACACTCGTGATGATCCCTACATACCAGGTATCAGTGCCGCTGTTTTCCGGGAGCAAGACAGGGGACTAAACATGGGAATTTTTCCAGGGAACCCTTTTCATTTTCTAGTTATCTTTGAATCATACCTGGTCATTTACTCTTATTAGATCCATATGTCTTTTCAGACAATGTTGAATGCTACAATTTAACTTTTGCTATTTTTATATGCTTAGTTTGTTTTATTTACCTTTAGCAAAACCTGTTCCTACCCCCAAAAAGGGTTTTATTGGAAAAGGAAAAGACATCACCACCAAACATGATGAAGTAGTGTGTGGGAGAAAGAACACAGCAAGAATGGAAAATGTAAGTTATGGAAAGATCTGCCTCTGAATTGAGACTTTTGTTTGAATAAGTTTTAATAGTAATCTAAATATAGTATCTTAAATTTCTAAAATTATCTGTCTTCCTTTTAAAAAATATTTTACAGGACCATATAGCAATGCCCTGAAAACCCAGCCACTAATAACACTATTAAGTATCCCAAAATAATACAATATTAAAAGAAAAAAAGACTAGTTTGGCTTACATTGATTATAAAATTTAGAAATAGTTCTCATGCAACATTTGTTCTTAAAAAAAAAAAAAAAACTTTTTTAAAGATTTTTTTTTATTTGTTTGAAATACAGAGAGAGAGGGATAGAGATCTTCTATCTGCTGGCCCACTTCCCAGATGGCTACAGTAGCCAGGGATGGGTCCAGTTGAAGCCAGGAGCTTTATCTAGGTCTCCCACATGGGTGACAGGATCCCAAGTACTTGGACCATCTTCTGCTGTTTTTGCCAGGCCATTAGCAGAAAGCTGGATCAGAAGATCAGAAGTGGATCAGCCAAGACTTGATCCAGTGCCCATATAGGATGCTGGTGTTGCAGGTGGTGACCTTAACCTGCTATGACACAGTGCCTACCTCTGTTCTTACTTTTTGAATTTTTTTTAATCTTGTGTCTGAACTGCGCAAAATCAGAAATGAAATATAACTTTAAAAACTAACATTCTAGGAACAGGCATTTGGCCTAGCAGTTAAGACATGGGTTAGGTTTCCTGCATATCACATTCGAGTACCTGGGTTTGTTCCTAGCTCTGGCTTCTGACTGCAGCTTCCTGCTAAGTGGGTCCTTGGGAGGCAGCTGTTGCCACCCACGGGAGAGAACTGGATTGGATTCCTAGCTCCCAGCTTTAGCCCAGCCCAGTCCCAGCTATTCTGAGCATTTGGAGGATGAATCAGCTGATGGGCACACACTCTCTCTCTACCTGTCACATAAATAAAATACAAATAAATACATATATAACTAGGTATGTATTTAAAGTAGCATTTTAACTTTTATAAATATTATAGCTAATATAGAACATTTTGGCTTTGGAGTACAAATTCTTTTTATATAAATATTAAGTTATATCATTTCTAGAAATATGCCGAATCTGTCTCTAGAGCAGTGCTTTCAGTAGAATCTGCTGTGATAATGGAAATATTCTTTATCTGTGCTTTCCAGTATGGCAGCCACATTTGTTACTGAGTACCTGAAATTTGGTTGTACAACTGAGAAAGTGAATATTAAATTTAATTTTGATGTTAATTAACTTAAATCTGGAGACATATGGCTAGTAGCTGCCTTATTGGATTGTTGAGCTGTAAAACATAATTGTCATAGATGCGATGGGCATAGTTTACTATAGTAACCCATTCCCCAAAATTATTAACCCATTCCCCAAAAATAATTTTGAAACTGTATTTCTTTAGTAACTTTTGTTGTAGGCTTCACAATATAATGATATGGTCTTTGGCTGATGTAGAAGAGAAGTACAAAGTGTATGCTGAAAGACCTTAGTTTTAGGTGTAATTGAATGTTTCCTGTGCATAAAGAAAACACTTTCCTTTGGGCTGTAATTTCTTAAACAGTGTTACTCCTCTTTCCATTCGAGAGTTACTTTTCTCTGTAGTCCCGGTGGATTCTGTTTTGATAGTATGTCAGCCAAGTGAAAACTAGTCTTCTCATTGTTGCTGTTTGTTAAAACTGTCCCTACCTTAGAGTATTCAGGTTCTAATTCTTCTTCCTTTGGCAGTTTGCACCTGGGTTTCAGGTTGGAGATGGAATTGGAATGGATTTAAAACTATCAAACCATGTTTTTAATGCTTTGAAACAACATGCCTACTCAGAGGAGCGCCGAAGCGCCCGTCTCCATGAGAAGAAGGAGCATTCTACTGCAGTAAGGACACTTGGTTTTTTTTCTTTAATGGAAATAGTCATCTTAGAAAACTTCATGCTTGGGGGTGGTGGGGAGCAACAAAACTTCATGTTTTATATTTCTTATGAGCTTAGCTTTTCAAGTCTCAGATACGTAAATACATCTCAAGCAACTTTGCTATTTGACTCTTCAGATTTAATAGAATGGTTTTTAACCACTTATTGAAAACTCACATTTTAGTGACCTTAACTAAATCAGACTATGGTTTCCATTGCAGCTGACTGTTGCTGGATGCTTTAAAAAAAATTATTCCTTGGTCTAGCACTGTGGCATAACAGGTTAAGCCGCAATGCTGGCATCCCATATGAGTGCTAGTTAGAGTCCTGGCTGCCCCACTTCCAATCCAGCTCCCTGCTACTGTGCCTGGGAAAAACAGAGGAAATGGCCCAGTGCTTGGACCCTTGCACCACATGGGAGACCTGAGTGAAGCTCCTGACTCCTGGTTTCAGTCTGGCCCAGACCCAGCCATTTGGGGAGTGAACCAGCTAATGGAAAGTCTCTTTTTCTATCCCTCTCTCCCCCACCCGCCCAACTTTCTCAAATAAATAAATCTTTTTAAAAAACTATTTCCTTTTATACAAGGACACTTCAAAAAGTTCATGGAAAATGGAATTAAGGACAAGTATTTTGGTGTAAAAAAATTTGAAATCCTTGCATAAGTTTTGCATTTTTCGTGAACTTTTCAATTTGAAGACTCCTGTATTATTGACATTTGACCTAACAGTCTCTAATTAATGAAGATAGTGTTTCATATTTTGAGACTAAACTAATTTAATAAACCTTTCCATAAAGTAATAAAGAATTTTTTGAATGTTAGAATTATTTAAGTGATAAATAAGATTTTTAAAAAAATTATTTGTTTTAAAAGGCAGTGAGAAAGAGAGATATTCCATCTACTGGTTCACCTCCCAGGATTGCTCTAGAGCTGGGTACGGGCCAGGCCAAAGCCAGGAGCCCAGTACTCAGTCTGGGCCTCCAACCTGGGTGACAGGTGCTCAACTACTAAGCCATCACTGCTGTCTTCCATCGTGCACATTAGTAGGAAACTGGATTTGGAAGCAGAGCTGGGACTCAGACCTAGGCACTCCAGTATGGGATATGGGCATCTCAAGTAACCTCTTCACTGCTGTGTCAAATGCCTGCCCTAGAGTAAGATTCTAAGTTAGTATCTGTTTATTTTTTTTTAAATCTACAGTCTGTTTTTTTAGACTAACAGCAGAGTCTAAAAGTTCTAGGCAAAGCACCTGAAAAGGCTGAGGGCAGGGCTGGGTGGGAACCACATAGAGGTGAGCAGAACAAGCTCACCCTAACCCTAACCCTTTGGAGTTGGGTCCCAGCTCACGGCTGGCAGGAAACAGTGTGGTCTTCAGTCTCCAAGAGTATCTGTGTATTGCAGAGGTCCTGTCTTTTTTTTTTTTTTTTTTTAAGATTTATTTATTTACTTAAAAGTCAGAGTTACACAGAGAGAAGGAGAGGCAGAGAGAGAGTGGTCTTCTATCCATTGGTTCACTCCCCAGTTGGCCACAACAACCGGAGCTGCGCCGATCCGAAGCCAGGAGCCAGGAGCTTCTTCTGGGTCTCCCGCATGGGTGCAGGAGCCCAAGCACTTGGGCCATCTTCTACTGCTTTCCCAGGCCATAGCAGAGAGTTAGATCGGAAGTGTAGCAGCCAGGACTTGAACCAGCACCCATGTGCAGGCGGCAGCTTTACCCGCTATGCCACAGCGCCGGCCCCAATAGAGGTGCTGTCTTTATAGAAGACAAAAGAAGGGCCAGGGAAGTCACAGATAGGTGCCGGGGATGCCTAACCTGGTGAGGAAGGGGTCTGGTCTGAAGCTGGAAGTGGTCAGGGGTTAAGGAGTAGGAGGTTCTCTTGTTTTAGCATTGTATGGAGAGTCACAGCGTCTGTACATGTCTCTGTGGCACCCGAAGTGTTCCTTTGTCCACTCCCCGCCTCCCTAGGGTGTCTACTTGTGAACCTGGATTCAGTCCAGACCACAATCCTGGGAGAGAGATGGAGAGACATGCTTATTGCTGTAATTGGGATCGGGGGCAGCTAGTAATATTAACCCCTTACCTTTCAGTCCCCTCATGTTGCCCTGGAGAATAGCAGGGGAGCTGCCTCCCGCAGTTGTATTGGTTCTCTCTAGGGGAGCAAAGGGAAAGGGCACTAGGGCTTAGGGAAAGGTGCCAGAGGTCAGAGAATCGTGAGCACTGCTCTTAGGGCCCCCAAGTTTGGTCCCAGACATTACCAGAGCCACAAGACTACCTGGGACCGTGGGCTGCCCCTGTGCTTGGTCCACTTCAGCGTCCCACTCAGAGGGCAGCTGTGGATGTATGGTACACTTCCAGCTATGGGAAGAGGCCTCTCTTGGCGGGGCCTAAGGCTCCCTGCTCCCAGTCCCTACCACTTGTCTCTGCATTTAGGGAGGGGACTAAGCTAGGACGCCACACCAAGAGCTATGAGGACAGGGCTGCTCCTGCTGATCTCTCCCCCAGCTTGGACTTCTGGGGGGTTTTCTCCTTCTGCGTCTTGCAGCACAGCAGGAGAGCAGACACTGGCTTCTCTCCAAGGGTGAGGTGGAGGCGCAGCTGACGGACACCTTCATCCTTAGACACTCCAGTGCAGGCTGTGGGTGGGTCTGGCTGCGTGGGAAACTGCGCCTGAGTTGTTTTTGCCCAGTTTGTGCCACATCAACACCCAGAAACTCCAGGCTGCCCCCCAGGCAGTGTCCTTCAGTGGCTCTCCTGCCCTTTGGTCATTGGTCAAGTGCCTTTGCCTTAGCCGGGGTGGGGCAACATCTGACCCATGGGCCATGTCCAGCTGGCCCTGCCAAGGCAACTGCAGGTGAAACTCGAAATTCAGTAAACTTTTAGCAGGCTGATTTTTAAGTTGATGATTTTGTGTGGCCTGTGAGTTATGTTATGAATATCCAAATGGCTCTTGGTAGAAAAAAAGGTTCCCCACCCTACCTCAAGCCCTTGGGCCCACCCCTCAAGAAATCCTAATTCCTATGACCCAAACTTGGAATCATCAGCAGACCCTGCTCCTAGCCTTCTGTCTCTGAGCTAACCCTCGGGTCCCCAGGTCCTGAGGCCCCGTGCTTCATCTCATGTCACTCTTCAGGTGTCTGAGTGGTAATGTTCTTTTAGATACTCACTTTCAAAGATATCAGAGTTACATTTATGGAAATTAATTTCATCTTGTTAACACTCTTCTAGGAACCTGTTATGTATATGTAGGTAAATTAAGTAATAAAAAGTAAATGTTTATTTTGAATATTAGAGATTAGAAATGGCTCAGAAAACATTTTATGATTAACTATTATTTTCACTTATAGCACTTTATCTTTTACAGGAAAAAGCAGTCGATCCTAAGACACGTTTACTTATGTACAAAATGATCAACTCTGGAATGTTGGAGACAATCACTGGCTGTATTAGTACAGGAAAGGAATCTGTTGTCTTCCATGCGTATGGAGGGAGGTAAATGAACACAATACAATACCGTCATAAGAACTAAAGCTTAGTTCTTCTTCCCAAGCTTGATGGCTTGGGAAGAAGACACAGTTAATACTACATGGCAAGCAGAGTAATTTAAAGAGTGTTATTGTGAAAAGTCTGGACAATTAGGAATGTAGGAAGAAAGACATGATCACCCTCATTCTACCACCTGAAAGTAGCCATTAAGGATTTTGTGTAGACTCCTTCAGTCTTTTTGTATTTGTTACATTCTAGTAATCATACTACATCTATAAGTGCAATGGAATCTGAACCTGAGTTTTACAGTGGTCTTTCAAACCATGGCTTCAGGGAGATGTGTTTAGATCAGTAACTGATTCCTCCCTTTTAAGTCTGATCCTTATTTTAAGAAATTGTACCTTCAAATAATGCTTACATTATTTAAGGAAATGTCTTTTAAAGATCGTAAGCCATTTTAGATCTTACCCACCTGACTTTTGTCACAGGACTTAGGTGAGTGAAGAATGGCATAGGGAACAGAGAAGTGAGGCCTTTTCAGAGAAAAGAAATTTTTGTGCATATGTTGTTTACTTGGCTCATGCAAAAAGAGATTACACTCTATATTGGGAATCTTAGTTTTCTCAGTTCATCTAATTTAGACCTTTCTAGATTGCTGGTTTGTACCACTCTGTTTTTAAATAGAAGTACATTCCAAAAGGGAATATACAGGAATATCCCTCTACATAAATATTGCTGTACTTTGGCAAATATATCCTTTTTCCTAACAATGAAATTACTGGGCCAAAGACCTTATGCATTTCTCCCCATTGTTAAATAGTGGAAGACCTCATTGAATAGGGAATATCTGATTTTGTACACAGTTCAGGCCCCTGAGCCTGAGTACTGTAGCAAGCGAAATTTCTTGATTTTTTTTTTTTTTATATATATATTAAAAGTTTATCTAGGCCAGCGCCGCTGCTCACTAGGCTAATCCTCCGCCTTGCGGCGCCGGCACACCGGGTTCTAGTCCTGGTCGGGACGCCGGATTCTGTCCCGGTTGCCCCTCTTCCAGGCCAGCTCTCTGCTGTGGCCAGGGAGTGCAGTGGAGGATGGCCCAAGTGCTTGGGCCCTGCACCCCATGGGAGACCAAGAGAAGCACCTGGCTCCTGCCATCGGATCAGCGCGGTGCACCGGCTGCAGCGCGCCGGCTGCGGCGGCCATTGGAGGGTGAACCAACGGCAAAAGGAAGACCTTTCTGTCTGTCTGTCTCTCTTGCTGTCCACTCTGCCTGTCAAAAAAAAAAAGAAAAAAAAGTTTATCTAAAAATTTTTTTTTTTAATGTTTGAAGGTCACAACAAAGACCTTCAAAAATCTTGAATTTGAGTTTCTCTTTTAACAATAGGGCAGATGCAATTTTTCCTGTGAGCTTGTCAAATCTGCAGGTTGTACACATGCTGAGTGTCAGTAGGCATTGCCGGGTTTCCCATTGAGGAGCTTAACTGTTCCCTCATCCTCATCAGTGCTGGGTATTATCATAGTTAATCTTTCACTTTTCACACTAATATTAACATCTGTATTTTGGGGTGCACTTATTTAATTGATTAACATTGCGCATTTTTTCAAGTGCTTTATTGGCTTTTTTTTTTTTTTTTTTGTCAACTGCCTGTGTTCATTTTCCATTATACTTAATGCTGCCTTGCTATAAGGAGTAAGTTCTCTTTCCTTCTGGTAGAATTGACATAGTTATTGATACTTTGGCATTTGTAGGTTAACAAAACTGAAGAGTTATACATAGCTGAAAGTACACGCTCTAAAGTTTGTTGGTTTTCTGTGCTGTGTGACAAATTACCAAAATTTAGCATCTTGAAGGAATACCATATTTTATCATAGTCAAGCCGGAAGTCCAGGCCTGGTTAGCTGTGTTCTCTGCTCAGGATCTCACCAGACGGCATTGGCTGGGTCACATTCCTTTCTGCAGCTCTATGTCCTCTTCCCTTGGCACCAAACAGTTACTTGCAACTGTAGGACTGAGGTTCCCACTTTCTTGTTGGCTGTCAACTGGAGGCTGCTGTCATTTCTGGCCCCTACAGTTCCTTGCCATGTGGCTTTTTCACAGGCCCTTTCACACAGCGGCTTGGCTCACTTGGAAGCCAGGGGAGGAGCCTCTTCTTGCAATCTGGGAAGACTGAATCTCACAAACACTGTTGCCACAACGTAACCTAATCCGACAGTGGCTATCCTATCCACACTCAGAGGGAGAGGATTATGCAGGGGATTTGGGTTCTTGGGGGTGAGCTTAGAATTCAATTTTGTCTCTCACAAAGCTCTTCTGGTTTCTCACTCTTGTGTTGGCCAGGTGATCAACAGTTACTTGAACAGTAATTTGTGCTAGGTTTTGCAGGGAATACAATACAAGCTGTGCTTACTCTAAGAGTTTATGCTGTAGTCGAGAGGAGAACATTACAGCTAGAACCATTATAGCCAATAATTACTCCATTACATAATAGTGTGTTACACAAGTGAGGCCCTGGATAAGATAGGGACAGAGAATGAAACAAAGCATTGCCAGACGCATTCAGGGAGAACATCAGGATGAAGTTAGGTCTTAACCTGGATTTTAGAAATAGGCATTGGAGGGAGAAATAGAGATTGGAGGGTGAACCAACGGCAAAGGAAGACCTTTCTGTCTGTCTGTCTCTCTTGCTGTCCACTCTGCCTGTAAAAAAAAAGAAGAAGAAGAAGTAAAATACAGCTGTAGAAGCACAGTGGAAATTGGTGTGGAGAACCTTAAAAACTTGGCCAAGGCATATGTACTTTGCTAAGAAACAGGAAAATTTTTCTTAGTAGGAAAATGACCAAGGTCAGTCTTATAAATTGGACTATATCATATCAATCTTCCAAAAGAGGAATTTTCCCAGTTGTAATTTGGACAATGTCTTATCCACTGCATTAAACTGTTCTAATGAGAGGGAGCTTATCATAGCAAAATCCAGCCTGTTCAATTTATACTGTCTTTAGATTATTAGAACTTGCTTCCTTGTATAAAGTCTGTAATCTGTCTCTGTGAAAGCTAATTCATCCACTCACCAAATATTTGAGCAGCTACCATGGACCAGGTCCTCTTCTGGGTATGGAGGATATACAGTGAAGGGCACAGAAAGGCCCCGGCTTTAATAGAGTATGCTTCCCCCTCCCGCACCCCAAGATAACAGTAAGTTACTGGATAACGTGCTGTGCCAGTAGTTAACACAGGGCAGTGTTGTAGTGAATGGTGATAGTTCTGATGAGTAAAATGAGGAAGTCTTCTCTGAAGTGGCATTCGGGTGACACATCCAGGATGTGTCAAAGATAGGTAGAAGAGCATTCTGCCCTAGAGAACAGCTAATGCTGATGCCTTGAGGCAGCTACAAGGTGAAGTGTGTTTTACTTCAAAAATAAAACCAAAATGTAAGGTTTTGTTAAGATCCAAAACTTGAAGGAATAAAATAATAAAACAAGACTTGACACTTTGAGAGAAGGTAGTGTTATTGATTTGTTTTGGAATTGTTTTACCTGTCAGCTGGCAACTTGCACTGACTTGATTTTCTTTTCTTATTTAGCATGGAGGATGAAAAGGAAGATAGTAAAGCTATTCCTACAGAATGTGCCATCAAGGTATTTAAAACAACCCTTAATGAGTTTAAGAATCGTGACAAATATATTAAAGATGATTTCAGGTTTAAAGATCGCTTCAGTAAACTAAATCCACGTAAGATCATCCGCATGTGGGCAGAAAAAGAAATGCACAATCTCACAAGGTAAACAAAATCATTGTGCTGGAACAATCTTGGTAGTTACCTTATTGTATTTTTGCCTACTAGCCAGGCAAAAACCAATCTATGCTTTCCTTTAAATTCTTTTATTGAAATAATGAAAGGCCTTAAAATGTTAGCATTTAATGAGGCTTTTCATAAGGAAACATTTCCATATATATTATCTGAGTTATACTTTTAAGATGAAAAAGCCATTTTCTTTTTCTTTTCCTCAGTGAAGTTTGAGGGAAAACAAGGTGTTTTCTGTTTAAGACATTTTATTGTATGCCTCAGTATTCTCTTTTAAATTGTCTTTCTCTAGAAATAAAGTTTCTGGCTGCCAGTTAGCCTTAATATAATGATTTCCCTTTTTCTAAAAATATAGTTTATGACATCTAACTTCTTAGTTTGGTGGGGGTAGCATCTTACCAATCAAATTATTTTTATTTAATTTATTGGACCTGTTTCACAATTCTCTAAGCAGTTTATTTTCTTATTAAGGAATTTGTTTTATCAACCAAGAAAATAAGAAATAGCCCTTTTCCTTAATAACTGTTCCCATAATCTTAATCTTTTGAAAGCTTAATTTGTTCTTTTGTAAAGATGTTTGCTTTCAAAAGTAATTATCCATATTTATTAGTTGCAAAATAATTCTGCTTAGAACTTCCAAGTAGAATCATTTTCTAGTGAATCTTGCTGTTCTAGTGAATCATCTCTGTTTTGTTACTGAGATCTCATCCTTTGCCTTTTTAAAACTCTTCAACAACTTTCTATAGTCTTTAGTTTAAATTCAAAGCTCGTTTGTGACATGAAGCTTGCCTGTCTCTGTAACCTCAACCTATATTACGCTTCCTGCCATTTGCACACCTAGCTTTGTGGGTTAATCTGAATTCCCCAGACTGTGCTTTTGAATGTCTCCATGTATTTCCTGGCACTCTCTTAATCTGGCTAAGTCCTGTTCCCCATCTCTCCTTCTAATAAGACTTCTTGAGTGCTCTGTGATTCCATAACTCCTACTCATACCTCTGCAGCAGGAGACGTGCATCGGCACTGTACCTATCTCCTCATGGATGGTCATTTCTACCCAGCCCGTGGGTTGCTTCAGGGCAGAGGCTGTGTCTTACTGTCTTTGTATCCCCACATTGCCAGGTAGATTAGAGTGCCAGTTCCTTACAGCCCTGGTTAAATATTTGTTGAATAAATGCTGTATTTTCTTCACCTGATCTTTACATTCTCATTTCTTTCTATATAGAATGCAGAAAGCTGGAATTCCTTGTCCAACAGTTGTACTGCTCAAGAAACACATTTTAGTTATGTCTTTTATTGGTCATGACCAAGTTCCAGCCCCTAAATTAAAAGAAGTAAAGCTCAGTAGTGAAGAAATGAAAGAAGCTTACTACCAAACTCTTCATGTAAGTGTGCCTTTGAAAGCATTCACGTGCCAACTTCTAAAAAGTTCCTATAAACTTTTAAAAAATTTATTTCTTTATTATTTGTTTATTTGAAAGGCAGAGAAACAGAGAGCATGAGTTCTTTCCTTTGCTGGTTCACTTCTAAAATGCCCACAACAGCCAGGGCTGGGCCAGGCCACGCCATAGCCAGGAGCCTGGATCTCAATCAGAGCCTTCCACATTGGTGGCAGGAACCAAAGTACTTGGACCATCACCTGCTGCCTCATGTGTATACTTTAGCAGGAAGCTGGAATGGAGAGCAAATGTGGGACTTGAATCTTGGCACTCCAGTATGGAATGTGGGTGTCCCAAGCAGTGGCTTAACTGCTGGGCCAAATGCCTGCCCCTCTTGTAAACTTAAAAAAAAAAAAAAAAAAACTTCTTAGATAGTACTATTTCAAAATGATGTAGTAAGAACAGACTGAAGTTTGTGAGGGAATGCTAACACTGAAGAGTTGTCTTTTTCTATCAATATTTGTGTGTCTTTAGAGTAGCTTTGAAAAACTTAACAGACTTATGGACAAGAGAATGCAATAGGTCGTAAAGCTACAGATCTCAACTTCATTAAATAGAATCACTGTTACTACATTTAGCAGGGATAGTGCCTTCTTAGTTTGTTTGCATGGATCTCAGTGAAGGAAATATGAGAGAGCATCAAAAAGTTCATGGGAAACAGAATAAAATGTTTTTTTGGTACAAAAAAATTGAAATCTGTGCAAGTTTTTCAAAATATGCATTTTACAAGAACTTTTGAAGACCTCTCATATCTATTGTGATATCAGATATCAATATATGAGATATTGCTGGCGCTGTGGTGTAGCAGGTAAAGCTGCCGCCTACAGTGCTGGCATCCCATATGGGTGCTGGTTCGAGTCCCGGCTGCTCCACTTCCGATCCAGCTCTCTGCTGTGGCCTTGGAAAGCAGTAGAAGATGGTCCAAGTCCTTGGGCCCCTTTACCCGCGTGGGAGACCTGTAAGAAGCTCCTGGCTTCGGATTGGTGCAGCTCTGGCAGTTGCGGCCATTTTGGAAGTGAACCAGTGGGTGGAAGACTTCTCTCTCTCTGCCTTTGTCTCTGCCTCTCTGTAACTCTTCCTTTCAAATAAATAAATAAATCTTTAAATGTATATATATAAGATATTGTAAATGTATATATATAAGATGTTGAGATGAAAATTACAGTGAAGCAGATTCAGATTTGGTCTCAGTGTATATAAGAAAATGGTGATGAGAATTGAAAATAGTTCAGGTGTTGAAGACAGGAATCTTAAGGAAGCTAGTCATGCTTGGAACAGCAGTTGCATCCAATCTAAGGACTTTTTAGCTTAAGAAAATGCTCCTGGGACTGGCATTGTGGTGCAGCAGGTTAAGCCCCAGCTTGTGACTCTAGCATCCCATATTGGAACTCCGAATCGAGTCCTGGATGCACGACTTCCGATCCAGCTCCCTCCTAATGCACCTGGGAAAGCAGTGGGGACAAGCCAAGTGCTTGGGCCCCTGCAACCCACATGGAAGACTTGGATGGAGTTTTGTGTTCCTGGCTTCGGTCTCAGTCAACCCCAGCCATTGTGGCCATTTGGGGAGTAAACCAAAGGGTGATGGAAGATCTTCTCTCGCTTTCCTTTCTCTTTCTCTCTCTCTCTTTCACTGTTGCTCTGCCTTTTAAATAAATAGATACATCTTGAAAAGGAAAGGAATTGTTCCTAAGACAGTCATCATTTCTCTGTGTGGCTTTAATTGAACATTGTTGTCACGATTGGTTTGTTAAGCTATAACCAGAGAACTGATCTTTCTGTACGTCCAATAGGAAAACACTGAAAGGAAAATCAAATCCATTTTTCTTGCTGCTTTGGGAAGCATGGTGGCCAGGGAAGAGATGCAGTAGTGATGAACCTTTCCTAGTTAATTCTGTAAGGCTGGCAGCAAATGCATTAATGTTGATTTCTACTACAAGACTAGTAGTCACCATCAATAACGAATACACAATGCCACTTGATTTAAAAGAATTGGCTCCTTTGTACCATATCTGGCAGGAAGTACTTTTCACCTGGGAGGTGTATGAGGGGTCTTCAAAAAGTTAATGGGAAAGGCATATCATGAAAAAGCTACATGGATTTCAAAATCCCTTTGCACCCAATTTTTTTTTTTTTTTTTTTTTTTTTTGACAGAGTGGACAGTGAGAGATAGACAGAGAGAAAGGTCTTCCTTTTCTGTTGGCTCACCCCTCAGTGGCTGCTGTGGCCGGCGCACCTCGCTGATCTGAAGCCTGGAGCCAGGTGCCTTCCCTGGTCTCCCATGTGGGTTTGCACCCAAATTTAACTTGTAATTCCACTTTCCAGTTTTTTGAAGTACCCTTGTATAAACCCCCTAGAGATCTAAATAGGACATTTGTCCTTTCGTAAAAGGAAGTCTTACCAAGGGTCCTCTAGTTAGTGACCACAGACCCAGTGTGGGAATCCAGGACTGACCATTGACCTCCTGACTTTGCTGTCCTATGGGTAAGGGTCATGCGCTGATCTCCATTGTCTCACTGTTCCCACATTCCACTTAAAACACCAACAACAGTAAAAGCCCTGTCCTGTTTTTAAACCTTGTTTTTTCTTTTTGGAAACCACTGATGCAGTTAAACATTTTAGTTTTGTAGGTAAATTAGGATTGTTCCTTAATTTCCTAAATCTTTGCCTTTCCCCCTCACAGTTGATGCAGCAGTTGTATAATGAATGTACTCTTGTACACGCTGACCTCAGTGAGTACAACATGCTGTGGCATGCCGGGAAGGTGAGGAGCACATTTTGTTAATGTTCGGATTAAATTTCTCCATGTAAATTGTTGATTGCAAATATATTGGTGTATGTTCCCTATTTAAATAGGTCTGGTTGATCGACGTCAGTCAGTCCGTAGAACCAACCCACCCTCATGGCTTGGAGTTCTTATTCCGTGACTGCAGGAATGTCTCCCAGGTAGGCATGCAAATCGGTACTTTTTTTTGGTGAGATGTAACAGGCCCAAAATATTTCTCTCACCCTTATGGTAAGTATGAAGACATGCTCTTAGACACTGAAGGAAGGGATACTGGCTATTTTTAGGATAAGGAAGTAAAGATTAGTGTTCATTTTCAGCAAGAATTTGATTCTGTGTCTGACATTTTGGGCAAACTTTCCAAGGGAGTTTTGCCTTTGACACCTAATACTAAAGCAACTTGAACAGTGCTTTTAACAAGCTAATACAGGGTGAGCATTCCTAATCCAAAAATCTGAAATCCAAAGTGCTTACATCTGAAACTCATCGAGTGCTGACATAATAGCATAAGTGGAAACCTCCACACCTGACCTCATGTATCAGGTTGCAGTCAAAAATTAGATGAACCAAATTATTGTATAAAATTACCCTCAGGCTTTGTGTATAAATTATATACAAAGTATAAATGAATTTCCTGTTTAGACTTTTGTCCCATCCCCAAGATACATATGCACGCAAATACCAAAGACTGAAAACAACCCAAAACACTTCTGGTTCCAGGTTCTGGATAAGGGATGCTCAGCCTGTACACAGTAAGCCTGTATGCTTAATGCCATTGTCATCACCACTGAGAAAAGGACAGTCTCCTTAGTGGGATGGTGTCTGCTCACCGCCACTATGAGAGAGTAAAGAGAAGGTAAAACTCAGTAAGCACAGAGTTGGGTCACATTTGTTTGCCGTTTCTAAGCAAATGGATGGTTAGCAACAGATTGAGGTAGTAAGGATTTTTCTAAAGCATACAATAACCACATATTGGAAATAACCCCTAAACCCACTTGAAAATTTTAGTTCTTGGCAGGTCTTCAAAGAAGGAGGTACCTTTCTCTGAAGGGAGGAGAGAACCTCCACTTTGACTATGACCTTGTCTAAACAAGATAAGAGTCGGAGAACTCAAGGGGCTTCCATAGCCTTGGAAACTCATGACTGGTGCATAGGGAGATTACTGATGCCATAAACAGGAGTGTCAATTTGTAAAGTCAACAACAGGAGTCACTGTGCACTTACTCCTCATGTGGGATCTCTGTCCTTAATGTGCTATACTTTGAGATTTAATACTATAACGAGTACTCAAACAGTATATTTCACTTTGTGTTTCTATGGGGGTGCAAACTGTTGAAATCTTTACTTAATGTATACTAACTGATCTTCTGTAAAAAAAAAAAAAAATTACCAATTCCCAACTTGACTCTCACTGGGATTAAACATGACAATAGGTCTGATCTGATTTCATCATCATTTAAAAAATCATCTATTATTTTTCACTTTATGTTTCTGTGTGGGAGCAAACTGTTGAAATCTTTACTTAATGTATGCTAAACTGATCTTCTGTATATAAAGAGAATAGGAAATGAATCTTGATGTGAATGGAAGGGGAGAGGGAGTGGGAAAGGGGAGGGTTGCGGGTGGGAGGGACGTTATGGGGGGGAAGCCATTGTAATCCATAAGCCATACTTTGGAAATTTATATTCATTAAATAAAAGTTAAAAAAAAAATTTTAGTTCTTGGGAGTTAGTGTATTGCATCTGCACATTTCAAAGCAGTGCCAAATAATTTTATACAGTAGTCCTCCTTTATCCTTTCGGTTGCCTACAGTCAATTTAAGTCCAAAGATATGAAGTGGAAAATTCTAGAAGTAAACAATTCATGAGTTTTAAATTGTACACGCTTCTGAATAGTCTGGTGAAATCTCACCCTGTCCTGCCTAGGACACCAATCACTCCTTTGTCCAGCTTCCCCCCGTTAGTCATCGAATAGCTGCCTGTTACCAGGTTGACTGTTGCAGTGTGGAAGTGCTCATGTTCAGGTAACCTTTACGGAGTGGCCTAGTGCTGCGTTACAAGGCCTGTGTCGTTCACCTCACGTCATCGCATCATGTAGGCATGTGTCACCTCACATTATCACAAGAAGAAGGGTGAGTACAAGACAGGAAGATTTTGAGAGGCCACATTCACATAACATTTATTACAGTCTATTGTTAAAATTGTTCTTTTTTATTATTAAATAGTTGTTAATCTCTTTCCTGTGCCTAATTTTTAAATTAAACTTCACCATATGAAAAATTGTGAAAGAATTTAGTATATACAAAGCGTAATACTGTCCACGGTCTTCGGCATATCTCACACAGATAAGTGGGAACTACTGTATATGCCACTCATTTCTATAGTCATAAACGTTAAGTGTGGTGAACTAAATCCAGAAGGTAGGAGAGATGTGTCAAATAGAATGATAAGCAAACTGAAGCTAGCATAGTTAGTTGACGTGGAAAAATCAAGTGCTGAAAAATGGTGGAAGGAGAATACACGCGTATTCCCTGTGTTTAGTTTATAAGAGAATCTTCCCAACACCTCCTGCTGACTTCCTCCCATTTCTGTACCAGTTTTTCCAGAAAGGAGGAGTGAAGGAAGCACTTAGTGAACGAGAACTGTTCAATGCTGTTTCGGGCTTAAACATCTCAGCAGATAATGAGGCGGATTTCCTAGCGGAGGTAAGTGATGCACAGCTGTTTTCCCCTTGCTGGTGAAGGGCTTCACATAGAGGAGATATCTGACACCCAGAGCGGTCTCTCTTCCCCCAAAAACAGAACGAGAGTTGTCTTCTCTTGAGATGTTTTTGCTGATGTTTTCCTCACCAGGCCTACAACTTAGGATAAACACATGGCAAAACACTTTGTTAAGGGATTCTCTGGTTTAGTTAAGATGAACAGGTGACACATTTCTTATTTCCTCTATTTTATGACCAAGTGGATTGAAGAATTCTCTGGGTGCAAAAAAAAAAAAAAAGCAATAATACATGATCCCTGCCCTTAACTGAACATAGAAAGTTAGACGTAATCATAGAGATACTCAGTTATTACAGTATCCAAACAGAACCATAAAAAAAATCTTCCTCCAAAGAAGACCTCTTAAAATTGAACAGAAACTAAAAAGAAAAGTAGCAGCTAATTATTTCCAACATGCTACCAAAGCAGAGAACAGTTACAGAGTCTGTTCTCAAACTCCTAAATAGGACTTGAGGTTGGCCAAGCTGTGCTGGCAACTAAAGCCAGAGGAGAAAGGAGAAACATGGTAATAGAAAGCTGTGCAGTTCAGCCTCTAGCACAAGACAGCTGCCCAGGAAGCAGGTGTTACTGTTGCTGAGTGAATGCTGGAATCTCCTGTCCTTGTTCCTGGAAAGCTTTGTTGAGTCCACATTAAGACATACGTGATTCTGATTGCTAGCTTGAAAGGGATCCTAAACTGACCCACCTAATGTAATCAAGTCAACAACGGGCATGAGTGTATGAACATACATGTACACACACATACACACAGGAATTCTAATTCAAAGCCAGCATCAATAAGTGACCTTGTTTTAAGAGAATAAAAGTACCGCCTCCATCTAAAGTATGGTTTCTTTGAATTTGACAAGTGGATCAATGTGTTCATTCTGTAGATAGAAGCTTTGGAGAAGATGAATGAAGACCACGTTCAGAAGAACGGAAGGAAAGCGGCTTCATTTCTGAAAGATGACGGGGGCCCTCCAGTACTGTATGATGAATAGCAGCAGTCCCCACTGCTTTCGGCGGTAACGCGGCGGTCACTGGCGCCTGCCAAGAGCCAGCGGAGTCATGGGTGACTGACATGCCAAGACACGAGGAGGCGTGTACACTGGTGCTTCTCTGCTTCCCCCTGTCACTCACGTGCCGGATGTGTGGAATGTTTAGCTCAACATCGAGAGAATAAAATGTCACTACCTCTCACCTGAACAGGATAATAGAGTTCTTTAACAGCTCTAGGTTGTCTAGCTGAAGTGGATCTAATTTTACAGGACTCATGGCATAAAATGTTTTGATGAGAATTGTAAAAACTTAGCCAGCTCTTCCAGATACAGGGGACAGGACAGATGTGTTTACCCAGGGGAGCTTAATGACAGCCTACTTGGTTTTTTCACCTCCTGGTTTTGTGTTGCGTCTTTCCTCAAATATTTTATTGGCCTAAATTAGCCCTTCTCAATTCTTTTTCCAAACTGCAAATACGATTCTGTAGGAAAATTTCTTCTCCTTAGTGGATATTATTAATGGAAATTTGTTTTCAGAATGACTGCGGGAAACATACAAACAATGTACTTTTTATTGATACATCATGAAAATGGACTGAATTCTATTTTTTCCATGTTCATATCAAAGAAATGGCATCATAGAGATAAGTATAAGAGAACTTCATTACCCACAGTTTTAAATTTCACTTTTTTAGCTTTTCTACATTTAGGTAAAGGGTTAGGATGTAGCTCACTGTGTGGCTGTTCTACATTTATAATGAAATATGCATTATCTGGAATGACGGACTTAACCATGTCTGACGTATTTTAATGAAGTCAATGAGACATATTTTAGTTTACATCTCACTAAAACTGTATTTATTGATTTTGAGAGAAACATAGCTAACCAATGAGAAGTATTAAATAATCAAAGGATGAAAATATATATGAAAACAATTCAGATACCAAATCAACCCACTAATTGGAACCATCCAGCCTCACTGTTAGTAGTTGTTAGTACCGGCAGGACAGCACTTTGAGAAAGCAAGCAGTGCCCTGGAAAAGGACCTGGCTTTGTTGGGACTGCAGGGTCGTCATTCCTCCTACCACTACAGATCCAGCTTCCGGTCTGGTCATAGGAAGTAAGTCTGGACATCATTTACATTTGAAGACTTCCCTTTTAACAGTACTCTAAAAGGCCAGATACGTTGTTTCTAGAAAAATATTTATTTTTGTTTCTGTGTTACAGCTTTTAACTGCATTTCAGAGAAGTGTGGTTTTGGGTGGATACTCATTATATTTCTGAAATGTTTACTACTCTGAAACAAAGATGTAAATGGTGATTACTGGCTTTACAGAAATTTCAGAGAACTAATTTTTATTATCATTAACCATTTAAAACTTTTTTGTTTTGTTTTCTGACATACTCTGTTTGACACAAAGCAGCAAACCATTGATGCGTGGCATTCTTGGAGTGTGCTGTGAACGTACTTTTTAAGAAATTAAAAGTGCAGAGATCATTTTAGAATTGGTCCTTTGTGTGATTTCTTCCTGTCCCTTGATTACCTTATATCCTGACACCAAGTTACCCTTTTTGTATAAAATGAAACGGTATTTTCTAAGCAGATAATCATATTTAGATTTCACTTTCAGCTGGTATATTTCTCGTTACAAAATGGTTTTCCCCTCTTAGAGATCAGAGACTAAATTTTTCACAGATTGGAAAAAGAAGGTGGGAAATGTTGGTTTGCTAAATAAACCAAATGAAAAAAAATTATGGAAACAGGGATATTTTGCCTCATTTTACTGGAAGTAGCTATCAATAGCTATACAATAAGGAAGGTTGTAGCAAATTTTTCTTTCAGCAAAATAATTTGTTGTCAGCTTCCTTAATGTAAAACAAAAATCAGGTTTTTTTCCTGTTTGCAAAACTAAAACATGCTCATTTGAATTTAGATAGTACCAAAGTTTAGAATGTTAAGAGACCCGTGGAGTTCCTGGCAGGGGTGGGGAACTTCTGGCCCACGGGCCGGATAAGCATGTAGCCTGCACCTGCCAAGCAGCTGCAGGCGGGACTCGTAACTCAGTAGATCTACAGCAGGCTCATATTTAAGTTGATAATTCCGTATGGTCTGCAGATGATGTTACAAATACCCAAATGGCCCTTGGCAGAGAAAGGGTTCCTAGCCTGGTTTAGAATGTGGTGTGCATCCCTGCCAGTTTTTCCCTCTCTGCATATATTACTTTCTGTTTTCAAAACATCTGTGAACAGACGGCAAGATGAAGCGAGGCAGCTGGTGGGGAAATGCTGAGCATGGTAGACCCTTTAGGAAGATGAAGGTAGAGCCCTGAGAAGTGCCGGGAGGACCACAGGGCTTAGCACTCATGCAGCCTCTGGGCGGCAGAGAGATTGTTTCCACACCTTTTGAAATCGCAAGCACTTTGCCAGCCCTATAGAAATGGAGCAAGGGAGGAGGCTCTTCAGATTGTGTTTTTAAACCATGATATTTAGGGCTTTGAAGATGTATATTTTTCTGGTTTTGTTTTTTTTTTTTTGGGGGGGGGGGATAGTGTAAAACTTTGTTTTCTCTCTCTCTTTTTTTTTTTTTTTTTCAAAAGGCAAAAGATCAACAGATTTTCCACCTGCTGGTTCACTCCCCAAATGGCTGCAACAGCCGGGGCTGGATCAGGCCAAAGTCAGGAGCCTGGAACTCGGTCTGGGTCACTCTCCTCTGTTTCTGTGCCTTTTTAGAGTAAGATCCAGGGGCTGGTGCATTGGGTTAATCCTTTGCCTGTGGCTCTGGCATCCCACGTGGGCACTGGTTTGAGTCCCGGATGTTCCACTGCCAGTCCAGCTCCCTGCTATGGCCTGGGAAAGCAGTGGAAGATGACCCAAGTCATTGGGCCCCTGCACCCACATGGGAGACCAGGAAGAAGCTCCTGGCTCCTGGCTTCAGATCTGTGCAGCTCTGGCCATTGCTGTCATTTGGGGAGTGAACCAGCAGAGGGAAGACCTTTCTCTCTGTCTCGCTCTCACTATCTGTGGCTCTGCCTCTCAAATAAATAAAATCTTAAAAATAGAGTCCAAAGGGCTTGCAGCAGGCTGAATCTGGCCCATGTTAAAGGCCCATTCTCTTGTCCTAGACTTCTTTACTTATTCTGGCCACACCAGATTAATTCGCAACCACACCTGCCTCAGGGCCTTTGCTCTTACTGTTCCCTCTGCTTGGAATGCTCTTCTAGGTACCCTTCACATCTCCACCCCTCCAGTGTCTTTGTGTGCAAATG
Organism: Oryctolagus cuniculus; assembly: GCF_051225735.1. Taxonomy (NCBI): domain Eukaryota; kingdom Metazoa; phylum Chordata; class Mammalia; order Lagomorpha; family Leporidae; genus Oryctolagus; species Oryctolagus cuniculus. Next base: position 54,424,600 of record NC_142876.1, on the reverse strand, counting down.
TTTTTTGACTATGATCCACTGCTGTACAACCAAGTACTTCAAAGTTCCGTGGTGTAGAGCAACAAGCATTTTATTATCTCACACAGTTTCTGAGGGTTAGGAATCCAGGAGTGGCTTCTTGGCTGATTCTGGTTCAAGGACTCATAAATTTGCAGCTGGCTCTACCCCATTCTGAGAGCCTGGCTAGGACTGGAGGACCCACTTCCAAGATGGCTCACTCGTGTGTGTGTAGTAGAGGCAAAGTCGTACTTCTGTCCTCCGGGGGGTTTATTAGCTGGACCTGGAAATGAAACATATCAGAAAAAGCACACACATTTATTTAATGTCAATTTTATACAACACAGGCATCCTCCTAAAGAAACGAAGACAAAGAAACATTCTGAGTTAGACAAGGAGGAGCAGATTGTGAGAATGTTAGTAAGGCAAGTGGGCCTGGGCTAGGGTGGTCATGGGAAAGTGACCAGGAAGCTGAGGCTTAGTTCAGCCAGGCTGGTCTGAACAGAGTTCCTTCAGCTTTGACTCTCCATCTCTGGGGAGAAAAATGTCTTTTTTTCGGGGCTGACACTGTGGTGCGGTAGGTTAAATCTCCACTTGTGGCGCCAGCCTTCCATATGGGTGCTGGTTCAAGTCCCAGCTGCTCTTCTTCCAATCCAGCTCTCTGCTATGGCCTGGGAAAGCAGTGGAGGATGGCCCAAGTGCTTGGGCCCCCGCACCACTTGGGAGACCCGGAAGAAGCTCCTGGCTCCTGGCTTTGGATCAGCCCAGTTCCGGCCATTGTAGCCATTTGGAGAGTGAACCAGCAGATGGAAGACCTCTGCCTCTCAAATAAATCTGTTTAAAAAAAAAAAATGTCTTTTTTCTCCGGGTACAGGGAGGCCACCTTCCACAAGATAGTTTTACCTCCAGCTTTCAGGAAGATCAGAGCACCGTTCAGCATCTGCTGGCTTTAGTTTTTAGTTTTGGTTTTAGGCTTTCAACTCAAACGTCAAGATGCTGCAGTGGTGCATTGAGCGGTGACAGGTTCAAGGTGTCCCAGGGCTGTTGGCAGGAGGCTTCAGTACTATGGAGGCAGCAGCTTCTCCCGAGTGCCGCTCGTGTGTCCTTGCAACCTGGCAGCTGGTTTTCCCCAAAGCATCCAAGAAAGAGTAAGGCAGAAGCCACAATGTCTTTCATCATCTCTGTCACTAGTGTGATACCCTACTGATGTGCAGGTCTGCCCTGTTCAACCTGCAGGGTGGCTGGGCACTACGGAAGGACAGAGCCAGGAGGCAGAACCCCTTGAGGCTTCTCCTAGCTAACACATTTTACTCCTCTGTTTCTACCTGCTAACCAGTAAGCCTGGTGAGAGCAGGAAGTTCAGTTGGCCTTAATCTTGTATCCTGGGCCTTACGATGGCACCTGGCATCTTTGAGTAGATGCTCACACCTACATAGCAGTAGATGTTACAGCTGGGTGGCTCGGGTTGGGCTGGGAATTACATGGAATCTGCTTCAACTTTTAAGTCTTCAACAGCTGTCCTGATATAGAATAGGCTCTTGGGCAGGCTGTGAGCTCCGCGTTACCTGAACTGTTAATACAGGTGGGGGCCTGCCACAGTTCGGTGAGTTCATTCTTAAGGACCCTTCCATATCTTCTGTTGCCCCTGGAGGGATGGCCAAGCTCTACCTCTGCCTCTTAGGCTCCCAGCTGGCTCTAGTTAAATTGACTTAAGCTAGATTAACAGGAGAAATATTTAATACAAGTTTCATGTGGCACAAAACCCCTCGTAGGGACATGAAAACAAAAGCAGTAGTTAGAGTGTGTTGCTCTGTGAAATTGTACCCCAAAACAGTAAGTTACAAAGAAGCAGCTAGATTACAGGGATGGCTTAAAATAAAAGTTTTTAATGTATTTGTTTTTTTGAAAGAAGAGATCTTCCATCTGCTGTTTCACTCCCCAAATGCCCCCAACAGCTGGGGCTGGGAGACAGGAGCTCAAGTAGGTGAGCTCTCAGCTGCTGCCTCCCAGGGTGCACATTAGCAGGAGGTCAGGAAGCTGGATTGGAAGATGGACAGTGATGCAGGATGTAGGCATCCCATCCCAAGACGTGCCAACTCCTGCCCCTGGAGTGGCATTTCTTTTCAACTCCTTCACCCTATACTTGAAAAATGTTGTTTTCTGTTTGGGAAGATAATACATGCTCATTTACAAAATTCAAATAATACCAAAAATGGAAAAAAAAGCAGAAATCACCCACAGTACAAGATAACCACAAATACATTATTCCTGGTACTTTTTAAAAACTATTATAAAGGTTTATTTATTTATTTGAAAGTAGAGTTACAGAGAGGGAGAGAGAGAAATCTTCCATCTGCTGGTTCATTCCCCAAAATGGCCAAGGTGGGGCTAGTTCAAAGTGAGGAGCCAGAAGCTGCTTCTAGGTCTCCCATGTGAGTGCAGGCGCCCAATCACTTGGGCCATCTTCTGCTTTCCCAGGCACATAAGCAGGGAGCTGGACTGGAAGTAGAGCAGCTGGGACTCGAACTGGCTGGCACCCATATGGGATGCCAGCTCTGCAGGTAGTGGCTTAACGTGCTGTGCCACAATGCCAGTCCCACTCCTGTTACTTTTGATACACACATATACATGCGAATACAAATATATAAACACGCATGGGGTAGCCCATCCTGGAAAGGCAGCAGATGATGGCTCAGGTACCTGGGTTCCTGCCGTCTGAGTGGGAGAGTGGGATTGAATTCCAGGCTCCTGGACCTGGCCTGGTCCAGCCCAGAATGTTGTGGGTATGTAGGGAGTGAACCAGCTCAGGGAAGACCTCTCTGTTGCTCTCCAGCCCTCTGCCTTTCAAATAATTAAAACTTTAAAAAAAAAATGCATCCAAATATAAAAACTTAAGAAATGAAAAAGGTTACAAAGCAGTGATACACGTAGTGAAGATTTGTCTGTAAATATAGGTATGCATTCTTTAAAAAGCTCCTTTTACAAAAATTATGCTCATTTCAAGGCCAGAAGGAGTTTAGAACATTTGAAAAAAGTGCAAGTCACCTGGAAACCTGCCAAGTGTGGCTCTCATTCCACCACACTTTGGTACCTATCTCCAGATGCTTGTTGTCTGACAAAGAAAAAAAGATGAGCAGAACGCAGACAACGGGAAGCTTACGTGTTGTTCTCGGGTCATGAGGCTGTCAGCACTTTCTCTGCTACCGAGGAAGGAAAACAAGCAGGTGGGGCTCTTATCTTAGACACCAGGAGTTACCCTGAGCTTTTGGTGGTTCTGGAAAACACAGGCCCATCGTAAAATAAGGAAGAAAAACAAAACTAGCCAAAGAGCTCACTGCTGATCCGCAAACCCCGGAGCCGGCAGGACGGGCAGGCCATTGTACATACGCCCAGCCAGGGCTGAGCCGGCTCCAGGCTGCCTGTTCTCAGTTTACCCACTCCCAGCAGGGAGACCCCTGCAAGGCCCCAGCCTGCTCTTCTGCAGGTTCTGGAGCCCAGCGTTTAGCACCCTGCCTGTGAACATACCTCCCTCTTTCAGCTTCTCTTTGCCATTGCACTTGACATCTCTGCCCCTCATCCATGGCTTTCAGAGTGGCAGCAGCAGCAGCTTGGTTCTGGAAGAAAAGTGCCAGCGCAGGTCAGACAGCCTGCCCCTCCTCCAGGCTCAGGGCCTCCCCGCTTCTCACTGGTACCCTCACGAAAGGTAAGAGAACGGCCTTCAATTAACCGATTATTAACGAAACCCAAGATCCTCATTACTTTGGTAATTCTTGTCCCATGTCCTCATGTTTTCAGGTTCCAGGTGAACCAACAATTGTTGAGGAATCATGAGAAAATCCTCTTCCTCTTTTTTGGTGGTTTAGTAATTGTTCATATGCAGGTTTGACTTTCACAGTTAAATAACCGAGAGGACCTTCCACGTTTGTCTGAGAACAGATGTCTAAAATGATCACGTGAGGAGGTGTCCTGAAAGTACGGATTGCCAAGCCACAGTATCGGGAATAGGACACTGGAATCTGAATTTTAAAGAAACAGCGCAACCAACCCTAAAAGGCCACGGGCGTGGAAGGAGCCCATTGTTAGTTGCTAACCCAATGATCACTTCCATCTTGTCTCCCTACTGAAAACTCCAGTTTTCCCCAGGGCACAATATGCCCAAACTACATTTCCCAAACCCCTTTGCAGCTAGGGTGGCTATTAGACACAACTGGGGCCAAGAGGTGGAAGCCAAGGTCATTTGGTGGGAAGCTCTGGAAAGGCTCTTAAGAAAGGATCAGACTCAGCCAGCCAAGGGCCTTTTGCCTGTCACACTTCCTGCCTGGGGACCGTGGACCCATGCTAGAAGCAAGTGTGCCCCTTGCACGTAGGAGGCGGGGAACACGAGGATGCACGGCACATGCTGAGGCCGGGCTGCTGAGAGGAGAGGAGAGGAGAGAGATGGCCGAGACATCATGGAGCCTCAGCAGCAGGCCTGGATGGATCCTCCAGACTACTGGTCTCCTCCAGAAAATCGGCCCCTGATTTGGTTGTTACTGTACGTTGGGTTTCCGGTTAGTTGCACTGAAACGCAATTCTAACTGATGCGATACCTTGGACAATCAAGACAGAGGACAGGAAAGGAGAGGGCTGTGTGCAGACGCCTGCGAGAGCAGAGTGGAGTACATTACAAACTGCGTTGAATGAAAACTTGGGGGAGTTTCAAGGCACATTGCATTGCTCTGTCAACAGGAACAAGTGAACAGCAACTCAAACCTCCCCAGAAACAAAGGCACAGCTGGGTAACAAAGTCAGCTGTTGGTAGAAACAACCCAAAATGTAGTGTGATTTGCACAAAGCATGGAGAGATTGACTGCGACTTTAGGACATTCTTTTTATTTATTTATTTATTTTTATTTTATTTTTTTTGACAGGCAGAGTGGACAGTGAGAGAGAGAGACAGAGAGAAAGGTCTTCCTTTGCCGTTGGTTCACCCTCCAATGGCTGCCGCAGCAGGCACACCGCGCTGATCCGATGGCAAGAGCCAGGTACTTATCCTGGTCTCCCATGGGGTGCAGGGCCCAAGCACTTGGGCCATCCTCCACTGCACTCCCTGGCCACAGCAGAGAGCTGGCCTGGAAAAGGGGCAACCGGGACAGAATCCGGCGCCCCGACCGGGACTAGAACCCGGTGTGCCAGCGCCGCAAGGTGGAGGATTAGCCTAGTGAGCAGCGGCGCTGGCCTGGGACATTCTCTTTCAAAGGGACAAGGTTAGTGACCAAAGATTGCATTTATTTTTTCTAGAGACTTCATTCTACATGGTTCTATACTGAATAGTCTTAATTTCATTTGATTGCTATTGGTTACTTTTACATTTCTAGAGGTAATCTGCAGATAAGGCATTAAGTTTATACTTACAGAACGTAAATCCTCTGAACTTGAAAAATGTGAATGAGTCAGCATTCTCCAGAGAAACAGAACCAGTTGGAGAAATATGCGACTGCACACACAGCTCCTTTTGTAAAAATTCCGCTCATGTTAAAGCCGGAAGGGATTTAGAACATTCAGGTAAGAAAGTGAGAGTCACAGAGTGGGATCAGCTGGATCAGAAGCGGAGCAGCCCGGACTCCAACCAGAGCTCCGATGTAGGGGCGGCACCACAACACCGACCCCACAGGTAGCACTCAATGCCACTGGAGGCCCAAGGCAAGTGGCACAAAAATCAAGCCTGGCTCTTCATCAGGACCCAAAAATCCTGCCTAAAGCAACTGAACCTAATTATCCAGGAGGAAGGATGGGACGCCCTGTGCTAAAAGGTGGCAGGTGCTCTTCTGCACTGACGGTGATGCACACGCACTTGCTCACACTCACTTGCACATGTGCAGTGCCCTGCACTGCTGCCTTCTGTCCTTGATAGACCTTCCTGTGGGGTCAAGTTCAAATAGGCTCCTCATGTGGGAGCCGCCTTGGTCTGCAGACTTCTACCCTCCAGGCCGTTTCCTGCGGTGAGGGGAGGGTCAGCTAGCAAGGGGCACAATTGGTGGGAAGCCCATTTTCCAAGTGATGGCTCAAGATTCTCCAAAAATAGAGGTGAGGTGGCTTGTGGGGGATATTGAGGGTGGAGCAGGCATGGCACAGCCGATGAGGTGACCCAGGCGGGACCAAGGATTCCTAGCAGAGCCCGGTGCCCTTTTGCAGGGCTCCTCCTGAAGCAGGCCCAGAGAAAGCAGGGCTCTGAATTCACCTGCCAAGGCTGAGGCTCTGGAGCAAAGGAAAAGGGCACTGGAGCTGACGAGGAGGGAAGGGAGGGGGGAAAGGGTGGCCGCACTGCCGCAGAGGGGACAGGAGCATAGGTTGGGAGTCCCAGGGGGCAGCTGGGGGAGCCTGCTGATGGGATGGCAGGGTGTGGCAGGAGAGCAGGTTCCTGGAGCGAATGATTTTTTTTTCCAGTGGGATGCTGAGGGGAGGGAGGGGTCTTAAATGAAGGCACTCGAAACAGTTAATAGAAAACAGAATTGAATGCTTATTTTGATATAAAAAGGTGTGAAATCCATGCCCAGTCTTCATAGTACACATTGTCCATGAACTTCCTTAAAGACCCCTCCTAGTCCCTCCTGTGATGACTTTCAGACCCATGCATCCATCATCTGCCCAGATGTCTTCTCTCCTTGAACCCCCCCCCCCAATTGTGGGCCTGCTTCCTGCAGAATTCTCAGAACTGCACCAGTAGCTGTCACACACCACCATCTATCTGCAATGAAGCAGGAGCCCACGAGAATCCTCTCCAAGGTGCTGACTTTATATTGGAGCAGGGGACAATGGGTGTCTTTCACATTAGGGGGAAGTGGATGTGAAAGAGGGGGAGTTCTTGTCACCGTATGGAGAGCTGGGGACCAGCTCGCAGGTGTGAAACCAAGCCCCTTCACAGCGCCTTGGCCATGGATGCACGATACCCCCAGGGCCTTGTCTCCTACCATCTCCCAGCCTCCCTCCCTCCCTCAGCTGAAAGTTTCCTTGCCCTGCTTTTACTAAAATCCACTGAGTTGAGGGGTGGTGCAGCCGGCACTGCAGAGTCCCTGATGGCGAGACTCATGAGGTCATTTATCTCCCCTAGGGATCTCTTCTCTGGGAATCCCAGGCCCTGAGAAACAAGGAGCGGTCACCTGACTGACCACAGCCTGCCTGGCCATCACCAAAATCCCCTAAAAAACATGACAGCGCTGACCAGTCACAGGAGGGCCGCGAGGTCTGCCGACCAACCAGGGACTTGGACAGAGCTGAACACACATCTCGAAAGGCCACCCTCACTTTACAAGAACCTTTACCTGTAAGCCCCTGTGGAGCCTGGGATGGAGCCCTGGCTGTGGGGCTCCTCGCTCTGCACCTTGCAATAAATACTGCTTTCCTTCAGCACCCTGGTGTCAGACATTGACCTGCTGCACGTCAGGTGAGGGGACCCCATTTGAGGGGTTCTATAGGAATTCCTCCAGCTAATTCCAGGGGTGTTCTTAACAGTGTCCTTCAGAAACCTGCTTCCACACAGGCTGTGCGTTCATGGTGGTGAGGGTTAAGCTCCTCCTGGGGTGAGATCTTGGCCAAAAGGGACCCTGGGGTACTTTCTGACCCATCAGCAGTCACCCTCTCAGTAGTCTGGCCTGGTGCAGGCGGCCTGGGGGTTGCCTCTCTCCGAGGACCGGGACTGAGAAGCTGAAAGACAACGCTGGAGAATATCGGGTACCTTTCAGGTCCTGAAATGGAAATGAGTCACCAGCAAGATTTCCAAGGTGCTCAGGACCGCGGCCAGTGACAACACGTCCATCACGGAGCTCTTGACCTTCCCTGCTCCCCTGCCAAACTCGCCCACCTTCTGCAGCCTAGAGAGCGGAGCGCAGCTGCAGTTAGGCATGGAGACCTGGGGGTCATCTGTGAGCCTGCTCTTCCCTCCCATCCACCTCCTCTCCTGCGCCCTGAACCAGGCACTCTCCCTCCTTCCCCTTCCCTGGTCTTGTCTGACATCAACTCATGCCCTTCGGATACTGAAACCACTCAACCACGGTGCTCTGAGAATTTAAACCACCGTGTGATCCAGCAATCCGGATTCTGGGTATGTGAGCATATCCAAAGAATTGAAAGCAGAGTTGCAAAACATACATTTGTACACCCCACTCACAGCAGCACTGTTCACAATAGCCAAGAGGTGGAAGAACGGGTGAACAAGACGTGGTGTATACGTACCAGGGAATACCAAGTCTTAAAATTCCTGGCAAATGCCACACCATGCGTGGACCTGGAGATCACTGTGCTAAGCTAAAAGAAGGTGGACAGGAAAGGGCACACATTATAAAGTTCCACTGACACGAGGCACCTAGGTTAACAACAGACCGGCAGGCACAGAGGTAGAAGGGTGGCTTCCAGGGGCTGGGGGAGGGGAGCCAAGGGGAGTTCCTGGGTTGTTTCAGGTTTGCAAGATAAAACACTTCTGACCTGGCTTGCATGCCTGGCTGCCTGGGAATGCTTGGCTTACTGGTCTGACTCTGCTCTCTGCTAACGCACACTCGGCGAAGCAGCAGGTGATGGCTCCAGCAGCTGGGCCCCTGCCACCCACGTGGGAGACCCCGACCGAGTTCCTGGCTCCTGGCTTCTGCCTAGCCCAAACCTGGACCAACAGATGGGAGGGCTCTCCTGTGTGCGTGCCAGTGCCTGCTTTTCAAACAAAAAATTAAGGTTCCGGAGTTCTGTTTCACAATCATGTCAATGTGCTCAACATTACCGAGCACGTGAACAGGGTTAGATGGCTACGTTTTAGGTTATTTTCCTTTCAGCAATTAAAAAGCCGGGCGATCTGCAATCTACATGGGTTTGCCTCCTCCAGGCTCCTCTCTCTCACTAAGCTCCAGGCGGCACGCGCGGGTGGCGCACAGTAAATCCTCCCGAGAGGAGGGCGAAGCCTTGCACAGGCCCGGGGCAGCCCTGGCACCAACCCCTACGGAACACGCGCGCGCACACACACGAGCCGGGGGAAGGCGCCGCGTGCGCCTTGGGAAGGGGCGGAGCCGCTTGCACAGGGCGGGGCGCGGGGACGGTCTGTGGGCCTCACGGGCCGACGCGGCCCCTTTAAGAGCCGAGGGCGCAGGATCACGTGGCGGGAGGGGCGGGGGCGTGGCACCAGGAAGCGGACTCGGAGCCGGGCCGAGCTCGCCGCCGCCGCCTCCCGTCCCCGCGCGTCCCGTGCTCGGCTCCAAGCTGGCGGCCGCCCCCGGGCCCCCTGTCGCCGCCTCCGCGGCGCCCGCCATGGGCGAGGAGGATTATTACCTGGAGCTGTGCGAGCGGCCGGTGCAGTTCGAGAAGGCGAACCCTGTCAACTGCGTCTTCTTCGATGAGGCCAACAAGCAGGTCCCGCCAGCCCGCGCCCTCCCCGCCCGCGCGCGCGGCCAGCTCCGCAGCTGCGGCCCGCGGCGCCCCGCACCGCTCGGCGGTCGGCGCGCCGGGGCCGAGTGCCCGCTGGCGCAGGCCGGGCCTCCCCACCGGTCCCCGCGCGGGAGCCGGCGCTCACCCGCTCCTTGATGGGCGGGCCGTGGGGGCCGGGTCCTGCCCCAGCTAGGCGGCCCCGTGGCCCCGCAGGTGGCCCCGAGGGTGGACGCGACGCAGTGGCGCTGGGGCCGGCGTTGTCAGCGGCTGGCACGCCGGGCTTTCCCGGGAGCCTTTTGTTGTCTGCGTTTGTCATCAGTTACACTTGTGGCCAAGGATTTGGGCAGTGATGTGATTATTCTGTCTCGGAATTTCTAAGGGGGGCCGGGGAAAGACAGCGTGTACTTGGGGTGCTTGAGCGGCCCGGGGGCGCAAGCCGGGGGGGGGTCCCCGGAGCCATTCCCTTCGCGTTTTTGCTCTCTGGGTTCTTAAGGTGCAAGTGAACAGCTCGGCCTCGGTGTGGGCCCTGTTGGCTCCGCGGAACCGAGGGTGAGGCCGAGCAGATCCTAGCCCTTGCCGGTTGCTGTAGGAGCCCGTGTCCCCAAGGCCCAGGCCGCTAACGTGGCTGCTTTTCCCTCTCAGGTGTTCGCTGTTCGATCTGGTGGCGCCACCGGGGTGGTGGTTAAAGGCCCAGACGACAGGAATCCCATCTCTTTTAGGTAACATTCTTGGCTTTCTCGGGGTAATGTCAGCGTGTAGACGGGGTGCCTTGCCAATTGTAGGCTTGTCTGATCTCACCATTTGCCTCCCGTGAGAGGTCTGGAGTGTGTGTACAGCATGGGAATTGCAGCTTGCAGACACCTGCTGGGCACACACCAGCCCTTCCTGCCCCCCCTTACCCCCGTGACATGTGTGGAGCTGTTGGTTGGGGCAGAAGGGCACCTACTTCCTGGTACTTGGAATTAGCGGGTCAGGGCGCTCAGGGGCCCGTTTCCTGTGGGTGGACTTCCTGTCTGTTTCAGCCCAGGTTCTATCAGTGTTAGAAAGGTGGTGACATTCAGTGTCCCCCTGTCCTAAGGCAGGGAGACCATGGCCTCCACCGTGCTCAAGGGGACCAGATGGCCCAGTTTACACACATGATTATCCATAGTGGCTCCTTTCACTTTCAGAAGTGTCTCCATTTGGGTGATAAACTGTTTATACACATGGAGGCCCTTATTCGGTGGTGACTTTAAGAACTTTTACAGTGGGCCTGCGTTCATGGGAACCAGATTTTGAAAGACAAAATCACTCATTCTTTTATGGTCACGATGGCAGCCCCTGTACTAGGTACCAAGCAAGTGAAAGCTTTGACCTTGAGCCACCCCACCCCCACTTTTGGAGTGTGGGAGACGGGTGAGTGGACACACACACGGTTCACTGTGATAAGTGGATAATGGAGCTCTGTTTCCAATGTGGACCACAACAGAGACGTGACATTCAGGGAAGGCCACTGGCCAGGGGCCCTGGGGTTGGGAGAGGCATTGGATAGGGACAAGCTTTGAGCGAAGTTTTAACATTTTACTTTTTATTTGGGGCTGGCGCTGTGGCGCAGTGGGTTTAAGCCCCAGGTTTCAGTGCCGGCGTCCCATATGGGTGGCTGGTTCGAGTCCTGGCTCCTCTGCTTCCGATCCAGCTCCCTGCTAATGTGCCTGGGAAAGCAGCAGCAGATGGCCCAAGTGCTTGTGTGCCTACACCCACACAGGAGACCTGGAAGAAGCTCTCCTTCCTGGCCCAGCCCTGGCTGTTGTGGCCATGTAGGGGAGTGAACCGGCGGATGGAAATTTGCTTGCTCTCTAACAGTGTCTTTCAAATGAATACATTTTTTAAAGAAAAGAAAGTTTCATTATTTATTTGGAAGGGAGAGAGCAGGGAGAGAGGTGTTTCCTTCCCAGTGGTTCAGTCCTTAAATGCCTGCAGCAGCCAGTGCTGGCCTAGGCTGAAGCCGAGACCCAGAGCTCAGTCTGGCTCTCCGACATGGGTGCCAGGGACTAAACTACTAGAGCCCTCACCTGCTGCCTCTGAGGGTGTGCACAGGTGACTGGACTTCAGTGGAGCTGGGACTTGAATGCTGGCATCCCAAGTGTCATCTTACCTGTTGCACCGAAGGCCTGCCCCAAGCAGATTTTTAAAGTATGAATGGAATTATTTGTAAGTGGGGAGGAGGAGGCCCTCTTGGTGAGGCAGCAAGGTATTTTGGGAGACTTGAGAATTTTTTAAGTTTTTTCAGAATGAGATTCTTACTGAGGTGTAACTGGCACACATTCACCACATACAGTGTGATGAGTTTTTTTAAGATTTATTTATTCGGGCCGGCACCGCGGCTCAATAGGCTAATCCTCTGCCTGCGGCGCTGGCACACCAGGTTCTAGTCCCGGTCGGGGCGCCGGATTCTGTCCCGGTTGCCCCTCTTCCAGGCCAGCTCTCTGTTGTGGCCCAGGAGTGCAGTGGAGGATGGCCCAAGTGTTTGGGCCCTGCACCCCATGGGAGACCAGGATAAGCACTGGCTCCTGCCTTCGGATCAGCGCGGTGCGCCAGCCGCAGCGCGCTGGCCGCTGCAGCCATTGGAGGGTGAACCAACGGCAAAGGAAGACCTTTTTCTCTCTCTCCCACTGTCCACTTTGCCTGTCAAAAAAAAAAAAAAATTATTTATTCGAAAGGCAGAATACAGAGAGAGGTAGCAACAGGGAGAGAGATGTCTTCCATCTACTTGCAGCTGGAGCTGGGCCAGACTGATGCCAGGAACCAGGAGCCTCCTCTGGGTCTTCCTCATTGGTGCACTTGGACCTCCCATGCCTTCCAAGGCACACTAGCAGGGAGCTGGATTGGAAGTGGAGCAGCCAGGACTCGAACCAGCGCCTGTGAATGGGATACCAGCACTGCAGGCTGGGGCTTTAACCCGCTGTACCACAGCACTGCCCACAGTGCGATTTTTGACACACACATGTCTATGAAACTGTCATCACAGTTAAGGTCATGGTCACTTCCATGCCCCCCAGAATGTCTGCATTGCCTGTAATTCAGCCCTTGAATGCACTTTAAAAAATTAGAGAGTGAACATGCGCTCCCAAATGCCCACAGCTGGCAGGACTAGACTCCAAGTCAGGAATTTATCCTAGGTCTCCTACATGGACTGAGCTACTTCAGCCATGACTGACTGCCTCCCCGGGGTCTGCACTGGCGGGAAGCTGGAGTCAGGAGGCAGGAATCAAACCCGGGTGTGGACGTGCGTGTCTTAACTCTAGGCAGGAGCCTCTCCCTAAACGCTCTTTAGCGTCAGTTTGAGGTGGTTGGTGCACGGCAGTGGTTGTGTGGTGGATGGGACATGAGGCAGAGACAGGGTAGGCTTCTCTGCGCAAAAGCCTTGCTGGGAGGAGGATGGAGAGAGGGCTGGCTGCAGTTTGTGAAGTAGCACGGTGTGGCTGTGTGCATACGTATTTAGTAATTCTCAGGTGACAGGTACGTGTGACTGCAACTCTTTGGTCTCTGGTTATCCATGAAAGTGTAAGTCTCTCCAGCAAGTTGGATTTTGTTGTGTGAAGAGAGTCGCGGGTGCTTAGCCCGTGTCCTTCGTGGGAGCATCTGGGTTGGATACTTGGTTCTGTGTCCTGACTAAAGCAGACCTTGGGAGGCCGCTGTGACGGCTCAGGTAGTGGGGGGGGGGGGGGGGCTGGGTTTGAGGTCCCAGCACCCGGCTTGGGCCCTGGCATTTGGGGAGTGAACCAGATGATGGGAGCTCGCTCTCACTGTCTCTGTCTCTTAACATAAAAACAAACACAAAAACTCCCTACTGATAGCTTCAGAAACATAATTGTAAAGTAAGATTAGCTGTTTCCTGAATAATTTGTCGTCTTTTATCAGTAAGTGAGCCGCTAGAATGCTGTTGTTTGGTTTCAATTTTCCTGTCTTCTCTCTTGTTAAAGAATGGATGACAAAGGAGAAGTGAAGTGCATTAAGTTTTCCTTAGAAAATAAGATCCTGGCTGTTCAGAGGACCTCGAAGACTGTGGTAAGTGTGCTGTGAAAGGTAGCACTGGGAAGAGGGGCGTTAGGCTTGCATTTGGAAAGGCGGGAATGGCAGAATTTCAGTGTTCAAGGAAACAGTTGTTGCCTTTCTGTCATGGAAGATTTAATTATGTTGCACTGTGTTTGAGCCTTTGAAGATGAGAAAGACATGAATGGAAAACTTAATCTGAACTTAGTTTGCTATGTTTGACTTAATTTAAAAAGTAATACGGGACTTTGTCTTTTATGTTGGGTGGTAGCCAGCAGTGTAGATTATGCGAGGAGTACTTTTGGCTGCTTTGTAAATGAGCCATCCGCGGAGCTGTGTGTTACTCACTTCTCCAAGTCTGTGTGCTGGAGCTGACGGGAGCCGACATTCCAGGTCGGCTCAGCTGGTTGGCGCTTTGGCCCTTACAACTGCTCGCCATTGTCATTTGGGAAGCAGCGCAAAGGCTGCTGGGAAAGGCCGGCAGGATCCTTTGCTCATTTCTTGTCAGTATTGCTAAACCTCGCGGGGAGCTTCTGACATCAGCCCTCTGGGGCAGGAACTCTCAAGCCAGCATTTGGGTGAACTGCTCTCGGTAGGGGAGTCGGAAGCCCGCTGCCGTGGAGGGGGCACGTATTTTCCCATCACCTTCTGAAGCTGCCTGCTTTGGCGTGTCTTGTATATGCCATGGGGGCCTGCAGCATGCTACCCGCTGAACGTTTTCCCTGTTGTTTTCTTTTCCTTTCAGGATTTCTGTAATTTCATCCCTGACAATTCTCAGCTGGAATACACACAGGAGTGCAAGGTACGGGCCCAGAGCCTCTTGGCTGCTTGCGGGAGCTGCGGGCTGGGGCGGGTGGGGGTTAGGGTATGGGCCTAGGGCTCTGGCTCTGCTGTGCTGCTGGGATCTGCTGGGGTCTGCTCTGGGACGGGGGTGGTTTCCCAAGACGGGAAAGGCTGTCTCTTCATCTGGCAGCGGTGTGGGGAGGGCTGGGGGTGGCGGGGGTTCACCCCTGGCAGTGACCGCTCAGGAGCCTGCTGTTTCTGTCCCACCTCCTCGGGTCCCCCCCCCCCCCCCCCGGTTCCTCACTGCCACCTGCTTGGGAGGGTTTGGGTGAGGAGCTTTATCCTCGTCTGTGATGATGTTTCTTCCTGGATTTCTTGTCCTGGTGGAGTTCTGGGCGCTCCTTCTTCCCCTAGATGCAGATCCAGTCCTTGGGAGTTAGTTCTGCCGGGCATGATCAGCTAGGCAGGGGAGCTCAGCTAAAACTCCCCGTCCCAGCCTAACAGAAGCCGCTTAGTGGGTGGGAAAGGCTTTGGCCTCTGGTAACTATTCTGCAAAGTGGAGTCAGGGTGGGAGGCTTTACTGGTCGGCAAGGAGTGGTGCACCTGCTTGGTAACTGAGCCCTTCCCAGCTCAGTGGCTCTGGGTGGGGGGCACCTTCACGCTGCCTGGCCCTGTCCATCCCGGGCAGTCAGGTGCGTGGCCTCAGGGTCCCCCTGCCCATTTCAGTCAACACTCACTGAACAACTTTACTTTGTACTTTTACAATGCTAAGTGGGTTCTAAACTTCATTTATTTGAAAGAGAGCTAGAGATCTGCTGTCCATTGGTTCACTCCCCAGATGCCCATAGTCATCAGGCCTAGGCCAGGCTGAAGCCAGGAGCCCAGAACTCAATCCAGGCTTCCCACATGGGGGGCAGGGCCCCAAGTGCTTTAGCCATCATCTGCTGCCTCCCAGGGTGTATATTAGTGGGAAGCTGAAATTAGCAATGGAGCCAGGACTGGACGCCTGGCACTTGATGTGGGAGGCAGGAGTCTGAAAGGGAGCCTGAGCCAGCAGGCCACGTGCCCACCCCACCCACATCACTGCCTTGTGATGTGCTTGGCGAGGAGTTTGTCCATGGCACTTGGGTTCTGGAGGGGGCGGTAGGTATCCGGGAGCTCCGGTCAGTCACCATTTTACAAAACCGAGTGGCTCCTGTTGGCTCACAAGAAGGAATGAAGGTTCGGGTCTTGAAAGAGGGATTATGGCAAAAATCACAGAGAGCTGTTTTTAAAGAAAATTTGATTTGTTAACAAGTAATCCTTCTGGGCAACTTTCTTAAAGAGTGGTAAGAGCAGCAGAACGTTTTAAACTTCTGTAGAAAGTTACACATGTTTTTAAAGAGTCATTAGAAGTGTTTCTTGATCATTCTTTTCAGACCAAGAATGCCAACATCCTGGGGTTCTGCTGGACCAGTTCCACTGAAATTGTCTTCATAACTGACCAGGGAATCGAATTCTACCAGGTATGTGATTGCTCACTCACGCTTACTGGAGAACAGTGCCATGATAGCACTTTGGCAGCCTTTTGAATTCCATACTAAAGAGATACCTCAGGTGTTTTATTTTGATTTTTTTTTCTTTATTTGCAAGTAATACTTTTTTTTTTTAAACCTTCTAGCAGTACCAAGTTGAAAGGAAAGTCAGAGTCTCTCACAATCTCTGGAAATCACACTCGGTGTGATTTGGTGTGTAGCCTCTTATTTACTTATGTTTTCACACACATTTCCACTTCTTCAGCGGGTGACTGTTGTGCAGACGGGGCAGCTGGCTTCCCTGTTCTGCGTGGCAGTGTGCGCTGGCCGCCGTTCTGTGCGTGTTTGGGATTGGAGAGCACGTGGCCGGGGGGATGCACCGCGGTTTATCGAGCCGATTCCCTGCTGACGGACGTCTGGCTGGATTTTGCATTTCTGTGGCTGTAGACAGTCACTGGGTAGAGAGGCTGGAGCACACGGCTTTCTGTTCTTGGCTGAGGCGGTTCTTGGAGGGTGTGGAGGGGAGATCTGAGCGTGGGTGTAGACCGCTGTTGCTGAGTTTCCTTCTGAAGTTTGCGGCTTGCCTAGCCTGTAGGACCCTCCATGTCCCCCACTTAGCCAGGACTAGGTGGTTTCAGTCTGTAGACATCGGCCTGTCCCTGTCCGAGAGTGAGAAAGACATTTAATTTGCAGTTTTCATTACTAGGGAAGTGACCCTCTTTTCATTTTGGTGCTGTCCCTTTGTCTTCCTTTGTGAACTGCCTCTACGTCTTTTTAAAAACTTTTTTTTTTTTTTACTGTGCTAAGAAAACTGGGAACACTGACCATCTCACCCTTTCGGGTGCACGGTTCGGTGGTGTCGAGTGTGTCGGTTGGCGCTGTTGGGAAACATCTCCAGACTGCGCCATCATGCCGAGTGGAAACTGCTCACCGAGCACCAGCCCCAGTTCCTGACAGCCACAATTGTGTTTCTGCAGGTCTCACCGCCCGAGAAACCTCGTGTAGCTGGGATGCTGGCCTGACTCTTGGTGACGGGCTTATTTCATTAGCATAACGTGCTCGAGGCTCGTCCTGTGTTGTCAGGCAGGACAGTGTCTGTTGTGTGCACACCGCGTTTTGCTTATGCGGTTGTCTGTTGATGGGCACATGGCTTCCTTCCTCCTCTCGGCTGTTGTGGGTAACACTGCCGGGAACATGGCTGTGCAGACTTCTCTTGTGGATCAGGTTGTCAGTTCTTGTAGTTACACACTTTGACATGAGATTGCCGGATGATAGGTGTTTTAATTTTGAGGGAACTGCCGTATTGTGTTCCAAGGCGGTTGTACCACTTTACCATCCCCTAGCGGTGCCCCGGCCCCCCGGCCCTCCACATCCTCACCAGCTGTTCTCTGGCCTTTGATGGTGACCATCCTAATGGGTGTGAGGAGAGCTCACTGTGGCTTCCATCTGCCTTTCCCTGATGATTCACTCATGGGCTTGGAAGCCACTTGTATGTATGTCATCTGTAGAGAAATGTCCGCTCAGGTTCTTTGCCCGTCTTTTAATTAGGTTGCTTGCTTTTTGTTGTTGTTGAGTTGTGGGAGTTCTCTGTATAGTCTGGATGTTAACCTCGGTTTGGCCTGTGATTTGCAAGTGCTGCAGTCCGTAGCGTGGCCCTTGGTGCTGCCCTGTGTCCTCTGATGCCTCTGCCTGTCCCTCGGTCCCTGTTTCCTGGCTGCCTGACCTACTGAGACTGCTTCTGAGGTCGCCACGTGCAGCCAGTGTAGGAGGTGCTATCTTTCAGGTTCGAATTGTCAGAGTAAGGAAGCAGTGTAATTCAGAATGTATGCATAGGGAAAAGACATCCATTCAAGCAAAACCGCAGCATCAGTGCCACGGAGCTGCGCTGTCGGGCTCTCATCAGAGCCTTTGTGATGAGCGGCAGAAAGAACACCGTGAAGAATCCTAAACCGCACAGAACCAGCTCTGTATGTGACAGTAGCCTGGAAGGGGTCGCCTGGTCTGTGGAGGGCTCCCAGTGGCAGTCCTGTGCAGACACGCCTTTCTGTGATCTCGGATGGGAAAGTTGCACTGAGCTGACCCAGTCGGCCTTCAGAGGAGGGGTCGCGCTCCCTGGTTTGATTGCACCCAAATTGCCAGGGCTCAGGCCCCCAGCACTGACTGCCACCTCAGTTATTTGGTGTGGAGTCTTGGTGAGTCTGGGCCTGGTGTTTAACCTGTCAGAACACTGAGAGCACATTTAAAACAAGCCTTGGTCACACAACTCGTTGGCATGCAGAGGGTCAGTTGGGTTGGAGGAAGGGAGCCCCTGGCCAAGCAGGGCATGCTAGAGTCTGGATGGAGACTGGACAGAGGTGGATCTGTCACAGGCTGGCTCTGTACGTGGGCCCATTTCCTCCCCGGGGAGGACGCTGCTGCTCCTTGCTCCCTGCTCCCTGGCGCGTGGGCTGAGCCTGTGGAGGGGCAGCGTGGACGTTGCAGTGCAGCCAGCCTGAATTGGAAGGCTGCTGACCTCTCAGCTGGCAGGTGGGCTGGCAGGCCCTGCTCTCAGTAAGGAAAGCCCTGGGCGGGGCTCCCCGCCGGCAGGTGTGCTAGGTACAAGTCATCCCTCTCCGGGGCAGCTGCTGCGCGGCGCGGGGTCTTCACTGAGATTCTGTTTGTTGGCCGTGGCCGCAGGTGCTGCCAGAGAAGCGGAGTCTGAAGGTCCTGAAGAGTCATAACATCAACGTGAACTGGTACCTGTACTGTCCCGAGAGCGCCGTGATTCTGCTGTCCACCACGGTGCTGGGCAACGTCCTGCAGCCTTTCCATTTCAGGGTAGGGGACGCCTCGCCTTCAGCGCCCCTGCCTCCTCCCCTGGGCCTGCCCGGGACCAGCTCCTGGCCGCTGCGGCCAGCAGAGGGCGCCCCGCGCCGTGCCGGCTGTGGGCGGAACGCGGGGCGGGAGGACCTGGGAGGGCTCCCCATGGATTGAACGTGGGGAGCGTGAACCAGCGAAGGGCTTCCACAAACTGTGCCTAAAACGTCCTCCCCCACCCCCAACAGGCTGGCACCATGTCGAAGCTGCCCAAGTTTGAGATCGAGCTCCCGGCTGCGCCCAAGTCCACCAAGCTTAGCCTTTCCGAGAGAGACATCGCCATGGCGACCATGTACGTCTGTCTGTGGGAGAGGTCCTGGCCCTTGCTCTGAGTGGGAGGGGTGTGGTCAGCGGGCCGGGGAAGGGCACTCCTAGAACCCCTGAGCAGGGCTCCCGGCGTCCTGTGTGGTACCAGGTTCTGTGAATGTGGAAAACCACGCCCTTGCTGGTATGCTTTTTTTGCATTTTATTGGCTTCGTGATCTTAAGATTTTTCACCTTCCTAGTGTGATCAGATGAGAACACTGTAGCAATTTATTTCTTAGGTTTCTTCGTTTAAAAATTTTTTTCATCCTGTGAGTTGAAGCTTAACAGAGTTTGTTTTAGCTATAATGTATCATAATTGTTGCAAAATAGATTTTTTTAATCTCACAAATTACTTACATAGGGACACATTTTCATTTAGAAAAACAGGTGGAATTAATTTTTGAATATCATAATGAAAATATCGAACTAAAAATATAACCCATATCCCTGATTCAGTAATCATCACAATTCTGCTTCTAAATCTTTTTAAAATATTTATTTATTTACTTGAAAGGCAGAGATAGAGAAAGAGA
Source organism: Oryctolagus cuniculus (assembly GCF_051225735.1). Taxonomy (NCBI): domain Eukaryota; kingdom Metazoa; phylum Chordata; class Mammalia; order Lagomorpha; family Leporidae; genus Oryctolagus; species Oryctolagus cuniculus. The sequence continues at coordinate 54,405,196 of NC_142876.1, read as the reverse complement.
GGTCTTCTATCCACTGGTTCACTCCCCAAATAGCCACAGTGGCTGGAGCTGTGCCAATCCGAAGCCAGGAGCTTCTTCTGGGTCTCCTGTGTAGGTGCAGGGGCACAAGCACTTGGGCCATCTTCCACTGCTTTCCCAGGCCATAGCAGAGAGCTGGATCGTAAGTGGAGCAGCTGGGACCCAAGCTGGTGCCCATTTGGGATGCCGGCACTGCAGGCAGAGGCTTTACCCACTACACCACAGCACTGGCTCCCCCCCCCCCTCCAAATTTTATTGTTTATTTAAGTGACAGAGAGTTCTATGCTGGTTCACTTCCCAAATGCCTGCAACACCTGGGGCTGGGTTGGGCCGAAGCCAGGAGCCAGGAACTCAATCCAGATTTCCTCTGTAGGTGCCAGGAACCCAATTTCTTGAACCATCACCCACTGCCTCCAGGGGTATGCATTAGCAGGAAGCTGGAATCAGGAGTCAGAATCAGGAATCAAGCCGGCGCCCCCACGGGCTGCCAGCACTACAGGCAGCAGCTTTACCCACTACGCCGCCACAGGGCCGGCCCCTCTAAATCACTTCTGATTCTTCTGTGGCTTCACATTGTTCCCAGACTTCCAGCTTTTTATTATTAGAGCGTTACTTTTTGAAGGCGCTCTTCTCTGGACCCTGGGTTAGGAGAGAAAGCCAGAGCCATCCTGGGGCCAGGACTCTGCCTAGCTTGTGATCAGCTGTGCTGAGTTCCTCGTTCTCCTTTCCCAGAACCCGTGACGGAGTGCATGGCTGACTGCACTTTCTGTGTAAAGGCTGCTGTTGAGTGCAGATTCCTGCCTAAGTGGGTGCCCCCTGACGGACTTCCCAGGGCCTGAGCCTGAGCCCTGGGCGTGGGGGTGTCGGGCGCAGCGTGACGCGGGTCTGTTGTCCTCCCATCAGATACGGCCAGCTCTACGTCCTCTTCCTGCGACACCACTCCCGGACTTCCACCAGCACGGGGGCAGAGGTGGTCCTGTATCACCTCCCGCGGTACGTCACTGCTCTCTCCCTCCCTCTCGGGTGTTTAGACGTGAGCCAAAGGCTGCTGACCTGTGTTTGGGCTTTCTGTTGTCCCACAGAGAAGGCGCCTGTAAAAAGATGCACATCTTAAAGTTAAATAGGACGGGCAAGTTTGCCCTGAATGTGGTGGACAACCTGGTGGTCGTTCATCATCAGGACACAGAGGTACGAGCTGCGGGGGGTGGGGGTGGGGGCCTGTGTGTGCCGGCTGCCACGGAGCTGTGTGGAAATTGGCAGGCCCTTCTGAACAAGGACCTGAGAGGACCCCAAGTGCTCTGAGTTTGGATCTTTCCAGATGGAAATGGGTTTGGTATCCTAAATGGTTTACAAAACAGCGGCTTGCTGTGAGTTGAGTAGGGATAATGAAAAACTATTTTAGAAAATACCACATGAGGTGCTTTGACCTTTGCAACACTCGGTGGATCCTGGTAGCCGGGCTCCCTGGCAGAGCCATTGTGTCACACCAGTCTGTGATCCTCCGCGCTTCACGCATGAGCGTGGGGGCCGGTGCCAGGCACACGTGGTCTGAGGCTGAGTGGCCCGAGAGAACCGAGGGGGTGCTGCTATCCGTAGGCTGTTAGCTGGGCACCTGGAGGCTGCGGCCCACGTGTCTCTGACCAGCGAAGATGCTGCACGTTGAAGTGGAAAACATCAGCTGGAGTCGCCCTGCGCGCTTCCAGGGAAGTGTGTCAGAAATGAGATACTGATGTGGGAAGCTGGCACACTGCTGCTCCAGGACCAGCCTGGAGGGGTGGCACGCAAACCCAGGCCTCGGAGCTCACCCTAACCGTGAGCCGTGACAGGATGGAGGGGCGCGGTCAGGCGCGCGCTGTGTGCCGGTGTCACGGTCTCTGCTCTCTCCCCATGCAGACGTCCGTGATATTTGATATCAAGTTAAGGGGAGAGTTTGATGGCACCGTGACCTTCCACCACCCAGTGCTCCCTGCTCGGTCCATTCAGCCCTACCAGATCCCCCTGGCAGGTAAGATGGAGTCCCGCCGAGCGGTCTGCGCTGCCAGTCCGCCTTAGCGTCCTGCCCCTGCCGGGAGCTTGGCGGGAGCTGCCCGTGTCCATGCCCAGAGCACCGAGAGCTTATACAGCGTCCCAGATCTGCGCCGTCATTGTGAGGGGCTCTTTATCCTCTTTTCAGAATGCAGCCGCCGCCTTTCTAAAGCTAGCTTGTGTTCTGAGAATCTCTCTTCCCTGCGCGCTGCAGTGGAGAGTGGAGATTAAGACTCTTTGGGCGTCAGTGGGTGATGCCCATAAGCCCTCAGCACTTCCTGTTCTGGCTCTGCAGCCCTGAAGTTGGGCTTGGCCAGGGATGGTCGTCGTCTCGGCCTTGGCTGTCCCTCATTGGCTGTCATTGTTGTAAGCACTGCTTCTCTGGTGACTGGTGGGCGCCATACATGCTTACCCACCCCGAAGAGGCAGAGGTAGGAAGCCACGAGAGGAGGGCGGGTTTGCAGGGAAGGAGAGAGAGAGACTGTCTGGTTCCTTTGGCCTTGTCCCAGCATAACTGATTCAAGACAGAACCCGCACAATATTACCCACGCCTGCAGAGGTCGGCAGTGAGTTCACTGTTGAATTCTGCGTGACCCCTTTGAGTCTGCGGCAGTGCTGTGTTCTCAGAAGGAATGCTAGGCAGGTGGTCCCTGGGGGTGGGAGTGGGAGGGGCCGCCCCTCCCCGCAGGCCTTGCTGGGTCAGCCCAAAGCTTCGTGACTTCCTGGCAGCGGGGAGGAAGGCGCCGGTTCTCACGGTTCTCACGGGGTGAGGTCCGAGCCCTTCCCCTGCCTGCTAGTGTGGAAAGGGTGGATTGTTCCAAGCAGCTGTTTCTGCTGCCGCTTGCCGTGAAGATGAGTGCTGACGAGCTGGGGGAAGGCCACCCCTCGTGTGCGACCCTAGCGCTGTTGCAGTGGTAAAGGGGTAGTTAGAGGCAACTGGGTTCTAGTTGGCCACTGTAAGAAAACAAGGGCCGGGGCTGGCACTGTGGTGTAGTGGGTTACACTGCCACTGGAGATGCCGGCATCCCGTGTCAGAGTGCTGGTTCGGTTCGAGTCCCCGCTGTTCCACTTCCGACCCAGCTCCCTGCTAATGGGCCTGGGAAAGCAGCAGAAGATGGCCCAAGTGCTGGGGCCCCTGACACCCACGTGGGAGACACATAGGGAGTTCCAGGCTTTGGCCTGGCTAAACCTGGACTGTTGGTGGCCACTTGGAAAGGGAACCAGCAGAATGAAGATCAGTCTGTCTCTTCCTCTCTGTTACTCTGCCTTTCAAATAAATAAGTCAGTCATTCTTGAAAAGGAAGAATGCCAGGCATGGTCAGGACAACAGTCTGGGCAGAACCCTCAGGAAGAATTCCAAGTCCATTGCTTTCCGGGGCTCTGGGGGTGTGGCTGCCGTGCACCCTCGGAGGTGAGGGGCTCGGGGAATGTGGCTGTCATGCATCCTCAGAGGGGAGGGACTCGGGGCTCAGGGCTCAGGGCTCAGGGGGTGTGGCTGCCGTGCACCCTTGGAAGTGAGGGGCTGGCTGCAGTGTGTGTGGCTGACTGCAGGCTGCTGCAGCCTGTGCTTTGGGCTCATTAGAGCCGTGGTTGTCACTCTGCCTCCATGTTGGGGTCACCTGGGGGATTCCCCTGCGAGCCTGTGGGTCAGCACGACAGGCAGCAGCGCCGAGGCCTGTCGGCTCGGCCCGATCCTGCCTCCCGCCCAGAGTGCCTGGGCTCGTCCGTGATTCCCCAGGTGGTCTGTCCAAAAGCCCACCTCTGCTGTCTCGGACTGGGCCTGCCTAGCCTGCCTGCGCAGCACGGGCGCAAGATGCCTGGTCCCTCCCCGCCCCCTTCACAGCCTGCTCCCCAGGGGGCTCTCGGAGGCAGCCCCACTCTGCTTAGTTCTTGAGATAAGTGAGCCGCAAACCACTGAAACGCTGATCTGAAACTTTCTCCGTGAATCGTCTGCGTGCTTGAACGTTGAGTCATTTCTCAGTCGTTTGTGTGTGTGGAGGACATCAAAGCTTAAGAACTCTGGCTCTTACAGCCATGCCGTGCTATGCTCCCCCCAACGGGGACCTTCCCAGCGATGGTTCTCGACGCCTGCCTCGTTCCTCACCGGGTGTTACCAGTGAGGCACACGCTCGCTCCTTCCTTCCTTCGCCACGCACGGCTGAGGGAGTGTCTCCCGGGCACCTCCCTGGCTCCGGTGTTGGCCGCAGCTTTTGTCATTTGCAGGTCCCGCCGCCGTGACCAGCCAGTCTCCAGTCCCCTGTAAACTCTGTATCCTTTGCACAGCAGGGGGTGGCTGCCCCCTCTTCAGGGCGGTCTAGCCGAGCGGGCTCCGTGGGCCAAGCTGGGCTCACCACGGGGCTGGCGGGCAGGGGCCAGAGCCAGCTTCGCCTTTGCTTTCGTCTCATCCTGGTTTAGGATTTCCTATAGTCTGCAGATTCGTCGTCCTGGATCGTCTTTCAGCCCGACATCATCATCAGTGCAAGCCAAGGTGGGTCGGAGGGGACGGACCGTCATCACGTTAGACAAAGTAGACCCCAGGCGTAGCCAGCTGGCTGTGGTGGAGCCCTGTGTCCTGTGCCCGCTCGGGGGAGCAGACAGCATGACCACGCAGATCGCTGTGTGTGAGCACGCCCTTCCCTGCCGAGCCCCAGCCGCCTGCACAGCGGTGTGTGCGCACTCTGTAGGGACTGGCCCGTGGATGAGCTCGGGAGTGCCAGCAGGCGCCTCTCGGTTCCCCTTTAGATTAAGGAGCCTTGCAGGAGAAAGCGAGTCTACCGCTGGTGCCGTATGTCAGCAGCAGTTTCTACTTGCAAAGGGGGTTGGGGGCGGGGAGGGTAGCGTTTGGAATCAAGGACTTCCTGCCCCCCACGTTCAGGGAGCCTCCGAGCGCACAGGTCACGTGGAAGGGATCGGCCGAGTGTGCAGATTTCACAGCGGAGCTGGTAATCCTCCCGTCGTCACACACGTTCCTGAATGTGCTGGCTCTGCCTGGGTTAGGAACAAACCATGAACCGTGCTGTGCAGGGTTTCCCTCCCCATGCAGGGGAGGCACGTTTGGGCCTTTGCTCTGGGATGCCTCACACTGCTAACTGCCGCCCCTGAACCCCAGGTTACCTGTGGAACCTCCAAGTGAAACTGCAGCCCATAGTGAATCTGCTGCCCGACAAGGGGAGGCTCATGGACTTCCTGCTGCAGAGGAAGGAGTGCAAGGCGGTCATCCTGTCCGTCTGCTCGCAGAGTGAGTGCCAGAAGCCCGCGCCCGGCGCCAGCCGTGCCGCTGTCACGCCCTCTCCACGAGTCGATCTCTTTGAAAGAGCACACCTCGTTGTTAGGAACTTGATAGGCTCATTCTGTGCTTGAGGAATGGGCTGTGTAACCCCGTGGAAAGGCTGCTGTCCCCAGCCATGCCTGCGGAGGCTCTGGTCGCAGCTGGGTGGTCCCAGGGGCCGTGCACTGGAGCACAGGCGTGGGGCATGGGCGTGGCAGGCACACGGGCATCCCGGCAGCTGTCTGTGTGTGCGCATCGGGCCCCTTCTGGGCACTGGGCAGCGTGTTGGGAGTGTTGGAATCCAAGGGCGAGCGGAAGGCGGGCAGGCTGACGTGTGCCTCGTGTCCTCCACAGTGCTGGGCGAGGCAGACAGAGCCGCGCTGCCCGTGATAGCCACCGTCTTTGATAAGCTCAACCATGAGTATAAGAAGTACTTGGATGCTGAGCAGTGTCACATGATGGTAAGTGGGTCATGAGGCTGGGCTGCGGGAGGGGGCGGGGGCGGGGATGGAGGTGGGGTGAGACGAGCAGCGGCCTGCCCGGCGTCATCTCGCTGAGCTCTCGCTGAGCGTCTTCCCCGGTTTTGTCTTTCGAAATCTGTTTGATCCTTGGTCTCCCTCTGTTCTGTAGACAAGAAAGCCAGTCCCAGCTGTGCGTTCTTTCATGCGTCTTTCTGCCAGGCTAGCCTGGGTTAGTAAGTGAGAAGCAGGATGTCGGTTCACCACCGTCCTTTCCCTCAAGGGAACGCTGGGTACGAGGAGCAGACTCGCCCTCGGCTGCTGTCGGTCTGTCAGTCGACAGCGCTGGTGGGGTTCGGCACTGGGCGGCGGGCAAGGGCTGGAGACGTGTGTCTGCTCCTTGCACCAGATCGCGCCCGCTGTTCAGACGTCCTGTCTTCTGAGGGCAGAAAAGTCGGGGACAAGCGGAAGCAGTTATTTCACTTCAAGGTCTAATTTAGTTCGAAGGCTAAAAATGGAAGTGGTCTTAAAAACACAAGCTCGAGACTCCACTCCTGGAGCGGAAGCAGGCCGGGTTGCCTGGGGCACGTGTGGTCACCGTCCAGGGCCGACTGAGCCCTCCCAGTCCCTGCTCTTGGCCCTGCTGCTGGCCGGTGGGCAACCGTGCACCTGACCCCACACAGCAGTGTGCCCCCTACACTGGCCATTGGACTTTCTTTATTTGAATGAGTTATGGAACGAGAAGGAGAGACACAAGTCTTTCATCCACTTGTTCACTCCCCAAAAGGCCTCACTGGCTGGGGCTGGGCCAGCCCAGAGCCAAGACCAGGAGCTTCTTCCTGGGTGCAGGGACCCAAGCATTGGGCCATCATCCACTGCTTTCCCAGGCACATTAGCAGGGAGCTGGATTGGAAATGGAACAGCCAGTATTAGAATCAGCGCCCACATGGGATGCTTTACCACTAAGGCCCCGGCCCTTGGGCTTCATAAGCCCTCACTACCCACAGCATGTAGGTACAGTGACCAGGAGCCCTTAGAAATATGGGTTCTCAGGCTGCACCCCATAGCTACTACAGAGGCCCCCCAACCTAGAGTGCCTGGGAACGATAGGTGAGCGTCAAGGACTTCTCGCAGAGCTCCCTACCTGTACCATCGAAAAGCCCAGACAGACGCATGCTAAGCCAGGCTTATTTATCGGGTTCAGGGCTTCAGGGAACGTCAGCACAACACTGCGTTTTTTCGGGCAACAGATGCCACGTGGTCTGTGTTAGAAAACCAGGCAGGGAACTGAAGAATGTGAGGAGGCTGAGAGGGAGATGGGTGACTTTTGCCTGCCTTGTCCATTCTCGCACCCTGGAGCATACGACTTGTGAGCGCTTCGCCGGCCAGCACAGGGAAGGGTCCTAGGGAAACCAGTGGCTTCTCCGTGGCAGGCTGATACGCAGGAGTGCAGTCTGTCTGGGGTAGCCGTGAATGGTGCTGTTCCCCTGTGATCTGTGTTTCAGGCTGTAGAAGCAGGGCAGAGCCGCAACCCACTTCTCAAGAGGCCTGTGCGGACCCAGGCCGTGGTGGACCAGTCGGACGTGTACACCCACGTGCTGTCACCATTCACCGAAAACAAGGTGGGCAGCAGCTTCCTGGTCTCCTTGGCACAGTTTTTGTTCTTTTTTTTTTAATATTTATTTATTATTTGAAGGTCAGAGTTACACAGAGAAGGAGAGGCAGAGGTCTACTATTCTCTGGTTCACTCCCCAATTGGCCGCACCAGCCAGGAGCCTCCTCAAGGTCTCCCACACGGGTGCAGGAGCCCAAGGACTGGGGCCATCTTCTACTGCTTTCCTAGGCTATTGCAGAGCTGGATCGGAAATGGCGCAGCCGGGAATTAAACTAGTGCCCATGTGGGATGCCAGCACTGCAGGCGGTGGCTTTACCTGCTACACCAGAGCCCTGGCCTCGGTTTTCAGAATAGGGAGCTGAAGCCAATCAGAACTCCTAATATCGTGAGAACTGGAGTTCCCTCGAGCGAGGACCTAGAACTGCTAGCTTGGCATTTTTTTAAAAAAGACTTATTCCATTGGCTCACTCTTCAAATGGTCACAGAGGCTGGGGCTGAGCCAGGAGTCAGGAGCTGCATCCAGGTCTCTCACATGGGTGGCAGGGGCCCAAGTACTCAGGGCATCTTCCACTGCCACCCCAGGCACACAGCAGAGAGCTGGATTGGAAAGAGAGTGCTTGGGATTCCAGCTGGTGCTGCGGTGGGATGCCAGTCGCAGCTTAACCCGCTGCACCACAAGGCCAGCCCTGGGAGACTGGCTTGTAGTTCTCAGGCCTGAAGCTTCATCACCGACAGGGTGGTTCTGGGGATCCCGGTGTGGGCCCAAGTTGGGGTGGAGGGTAGGAGGCGTGAACGTGGAGCTCTTGCAACCCGGGTATTCACAAACCCCCTCTTTCCCCTTTAGGAGATGCCGCATAAGTTTGTGATAGCCGTGCTGATGGAGTACATCCGCTCCCTCAACCAGTTCCAGATAGCAGTCCAGGTACCTTCAAGTGGGCACGTGCTGTCTCTGGTCAGAGCGGGGTCTGTTCTGTTAATAAAAGCACTGCCAACATCTTTGCTTAGGAAGTCGCCCGGCACGTGCTAACGGGCAGGTCTGCATATCTGACTTGGGATGGGATTTTGAGGGACTCCCCTAGCCTTCCCACCTTGTTGGTCGCCGCACCTGCAATGAGAAAGTACCACGTACCCCGCGACTCAGAGTAGCCGCAGCGCTCAGCCAGCCCCGGGCGTGCTGCGGCCGGGCCCCGTGACGACCGTGTCCTGGCTCCCACTCTGCCCGCAGCATTACCTGCACGAGCTTGTCATCAAGACGCTGGTCCAGCACAACCTCTTCTACATGCTGCACCAGTTCCTGCAGTACCACGTGCTCAGCGACTCCAAGCCCCTGGTAGGTAGCGCCGGGCTTCGCTTTCACTGTGTGTGCAGACCTCGAGGGCTGACCTCGCGGCCGAGGCTAGCGGGACCTTTGTCTTGCAGGCCTGTCTGCTCCTGTCCCTGGAAAGCTTCTACCCCCCTGCTCACCAGCTGTCTCTGGATATGCTGAAGGTAACTGGCCGTCGGGGTCTCCAGTGGCTGAACCCCACCCTGGCACTTGCACTGACCTGCACTCCTCTCCCCCTCACTCCCAGCGACTTTCCACCGCCAACGATGAAATAGTGGAAGTCCTCCTTTCCAAACACCAAGTGTTAGCTGCCTTGAGGTTCATCCGGGGCATCGGCGGCCACGACAACATTTCTGCAAGGAAATTTCTGGACGCTGCAAAGCAGACTGAAGACAACATGCTTTTCTATACTATATTCCGCTTTTTTGAACAGCGAAACCAGCGTTTGCGAGGGAACCCCAGTTTCACACCAGGTGGGAATACCATAGTCCTACCCGGGTAACTGCAGACTCGCAGTAGGAAGCCTCAGTAAGCAGTGCCATCGAGTTGGCTTTCCCTAGAATTCAGGCCGGAACCCTGAGGCGCAGCGGAGCTACCGCTGCGGGCTGCAGGCTGCAGGCTGCAGGCATCACTCTATCTCGGGAACTCCTTGGGAGGTGGTTTGGGGTGGGAATGATCCGGAGGCCGGACCCAGCCCAACACCTGGGAACGTCCCTTTGGAAGAAACGGGAACACGACAGCAGGTGGTGGCTGAGGGTTTCCGTGGCCTGCACTTTTTCTGAGCGCTGTAGCTGCAGGCAGGAAGGACCGGCTAACGGTGCTGTGCCCTCAGCGAGGGCGGAAGTCCTCAGTCACACTCCCGAGTCTGACCCTGGGCCAGTGCAGAGCAGCTCCCGGCCTCCCGGCCGCACAGCGGGCCTACTCTTCCTGCACCCGGCTTTCCCACGCATCTCGGGAACAGGGGTTGTGAAGGCAGCAGCTATGTGATAGAAGGGGCAATCCAGGCTTAGGAAAACAAAGTGTTTTATTCAAGAAAAATAAGTTAAGACCTAGCATACACACCGAACGAGCAGTCTCTGCTTTCGTGCCATATCTAATGGGCGGTGCCTTCTGCTTCTCTCTATAGGAGAACACTGTGAAGAACACGTTGCGTTTTTCAAACAGGTGTTTGGGGAGCAAGCTCTAATGAGGCCCACAACCTTCTGAAATCGCTTGGTAGTGTGGTCTTTTTTTTTTTTAATATATATATGTATATATAAATGTGTACAAAGTTAATTTATTGCATTAATAAAGCTCTTTAAACTACAAAATGTTACAGTAAAGTGTATCTACAACATTCTCAAATGCTACTAAAAATATGGTCTAGAACTTGGGTGATGGCTTACTCCTAAAAACAGGAGCGACAGCGCACCGCCTGGCCTTCCGCAGTGACAGCGAGCAGGTCATGCTTACAGCCATCCAGCGTCCCCTCCGCTTGCTGCCGGGCGGCGCTGGGCGAGGCGTCCGTGTCCGGTGGTTGCCTTCCTTCAGATTGCGTAACACTGCTTCACTAGCCAGCCGTGCGTTCCTGAGTTTAAACCTCTACAGCCACCGCTGCTGCTGCTCGGCGGCCTGGTGTTGGGGAACATCCCGGGTTCAGCTCGGCCTTGGCAGCGCAGCTTTGTCCAGGGGGGAACCTGGCAAAGTGACCGACCCTTAGACACAGTTCACAGTCACCAGGCCCTGGCAGAGGCCTAGAAATTTAGGAGTCGCTCTCGCTCAGTACCTTTGTATCGCTCTTGAGTGGCACAACTTTTGGCTTTATTTGTTGAAGGGCCTGTGGGGGAAAAGAATACTCTTCAGTCACTGCGGGAGCCAAGGTGTAGCTCAGAGACTCACGGGGCCAGTTTCTCTGCCCCAGAGAGGAAAGCAAGCCCCTCTTCTCAGCCTTCTAGTCCAGCACAAGTCATAAATCAAGGCCGCAGCCGTGTTCTGGGAGCCGCGGTCACTTAGTGGCAGTGGCCACAGACGTCGTCCGCTGATGAGGACAGTCCCACCGTGCGGGCAGCAAGGGCCCACGCTGCTCCCGCGAGGCGGGCGTGGGCCTGCTGCTCCGCAGACTGCTTCAAGGTGTGCCCTGGACCCCCTGCGCAGGCAGGGCGAGCAGCGAGACTGCACCAGCTGGCCGGTCATCAGCCAGCAGACTGCTCCTCTCGCCTCTCGGAATTTTTTTTACCCCGTGTTCCTTGTCAGATGCCCACCAGCACGGAACGATGCCTTAGGGTAGCTTTCCCCCTAGTAACACGCTCCCCCCTCCTGCCCCTGTTAAGACTAAGAACGCTCACCTATGTAACTGAGCAAGACCGGGAGGAATATCAACCCGTGCGTGGCGCCCAGCAGGACCATGGCCAAATACATCCTGAAGTAAAAGATCTGGAAAATCTGAGATTTGGCAAAAGCCAACACCACAATCCCTCCAAATTTTGTAAGTGTGATTCCACTGAATACCTAAAAGAGAAGAGCGCGTGAGAGCCCGCTGGTACCCGTCTGTCGGAACTGAGCCCTTTCTCTGCCGGGATTTCTCATATTCAAGGAGGCGGCGGCGGCGCGGGCACCCTGGTGGGGGGCTGCAGTCTCCCTGTGCCTCTACGAGGCTGAGCGGGCTCAGGTATGAATGAGTGCAAGGCTGTTTGCTCTGCAGCGGCACTGCCTCCTGTCTGCAGACACACGTCTGTCTCAGGTGCACACGGAGCGTTCGGAAACAGAAGTGTTAGCTTTTCCTAACGTTCTGTTCCACAGAGGAGAAGGGGCTGGCGGCCAGGCTAACCCGGGACAGAGCTGAACTGGGAGACGCTGCAGACGTCAGCTCCACACTGCACCCTGGGCTCGAGCCTGTGCCGCGTGCAGCTCCTGCAGATCTGACTTCTCGCGGTTTCCCTGCTACAGAAGTCACACACACCGGTGCCAGGTGCAGCTGCTCCAGGAACTGCCAGGGACTTGGCCTCGCTGGCAGCTGCTTTCTAAAGCACGTCTCCGAACTTCAGTTCCTCCTCGGGAGTCGTCCCAGCCCTGGGCGCGCCCTGCGGGATACTCACAGAGCTGCCCATGTGAGCGAGCGCCTCCTCCGCGCGGGCCACTCGGCTTCCTTTGCCACTCACTGTGAACGCTCTGGTTATGTGGCTGCAGAACTCCACGGAGATGCCACAGCTCTGAAATAAAGCACTTCCCTCAGCAGGGCTCTTGCCTGGTGCGGTGCCCCTCGCCCCTGCGATGTGTGCTGGAGTCCCACTCCCCCGCTCCCAGCACGGCCTGTGCCCCCGGGTCCTAGGGCGTGTGTGCATCTGGTGGGGGAGGTGCCAAAGCCTCCCAGCCACAGCCGGCCCTGCGCAGCCTGCACGCTGTTGTCGCTCCTGGCTGTCCCCACCCCGGCCCCACGGGACTCCCAGCTGGATGTGCACCTATCACCTCTGGAATGCTCACAGCTGCAAGACTGTCACTTAACTATCAAAAAGCACCCAGCCACTGGGAACTGGGCAGACAGCCCCAGGGGAGGGCAATATTCTGGATCAACAGTGAACGCCCTTAGGCTGCACACTGCCCCGTCCCTAGAGGGTAATGAAGCAGTGCCCAGGCTAGCCCTGGTAGCACGCCTCTGCTGTCGGGGCACCAGGACTCGGCACCACAGCTGCCCGAAAGGGGATAAACGGACAGCGATGTGCTTTCTCCCACCTCTGTGCTCCGACAGCCACAGCTGGACCTGGGATTTTGCCCCATTTTATGGTTTCCGTGGACACCATGGCCCCGTTCCTATGAGTGACAGAGGAGCCAGGGGCTAAGGGACAGCCAGGGACTCACCATCACCAGGTTGACCAAGGACACCGCGTTCAGGCTGATGCCCCACAGCCACATGACCCCAAACATGTTGACCAAGATCATGGTGATGGTGACACACATGATGACTGCAGACCAGAGCTCACAGCCCAGGAGCACCACGGCCACCACGAACACCGCTCCCAGGGACACGCCGAGGTTAAAGACGGCATCGTCCAGAATGGTGAGGTACTGTTCATAGAAGACGTAGAACACACTGTGGACGAGAGGGGAGCTTCCGTCAGGGCCCCCAGCGCCTGCCCCGGGGCGGCCCTGGCGGAGAACGTCCTGGCCGTGTGCCAGCCCCGCCCCAGTCATGCCACGGCTCTGCGGGGGCCGCTCGGCCGCACACGTGTTTCCTGCGAGGTTTCTGCTTGCTGGCCCAATCTCTGTCACTTCACAGACCCAGACTAACAAGTCCCGATCTCTCCCGAGAACAGCTCGGAGCAGGCCCCGCCAAAGCTAAGCGGTGCTTCCCAGGAGTCAGGACGCCCGCTCTGCGGCTGCTGCTTCTTCTTTTCTTCTTCTTTTCTTCTTCTTCTTTTTGACAGGCAGAGTTAGAGAGAGGAGAGAGACAGAGAGAAAGGTCTTCCTTTCCGTTGGTTCACCCTCCAAATGGCTGCTATGGCTGGCGCGCTGTGCTGATTCAAAGCCAGGAGCCAGGTGCTTCTCCTGGTCTCCCATGCGGGTGCAGGGCCCAAGCACTTGGGCCATCCTCCACTGCACTCCCTGGCCACAGCAGAGAGCTGGCCTGGAAGAGGGGCAACCGGGACAGAATCCGGCGCCCCGACGGGGACTAGAACGCAGGGTGCCGGCGCCACAGGCAAAGGATTAGCCAAGTGAGCCGAGGCGCCAACCATCTGCAGCTTCTTCCACAGAAAACCCAGCTCTTCTTTAAGCAAGCTTATGGTAGTGGTTAAAGCAATTTTTTAAAACCACTTGTTTCTTCTACCTTTTGGTATTCTCCAAAATCAGTACATAATATTATATATAAAATCATACATAATATCCTCTTGCCAGTGTGGGAAAAAAAAAAAAAACGGAATAAACAAGAAAACTCCATCCAAAAGCACTGAGCAGGCGGGGACACACGGGTGTCAGTGTCGCTGGCTGAGGATGCGGGCTCAGCCCTCTCTGTGTGGCCTCTGGGGGCTGCTTCCCTGTGGGTCTCCTTTAGGAGGGTCGGCGGGGACGAAGTTCGGTGACTCTGGCTTCTTGCCCTTGAACTGCTTCCCCTGTGTGCAGAATTGAAGCTGGGGGTTGGCCTCCCACTGAGACCCCGCCCTACCTGTACGGGAACACCCGGCAACGGCTGCCCTTCAGGCCCATGGTGGCGGTGGCGTTCCCGGCTATCAGCTGGGCTTTCTTCATGGCGTCGATGAAGTCGGCCGAGGTCTGCAGCACGGTGTGGTAGGTCATGAAGTACGTGGCCCCGACCTCGGTGCCGTTGCCCAGGATGTTGACTGCGGTGCCGTAAGCAGCATGTCCCCTGGGCACAGAGACGGGCGTCAGAGAGGCGGCTCCCAGCCCGACGCCCATGGCAGCTGAGCCCTGGCAGCCCAGTGAAGTCATGCCGCCCTGGCTCGCAGGTGGCACCCAGCTGGGCCTCCCGACCAGGGAGCGAGGCAGGTGTCAGCCCACTCTCGCCTGCTTGGGCCTCACTGCATCTGTTTGGTGCGAGGCGGCCGGCGCCACTTACCCTTTGCCACACTTGGGGTTGGGGTTGTCAGACAGGAACATGGGCAGGAATCTCATGAAGTCCTCCCCCTGAGGCCTCTGCTTGCCCTCTGGGGTGAGCGGCCTGCAGCGGACGCAGGCAGGGTCCACCACTGGCGGAGACACGAGGGGGGAGCCGCGCGTTAGAGGAGCAGGCTTCTGATAGTGTTTTTAAATAAAAGCACGAAAAAAATACTAAGAAGGGAGGGAATTCTCCCGAAATCTCTCCCCTTATCCAGAAACTTCCGCCCCCCGTGGTCCACTGCTTGCTGAGTCTGACACACTGCTTAAAACCTCAGGAAGACTCAGCAGAGTCTGCTTCAGTGCTGACCACGACTGGTGTCATCCGACACCAGGGCTCGCACGTGTTAGGAGAATTCCAGACTTCCAACACTCCTACAACACCAGGCAGCAGCAGTGACAAACAGGACAGCCAAGGCCAGAGCCCGTCAGAGCAATGGGTGTGGTCAGGGCAAGATGAGGACCCGAATCTGGGAGCCGGAGTCCCCTTGTGGGCCGCATGCAGCCTGCAGCCCCAAGTGGTGCAGGGACAGGAACACGTGGCAGTTCGCACACGTGGTGAGGTAGGGGAGCGTGGCGAGGGACGGAAGACCCAGCATGGGCATGTACTGAGGAGAGATGCAAACACTTAGTGAATGCCGAGGCCAAGGTGTTCCGGGAGGAAGGGAGCCGCGGGGCGGGAGCGACGGTACCTGAGGCGTTGCAGAACTGCTCCGTGACGTTGGAGACCCGGCAGCAAGACGACTGCGGCTTCACCCAATCGAAGTAATCGTCGATCCAGGAGGAGGGCGCGAAGCCGATGCGGGTGCTGGGGAAAGGAGGAAGCGATGGCCGCCAAGCTCCACGCGGAGGACGCCTCCCACTTCAGAACCGTCCTGACGCCCCCCCCCCCCCAGTCGCCCAGAGAGACACGCAGAGCCCGGAACGAGACCACCACCAGAGCCCCCGGCACTGTAGGCCTCCGAGAGGCAGCGCTCAGGCCAGCCGAGACTGAACGCGGGCTTTGAAAGGAGCCCCGAGAGAGGGGCGAGGCGGTACTGACTAGTTGTCCAGCTGGGCCGCGTTGAATATCTGCTGCACCAAGGAGTCGTTGTCGCAGCCCAGGCCGCCGCACACCATGTTCTGCCCCTGCAGGGAGGTGTAGTTGTGCCCTTCCTCCAGGACAAAGTACACGGGCGGCCCCGCATGCAGGTACTGCCCGAGGGACTTGAAATAATCCACCACGTAGGAGTCCTGCAAGACAGACCGAAGGACGGCGGGGGTCTAAACGCTCTGAGGACAAGCGAGACGGAGACCACTAGGAATTCAGAGGGCCCAGGCTGCCCGACACCGCCGGCCTGCACTCGGGACTCCCGGCACAGCCAGGGCATCCCCCTCCCCCCGCCCTTCCCCCACCTCCTGTCCACGGTCAGGAGGTTGCCTCACAAGGCCATTGGCTCCCAATCCATGGCTGTGCCCTGAGGGCGGAAGCTCCCAATGCCAGAGCAGCCCACTGCCCCGCGATACAGCAGCTCCCGTTAAAAGCCAGGGAGTCTGTGTGCGTCTGCATTTCCAGGCAGGTGTTGGCTGGAAACACTCAAGAGCATGCTCTGAAAAACTCATCACCAGCCACATAAGCCTCATTAAAGACAGGGCCTTACGTCAGGCATTGAGAGAGACTGATCCAATCCAATTTCCACCTTGTTCAGGACTGCGATGCTGAACGAGAGAACGCCCACAAATACCGCTATCTGGAAGAAAAAGTGCTTGTTCAGTGTCACAACAAGCTGAGGGACAGAAAAGAAATCTTTAACACATGCAAAAAAGCAGGATTTTTCTAAACCGAAAAGCAAGTTTACATAACGTGTAGAGACGACAGGGAGTACGGG
Organism: Oryctolagus cuniculus; assembly: GCF_051225735.1. NCBI lineage: Eukaryota > Metazoa > Chordata > Mammalia > Lagomorpha > Leporidae > Oryctolagus > Oryctolagus cuniculus. The sequence continues at coordinate 54,389,034 of NC_142876.1, read as the reverse complement.
GGTAGTATCTGGGCCACAGTATCCAGAGCCAAAATTTGTGGGTTCGAATCCCAGCCTTGTACTTAGAGTTCAAAGACCCTGCACCTGGCTTCTATTTCTTCATCAGGAGAATTAACAGACTTGCTGCAACAGATAGCAGCATGGATTCAATAAGAAAACCCACGGGTGATCCAGACTTTAGCATCGTTCCCAACTGATACTCACTGTTCCAGGTACCACTATTGCTTCGTACTATCACCAGACATGAATTTATGTTTTTTTAGTAGAGAAGTGACAGATGATCACTGCTAGCTACATCTAGTCTATAACCCATATAAAGTCCCTGCACGGAATGCGAGTGACCGGGAGGGGGCCTGGGGACACTGTAAGACCTCTGGGTGGTGATGGGACAGTTCTACACGTGGGCTGCAGAGATCTTAATGGAAAAGGGCCACACACTGCCCAACACCATCCTCAAATGTTCTTAAACCTTAGTCTGCAGGGACGGTGCTGTGGCGCAGTAGGCTAAGCCTCTGCCTGCAATGCTGCCATCCTACATGGGCATCGGTTCAAGTCCCAGCTGCTTTTCTTCTAGTCCAGCTCTCTGCTAATGGCCTGGAAAAGCAGTGGAAGATGGCCCAAGTGCTTGGGCCCCTGCACCCACGTGGGAGACCTGGAAGAAGCTCTAGGCTTCTGGCTTCAAATTGGCTTAGGTCCAGCCATTGCAGCCATTTGGGGAGTAAAACAGTGATGGAAGACCTTTCTTTTCTTTTCTTTTTAAAGATTTATTTATGTACTTCAGAGGCAGAGCTACAGAGAGAGAGAGAGAGAGAGGGAGAGGTGGAGGGAGAGGGAGAGATAGAGATCTTCCATCCATTGGCTCACTCCCCAAATAGCCACAACGGCTGGAGCTGGGCTAATCTGAAGCCAGGACCCTTCTTCCGGGTCTCCTATGCAGGAACAGGGCCCAAGCACACAGGCCATCCTCTGCTGCTTTCCTAGGCCGTGGCAGAGAGCTGGGTCAGAAGAGGAGCAGCTGGCATAGGAACCGGTGCTCATATGGGATGCAGGCGCTGCAGACAGGTGTTCAGCCCACTATGCCACAGCGCTGGCCCCATGGAAGACCTTTCTCTCTCTCTCTCCCTCTCTCTCTTACTCTGCCTCTCAAATAGTAAAATCTTTTTCTAAAAAAAACCCTAAAACATAAGAGATGATCAAGTCAAAACAAGGTAAGCACATTGGAAAGCATGTGCTTAGATAAAGCATAGGTGAACTTAAAAAAAAAAAAAAAGATTTGTTCATTATTTATTTGAAAGGAAGGGAGAGAGAGATTTCATCTGGTGGTTCACTCCCCATATGGCTTCAATGGCCAGAGCAGGGCTAGGCTGAGGATGGCCCAGGCTAAAGCCAGGAGCCTAGAAATCAATCCGGGTCTCCCATGTGGGTGCAGGGGCCCAAACACCTGGGCCACCTTCCACTGTTCTTCCCAGGCAATTAGCAGGAGCTGGATCAGAAGTAGAGTAGCCAGGACTTGAACCAGTACCCATATGGGTTGCTGGTGTCACAGGCAGTGACTTAACCTGCTGTGCCACAATGCTGGCTCCATTAATATTTATTTAAATTTTTTAAAAAACTATTTTTACTTATTTATTTCAAAAGCAGAGAGAGAAGGAGAAGGTTAACCATAAAGCATGTGTAGTAATGTAGACATCACACACGGTGTGCCTGTGTCATAGTCCTGGATTTGGTGTGGGAGTACATTTATGTAAAATGCACCCCTGGAGGAAACTGGGGCAAGGGAACTTGGTTCCTCACTGGACTACATTTGCAGCTCTGGAAATCTACTTATTTTGAGATAAAAACTTAAAGAACTGTTGCTTACACTAATAAAAATCTCACTAGAAAAATATTTCAAGTTTTTGTACCTATATAAATATGTACATAAATTTTAAATTTTTTTTAAAAAGTGGTAGCTTAGTAGGCTAAGCTTTCACCTGTGGTGATGGCATCCCATATGGGTGCCTGTTTGAGTCCTGGCTGCTCCACTTCTGATCCAGCTCTTTGCTTATGGTCTGAACGCAGTGGTGCAAATCCTTGGGCCTCTGCACTTGTATGGGAGACACAGAATTAGCTCCTGGCTCCTGGCTTTGCATCTGTGTAACTCCAGCCATTGTGGCCATTTGCGGAGTGAACCAGCAAATGGAAGACCTCTCTCTCTCTCTGCCTCTCTGTAGCTCTCCCTTTCAAATAAATAAATAAATACATCTTTAAAAAATTATTTTTCACTTTATTTGAAAGGTAGAGAGACAGAACCATCTGCTAGTTCACTCCCCAAAATGCCTACAACAGCTGAGCCTAGGCCAGACCAAAGCCAGAAGCCTGGTATTCCAACAGGGTCTCCCACATGGCAGGCAGCGACCCAGGTACTTAAGCCATCCATCATCTGCTGCTTCCCAGGCTGTGTATCAGCAAGGAGCTGGATCAGAAGTGGAGGAGCTGGGACTTGAACACAGGGACTATGATATGGGATGTGAATGTACCAAGCAGAATCTGAAACCACAGCACCAAACATACACACCCAGTATATATCTTTCTTTTTCAAAAATATTTATTTATTTGAAAGGCAGAGTGATAGAGAGGAAAAGACAGAAACAGAGACAGAGAGGGAGACAGAGATAGAGAAAGAGAGAGATCTTCTGTCTACCTCTTCACTCCCTGCAATGGTCATGGCTAAGCCATATCAAAGCCAGGAGCTCCACCTGAGTCTCTCACATGGGTGGAAAGGACACAAGTACTGGGCCATCACCTGCTGCCTTCCCCGGGGCATTGGCAGGTGGATCAGAAGCGGAGTAGTGGGGCTGGGGTTGTGATGCAATGGATTAAGCCACCACCTGCAGCACTGGCATCCCATACGGGTGCTGGTTCATGTCCTGGCTGCTCCACTTTCAATCCAGCTCCTTGCTCTTGTGCCTGAGAAGGTAGCAGAAGATGGCTCAAGTGCTCGAGCTCCTGCCACCCACATGGGAGACCCAGATGAAGCTCTTGGCTCCTGGCTTTGGCCTGGCCCGGCCCCGGCTATTGTGCCCATTTGGGAGATAAACCAGTAGATGGAAGACTCTCTCTCTCTGTAAGTCTGCCTTTCAAACGAAAACAAGCAAAAACAAAAACAAACAAAAAGAAGTGGAGTAGCTAGGGCTCAACCAGGTTCTCTGGTATGGAATGCTGACGTCATAGCAGTAGCTTAACCTGCTGTGCCATGACACCTGCCCCCACATGCGTATTCTAACAGCTGTCAGAATCTCCTTCCCCAGCTGTTTCTTAGAAGGCATGTGACAATCCATTTTGGGGAGAACGAGAGAAACCACAGGCAGGCTCCTACCACAATGGGCCGCATCCAGTCCTTGAGCAGAAGTGGAGAATAGGAGTTTTTGAAGAAGCGAAACAAGTAGCTCTCGGAGGCCTGAATGCTCGTCCCAGCCTCTGCACCCCTGAAGCAGCACAGGACGTCCAGCTGGTTTTTCTGAGGGAACAGAGAGGAGCACGGGTCACGGAACCTGCTCTGGCTGCTTCATCTAGGTCTAGATCAAATAGAAAGGTCTGCAATCCTGGTGACAACTTACCTCTTGACGCTTAATGTCTAATCCCAAAAGACTCACAAAGCAGGTGATCTGGAGGAGGAAGTCAATGAAGACCGCCATCCCCGCAAACAGGGAGAAGGTGTGGACGGCCGGCATCACCGACAGGCCTCCTGCAAGGGCAAGGGACGCTCTCATCAGCCACCTGACGGCAGAGGACTCCACAGGGTTCGGCGGACAGAGCCAAGGAGCCAGACAGGTCCGCCCGCGCTGCGAACACACCACGGGGGTCGGGCCAGAGCAGGGAGTGGCGTCTATAAACTGTCTTCTAAGATTTGTCAGCACCAGACCACGCAGGGGGTTTAAAAACGTGCATTCCTGGGCCAAAGCCCCATACTGCTGAAATCCAGGTGCATCACTCAAATCTGCGAACTGCTCACACAGGCCTTCTCCCTTCCAGGCTGCCCACAGAGAAGGACAGGGATTCCTGTCTAGTATGTCAACAACTTCAGTCTCCCAGTGAGTTACAGTAAGAAGCAGTCTACAGTCAGACAAGGGTGCTCCAAGTCAAAGATACCCAATGTGGTTTCGGGGGTAAGAGAAGTCAGAGCCGGCAGCCCTGGGCTGAGCACACCTCACTGCCTCTCTGGATGGGACACACACGTGTGGGGTGCACTCCCGCTGACCGCCAAGGGCAGTCCAGCCTTGGGGCACAGTGTCAGCTGCTGTTGTCATCACCCAGGCTCTGCTTTTCTTCTGTCAGAGATGAAGAGATAACTCCAGGGTGCATCCGTGTCCATCAGAAGGTCCCAGATAATGGCTGTGGGTTCCACGAGCACGAGGCTTTGTGGAAATGAGAGGTGACATGCTGATGCGGGGTGTGTGTGTGTGTGTGTATGGGATACCACCTCGATGTGTGTGTGTGTGTGTGTGGACGGGATACCGCCTCGATGTGTGTGTGTGTGTGTGGACGGGATACCGCCTCGATCATTCATCAGCCTGTGAAAGCTGACCTGGCAGCCGCACGGCCATCCTGTCTGTGATTGTGGACCCCAGGTCCTGTTTGGATGGAGGGTTCTAATTCAGCCTCCTCTATGGAGGACACAGATGCTTTTCCCTGACTGCAGCACAGAGACGGGCAGGCAGCCCCACTGCCACATCTATTTGGTGATCTTTCCAGACACAACTTAGAAAGAAACGTGAATTTTTGTCCCAGTTCCTTCCTGCTCCTTGTACTGAGATTCAAGGACCTCTGCTCACGCAGGAAGCTGCTTTTCCAAGGACCGCCTACCCATGGAAACAGCAGCAGGGCATCGGGCACACCGACACCTGTGGAGTTGGGAGTGGCCACTTAGTGCCTTGTGTTGAGACGGATTCTGCACTATACTGGAGGCCATTTTTCAAACACTAACATTCACCGGGCACCCCAAAGGGGAGATGACAAGAAGAGTTACAGGGTCTGTCATCCTGAACCCCAGCATCAACAGTGCTCTGAAACTTAACATGAGAAAGAAGACACCCACAAAATGACACCCCACATACTGCTAGCAATTTTTCTTGTGGTCCAGTCAGGGACACTTTCCAATGAGGGAACAAAGCTTAGAAGCGGAGGCAGCACAAAGCGGCATCCTCCGACACCCAGCTCGGCATACTATGGGACACACAGAATGGAAAGTGTACCTACCTAAGAAAAATGCTACCGTCTCGGCAAAGGAGGACAGGAAGATGCTAGGAGCTACTTCTCCCAGGACCCGGCCCAGCTGCTGGTCCAGGGTTTCCCCTTGAAGACGTTCATCTCTCTTGAGAAAAACAAAAAGTAAAAGCAACATTAACGTCCCTCAATAACAAGGCTACCTACGTTAACTCAACAGGAAAGAAAAAAGATAGTTGAGTAACAGTGGCTTCTAAGTACATACATTTTGGCAAATGTATGTTCTCATATTAATTTATTCGGAGTATTGCTGAACTACTGCTCTAGGTTCCAGGTGAGAAATGCGAGCGTGTTATCTAAAACTACCTGGGACACCAAGTAACACCTACACGCCACGGAACTTCTGAGGCAGGGGCCGCATGACGCCGCTGGAGACCACTTTCTCCCCCCTCCTCAGTGGCGCCTCTGCACACAGCAAATCTGCCATTCTGCACGCTACACTGAGGACTGTTTTAGCAACAGTCATTCCCGAAACAGTTTCCAAAAGCATGGGATAGCCATTTTTGTGCATGTGCAAAAAAGGCATTAATTAAAACCAAATTGTCACCTGATATCTATGTTGCCAGCCAGAGGGAAGAGTGAATTTCTTGGTCCCCACCGATGCAGAACAAGTCATGGAGCTCAAAGGGCCCCCCAGGGAAAGAACACAAAGCCCCTCACACCCTCATTCACCGTGCACAGAGGCAGGCGCTGGGACGGGGACCGAGCGCCATGAGAACACGCACACACACCTGGTAAGTCTGCACCAGAATGAAGATGTTGTCCACCCCGACAGCCAGCACCAGGAATGGGATGACTTCGATCACGATGAGGGTCAAGGGGATCCCAATGTAGCTGAAGATGCCCAAGGAGCAGGCCACCGAGCTCAGCACAATCAGGATGCCCGCGATGCCCAGGGAGACTTTCGAATCCACCTGAGAGAGGCGAGCACGCAGAGAGCGCCCGTCAGAGGGGCTGCTGGCCTCACTTTCACTTCCTTAGAAGGGCACATGCCACCCAGAGTTAGGAGTACGATTCCCAGTTCAAGAGAAGGTGTGGGAAAATGTCGAGGGCTTCCCTAGGAACACAGTTCACGAGCTTGCGTTGTTAGGTGACAGAACAGACAAGTGAGAAAAACCTGGATGGAAATACACTTTAAGTCAAAAAACTGGTCCTGAAGAAAACGGATGCAGGAAACCAACATTACACACGATGAAAATATGGAACTGACGACAGTTTAGAAGTAGAAGCAAAATAGGACAACAAGCTGTGCTAAGCCATTTCCCCGGACACACACACGAGACACACTGAGCCCCCACCTACCAGAAACCTGCGGCAGCTTTTGATGTGCCCCAAGGCCAGGGAAATATACAGAAACATGACGGCATAGCTAATGACGACGGTGAAGACGTCGCTGTTACTTTCGCGATCTAGTTCATCTTCAATACTGCGCTCGGCAGTGAAAGAGATGGTCAGGTTTGGATTCTCGTAGTTTTTCACAAAATTAATAAACCTGAAGAGTAAGCAAAATTTCCTATTTTCAGTTAAAGCTTAGTAACACCTAAGGAAGAGATGTTTCCTGCACTTTCCCAACACAGAGGCCACACCGCACGTGGGCCTTCTTCATTGCTCACCGGAATGTGAGACACTCCCGGGCGATGGCCATAGTTCCAGACACACATGCTGAATTTTCTACTGCTTAACCCAGGTTTAGAACAAGTCTAAAAGTGCTTCAGGCTCTGTTTCTAAGTGAAGTATACCATAATGAAGATATAAACTCATGGAACAAAACTGAAAAACTTTTACAGATTCAACACAATACCCACCGGAATCCCAGGTGACTTCTTTGTAGGAAATGACAAGGTGACTAAAATTATATGGAATTACACAAGGCCTAGAACAGTTAAATATTCTTTTTCGGGGCAAGCATTGTGGTATGGTGAGTTGGGCTGCTGCTTGCAATGCCAGCATCCCATGTGGGCACTGGTTCAAGTCCTGGCTGTTCCACTTCCCAACCAGCTCCCTGCTGATGTGCCTGGTGGAGCAGCAGAGGAAGTACCAAGAGTTTGGGCCTCTGCTCCCACGTGGGAGACCCAGATGAGGCCCTTGGCTTTGGCCTCGCCCAAACCAGGCTGTAACCTGGTTGTTATAGCCATGTGGAGAGTGAAGCGGCAGATGGAGGCTATCTCTCCTCTCTCTCTGTAGTTCTGCCTTTGAAATCAATAAATAAATCTTTAAAAAGTAAATAAGTAAAAAAAAAAATCCCTTTTTCAAGAACAAGAACACTTCTCAATTTCAAAACTTTCTAAAAGGGGGCTGGCACTGTGGCATAGTAGGCTAAGCCTCCGCCTGTAGTGCCACCATCCCATCTGGGCGCCAGTTGGTGTCCCAGCTACTCCTCTTCTGATCCAACTCTCTGCTGTGGCCAGGGAAAGCAGTGGAAAATGGTTCAAGCACCTGGGCCCCTGCACCCAAGTGGAAGACCTGGAAGAAGCTCCTGGCTCCTGGCTTTGGATCGGCTCAGCTCTGGCTGTTGCGGCCACTTGGGGAGTGTACCAGAGGATGGAAGACCTTTATCTCTGTTTAGGTCTATAATTCTGCCTCTGAAATAAATAAATAAAATCTTAAAAAAAAAAAAAAACTTCCTAAAAAACAGCAGTAATCAAGACATTGTGTAATATCAGCACAAGGACAGACACAAGATAAATGGGACATTCAGGGGCTGGTGCTGTGGCACAGGGGGTAAAGCTGTTGCCTCAGATGCCAGCATTGCATAGGGGCACTGGTTAGGGTCATGGCTGCTCCTCTTCCAATCCATACCCCTACTCATGCCCCTGTGGAAGCAGCAAAAGATGGCCCAAGTGCTTGGGCCCCTGCAGCCACAGGGCTCCTGGCCCCTGGCTTTGTACCGTTCCTGCTCTGGCCTCTGCGGCCATTTGGGGAGTGAATCAGCAGATGGAAGATCTCTCTCTTTCAAATAAATAAATAAATCTTTTTTTTGAACAATCAGCATGCTCTGGCTGTTAGAAAAAAATACATATTGTGCATAAATACTTTTGCATTCTTCGTCAGGAGTACCTGTTTAAATCACATGTTTATAGATGAATTTGTAGATTTCTTTTTAGCATCACTAGTGTCAAGTGGAAGCAACCACCCTAACTTGGTCAGTGTGGAGTGATCTTCCAGTGCTTGTAGACATCCACCCCCGCCCCCCCCCCTCCCCCCCATACACACAGCGAGGACAGCCTACGTAGTTCTGCCAGTGACTCACTCTTTTTCCCAGGCCTTGGCCCTCTGGAGCTTCTCTGTATCATTATAGTAATTACTGACAGGGAAGGTAATCACGAGGGCGGTGGCATTGTTGTAGTTTTGATCTAGAAAGGAAAATATGACATCAAAAAGCAGATTACGAGGGTGCAGAAGGTCAGAAAAATTCAAGGAGAAAAATCAGAACACAACTGAGCTGCCTCTGATCTCTCCTGGAGCTACACACGGCAGCTCTGCTCTCGGAACAAAGCAGCAGCGGGCCAAAATGTTCTGTACGTGTCTACCTGAGGTGTGCACACTTGCCACTCAGGAAGAGTCAACTTCTTTTTAACTACACAGTATGCTCGTGGTGGAAATTTCAAACAGAGCAGAAAACTCTTCAGTGGGAAGGGGAAGGCATTCTTTCTTTGTCCAATCCCTATCCCCACCGTGAGTCCCCTCCTAACACTGCGGCCGTCTGCGAATCTCTCGAGAGATATCCCATGCACACACAGCAAACAGGATTCCTCCTCTTCCCTTCCTACACACACGGGAACAGAAGGCGCCGCGTGCGGCATCCACAGACTCTGTGTCTTGCACACTGCGCCATCTGAGCACTCCCCAGCTTCCTTCTCTTTTTTCTGCTGAGAGTATTTTCTGGTGTAAAGTAACCAATCCCCAACAGCTGGAGGTTTGTGCAACTTCTTTTGCTATTACAAAGAATAATCTACAAATATCTCTGATGTGTAAAATATACATTTATAATCAATTCTTACAATCACTAAATAAAAAACATGCGTTTTTATTTTGATAAATTCTCTCAAATTGCCCTCCAAAGAGAGTATACTATTTTTCATTCCTTTGTTCAGTAAGATATTTATGTAGATCTACTTTGAGCCAGGCTGTATTTTAGGGACAATGGATGTTCTAGTGAACAAGAGAGAAGAATCCTGTCTTTCTACATTCTAGTAACCAGCTGATATTTCCACTGCAGTGGAGAGTGTCCCACATTTTCACGGGCACAGTGGTCCATCCACCTCTTAGGCTCTCGCCGACCCACTAGGTAGAAACACTGGTGAGAGGATACTTTCACCAACAGAGGTGGATGTTTCCTCCTGGACACCAAGTGCCATGGGAGTCTCTTAGCTTTCACACGGCCTCGACCACTGTTCTCACAGGTTGTTTACTCTTTATACAGTAAGGAAACGTTATCTGGCAAGTATATTAATCTGTTTTGTCTAGTTTCTTGTTTCTTTTTAACTGCATGTCTATTCTTCACATATGAACTTCAAATTTTTATGTAGCCAAGTTCCTCTGCTGGAACTCTGATGGCTCCTGGGTTTCATGGCTTAGAAATGCCCCTGCCATTTTAAGATTACTTAAAACATTTTCCTCCGTATTTTCTTCCAGTTCTTTAACAGGGTTGCTTCTTGTATCTCGATATTTGATCCATGTGATGTTTATTTTGGCAGAAGCAGTAAGGCAGAGATCAAATAGAATTTTCTCCCTGTGGCCAGCTGTTGACTCCACTGCTCTCCCATCGATGGGAAATGGTGTTATGTAATGTAATGTAAAGTTACGTTATGTAATGTTATGTTATGTTTGTTATGTTATGCTATGTTGTGTTATGTTATGTTATGTTTGTAATGTTATGCTATGCTATGCTATGTTACATTATTATGACAGAACACATTTTAAATACAAATCCCAACTTTTCCCCTGCTACTGAGTGAGGAGAAAACTCTTCTGGCTTCTTCACTGGCTAAAGAAAAACCAGCTGAGCCTCTGATTGGGCTTCAGATGCCACAGGTGTCTGATGAATCACCACGCCCTCTTATCTAGCACAGTCTGTCCCAAGGTGTGTCACAGGAACCAGCAAAGGGCAAACTAACTGCCCTTCCCAATATCCAAGTACCCACACTCTTAACTGACTAATTCAAAAGAAAAATCAATCCATCTACTTTGCTTCCCCGGCACTCCACTCGCTCTTCCTCTCCCCCATGGGAGGGGCTGGTTCTTAACCTGCGGTCCAGGGACTGACCACCTGGAGTTCTGCAGGTGAGCTTCCCAGGCCGGGGACCTCTTTGACACTGGACGTGTGTGGCTGTGTGCAACTGCATTATTCCAGGGAGACATTCTTAGCTTCTCTGAGGCAAGTGTGACCTCAGAAAGGTGAACATAGCCCACTGCTTTTAAATGCAGAATAAAACCCACAGCTAGGTGAGGTACTACATTTGGCATTCACGACATAGGGAATTAACAATCTTCCTAATTACCACTGAGTATGAATCACAGAACCAAGACTACACAATGGAACAGGACAAGTAAACGCATCTCTTACTTACCATCATAGCCTCCTAACACAAGCCACGGGAACACTGGGCCACCAAATGTGCCCAGACAAGGATCATGGAGCAAACTTGTATCATTCAGAGAGGCAGGAACCCTGCCAGAAAGTTTAGAAAACCTCCAGTTAGAACAATCCTCGAGACACCACAGGCCTAACCATTTACACAATAAACACTTAATGAGGCAGACGGTATTCTGAGCCCAATATGGTCCCCAAGGTTCTTTTGCCTAGGAACTCAACACCTGCCTTTGGGGGCTCAGAAACACTGGGCAAGGGGAAGGCAGATACAGGCCTGGGCCATCAATAGCAGGTGGTGCACGACGCTGTGTGGGCAGATGAGGCAGCAAATGACATGAGGGCAAACCAACTCCAAAAGCAGAGCCCTGATCAGATCTACACACAAGGGCACTTCACCAGGGAGGGAGGAAAAGCGGGTCTTCCGTCCCATGAATGACAGTGGTGGAGGAGAGAGGAGTGGGACAGTCAGAAAACAGGCACGTGAGACGGGATGAGAGCAAGAGGATGGCAATTAGGGGAATGGCGAGCAGTCCTGTCCTGGAGCTTCGGGCACCCAGGAAGGGGCTACTGAAGGAGGGAACAGGCCCGGAGAGGGTAAAGGACAGATGATGCAGAACCAAGGACTCAGTGAAGTCGTTAGAATTTTGATGCCAGAGGCACTGGGGAGCAAACAGAGATTTTCGGGAAAGGGAGGGGACGGGCTATTTTACAAATATAACTCGGCCCTCCCCTCTCCCACTCCCTCTCCCATCCCGCCCTTCACCACGTTTCATTTTCAATTACCTTCATATACTGAAGATCAACTTAGTATATACTAAGCAAGGATTTCAACAGGTTGCACTCACACAACCGCACAAGGTATAGGGTATTGTTCGACTAGTAGTGTTGTTTTTAAGTTTCATAGTTAAACACATTAAGGGCAGAGATCCTACGTGGAGAGCATGTATCCAGTGACTCCCGTTGTTGATTTAACAATTGGCACTCTTATTTATGAGAAGGGAAGGGGAGAGGGAGTGGGAGGGAGAGGGGAGCGTTGTGGGTGGGAGGGAAGTTATGGGGGGGGGCTAATGTAATCCATAAGCTATACTTTGGAAATTTATGTTCATTAAATAAAAAAAAATTAAAAAAATAGTAAACAGATTAAAAACAAAAACAAAAAAAATATAACTCGGGTGAAAAAGGGGAAGGCGGTATGGAAGTGGGAAAGAAGCAGGAAACAAGGGGCAGGCACGCGGGGCAGAGGTGAAGACGCTGCTCGGTAGGAGCCAGCTCTGTGGCACAGTGGGCTGAGCTGCTGCCTGCAACATGGGCATCCTATATCAGACTGTTGGCTCGATTCTTGGCTGTTCTGCTTCTGATTCAGCTAATGCACCTGGGAAGGCAGCAGCAGATGACTCCAGTACTTGGACTCCTGCCACCCATGTGGGAGACCCGGATGGTCAGCTCATCTGTCTCCCTTTCAAATGAAACAAAGAAGGAAAAAGAAAAAGAAAAAAAAGAGAAAAACAGAAAGCAAGGAGTGCAACCAGAAGGTCTGTGCAGTGGCCCAGCTGGAGGCGCCCGGCAGCAGATGAGCCCTGCCCAGGGCAGTGGCACCTGACGGCAGATCCTCGGCAGAACTCCACTGGGTGCTTGGGGAGGTTCTTGCATATAACCCACCCATCGGGGCTGCTGGGGAGTGGTTTACGTTCTGGAGGTCAGTCATTTGCAGTAAGAGGCCGAGCACTGAACCCACAGCCCCCCTCTGCCTCCATGTGACAGCTTGGAGAGATCATCCAGAGGTTAAAACCACGAGGATGGCACGAGGCCAGCAGGAGGAGGAGAGACTCAGGGAGGAAGCTGCGCGTTTGAGGAACTGGTGGATGTCAATGAGAGTAAATGACACGGTGGGAAAGCGGCAAGTCTGTGCTCAGTTCTGGGTGGACAGAGACTGCCATTCCCGCAGGACCTGCAGGTGGAAAAGCCCAGGAAAAGTGGGAAGGCGAGGAAAAAGGTGAGAGCTAGGGATGGGCCCAGGCTCACACAGGACCCACGTCAGCGTGACTACACACCACGCATGTATTCCGTATTTCGTTTCAGATTTCCTGTGGCTCCCCTGTACTGTTTACCCTCTCCAGAAGGCTGGTTTATGGGGCAGGCATGTGGGCTAGTGGTTGGGACACCCACATCCTATACTGAGTGCCTGGGTTTGCAACCTGATTCCAGCTTCCTGCTAACATGTACCCTGGGAGGCAGTAGGTAATGGTTCAAGTACTTAAGTCCATGTGGAAGAGCTGTATTGACTTCCTGACACCTGGCTTTGGCCTAACCCAGCCCCGGAGGTTCTGGGCATTTGAGGAGTCAATCAATAGATAGCAGATCTCTTTCTCTGCCTTTCAAATGAAATGAATTAGAAACAATTATGAGTGTAACTCATGGTTTTGGAGGCGACACCCTTGCAACAGAGTACACATGGCCCAGCTGCCTGAAGACACAGTCCAGAAGCACACAGCACTCCAGGTCACGGGAGACCCGAGAACCAGAAGCCAGAGAGCTCAGCTCTTGAGACGTGCTCAGTGCAGCAATGCGCTCGGCGACGACAAGGAACTGCTTCTCGGCACAAAGAACAAACAGCCACTGTGGCTGTGCGACTGAGCAAACAACTGTCCCCGGGCCAGATCCAAGGCATTCGGGGAGAGCAGGCCTGTCTGTGTTATGCTGCTCTTGGGGACACGCCTCGAGATCTCTAAACGCCTCAAGATCCCCTCGTCGGTGACCCAGACACACTTCCCTTGGTGACTAATCCCCACTGGAAGTGTGCCCTGCCCAGCTGGACATTCCTCCTTAGGGAGGCGGCTACAGGGCCCTGCAGGTAAAGCTGCACGCTCACACACTCCCACGGCTTCAGGGGCGCAGGCTGTATGTTTGGAACATGATTTGCTATCGTGATACGTGACTATATCCGAAAGGCAAGAACTCTCATGATGGACTTCCAGCGTCAGCTCCTAGGGGTGGATGTGGTTATGAAACGGAGTGCTCCGCTTCAGCCGTGATCAAAGGATGAACGGTATCACGCTGTTCCTGGATCCCCCACCACAGAAACTCTCACCCCAGGGCTTCGGCGCTTGCTGCTTGTTCTGCTTGGAACACGTTACCCGGGATATCCACGTGCTGCCTCTTTTCTTTCCCCTTTTCCACTCTAAAGCAGTACACCCCCATCTTACTTTTCTCCTTAGGGTACTCATCTCTGCCAACATAAGTGTGTATATTTATTTGTTGATTGCCTGTCTCCCTTAATCGGATGCAAGCTTGGGGCCGGCACTGTGGCTTAATAGGCTAAGCCTCTGCCTGCAGCACTGGCATCCTGTAGGGGCACTGGTTCTAGTCCTGGCTGCTCCACTTCCGATCCAGCTCTCTGCTATGGCCTGGGAAAGCAGTAGAAGATGGCCCAGTGCTTGGGCCTCTGCATCTGCGTAGGAGACCTGGAAGAAGCTCCTGGCTCCTGGCTTTGGATTGGCCCAACTGCAGCTGCTGTGGTCATTTGGGGGGTGAACCAGAGGATAGAAGAACTTTCTCTCTGTCTCTCCCTCTCTAGTCTGTAACTTTATCTCTCAAACAAATAAATAAAATAAAAATCTTAAAAAAAAAATAAAAGATGCAAGCCTGGCAGGGCAGGTCTTGGACTGTTCACTGCTGGGTCTCTAACTCCTTGGATCACGTAGTGCTCAAGTATGGGCAGGGAGGGGCATTGGCAACTGTTGTGCACTCACCGGACACAGTAGAGAAAGTGCGTGTGGTAATCGGCGTACACAAAGAAGTCGTCCCCTTGCTCGTGGTCCAGCATGGAATGGCTGTTCTGGAAGTAGTTTAACACGCTCAGGATGGTGCAGTTCTTGTTATATGGTGAGAGAGGGGCCAAGCAGATGTCCTGAAGTGTCACAGTCTCGTTGTTGTAGGATGCAGTAATGTCTTCAATGGCTGTCTGCAAGTCAAGAACCTGAAAGACGATTGTAAAAATCAGTAGACCCAGTAATGAGCCAGACTTCTCTCAGGTGCTGCCTGAGCAGCAGCGCCCTGAGGGGTCAGAGACAAGGAGTTCCAGGATCGGCTCCAGATACTGAGCTCCGAGGATGCTCGAGTTCCTTTGGTTCGATGCTGTAGCACTGGCACGTGACTGCACACACACTCTTGCGTGCTTTAAAGCTGCATTGTTTAGGGAATGACAAGGAAAAAAGTCTGAAGTGTTCAGTACAGGCACCACTTTTTCTCCTAGTATTTTCTCTCTGTGGATGCGGTGCCTGTGGGTATGCAGGGCTGGCTGTATCTGGGGAAAACCATTCCTGAGATGAGGGAGAGGATAAAAGCACGTTACGGTAAAACACTGGTAAAGCCCAAGGCCCACTCTGATAGGAAACCGGGATGAAGATCCCGGCTAGAGGCATCTAAAGATGAGGAGGGGGCACCCTGACCAGACAGAGGTCAGGACACAAGACCGTCTCCCTGCTCCTCTTCTCCAGCAGCAAGGCCCCCGAGGGGAGACCGGAGCAAGATGCTGGGCTTCCCGGCACTCCTGGGCCGACAGCAAGCCTCCCAGCCCCCCAGCTGTGCCCGGCCACTGCTGATGGGTACCCCCATCCTCCCAGATTGAGAACATGCTCCCGGGAGCCAAGGGCTGTGCCGTGCACCTGCTGCAGTGAGCCAGTTGCTGGGTGAAGATGCGACTCAAGCGTAGGATCATTTGGATGTTTTTCAAGGTTTCAGACTTTCTGTACCCAAGAGTAACACTTACAGGAAAAACCACATGAATGTGCAGTAGTCCATTAAAAAAGAAGCATCTAGCTTCCGCACAGGCCCCGCTCTCCAGGGCCAGTGTGACAGGGGATAGGAATAGAGGGTTCAAACGCCTTTGTAAAAGACACACTTGGATCTCGTCAGAAATGCAGGCTGGGAGCCTGGGCTCAGGTCACCTGCGAGGTGGATCGGAGCGATCCCCTGGCTCCTTTCCCAGCCCCCAGGATAGTGTGAAAGGTGTCCTCCCTTCAAGTCCTCACACATTACTTTCAGCTATCTGGGAAAACAATCCACAAATTCCTAACGTGAATTTCTCGTTACTAAACTCTGCTCCAACAGAGTACCGACACGTGACTCCTCTTATACCCAGCGCACTTTCAAGGACAAGGCAAGACCTGCTGCCTGGAGCCAACACGAGGTGGGCCACAGTACATTTTTCAAGGTCAACACCTATCACTCACTTTCTTGAAAAGCAAGGTCAAAGCACCCCTTTAATGTTACATTTTATACTTCAACATTCAGTCCCAAATCCACATTAAGTAGAACTGGTCAACAAACCCCAGGTCCCCCAGGCTGACTTATTGTTGTACACAGCAGGTTACCTGGTGCAAAATCTGTTTGTCGAGCGGTGGTCCAAAGGGCACGTCGGCGCCCGAGGGGTACGGCTGGTAGGTGTGCTTGTTGGTGTGGGGGGCTCGGATGATGAGCTGCTCGGTCCGGAAGAAAGGCCCAAAGTGCGCGTCAAAGAACTCTTTGTCCTGGCGGGCCTGGCTGCTGGGCGCTGACCACAGGTCAATGGGGTTGGTGGTGACCCGGACATACACCAGGCCTGAAGAACACGCGGCGATGAAGCCGAGTGAGAAGAAGATGACGCAGCCGGGGTTTCGGACACAGAAGGATCCCCAGCGAGTGAAGAGTCTCCTCAGACAGCCCTCAAATGCTGCCCCTAGCAGGTCGCAGCAGGACGCCTCCCCTGGAAGGGCGGGAGAGGAAGGGAGGGTGGAGGTTAAGAGCCAAGCCATTCCTGGAAGTTGGAACAGGGAAAGCATTAGCTAGAGGCACGTGCCAGGAACCAAGCCCGTCTGTGGCTATGCACAGGTCCCCCTCCCCGCCCTCGGCTAGGGATCTGCTCACGGAAGCCACATGGGAGCCTCGGAGAGGCCAAGCTGTCTGCCACCTGTCCCTCCCCTGCCTACTGCTCCTGCTACACTAGCGCCATCGTGGCTCCTGTCCTCATCCGTAGTTACCTCCCGGCTACTGTTAAGTACTTGGTTCTGATCTGTGCTGCAAAGGCAAAGAGCCACCTGTGCCTCGATCAGGGCTGCCCTCAGCCCCGCCTCCCCCAGAACTGGCTGAGAAAATGAAGGCTCGCAGGCCAACACCACCTTAGCGTACGCACGAGCACCCACCTTTGTCGCTGGTGTTAACAGAGAAAGCTATGTTGCTATCAATGGGAGTGTACTCAGAAACAAAGTACCGCTTTCTGAAAAATAAAAGCAAACGCAGACTATTAGCGGGCTCCTGCACAGTGAGGCTGTCACGCGGACGGTCCCACGGTTCCATCAACAGCCTGCTCTCGGCAAGTCTTTCTCCTCTCCACCTGTAGCCTTCGTGCCCCCTAAGCCTCCTTGCTCTGCATCTCTCTGATCACCAGTCTCAGGAGGAAATTTAAGAAAGTATTTTTAAAAATTCGTAAGAGATGATTTCCCTTTGTGGCCCCCATAGACATTTGAAACTTTTAGGTCCTTTAAAACACACTGTCCTCGCCAGCAGCAACAGGCCCCCGACGTGCCGACCTCTTGCATTCTAACAGCACACTCCAACGGAAGGAAGTGAGGTTGCTCACCCACAAGCCTGATCCCAGGGTGAGCCTGGGCTAAGCATGGAGAAGACACAGGAGCCAACCGGAAGGACTCCGAGTGGCCCAAACTGGAAACGCTTGAGCAACAAAACAAATGCCAGTATCAGACAGGACCCCACCGAATAAAGAACAAGCCCCTGATATAAATAACAGAGCAAATACCAGAGTGAGGGAGAAGGGGGAGCCCTCAGTACGGTTACTAAATACACAGCGAATGGGGAAAACCCAATGTCACCACGCGGCCGATGCCACAGCGGTGACTGTCGCAGACGGGGGCTGCCGATGACGCTGGAATCAGTGGGTGACGAGGTGAAGAGCAACGAAGGACAAGCACAGTCTCAGAGCACCTCCCCTGGAAAGACTTCAATTACCAAGGGAAAACCAGCAACACCACGGCAGATGCTCCCCTAACCACGTGACCGAGGGAACCACTACCAGGGAGGACACATCCTGCCACCAAGCACCCGTGGAGTGATGCACCGAGAAAGACACAGCAGCACATCTGAGATGCTCTTGCCAAAACATCAGAGGAAGCCAAGCTGAAGGACACGCTACACAATCGGGAGTGGCACGGCCACAGAAGGAAGGCACGGAGGGACTGTCACAGGCCGGGGGAGGCCAATGAACCCCGAAGTGAGTATACATGGGACCCCGACACAGAAAAAGGGCATCCGAGGGAAAACCGGTGCCACGTGAATGAAGCTTGTACTTTGACAAGTAGCATCTCACCAATGTTATCTTCATGGTTTTCACAATTATACTACGAGTGCTGTAAAATGTTACCTTAGAGGAGGTTAGCTAAGAATAGACACATAAATCATCATTTGCAACTTTTTGGTAAATCTAAGATTTCAAAAGTTAAAAGCAAGCAAACAAACAAAAATCTACTGTCTTAAAGCAAATGCAAGTACCTAAAAGGACCAGAGTACTACATTCACTGAGATTTGAGTCAGATGCTGCCGATGAAGCATGGCTTTCCAAAGAACGGGTAGTTAATGCGCAGTTCTTAAAGTCACACTAATTTCAAGTGTTTAAGTCTGCACAAGGCTCCATTGTCTACTAGCTGCAGGGCACACGTGATGCACCGAATGGTATTCATCAAGGTATTCATTTCTTGTTCTAACTAACCAACAGTCTGCAAGGGAAATCTCAAAGTGCCATTTAGGTAATTTTGCTCTTTCGCCCTGGACAAACAGGACTGCTTACCTGTAGCACCACACTGCAAAAAACGTTCCAAAAAACATAAACAGAAATGCCATG
The DNA here is from genome assembly GCF_051225735.1 of Oryctolagus cuniculus. NCBI lineage: Eukaryota > Metazoa > Chordata > Mammalia > Lagomorpha > Leporidae > Oryctolagus > Oryctolagus cuniculus. Next base: position 54,370,285 of record NC_142876.1, on the reverse strand, counting down.
TAGGTGATCCACATGATGACATACATGGCGTCCAAGCCAAAGATTCTCCAGGGTATGGGAGGTGGCGGGGGCTGGGGCTTAGGACCACAAACGACGGAGCAGTCCTGGCAGCTGCAGGGCCCCGTGACCTCATCTACAGCCTCGTTGCAGCCTTTGGTGGCATTATTCATGGGCTCCATCCCACGGACTGGGAGATCTACATGGAGGAATTGAGAGGAGAGCTCAATAGAACACATTACAACCTTTGTGTTAAATTACACTGAAGCCCAACAATAAGCACTCTGAAACACAGGGCAGAAGTAGGAGAGAGAGGACTGGAGGCTTCTGTGTCATCAAGTTGTGTTGTACAGCTCATCCTGTTTGTCACTGATACCCAAGTATACTACATGCCAAAGTAGACCCCAAATATACTACATGCCAAAGTAAACCATCCGTCTTGTCTCACCTCCACTCTAAGGAGCGAGGCTGGTACTATCACAGAGATCTGAAAAAGACCTCTAACATGTTTGTCTTAAACATAAATCAGTAAAATAAAATACACCCCCCCCATCTTATTCTTTCAATTACATAGCAATCCCGAAAGACAATTCTTCCTCTCTCCCGCTCTCAGCCCTGCTTAGTTACCTCTCTCAAGAGAGAGAAACCCAAGGACCCAGTTATCTGGATTCACCCTCCCACTGCAGATTACGATGCCTTGGCTTTAAAACACAGACTCGGCCAACCGGGCAGTGGTCACGCCTACCTGAGAAGATGGGGGTGATGGTAAAGGGTGCCTGTCCGTTGTTCTTGTCGAACATGTACTCGATCCAGTTGGTAGCATTGCAGGCGTTGGCGTCCTTCCCACACAGCAGGCCCAGGGCCTTGTCATTACTGGAGGGGGCCTCTACGTCCCGGCAGGCGTTGTACATGGCTACGAGAGGAGGCCCAGGGCATGAGATGGAGACAACGCCTGTCTAGGTTCAGATGCCTGCTTTAACTTACTGGGCAAGCCCTTTCAAAATGCCCCTGGACCAGCACGGGGAACTCCACAGGCACAGCCACCATGCAGAGGGCAGTGAGCTCTAGGGGAGGAGCGGGGGCTTCCCTCTGGGCTGGCTTGTCACCCTGCAAACCACGGGCCAGGCCAGGTCTCAAATCCACAACTTAGACGTAAAAACCAGACAGGCGTGGGGGAAGGCTTTCATCACCCCACACGGCTGGCACAGCAGCTCCGGATGTCTGCGCCCAGTGCACAGAGACTCAGGAAGCAGCCGTCAGAACCGAGGGCCACTCTGGGCAGCGTGACTACATAGCTGGGGAAGCATGGGGCTTACAGGGAAACTGGCTGTAGGGCAGAGGTCACGTGCGAGTGAAGCCAACAGTGTTCTCTTTGTGGTGTACTGCAGTAACACAGAGATGACGAACCACGTCGGGATAACGGCAGTGACAAAGACACGTGAGGGAGCAGCGGGAGTCGGTCTTTGTCCCGTCAGTCTTCATGCATTCAGCTCTGCTTGCAAACAACTGCCCAGGACCTTCTTCCCTAAACTTCAAGAGGACACTCCCACATTATCTGTATTTTGCCTGCCCTCCTGGAAGGCAGCTTGGCTGGAGAGATGGTTGCTACTGCAGAATTCTGTATTATTCTACTGTCTTCTGCCCTGGGTCACGGCTGGTCAGAAAATCTCCAACTGTCATTCTTGTCACGTGATTCATGTGTTTTCTATCTTCCATAATATTTATCTTTGACGTTTCATCGTATTTTTTCTTTTTTAAATTTTTTTATTTGACAGGTAGAGTCATAGACAGTGAAAGAGAGAGACAGACAGAAAGGTCTTCCTTCCGTTGGTTCACCCCCAAATGGCCGCTATGGCTGGCGCTGTGCCGATCTGAAGCCAGGAGCCAGGTGCTTCCTCCTGGTCTCCCATGCAGGTGCAGGAGCCCAAGCACTTGGGCCATCCTCCACTGCCTTCCCGTGAAGGAGGTCCAGAGAGCTGGACTGGAAGAGGAGCAACTGGGACTAGAACCCGGTGCCTATATGGGATGCCGGCACCACAGGCAGAGGATTAACCAAGTGAGTCACGGCGCCAGCCCCTCATCGTATTTTTTCCAAGCTATACCTGAGTATAGATTTTTTTAATAAAATACTTCTGAGCTATAATTTACACACAGCTCACCCACTTAAAGTATACAGTTTAGTGAACTTTAAAATATTCGTAAATAAACATGACCATCACCATGTGTCTGTGAGTGCACAATATGTGAATATGCTACTTTAGGACATCTGCAGCACCTCAATGAAAACCCTGTACTCCTTAGCCATCACCCCTACTGTCCCGTCTCCCCAAGCCCTAGCCACCACTCATCTCTCTGACTTCACAACTTCTCCATTTGGAACATTTCATCTAAATGGATTCACAACATACGGCCTCTGTGGCTGGCTTCTTTCACTCAATACCATGACTTCAAGATTCATCCCTGCTGTGGCATGTATCCGTGTGCCCCCATTTTTTCCCCGTAAGATACTTACCTATCTATTTATGTGAAAGATAGAGCAACAGAGAGAGGCAGAGACCCAGAGAGATCTTCTATCTGCTGATTTACTCCTCAAACGGCCCCAGTAGCCAGGCCAGGGCTAGGCTGAAGGGAGGAGACAGGAACTCCACCCAAATCTCCCACCTTGGTGGCAGGAGCCCAGGTACATGGTCATCATTTGCTGCCGTTCATGTGCATTAGCAGGAAGCTGGATTGGAAGCAGAGCAGCCGGGACTTGAACCTGTGCTTCAGTACAGTATGCAGGCTTTGACAACAGTGGCTTAACCTGCTGTGCCATGACACTGGCACTTCTACTCTTTTATGGCTTTTCTTTATACGGGCATCCCAAGAAGCAGCTTAACCTGCTGCACCACAAAGCCTGTCCCAAGCCTTTTTTTAAATTATTATTTTAATGATGTTCGGTTTACCTTTTGCTGCTCATGCTTTTGTTTTCATATCTAAATATCCACTGCCAAATTAGAGTTCATAAACTTTCCCCTGTAGTTTCTTCTAAGTCTTTTATAGTTTTAGGTCTTTCTTTTATTTTTTAAAGATTTATTTATTTTGAAAGTCAGAGTTACAGATAGAGAGGGAATTTCCATCCATCCATTGGTTCACTCCCCAAATAGCCACAATGGCCAAGGCTGGTCCAGCCCAAAGCCAGGAGCAAGGAGCTTCTTCCGGGTCTCCCATGTGGGTGCAGTGGCCCAAGCACTTGGGCCATCTTCCATTGCTTTCCCAAGCCATTAGCAGGGAGCTGGATTGGAAGTGGAGCAGCTGCGGCTCGAACCAGTACCTATATGGGATGCCAACATCACAGGTGGCAGCTTTACTTGTAATACTGCAATACTGCCCTCTAGTTTTTACCCTTATATTTAGATCCTTGATCTATTTTAAAAATATTTTCATATTATTTGAATGTTATTTGAATTATTTGAATATTATTTGAAAGGCAGAGAGAGACAGAAACAAGCAGAGAGAGATTTTCTACCTGCTGGTTCACTCCTCAACAGCCACGACTGGGCCAGGCTGAAGCCAGGAGCCCAGAACTTAATTTAGATCTCTCATGTGGGTGGCAGAGGGAACCCAAATACTTGAGCCATTATCTAGTGTCCCATAGGGTGCCCAGTAGCAGGGAGATGGAATGGAAGCAGTGGCAGGACTTAAACCAAGGCACTTTGATATGGGATGTGGGCATGACAAGTGGTGTCTTAACTGCTGTGCTAAATGCTATGCCCTTTGATCCACTTTGAATTGACTTTTGTATATGGTGTGAAGTATTTCAGGTTTTCATGTGGACATGTTTTCAACTCATTTGGGTAAATACCAAGAAGCGGATCCCTGGATCATTTAAAAGTATGTCCAGTTGTGGCCGGCGCTGCGGCTCACTAGGCTAATCCTCCACCTGCGGTGCCGGCACCCCAGGTTCTAGTCCCGGTTTGGGTGCCAGATTCTGTCCTGGTTGCCCCTCTTCCAGGCCAGCTCTCTGCTGTGGCCCAGGAGTGCAGTGGAGGATGGCCCAAGTGCTTGGGCCCTGCACCTGCATGGGAGACCAGGAGAAGCACCTGGCTCCTGGCTTTGGATCAGCACAGTGCGCTGGCCACAGTGGCCATTGGAGGGTGAACCAACGGAAAAAAGACCTTTCTCTGTCTCTCTCTCTCACTGTCCACTCTGCCTGTCAAAAAAAAAAAAAAAAAAAGTATGTCCAGTTTTATAAGAAACTGTCAAAATGACTTCCAAAGTGGCTGCAGCATTTTGCATTCCCACCAGCAACGAATAAAGTTCCTCTTGCTCTGCATCCCTGCCAGCATTTTGGGTTTTGGTCATTCTAAGAGGTGCACAGTACATCACATTATTTTCACTTCCAAACTTTCAATTGCCTAGTGACATATGTTGAGCTTGCTTTCTTTTTCTTTCTTTTTCTTTTTTTTAAAGGGCCATCTATTTTTCCTGAAAGTCAGAGTTACAGAGAGAAAGGGAGAGGGAAAGGGAAAAGGAAAGGATGGGGGTAACCTCTAACCCCTGGTTCACTCCTCAGATGGCCACAGAGGCCTGGGCTGGGCCAGGCTTGGCCAAAGCCAGGAGCCAGGAGCCAGGAGCCAGAAGCCCCATCTGGGTCTCCAACATGGGTGGCTGAGGCCCAAATATCTAGGCCATCTTCTGCAGCCCTTCCCAGGCCATCATCAGGGAGCTGAATCAGAAGTGGAGGAGGCAGGAAATGAACCGGCTCCCACATGGGATGTGGGTGTCACAGGCAGTGGCTCCCCTGCTACGTCAAAACACTGGCCTTGGGGCCGGCGCTGTGCCGCAGTGGGTTAAAGCCCTGGCCTGAAGCGCTGGGTATCCCATATGGGCGCCAGTTCAAGTCCCAGCTGCTCTTCTTCCGATCCATTCTCTGCTATGGCCTAGGAAAGCTGTAGAAGATGGCCCAAGTGCTTGGGCCCCTGCACCCACGTGGGAGACCCGGAAGAAGCTCCTGGTTCCTGGCTTTGGTTTCGCTTAACTCCGGCTGTTGTGGCCATCTAGGGAATGAACCAGCGGGTGGAAGACTTCTCTCTGTACTCTTTCAGATAAATAAAATAAATCTTTTTAAAAAACAGCAACCACCACCACAAAAAAAAAAAAAAAAAAAAAAAAAAAAAAAAAAAAAAACACACACACAAAAAACGCTGGCCTGAGCATCTTGTCATATACTTATTTACCATCTGTATGTCATTTCCATTCAGGTTTTTGACCCATTTTTCAACCAAGTTGTTCGCTTTCTTATTGCTGAGGTTTCAGAGTCTGTTGTGTATTTTAGGTCACACTCTGCAATCAACTGTTTTTCCCAAATGTTTTCTCCCAGTCTGTGACTTGTCTTCTCATTTTGGGGATGTCTCCGAGTTTTCTCAATGACACCAGTGCTGCAGTGGATATTCCCATGTGGCTCTCCCTTTATAAATGCATCAAGAGCCTCTCCCAGGCAGAGTGCTTCCAAAGAGGAATTGCTGAGGTGAAAGTGTATTTACCTTCAACTTTATGAGGTATGCAAAGTTGGTTTTCAAACACTTGCGCCCAGTTATGGTTGCCAGGGGTACAATCTATTAGCATTCCTACTGTTCTGCATTCTCACTAATGACTGGAATTGACCAGCTTCTTAATTTGTGCCACGGTAATAATGTGAGGAATGGTGCATCACTCTGTCAATAGCTGTGTTTAGTTGAATGCTCCAGATACTGTCTACATTTGTGAATCTTTTCATTTCCGATCTCTGCTTTTCTTCTCTTGTTACGAAATCCTTCCTTACCTTAATGTCACATTAAGACATTTTGTATCGTTTGTAACATTTCCAAGCTTAAGGTTTTTTAAACTATCATTTTTTAGAATATGTAAAAATAAAAATTAGATGAATGTAACCCATTTTCTCACCCTATTTATCAGCCAGCCCCAACTTTCCCTCCGTTTGTAACCACACACCTCTCATCTATCAACTTTCCACAGGTGCACGGTTCTGTTTTTGGACAGATCTCGTTTCCAACCATGCAGGGTGGCTTTTACGTCACACCTTTTGCAAGACTGATTCCGAGGTACCTTTCTTTTTGATGCTTTTGTCAATGAGATCTTTTTCCTATTGGATTTTTCTGTTGTATTTTTAATTGGTCATTGCAATTAGCCATTGTTGCTCTAACAGTCAATAACTTTGCTGAATTCTTAATTTTGTTATTTTGTAGATTGTTCTTGGACACTTTGTTTTGTCTGGCTGTGTCTAATCTGCTGTCTACCCACGGCTATTTCTCAGTCACAGTTCCAGTTGGTTCTGTTTCATTCTTTCTGTGGAGCATTCTATTCTTTCAGGAATCTTTTCTCTTGCCTGTCACAGAGGGTCTCTTTTACACTGTCCTGTGTTTTCTAGCTGTTGTGGGGGGGGGGCAGTTATGTGCCCTCTGTGGTGCTTCCTTTCCCTTAGGGAGAGGTGATGTTTCCAAGCCTCTCTCCCTCTCCAGCGTCAGCTAGTTCTATCTTGCCTCCTGTCTCCTCAATCTTACAGAGATTCGTAAGGGCATACCACTGACATTCACTAGAACTGAAGTCCCAAAGGTTGTTAAAATGTACAGAAGTAAACTTCTCTATGCAAAAACTTAAAGTCAGGGAGGGATTAAAGCAAACACTTTAGAAACTGCTACATTGTTTGTAACTCTAGACCCAGAATACTAGCCAAGCAACAACTCTCATTTCACTGGCAAGGGAACTGAGTATTGTGATTTAAACAAACTTGATCCACTAGCCTGGTGCCAGCTTGCTTACCATCGGCGAACCTCTGTCCAATGTAGTACTGTAATTCCTTTACGTTTGTTTTTGTCTGGTTCGTGGCAGGATCTACATACGCTTCAGTGGCTGTAACATTCAGAAACTGACTCTGGCGAGGGCTGCATGTCAGCTCACAAAACAGGTTCATTAGGTTATAGAAACAGGACGGACATCTAAAGAAAAGGTAAATTATATTCTGTATAATGGGGCCAGTGAAAAAACAACTTAGAACAAAGAATATTTAAAATTCATTGAAATGAGAAATGAATTACCATGAGTACATATCAAACCCAGGAATTCTAAACTTAAAACCTCATACTCAAATACACAGCTTAAAACACTTCTTGAATTACTACCTTTATTCTGTCCAGATGTGATTTCAAAAAAAAGAAAGATGCTTTTCTGAATTCTGCACTTTCTAATTTAGACACTTCCTTTGCCCTAGGGCTAAAGTCTCTTTAGGAGCACCACAGTGACAACTCTAAGAAAGAAAAAAAAAAAAAAAAAAAGAAAGAAAGAAAGAAAGAAAGAAAGAACGAACGAACGAACGAACGAACAAGAAGCACCACACTAGACTTTTTATTTTAAAACCTCATATCGAAGGGCTTTCTTCCAAGCCCCGGATAATGTCCAGGCCCTCCTAAAACATAAGGTTTCTCTGGCTTTTTTTCCCTCTTTCTATTTTTGCTTTCTTTGAGAGGTAGAGAGACACAGACTAAGAAAGCTCCCATCTGTTGGTTTACTCAGCAAACACCCGCAATAACCAGGGCTGGCTGTGGGCCAGAGCCAGGACCTGGGAACTCAGTCCAGGTCTCCCAGCAGTGGGTGGCAGGAACCCAATAATTTAAGCCATCAGTGCTGCTTCCCAGGGTCTGCACTGGCAGGAATTTGGAGTCAGGAAATGGAAGCTGGACTCAAATCCAGGTGCTGTGAAAAGGGAATTGGGTGTCCCAACCACCAGGCGAACCACCTGCCCCCAGCTAGGGACTTGGAAAGCTAATCTCTGGCAATAGATGTTCCAGAAGCACCAGGGTTTTCATGAGAACAAGCTATCTGCTGTCCCTCGGGTTCAAAGTTTAAGCTCCTAATGTTGACTTGTGTACGGTAAGAGTCCTCCCCTGCCTTTGGTCCACTGCTGCCGTCGCTTCACTGGACTTACATCCTTGCGACACAACCGAGATTACTTTCCACTCTGATCCAGTCCCGGTGACCAGGCACAGGATGAGGAGGGCGTGCCCGGCGTCGAGAGCCTCTGCTCTAGTGAAGGCAAGAGCCGCACAGCCTGTCTTTCAAGACACCTGCGCTTCCCTGAGACAAACCAGAGAATGGCAATGACAACACCGGGTCAAGGCCACTCTTGTGGGCAGCTTCCTCCCGTCCTCTGTGAGTCACAAGCCTCCTTCCAGGTTGCTACCTTTAGTCTCCATAACCATCCACTTGGTTACCTGTATAATATTCCCTATCGGGTTCTTTTTCTGCTATCACAAATAAACCTTTGGTTCCTCTGTCTGTGACGGCCCACCCAGAACGGATGCTAAGTAAGTGCCTTTTGACGGAGTGATGAAGGCTCCAGTCTGGTTCTGGCAAAATCCTCCAGCCGTCCACAGGATGCAGTGCCCTTGTCAGGGTCTCAACACTGTATCTATTATGTTATTCCACGTCACTCTGAACTTAGTGCTGGCCTGCACCCTGTATTGTCAACTCTGGGTAAGCAGCAGGCCTGCCTCCCCGGAAGCCGGTCTGTGCCCTGTCACCTGCAGTATCTGTAGAACTGCAATTTCCCTTCTCTATTTGCTCCCCATGTGTGCTGAAGTCTGAAAGTTTAGGGAGGTACTACAGTCTGCTGCTCTAAGGAACGCCACTGAGAGCAGCCGAGTAGGCCTTGAGAGGGATGGCTGTTAACCCACCTTCTTTTCACGGGCCTGGGTCACAGGTAACAGACTGGACAGGGGACAACCTTTGACAAAACCAGCCAACTACACCGGAACAAGCTGAGCCAGCCAATGCCTGCTCTACTGGGGACACGACCCTAGCACGTGGTTTCACTGCAGGAAGGGACAGGAATGATACGCAAGGAAGAGGAAGGGAGGGGACGACACAGAGGACTGCAGAGTTGAGGGTCTCGGGCCGGGCACCTGAGTAGGACCCACCAGGATCCTCTCCTTCCACAGCACACAGGAGCTCTGTCTGAAAGGAGGTGGCCCACAGGGCGCCCTGTGGGGTGCAGAGGAAGCCAAGTGCCAACTCTGAATGCAACTAGGAAGAGAAGCACGTCTGATCATCATTACTTCCTCTTTATTTCTGACAAGACATAGAATGCTTTCTTAAAACTAACTGACTTTTGAAAGGCGATGAGAACACTACTGGTTAACAAGTACCTGAAACCCACGGGTTCTGTTTGCCTGGTAGTCACCCTACCTGGACAGAAACTGTAGCGGCAGCTGCAGGTTGTCTTTCAGTGTTTGAAGCTGCTGCACATCACAACAGAGGCTGACATTGTCAAAGAAAAATCCTGGACAGAGTTCCTTCGGGGAGAGAGAGCAGGGATGTCAGTGTGGCACAGCTGAGAATACGGCGATGTTTCTCAAGCAACAAAGACAACCTCATTCACGGGGTTCTTCTAAGGACGCCGGGGCAAGGTAGGTATGGGAAGTTCTTGCAGAATTCTTTTAAAAGGCTGTCATTTACTATGCACAGAGTTTTATAAGTAGAACCCTTTCTAATCTTCTTATTTGGAAGCTTACTGAATCCCCCTGAGAAACGTTTCACGTCTTCTCAGGTTTAAGTTCAACTCTCACTATTTCCCATTTCCATGAGTCACTCCGGGGGAAGCCAAAGCATCCAATAATTCTGATGGAGGCGGAGGGTGAGTGGCAGAGCTTCTGTTGTCATGTGACCTCGATTTTAGATTACTGAGGCCTCTACAATCAGTCTTTCTCCTCTTGTTTTTCTAGTCCTTTCTCTGGGTTCCTGTGTGTCTGCTACATGAGAATGGCACAATGCTGGCACAATGCTGCCGGCAGCCCAAAGCCACAGACTTTCGGGGCACACACAGCATGCACTAAAAGGAACAGGGGAAGAGGAAGATCTCAGCCACCTAGCAGCGGACTCCGTCCAATGGCTGAAACCTAGGAACCAAAAAAAGCAAGCTTCTAACAGATTTTGCAGAAGCTGCGAAGAGCAACGTTGGCGCTCGCAGCCTCAGTCTCTAAATAGTAACCCGCCAAGGGGAAACTGTGTGAGGCATGGAAGTCTGCCCCTGAAGAAGAAGCCTCTGGACTCCCCTTCTCTGCCATCCGGTGCTCCAGGTGGGAATCCGGGATAAGACTGCAGCCCATCCGGCTCCCCTGCACAGTGGCATATTTACTGAGGATCTGAAAAAGAGCAACTTGTGTTCCCAGCACCCACGATAATGACCTTACCTGTATTAAGTCGTAGCCATCCTTGGGCAATGGTTTTGGCGGGCCAGAATATTGGCAGTTGTATCTCTTATCTCCGGAGGCAATGCCACACTCTCCATACCAAACACAGGACTGGGGAAGCACCTACAGAAAGTCAACATGGGACCCGGCGTCACCAGGGGTCGAGGGTAAAGCAAATGTCAACCACAAAGCAACACTGCAAAACTCTTCCGACATTATCAGCGAAATGAACTAACAGCTAGGGGTGCGCAAAGATACACCAATGCCTAAGTGGATCTGTCAAGTCAGTGAAGCAGGTGATGGAAGGTACTTAGTTTACATGTTTTCTACTTTCTACCTGTTTATTTGTCGCTAAGAGGCAGCTTTGGTTCTGTGTAAGAATCACTAAGAACCAATATCGAGGAAAGAAAGATAATGCATGAGATTTTGCACATCTGCATGAGGAACTCCATAAGCTCTAAACAATGAAAGACTATTTCCATATATAGGTTAATTCATATTGGTACACTGTAATGGGAAGAACAAAACCACACAACATCAGTAACCCCACATAGGAGAAGGAAGAATAAACACACCTTGTCCCCAGGATCTAAGGAGCAAACAAGCAAAGGGCTAACTTTAGGGAATTCACCTAAGCCATCTTGAGGGAATATGTGCAGATTGCTCAAGAGCCACTCACACTGCCCATGTGAGAGTCATGCGGCTCTCAGAAAGCTCAGAAGAGGGAGGGTTCCACGTGAATCATCAAGCCAGCATCCTCCAACGGGTACAGCCTGGGGCAACCCGATCCTCTGTGCCACAGCCAACTCAGCCAGCCAGGCAGGCCTGAGTTAGCCAGGGCCACAGGCTTGTGCTGTCTGTCCCCCAGGACACAGAAGGGATCAAGACACAACCATGACTCCCAGGGTACCTGGAGGAAAAGCCATTAAAAGAAAACAAAAATCTGAACAGAGCAACAGCCTGAATTCTCTCCAGTTCCAATGACACATGACCCATGCATATGCATGAGCCAAGTCAGGCTGTGTTGGTGCCCAGCATCAAGATTCACACTCCATAACAGTTGGGGAAGCCCCAACACATGAGGGAGAAAGCAGGCAAGGGGCTGGGGTGTGTTTGGGCAGGGGCAGGCAGGGAGGAATCCAAACAGCCAGTGTAACTTGGTTCCAGATCCATTCTTCAGAGAGACTAAACTAACAATAAGGCTGCCCAACCTCTTTACTCAATAAAAATCCTATCTTTAAGCCACAAGGGAGCAAAATTCTACAAACGAAGAAGTGGCAGCCTTCAACAAAGACTCATACCATTCCTTGGGCAAGAAGTTATAAAATTCCACCATTGTTTTTATGTATAGAGAATCCTAAATATTATTCCCATAAACCCAGCTATTCTAAGGAAAGTATTCCAGTTCTGGAATCCTCTAACTCAATTTCAGAAAGGAAAAAGCTGGGTACAGAGATGGGAGAAACTGCTAGTGTTTATGTGTAATACAAGAACTCTTGACTGAAGGGCAAGGCCAAGAGGTCTCACTCCCAGGCACTCTGGCCGGTCACAGGAGCAGGAGCACCAGCGTTGGAAGGAAAATGCTTTAGACCAATTAAACTGAGTGAAGCTCACTTGAGCAAAACAAAAATGGTTCATGAAACAGGCACCTCCCAAAACCAGAACAAGTTCCTGGAACTCTATGTAGATATCACACAGCATTTCTAGAAGAACAGAAGCGAAGCATAAACAAGAGAATTGCTACAGCTGAGACCAGCAGCAGCCACAGGTTACAGGCTAGTCAGTCAGCTGGCTGGAGGGCGTCCTGCAACCAACAGAAGCTCGGTTACTGTGATCCAAATCCACGCTGCGCGGGCCCAGTGCAAGCCCGTGGCCTTCCTCAGATGTCACTAAACCACAGAAACCCAGTGAGCAAACCACAGCCCTGGCATGACACACAGGATGGGTGTCTGTAGCCTACACCCCCTGGCTCAGCACTTGGTGTAATGGAGGCAAAAAGAGATGACCCGAGCTAGTTAGGTTCCTTTTCACAAAGATCATCTTTTCTAATTTATGCCAAAATTTATTCCTAAGCAAAATGCTGTTCCCACCCATCTGGTGGGGGAGGGGAATGCACGGAGGGTGGCCAGGTGTCCCGGGTTCTGGCCCTAAGGGTTCACCAGGCTCCCGGTAATGTGCTTGTTGAGCCCTGGTGCACCTGGGACCACACCTGGAATCGCACTTGCAGCTGGTTACTGGCCCAGGCTGAGCAGGCGTCCTCTGCTCACCTCACAGGTTTGGTGTGAAGATCAAGCCAGGGAATAGAGAAGTACATAGAGTGAGTGTAAGGCACAATACAGTCAAATTTAAGTGATTATTGCCAATGCCTTCCAACTGTGGCACCTCAACAAAGAGGTTCCAGAGACTGGAAGAAATAAAAAACCAAACTGAGACCCCCTTGGGTCCAGGAGACGGGCTTGAACCATAGCTCTGGGGTTTGCTTCCCCAAAAGTCGTCCTGCCTAAAGCAGCAGCAACCGGAGCTAGGAGGGCTGGTGGGGAGGGGGTCCAAAAGAACTTAGAAGTCACTCACCGTGTGCCAGGTGCCCTTTTAAATGCTCTTCAGACACCAATTCAAATAACCCCAACAGGCCAGCGCCGCGGCTCACTAGGTGTGGATTCTGTCCAGGTTGCCCCTCTTCCAGGCCAGCTCTCTGCTGTGGCCAGGGAATGCAGTGGAGGATGGCCCTGCACCCCACGGGAGACCAGGATAAGTACCTGGCTCCTGCCATCGGATCAGTGCCGTGCGCCGGCCGCAGCGCACCGGCCGCAGCGGCCACTGGAGGGTGAACCAACGGCAAAAGGAAGACCTTTCTCCCTGTCTCTCTCTCTCACTGTCCACTCTACCTGTCAAAAATAATAATAATAATAATAATCCCAACAACAGTTTAAGGGAGGTGCTACTATTATACCCATTTTAAAGATGTGGAAATAGACGCACTGAAAAGGCTAAAAAACTTATTTAAGGGCACACAAGTAACAGCAAAGCCAGGACTCAAACCAGGGCATCCTGGCTCCAGAAACAGACTCTGCAAAAATCTAGCTCCATAACTGGGGTTATCCCTCCAGCATTGCACTCTCCTCGGCCTTCGCCTTGTACAAGACCAAGCACTCACTCACAGCTGCGCTGACCGGAGGCCTCTGTCCCCCTCAAATCTCGACCTTCACCTCCCCGCTTTCACCTGCAGTTGAAAAGGCAGAGCTCATCTTCCTCATGTGAGCTTCCTCAGGGGCCTCCACCGTCCGATCTTTCTAGTCTACATTTTCAACCTCATCTCTTTCTTGGTTCCTGCACCTGACCACAAACGCTGCTCCAATGTCACTTGTGGGGCCCTTTCTAAAGCTGCACTTCCAACCTGCTGCCCGGCAGCCTCAGGTGCTCAGCAGGGGGCTAACAACCCCCCCCCCCCCCCGCCCCGCCACCTCCTCCATTGCCAACGCCTGGGCACTGGCATCCCAAATGGGCTCCGGGTTGAGTCCCAACTACTCCACATGCAACCCAGCTCTCTGCTATGGCCTGGGAAAGCAGTAGAAAATGGCCTAAGTACTTGGGCCCCTGCACTGCACGGGAGATCTGGAAGAAGCTCTTGGCTCCCAGCTTTGGATTGGCCCAGCTCCGGCTGTTGCGGCCCTTTGGGGAGTGAACAGGTAGATGGAAGACCTTTCTCTCTGTCTCTCCCTCTCTCTGTAACTCTACCTCTCAAATAAACAAATAAAATCTTAAAAAAAAAAAAAAAAAAAACAAACTGCAGGCACTTTCAGGCCCACCTCCCACAACTAATCCACGGCCCATGCCTGGGGAGGCCCCTCTGCAGCCTCCTCCCCTCTCATCCAGAGTGAGACATGCAAAGCTCCTATGCACAGCTGCCACTTGGTTCTTTCTGATGTTGGCTCCAGAATTTCCTGGTGCCCAGAAGCCTACAACCCATACCTCCCCCTGCCTCGGTGACAGGCTCCAGGCATTCCAAAATGTTGCAAAGCAAACACTCTAACTTCCTCCCCTGCTCTGCAGGACCTGCCTGTTTCTGCACTGGTCATGCAGGTCCAGCCTCCCTCCCCCTACATGCCTTACCCCTCACTGCCTGCTCAGGCCACCCTCCAGCTGCCACCTCTCCTGCAGTGCCTTGCTGACACACACAAGTGCTGCCTCTCTCCCCAAGTTCCCACCATACACTTTGTTCCCCGTAAGGGTCCAACTATCACTTCCCTTACCCTCCTTGGCATCCCCTAGGATCCCATGTAGTCCTTAGAACAGATCTGTGAGGCTGGTACTGAAGGTAGAGATGAGGAAGCAGGGCTAGGCAGGTGAAAAGTGATGTTCCTGGGGTCACACTAATGCAGGGTAGAGCCGGATGCTACCCACAGCTGGCCTGGCTGGGAAGTCAGAGCTCTTCCTCGTCCTCTGTGCTGACAGTTAACTCTTAGTGGACCAGCGGCAGGCAGAGCAGGGCCATGCTCTTCTCTGTGTCCCATGCAGAGCCTAGCTGGCGTCCTAGCGATGGATTTCCAATCACAGCACAGTGGGTAGATGGACTTTATGGACAGAGAGGACAGATGTACCTTAAGATCCCTTGGACTGTCAGAGCAGCATGTGCACATGCCAAGGGTGTCCCATGCAAACAAAGCTCATACAGGCTATGCGCTTCCTTTTTAAACAAAGCCCTGATTTCTAGGCTAAAGTGCTTGGCCGAAAGCTGCCTTTATACAACGTAACAACACAGCTTGGAAAAATTTCATATCCAGTATTATTCACTGGGGAAAGGCAGTATCACCCTTGGTTGAAACCCACTAGTGTTTGAGATCTACAACAGCAAAAAGGGCACTGGATCAAAGCATGACCTCAATTCTGGAGATGGATGGTGGTGTTGATTGCAGACAATGCCACAGCCGTTACTAGACACGGTTAAATGAAAATTTTATAAGCCACATGTCTGAGGGTACTGCAAAAAGGTCACAGAAAAATGGAAGTCAAAGGCAAGCATAGGGGCGGGTGTCACGGCACAGTATGTTAAGCTGCCGTTGGCGTGCCCGCATCCCATTTTGGAGTGCCTGGTTTGAATCCTGGCTACTCTGCTTAATCAGCTTCCTGCTCATGTGCTTCCTGGGAGGCAGCAGGTGATGGTGCAAGTGTTTGGGTCCCTGTCACCCACGGAGGAGACAGGATGGAGTTCCTGGCCCCTGGCTTTGGCCTGGCCTAGCCTTGGCTATTGTGGGCATTTGAAGAGTGAATCAGTAGACGTAAGATCTCTTTCTCTGTTGTTCTGCCTTTCAAATAGACATTTTTTAAAAGAGGAAAGTTTATTTTGGTTAAAAAAGTTTTAAAATACATGCATAATCTTTTCATAAAATAGCTCAAGGAAAAATGCATTTTATTTTTAAATTCCATTTTCGATGAAATTTTGAAGGACCCTTGTCTTTTATCACCAAAAAGCTCCCAAGAGGCCAGATGTCCTTGAATAAGTCCAGTGACAAGGACTGCAGAGTGCATGTTCTCAGTTACCGTTCTGTAGATAAACAGAGACCACAAGTTCACACAGAATAAAGGACTAAGGGTCTGCAGGTCACGTGAAACATCCCAAGTCTCAAATTACATGTCTTGATAAAGCTCCACTTAAGTACCAAGGAGTCTGTCCTAGTGCATTTTACGCTGCTGCAACAGGGTACTTGAGACCAGGTAATTTATAATGAACAGAGATTCATTGGGCTTATGTTTCTGGAGGGTGGGAAGTCCAAGAGCCAAGGGCCAAATCTGGCAAGGGCCTTCTCATTGCATTGTCCTATGACAAAAGGCAGAGGGGCAAGAGGGCCTGTGTGCGAGAGCAGGAGGGGGCTGAACTCATTGTTCTTCAGGAGCTCACTGACAACCAACCCTATCCCCAAAGAACATTAATCAATTCCTGATCTAAACATCATGTCAAGGTTCCACTTTTCAACTGTGTTGCCTTGGGGATTCAGTTTCAAACACGAGAGCTTTGAGGGACACATTCCAGATCACAGCAGGGTCCAAGTCCAAGTGAGGATTCTAATTCTTCATGCTCTCCTCATGGCCACTGGCCAGTCTTACAGAGCTGTCCTGAACCATAAGGATGCATACGTTACTTAAACCTTTAAAAACTTGACCAATTTCTAAAATGTTAAAATGACTGTAGATTTTTCTTTATTACAAGTAAATATATGTCCATTACAAACATATACATTACAGGTGTATAGGAAATAACACTGAAAGTCCTCCATCAGGACAGGTGTTTGGGTTGGCAATTATGACACCTGCATCCTGGGGCCAGCATTGTGGCAGAGAGGGTTAAGCCAACTCCTGCAACACTGACATCCCATATCGGAGTGCTGATATGAATCCCAGCTGCTTTGCCTCTTATCCAGCTTCCTGCTAATGCTCCTGGAAAGGTAGGAAATGATGGTCCAAGTGCTTGGGTTCTTGTCACCCACGTGGGAGACCTGGATGGAGTTCCAGGCTCTTCGCTTTGGTGTAGCCCAGCCCTGGTCATCATAGCCATATGGGGAGTGAACCAGCAGACAAAAGATCCATCTCTCTCTCTCTCTCTCTCTAACTCTATCTCTATCTCTCCCTGTCACTCTGCCTTTCAAGTAAAACGAATCTTTAAAAAGACCTTTCTCTCTGTCTCTGTCTCTCTCACTGTCCACTCTGCCTGTCAAAAATAAATAAATAAATAAATAAATAAAAATGCCTTAAAAAAACAGACACTGGATCTGCTATTGGAGTACCCGGGTTTGCTTTCTGGCTCTAGCTCCTGATCCAGCTTCCTTCTAATACAACGCAGACCCTGGGAGGCAGTGGTGATGACTCAAGTGATCGACTTCTCGTCACCCACTTGGGATACCTCGATCGAGTTCCCTGCTCCTGGCTTCTGTCCCAGTTGAGGCCACTCTGGGCATCTGGGGGTAACCCAGCAGATGGGAGTGCTGTTTCTGTCTCTTGAATAAAGTAGTCCTCCCTCATGTCTCCATCCCCAGTCCCAGTGCTAATTTATCTGATGTGGGTCTTCCAGGCTTTCAATTTCTCCCTGTAAGTACACATACACAGATGTGTACACAGAAACATATACACAAGCCCAGTGACTTTTCAATTGCTTTTCCACAAATAAACCTCAACTACCCTCCCCAGATTGGCTGTTGGCTCTACCTTAACTGTCCTTGACTGTATTTATCCAAATCTCAAAGGCCAAACTCCAGTCCTGGTCTCCAAGTTGGGAAAAACAAATCCACCCATTGTTCCCTCTGCAGGTTTCAGTCTCACCCACCCCGAAACACCCTCTCTAATTGTCCCTACTTACAACAAGGCTGTCCCAAGACTCATTTCCTCCACTGAACTCTGAGTCCTTTCACCCAGCACCAGTTCCCATGTTCCCTGAGTTGGTACGTGGTCCTTAGGCAAGAGCATGCTGGCCCTGGTTGCACTGCACTGAGATTGGAGCGGAGCCATGCTGGGAGCAGCACCCATAGCCCCAGTCACCAAGGCAGCAACGCCCTGTGCCACAGCATTCTGCTGTACCCTATCTGTGGCTGTCACTCACACTTCACGAGCTCCATGCTAGGACAGGCACTGACAGGGCCTTAGAAGACCCAGCATTCCACAGCAGCTTAGGAGCCTTAAGGTATCTGTAGCAAACTCTCAACTCTGCTGCTGAATCTCAAACACACAGATGACAGGTAAATGAGTGGGTGTGGGCATGTCCCAATTATCCTTCACTCACAGACAGGCTATGAGCAGGCCACAGTTTATTGGCTCCTGCCCTAGGATCAAGCAGCATTTATGAGAATCACAAAGTTGTGATGTTGGGAGAGGTTGCAAGAGTAATTTCTTGCTTTTGCCTGGACTCCCTTGTAACACTACAGAACCTCAAAGGGCAGAGCCCTGATAAAATACTTTGCAATTCCATACAACCACATTCAATGCTGATTGAGAAACCAAGAAAGCCCACCATGAGTTGAAGGAATTTGACTGGATTATGTAAATCCAGAAAGGAGAAGTACTGGCGTTTTTACTTCAACTGCAATTTGAGTAGTTGCAGACTGGTCTCCATTTTTCAAGGTCAGATCATGTAGATGTTTCACAATAAGCTCTGAAGTTTAATTACTGGGTATATGACTGGATAAGAAAGCTGCTTTCAACAGTAATAGAACCAATTCAGGAAAGGTTAAAAGCCACAAGCCCCTTTAGCTGCATGTTGTGAAACCAGACTCTTAACAGGGAGCTCCCTGAGCATGTAACATCACGTGGAGAAGCTCTGAATACAAGTGAGCAAATCTTCTACTTTTTAACTGCTGTAGGAAATCCTGCCAAAGAGGCCGGGATTGTGGTGCAGTGGGTTCAGCCTCTGTTTGCAACACTAGCATTTCACATCAGAGTGCTGCATTCTGTCCCAACCACTCTGCTTTCCATCCAGCTCCCTGCTAATGTAGATGAAGAAGAAGTAGATGATGGAAGTAGATGATGGTCCAAGTATTGGGCCCCTGCACCCATGTGGGAGACCAGGATGGAGTTCCTGGCTCAAGGCTTCAGCCTAAGCCCAGCCAAGGTGAGGATAGCCATTTGGGGAGTGAACCAGAGGATGCAAGATCTATCTGTCCCTCTCTCTCTGTTGCTCTGCCTTTCAAATAAATAAATCTTTAAAACAACAACAACAAAAAAATCCTGCTGAATTTACTTTCAGATCCTTACCATCAGCCATGTGCCAGGTACAAAGTCAGAAGATCTCTCCCTGCTTCCTTCATTTCTCTATGGATTAGGACAGCAGTGTTTTACAGGCAAGGGAGCCAAGGTTCAGAGAAGACACTGAGGTCACATGGCTTGTAAGGGACATGATTCTGAACGCCAAGTTCAGCTTGCGCCACACCTCCCCCAGCCACAGTGTCCTTCAGACTCCAGCCCAGTCAGCCACCTAGCTATCATCAGAATCTTTCAGGGCGGGGCTGTCCCTTCCACCATGATCCTGCATGAACAGCCCTTCTCCTCAAACATGTAGACTTGTAGAAATAATGGTCACCATTCCCATCTTGTTAAGCATCTCTCTAGGCAGCTGTCAAGTAATGACTCACTTCCTCAAGGCCACTGACAGTCCTCAGTCCCAGACCAGCACTGTCATTGGGTGTGCCGGGCTGGGTCCCTCACTTCTGCTGCTGCACTGGAATGGTAAAGCTAGTGCAGGACCTGGAAACAGGAAACATGCCGGGCTCAAAGGGACAGAGGGGAGGTGGTGACTCTACTGGTTCTCCAGGGAGCAGAGGCTGGCCAGGCTGGTCAGGACGATGCAGCATGGGGGTGGAGGGAGTGATGTGGAGAATCCTGTCCAGGGATGAAGCTGCCTGATGCTTCTTTAGACAGGGAAGCAGATCAGGTGAACATGGCAAGAAATTTGAGGTGGAGGCTGTGCTTATCTGACTTCTGACTAACAGCAATCTCTGGAACTATCAAAAAGATTTATAGGTCTGGTGCTGTGGCACAGTAGGTTAATCCTCCACCTGGAGTGCCGGCATCCATAAGGGCACCGATTTGAGTCCCAGCTGCTCCTCTTCCAGCTCTCTGCCATGGCCTGGGAAAGCAGTGGGAGATGGTCCAAGTCCTTGGGCCCCTGCACCTGCGTGGGAGACCTGGAAGAGGCTCCTGGCTCCTGGCTTCGGATTGGTCCAGCTCTAGCCATTGCAGCTATTTGGGGAGTGAACCAGTGGATGGAAGACCTTTTTCTCTGTCTCTCCCTCTCACTGTCTGTAATTCTGTTTCTCAAATAAATTAAAAAAATCTTATTTAAAAAGAGATTTATTTTATTTATTTAAAAGGCAGAGATACAGAGAGAAAGGGAAAGAAAGAGAGACAGACGTCTTCCATCAGCTGGTTCACTCCCAAAAACGGCTAGGTCAGGCCGAAGCCAGAAGCCAGGAGCTTCTTCCAGGTCTCCCACGTGGGCCATCCTCTGCTGTTTTCCCAGGCACATTAGCAGGGAGCTGGATGGGAAGTGGAGCAGTCAGGATGCAAACTGGTGCCCATATGGGATGCCAGTGCTGCAGGCGGTAGCTTAACTCACTATGCCACACATTGGCCCCTCTGGAACTATCTTACAGTCTACCTGGAATGAACATATAGCCGCGTAACAAAGGATAATTTGCATGTGCACCAGACTTGCCTGTGTCTAGGTGTTTAAGTCATACTTTTTTTAGTTAGGGGTCAACTAGTCCAGCTCTTCACTTGCCAGGTAACCCCTTCATCTAACAGTCTGAGCAACTCGCTCAAGATCAGACTAATAGACAAGCATGAGCTCTGGAACCCACAAGTCTGAATTAAACCATGCCAGTGCGGGTCAGTACCTACACTCCTCAGGCTTTTTCCTATAGAACATTTAGTGTGGCAAGTGAGTCATGGCCGGCCCAGGAGGCTGAGAACAGCCTGATTCACCATTGACTTTCGGGAGAAGCCACATCAGACAGGAACACGCCTTGAAGCAGATTTCTCATGGGCCAAATGGAACATCTGCTGAACACCCATGTTCCATCCAGCTTGCTAGATACAAATACTTTGGCTGTAGTATTTTGAATTTGAATAAATCAGAGCACAGAAAGTGGAAGTGGTAGTAGTTCAAGCTGCTACTCTGCCACTGACCATCTATGTGACCTTGGGACAAATCTGAGCCCTAATGTCCACAGTTGTAAAACAGGAAAAACAGCATCCTATGTCTCTTAAAGGTTCTGTGGGGCTAAAACAAGATGAGGTTGTGGCAGCAACAGAATACTACCCAAACACAGGGTAGCAACTTCTCATTTTTAGTCTCCTGTAATCTAGAACAGCCCTTCTGCTAATCTAACTGTGTTGAGATAATTCACATATCTTTTCAAGTCAGTGTACAGTTGAATGGCTTTTAGTAACAATTACGTAACCACCACCCCTCCATTCCCCTGCCTGTTTTCTCCAGTTTTCCTCTTATCTACCTGGTACACACGGATTCATCCTGCACAGCTTGGCTCAAAAAATGGACTCCCTTTAACATTCTGTCCTTATCCTTGCTTAAGCACTTTCACGGTATTACAATTTTGGATGTATCCAGCCTTCCCCACACTGTGAACAAGACAGGAATAGTAACTACTAACATTTACAAAGCTCTTTACAGTGTATGAACTGCTTTCTGAATGGGTTCTTTCTTATGACCTTCGCATCTGACATTGCGCCCAGAACACTCACTTTATATTTATGGAATTAATTTGAGTTCCTTTTGTGACCTACGGAAGGGACAGCAGCAAGATGAACAACAAAATTTAAAGTTTCTCTTGAACTCAACAGCACACTTGCACAAGAGAGAGTCTTTTTCTTCCGCTTAAGTCTTGTTGCCAAAGCAAATGTTCCAGACAGAAGTACAGTCCACAGTTGATCATTGCTGTCACCCAGAACTCAGCTGCAAACTGATCGCCACTAATCTCTACATCCCTCTCCAAAATCCATTTTGAGGTCCAAATATTTGGTATTATAAAGAGACACCTGTCTAGAGTCCTGACCGTTTCTGCCCGGAGAGGATAAAATAGAGTTCTTGCCCTCAATAAGCTTGCAATCTGGTAGTTCAATGCAAAAATGTTTCTCTGCCTTTTCACAAGCGCCCTGGGAAGAAGGGAGAGCTATTAACTCAGTTTTACAGAGGAAGAGACAGGCTCCAGAGGCAAGCCGGCCAGCCTAAGATTACCCACAGGAAGAAGCAGAGTCAAGATCCATAACGAGGTCTTTCAAGTCTTAAGTCTTTTCCCAGGCAGCAAATGCTTTTGCAGGAGTTTAAACACACTTAGAACCTCAGAGGGTGGGCATCCTAGCTTGGCAGGGGGCGGGGGAGGAACAGGACAACAAGGCCACAGATAATGCAGCATGGGAATTGGAGCTCCGAAAGACATGTGAGGTTCTGATCAGCAAGTAGTTTGGTTTGGCTGCTGGGCTGACACCTTTCACAGGGCTATGGGGTAAAGGGCCACCTGAGATCAGATTAGAGCTGGCCGACCCCAGGCTTCCAGGTAGGTAACGTGCCATGCAGGACACTGCCTCCCTGTGAGGAGGGCAGGGTGAGGAAAGCTCACCCAAGAGAGAGCTCATGCTGTCTTCATGCCCAGAGGGATTCTTTGTTCTGGACAACATAACAAACACTGAAGGGATACAAAGACCTATTCAGCAAGTCCCTTTCTCTCTGCCCACTCACCAAAATAAAAATCCAGTTATCCCCTTGATTGCTTATGTTGGTAAGAGATCTGATCATCCCATCAGTCCAGGGCTGGGAGAGACCAGGAGAGATGACCCTCTGGCCTCCAATCTCAGGTAGTCATTCCTCATCACTGCAGGCCAGAAGATTAACCCGTTCCTGACCTCCTCGGGAAGAGTCACGCTAATGCCGAATTCCCACTCAGTTCTCACTATGTTCCTCTTCCCTCAGGAAAAAGGCTATTAAAAATCACAGCCAAGAGGCACACGCACTATTTCTCTAAATTGCACATAATACCTGGAGGATGACAACGTTTTAAATCCAAGCAGTCTATTAATGTTATTTCAGCATCTACAAATATGAAAAGTTTAAAAAAAAGGCAAAATTTCCCCCCAAATGTATTTCCAATGGTCTGTAATCCCACGACAGAACTCGATTAGTGATTAGACTAAAACCGGATGAGCTGCTATCCTAGGTGTGCATTCCAAAAGCAGGTACCCCTCTCCCAATCCGCTTGAGGCCAAGGCTCCGACCCACCAAGCAGGAAGGAGTTAATACGGACACTAACAGGTGGAGCCTTCACTGAGGATTTCAGACCTTGAAGGGCCCCCAGGATTCTACAAGAGACTCACAACCACCCTCTGACCTATGCCAGCTGTCCTAGGAGAGGCACTCCCTGGCCATCAGCAGTGGATACTACCTTGAGGTCAAAGGATTTCAGAGAGAAGTTCGAGCTACTTAAGCCTGCTGCTTACTCCTGATCTAAACTCTGGGGAAATGAAGAGCTGTATTTTCTCAAAGGGACCTAACGGCTACCTCTTGAGCTTTTAGAGTACATTAAACCGAGTGACAAGGTCTCTTCATCTACCATGCTACTTAATGGAACCAATACTTCCAGGTTTATCTGCAACAGAAACCGAGGCTTTGAGCAAAGAGTCAAAGTCACAGAGCTAGTGAGTGGTGTAGCCCAAGGTGCCAGCCAGGCACCTGCCTTTCCTCCCAAGAAGGTGTCCTGAAGTTCATTCCCATACTAGCTGTGCGCTATCACAACACACACAGCTGAGCGCGACACCTGTCAACACACACAAACACACACACCCCTCTCTCGGGTCAGAATCACCTGTCCCCTTCTGGAAACTGTACAGCAGTTTGAAAGCGTGTGCAGACGCTAGTAACCTGTGCGCCCCTCTGACTCACCACCCTCACACCCACCTGAGGGGGCGGGGCTAGTGGGCACGGGACTCCCGGAGGCCCACTCTTTCATCCTGACTTGCTGCAAGGGACCCTACGTCCCCAGGCATCTCCTCCCTGGCCCGCAGCGTGAGAAGAGAAAACTGCAGCCACCCACGCGGCAGCGAGGCGCGCATAGTCCAGGCTCCATCCTGCTGCGAGCTAATCGTGACAAGGGGAAACTCAACGCTTTCCCAGGGGCCAGAACGCAGTGAGGAGCAGCCAGCCAGCGCTCTCCGGACTGCCAGGCTGACCCGTGTGGAGGACCCCCGGGCTGCTCCACTGGGACGCCGGAGGAAATCTGATTCCTTTCTGTCGCTCCCCTTCCACCCCCAGCCTCAGGTCCGAAGGAGGAAACAGGG
Organism: Oryctolagus cuniculus; assembly: GCF_051225735.1. Lineage (NCBI taxonomy): Eukaryota > Metazoa > Chordata > Mammalia > Lagomorpha > Leporidae > Oryctolagus > Oryctolagus cuniculus. The sequence goes on along the minus strand of NC_142876.1, from coordinate 54,346,232 downwards.
GTCGGGTCTTCTAAACGACGTATACAGAGCTGCTGTACGTGGAGAACTTCAGGATAAGGTCCTGCCTCTCACCCTGCCTCATCCCACATCTTAAATCGAGCAATCAGCTGCCGACCGCTGAGGCGAGCTCAACACAGGTCCCGCAGGAAGTCCCTCCCGGCTGCCACCCTCTCCCAGACCACCGCGCAGACAGCGTGGCCGGGGGCAGAAGCACGAGACGCCGAGCCGCCTCCGGAGGCTCTCTCCGCAGATCGACTTGCTCAGGGCCGCCGGAGCCCCTGATGCACCCGCCGCCCACCGCGACTGCCGGCCGCGTCACACGTCCCTCACAGCCCACCCCGACTGCCGGCCGCGTCACACGTCCCTCACAGCCCACCCCGACTGCCGGCCGCGTCACACGTCCCTCACAGCCCACCCGGCGGCCGCGCCGAGGCTTACCTGCGCCGGGCACAGCAGCAGCAGGAGCAGGCCGAGCAACCGGCCGCGCGCGCTCACGGGGCCGCCGCGTGGGGCTGCAGACATCGCCGGGGACTCGGTTCGCCGGGCTCGGCGCTGCGGCTGTTGCTTCACTTCCCCGGGCTCAATTTCAGGAGCTGGCGCCGGACTACAGACCGAGCAGGTGCCGAAGGCGGCGGGCTGTGCGCGCAGGTCAGGAAGGAAGGCGGTGTCGCCGGCTCCTCCCCTCCTGGGGGCGGGCCTGTGTGGACGTGGCGAAGCGGGGGCCTGTCCGGGACGGGGACGGGGGCGGGGCCGCCCCGGGGCCTCCCCAGGTCTGGGGCTGCCCCTCTCCTCCTCTGCGGGTTCCCTGGGCCGCTGGCGTGGGGCTGGGGTGTCCCAGACCCCGGCAGCTGAACCTCTGGAAAGCGGCCTGCAAGTAGACTGCTAGAGTTGTGCAACATTTTATGGCTTTGATCTCGGCAGAGTATGTGTTTATTTCGGCCCCGATACGTACTCTCCTCCCCAGTCCAGTCACCCAAAAGGAATCTCGGCTCGGCCACAAGCTAACAGCGTTCGGGGCAGTGACGCGCCGTGGCCTGACCGCGCAGGGCTCGGGGAGCCCGAGAGGCGGAGCGCGGCGGCGGGCGGTGTCCCTCGGCCGCCTGGTCTTTGTTTATCCCGCTGCCGTCGGCTTTCGGAAAAGCGGTGGTAGCGTGTCCCCTGGTGGCCACGCAGCGCCTGGCCGCGAACTGGGAGCTAGAAAACCCTCAAGTTTGGTGCAGAGCTGGGAACCAGAGTTCCTTTCCAATTCTAAGTGAAGGCAGGGAACACAAAGAAAAAGGAGAGGCGCGCGCACTTGCATAGTTTTAGTTTTGCACCTATTTTGTGCATTTTTGGTAACATTCGCCCTTCAATTTTCAGTTGCACCACAGTCATTTCAATTTGAAAGTTAAAATGAGAGTAAGGCTATCTTTCCCAAGAGTGAAGGCCAATTTACAATGAGAAAAGGCTGTCCGTTTGCAGCCATGAATTAGCCCAGCCGCCTACGGTGCTGTGAGGGAGGTGGCCTTCCGGGTCCTACCGTACACAGCTCTGCCTCAGTTACTAACTTGCTTCCGCACTTCTTCAGCCCTGAGATGTCCATCCTGCTGGACCAGCCGTGAAAATACAGGGATTTCCTCTAAGGTTGACGCCAGGGCTCCCATGACGACCTCCTGGCCGCCATTTACCAAAACAGCAATAAAAAGGTCCTTTGGAGTCTGGCGTTGTGGTGTGGCTGATAAAGCTGCCGCCTGCAGTGCTGGCATCCCGTAAGGGCGCCCGTTCGAGTGCCTGCTGCTCCACTTCTGATCCAGCTCCCTGCTAATGGCCTGGGAAAGCAGTGGAGGATGGCCCAAGAGCTTGGGCCCTGCACCCGCATGGGAGATCTGGATGAAGCTCTTGGTTCCTGGCTTTGGCCTGGCCCAGCTGCAGCCATTTGGGGAGAGAACCAGCCGATAGACGATTTCTCTCTCTCTGTAATTCTTTCAAATAAATAAAATAAATATTAAAAATATCTTTTAGATTTCTGATTCTCAGCCTTTTATAATTTCAGCAATGCCCTAAAATCTAGGAAATGTTTTTAAAATAAATGACCATCTCTCCATGAGAATTTTTTGAGAGAATTAGAGGGGTTTTGAAAAATTCATGAAAAATGCAGATTATGAAGAAAACTATGGGTTTCAATATTTTTTGATCCAAATTTATCTTTTAATTTCCTTTTCCAGGAACTGTTGAAAGCAGTCACATCTGTGAATCTGTGAACTTCTAAAACACGTGGGAACCTACTGCAAGGTTTCATCTTGCTTTCTTACATTTGCCATAGGCTTTCTACCTCACTACCTTTAATAATTGTGGAGGCTTTTATTCCACGTATGTAACAGTTTTGGAACCTGGATTCCTGCGGGCCAGCCACAGAAGAGTATCTAAATGAAGTGCAGATCATTAACCAGCAAGTATTTCACAAGAGCTCACTTTCTGCACCCGCAGTCCCTGCACATGCGAGAAGCGCGTGTGTTCCCAGCTATACCCCATCTGTCCTTTTCCGTAGTCTTCCTCATCCCTGAGCATATCTGGATGCCACAAAGCCCTTCTCGTGGCACTGAATCACCAAAGTCGAAAAGCTATCGAATGGTTCCTTTAGGGAGGGAGAAGGGAGAGTGCACCTAAGACGAAATTCTCTGTAGCTGACAGAGGAAAGAGAGAGCTACAAATACTCGTGTTAACAGTTTTTGATCCATTATATAATTTATTTAGTCCATCTCTCTCTCTCTCTCTCTCTCTCTCTTTTTGAAAGGCAGAGTTAGAAAGTGAGAGAGAGGAGAGAGACATTGAAAGGTCTTGCTTCTGTTGGTTCACCCCCCAAATGGCTGCTACAGCCGGTACGCTGTGCCGATCTGAAGCCAGGAGCCAGGTGCTTCCTCCTGGTCTCCCATGCGGGTGCAGGGCCCAAGCACTTGGGCCATCCTCCACTGCCTTCCCGGGCCACAGCAGAGAGCTGGCCTGGAAGAGGAGAGAGGAAGAGAGAGCTTTTCTATCCACTGGTTCATTACCCAAAAGGCCACAATGGCCAGGGCTCCTGTTGGACATTAGTTTGTCACTTATTGAAAATAATGATGCAGTGAATATCCTTGAGGCTCAATCTTTGCAAACATAAACAAACTGAACTGTTGGATTTTTTATGTTATTGGGTCAAAAGAAAAATGTGTTTAAGTCTTGATCAGTGTTGAATTGCCCTCCAAAGAGGTTGCAGGTTACTAGCAGTGCCAGCCAAGGAGGGAAGGGCTGATGCCCCACGCCTTGCTGTGCAGGTGGGTGAAAAACAGCCTTTCTGATTTCACCTCTTGTTTTCAGGAATATTAGGATCATTACACAATGTAGGCCTCTATTGAAACAGCAAACTGTGTCCCATGAACATGTCCAATTATGTGTTGTTTAAAATATATTTTAAAAATTGGGGGGCTCTAATTTTGTATTTTTTTGCTATAAGTGAGATATTAAAGTTCAAAAGTTCAAAAGTGATTTTATTTCATCTTCTGTGCACTTCCTTTTCTATTACGGTGCTTTAATTTTCATCTTGATTTGTAAAAACTTTTTATTCACTAAGAAAACTAACCTGTGGACCTAGCATATCTGGTGCAGCGACTTTTACCAGGTTACTAGTTTTGTAGGGTCATAAAAACCATTCCATATTTTCCTGTAAAATGTTGCTGATTTCAAGGCAACATTTCGAGGTAAAATGAGGCTGATTATGGTGCCTTGGGGTAAGCTACTGCTAAAGGACACCCACATCCCATATCGGATTGCCAGTTCGAGGCCTGGCTGCTCTGCGTCCGATCCAAATTCCTGCCGATGCATCCTTGGAAGTAGAGGATAGTGGCTCAAGTGCTTGGGTACCTGGCACCCATATGGGAAAGCAGGATGGAGTTCCTGGCTCCTGGCTTCAGCCTGGCTCAGCCCTGGCTGTGGAAGGCATTTGAGAAATGAACTAGCAGACTGAAGCGCACTCTCTCTCTCTCTGTTTATCCTTCTGCCTTTCAAGTAGATGAAGAAATGAATAAACACTTAAAAGTTGTAAGGAATTCAGGAAAGCAGTAACCTACTTGGAATTATTTTGCTGTACAGTGCGATGTAAGGAGCCAGCTTCCCTCCTTCCCTCAACGCCTGGACGATCTCATGCATACCTGCTCTCCTCAAGGTCATCACTGATTTCCGTGTCGCCAAAACCAGCCACAGTTCCTTTGTTCTCATCTCACTTGACCTCTTAGTTGCATTCAACACAGGTGCCTACTGTGAGACGTATTCTTTATGCCTCACTCTTCAAGTTATCCCATTGGCTAAACATTGACTATATTTCATTGGCTAGATGATGGTATGATTTGAGCATTTAGCTGTGTTCATAGAATTGAATAACAATGAAATAACCTGGATTTATTCTCAAAGAATTCTTCTCTCTGCTACTGATTTGTAGCCTTCAAGGCAGCAGGCTTAACCGCTGCACAGATTTCAACTTGCCTTGTCCCTAACTTACAGCCTGAAGTTCAACAACAAGAGAAGGAAGGTCGAGCTGAGCCTGTTTCTTTTTACTTTTTATTTATTTATTTATGTTTCCCAAAGAAACCTTTTATTTAAGAAGTACAAATTTCATAAGTACAACTTTAGGAATACAGTGATTCTTCCCACCATACATACCCTCCTACCCCCACTCCCACCCCACTTCCTCCTCCATCTCCAATTCCAGTCCCATTCTCTATTAAGATTCAACAATTTGTGTGCACACACACACACACACAGTTTGAGAACAAGTTTTACTGTTAATTCTCATAATATAACTCACTGAGGACAGAGATCCTGCATGAAAAGTAAGTGCACAGTGACCCCTGTTGTTAATTTAACAATTAACACTCTTACGTATGACGTCACCGATCACCAAGAGGCTCTTGACATGAACTGCCTAGGCTATGCAAGCCTTTGAGTCCACAAACTCCGTCAATATTTAGACAAGGCCATAAACAAAGTGGAAGTTCTCTCCTCCCTTCAGAGAAAAGTACATCCTTTCCTCCTTTGATGGCCATTTCTTTCCATTGGGGTCTCACTCACAGATATCCTTCGTGTAGGACTTTTTTTTTTTTTTTTTTGCCACAGTGTCTTGGCTTTCCATGCCTAAAATAGAGCTGAGCCTTTGGAGTAACTGGATGCAACCAACTTCATTGCACAATATCTGGGACCACTGTTGATGCACCTGGCAGCTCTCTACTTTGGTTGGTTTATTTTTTCACATTTTCTGCCATAACAAAATACCATAGACTGGGTGGCTTGAATGATAGGAATTTATTTCTCACAGTTCCGGAGCCTGGTCCAAGATCTGGTACCAGCAGATTCAGTGTCTGGTGGGGGCCTGCTGTAATAGGTGTTGGCCAGATTCCTGGCTTGCAGCAGCTGCTTTCTCACTGTGTCCTCACATGGCCCTTCCTTGGTGTATGCTCTTCCTAGATGGACACCAATCATATTGGGTTAAGGCCCCATGTTTATGACCTCATTTAGACTTAATTACCTCCTAAAAGACCTAGCTCCAAATATAGTCCCGTGGGGGGGCAATTTTGGGGAATACAATTCAGCCCATAGCACCCCTCTTTTTGCTTAGGGTTGCACCATGATTTCTGTGGGCTCCAGGCACCTTTGCTTTTACGGCCCCTTCCTCTTTCTGAAAGAGCCACCTGGAGGCAGTAGGAAGCTGTCCAGCTGAACATGGGGAACATGTGCAGGTGACCAGTTCATACCAGTCTTCCTCTGTCAGTCTGCAAATTACCAACACATTTTGGTGAAATATGGGAGACCTTGAGTTAGTGCTTCTACCAAACGCCTAGGGAGGTTTAGGTGGAATCTTTTTTTAAAAAAGATTTATTTATTTATTTGAAAGGCAGAGTTACAGAGTGGCAGAGGCAGAGAGAAAGAGAGAGGTCTTCCATCCACTGGTTCACTCTCCAGATGGCTGCAACGGCTGGAGCTGAGCCAATCCAAAGCCAGGAGCCAGGAGCTTCTTCCATGTCTCCCACATGGGTGCAGGGGCCCAAGGACTGGGACCATCTTCCACTGTTTTCCCAGGCTACAGCAGAGAGCTGGATCAGAAGTGGAGCAGCCAGGACTTGAACCGGTTCCCACATGGGATGTTGGCACTGCAGGCAGCAGCTTCACCTGCCACACCACAGTGCTGGCTGCAATGGAACATTTTTGAGAGCCTCTTTGTGGTAATATATTTTTATACACATATATATTTTATGTATATATATACACACAGATATATACACACATATATACAATTATATATATGCACACATTATATATAAACATACACACATATCGATGAGTATTTTAAAAAGTTCATGGAAAATTAAATAATTTTGGTGCAAAATTTTTTAAAATAGATGCACAGTTTTTTCACAATATGCATTTCCATGAACTTTTTGAACACCACACACATGTATAGCATACAAAACTTTCACTTATAGTTGCATTGACATATTATATACTTAACAGCAGTTCTCTATAATTGCATAAAATGTGATCCCCAAACTTCTTGAATTAAAAGGATGCATATTTAATAACATCCCAGTTTTTAAAAAAGATTTATTTATTTGAAAAGCAGAACAACAGAGAGAGAGGGAGAGAGAGAGAGAGAGATATCTTCCACCCTCTCTTTCATTCTCCCCTGATGGTTACAACAGCCAAGTAAGGGCCAGGTGGAAGCCGATCCAGGAACTCTCCCCTGGTCTCCCACATGGGTGGCAAGGGCCCAAGTATATGAGCCATCATCTGCTACCTTCCCAGGCACATTAGGGAACTGGATCAGAAGCAGAGTAGCCAGGACCTGAACCAGTGCTCCAATACGTGATGCCAGTGTCATAAGCAGCATCTTACTCAGCTGTGCCTCAATGCCAGTCCTGTATCCCAACTTTAGCTGGCCAGGGATTGGGTGGTTCGGGCTCAGGGTCTCTTAGGACACTGTGGTCAAGATGTTGACCCAGGCTCCAGTATCTTAAGGCTCGCTGGGGCTGGAGGATCTGCTCCCAGGGTGCTTCGGCTGAAGTCTCAGTTCTTCCACTCGTTGGCTGCCCCACAGGCTAGTGAGTGTCTTCAAGCCTTGCAGCTGGCTTCCATCTCAGGGAACATCCAAGACTGGGCAAGGCAGAGCTGAAATGTCTTCTACAATGTAGCCGGAAGTGGCATGCTGCTGCTTCTGCCATCTTGTGCAGGTCACACAGGCCAATCCTCATCCAGCATACAAAGGCACGAGCAAGGAGGGGAGAATGGGGCACAATCTTGTGGCCTGACAACCACAGCATCCACGTAGCCAGAGGGAGGGCATATGACAGTTTCAGCAGTCCAGAAGTTCCCTTCATGCTCTTTCCCAGTCAATATCTTCACCTCGCACCAACCAAGAGGTAACCAGTATTCTGACTTCTATCACCATTGATTGGTTTTGCCTGGTCTTAAATAGAATCATAATCTTTTGTGTCTGTGTTTTTTTTTTTTTTCCATTCCACATTATGTCTGTAGCTCATTCATGTTGTTCATAGCAGTGATTCATCCTTTTTTTATGGCTGAGTGATAATCCATGATACAAAAATGCCATGGAGGACTTTTGGGTTATATCCAGTTTGGGCCACTGGGAAAAACAGTTGCTGTGAGCATTCTTATGTTTAATTTGTGTGCCCAGTGCTTTGGGGTTCTGCAATGGACTTTAAAAACTCCTTACTTAAGCAAATTGAATTTTACAGACATCTTCATTTAAAATAGCTCATAGCTGCAACTCATGACTGCAGCGCCACGGTTACAGCTGACTCAGAAATGAGGCATTGTCGGTCAGACTTATGGTAAAGTAAGTTCTTTAGCCTAGGGAAGATGCTTAAGCTGGTGATGAACCCTGTCAGGGGTTGTGACACAACTGCCACTCAGTGCTACCAGCAGGGGGGCAACTTGCAGCTGAGCAGTCAGGATCCTGTCACCGGCCACCGCTGTTTTCCACCTGCAGCGGTTTTCGGCGGAATCTTCCCTAAAACAGGGAGTCCAGCCCCTGTAAACTGAAGGCTTCCTCAGACGGTTGTGAAAACGTTCACAGCGGGAAGTAGGAACCGTACCAGCATTTTCCTCATTGAAGATTAGAGGGTCAATGAGAAAGGCAAAGTGAGGCAGAGAAGAAGAATGGAAGATAGGGGAAGTCTTTCTTAGTATTTACAGAGGTTAAGCTGTCAAGCTATCTAAGCACTGCACAGCTTCCACAAACTTCCTTTGGTTGTTAAAGGATAACCTCAGGGCCAGCGCCAAGGCTCACTTGGTTAATCCTCCGCCTGCGGCGCCGGCATCCTATATGGGTGCCGGGTTCTGGTCCCGGTCGCTCCTCTTCCAGCCCAGCTCTCTGCTATGGCCAGGGAGTGCAGTGGAGGATGGCCCAAGTGCTTGGGCCCTGCACCCGCATGGGAGATCAGGAAGAAGCACCTGGCTCCTGGCTTCGGATTGGCTCAGCGCTGGCCGTGGCGGCCATTTGGCCATTTGGCCATTGGCGTGGTTGGCCATTTGGCGGCCAAAGGAAGGAAGACCTTTCTCTCTCTCACTGTCTATAACTCTACCTGTCAAATAAAAAATAAGGATAACCTCATTCATATTTTAAAGTTATCCTAAGGTACTGCTAAAAATAAGGGTAAAGGCATCAGGGAAACATTTTAAGTTTTCAGACCCAGTAATACATACATTATTTAACTGTGGGCTGAGCATGAACCAGCTTCAAAAAGTTTGTGGACAATGGCATGAAAAGACATGATTATTTTGGTGCAAATTTTTGTTCTCCAAATTTTTTCAAAGTATACATTTTTCTTGAAAATTTTGAAGACTCCTTGTATGCATGGATTTCTAATTTTTTGCACTAAAATAATTTATCTTTTAATTTAATTCCCTGTGCCATAAACTTTTGAAAGTGCCTTTGTATGGTCAAAGAGCTTGGAGGAAATAGTTGTGTTGCTGGTTCCTCTTTGTGCTGTAGGTTAAGCAGAGTGAAGGGGCAGGCTGAACCCTCTGAGGAACGTGAAATCAGGCATCCTCATTTGGCCCACAGACTTTATAACTTGGCTTTTGTCTGTGTCTTTCTCTAGATTTCAAAGCAAAAGTAAGCACCAGGTCATGAGCTGACTTGGGAGAGTAACACAAACAACCTTAATGTGGTGTGATCATTCTGTCCAAGCAAGTTTTCTCAGCTCTAAGATAGGAATAACAATAGTGTCTTTCGTAGGGTTGCTGTCAGAAGGAAATGAGGAAACGCACATACACCTTACGAAATTACCTGTGTCAGCATGTAACAATCCCTGAACAAACCTTAGCTGGTGTTTTCACGGCTGGTAACCATCTGCAGGGATGGGCGTTTCCCACAGTGCTTCAGACGCCACTTGGAGACACCTGCATCCCACATCACAGTGTCTGGGCTTAAGTTCCAACTCTGCTTCTGATTCCAGTCTCCTGCCCGTACAGACTCCGGGAGGCAGCAGATGATGGTTCAAGTACTTGGGTTTCAGGCACCCACCTGAGAGACCCAGATGTAATCCTGGGTTCCTGGCTTCTGCCTGTCTCTACCCTGGCTGTTGCATGTTATTTGGGGGAGTGAACCAGTGGATGGAAGATCTGTCTGTCTCTGTCTCTGTCTCTCTGCCTTCCAAATAATAAACAAACAAACAAAGACTTAAAAAGAAAGAAATAAACTACAGACTCCTCACCCAGTCACTACCTTGCACTGAATCACCTTGTTAGGAAGTTAGGGATTCAGTGTCTCATGCCTATACTCTGCAGGCAGCTCTGTCTGCCCCAGCAGCCTGGTATTTGGGGTGCTTTTCTCTGCGTGGATGTCCTAGTGTAAGTGAATGATGAGGTGGAGCTTTCTTGTGGTTGCAGGGAGGGAACAGGGAGAGGGAAGCCAGGATGCCTATGTGAGTCTTCTCCAGATTCCTGATGTTACCACTGCAAGTCGGTTTCCTCCACCAGAAGTTCTGCAAAATCACCAGCTCTTGCATAAGAGAAAGCTACTGCCAAGGACAGAAGAGCCCAGCATAGAGAGACAATAAAAATAGAAATCAGGAATTTTCTATTTTCAGTGTCTGCAGTGACTATCCCAGGAATTTCTGAGTGAAAAACTTTTAGGTTCATTCCAAATGCTCTTTGTAGTAGAAATAATGAAATTTTAGCTCAACTAGTAAAATAAATCTAAGTTCTATTCAGGGGCTTAAGTGTGAATGTATATATCGAGAGAGTTGAGTTATTCACTCCCAAACTCCCTGCTACTAAGAATCAGGTAGAAAAGACTTTGAAAAAAGATTTATTTATTTGAAAGACAAAGTTACAGAGAGAGGGAGAGATCTTCCATTTGTTGTTTCACTCTGAAAATGGCTGCAACAGCCAGGGCTGGACCAGGCTGAAGCCAAGAGCCTGGAACTCCATCTGGGTCTCCCACATGGGTGCAGGGGCCCAAGCACTTGGGCCATCTTCCAACACTTTCCCAGGCACATCAGTAGGAAGCTGGATTGGAAGTGGAGCAGCCAGAACAGGAACTTAACCTGCTGTGCCACAATGTTGGTCCTTAGGACAAACAGGACAAACCAACAACATGGGGTCAGCACTGTGGCATAGTGGGTAAAGCTAACTCCTGCAGTGCTGGCATCCCATATGGGCACTGGTTCAAGTCCTGGCTGCTCCACTTCTGGTCCAGCTCTCCACTATGGCCTGGGAAAGCAGTAGAGGAGGGACCTAGTCCTTGGGCCCCTGCACCTGTGTGGGAGACCAAACCTCCTGGCTTTGGATCGGCACAGTTTCAGCCATTGCAGCCATCTGGGGAGTGAACCATCACATAGAAGACCTCTCTCTCTCTCTGCCAATAATAATAATAATGATAATAATAATAAACAGCAGGGGCCAGTGTTGTGGCACAGTGTTTTAAGCTGCCACTTGTGTGCTGGCATTCTATATCAATCAAAGCTCTTTCAAATCCTGGCTCTCTGATTCCCATACAGCTCCCTGTTAATGTGCATGGGAAAGCAGCAGACAACGGCCCAAGTGGCCTCTGTCACACATGTAGGAGACCTGGATGGAGTTCCTGGCTGGCCTGGCTCCGCATTAGCCATTGTGGCCATTTGGGGAGTGAACCAGAAGATGAAAGCCTGATTTCTCTCTCTGTATCTCCCTGTCTGCCACTCTGCCTTTGAAATAAATAAGTAAATAATCTTAGAATTTAAAAAAAAAGCATTAAGAAAAGCAGCAAATGCGAATTCAGTAATATATCAACTTTATTTTGGTTTATAACATGGCATGAGTCAGCAAACAAATGAATGTAATGAAAAACCTTTGTAGTTCAATTAAGCAGATGATTTGCATAGGAATTGCTAGTTTTGAATCTGAGGATGTAAAGCCAATGAACTGTGAATTAAATGAACATAAAATAAAAATCATCTATTTGTGTTCAAACTAAAAGGCAAGTTTTAAAATACCAGACCCTCATTCAGTCTCTGAAAGTGATCAGTCTCCTTTCCTGCTATGGATAAAATTATACTCTTGCCTAGATCAGAAGTGATTTTTCTAGCTCGACGCCTCATGCCTGCACTAAGATCTCCACTAAACGGTATTGAAGCCACTGGCCTCATTCTTGGGGCCCTACCGCTGTCTAAGAAGGTCGTCCACTTCAAATGCTCTAAGTACCAAGCCGATGACAAGTTTTAGTGAAAAACACTGACTTTGTCATTCATCCCATTCGTCTTTCGGAACTCATCAGAACCTGCAGCACTGTTGTTTTATATCAATAATAAGCAACTGTTTTTAGCATTAGGACTAAGGGAAAACATATCAAACATTTAAGGCCACTTTATTTTCCTCTTCTAAATGAATGTTGCTTTTTGAAATTCCCATAAGGGAAAACACATGTATTTGTACAACTTTGCTGAATCAAAGAATGTCAATGAGGAAATTGGCACTGTCTTTTAGCTACCAAAATGCTTACAGCTGGATGCTGTAATGAAACAGAGCTTTCTAGTCTTCCATCCTGGAATTAAATGGCAGGATTTCTGCAAAGCTCATCAGGCTGAAGGCTGTGGGTTGCCCAGGACTGCCTTTGTTTGGGCTACTGATCAAAAGAATCCCATGTCCTGTGGAATTAATCTTAGCATATTTTAAGAGAACACTTCCACTTTCCAAAATTATAATCCATAATTTACTGATTTAAAAACAATGCTTTTAGTACCACTGCAAGTTGGTTAAAAAACAATTATTTGGGGATTATAGCATTTCCCTTTAGGGTAACATGTGCTCAAGAAGAACACTGGCTGGAAACAGAACAGAACGTGGGCAAGAAAGCTAAAGGTGAGCTTAAGTAACAGAGATGCTGCCCGTGTTTCTTATGCAAGAGTACAGAAAGAAGGTTCAGTTTTTGTGTATGCAGTTAGGCACTGAGGCCGCTAGACACCACTGAATATAAAGTGCATTGAATAGCAAATTCAACCCCCAAAGGAATAATTCAGTAACTCAGCATTCTTTCTTGGAATCAGTCAACCCAAGAACATGCAGAGGTAAACACTTATGAAACACTAACAGTCTTTTATTACTTTCATGCCTGCAGCAGGAACAGCAACAACCTGAACTTGCACGGATCCTATTTTAGCCAAGGATCTCAATGGCACTGTACGAAGTGATGCAGTGTTGGAAGCTCAAGATCCCAGAGATCCCGCAGCACATTGGGTCTACTTACTTGTGGCATGGGATACAGACTTCCAGGGACAGAAACAAAAGCAAAGAGACACAAATTTCTCGTGGTGTGCAATTTACTGAATCTCTGAGTTTGCTACTGGTATCCTAACATACCTACGATATTGACTCAAAGTAAGATTGGTTTTTACGTGTCAGGAATAAGGTGAGGATCAAATAATAAATGCAGAGTTTGTCTTCTCTGTAGTTCAGTGGTCTGTCTTTGACTGGCACACGCTGGGATATCAGAACAGATTTTTAACAACAGGTGTTTATACATCACTGATTCATTGTACTTGTGGCTTTGGTCTCGGGTAGCAGAAAACATTTTACATGGGAGTGACACACAGAAATTTACGTAAAATAGGACGGGCCTGTATGTCCTAGCACAATATATGTTAACACCAAAGCAAAAGTGCATCACCTCATTAAAGGTCAATCGTTCAACGCTTTCTGTCTCCTTGCTTGGTGCTGAAAACCTTGTGCATCTTACAGGTAACCAAGAGACCTCAATGAACAAAACTGAACAGAAATATCTGCGGATCCAGGAATGCGCTAGGGCAACCACGGCCGAATCACCGGGCAGTGTCCAAGAAGCCCACATTCCAGGAGGGGAAAGGGACCCTGAGCTGTTCCACTCCTGACCCAGTGCACAAAGCCCAGCTCTTCTTGGTCAGGGACCCACAGGGTCCCCCACAGAACCCCCTACACTGCTTGAAAAGGAATTTCTTGGTGAACGATGTGGTTAAGGTTTCTATCTTTCTATCAGACACGGAGCTAAGTTAGTTCTTCCTGTGTCCTTCTCCACTCCGCAGCAGGCGCAATATGCGTTCGTTTTTGGTCAGTTCTGCCGGAAGTTCGTTGGCCTGGAGGAAAAGAAGATGGGCGTTAATGAATTCCTGCATCTGGGGTGGTTTTCGGGACCCCCACAGGGCATCTGAGCCACACTGCCTTCTTCACTAGTGAATGAGCCCCGCTGGACTCACTCTTCGGTGTTAAGTTGTAAAAAGTCTCCTTGCAATGTATAAATATCCCGTTACTTTCTCATCTCATTGTTAGAGTTATTCTTCTGTCCAGTCAGATCCCATACTGGATGTAGTCTGCTTGAGGCCCAACATCTTGTTAATCCTTATATCCTCATTTCCAGCACACCGCCTGTACATCTCGACCATTCTCTGTATATAATGGTCAGTGCATGTGTGATCCCTTAAATTTAATTAGTCCAACATAATGCCTGTAATGGCAACAGAAACACATTGAACTTGCATATATCATACTTTATCCAGAGGTCTGAAAGTCATTGCATGAAGCAATGCAAGACAAGATTCTTTTTTCTTCCCTATTCTAATTTACTATTATTTGTAATATTTTTAGAAAGACTTACTTATTTTATTTGAAAGTCAGAGTTAGAGAGAAGGAGAGACAGAGAGAGAGAGAGAGAGAGAGAGAAGCAGAAGGAAGAGAGGGAGAGAGAAAGATTGAGTTTCCATTTGCTGGTTCAGTCCCCAAATGGCCACAACAGCCAGGGATGGGCCAGGCCAAAGCCAAGAGCCTGGAACTCCATGCAGTTCTCCTACATGGGTGGCAGGGGCCCAAGCACTGGGGCTGTTTGCTGCTGCTTTCCCAGGAGCATTAGCAGGGAGCTGAATTGGAAGTGAACCAGCTGAGACTCAAACCGTCACCCATAAGGGGAGGCCAGAGTCGCAGGTGGCAACTTAACCCACTGTGCCACAATGCTGACCCCTATTATTTTTACACTGTACATAATTATTGAGTACATTGTGATCATTTGATACATGTATACAATGTGTAATGATCAAATCAGGGTCATTAGCATTTCCATTTCCTTACATGTTCATCATTTCTTTGTGTTGAGAACCTTTGAATTCCTCTCTTCTAGTTCTTTATAAAATATGTAATAGGGGCTGGCGCTGTGGCGCAGCGGGTTAAAGCCCTGGCCTGAAGTGCCAGCATCCCATATGGGCACCAGTTCTAGTCCTGGCTGCTCCTCTTCTGATCTAGCTCTCTGCTATGGCCTGGGATAGCAGTGGAAGGTGGCCCAAATCCTTGGGCCCCTGCACCCACGTGGGAGACCTGGAGGAAGGAAACTCCTGGCTCCTGGCTTTGGATCTGAGCACCTCCAGCCATTGCGGCCATCTGGGGAGTGAACCAGCAGATGGAAGTCCTCTCTCTCTGTCTCTCTACCTCTCTCTGTAACTCTGTCTTTAAAAAATATAATAAATTGCTGTGAATGATTGTTGCCTTACTGTCTGTGCAACAGTAGGACTTATTCCTCCAGTGAAACTGTACTTTGGTACTTTTATCTAACTTCCTCCTACCCTCCTTCTCCTACTTCCTGGTCTCTAACAATGCTACTCTACTTTCTACTTCTATGAAACCAGCATTTTCAGTGGCCATGTGTAAATGAGAACATGTGGTATTACGACAGGTGTCTTCTGCTAAGAAGTCAAGGCAGGAAGCACCCAGAGCTTAAGAGATACTTGGAAGGAGCTAAAACTTTCCACTTACAGCATTACTGTAAGTCCTTTCTTTTCATATTGCTGCTGAGACACGTTCTTCAAGCAATTAATGCGCTGGTCTCTACCCTAGGCAATAGGTCCAGTGGGGCACTGGTTCCCAGAGTATTGGTCTTTGATTAAAAATTACTGTGCACTCCTGGGGTGTGTGTTTGGAACAGTAGTCGAGATGCTGTTTGGGACACCTGCAGCCCATATTAGAGTGCCTGGGTTCAAGTCTCAGCTCTGCTTCCAATTCCAGTTTCCTGCTAACACACACCCTGGGACACAGTAGGCAACGACTCAGGGAGTTGGGTCCCTGCCTCCCTATCGGAACCCGGATGGAGTTCTGGGCTCCTGGCTTTGGCCTAGTCCTGCCCAGGCTACTGCAGGCATCTGGAGAATGAATCAAGGGATGGAAGATCTTTTTTTGTCTCTATCTTTCAAATAAAATGATATCAGTAAAAATTTAAAATTTTTTACATTCTTCATTAAGAGTTTTAACTTACTAGGAATTAGAATATTTATTTTTATTTTATTTTTTGACAGGCAGAGTTAGACAGTGAGAGAGACAGAGAGAAAGGTCTTCCTTCCGTTGGTTCACTCCCCAAATGGCGGCTACGGCTGGCGCACTGCTCCGATCAGAGGCCAGGAGCTTCCTCCTGGTCTCCCATGTGGGTGCAGGGGCCCAAGCACTTGGGCCATCCTCCACTGCCTTCCCGTGCCACAGTAAAGAGCTGGACTGGAAGAGGAGCAACCGGGACAGAATTCGGCGCCCTGACTGGGACTAGAACCTGGGGTGCTGGCGCCGCAGGCGGAGGATTAGCCTAGTGAGCCGCGGCGCCGGCCCTAGACTGACTTCTATGGCGCAGCTGCTGGGTATGTGGGGGCTTCCCTGCAGCCACGCTAGGATTTTCATGGCTTCCATTACATGAGATTCTATTGTGAATGCCCACACGTATATTCAAGTACTTTTAATAAGGACTCAAAGACAAGCATTTTGCCCAGTGAAAATGACCCATAACCATTACTGTTGATGTTATTCCATTTCTCTAGGAGACACATAGGAAAGGAACTGCATTGTTTAGTTTCTGTATAAAGATTCTATCATTGCCCCATTGCCTTAATTCGGTACTGAACAGCTCACCAGCAAATGGGAAGTCTGTGCACCAGGTCTAACGATAACATCTGAAGGAAAGGCCATTGTGATTTTGGCTTGCTGATCATACCATGAGGTCAGCTCACGGAAAACAAATCTAAGTATCTCAGACAGGCAGGAATGTTATCTTCCAGCAAATGAAAGGCAAGAATGGGGAAATAATACTTCTGCATCCTGCATAAAACGAGAAGAGTGACCCTTGGCCTTGGCACACTGTTTAACTGGCACTTCTTAACTCTTTCTTTCCAAAAGGTCAAGAGATACTGTTTTTGTTCTGATTTTTAGAATTTTGACACCAGTAATAGATGCTTATAAAAACTCAGAGTATGTGAAAGTTGCTTTTCATACTTTCTCTTATTAATAAGCCCCATTCCACATCTTCTCCCGGAGTGGGTGGTGCAGTGTGTTTTCTCAAGGCCTTTTCCAGGCTACTCTCCTGTCCCTCAGTCTGTGTGTGTAACAGCTTAAGTCAACAGGAGGACGCACAATGACAGTCATTTTTTTCCCATTGCTATCGTGCATCCTCCTACCTCCAAGTTGGGGTTCACTGTCAACTAAGGATTTAGAACTACACAGCAGTGGCATGGATGCCCTTCAATGAAACAAAGGTAAAGTCACCAGGTACAGCACGAGCAATTCTCAAGATGCGAACATCCATCTCCAGGGACAGTGATCAATGATCAGAACGTTGACACTTTTCAGGCACGTTTACTGACAGAACAATAATACTTACTGCCCACAATGAGTATCCGCCTGTCTCCTCACCCCTGCCAGGAGGCTGCCCCGCTGTTAAATGAAAACCACTGGAAGAACAATTCTCTGGTCTAAATGCACCACTCATGAGTAACCCGTTACTAGCAACTTTGCATGCCCTCGCTCTGTGTAACAATGAAGACAGTGACTGGAGCCAGCACTGTGGTTTGGAAGTCGCTTGAGTGTCCCTAAGGTTTCCTCCCCATTGTATGGTACTACAAGGGTGGAAATGCAATCTGACGATGGTGTTTAGAGGTGGGGCCTCTTCCAAGTGGTTAGGACTACAAAGATCACGAGGGGAGAGTCCCCATGATGAGGGACCAGACAGGCATGGCTTGCATGCTGCCTGTTGCTTGCCACATGGTGCTCTGGGCTGCCTTGGGACTCTGCCAGCAAGGAGACCACCACCAGATAAGACTCCTACACCCATGTCTGCCTTGGGTATTTTGTTAGAGTAACAAACAGGTGACTGAGAGCCACAGAGATGCCCATCATGACCTAGGGGGATGCTGTCTTTGTGCACAGGGGCCCTGATGGAGGGAAAAGATAAGATACATGGGTACCTTGTTTCTCAGGGATGGGTCCGCCCCTGCTTCCAGGAGCAGCGCAACTGTTTTAATATTCCCGCTGAGCACTGCTGCGTGGAGCGCCGATGTCCCGTTCTAGAAGAAAACGACAGTGTGTGTCAGGGCTGTGCTCACGGCCACCAGCACTCAGCGTGGCTCTCATCATGCACCACCTGAGTGAAACATCGTCATGTCAGAGCCTGACTCTGCCTTATCTTCCTGGGACTTTTCAAAGTCACACATGCACCTCCTCGAGTGTCCTCAGACACACAGCTGACAGTGTAAGTACTGGGGCTGGCGCCGTGGCATGGTAGGCTAAGTATGCACCTGTGGCACATTTATCCCATATGGGCGCCGGTTCGTGTCCCAGCTGCTCCTCTTCCAATCCAGCTCTCTGCTTATGGCCTGGCAAAGCAGTAGATGGCCCAAATGTTTGCACCCCTGTACCCACGTGGGAGACCCACAAGAAGCTCCTGGATCCTAGCTTTGGATTGGCTGAGCTCTGGTCATTGCAGCCATGTGGGGTGTGAACCAGCAGATAGAAGATCTTTCTGTCTGTGACTCTGCCTCTCAAATAAATACATAAAATGTCTTTTCAAAAAAAAAGCTGACAACATTCTTTTGCAAGTGAAGCAAGTACTCTGGCCCAGGGTGCCCATGACTTCATGGTCACACAGCTGGTTTACATACTTTAGAATGTGCTGCAGAAAAAAACAACAATGCTATGCCAAACGTTTTTTCCTTTCAAGGACAACACATATTGTTTCTGCACTTCCGGTGCCACTTTAAGCAAGGCAAGAGGAAGAGCTGGCTGGCCAATGGAGCAAGCTGCTAGCCCAGCTGCAGGCACCCGGCCCACCCAGGAGGGCAGGAGGGTGGCCATGGGGTGACTGGGCTTGGGAGGAAGGGCATGTGGGGGGCGGCAACGGCCTCAGCCTGAGCTGCAGCACAGGAGAGCCTATTAGATGGGCTGTTCACAGTTTATGAGATCTGTATTTCTTGCAATAAGGAAGCAGCTACATGTAGTATGGCGCTGGATCTGGGAAGGGAGGAGCAGAGACTACAACAAAACTAATATAAGATCAATAAGTGCTGTATGGCATCAGGTCCAGAAGGCAGACGTGTCTATAAGTAGTAGTATCTAAATGCAAATTTAGTTTCCTGATTATTCATAATTTTAAAAACTCCAATTTTGCTAAAGAGTAGAATATCATACCCAGAGAAAAATTCCAACAATGTAGCATGTTTTGACAGTTGCTTTTTTTTTTTTTTTTAGATTTATTTTGTTTATTTGAAAGACAGAGTTACAGAGAGAGGTAGAGACAGAGAGAGAGGTCTTCCATCTGCTGGTTCACTCCCCAGATGGCTGCAATGGCTGGAGCTGCGCCAATCTGAAGCCAGGAACCAGGAGCTTCTTCTGAGACTCCCACATGGGTGCAGGGACCCAAGGATTTGGACCATCTTCCACTGCTTTCCCAGGCCATAGCAGAGAGCTGGATCGGAAGTGGAGCTGCTGGGACTAGAACCGGCGCCCATATGGGATGCCAGTACTTCAGGTCAGGGCTTTAACCCACTGCGCCACAGTGCTGGCCCCTTCGACAGCTGCTCTTATGATATGTCTGGTAATTCACTAATCTGGTTAACATTTCACATGCCTAAATCTTAACCAAACTATCTGCTTCGCCAATTTGTAACATGGCTAAGAATGAAATGAGTTAAAAACAAACAAACAAAAATGTTCCCATGCATTTGATTCCAACCCGTCTATGTTCTTACATTTAAAGCTCATCTCTTTTAAGCAGAATATAGTTGTGTTTTGCTTTTTTAATACATTCCTTTAATTTCTACTTTGAGTTGGGGTCTTCTGTTCATTAACACTGGTATTTTTATGATACAGGTGGATTTAGGCCTACCACTTTCATATTTATCTCTGCTTGCCCCTTCAATTTGGCTTTTGTATGTGTGTGTTTCACATCTCTTTTTTTTTCTCCTTTCCTCCCTTATCTGAATATTTTTAAAAATTATATTCAGGGGTCAGTGCTGTGGCGAAGTGGGTAAAGCCACCACCTGCAGTGCTGGCATCCCATATGGGCACTGGTTCGAGTCCTGGCTGCTCCACTTCCAATCCAGCTCCCTGCTCATGGCGTAGGAAAGCAGTGGAAGATGGTCCAAGTGTTTGGGCCCCTGCACCCATGTGGGAGATCCAGAAGAAGCTCTTGGTTCTTGATCAGCTCAGCCCCAGCCATTGCAGACATTTGGGGAGTGAACCAGCAGATGGAAGAGGTCTCTCTCTCTCTCTGTAACTCTGCCTTTGAAGTAAATAACTAAATCTTAGGGAAAACAAAACAAAACAAAACAGAAAACAGGGTGTACAGATGAGAAGTCAGGCAACCAGGCCAGTGGATCAAATCCAGCCAGTTGCCTATTTTTATGTGTTCTGTAAGCTAAGAATTTTTTCTAAGTTTTTAAATGATTAAAAACAGATTAAGAGAATATTTTTGCAGTATGGCAGTATGTGAAAATACAGGATTCCACAGGTACGATAAATAAGTAATTTTTATAGTAAGCTATTATAAATAAATAAAGGGTTAGGGGAATGCAATTCTCTATTTTTTTGGTATTTTTTTCTGTTCTCTTTCATGTTATCATGGCAGAGCTGAGCTTGCAAAGCCTAAAATGTTTACTACCTGATCCTTTGATCCTTTACCAACCAAGTCTGCAGACCCTGATATATACCATCGTGTAGACACCTTTCAATGCAAATAATTAAAACTTAAAAAGAAATCCGGGGGGAGGGGGTTCTGCTTTCTGAAAGACCCAGGTTTCCAGAATGACTTTCTCTGAGGCTTATTTAACTTCACTGAGGGTGACAAAGCACAGCAGTTCTTCGCTCAAGACTGTATATGTGCAGGTGTAAAAAGTTAAGCTTAAGCTTACAGGTTTAAACCTTCCTGGTACAGCTGTAAAAAAATAAGACAGAGTAGCACCTTGGCAGTAGGGACTCCATTTTGGAGCACTTGAGACTGCATTCTGGGAAAGCACCCCCCCACTGTGAGACTCTGGTCTGAAACTATGATCTCAAATAGTCGGACAATAGCAGTGCACTACATCACCCTTGGCAGAGCACAAAAACCCCCTAGCATGATTGCTCAAGCTTAAAAGTAAAAAGGTTGCACCTGGGTTACCTGGGCTAATAATAAAGATGTGATTTGTCTGTGTCTTACATTAATGTCAAGTCCTAATTGCTAATTGTAATATTGTAACTGGTATTGTCAAGATTATGATAAATATTAATTTCACTTAGGTTTTAGGTTATGTTGACCCCAGTAACCATATACTCTCTTTTGATTTTATGTACTCTCTTTTGATTTTAGCAACTGTGTATAGCAACCGTGCATAGCAACCATGTATTCCCCCTTCCCGGTTTTGCGGTTTTTGCCTTTATAAACCCTAACCTTTGGTTATTCGGGGCTGCTCTGTTCATGTATGATCAGACAGCCCCAGCATGCTGGATAATCAATAAAGCTTCCCCTTGCTGTTTGCATAAGAGATGTCTCTTGGTGACGTTTTTCGGGCAGTCGACTCTAACAAAGACAAGGAAGAGAAAGAGTGCAAGTGTCTGTTCTTCCTTGATTTCATAAAGCCTCCACACGTGTCAACACAGTTTACTTTCCATTTTAATCATTCCATTAGTACTGTCTAATTTTTCCTTTTCTGGAAAACTAGGGCCTTACTTAAGCTCTGGCTCACTCCTTTTCCCACCTTTCCTTGTCTGCCAGCGCCCATGAATCTCCAGCACCAAGAAGCTGTGGCTGTGTTTTTCAAGGGTCCAACTAAGCAGGCTGATTACTCCCAGGTTCTACCCTACTTCCCGAGTATGGACCTCCCAGTCTCTAACTTCTCCCTGCTACCAATGGGTAGCGTTTCTCTTTAAGTCTTACCTTCAAAATACCAAGCGCAGGCGAGAACTTCAGCAATTCCTTTATAACGTCATTGTACCCTTTGTTGGCTGCTTTCAACAATGCTGTTGTGCCGTCCTGTACCGCCAGAGAGAGGAAGACACAAGTGGATGAATAACGTGTCTGTGTCGGCTGAGAACTGGGAGGACACTTGCCAGGGGCAGGCAAGATGGGTCAGTTAAGTGCAGGTCAGCCAGGTCTCAACCTAGGAGCCTCTGGGAGCACTTGAAGCAGTGGATTCTGCACGAAGGATCCTAGGCTGTTTCTATTATCCTAGACCTCTTTCACCTGGGGATTCCTACTTCTCCAGTCCCTTAGAGCACTCGGTAAAGGACAAGGGGCATTTCAGGAGCGCAGGCTTCAGGCCACTGATGGAGCAAAAAGACATTCGCTTGTAACCTAGCAGAAACTGTCTGTCCTTAGTGATTGAGATGATTGTGGAGCTGTATTTACTGTGTTAAAATTTCAAACACCCTTGCTCTTGCCTGCCCTCCCGAGGCGGCTCTTTCCCTGTGTGTGGGCTGGGGAAGGGGTGCACGGCGAGCAGGCTGAAATCTGAGGAAAAAGAATGCACTGACTGTAGGAGGAAGCTTTAAATTAATATTCAGCGTCTGCAAGCGTCCTTTGACTCCAGAAGAGACTTTCCAAATCCCCCTTTCTGCTCCACTAACAAATCGATCGCTCTGTTTGGAGGATCAGCTCACAGAGGTCTCCAGGAGCCACAGGACGACCTCAGCCTGCCCTTAAGGGCTTATCTGGCATCAGGAAGAAGCAAAATGGGATTAGGGGATTTTCCTTTTGTGACTTCAGCGATTGTGGGAAGAAGGAAGAGAAGGTAGGAGGGAGGACAGTGAGGTGGCCAGGAACAGGAGCACACCTTGATTTCCCTTTCCTGGACTTAGATGAGGACAGGGGCAGGTGGGTCACATCAGCAAGGCTGATGTAAGTGCGTGGAGGCCAGGCACAGAAAACCCACAGCAGACAGCACGGTGCCAGTAGGCGCACCCAGTCTGAACTGGGTGACACCAGCAGGGGCTCCTGCAGATAGCAGGTGGATGGGGGATGCGGTGGGGACTCTGAGTCCCAGCCAGTGAGGTGCACTGCTTGACCCCAAACCCAGGGGCCAGCAGGAGGCACTGCACCAGCTGGGGGATACCCTCAATCTCCAAAGACAGCCTGCTCCTCCCTCCTGCCCCCAGGCCTGAGGCCAGGACTCTAGCCCTCCCCAGTGTGTCCAGAAGTCAAGTCTGGTAGAAGGGGAGAGCGCGCCAGCAGCACCTGCTGTTTCTGACGAATGGGACTCTGCTTTCCTGCGGCAGCGAAGGTGGAGGTGGGGAGGAAACCCAGGTAAGCGGCAACCTCCCACTCCCGCCCCAGCAGGGGGGCGGAGCCACTCACGTTGCGCGCAGCGTCGCGGTCGGCCCCGCGCAGCAGCATTACTCGCACTGCCTCGCTGTGGCCCATCTGGGACGCTATCCACAGGGGCGCCGTGCCATCCTGCAGGGAGGAGAGAGGAGTCGCCGCGGTGACTGACTGGGCGCTGGACGCCAGGCCCCGGTTTCCCAAATGGAAAACCCCGGGACACAGCCCAAGTGCCCAAGAGGAATCGTGGAGAGAAGAAGGCGGCGCTTGAGTATTTGCCAGTTTCCAACTCGGGGCTTAGAACAGCAGCCATACTGTGGCTGGATCGTTGACCAGAGCGCGGTCCACAGCCACAGGGGAAGTGTCGCTCCCCCTCTTCGTGGAGGAACGACACAGGACCCTGCGCTGTTCTTTCGTCTGCTCGGCCCTCCCCGGGTTTGCTGCTGGTTCTTCCCGGGTTGGCTACTGTCCCTCCACCTCCGTGGAAGGGCAGTTCCCCCTGGCCACATTCCCCACCTCCGCAGGGGAGCGGCACACCGCCGGCCGGCTCTCTGGGGGCTGCACAGGTGTTCCCTTAGATGTTCCTCTTAGATGTTCCTGGTGCATGCCGTCTCTCTCCTCCTTTATAGTCCTCCTCCGCCAATCCCAACTCGGCTGCCCACACGCCGAGTACGGTGCTCTCCTCCAATCAGTAGCAAGTCCTACAGTTTATTGGTTGAACTGGAGGCAGCTGTGCGGAAGCTGTTTACTTCTCTCCCAGCGCCATATTGTGGGAGAGCAGATGCATAGAATAAGTCTTAATTCCAGTAACTCAGTCCAGTCCGGGCTGCTCCCCACAGGGAAGGAGGTGTGGGTGCCTGAGCTGCACCAGAGGGCAGAGCCAAATTCCACATGCCGGGAGAGGCGACGCCAGCCAGTCCTCATCCTGCCACCTTACCACTGTCAACTTCTTTGCTCTCCTAGGGAACACACTTTGACCTTGATGGTGGCACAGCCTGCTTAGGGGGGCCCGTCATTCCCATACAAGACAGAGGGACAGGGAACTCAGGTCGTTTCTCCTACTCGTCTGGTGCCCAGAGGCACATTTTGAAAGGGAGCTTAGATGGTATGCACCTTCCAGGAGTGATGTGCAGGTACAGCATTTCCGATAGGTTTCCCTGCATAGGATTCTCCAACAACCCCTGGGCCAAGGTGTACTGCTCCAGAGAGGCAACCGTGAAATGTCCGAGTGACGGGGAAGGGCGAGACGGGAGGGCGGTTCTCTCCAGGTGGAACGGAAAGCAGAAATCCTCCCAGGGAAAGGAGGAGTCAGAGGGGCGGAGGTGAGCCCCAAGCATCCACGTTTCCCTGCTGCCCCTTCCGGGTTCAATCTGGGCATGCCAGCGCCGAGAGGAAGGTAAGACAGCAGTGGGAAAAATATCTGGATTCATGCTGGGGAATTCCAGATGGGGAAGAGTCCTCTGCTTTTCTTGGGAGGAAGCCCAGGAAAATCAAAGGCTCCTTAGACAACCTCAACTCCGGGCTGGTGCTGAGACAGGAAAAGCTGTGGGAGTGGTCTGGGCCCCTGCATCCCACATCCATCTGGCAAATGGGCATCCAAGAGCCCTCGCCTGTGGGAAATCGGAAGTGATGGGGAACCAGCGGCTTGCGGGTGGGCGGACAAGGCCCCTTTGTGAACAGAGACTTCGGTAGGGCTTGCACTAGGGCGAGACCAGGTGTGTCTGTGGGTGCCAGTGCAGAGAGCTTAGGGACCAGAAGGGCCAACATGGGGCCATACATGTATCCCCACCCCTACTCCAATGCCAGGGTGATAGGCGGGCCACACTGGAGAGAAGAGCAGCCGAAAGGAACAGGATCCAGAAGAGACTAAACTTCATGTCTGAGGTCATTATGGTTTAGTGGCCCCATGAGACTGTTTTAGCCAGGTAAGATAGACAGAATTACCCATCAGCGGGAATGCAGGGCTGAAGCCCAAGAGCATGCAGAGAGAAACTATAAAGTTACGCTTGCTGCTGTATCATGCAATCTGACTCCAGCCCCCCAGAAGGCGGGCCCAGCATTACTGCCCATTGCTGTGCTGGGAAACGGGCAGAGGATGAAGATATCTGCCTGGGGCGGTGGGTGATGGCCCAGCAGGAGCCCAGAGGGGCTGGAGGCACTGAGAGGCAGAGAATGCAGGGACAGAGGCACTGGTCAAGGATGGAGGTCAGCTGAGGACACCTTGGCCTGCTTCCTACTTTTCCAGGGCCTCTTGGAAATGCCGACTCCAGCTATTACAAATAACACCTTGGTAGTTACTTTCAGTTTACAAAGCACTTGCACATCCTTTATTTCTCTCATATTCCTGATTCTCCCAGATTCAGGATTTAATCACTCATTCATTCATACAAGCATCCAGCAATGACTGAGTCTCAGGCAGAGGATTAAAAACCAGTAGTGGAGAAGAGACATGGACATTTCAGTCCTGCAAAAAACAAACTAACAAGCAAACAAAAAATCCCACACAAAATGAACCAGGAGAGGGGTCCTCTCGCTATTATATGGCCGACTTCACAAATGGGGTGAGAGCTGAACGGAGTCTTGAAGGAGGACCTGGAATTCGCCAGAGAGAAGGGAGAGGCCATTCCAGGTGGAAGGAAGAGCAAGTACAGTCAGGGTGGCTGGGACAGGCGGGTGGGAAAGGCAGCTGCGGCAGCCCAGGGCTTGGTGGGCACCCCAGGGGCAGCCGCCTACATTGCCAGGCTTTCTGCACTCCCATGCCCACGCCGATGCCCTTCGCCATTTCTGCCTGCCCTGGGGTGCTTTTCCACTTTGCCCACATCTCCACCAGAGGGCAGGCAGGGAAGGGCAGCCAGAGGCCACAGGATCTGGTTCCAGGTGCTTTTCAAGGGCTTGGCTGTTATGAGTAAAACAACTGGTTGCTAACATGAAGGAGTGTGCTGGGAGGTGTGCGCTGGGAACAACTATCAGCACTACCAGTTGAGAACACTCACCCTGACACGGAAATCATCTAACTGGAGCCAGGATGTCAGGGGGAGCAGCAGTGAGAACTCAGGCAACGTCACTCCCGGCCTCAGCGTCCAGAGAGACGTCTGCACAAGGAGTTCACGGAGGGAGGTGGCAGGTTCCCGGGGCCAGATAATAGCAGCCTGGGTCCCTGCACCTCCATTGGCATTTCTCTTCACAGAGCATTGCATATGCTCTGTTGAGTGTGGCTCTCCCCAGGACCCCGTGGGACCCCTGACTGCGGGGCAGGTCCAGATGACTGGTAAGATGATGTGTGTGGGAGAAGTCACCCTTGTGTTTCATTACTGGTGATGACATCTCCAAATCTGGTTTTGCAACCCAGGGAGTTGTGTGTGAGGCAGAGAATTCCTGCCAAAGCCAATTAGTTATCCTTTAATTACCTAGCGTGGGAATCGGGAGAGCCCTTCTTCTGCACCTCTCACTTCTGGTTTGCTCTGATGTTTTCCTGTTACTATCATGGTCAGAGCCTTTATTTTCATGATGACAATGATGGAAATGCTGCTATAATCCAAAAGTTGTACTGTCAAAATTCATATGTATTAAAGTTTTCTATTAAAAAAAGAAAGTGATGGGCCAGTGCCATGGCTCACTAGGCTAATCCTCCACCTGCGGCACCGGCACCCCAGGTTCTAGTCCCGGTTGGGGCGCCAGGTTCTAGTCTTGGTTGCTCCTTTTCCAGGCCAGCTCTCTGCTGTGGCCAGGGAGGGCAGTGGAGGATGGCCCAAGTGCTTGGGCCCTGCACCCACATGGGAGACCAGGAGGAAGCACCTGGCTCCTGGCTTCAGATCAGTGCAGTGCACCAGCTGTAGCGGCTATTTGGGGGGTGAACCAATGGAAGGAAGACTTTTCTCTCTGTCTCTCTCTCTCACTAACTCTGCCTGTCAATAAATAAATAAAAAATAAAATGATGGAAATTAAATCACTTTCAGTAGAGTTTTAGAGATAAACAATTATATAAAATATTTAAATGTTTTTAATGCTTCTTGACAAAATATAATTTTAAAATACATTAACTTGAACAAATCACCTTTAGAGTTGAAGTTACAACCTCCACAGTTTTTTTGTTGTTGTTTTTGGTCTCTGATTATTTTTTTAACTTTTATTTAATAAATATAAATTTCCAAAGTACAACTTTTGGATTATAGCAGCCTTTTCCCCCCATAACCTCCCTTCCACCTGCAACCATCCCATCTCCAATTCCCTCTCCCATCCCATTCTTCATCAAGATTCATTTTCAATTATCTTTATATACAGAAGATCAATTTAGTATATACTAAGTAAAGATTTCAACAGTTCACACCCACACAGAAACACAAAGTATAAAGTACTGTTTGAGTAATAGTTATACCGTTAATTCACATAGTACAACACATTAACAAGAGAGGTCCTACATGGGGAGAAAGTGCACAGTGATTCCTGTTGTTGATTTAACAATTGACACTCTTATTTATGACATCAGTAATCACCCGAGGCTCTTGTCATGAGCTACCAAGGCTATGGAAGCCTCTTGAGTTTGCCTACTCCAATCTTATTTAGACAAGGCCATAGTCAGAGTGGAAGTTCTCTCCTCCCTTCAGAGAAAGGTACCTCTTTCTTTGATGGTCCGTTCTTTCCACTGGGATCTCACTCACAGAGATTTTTCACTTAGGTAATTTTTTTTTGTTTGCCACAGTGTCTTGGCTTTTCATGCCTGAAATACTCTCATGGACTTTTTAGCCAGATCCGAATGCCTTAAGGGCTGATTCTGAGGCCAGAGTGCATAGCACTTTTCAAAAATGGAAACAGAACATTTAATTTGAAGAAGGTAAGATACATGGAGTTATGATGGCTATCATTTACCATTTGTGTGCACAGCAAGTGGAAAAGGACTTAAGGTTTATTTTGCAGACCAACTGATTGATAAAGAAAAGACTGATGGTGGAAGTTGCCTGCAGATTTGGGGCCAAGAGAGAAAGTAGAATGAGAACTGGCTAAAGACCACCTAAGCTTATCAGGTGGGGGTGAGTTCCCAATGCCCAGGGATGTTCAATGGTGGCTGACTTATTGCAGAAGGGATTCAAGCACTCGATGGGCGGCTGCACAGGGTGACTTGCAGTTCCTTCCACGTCCATTATGACACTCAAGTATGCTCTACTGCAGCTCTAGGGGTAGACCACGGCATGAGACACAGCAGGTGACACCATCTGCATTACTGCATTACAGACTCATCTTCTTTGGTCTTATTTAGGCATCTAAAGATCGTTTGGGAAAAATCACAAAAACCATTTTTTTACATGGGAACAGGTCTATGAAGTTTTCTTAGCTATTTGCTTCTACTGTTTTCCAGTCCTAATATCTGGGCTACTTCTACCTGGGGGCTCAGGCCACAGCCTGGGAACCAATTCTATTCTAAATTGGGGGCCAAAGAGAGGTAAGGAAGAGGGCATTCGACTTTAGGATAGCTTTGCCTCCAGCCCTACCCTAACCCAGAGTCTCTCACTACTGTGTCCCTTGCCAGGAGTCTCTGGAGCAGCAAATGGGTCTGCAAAAGGTGTCACATGTCACAGGTGTCTGCATTGCTGGTGGTCTGACCCCACTCTCCCTCTTCAGTCTCAGGTGACTGGACCGAGGATGGGCAGGCCAGGCCACCCTGGGTTGGTGTCCACAGAGGAGCTGCAAAAACAACATGGTTACCCCAAGAGCTTAACTGTCCAACCTGGGAACCACATACAAGATGAGGAAGCAGAGGAACATACTCAAAAGAGGAGTGCAGAGAGACAAAGAGGTTGAGATGGGGCTACGTACGAGAGGACAGAGACCACATGGCTCAGGGGAGAGAGTGCAGCCTTGGTTTCTGGTGGCTTTTCTGTTCCATCAAGGCCTGGATGGATTGGAACTGGTCATAGCAATATCTAATATTTAGTAAGCACCTGGCATATATTAGCCACTGCATTAAGAACCTTGTAGTAATTATCTTACTTCCCACAATAACCATGTGATAAAGGTCCCATTATTACCCTGGTTTAACAGGTGAAAAAATCCTGAGATTCAGGGAGAGTAAGTGACTTGCTCATGGTCAAGCAGTTAATAATCAAAACTGCGACAGTGTTTCATTTCCTTAAATACCCACATCCGCATAAAAACTACCGAGCTGCTCTCCGCTCAGAGGCTGAGGTCTGGCCTCCTGGCTGCCGCCTGCAGTTTCCCCAGGCCT
Source organism: Oryctolagus cuniculus (assembly GCF_051225735.1). Taxonomy (NCBI): domain Eukaryota; kingdom Metazoa; phylum Chordata; class Mammalia; order Lagomorpha; family Leporidae; genus Oryctolagus; species Oryctolagus cuniculus. The sequence goes on along the minus strand of NC_142876.1, from coordinate 54,316,953 downwards.
GCCGTCCTGCCCATGATCCTTGCCCTACACCCAGAGCCTTCTCCCGGTTCCCAGTCACTGGTCACTCTGTGCTCGGGCTTCCAGACTCACTGGTGCTCTGCCCAAGCCACAGGGTATGCCCCTGCAGTGGACACACTTTTCCTGAGTGTCCAGCAGGTGCAGAGGGACTAAGACAAACAACCTTCCTGTGTCTGTGTGCTCCCGTCTCCAAACCCTCAGGACTCCATGGCCATCTGTTGAAACTCCTGTCTCCCATTGCCCTCCAAGCCTGCGACCTAGAGGACATCTACCTTCTGCCTCCTGCAGCTCTGTGCATCTGTCCGACCCCAAGGCCCCTGCTACAGCAGGCATTGCATTAGGCGGCTTTTCTATCAGGCTTTGGAGACATCCTGGTTAGCACATGACAAAGAGAAGAGTAAGAACAGGCCAACCGCAGCTCTGGGGGAGCAGGGTCAGACCTTCCACGCTGTATTAGTGGACTTAAGGAGGTGGCTGAGCTGAATGAGCAAAGTTAGGTCAAGGCACTTCGCTGATAGAGAAACAGACTCCATAGCCATCTCACCATCTCAGCTGGAGATTAGGATGGTCTGACTCTTCTCAACTCAGCTTGGTGAGGACATATGGAAAGACGTGAACATGAGATTTTTTAAAAAATTATTATTATTCATGAAAATGAGTTTTTAGCCTGACTCCTGACCTCTCTCCCTACTACAATGTGGAAGGAAAACTTCTCAAAACAAGAACTTCGTCATTCCAATGTCTGACTGTGGCTGGCTTTGTGATTGTGATTCCTCACCACACAGTGCTAGAAAGGTCTTATTTAAGTTCTGGTGATAAGTGCTACAATGAAAAGTCATTCCTACCATAGTTCGGATTCTCTGAGGCTCAGATCAAATGTGAGCTGAGTTATTCCAGCACAATTTTATTCACATCCTGTCAAGTGTACCAAAAAATGCCCAGACGCCATAGAAAGGCAGTGCAAAAATTCTAAGTCAGATTTATCTAAAAATATTGAGAAATCAAGTCAGGCAAATAGCCTTGTCCTTATTTTGTAAATTCTAGAATTTTCTAATAAGGACTCCACATGTCAGCTTTTCAGAATAAAACACTGGCTTTCAGATATTCTAGCTACGTGATATCCTACAATGTTAGATCTTTTTAATGGAAATTTTTAATTGGACTTTTAAAAAAAACTCATTAAAATTTATGACAAAGTCAGCCCGAGCAGGTATCACTTTTGTGATATTTATTACATTGTTTTCTTGGAACAGAATAAATATGCAGACTTTCCACTTTCACACAAGTCAGAACCTGGGCTAGTTCGGCCTGTTAGATAACAGCTGCTAATTATAGGCTCACAGCAGGTAGCAAAACCAATTGATCATGATCTGAGCGCACAATGTGGTGAGTGTACTCTATGCAAAGGAAAATTTCCACAGCTTTTGTTCCCCACAGCAATTATTTAATAAAACACATTTATCCCAAATAACAATCTTTCTTATGGCAGCTGAACTCCTAAAATTCCAAATGAATGCAACAGATCTGGTCTCTGGCAGGACCTATACTTGCTCGTTCCTTGACCAGAGCACAGGAGTTCACACTCACTGAGCAGGTGCACCTTGACCAGTGTATCTTCACCTGCAAGGAATGAAAACCAGCTGGAGCGTGGGATGGCTACTGCTGTAATGTTGGGTCCTCCTTCATTTCATGGTTCCGCCATCATCACATGGCTTTTATCTGGGTGTAAGTGGACACATGCAACATCTGTAGTATGATCTCTTATATTAACTTGGTTTCTTTACACATAGTACCTTAAGCATGTGAATAAGAAAATCAAATAGATTCATCAAGGTGCCAGAAATTATTTTGGAACAAAGCATTTACAATCTCCACGGTCTCTCATCCCTAAGTTCATACTAGCACCGTCAACAGTGGCCTCCACATCTAAAAATAATCTAAAAATGATCTAAAAATAACCTGTTTCTTTTTTGTTAGTTTTGCTAAAATGGAGCCTCTGATTCAGAATCAATCAACAGTTTCAAATAAGAAGGACAAACAGGAAAATATTAAACTCTGTCCCTCAAGTGTCAACCGTGCCAGTGCAGAGAGACCACTGCTCCTAACTGCCTCCCTCCCAGGAGTACTGTGAGGGCCATCTAAACTTAGAAATAGCTTTGAAATTGGCTTCCATAACCTTGGGCAACCTATGACAAGAGCCTACGGTGATTACTGATGCCATAAACAAGAGTGTCAATTTGTTAAGTCAACAACAGGAGTCACTGTGCATTTACTCCTCATGTAGGATCTCTGTCCTTAATGCACTGTACATTGTGATTTAATGCTATAACTAGTACTCAAACAGTATTTTTCACTTTGTGTTTCTATGTGGGTGCAAACTGTTAAATCTTTACTTAATATATGCTAAACTGATCTTCTGTATATAAAGAGAATTGAAAATAAATCTTGATGTGAATGGAAGGGGGGAGGGAGAGGGAAAGGGGAGGGTTGCGGGTGGGAGGGAAGTTATGGGGGGGGAGCCATTGTAATCCATGAGCTGTACTTTGGAAATTTATATTCATTAAATAAAAGTTAAAAAAAAAAGAAGAAAAAAAATAGCTTTGAAATTGAAGTATATCATTGCACATTATCAGTAGTGTCTGGCACATGATAGGTATGCAAGAAATACTGCTTGAACTTTGAGTAGAACAATCATCAAAACTGCACCCACAGCCGGCACCGCGGCTCACTAGGCTAATCCTCTGCCTTGCGGCGCCGGCACACCGGGTTCTAGTCCCGGTCGGGGTGCCGGATTCTGTCCCAGTTGCCCCTCTTCCAGGCCAGCTCTCTGCTGTGGCCCGGGAGTGCAGTGGAGGATGGCCCCAGTGCTTGGGCCCTGCACCCCATGGGAGACCAGGAGAAGCACCTGGCTCCTGCCATCGGATCAGCGCAGTGCGCCGGCCGCAACGCGCCAGCCGCGGCGGCCATTGGAGGGTGAACCAACGGCAAAGGAAGACCTTTCTCTCTGTCTCTCTCTCTCTCACTGTCCACTCTGCCTGTGGGGGAAAAAAAAAAAAAACTGCACCCACAGGGTTGGTGCTGTAGCACAGCAGGTTCAGCCACCGCCTGTGATGCTGGCATCCCATATGAGTGCCAGTCCATGCCGTGGCTGCTCCACTTCCAATCCAGCTCCCTGCCAATGTGTCTGGGAATGCAGCAGAAAATGGTCCAAGTGCTTGGGCCCCTGCACCCACATGGAAGACCCGGATGGAGTTTCAGGTTCTTCCAGGCTTTGGCTAGGCTTAGTTCCAGCCATGGCAACCATTTAGGGAGTAAACAGATGGAATCTCTCTCTCTCTGTAACTCTGCTTTCAAATAAATAAATATTAAACAAAAACAAAAAGACCACCCACAGCAACTGCAGGACAGGTTGTTAGCCTTATCCCACTCAATCTCATTTTGAGATGAAGGATGAAAGAGGTGCAGAGAGGTTAAGTTGCTTTTTCAAACCACAGAGCTAGTTATTAGCAGAGCTGGATCTAGAACTCAGGATTCCTGACCTTAAACCCGCTCTGCCCAACAGCTCTTTTCTCAGCTCCTTTATGCATTTGGGCTTTAAGAATCCAGGAAACCTGTGGCAGAGCTCAGACCCATCTTAAGGCTCCCACAGCTATTCATTATGCAAACACTCACACAGGCAATACAGTATCAGCCCCTACTACAGTGGAAACCTGCCTGGGTGTCACTACTGGCAAGAAATCAACTTGACTTTTCCCTAGACAACTCTCTTAGAGTCATGTTTCCTTAATCTGGACTGTTTTGTTAAACGCAAATTAATTAGGGCAGAAATAATTCCTAGAGGAGAGCAGCTAACTCTAATGACTTGCATTTGCATGGTTCTTTACCATTTACAAAGCACTGCCTTGTTATCTCGCATTTCTGTGCCTTCATGTGTCAGTTCATTGATTTGCCAGATGTTAGCGTGCTGTTGCTAAATGAAGTTCTCAATAGATTGTGAGAGAGGACGGTGCAGGACCTGCTGATGATTCCAACGGCACAGGCTCCTCTTTTCTCAGTGGAAGAAGTGATGGGTAGGAGTGTATTAGACTGGCCGGGGCAAGGCCACCAGAGCCGCCTGTTTACCACGGAGGTTCCAGGCTAGTCTGTGCCCCTTAGCTCAGTGCAGTCATGATTTATTTGGACAGGAGGTGGCAGAGTGTATACTTGACCTCAGACACCAAACACTCATGTCTTCAAAGTACTGAGCGGTGATGTCGGCTTGAGTTCACAGACATTCAAGTGAGCCCACACACAGCACAGAACAAGAGGAACCCTAATCAAAGATTAACTTGGCATGGCAGGGGCACAGGGCTTGAAAGAATACCTAGGGCTGCGTGGTTATCTTAGGTATGTACCAGCCTCCCGGCCCCATGCCCCACACACTCGGCCAATGTCAGCCAACGACATTACCTGCCTTGGCTGGTTGACCTTAGCTCCCGAAGACAGCAATAATCGAATAACGTCCAAGTAACCACCTTGGGCGGCTAGGAAGAGGGCCGTGGCTCCATCCTGATGAGAACAAGTAGGTGTTAAAAAGTCATCTTTCACCAGTATTCTCAAAGACATTAGATGAAGAGTTACACATGTCTAGTATAATTTTTCATTTCTATCCTCTTTTAAGTTTTCATCCTTTTGTCAATGGAGAATCAAGTGCTGTGTGAGTAGATAAATCCCCCAAACCTAAATTGTATGATTTCATGAATTGGGAGAAAAGGCTGTTCTTTTCATTAGATCTTTCCTATGCATTTCTCTCTCCCACATTAATCTGTGCTCCTCCAACACGAGGCTCTAGAAAGAATCTTCATGAAGTCTCTCTCTGCCAGGGCAGTGGAAACCAATGCCTATAAGTTACACAGAGCGATCATGTATGGAGCCCAAAGCAACTGCTCCTTCTCCAATTATCTTTAGTTTCTTCCTTCCCCTCTCCCCCAAACTGGGTATCTATGTCACTGGTCATTTCTTTATGCTTGGGAACACGTCACTTGGTAATTTCAGCAATGCAACTGCCAGCCAGGAACTTGCATTCTCCCGTACGCCCACTGCAGCCAGACGGAATGCACGGCCCAGGTGAGCCTCCCCAGGTTTACACTGCGGTGGAACACCTGAGCACACTCCGTGGGAGACACCCAGCAAATGGTGCGGAGTAGCACGCCCCCACTAGAAGGCTAACACACATCACTCCCTGCCAGTCGAACTGGGCGGGGCACGTGGAGGGGACTGGGTTTCCAGCGGAGCTCCCAGACTGCCCTCAAGGCAATCATTAAAAAAATTACCCAGCCTGTACAGGTGTGTAAGCAGCTGTTTGATATGCGGGTGAAATTAGCAGCAGCTCCTTACTGTGCAGCTTAATGAGTTGTCAACCCCGCCCTTAGCATTTTATAATCCGGGAACTGTCTGAAATGGGCTCCCCCCACGTATTTCAATGGTTTAGAATGGGAAGATTTGCATTGTCTGAGTAAGGATACAGAGAGGGATTACTATGGGAAGGGGTGGGCCTCTCCCCAAACTCTACATTTCTGTTTTTTCTTTCTCTTTTAAAGATTTATTTTATTTGAAAGTCAGAGGGATCGTCCATCCACTGGTTTACTCCCCAGATTGCTGCGACACCCTGGCTGTCTGGGCCAGGCTGAAACCAGAAGCCAGGAGTTTTATCAGGTCTCCCATGGGAGTGGCAGGTGCCCAAACACTTGGCCCATCTTCTACTGCTTTCCCAGGCCATTAGCTGGGAGCTGGATGGGAAGTGGAGCAGCCAGTATGTGAACTGGTACCCATAGGGGATGCTGGTGTCACAGGCAGTGGCTTACCCTGCTATACCACAATGCTGGCCCCAGAACTCTATTTCTAAGATAAGTTCTACCCCAATGAGCCTTGCAGAAGAATGTTATCTAGTGAGAACAAACTGAATACCCACAGTCAATCTGCACTGACTACGGATACTCATGCTAAGAAAATCACTATTTTTCCTTTTCCAGAGACTCATCCTATTCAATGTACACACACAGATATACTGTCAGACATACCTTACTATGTCCAAGTATGGCCAAATAAATACCCAGAACCTTAGACCTGTGTTCCTTAGACTTGGCCACACGTCAGGACCACCTGTTGGCCACGTTGTGCTTCAGAGACTCTGGCTTGGTGGGTCTGGGGTGGGCCTGCGTACTGTAGTTTCCAAAAGTCCCCAGGTGTTTCTAACGGGCAGCCAGAGAGGAGAATGGGTCTTAGATCATTATCAGGTGATGCAATCTTTCCGTTGGTAATACTGCAGGCTCAAAAGAGTTACAGATTTTGAAGTGCAAGGGTAAAGCCAGTTGCTGTGCACTTCAAAGAGGCCTACGATTCGTTGGAGTTTAAACAGCTAACTCTGGAGAGTGTGTTCAAATGGAAACGTTCACACCTGGCAGTACCGTGCCCTAGGCGTAAGCGCTAAGTATTTAGACGCAGCATAGCCTAACTGCGGTTCCTGGGTAATTGGACGCAGGAATTCCTGCACTCCTCATCATGGGACTCTGGCAAGTTCCTTCATCTCCCATGCTTTCTTTTTTCCTACAAAACCAGAATAACATTTGCCATGAATCCTATGGTACTGGAGTGACAATCAAAGGTGCCTTTGGTGTCTGCTAATTGCCAATTAGCTACAAATAGAGAGCAATGGATGCTTTTCAAGAAGTCATGTATGTACATGAGTGTACATGTATTTCACAGGTCTTCATCCATTCAGCCTTCTCTTCCAAATACCTTGATCTCTCCTCTTTGTGCCTGTCTTCACAAGTAACTACAACAGAAGATATTTTGACTTTCTGCAAGTCCACATGCTGGGCTGTGTGGTTTGTCATGGCATGGGTAAGTATGGGTCAAATGGTTTCTGAAGATGTTAATTCCACAGCTACCTGAAATGTCTCATATGTCCACCTGACTCAAGGGAGAACAAAGATGGATCAATAAGATCATGTGGTTTCTGTGCAGAAAAAGCTCACCTGGTCTACTGTAGCTTTTCCCCCTTGATGTATCAGATTAAAATTCTACCATTCATCACATTTTGGAAGTTAGCATCTCTGACATCTGAATTTAGACCTCAGTGTTACGTGTGAAGATGGAATGAGCAGGACCCATCCGGTGTCCCCCTGAAATGCACTCACATAAAGTTGGTCGTGGATATTGGCTCCGTGCTTCAGCAAGGTCTCCACCACCTGCATGTGCCCGTACTGACTGGCAGCCAGCAGGGCCGTGCCCCCGTCCTGTGGACATGTAAAGCGTGAGCAATCAGACACAGTGCAGGCGCTTGTTCTACCAAGGGGATGCTCCTCGGCATAACGTGGCAACAGAATTTTCCCGCAGACCCTAACAAACGCACTTCCATTCTTGTGTCCCATTTCCCTGTTTCATTACAACATAGTTCACCCTCAGCATGGTTATGCTGCATCCTTGGATGACTTGCTGGAGCTAAATTACAGTGATTTGACCAAATTATTTTAATTAATTTAGACATGTCCCATGACTACTGCAGAATCATCTGTTTGCCTCTCAGTATGGGAAACAGAACAGAAAGTTGTCAGTTCCACCTTGGAATGAACAGAAGAGACCCCCTTGGCTTCTGGCCAGAGACCCTGTTGACAAACACTGGCTTCTCCCCAGGGTGCCACCCAGTTAGAAGCCACTAGGGTTAAGGAGCTGTTGTGGGTAACCCTGTGGTTACCACAGCCCTCACGGAACAAGGTCTGCATCTATGAAAAGAATGGAAGATTCCAGCACATTCCAGGCACCTCTCATTCTCCTGTTTAGTTTTTGCCTCTGAACATGTGCCAATTTGTCCAGGTCTCTTAAATTATGGGCCCTACAATGAAACAAAGCCCTGTAAAGTTGCTGCACTCTGATGTGGACTGGGACATTCTGTCTACTCTACCTGTCTATCTGCACCCTGAATTAGAATGGGTGCTTATGTCATCCACATCACACTGACTGACTCACTGAGTCTGTGGCCAACCAAAGCCCTGAGTGGGTTTTCTCAGGTGCACCATGAGCTCTTCCCACCTAGAGCTGTCGAGCTGTTTGGCTCACAGATGTACATGGACACCTGAGCTAAATATAAATAACTGAAGAACATTTAACCTGGTTTAAAATATGAATCATAAATAGGAAGGAACCTCAGAAAGTTTGTGGAAAAAATGGAATTGAAAGTTATATTTTGATTCAAAATGTTTTGAAATCCAAGAAGTTTTTTCATAATACTCATTTCCCATGAACTTTTGGAAGATGGCAAACTTCCAAATGTGGACACAAAGAATTTGTTCAAAATACCTGCCTTTGGGGGCCGGTGTTGTTGTGTAACAGGTCAAACTGTACCTGCAGCACCCACATTGCTTATCAGCACCGGTTCAAGCCCCGGCTGCTCCACTTCCAATCCAGTTAATTGCTAATGTGCCTGGAAAAGCAGCAGAGGATGCACCAAGTCTTTGGGCCCCTGTACCCACATGGAGGACCTGGAGGAAGCTCCTGGCTCCTGGATCTTGTCTAAGACCTGATCTAGCTCTGGCCGCTGCAGCCACTGGCGGAGTGAACCAGCAGATGGAATCTCTCTCTCTTTCTTTCTCTCTCTTCCTCTCCCTCTCTCTCTTCCCCCTCTCTCTGTAACAATGTCTTTCAAATAAATAAAATAAATCTTTAAAAAAAAGTTAAAAAAAAATACCTGGCTTTGGGACTGGCATTTGGTTTAGTGGTTAAGCTGCTGGTTGGGATTCCTGCATCTCATATCAAGAGTGCCTGAGTTCAAGTTCTGGTTCCACCCCTCATTCCACTTTCCTGTAAACATGAACTGTGGGAGGCAGCTCAAGTGGTTGGGTCCTTGCCACCCACATGAGAGACTTGGGCTGAGCTCCCAATTCCCAGCCTTGGCCTGGCCCAGCCGAAGCCACTGGCAGGTATCTGGGGACTGAGCCAGGAGCTGTGTCTTTGTCTTTAAAACAAACAATCAAACAAACAAAAGCACCAAAAAAACCCAGTCTACCCTTGGAGCTCCTCAGAGGGTCTGAGTGGGTGTGTCTGGGGAGAGGCCCAGAAGTACTCCAGGCATGTGGGGTGACTGGCAGTTGCAGGTGGCAGGTGAGGCTCCCGGGCAGAAACACTGCCCTAAGAGCTCTTGTGTTCACAGGCAGGACATCCTGGGGGATGCGTGTGGCCAGGCACAGCTTCAAGGAGGGATGGGCTGTGTGGTGGAGGAGGGTGCTTGAGCCGGGCTTTGAAGGGTAGTGAACTGAGAGGTGGGAGACTGAAGGCTGGGGGGCTGGGGGGGGGCATGGGTGGTGGCAGTGGCAGGGACATCAAGAAACCTAACAGCAGCAACAAGCACCACTATTTTCAAGCTTTGTCCTATCGATTTTCTCAGCTCTTGGTCTGGTAAGGTAACAGAACAGATAAAATAAGATGATCATGTAGGACAACTGATGTCTATTATTATCTTAAAAATTACTTGAAGGCAGACACATATCCACAAATCTTCTATCTACTGGTTCACACAGCAGCAGCCAGGAACTCCATCCAGGTCTCCAACATGAGAGGCAGGGATCCAATTACTTGAGCCATTGGTGCTGCCTCCCATGGTCTGCATTAGCAGGAAGCTGCAGTCAGAAACTGGAGCTGATAATCAAACCCAGGTACTCCAATGTGGGATGTGGGCACCTTATTAGAGTCTTAACTGCCAAGCTAACTGGCTGTCCCCATATAGAGGTTTATGAGAACAGCTGATGTTTTGATGACGGGATCACATTAAAAAGCAGTGTCCCGACACTCTCTTCTTTCCTTGGGAATCTCTTAGAGACCTGCAGCTGGTCTAAAGGAAACATGGTTTTCTAGGATCGGAAAGACTGGCTCATGTACACAGGCCAAATGTTAGCCAAGAAAATACTGAAGCAGCCTCATGGTCATGATCATCCTGACTTAGGTCAAAGAGCTGAGATTCAGGTCTGTAAAAACTTACTTTTGTGGGGAGCAACTCGGACTAGACTAAGTTACTGGAATTAAGACTTATTCTATGCATCTGCTCTCCCACAATATGGCGCTGGGAGAGGAGTAAACAGCTTCTACCCAGCTGCCTCCAGTTCAACCAATAAACAGCAGGACCTGCTCCTGATTGGAGGAGAGCAGCGTACTCGGCGTGTGGGCAGCCGAGTTGGGATTGGCGGAGGAGGACTATAAAGGAGGAGAGAGACGGCATGCACCAGGAACATCTGAGGGGAACATCTACCTGAAGGAACACCTGTGCAGCCCCCGAGAGAGCCGGCCGGCGGTGTGCCGCTCCCCTGCGGAAGTGGGGAATGTGGCCAGGGGGAACTGCCCTTCCACGGAGGTGGAAGGGTCAGTAGCCAACCCGGGAAGAACCAGCAGCAAACCCGGGGAGGGCCGAGCAGACGAAAGAACAACGCAGGGTCATGTGTCGTTCCTCCACGAAGAGGGGGAGCGACAACTTTCTATTATTAGTTGCACCACTTTTATAGTAAAAAAATATAAAACACTACACACATATCTTGTATGACTGTATATTATATTCAGTATGTCTGGAGGCATGTACCTAACTCCATATCAGGTTTCAGAAAAGACAGAGACCCTATGTGAAGTTCAAGTCTATTTAACAGTTAGCATTTTAACAGGGAAAAAAACCCACTGGAAACTCCCTTGATATGTCCCTTATTTTTCAATAAGAAAACCTAAAAATTCCCAACTCAGGCAAATTTTAAGCATTTTTTAAATTACTATAATGCCAGAATTGAGATGGCAATCACAAAAATATATGGCAGTTCAAATTCTTCTATTACAAAACACTATGTAAAAACCATATAGTGAAAACAAACTTGATCTTTTGTAGATAATCTTTATCTATATGCCAAAAATGAAAATGAGTGACTTCTTTTTAAAAATATTTGTTTATTTGAAAGGCAGAGTGATAGAGAGGTAAAGACAGAAAGTTATCTTCTATCTGCTGGTTTATTTCCCAAATTGCCAAAATGGCTAATGCTGGGCCAGGCTGAAGCCAGGAGCCTGGAAATCCCTCCTAGTCTCCCCCTTAGGTGGCAGGGGTGCTTGACCCATCCTCTGCTCTCTCTGGCACAGCAGCAGAGAGCTGGATAGCAAATGGAGTAGCCAGGACTCGAACCAGCACTGATGTGGGATGTCAGCATCACGGGCAGTGGTTTCACCAGCTGGGCCCCAAGAATAACTTCTTTAAAGGAAGAACCCCAACTCCTCGCCCACTGTGTGAACTCTGATTCTATCACACGTCTCCCTGACAACAGCTCACACAAGGAAGATGTCTGCCCAAGTTCCCTCTTCAGCAATCCCTGAGGCTTACAAGGCTCAGACTGATACTCCCAGAAATTCCTACTGTGGGTCTGGATTAACCTTGAAGGAAAATAAGCACACAGGACGGGGAAAGTTAGAAAGCCGCCTCCTCCTGTTCCCTTCCTGGTTACGAAACAGCATTGCAGAGTGGAGAGTCAGCTGTGCAGGAGTCTGAGAAAATCCTCACAGAATTTTCCAGTCGTGGGTCCAGAGTGAAAATGTGATATATTACATGGAATCCCTAGGACCACTCCTGAACCATTACCAGCTGCCTTGTGATAGCCACTTCCTTAGACTTGAGAATCTTCTAGAAAGGGAAGCAGAAACGCATACCCCTGACTGCTGGCACTCTTCAACAGGGCATGAAATCAAGACGATTCTCTTACCTTGGTCCTGAATTCAGTAGATGCTCCAAATCCAAAGAGAAATCTCACAACGTCGTTATGGCCTTGCTGGGCAGCAAAGAACAGGGCGGTTGTACCTGACTGGGAGAGAGGGAGGGGAGGGGAGAGGCTGGCTTTAGAAGACATTTGGTCGTGTTTTATTCCATGTACACAGTGGCAAAGAAAACAACACAACATCCTTGCATAGTAGCCTTCCATCCTAGGAAGAGACTGCGTTTGAACTGATGCTATTCCTTGGTCAGGCAAGTGACAAGACGAAAGCAAAGCTTTATTCTTGGTGTAGTGGCATGAAGAGGGGCTCCCAAAAAGATACCTCTTCATCCTTATTCACAGAACCTGTGAACATTACCTTATAAGGCCAAAGGTTGGATTAAGTTCATGGTTTTGAGAGAAGGGATTTATCCTGGGTTACCTGGGTGGGCTCTGAATCCCAAGACAGGCGTCCTTGTAAGAGAGGCGCATGTATCATTTATGCTTAACACCTGGAAACAACTGAACTGTCCATCAGGGCATTAAGAGATAAGCAAAGTGTGGTATACCTACAGAGTGGAACAGTATTCAGCCTTGAAAGGGAAGGACATTCTGACATGTGTTATGACAAGGGAAAACCTTGAAGCCGTCGTTCTAGGTGAAGCATGCCAGGCACAGAAGCACAAACACAGTATGGTTCTGCTGTCACATCTAAAGCAGCAACATTCACAGAGTCAGAAATGAAGATGAACGTGGAGTTGCTGCCTAATGGGGCCAGAGTTTTCATAAGATGATGAGGACTGTGTGGATGAACGCTGGTGATGGCTGCACAACTTTATGGACGTACTGAACTGGCCACAGAAAAATGGCCACGATGCTAAGTTTTACATATATCTTACTACAATTGTTTAAAATTGAAAAAGAGGCGATGTGACCCCAGAGGCGGGACTGGAGTGCTGTGTGAGCTACGGCACGCTAGCAGCCCATAGAAGCCACGGGGCGGGACCTCCAGGGGGAAGGAGAGCCCACACAGCCTGCCTGGGCACTTCCGGCCTCCAGGTATGCGAGGGAATTAGTCCCTGCTGTTTGCAGGCTGCCCAGTCTCGGCAGCCACAGGAAGCCGGTTGGTGCAGCGGTTGGGAAACACTAGCATTTGTTAACACAGAAAGCATTCTGGTCGAATTTTGGTTATGCAATGTGGTGTCTTAGAGTCAAAAGCTACCCGTGCAACCAAGAATCCACTTCTGTAACGGTGAGCCCACAGGAAAAACAGGCCCCAAAACCTTGCTCGAAATGGGACCCACTAAGAAACCGCCTGATTCCAAGTTTTAAGCTGATCATGACATTCTCAGACACAATTTTTAAAAATACTTTTTCTTCTCAGCCAGTTTTACAAAACCTCTTGTAGACAGGAACCCAAATCAGTGTGTCACGTGAGCAACGTCGCAGTACTGCATCTACAGCCGATAGATTTTTCCTACCACAGGCTCTTCATTTCCATGCTTTCAGCATGGGAGGAAGCTAATGGCCAGGCACTGTGCAAAGAAAACCCTCTTTCCACAGCTTAGCTGGGACTGTGAAGGTAGTGGGTCTCTCACTCAGGGAGAGAAAGCCAGGAGAGCAAGTGCTGTGGATGACTGATCACCCTAAGGGCCCGAGCAAGTGGGAGGCAGGTGAGCAGTGAGGGCCGACATCGAGGCAGAATATCTAACCCAGATCTAACCCGGATTTGACCTGATCTAACAGATCTAACCCAGGTCTGTGGGTGATCCCATAAGACTGGCTGCCCTGTCCAAGCAGGAGGTTGGGAGGGACCCCACAGCCTGGCTGCTGGCAGGCAGCAGGAGCTCCAGGCCCATTTCCCCCACCACCCGCCCCTTCCTGTTGGAAGCCTTGTGGATGCGCATTTATATTGACTAACACAGAGCCGATAAGCAACTCCCACATTCCAGATGTGGGCCGGCTGCACAAAGGAGCCCAGGGGCCTAAGTGAGCTATAAGTCGATTGGTTAGGGGTCTTTTGGCATGCTGCCCCTTCTGCCCTACAGAATTGCTGTTACTATCAGAGGTTTTTTCTTTCCTTCTTACCCTACAAAAGTCTGTGTCTGATTGCTAATAAACGGACATGCTCATCCAGCCTGTTTCTGATGCTTCTTGTAGAGAGACATCGTAGCACTTCCAGCTCAACAGCTGAGGGTCTCACTCAAAGAGACCTCACAGATCTTACCCAGATTTAACCTGATCTAACCCAGATCTATCCCAGATCTATCCCAGATCTAACCTGATCTAACCAGAAAACCCAAATCTAACCTGGATCTAACCCAGATCTAACCCTCTACCTCAGGCTATGCCCAGGGGCACAGGCAACATGGCCACTCACAGAGCCTTGCCATCTGCAGTCAGGAGTGAATTTTCCCTTGTTTCCCAGAGACCTGGGGAGGAAGCACCTTTCCACTGCTCCGACAGTGAGGGCAATGGATTCCAGAAATCTTAAGGCATAAACAGATCTGGATGAGAAAACTTGGCTAACAGTAAAACTCACCTTCTTAACAGAGATAATTGAGAGACTAGCAAGGTGCCTTCCTAGGAATCATTTCTTTTTCAAGAGAAAGGATTTTTTTTCAATAAGCTTTCTTGACACATTGATTATAAAAAGCATAGTGAGAGCAGTTTCAGCCAGTGTTGGAAGCTACATGCCACCCATCATCATGCGGCAATCTGTAGACTACAGGAGCTAACTCTCAGTCTGCAAGATGAGTGGAGGTCTTCAACTGTTGTGCTTTTCTACTGAAACCCAGGGCTCCCTGCCAAGAGCATTTGCAATTCCCAGGCCTGAGAGTTACAGTCAGCTAATTCTGCCGACTCTCTAAGGTAATGATCTTTCAGGATCATTCGCTTCCAGTTTGGAAACAAGCTCTGTTACCTAGACAGTCAACCAAAGAAAACAATAGCAAGGGCTTCTTTAGGAAACAAATATTCTGATATTGCAAAAATAGATGGTGAGTTTCAAAGCACCGCAAGGCACTCTTTCAGCTTCCAAAACAGGTGCTTTGAAACTCACCATCTATTTTTGCAATATCAGAATATTTGTTTTGCTAAGAATTCCCAAGGACTTCTGTTCTCAATGCCAAAGAGTTTTCATCTCCAAGATTAGTTGAGCCATTGGAACCAAACACATAGGTCAACATAAAACTATAAAAACCATTATGTTGGCTGGAACCCAAATATTTCTCTTCTGCCCCATTTTTTTTTCAGTTGTTCTAAAGAGACTTTTGTGAATGTTGAGCCTGCCCTTCAGGATAAAGGTTTTTGAGTAAGCATATCTGGACCATATTATTTTTATTTAGAGAAAAGCCATCTCTTCTTTGAACTTATAACAAACATGGACTACAAAGAAGAGAGGAAAAACAAAAAGATTAGGAAAATTTTAAACTATAATTCTAAACATTCTCATCTCAGGTTCAAACATTCTCATTTCAGAAGAAATGAAGTGCTGCTGACTATGACCCTGTCGGAATAAGATCGAAGTCAGAGAACTCAGGAGGCTTCCATGCCTTGGCAACTCACGACTGGAGCCTGGGGAGATTGCTGACGCCATAAACAAGAGTGTCAAGTTGTTAGGTCAACAACAGGGGTCACTGTATACTTACTTCTCATGTGGGATCTGTCCTTAGTGTGTTGTCCAATGTGAAGTAATGCTATAACTAGTACTGAAACAGTATTTTGCACTTTGTGTTTCTGTGTGGGTGCAAACTGATGAAATCTTCACTTAATATATACTAAATCGGCCTAGCGGCGCCAGCACACCGGGTTCTAGTCCCGGTCGGGGCGCCGGATTCTGTCCCGGTTGCCCCTCTTCCAGGCCAGCCCTCTGCTGTGGCCAGGGAGTACAGTGGAGGATGGTCCAGGTGCTTGGGCCCTGCACCCCATGGGAGACCAGGAAAAGCACCTGGCTCCTGGCTCCTGCCATCGGATCAGCGCGGTGCGCCGGCCGCAGCGCGCCGGCCGCGGCGGCCATTGGAGGGTGAACCAACGGCAAAAGGAAGACCTTTCTCTCTGTCTCTCTCTCTCACTGTCCACTCTGCCTGTCAAAAAAAAAAAATATATATATATATATATACTAAATCGATCTTCTGTATGTAAGGATAATGGAAAGTGAATCTTGATGTGAATGGAGTGGGGGAGGGAGCGGGAGATGGGAGGGGTGTGAGTGGGAGGGAAATTTTTGGGGGGGGAGCCATTGTGGTCCATTAACTGCACTTTGGAAATTTATATTTACTAAATAAAAAAAAAAGAAATGAAGTGCTGAAGTAAACATGTCCTAAAACAAGGATCTAGCATTATGGAAATGACTCAGAAGAATTGGTGAGAAGATTGACTGGATCCCCTGTTGTCTCACTGGACCCTCTCCCCTTGCTGAGCCAGGGCTGCGGGGAACCAGGTCTCAGCCAAGTGTCAGGCATCACTCTTTTCTAGTTCCCAGCCAAGGCCTCCACTAACCGCAGGGTGATGCAAGAGACTTCTGGATGTTCCTTGGGACTCTATGATACAGTCTTTAGACCTGGAACATCCTGCTCCACTCGGGAGCTGTGGTCCAGACTGGAAGAATGTCTCCATGAAAGCTCTGCTGACGAATTACTTTTCTCCAACAACAGCTATCCCAGGACAGGGCTGGATCAGGCTAAACCCGGCTTTCAGTCTAGCCTGGGGCTTTCCAAGGATGTCCACCTCTGTTTGGGTCAGTGACAGCCCAGAGGAAGGACTTGAGCATGTTATCTCCAGAAAGGGTAGCTCACCAGGCTCTGGGTTGGCTTGCAGATATCTGGAGCCTCTTCAGATCTATCCCAAAGTATGTTAAAAATATCCCAGTTCTCTACTGCTTCTCTAGATTGGACCAAGAATAGATTCTCTGGCAAGACCAAACTCCCCTTTATCTGGGGTTGCACTTGAATGAAACATGGCCAACAGGCTCATATTTTAGCCCAAGTTCACCCACATGGCCACTCAGAGAAGTCTCTGGAAAACGTGGTTGGGTGAGGATGGTTGAGAAGTCCTAGCAAGTCAGCCTCATTATGAGCAGGTCAGAGGTTCTAACCTCTAAGACTATCATCTCTTACGAAAATCCCATAAATCTGGGAGCACCTCATACCCAGGGAAGAAGGAGGAATGATTTAAGCTGGAGACCAAACGTGTGTGTGTTTAAGGGCTGAGGGAGGACATGGGCGACTTCAGATGTGCCCAATGATGACCCATTTCTGTGGCAGAATCTTAGGCACAGAAAACTCCGCAGTGGGCTCTAGGGTAGGAGCAAAGCAACGATGGCTCTTGCCCTCCTCACTAGTTCTCCGACAGGCAAACTCCAGTTCCCTCAGCCCTTTTCGTTCAAGTGCAGAACCTGACCTACCTCTCTCTGCAGGTTGATGTCTGCTCCTTGTAGCACCAGTTCCTTCACACAGTCTATGTGGCCAGCGTAGGAGGCGACCATGAGGAGTGTGGTGCCGTGCTGGATGGGGGGAGACAGACGAACAGTTAGGCCACCACTATGTCACACAGAGGGGTCCCGGGATGGAAGACTGTGCAGACGCCAGCTCCACTCAGAAAATGACTGAGCGCAAACTTCCCTGTCACGCTGGGGCTGGTGCTGTGGCATAGTAGGTTAAGCCTCTGCCTGCAGTGCTGGCATCCCAAACGGGTGCAGGTTTGAGTCCCGGCTACTCCATTTCCAATCCAGCTCCCTGCTAATGGCCTGGGAAAGTAGTGGAAGATGACCCAAGTACCTGGGCCCTGCACCTGTGTGGGAGACCTGGTAGAAGCTCCTGGCTCCTGGTTTTGGATCAGCTCAGCTCCAGCTGTTGCGGCCATTTGGGGAGTGAACAAGCAGATGGAAGACTTTTTTCTCTGACTCTTCCTCTCTCTGTGTGTAACTCTACCTCTCAAATAAATAAATAAAAATTTTTAAGAAAGTGCCTCATCAGTAATCTGGAATGTAGACTAGATGAGAAAGCAAAGCAACAAATTGCTGAAGCTGGAATTTTCAATTTAAAAATGTACCTCATATCCTTTAGAAACACAGTCCAAGTGAGCCATAATTATTACAACAGTAATGTAATATCTCACTTTATGAGTTCTATGTAATGATTCCTGAGCCACAACGCTGCTACTGATGCAACCAATGGGTTAAAAGGTGCCAGCTGGTTTTCTGTGGTTAGAAGTCTTGGCCTTCAAAATGATTCAGGCAAAGATGAAAGGCACTGCAATGCAAGGAGGGTCAGCGGCCAGGGGCTAAGTCCACCTCTCATCAACCACGGGACCTGGGGTGAGCTGCTCACAGTAACGGGGACCCATTTACTTGGTCATTAAAAAGAGTGGGAAGGGAAAGGCTGACGGCTGTGGTCTCGGCCAGCTTTAAGATTCAAGGACTTGAAGTACACCATGGTCATGGACCCTTCCAATTACAGTGGGCTTTTGAAGGTTAATTTACGTTTTTTAAAAGATTTATTTATTTATTTTAAAGGCAGAGTTACAGAGAGGCAGAGAGAGAGTCTTCCATGCTCTTGTTCACTCCCCAAATGGCTGCAACAGCTGGAGTTGGTAAAATCCAAAGCCAGGAGCCAGAAGCCGAGAGCTTCTTTCTTCCTGTCTCCCATGAGGGTGCAGGGGCCCAAGGACATGGGCCATCTCCTGCCCTTTCCCAGGCAATAGCAGAGAGCTGGACTGGAAGTAGAGCAGCCGGGACTCCAACAAGCACCCATATAGGATGGCAGCACTGCAGGCTATGGCTTTACCTGCTACGCCACAGTGCTAGCCCCTGCAGTTGGTTTCAAGATCTTGCAATTGAAATTCTCTCCACCGCCTCTGCATCTTCAGCCATCTGCCTCTCAGGAGTGGATGACAAGAGACAGATGAACCTGTACACCAAGAAGGCGCACTAGGTACAGGGCAGCTAACATGAATCTCACAGTCTTCGAGATCGTTCTGTGTGGGGGACTTTGAAGGAAAGCAGTGGACAGTGAGAGAGAGAGAGAGAAAGGTCTTCCTTTACCATTGATTCACCCTCCAATGGCCGCTGTGGCCGGCGCACCGCACTGATCCGAAGCCAGGAGCCAGGTGCTTCTCCTGGTCTCCCATGCAGGTGCAGGACCTAAGCACTTGGGCATCCTCCACTGCACTCCCGGGCCACAGCAGAGAGCTGGACTGGAAGAGGAGCAGTCGGGACAGAATCTGGTGCCCCAACTGGGACTAGAACCCAGTGTGCCGGCGCTGCAGGCAGAGGATTAGCCTACTGAGCCACGGCACTGGCCAGAATGAAAGCAGTTTAGTTGAATGGTCACTGACAGACTGATCTGAGTTGTTCTGCAACCTCTCAAGGTTTCATTCTCTACATCTGTAAAATGGGGGCATAATAAAAGCATCTGCCTTAATAAATCAGTAAATAAGATCACTCAAGAAATGTGGTTAGGCACAGGAATGTTAGTTGTTCAGTATCTATCAGACATTAAATTAATGTTATGATAGTTCAGTAAATGTTAGTTCATCATTTGATTTTTGTTGACTTCTATAAATGATCACGCTAGTTTGGGGAGTCTGGTTTATTTGCTTAATATAAAAAGTACAATAGAGTCAAGAAAAGCTAATAACTTTATAGCAGGCTCCATGATACTTCTTCTGTCTTGAGTGAACACATTTCACATTTGGATGTAAGATCTATATGGGCTGTAGCACCCAGTATTCAGCTGCACTCTGTGTATTCCTCATGACTGAAGTGGCGAGCTTGCTATTACTAACTTCCTGCTGGATGGGAGACATGTTCCGTTAGACAGCAGGCAGCAGCACCCTTAGTTCTGTGGTCTGAGAAAGCTAATCCCCATTGTGGTGGTTTGAAGAGGGGAGGCCTTGTGGGACGCGAGCCCCCATATGTGGGATTAGAGCCCTTACAGAAGAGGCAGAAGGGAACTCGTCGCCCCCTTCCGCCCCAGGAGACCGCAGTGACAAATCACCACCCAGCAAGCAGACCATGAGCCTGCATGGACTCCAGGCCTGCCGGCGCCTTCATCTTGGGTTTCCCAGCCTCCAGAACCATGAGCAATAAATCTCTCTTGTTTATAAACTTCCAGGCTGAAGTGTTTTGTTGTTGCAGCCCAAATGGGCTAAACCACTTGGTTTCATACCAGTCTGACCAGACAAGGGATGACTACATCCTTTAACATGAGGTGAGAAATTTTCTTTATCAGAGGTCCCCCCAGTCTCAAAAGTCAATTGTGAGCTGGAGGAACTACAAAGCACTTAGCTTGGAGATATAGAAAAAGAACTCTTAGGATCCTCCGTTTAAAGGAAAGATGAATCAAATAATACTACTCCTTCACAGAATATATTTCAATTCTACATCATGGTCACCTGAGAAAAAGTCTGGAACACAGGAGAAAAAGAATAAAGAAGTGTTATATTAACCCACACAAAAATAGTCCCACTATGCTTAAAAGCTGTTAGGTGGGCTAATTTCAATTCTCTAAAGATTGAGGTTATTTCATTTCATTAATGTTAAGCTGCATCTTTAAAAAATGCACTGATTCTGAATTGACATATTGGTGTATATGAACACAGTGAAGTCCAAAACAAAAAAGGACATATATTAACACATCTAAATAGGATAAATGAATCCTGCCAGTGCACACGCTTCTGTCAAAAAAGATGAGCAAAGCAAAAAATGTACACATCACATAAAAGACAGGAAGTGGAGATGGGAGTGTTGGCAAACCCAAGCTCTGGGGTATAGTGGGTGGCCCAGAAATCAAATATTTGTGCTTTACAAGGCTATTTGTTGGAAAAGTTTGATCATGGTCCTGCTTGAGGTTAGGAACAATTCCTGGGACACTCCAAGAGTCCCTGCATTCTGACGTCTCTCACTGGCTTCCCAGGGGATCCTGGGGCTTGGCTCCCTAAGTGAGAGCAATGCTAGCCTTGAGATCAATCACCATCATCAGAAGCCATTCTGGAACTGGACTCTGTCCTTAGGCCGCACATGGAGGAGACAAGAACTCAGCCAGTGATGTTCCCAGGAGAGCAAAGGCTGCACTGTTGCCCAATACCTCCCAGCATCTCCGTCTCCACCAGTCTCAGGAGCCCTTTCAAAAGACAAGAGATGTCTGCAGTGGCCATCGTGTAGATTTGCCCTTTGGGTTACAGAATCATCTCTCCAGAAAGCACATTTTTCATTTTAAATGAGGAAGGGTAACATAAAAAGTACATTAGCATCCATTCCTGGAAGCAGCATTTTTGTCAAATAGCTGGCGGTCACTCTGCAGACAGAGACAGTGTATCTTGGAGGGACAGGGGTTATGGGAGAGATGACCCCTAATGCGGAACAGGTGCCAGAAAAGCTGAGAGCAGTTGGTGTTGTGGGGCAGTGGGCTAAGCCCCTGCTTATGAAACCAGCATCCCATATCTGAGTGCTGGTTCGAGTCCCATCTGTTCCACTTCCTATCCAGCTTCCTGCTAATGCTCCTAGGAAGTCAGCAGAAAATAGCCAAAGTGCCTGGGCCCCTGCCATTCACGTGGGAGACGTGGATGGAGTTCCTGGCTCCTGGCTTTTGTTTGACCTAGACCTGGCTGTTGTGGCTATTTGGGGAGTGAACCAGTGGATGGAAGAAATCTGGCTCTCAGGGGCCAGCACTGTGGCTTGGTGTATAAAGCTGCCTCCTGCAGTGCCGGCATCCCTTATGGGCACTGGTTCAAATCCCAGCTGCTCCACTTCCAATCCAGCTCTCTGCTATGGCCTGGGAAAGCGGTGGAGGATGGCCCAAGCCCTTGGACCCCTGTACCTGCGTGGGAAACCCAGAAGAGACTCCTGGCTCCTGGCTCCTGGCTTCAGATTGGCACAGCTCCAGCCGTTGCGGCCAATGGGGGAGTGAACCAGTGGATGGAAGACCTCTCTCTCCCTCTCTCTCTCTCTGCCTCTCCTTCTCTCTCTGTGTAACTCTGACTTTCAAGTAAAATAAATAAATCTTAAAAAAAAGAAATCTGGCTCTCTGCCCTTTCAATAAATAAATCTTTAAAAAGGAAGAAGTTGACAGAAAGAAAGGTTGAGTACGTGTGTGTGTGTTTGGGGGGAGGATGTTGTCTGGCCCTGGGAAGCCACAAACCAGGAGGAAGTCGTAGAGATGTCTGACAAAGAGTGACTTTAAGGAAAAGAGGGAAAGTGGTCATCTGAGGAGTCAGTGCGGGAGGCCCCAGTGCCAAGTGGCCTTTGAACTCCACCGTTTTGCCCAGTGCAGTACAGGAACTGGCACACCACAGCAGGTGGTTCACTGATGCCCAAGACCCGCTCTCCATCTGGCTTCTGCCACACAACGGCTACTGCATTTACACTGGGGTAATCGGAAGAAAGTTCCACAAAGAGGTTGTTGACGAAACTGTGGCCTGGGGGTGGGCAAACTGCAAAGAACAGCATAGTCCAGGAAGCTGGGGACAGTGGCGCTCCATGGACAGCCAAGCCTGAAGGTGCCTGGGGACGGTAGCAGCTCTCAGGATGCAGAGAGAGAGAGAGCAAGCGAGCTGCAGCCAGACAGACGGGGGTGGGGGCAACACTCGCTTCTCTCCTCCCCGCCTCTGGCTACTGCCCACCCTGCCATTGGCCACACGGTGCTGAAGGCCAGAGGGAAGTGAGGCCACTGGGACATTCCACACTGTTCAGACTCCCGGATGTAGATCCAGATGGGCAAGTGTGCAGTGGATCTGGAGGTGCACCTGGGAGCCATCCTGCCCCAAAACCCCATGGGCCAAGTGCAGCAAACTCTGCTCTTCTTTTCTCCTGTGAGGGCCTCCCCCTGCCCCAGGCAGCTGTGGAAGCCCTGCTGGGCACGGAGAAGCCAGGGGCTCCAACTGGCCCGGTGCCTGCCAGTGGACAGGAGTATCTGTTTTTAGTCTCCCTTCTAATTAGCATCTCTGTGTTTGCAAAAGGCAATGAAAAGGCTAAGAAGCTGGGAGGAAGCTTCAATTTCTCAGTTTTCTCATCCTTGTAGGAAAAACAGAACTCCCACGCCCACGGCAGCCCACGCATGCTCTAAATCATCTCCCTCTTTCCACAAAAGCAGTGGTCTGAATGCTTTCGCTCAACACCTTTCTCTCCCTGGCACGTGCCAGTTCTGAAGCCCAGGGACACGGCGCTGTCCTGACAGTGGCTGCCACTGGTCTCAAGCATCCAGTGTCTCCCTGCCTCTCTGAGTTCCCCCAGGCAAGCACACACACCTGGAGGGGGAAACAGATTGGCGCCTATGGCGGGGGTGGGTGGGAGGGGACGCGTCGAGGCCATGCAGGTACCGTACGCTGTCTCTGCAGTCCACGTCCACGCGCCCACTGTTCAGCAGCAGCTTCAGCAGGGCCAGGTTTCCTCTCCGTGCAGCCCAGAACGCAGCGTTGGCAAGCGGCGTTTCCTTCTGCAAGGGCAAAATGAGACAGGATCTCAGTCACCAGCAGTCCCTGTGGCCGCTTCTGCAAGAACGGAGAACACCGTTCAAACGGGGGAGGGCTCTCAGGTGCGGGCCCTGGCTCCTGGCAGAAGCTCCTGGCTCCTGGCCCCTCCCAACCAGGGAGGAGCATCAGACACTGGAACTGGAGGTTTGGAACCAGGCACCTGAGCCATGGGTTGCTAGGTGGGGCACTTCCAATGTCCCGTTTCCCATCAATGTTTTCGCTTTCCTGCCTCTGTTCAGGTTCCTTTTTGCTTGACCCCATGCTTCCAGGTCGACACTCTGCTCACAGGAAATGAGAAGATTCCCTGAAACATTCCAAAGCTCTCCTGACCTCTAAGCGGAGCGAACTTTTTCCCAGGTCCAACCTCCCAAAGCAGGTTCCCTGCACTTTTTCTAAGTCGTCTACACTTTCTGTCTGGTCCCAGCTATCTGGGTAAGTGCCTCACTTTTCCTCCAACGAGCTGCTTCGCTTTGGCTGGAACTTGCCCGTGGCTTTGGCTGAGAACGAGGAACCCTGGGCAGAGAATGCCATTCCGCATCCTCGCAGATTGGGCACTCCACTGCTAAGTCCTTTGACAGCTGCAGAGTTAAAGTTGTAACCGCAGCTACGGTCTCCAAAATGAATGGCGGAGCTGAGTGCAAGCACAATTTCCTTCCTTGTGGTAAACCGGTCTGGGCTTGCAGAGGACAGCCTGTGATAGGGAGGGAGACTGGCTCTGGGACCAGACAGCTCTGGGCCCTGGTGCTCTGGGCAGGCGACTTGGCCCTTGGTAGTCTCAGTTTCCTTTGGCTTAGGTGGAGAGCACAGGGCCTACCTGGAAGTTTGAGGAAGGACTAAATGATGTAGATTCTTTGCTGAACACATGCCCTACACACCGTAAATGCTGCTGAGGGCCAATTTCCTCCCCTCTAGATATTTTTCCTTAAAAATTAGAATCAATACGCAAAATTTAGAGTATTGAGGGATGGTGCTGTGGCGTAGTTGGTTATGCCTTGGCCTGCAGCGCTGGCATCCCATATGGGCACCACTTCCAATCCAGCTCTCTGCTAATGCACCTGGGAAAGCAGCAAAAAATGGCCCAAGTGCTTGAGCCCCTGCACCCACATGGAAGATCCAAAAGAAGCTCCTGGCTCTTGGCTTCAGATCAGCCCAGCTCTGGCCATTACAGCTATTTGGGGAGTGAACCAGTGGGTAAAAGACCTCTCTCTGTGTCTCTCCCTCTGTCTATAAATCTGCATCTCAAAAAATTAAATAAATCTTAAAAAAATAAATTCAGAGTATTGGTACTAATAAAGAATTGTGCTAATCTCATAAAGTTTTATAATAGTCACATTGCTTAATGAAAGCACATTTTTGGGTGGGTTTTAAATACTTTGCTGACACCAAAGGCATATTCTGCACTGCCTTTTGAATACTTGCATGCTGACATGGTGGCTCCCCCTTATCCAGAGTTTTACTTGATTTCAATTACTTGTAGTCAACCATGGTCCAGAAACACTACACAGAAAATTCCAGAAGTAAGTGATTCCTAAGTTTTGAATTGTGTGCAGGTCTCTGCAGCATGATGAAATCTCATGCCATTCCATTCAGTCCTGCCCAGGACACAGATCATCCTTTTATCCAGGTATCCCTACTGTATACTCCACCTGCCCACTGGTCACATGGTGGCTGCCTCATTACCAGATTATCTGTTGCACTATAGTAGTACTTGTACTCAAGGAACCCTGATTTTACTTAACAATGGCCCCAAGATCAACAGCAGTGATGCTGCGATTTTTGCTACAATGGTCCTACTTTACTGTTAGTTGTTCATCTCTTACTGTGCTGAATTTATAAATGAAATTTCATCATTGGTATGTATAAGAAAAATACATAGTTTATCTAGGACTTGGTACTACTATCTGCATGGCCACTGGTGGCATTTGCTGATGTGGGGTGGGCTACTGTATTGCATTAAATATACTGCTTCACTTGGCTAGAAAGAAAGTATCAGTAATTTCAGCTATTCCACAAAGCCCTCTGACAGGGAATTATGCAGACAGCAGAGTGAGGATGATGTTTGCTGGTGCAAAGATCTCATTTCAGACGCCCTTCCGCACACCCACCCTGGTGCTCATGTACAGACCTGGAGGCGAGAACAGCAAGGAGGGTAAACACCCTCGAATAGTTTCCTGGCTCATTTAGGAGGCAAAGAATCACCCCAAATTCCAGATGAACAAACTGCCTTCTTGGAAGGTGTAAATTTTCCTGTCCTAGAGTTTTGCAGCCAAATTGCAGCCGTGGCTTTCACACCTAGCATTTGCTATGTTTGCACTGGGGTGGGTCTCACTTGTGAGTTGTTAGTAACTGGGCGAAGTAATGGCAAGGCAGCTTTGACCTGTCCTCATGAAATAAATCACGAAACAATGGCCTTTTAATAAAGAGAATGCAAGGTCAAAATGAAGCCTGTGAGGAGCAACCAGGAGAATAATTTAATTTGCTCTGTGGAACAGCTCTGCTGGCTTTCTCTGAAATCTGAACAAATGCGCATGATAAAGTGAATTCACTTGCAGTGACTGTTTTACTTTAACCTCAAATACCTTCAGAAAGAAAAAAGAAAAAAAGGAAAACCACAAGAGAACAGCCAATGCCTACTGTCATGACAGCCAGCCAGGGCCTCTTCTCCCTTTAGAATGGTCTTGGGGATTCCTCCCCTGCTGGGCTGGCCATCCTGGCTTCCTCTGAGGTGCCAGCATCTGAGCGGCTGTGGTTTGGATGTGGTTTGTCCTCTAAGTGTTCCTGTGTTAGAAGCTTGGCCCTCAGTGTGGTGGTGTTGAAATGGTGGGATTTTCCTCCGCCTTGCGGCGCCGGCACACCGGGTTCTAGTCTCGGTCAGGGCTCTGGATTCTGTCCCGGTTGCCCCTCTTCCAGGCCAGCTCTCTGCTGTGGCCCGGGAGTGCAGTGGAGGATGGCCCGAGTGCTTGGGCCCTGCACCCCATGGGAGACCAGGAAAAGCACCTGGCTCCTGCCATTGGATCAGCGCGGTGCGCCAGCCGCCGCAGCCATTGGAAGGTGAACCAACGGCAAAAGGAAGACCTTTCTCTCTGTCTCTCTCTCTCACTGTCCACTCTGCCTGTCAAAAAAAAAAAAAAAAAAAAAAAAAAAAAAAAAAAAAAAAAAAAGAGAGAGAGAGAAGAAAAGAAAAAGAAAAAAAAGAAATGGTAGGATTTTTTTTTTATCTTTTATTTAATGAATATAAATTTCCAAAGTACGACTCATGGGTTACAATGGCTTCCCCCCCCATACCATCCCTCCCACCCATAACCCTCCCCTTTCCCACTCCCTCTCCCCTTCCATTCACATCAAGATTCATTTTCGATTATCTTAATATACAGAAGATCAGCTTAGTATACCTTAAGTAAGGATTTCAACAGGTTGTTCCCACACAGAAACATAAAGTGAAAAATAATAGATGATTTTTTTTAAATGATGATGAAATCAGATCCGACCTATTGTCATGTTTAATCCCAGTGAGAGTCAAGTTGGGAATTGATAATTTCTTTTTTTTTTTTTTTTTTTTTTTTTTTTACAGAAGATCAGTTTAGTGTACATTAAGTAAAGATTTCAATCATTTGCACCCCCATAGAAACACAAAGTGAAATATACTGTTTGAGTACTCGTTATAGCATTAAGCCTCAATGTACAGCACATTAGGGACAGAGATCCTACATGAGGAGTAAGCGCACAGTGACTCCTGTTGTTGACTTTACAAATTGACACTCCTGTTTATGGCATCAGTAATCTCCCTATGCACCAGTCATGAGTTTCCAAGGCTATGGAAGCCCCTTGAGTTCTCCGACTCTTATCTTGTTTAGACACGGTCATAGTCAAAGTGGAGGTTCTCTCCTCCCTTCAGAGAAAGGCACCTCCCTCTTTGAAGACCTGTTCTTTCCACTGGGATCTCACTCACAGAGATCTTTTTGCCAGAGTGTCTTGGCTTTCCATGCCTGAAATACTCTCATGGGCTTTTCAGCCAGATCCGAGTGCCTTTAGGGCTTGCACTGTGGTGACCCGGATGAAGCTCCCGGCTTCTGGCTTCGGATCGGTGCAGCTCCAGCTGGCGCGGCCATCTAGGGAGTGAACCAGCAGATGGAAGACCTCCCTCTCTCTCTCTGCCTCTGCCTCTCTGTAACTCTGCCTTTCAAATTAATGAATTAAAAAAATCTGGGGCCTAGGGTAAGGTACCTGGGGGCACTGCCTTTGGAAGGCACTGGGGGACCATTGTGCTCTGACTTCCTGTCTTGTGACCTCTTCTGCAGGTTCCCACCACTGTGGGGCCATCTGCCAGGAGGTGACACCGTCAAGGGGGCCCTTGTCAGAGCCAATGCTGCACTGTGCTGTTTGAACTTGCAGCCTCCAAACCTGTGCACGAACCTCTTCTCTTCATGTAAGTACCCAGTCTCAGATGGGGATGGGGAGGCAAAGACCTTGTGGCTTGCGCGGTATCCTGGGAACTGCCACCTGCTCCGTGGCTGGAGTGAGGAATGAGAGGCAGCAAGGGCATTGGAGCTGCTGGCAGGCAGGGAGTCAGGGCTGGGTTCTGGAAGCTGCATGGTGCTGAACTGGACCATCTGGACTTTACGGTGGCGGCACTGGGGAGTCAAGGGTGCACTGCTTCTTTTTTTCCCTTTCCATTTTATTGAGAGAGAGAGGGAGAGTTCTATCCTCCGATTCACTTTCCACACCCAAATGCCTGCAACAGCTGTGGGCTGGACCAGGCAAAAACTGGAAGCCAAGAACTCAGCCTGGATCTCCCTAATGGGTGGCAGGGACCCATCACTTCTGAGGCCTCCCAGGGTCTGCATTAGCAGGAAGCTACATTGGAAGCAGAGTAGCAAGGTCTAGAACCAGGAACTCTGATAGGATATAGGATGCAGGCCTCCCCAAAGGTGTCTTAACTGCTGTATCAAACGTGTGCCCTAAGGGTACATTTTAAGGTGGGGAGATACCCTCACTTTTGTGTTTCAGAAAGGTCCCTGTGGCAGCTGCAGGGAGAATGGGTTGAGCAGCCAGATGGAGATCAGTGTGTACAAGGGTAAGGGGACTGTTAGGCAGACAGGCAATAGGTCCGAGGGCCCGAGTGTGGGAAAATGAAGCAGATTGGAGACCTCATAAGGAACTAACTGGAATAGTGCTAGGTTGTGACTCTGTGCTGGACTGGATGGAAAAAGCGAATGGAGGGACTCCCAGCTTCCTGGTTCTGTGCCTAGAGACTGAAGTGCCATTCATGAAAGTCAGGAATGCCCTAGCAGGGACAGATTTTGGGGAGAAACAGCCCATGAGTTCAGCCTTGAACGTGCTGTTTCGAGTGCCTCTGGGACATCTCGGTGGAGACGTCCAGCAAAGAAGCAGGCAAGTGCTGCTGTCACCCTGCGGCCACACATTCACTGGGGGTCAGGAATCTTGGGCTGCTTCCTGGCCTGCGTGGTACATCCTCCGCACATAGCTAGCCCATGCACCCCTCATCTTAGCTCACTGCCACGGTCACTGTCGCTGTCCTGTTTTACAGACGAGGCGAGTGGGAAGTGGCAAGTCAGCCTCAGCATCAGGCAGTCCGCTGTCTGTGCTGGCCTTTTAACCATCGCACTGTGCTGCCTGCTGCCAATTCTGCAAACAGCAAAGAACACGGTGGTGGCGGTCACGCCCAGGGCTCCCTGCTCGTTCCCGTTCCGAGCTCCTCTCCTGCCAAGGCGGAAAGCCCCTGGTTCTTACCTCTGTTTGGGGTTCACATAAATCACACTCCCTGGGTACAGCTGCTCATGATCCAGGTGCTGTGGCATGGGGCAGGGGCAAGCCCTGTAGGCTTTAAAGGAGACGGTGCATGTGAACATGCTGTACACAAACTACAGAGCCCTTTCCCTCACATGTGACACCTACTGAACCTCCTTCCTGACTGTTCTAATCTCTGCACTGAGGCCAGCGAGCCCTTCCCAGCAACCAAAACCAAGGCTGAGACCGTGCTTGGGCTCAGGCAGTGCACTCAGCATTTTAACTGCTTTAATCATTGAAATCCCAGAGCCACCCCATGATTCACATTCATCTTGACAACGAGGAAACTGAGGCACGGACATGAATGACTTGATGTCATCGAGTTGGGAGCTTGGCTGATCCATGTAACAGAGCTAGAATTCAAACCCAAGTCTGGGCTGGCGCCACGGCTCACTAGGCTAATCCTCCACCTGCGGCGCCAGCACCCCGGGTTCTAGTCCCGGTCGGGGCGCCGGATTCTGTCCCAGTTGCCCCTCTTCCAGGCCAGCCCTCTGCTGTGGCCAGGGAGTGCAGTGGAGGATGGCCCAAGTGCTTGGGCCCTGCACCCCATGGGAGACCAGGAGAAGCACCTGGCTCCTGCCATTGGATCAGCGCGGTGCGCCGGCCACAGCGCGCCGGCCGCGGCGGCCATTGGAGCGTGAACCAACGGCAAAAGGAAGACCTTTCTCTCTGTCTCTCTCTCTCACTGTCCACTCTGCCTGTCAAAAAAAAAAAAAAAAAAAAAAAAAGAAAACCCAAGTCTGTTTGGGTCCAGAGCCCAAGAGGTTATATTTTATACGCGGAGAGAAAAATTGAGCGTAAACTTCCACATTTGTCTGCTTTTCTGCTAGGATTCTGGTTCATGCACTGCGCGTCAGCACACCAGCAACATGCGAGCGCAGGAAGAAACAGTAGCAGTGAGCAAGTTAGAGCTGAACTCCATTCAAAGCTTACAGGGGGTCCAGCTTTAAGCAATTAACTTTTAAAGGGGTTCAGCGTAATAGGGACTTCAACTGTGCACTCATTAATGAATGGAGAGAATATCAGCTGTATTCAGTAATGAGTTGTGATACTAGATATATAAAACAAGGATTTAAGGATGGGTTGGGGAGTCATGTGTGGGAGGATGCTTCTAAGATGTCACTGGCTTTGTTAAAAAAAAGATTTATTTATTTATTTGATAGGCAGAGTTACAGAGACAGAAAGAGAGAGAGAGCACTTCCATCCACTGGTTTACTCCCCCAAATGACTGCAATGGCCAGGGCTGGGGCAGGCTGGAGCCAGGAGCTTCATCCAGGTCACTTACATGGGTGGCAGAGGCCCAACCAGTCGAACCAGATGCCTTTCCAGATGCGACAGCAGGGGGTTGGATCGGAAGTGGAGCAGGAGGGACTCAAACTGGCGCCTATATGCGATGCCAACATTGTAGGTGGTGGCTTAACCTTGTACACCTCAACGGCTTTTTGTAAAAAAAAAAAAAAAAGGAAGAAGATTCGAGGCTGGTGCTGTGGCGTAGCAGGTAAAGCCGCTGCCTGCTGTGCCAGCATCCCCTATGGGTGCTGGGTCGAGTCCTGGCTGCTCCACTTTCAATCCAGCTGTCTGCTATGGCCTGGGAAAGTAGTAGAAGATGGCCCAAGTCCTGGGGTCCCTGCACCCACGTGAGAGACCCGGAAGAAGCTCCTGTCTCCTGGTTTCAGACTGGCGCAACTCCGGCTGTTGCGGCCAATTGGAGAGTGAACCAGCAGATGGAAGAACTCTCTATCTCTGCCTTCTCTCTCTGTGTAACTCTGACTTTCAAATAAATAAATAAATCTTTAAAAAAGAGGGGGGGGGGGGATTTTCCATTGGCTAATTTACTTCCCAGATGGCTGCAATGGCCAGGGCTGGCCCAGGTGGAAGCCAGAAGCCAGGAGCTTCCTCTGGGTTTCTCACATGGGTTGTAAGGGGCCAAACACTTGCGACATCTTCTGTTGCTCTCCCAGGCCATTAGCAAGGAGCTGGACGGGAAGTGAAGCAGCCAAGATTTGAACCAGTGCCCATGTGGGATGTCGGTGCCGCAGCTTTTTAAAGGTGGCGGCTTTACTCACTACATCACAATGCCGGCCCCTATAGTTACACTTCTGTAAGCGAGAGCAAACTGAAGAGAAAAAGTAATTTGCTCTGGGAATTCTGCCTTAGAGGTTGGCACATATAACCTCAGAATTCCAGACAAAATGTAAGATCTGTGAAAACCTACACAGCTGGAATAGAGACAGAAAGTGGCTGAGCAGCTGGCGAGAGTCAGGAGGTTTGAGGCAACAGTGACTGCTCACGGGAGTGAGGTTTCTTCTTGGCGCGATTAAAATGTTCTTGATTGTGCCGTTGATTGTACAATCTGTGAATTTTCTACAAACTACTGAAATGAATGTTTTAGCTGGGTGAACGATATGGTACAGCTGTATTTCAGTTTTAAAAATATATATACATTGGGGCCTGGTGCTGTGGTATAGTGGGTAAGGCCACTGCCTGCAGTGCTGGCATCCCATATGGGTGCCGGTTCGAGTCCCAGCTGCTCTACTTCTGATCCAGCTCTCTGCTATTGCCTGGGAAAGCAGTAGAAGATGGCCCAAGTCCTTGGGCCCCTGCACCCACGTGGGAGACCCGGAAGAAGCTCCTGGCTCCTGGCTTCGGATTGGTGCAGCTCCAGCCGTTGCAGATATCTGGGGAGTGAACCAGTGGATGGAAGACCTCTCTCTCTCTCTCTCTCTGCCTCTCCTTCTCTCTGTGTGTAACTCTTTCAAGTAAATAAATAATTTAAAAATACACAATTTTGTTCATTTATTTTCTTGTGACTCATCCAAGTAATGAACTGAAGCCGGTGACAAGATAATTTATATACTCTCAAACCAAGGATAGACGCTTTCAGATTCCTAGCCTTCTGGACCAGGCTCAACCCACTAAAACAGAGTCACAGTATTGAGATGCTGGTCAGGAAGGACCCAGGTGGTTCAGCGATGGCTGCTTCCTTTAACCGTCACCTCCCCCACCCCCACGGGTGCTAGGCTGCAGGTACCTGCAGCCCTGAGCAGGTGAAACAGCTGCTAGAAAGTCATGTCAAGGACCCGACTTTCATTCACTCCAGGTCACAGACAGGCTCAGACTGGCACGCTGGCTTCAGAGAACAAGAATTCTCACAAACATGCATCTGACTTCCTATCCAGAACGTACTAGGATGCTGCCAGTCATGAAGGGAAGTTGACTGGTGAGAAGTGATGGCTGGGGAACAGCTGGGGAGCCCCACAGACAGCAGGAGGCCTGGGGCCCAGGGGCCAGGATGCCAGCAGCCCTGCGTGCACTGAATCTGAACCCTCAAGAAGGGCCTCAAGGCGACTTCCAAGGCTGCTGGTTTTCCCACAGACTCAGCCACCGGTGCTGGGCCTTTTTGCTTGCAAGTTTCAGGGACCCAGGACCTGGGGCCTACTGAGCCTTTCAGGGGCCCGAGAAAACAAAAGGTGCATGGCTCCCAAATCAAAGTTAATACACCTCCAAGTACACAGCTGCGAACCACGCCACCTTGTCCACTTTACTAACTGCCCAATGTGTTCAGAAACACTGATGATGTGTGCAATTCAGGTGCAGGTTCATGTTCTTCCTACACAGCAGTTATCAACGCCACACAACTGCAGAAAACTCGTGGACACAAGGTAAGTGAGTTACTCAAAACTAACTAGTAGTCAAAGCAATATTACAGAAATTCCTTCAAAAATGTTACAGTACTGGAGCTGGGATTGTGGCATAGCAGTTTACCTGCACAGAAGGTAAATGCCTGGGATGCCAGCACCTTACATGGGCACAGGTTCATGTCCTGGCTGCTCCACTTCCAATCCAGCTCCCTTCTAATGGCCTGGGAAAAGCAGTGGCAGATAGCCTAAGTGACTGGCCCCCTGCAACCCATGTGGGAGACCCAGATGAAGCTCCTGGCTCCTGACTTTGGCCTGGCCCAGCCCTGGCCATTGTGGCCATCTGGGGAGTGAACCAGCAGATGGAAGATCTCTCTCTCTCTCTCTCTCTCTCTCTTAGTCTCTCCCCACCTCTGTAACTCTTTCAAGTAAATAAACCAATATTTAAAACAACAGTGCTACAAGACACAGTATTATCATGGGCTGTGGGTGCGGATTTCCAGGTCTGCTGCGATAGGAGGTGGATGAGAGGTGGTGCTAAGGCTAAGTCTCAGGTGGGCCTCATACTCTGTCCTTTCCCGGTCACTCTTTCCTTAGGGCCTTCCTGATTCCACTGCAGGCCAATCACTTCCTCTTCATCCTTAGCCTCACCCAGAATCTCCTCCTCTCTCCCTGCCTCCACCTCCCCAGCCCCTCTTCCTGGTGCAGGCCCAGCCTCCAACACCAGCACTGGGTGGAGACGGGCCCACCTGGCTTGCAGCCAGTAACCCTCCATTCTGGTGTACAGGACTCCACCTCTTCCAGACTCAGGCCTCTCACTTTCTCATCCACCTGGCAGTCGTCACCTCCCGCTCAGCCTTCCCTAGTCACTGAGAACACTGGCCCCGGCTTGGTCGCTGTTCTACTCACCCCATGTCCTGCCCTCAGCCTGCCCTGCGCTTCACAGAACATCAGTGCTCAGCCTCATCTCCTTTCCTTTGATCCCCATTGTGGACACTGCCCTGCCTTTCTAGCGAGGCCCCACAGCTACTGGGGCCCTGTCCAAAGTCACTGCCCCCTACTCCCGAGAACTCAGGCACTCATTCAGCTCAAAACCGCTTCTACCCCCAAGCCTTCCCAACACTCCCTACTGTCACTTCTAAAACACTTTCAGAAATTGAGATATAATTCACATAACATTCATCCTTTCAAAGCACACAGTTCACTGGGTCCTGGTATATTTATAAGAGTGTGCAGCCATCACCATAATCAAACCACAGCATTTTCTTCACCCCAAAAATAGTAACTCCATACTCATTTCCAATCACTCCCCATCCCTCTTTTCCCCACTCCCTGCAACCACTAGTCTACTTTCTGTCTCTACGGATTTGCCTCTTTTGGACATCTCATGTAAATGGAATCATACAACATGTGGCCCTCTATGTCTGGTTTACTTTATTTAACAACATGATTTCAAGGTTCATCTATGTTGTAGCATGTATTAGTGCTTTGCTCCTTTCTATGGCTGAATGATATTCCATTGTATGGGAATACCATATTATATATTGGATGTTTATGGTTCTCTCTTCTATCTCCCCTCTCCCCCACCAAATCCATACATTAAGGCTCTTGAGGACTTGATCCCTGTCCCAGTTGGTCCAGAAAGCAGGGCATTGAACCAGAGAGGAGGGGCTGGCCTTGTAGCACAGAGGATTAAGCCACTGCTTGTGATGCCAGCATCCCATATCAGAGCACCAGCTGCTCCACTTCCAATACAGCTCCTTGTTACTGCACCTGGAAACGCAGTGGAGGATGGCTAAAGTACTTGGGCCCCTCCCACACACATGGGAGACCTAGATAGAGTTCCAGACCCCTGGCTTCACTGTGGCCACGTGGGGAGTGATCCAGCAGAAGGAAGATCATCCTCTGTTTCTCCCTCCCTCCCTCTCCCCTTTCTCTCTATTACTCTCCCTTTCAAATATATAAATCTTTGTAAATAAATGAACCAATGAATATTATTTTCAAGCCCCAAGATCTAGTAGTATTTGCCTTGCTAGGTTTTGGACCTGCCTAGGACCCAACACTGATTTCTTCCTTTCTGTTTCTCTCTTTTGGGTGGAAATATCTACAAATGTTCTACCACTGAGCTATACCCCCCTTGGAGTGGAAATCTCTATCCTATGCTTTTTCCACTATGGTATTTTGGAAGCATGTGACTTGTTTGATTCACAGGCTCACAGCTGGAGAGGAATTTGCCACAGGATGGGTTGTACCTGATTTAGTTGATATGGAGATGGGACTCTGGACTTGGACTTTAGAATTGATGCTAGCCCGCGCCATGGCTCACTAGGCTAATCCTCTGCCTGTAGCACCAGTACCCGGGTTCTAGTCCCATTTGGGGTGCCAGTTCTGTCCCGGTTGCTCCTCTTCCAGTCCAGCTCTCTGCTGTGGCCCAGGAAGGCAGTGGAGGATGGCCCAAGTGCTTGAGCCCCTGCACCCGCATGGAAGACCAAGAGGAAGCACCTGGCTCCTGGCTTCAGATCGGCGCAGCGCGTCGTCCGTAGCGGCCATTTGAGGGGTGAAGCAATGGAAGGAAGACCTTTCTCTCTGTCTCCCTCCTCTCTCTAACTCTGCCTGTCAAAAAAAAAAAATTGATGCTAAAATGAGGACTTTGGGGACTGTTGGGATGGAGTAAATATATTTTGCTTTATTTATTTGAAAGACAGAGTTAGAGAGGGCTTCCATCCTCTGGTTCAGTCCCCAAATGGCCGCAACAGCTGCAGCTGGACTGATCCTGGCCAGGAGCCAGGAGCTTCTTCCAGGTCTCCCATGTGGGTGCAGGGGCCCAAGGACTTTCCCAGGCCATAGCAGAGAGCTGGATCGGAAATGGAGCAGCCGGGACTTGAACCGGCAGCCATACGGGATGCCAGCACTCCAGGTCAGGGCTTTAACCCACTGCATCACAGTGCTGGCCCCAGAATAAATATATTTTGCATGCAAGGAGGCCAAGGATTTGGGGGGACAGGGGAAGAACGCTATGGATCGAATGTCTGTATCCTCGAAAAGCTCACGCACTGAAGCCCTAACCGCCAATGCGATGGTTTTAGGAAGCGGGGTCTCTGAGTGCTAATTAGGTGGAAGCACAGGACGGGGTTAGCGCTCTTGCAAGAAGATAAAGACACGCCAGATGTTTCTTCCTCTGTCATATGACAGGGCAGGTGGTTGTCTGTGAGTCATGTGATAGGAGCACGTGGCTGTCTGTGAGCCAGGAAAAGGGCCCTTGCCAGACACAGAAGCTGCTGGCCTTGATCTTGGACTTCCTGGCTCTTCGAATCGTGGGGAATAAATGTCTGTTGCTCAGGCCGCTCAATCCACGGCATTTACAGTCCACACCACATTATGTTTATAATCAGTTGATGGACTTTTGGGTTGTGTCCATGCTTTGGCTATTATGAAAAATATTGGTGCGAATGTGTGCCTACAAGTTTTTGTGTGAACATATATTTTCATCCCTCTTACATATACACCTAGGATGGAACTGCTGGGTCATGTGGCAACTGCATATTTTAACTTTTGGGATGAAGATCAGACTATTTTCTTTTAAATGACCGTATCACCTTCCATTCCTATCAGCAATGTACGTGGGCTCCACTTTTTCCACACTCCTACATCCTTGCCAACATTTGTCATTGTCCTTCTTACTGATTGTAATCATCCTCATGGATGCGAAATGCTCTCATTACGGGTTTGATTTGCATCTCCCTGGTGGTTACAGATCTTGAGCATCTTTTCAGGTACTTTCTGGATATCTGAACACCTACCAGGGAGAAACGTCTATTCGGATCCTCTGCTCATTCAGAATTGGGTTATTTGTCTTTTTGTTGTCGAAGCATCTAGCATCATTTAAAGTCACTCAAGTCTCAACCCCTTCATCAGTTGTGGATCCCACTACAGCCACTTCCTTTTGACAAATCCCAGTTTCCTGCAGAATTCCCTGAAAAAGTTCTCCACACTTGAGGCTTTCATCCACTCTCTCGTCAAGCTGCTGCAATCTGGCTCTTGAACCTAACACTTTACGGCAACTTGTCACTGCAAGGCTACCAGCGGCTGTTCTGTTACCAAGTCCAATGGACTTTTCAACTCTTAGCTTGATTTTCCTGTGGTCTTTAACACCAAGGCCCTCTTCACTGAAAGACTGGGGATCTTTGGCTTAAGAAACAGCCCATGCTCCTGACTTTTCTCATCCATGTCCGGCTGCTTCTTCTCAGTGGACTCCTCCCATTCTGCTCACTCTTATGTCTTTACCTTCCTAGTCAAGGCCACTCCCTCCACACTGGGCAATCATTCATTCCCACGGGATCAATTACCACTGAACACTGCTGACTCCCAAATGTATCTCCGTCTGCTTCCTGCACTTCCTCCTGCGCTCTGAGTTTGCACATCTGTCTTATCCACACCTCTGCTGGAGCCCCATCATCATCAAAGTTTATCCCAAACCAAATAAATGTCTTTAGCCCTCTTGCCTTCCTTACTCCGTGAAAAACATCAGTTACTTAATTTTGCAGATTTAAAATGTGTAAGTCATTCACACTGGCCTATTTCCTTGCATGCTCAGGACCCAAGCCCTGGGCCAGTACCACTTTCTAACAGGATGACCCAAAACATCCTGCGGATTGGTCGGGCTCTTTCTAACATGCGGTCTCCCATGTCACTCCTCTGCTCGCAGGCGCTCCGGCAGGAGAGGGGATGACAGTAGCTTCTGAGTCACACTTGGCTGGTTACAAGACTGCAGGGAGAGTTGTCCAACTTCTCTAAGGCAGGGCCATCTCATGGGCCTTCCTGGGGACTGAGACCTCACACATGATGTCCCTGGTTCAGAAACGGACTCACGTTAAACGCTCCATCTCTTGGAACCGTTATTTGCTTACTAACACCTTCCATCGACGAAATCCGCGAACCTAACTTTCATCCTCAAGTGTGGGGATGAAACGGAGCGACTGGAACACACTCTTACGCCACGACCCTCTGGACACGGGGCTTCGTAATGCACCGCAGGTCCACTCCGCTGCTCACTCAGATTCCGTGACCAGAAACCGTGCGGAAGCAGCCGCGCGCACCGCCGGCCTTACGTGGCCCTGCGGACCGCGGGCGCCCAGGGACAGAGGGGCAGTTCTGCGGCTGCAGCAGAGGCTGACCACGACCTGTTACCCCAGCGACAGCCGCCGCCGCCGCCCCGCCGCTCGGGAGCCGCAGCCCTAATGCCCACAGTCCCGCGGACGCAAGCAAACCGCAACCCCGCCGGACAGCCCCGGCCCCCTGCTGCTTCCTCGTCCGCCCGGCCGCAGTCGGGGTGGAGGCCAGCGCCCCACCTCTCCGCTCCCCGCGGGCCCAGCCGCCCGAGCTGGGCAGCCCCTGGCCGAGCCCGCAGCGCTCACCTTGAAGGACATCTTGCACATGTCCGCGGCCGCCCAGCCGAGCCGGCGCGCTCCGGACCCCGCGCCCGCCTCCCCGGCCTCCCTTCGAAGTCTCGCCGCTTCCGCAGAGACCGGCCGCCCCCGCGGCGCCGCGCGCTCCCGCCGCCGCCGCACGCAGAACCCGGCGCGCCCAGTCCGCCTGCCCGGGCCCTGCCCCGCTCTCCGCTCGCGCGCGCGCCCGGCACACAGGGTGCCGCGGGGACACCCTTCCCGCTGCGCGCGCACGCACGCCACGCTCCACACACACGACCCTGTCCACGCTGTTCACGCTCACACACTGACGATCCTGTATTCCCCCAACTCTGTCCACACTCAGACAACCCTGGTCACAATACTAAGACCGCACTCACAAGGACATCTCCAGGCTCACAACCCTGTCTATACTGATGCATATATATATCTCTGCACTCAAACAGCCCCTTCTATATCCACACACACACACACACACACACATACACACCCCTCTTGGCACTTACACGCTTGCAAGCCACTCGAAATGTTTGCTCTCTACGTTGCACACACATACACACGAACACACACACATCGCCCAACGTACACACACAGCCGTCTCTATATTCACCCGTACACCCACACCCACGTCCCTTACACACGCACTCCCCACACACAGGGCCAAACCCTGCACACGGCACTCCCCGCTCCCATCCTCACACACACATACTCTCCACCCAGCATTCTCAACACTGAGATGCACACTTCCTGGACCAGCGTCTGGACTGCCCCCTCCGCCCCGACCCCGCTTGGTCTCAGCCTTCATCAGGCACAGGTGTGATGA
Source organism: Oryctolagus cuniculus (assembly GCF_051225735.1). NCBI lineage: Eukaryota > Metazoa > Chordata > Mammalia > Lagomorpha > Leporidae > Oryctolagus > Oryctolagus cuniculus. Next base: position 54,278,030 of record NC_142876.1, on the reverse strand, counting down.
GGATGTGCGTGAGGCGTGGGGGAACTGCGGCCAGACGCCTGTTGCTCTTGCCAGTAGCTCTTGTCTCTCTTTTTCCTGTCTCTCTTGCTTTACTTTCCTCTCTCTTTCTTTTCTAAGAGTGTGTGCTTTTCCTCCTGAGAACAAGCCTTCTGGTGGCATGAGTAATTAGCAGGCTTCCTCATTCTGAAGGAGAAAGGCAAACTTTGTAATAGGTCCGTAGCCCCCTACCTTCAATATCATCAGTCCCCTCCTCTTGGGCTTGTGCTGTGAACGCTGAGTGTTGCAGGGCTGTCCCCTCTCACACACCCGCTGCCTTCCCCAGGCATGGTCTCAGGAACTGAACATGACTGATCCATATTTTTAAATTAAAGTATATATTGTAAAATAAAAAGATAATAGCTTTGCTACAAAATTCAAGTCCTAAAGTAAAAGCGGCCACCCTACCTTTCGCCCTTTAGGAATCCGATCTTCATTCCCTCACTTGCCTCTGTTGGTGTCTCCTTCCCTCTTCTTAGCTGACTGTGTAATGACCAGTCTACAAGTCAAAATATAACCAAAAATTAAAGTTAATAATGAAAATGGAACCCTTTAGCCCCTTAGGGAGAAAGTATATTGCTTTATGTTTAAAATCAGAGCATTCTGAACTTTCACAGAAAAATGCCAATTTTTAATTTTTTCATTATTATTGAGAAGCAGAGAGAGAAGGAGTGGGTGTGCTCTCTCATCTTCTGGTTTACTCCACAAGACTGGCAGGAGCACAAGCCAGGTCTCCCACGTGGGTGGCAGGGACCCAACTACTTGAGCCATCACCTGCTGTCTCCCCAGAAAGCGGGAATTGGGAGTGAAGCTGGGACTGGAACCTAGGCACTCGCATATGGAATGCAGACACCTCAACAGGTGTCTTAACTGCTGTGCCAAACACCCACCCTATTTTTTCCATCATTTTAAATTTATTTGAGAAGCAGAGAGACAGATACAGAGAGCTGAAAATCCCAGTTTTTAAGTTGAGGAAGACTCAAAGACTTGTTCCTTGCTTTGGGTGTCTATAGAGGAGACTTGTTAGGTTCCATGCAGCATTGTCATGTGAGATCAGGCACTGGAGGCGCTGCTGCAATGATAAATAAAAGGGGAAGGGAGGGGGCCAGCGCTGTGGTGCAGTGGGTTAAATCCCTGGCCTGAAGCGGGCCAGCATCCCATACGGCTGCTGGTTCTAGTCCCAGCTGCTCCTCTTCCAATCCAGCTCTCTGCTGTGGCCTGGGAAAGCAGTAGAAAGTGGTCCAAGTAATTGGGCCCCTGCACCCAAGTGGGAGACCAGGAAAAAGCTCCTAGCTCCTGCTTTTGGACTGGTGCAACTCCAGCCGTTGTGGCCACCTGGGGAGTGAACCAGCGAATGGGGATGGAAGACCTCTCTCTCTGTCTCGACCTCTCTCTATAACTCTGTCTTTCAAATAAATAAAATAAATCTTAAAAAAAAATAAAAGGGGAAGGGAAAGAGCTAATACTAAGACTGCTTTCTAGATCCCAGTTGCCTTTGTTACAAGAATCTATTAGGTGGGTTTTCTGTCTATTCCACGGATGCAGGCACCAAGGCTAGGGGAATTGGAATAACTGCTAACGTTCCGTAGGGCTGGACCTTTACTCTGTGTGTCTGGCTCCAAGCAGCTCCCTTTCCACTGCCACACGTGCTGCTCACAGTTGTTTTTGGCCATGGGACTGATGGGATTCCTGTGGGTCTACAGAATGTGCCTAATGCACCATCCCACACACGTGGCTAAGCTCATCTTCACAAAAAGGCTCCCAAACACAACCAAATCTTTGTAGCCACACCAAGGCAACTCTTTCTAAAGTAACCCACCGCACACTTCATTAGTGACCCACTGGATTCAAAGTGAAATTAAACCAGGTATTCAATCTGGGACTTCCATGTAGATGGCAGGGGCCCACGTACTTGGGCTGGCACCTGCTACTTCCCAGGGTGCACATTAGCAGGAAGTGAGAGTTGAAAACAAGGCTGAGACTGGCACCTAGGTGCTGTGATGGGAGATGTGGGCACCCAAGTGGTGTCTTAACTGCTGCAGCAGATTCCTCCCCCAACTTATGAATTACTGATTTAGGGAGTTGGGTTCTCCATATCTGCCCAGTCAGAAGGCCCACCAGGCCTATCCATGGACACCCACCACTCAAAGACTCAGACATTTACATCCGTCTCAAATGAGGCCATGGTCATTACTACCTTCTGTTTATACCAGCACAGATTGTAGTGTGCTTGGCCTTGATTTTGCATTGTCCTAGTTAATGCTCTAGCAAGGCTCGTCCTAGACACATTGTGGAGCAGATTGGGCAGGTCTACCAAGCCCTTAACCTCACCTTTTTGTCATCAGGCTCCTTCTCCCCAGCTGAGTCCATGCTGGACATCTGGACTGCCTATATTCCCTATCCCCTTTGCCACCCAACATCTCCCAGCTGGTTCGTTCACACTCTGCTTGCCTATTGGAATTTATACCAGATGAGGCTTCGTGCAGGGAGGAGTGAAGGGGACAGTGCTGATGCTGTCTACCTGACATCCATTGCCTCCTCCACTTTCCCTACCAGGATGCCAGCTTTGCTCAGGTGCCTTCCATGTGTTTGCGGGGAGCCTCTGCAGTTTGACTTTCGACTGTGCCTCCTAGAAGTTAATCCCAAATTGTATATGTTAGCAGTATTTGGAGGTGGGGCCTTTGGGAATGATGAGGACTAGCTGAGGTCTTGAGGGTGGGGCTGTGCGAGAAAGGGAGGAGACTGGAGTTGACACACTTGCGCTTCCTTGGCTTGCGTGATGCAGCAGGATGGCCCTCACCGGACACCAGTGCCGAGCTCCTGGATTTTCCAGCCTCTGGAACTCGAGCCAAATAAACTTCTATTCTTTACAAATTCCTGGCTTTCTGGTAATTTGTGATAGTTACAGAAAACAGACAGAGATGGGAGCCCAGCAGCTTGTTCTGTCCTTTGAAAGCCAAAAATGCCATCACAGGGCCCTCTGGTCCAGGCTGGTGCTAGTGTCTGGATTAGGTGTGCACATGTGAGAAATTCTGATTTCTGAGACATGAGTGGAGGTGTGCCAGGGGCACCTGGGAAAAGTTTCCTTGATGCTAAGATATACCCAGGAGGAGATGGTCCTGTCTTTTTTGGGACATTGTCCTGTAGGAATGAGATGCCTGGAATTACTGCAGCCACTGTGTGACCACCAGGGGAACTGTGGTGGCAGAGCAGACATATGACATCACTAATGCCCTGGATTGGCCAATCAGAGCTGCTGTTCCCTGGGCTTGTCATTTAAATCACTTCCATTTAGCTTCTCTCTTAGAATCCATTGAAAATATTCTACTGGTGAGAACGGAAGTGAGGGGTAGGGTTTGGCTGATGTCCACATTGGCTCCTGTCTATTCTGTGCTTTCGTCTTGAATGTGTCACTGAATTTTACTCTCGTTGCAGCACTAGGTGAAAGCTATTATCGATAACACTGACACTCAGAGTGGGTAAGTAGCCTGCTTCCGGTCACAGGTTCCAAACCCAGGCAAATCTGGGAGGAAGGCCCCTGCTCTCTCCTCTGTGCTCTGCCAGCTAGTTTGTCTGCAAAAACTTGATGAATACATGTGAGAATGAACTTACCCAGCCTGCATTCTGCAACCTTAGGGTTATAGTTCATGCCCGTTGAGCATGTGGTATCTGTTGCTTCTCAAGAGTGGAAGCCTGGGCCTTCTGCCTGCTGCACCTTGGTATTGGAGTCACCAGGGAAGCAACACAACCCAGCCCTGGAGGGAACATGGCTCAGGGAAGACACAGCAAGACAGTTACATCAGTAGACACTGGACACCCTGGCCAAATTCCTGCAGTTGGTCTGCATGCCTCGCTCTGAGCTGCAGGGGAAGGATTGTCCCTTTTTCAGCATACAGAGAGAGCGGTAGGATTGGCCAGGTGCTATGTGATGCACATCCTTAAGCAGAATCAGGACGTACATTGAGTCAGTAATAAGGAAAGCAATTTCCTCCGCCTGATGATAAGCCCAGCAAGGCCGTGAGGACTCGCTTTCTCCTGGTAAGAAGCATCTCAGACCCGAGGCCCATTCTTACACAGCCAAGGGGGGTTGGAAGGCTGCACATATGAGGCTGCGTTTCTCAACAGTGTCCCACAGAGGGAACACATTGCCATCCGTGTGCTAAAGAGAGGGCTGCAGGCTAAATCCAGGTGATTCACATGGATTTTCATTGTTTCACTAGGCTTGTTGTCTACTCAATTAAAATTCTCTCTCTTCTGTGTGTGTGTGTGTGTGTTTCATCTTTATTTAAAAAAAAAAAAAAAAACTCAGAGTGCATCCAAAAGAACAATCATCAATCATCAAGGTTGGAGTTGCCAGGACACAGACCCGTAGGTAGCTACTTTTTTTTTTCTTTTGACAGGCAGAGTGGACAGTGAGAGAGACAGAGAGAAAGGTCTTTCTTTGCCGTTGGTTCACCCTCCAATGGCCGCCACGGCCAGCGTGCTGTGGCCGGTGCACCGCGATGATCCGATGGCAGGAGCCAGGTGCTTCTCCTGGTCTCCCATGGGATGCAGGGCCCAAGGACTTGGGCCATCCTCCACTGCACTTCTGGGCCACAGCAGAGAGCTGGCCTGGAAGAGGGGCAACTGGGACAGAATCCAGTGCCCCGACCGGGACTAGAACCCAGGGTGCCGGCGCCGCTAGGCGGAGGATTAGCCTAGAGAGCCGTGGCGCCGGCCGGTAGCTACCTTTTCAAAAGCTTTATTTATTTGAAAGTAGAGTGGCAGAGAGACAGAGGCACGCCCATACATGCAGGCATACAAGCATGTGCGTGCACACACACACATACACACACAGAGCGAGCTCTCATCTGCTGGTTCACTCCCCACATGCCTGCAACAGCAAGAGCTTGGCAGGCTGAAGTCAGGAGTCAGGAACTTCATCTGGGTCTCCTCCATGGGTTGCAGAGATCCACGTAGTACCTGAGCCATCATCTGCTGCCTCCCAGGATGCAAGGAGCTAGGACTGGGAGCAGAGCTGGGACCCAAATCCAGGCACTCAGATACAGGGTGTGAGAGTCCCAAACAGCCAGAGCTCAGTGAGGCTGAAATTTGCAGCCAAGAGCTTCATCCATATCTCCCACATAGGTGCAGGGGCCCAAGCACTTGGGCTATCTTCCAGTGCCTTTCCAGGCACGTTAACAGGGAGCTGGATCAGAAGTGGATCAGCCAGGATTTCAACCAGCACCCATATGGGATGCTGGTGTTGTAGGTGATGGTTTAATCCTTTATACCATAATGCAAGTCCCAGTAAAATTTTTAAGTTTGACATTTCAGCTTATGAAACTTGCTATAAACTCAAAATAATAAAAAGAAAAGGATGAAGAAGATATATGACCTATAATATAACTTCCCAGAGTTTCCATGTGCTAAAATACACTCCTAATCTTTTCCCAAGCATATGGCAACACAGTTAGAATCATGTATATTCTACCTTTTTACTAAACACAACATGAATATTTTCCTCTGACCTTCAGAATTTTGGAGGGCTGGTATTGTGGTGCAGCAGGTAAAGCTGCTACTTTGCCTACATCCCATATGAGCAGTGGTTCAAGTCCCGGCTGCTCTCTGTCTGATCTAGTTCTTTGTTAATGCACCTAGCAAAGTAGTGGTAGATGGCTCAAGTATTTGGGTCCCTGTCATCCATATGGGAAACCTGAATGGAGTTTCTGACTTTGGCATGGACCAGCCCAGGCCATTGAAGTTGTTTGGGAAGTGAACCAGTGGATGGAATATTCTCTTTCTCTCTCTCCCTCTCCTCTCTCTTTCAAAAAAAATTTTTAAGAATTAAATAAATATACAAGTTCTTTGAATAAATCCTTCTTTTAATGACTGCATTTAAACAGAATATACTGTAATTTATATACCCCTTTTCCTTTTATAAGACCCTTTGGTAGATTTTCACTTCTATCATTAAAAATAATGCTATAATAATTACTATATACTGAAGTGTTACCTGCATTTCTGGTTATTTCTCTTGGGTCAAAATGTAGAAATTTGGAAGACAGCTAATTTGTGCATACAAATTGCTTTTCAGAATTGTTCTAGCTCATACTTCCATCCAGGCTGGTGAAGTTATCACTTAGGATTCTTCCGGGTGCTCCCAATGGCACAGTGTAGGCAGATATTGCATGCACTAAGAATTCCATTGATCTGTTTACTTATTTATACCCTTGCCAGACAGTGTTTAAAACATCCAACATAAATGTATAGAATAAAAAGATGTAAAAATAAAATAAGAAATAAATAGGATGAAGAGAAATTGAAAATGTGAAAGATGATATAAAGCCAAGAGTGAGGTAGAACACAGGACAGAGGCAGGAGGGCCACAAATGTGGCTTTAAGCTTCTCAGGAATGACCACCGCAAAGCAAGGACGTGCCCCTTTATTGTGGTTCATGAGATCAGAACTCTCCGTTGCACATGGGAAGGTCAATAATTAGAGAGCACAAGAACTGTTTAGAGCAATGTAGAACCTCCTCAATATCTCTTTACAGGCATACCAATAAATTTCACAGAGCTATTTCTGGGGCATTTCTTTATGTAGGCCACCAAGCTAACGTCAAATGAATTCAGAAGAACTCAAAATAGTGCCGGTTAAGAACAGCATCTGCTGGGCTGGCTTCCAGAACGGTTGGACTACTGACCCCTAGGTATTACTCCATAAGTACTGTCCCTCCTATGGTCTGAAGGTTGGTGTCCTGCCTAAGTTCCCTATGTTGACATCTAATTCTTAATACAATAGTTTTAAAGAGAGGAGGCCTTGGGGCCGGCGCGGTGGTGTAGCAGGTTAAGCCTCCATGTGCAGTGCCAGCATCCCATACGGATGCCGGTTCGAGTCCCAGCTACTCCACTTCTGATCCAGCTCCCTGCTAATGACCTGGGAAAGCAGTGGAAGATGGTGCAAGTGCTTGGGCCCCTGGAACCATGTGGGAGACCTGAAAGAAGTTCCTGGCTCCTGGCTTTGGCCTAGCCCAGTCCCGGCTGTTGTGAACATTTGGGGAATGAGCCAGTGGATGGAAGATCTCTCTTTCTCTCTTTTCTCTCTTTATATATAGATAGATACAATTCTGACTTTCAAATAAATAAATAAGTAAAGAGGGGAGGCCTTTTGGAGTTAATGAGAGAAGGCACCAGCCATGAACCAGAGAGTGAGCCTTCAGCAGAAGCTGAATCTGTTGGTGCTTTGATTGAGGACTTTGCAAACTCTGGAACCATGAGAACTACATTTCTGTTGTTTATCAGCCATCTGGCTTATGGAAATTGTTACAGCAGCCTGAACAGACTGAGACAGCTCTCCTCAAAGCCTTGAGTGGATGAATTTTAGGTTCATTCTGACTTGGGGGTGAGTTAACTCACGCAAATGATCAGTAGAATGGGCATGGAATTGGCGCTCCCCTCTTATAACAGTTCAGGAGCCTGACATTAGCTTTAGTGGGAGATCAGCCTCCTAACCTGGGAGTAGAGCCCAGGAAGACACCAAAGCAAAATGCCACTGAGCCCTGGTGAAGATGGAATGTCAGACTCTGGGACATCAAGTGACCCTGTGGCCAGAACTTTCTATCATAGATCGGGTTCTATGAGAGGTTATGTGAGCCCAGCAGCAATCCACCTTGAGGTGGAGGTGGCACATCTGGAGCCACATCTGAGCAGGATCAGAGGGAGCACCTTCAGACCAGCCTGTGACCTCAGGCTGAGCAGCACAGTGAGCTCTGGAGCTAGGGCAGTCCTTCACCCTGAAAGTCTGTCTTGGCCACAGAGGTTCCAGCAGTGGCCTGCTCTTCCTTTGCAACCTCATCAGGATCTCTGCGGCTGTCAAGATTGGGCCTGACCTCACGTGGGTGCTGGCAGGAGATGGTGCCATGCATGCACAGAACTTCTAGGGGCAGCATCCACCATGTCAGACCCACTGAACGAGCCCTCTTATTGTTGCCTGGATGGCAATATCCACCCGGTGCAGAGAAGAGTCTGTGTCACACCGGCTATGGTAAGCAGGTTAGCCCAAGATGTCTTTGTGAGAGGCTGGTGGTCATCCCTGGCATCAGGAGCTACCTGAAGGCACAGCATCTGGAAGGCTGCCTGGATCTGGTTAGTGAAGGTTGCAGATGTGAAGCAGCCAGCATGTGACAGCAAATTATTTTTTAGCTGTCTGCTGTGCACAGACTTAGTTGCTTTTAGTTTGATCCGCAAGAAATACCCTGCAAGCCTTGTAGTATAAAGAAACAAGTAGTTTATTTAAGTAGCAAATTTTAAGAAGTAGGACAGAAAGAGAGAGAGAAAGAAGCAGGTGGGAGGAGTCCCTAAGAGTAGAGACTCAACCTGGGAATTTACCACTAGGCAATCTTCACACAGCACCGGAAAAGGATCCATACTGAGAACCAAACATCATCAGTAATCATCACGGGCAACAAACAGCACCGGAAAAGGATCCCTACTGAGAACTAAGCATCATCAGTAGTCATCACGGGCACGTTCAATGTCCAGCATGACTGTGTGTTCCCCCGGGATGGAACAGCAGCAGCAGAGGCTTGCTCTGGTTCCCTCTTAAAGCCCCCAAGGACAAAGGGGGCTCATTGCCAAGATTTTAGGCAAGCAGTGCGTCCCATCTCGGAGCTTGGCAAGAGAGCCGAGACACGAAGCATGCCCACCTGTTTATCAGAAACATCCCTTTATCCTCCTCCCTGGAAACTGGCCAGGCTCCCAAGGAGCAGGAGAAGGTCATCTGGCAGACAAGTTACTTGTTTACCAGAGCCGAACCTAGATACAAGCTTCTTCATCCTAAAAATTTGTCCTTACACAGCAATAGGAGTGAACCCTGCGGTAGCAGCAGCCCACTGGCCAGTGTTCATGGAGGGTGTGACACTGAAATCAGCATGGTTTTCAGGGCAACACTGGCAAAAGCTTCTTAGGTCCTTTTCAGATTCACCACATAGATCCTATCACATTTTTGTAGATGTAGTGTTCCATTTGGAAGTCAAGGTTGGGGCCACCTAAGTAGGCTCCTCCTTCATTTATAGGACTTCAAGGGGTCTGCACATTGTAAAAGTTTCTCTTAAGTTATGACAGAACAATGCTGGACCTCTCTCTGGGTAGTGTGGGAAAGGCAAAGTATATGAGTCTATTTTAAATTGAAGAGATCTCAACATAGTAAGCATACATGGGGGTCTACAGACCAAAGAGTAAAAGCGGGAGTGTTCCCACTTACCATTACTCTCCATGAACTTCCTGTCCTTGCACCATCAGCTCTGCCAGTTTAGAAGTCCTGGTTCCAAAGAGCAACACTTTCCCCCCAGGATATGGCAACCGTCCCATGAAACTATAACCTGGGATGGATAACTAAGGAGTGAATTGTTGAGTATCATTTGTGGTTCCAAGACCAGGTGCAGCAGCGTAGACTGTAACACATCCAACAAACAGTTCCATCTTCTAAGTTACTCCCAGGGAGAGAGGCTCACCAGAATCCTGGAGGAGCTGCCCCTGCACTTGCAGGAAAGGGTTCGAAGGTTCAAAGGGAAGACCATGGGGGAGCCTGTGCTACTTTGAGCAGATCCTCCTTGTCTCCCCGCTGCTTGAGTGCTGTTGGCAGATAATCGTCAGCTTCCAGCCCCTTCTGGATTGCCTCAGCTGCAGAGTCACCTCACCCAAGGTCATGCTGTCTTCCCAGGGCCCACAGCCAATGGATGATTGACATGGGAGTGTAAAGTCCCAGTCTTCTTACTCCTGCTCAACGCCACTCTAAAGTGTCAGGATAGTTCCAGAATCTATCCAGGGTCATCTGCCGTTGACCTTGAGCTTACACCACATCCCAACTCTCTGTGCCCAATGCTCCTCCCCTCTTCTTTCTGCAGTATGGATTTCAAGATCAAGCCCTAATGAGTAATAAGCTATTCATCAGAGTCTGCTTGCCAGGGAACCTAGCCTACAATAAATCCTTTCTGGTAACTGCACAGCTATCTCCAGTGTAGGCCTCACTGGGTAGTAGGTCCACACATTCCAGGTTTTCTTTAATAGAAATGACTATTTGATTTTAAATGTTCCTATGAAATAATCTTTATACTCTATCATTCTACAAGGCATTCAAAATAACTTAGACTACTAAATTTTCTTTGATAACAGAAATAAGTGCCCTTTGAGATGGCCAAGGTATCACAAAACCAAGGAGGCTTGATGGTTATGTGCCGGGAGCTCCTGAGACTTGGGTGCAGCATTGCTGTTGGCCTTCGCACGCCTCCCACTCTGAATGCTGAACATGACCCAGCCTCTGTAGCAAAGGCCAAATCTGGTTTAACAGGCTGTAGTGGTTAACTTTATGCGTCAACTTGGTGAGGCCACGGTCCCCAGCTGTTTGGTTCAACCTTATTCTAGATGTTTCTGTGGGGGTTTATCTTAGATGAGGTTTGCATTTAGATTAGACTTTGAGTCAAGCAGGTTGCCCTACACCCGGTGGGTGGGCCTCATCCAAACAGTGGGAGGCCTGAACAGAGAAAGACCGACCTCCCCAGAAGAGGGAATTCTGCAGGGAGATGGTCTCTGGACCTCATGTCCTACCCTGAAGATCCGGGACTTGCTACCCTCCACAATTTTGTGAGCCAACTCCTAAGTGTAACTCTGTCTATGTCTGTGCACAATCTGTTGTTTTTGTTTCTTGGAGGAATGTATGTGGGCCCACATCACAAGAACTCTCACAGTCAGCAAGCAATCTATATTCAACCCAAGGAAGAGAACAAGAGACAAATGCAGTCTTTTTGGCTTCAGACACATATGAGAGGTGTCTGACATCAGTGTTTGTCCTAGTTTGGAGTTGGATGTGCTCCAAGAGGACCAAGAATGAGTGCAACAACATCATCGTCAGCAGCAGCAGCAAGAATGACTAATAACCACCACAGCAAGATAGCCAACCTACTGACAAAGCAAATGTCATTTCTGAGCATCTCGGTGCGGCATTCTTCTTTCTATTTTCTTAAAAATAATTTTTATTTATTTTTTCATTTATTTGAGAGGCAGACAGAGGTCCCACCTGCTTGTTCACTCCCCAGATGTCAGAGACAGCTGGATCTGGGCAAAGCTGGGTCGAGGCTGAGAACTGGGAACTCGGAACTCAATCCAGTTCTCCCAGGTGAGCGCCAATCACTTGAACCTAATGACTTGAGCCATCACTGTTGCGTCTTGGGTATGCATTAGGAGGAAGCTGGAATTGGGAGGAGAGCCGGAACTTGAATCCAGGCACTCTGATGTGGGACATAGGCATCTCAAGTGTTGTCTTAACCACTAGGTCAATTGCTGGCCACATGCATCATTGTTCTTCATTGATCAACAATTTATCTTACATGATATGCAGACAAAGACAAGGGAGAATAAGTAAAAAGAATTAAAAATATGACAATCATGTCTTAAAGCATGATGTAGAGATGGTTAGCATTCATCAAAATAAATCCTTCCATGCTTATGTTCCTAGAACCTGCCATGGTTTCTGCTCCATGGCATGTGGGATTGCTGAGTTGGTAAGGGCATAAATTTGGCTCTCATGTACTGTGTGCAAATTTCCTAATCTTGGTGAAAGCTTTTAGATTGAGTTACATGAAATTGCCAATTTTCCAGCTCATAATCATGTGAAATAGCCATTTTTGCAGGTCAAAATGAGGCCAATATCAACAATTTAATGATTGAACCTAGTACATAATCTCTTTAAATTCTGCCTCTTTTGTAAGATGGAGATAATAATATCATATTTCTTATTGGATTATTATTATGACTAAATTAACTTAATGCATATAAAATATACAGCCTTGTGCTTGACATATGGTGACTATTTCCAGCAACCTTACACATATTTTATGTAATCTTTTGAGTAACTGGTATGTAATAACTATACACATTTATGAAGTGTAGTGTGATAATTGGACATCTGTATATAGTGTGTAATGATCAAATCAAGATAATGACATATGGTGATTATGTTAATTGAATGAATCAGTGCATGCATGGCTGAATGATAGTTCTGAATTAATGAAATGTTTCATTTCATTCTTCCTCAGATGAAAATGATTTTTACAACTTGGAGTCTAGAATTAAAGGGTGCCATGGAAGCTCTTGGTATGCTACTTCTACTCCATAAGGTCTTTTAATTGTAATTTTGGTACATTGCAAATACTGCAGTTATTTAGCTACTTTTCCTTTGATAACTAAATCCATTTCCTAAGAGATTTCTCCTTTGATAGTCTATTCTGTCATATCTTTTGGAAAGACTGTTCCCTGGACTCTCGTTTATTAACAAGTTTCTCTTGTTCCTTGATTGATTGCGTGAACTCTCCATTCGCTTGCTGAAATGACCTCTCTTCTTGTGGGTGGGGTTCCTGGGCCGTGGCGTGCTGTCTTGGCATGGCTTTATGTGAAGATTCCACTGCATTTACTCCTTAACCCCAGGGAAGAGAAAAGGTCACATTGACTTAGAAGGGACTTCCTGAAATGGCCCAACTATCCCCCAAATGGCCAATAACCATGCAGGCCTTTTTTTAGTCTCTGCTCTTTGGTAAACTTTTCTAGTAATTTTGTTTTTATTATCTATTCCAGTAGTTGAACAAAATGTTGGATATCGACTTTCCCCTGGAGATCAGTGGCCTTTGTCACTACTTTGTCAAGTGGATTGCAGCTTAAAACTATGCAGTGACAAGGGCGGGTGTGTGGTGCAGTGCTCAAGATGCAGCTGGGGCAGGGCTGGCATTGTGGTGTAGCAAGTAAGGCTGCCTCCTGTGACATTAGCTTCACATATGAATGCCAGTTTAAGTCCTGGCTGCTCTACTTCCTATCCAGCTCTCCTCTAATGGCTGAGAAAAGCAGGAGAAGATGGCCCAAGTGTTTGGATCCCTGCCATCTATGTGGGAGACCTGGATGAAGCTCTTGATTCCTGGCTTTGGCTGGCTCCAGTGCTGGCCGTTGTGACCATCTGGGGAGTGAACCAGCAGGTGGAAGATCTCTCTCTCTCTTCCTCTGTTTCTCCTTCTCTATCTGTAACTGACTTTCAAGATAAATAAATACATTTTTTAAAGATGTAATTTGAGATGCCCGCATCCCATATGTGAAGAATTTTGAATTCAAGGCTTAGCTCTACTTCTGATTTTGGCTTCCTGCTAATGCACACCTTGGGAGGCAGCAGGTGATCTGGACTTCCGACTTTGACTTGGCTGTTGCAGGCATCTTGGGAGTGGACCATCAGACAGAGACTTATCACTGTCTATTTGTGTCTATCTGCCTTTCAAATACATAAATACAGGAATAAAATGCAGTGATGAGCTGTGAGCTAAACAAAGTACTTAAAAAACTCATGGAGAATTGGAATTAAATGATCAGTTTATCTTGATGCAAAAAGTTTTTGAAATCCATGGATGTTTTTTGATAACATGCATGTTCCATCAGCTAGTTGAAAACTTGTGTGTATAAATCTCAAAATTTCTTGCAGCGACATAGCCTTATCTTTCAATGCCATCTTCTGTGAACTTTTTGAAGTGCTCTTGTAGATGGCAGGATTGGAGAGCTTCTTCTGTGACCCAGTTGTGGACCAAGAAAGCACTGGGATAGAAATGCCAATTCAGTCCTTGGTCAGACATCTAGATTTTGCCTCGCGTGTTTGATTTTCCTTGGGATGTTTCGCATTGTTGTGTAACTCTCTCTGCTTCCTTGGCTTCCAACATTTGTTTAAGGAGAATCTGGGTTAATGGTTGGAAAGTACCTGATCACTGATCTGGCCCTTGGGAATGAAACCATCTATTATAAATGGACCCCAGAGAGGTGCCTCCTGAGTGCAGCTGCCCTCTCGCTCTGCGGAGGCCCCAGGGTAGCCACACAAGCTCGTTATCTTTCTTTTAATGCACTGGGGGCCCTGAGTGCTGTCCATCTCAGGTGAAATCTCAGTCGTTGGCTTTTACTCCTACTGCTGACCTGCGGGGGCAAACGCGGCACACATGTACATGCAGACTTAGTTCTAAATTGCTTGCAATGTTGGCACTTGTTTCATTTCATCTTTCATTGTGCCAAAACTATTTCAGGCAATCCAAAAAAGTTGAATTAGGTCCTTAGGGAAAATGGACTAGGAGACTCCCATGCTATGGAAAGTCTCACAGCTGTACATGGGAGCGAGTGTGGAATTTGAATTTAATTCTGTTTGTGGAAAAACAGATTCCTTCTCCCCAGGGTGAAAATGTAGAATACACTATTTTTATTAGCATTTGACTTTTGGGGACCAATTGGGCAATTACATGAAGGGTATTCAAAGAGTTTGTGAAAAATACATATTATGAAAAAACTATGCATGGATTTCAAAACTTTTTTGAACCAAAATAAGCTTTTTTAAAAAAAGTATTTATTTATTTGAAAGGCAGAATTACACAGAGAGAAAAGAAGAGGCAGAGAGAGGGAGAGGTCTTCCATTTGCTGGTTTGCTCCCCAGATGGCCGCAAGGGTCGGAGCTGCACCGATCCGAAATCAGAAGCTAGAAGCTTCTTCCGGGTCTCCCATGCTGGTGCAGGGATCCAAGCAGTTGGGTCATCTTCCACTGCTTTCACAGGCCATAGCAGAGAGCTGGATCGGAAGTGGAACAGCTGGGACTCGAACTGGCGCTCACATGGGATGCTGGCACTGTAGGCAGCGGCTTTACCCACTTTGCCACAGAGCCAGCCCCCAAAATAAGATTTTAATTCTGCTTTTCCACATTTTTTGAAATTCCCCTTGTACCTAACAAACTGCAGCTTAAAAATAGTGCAGGGTTGGATATTTAGTGCATTGATTACAGGAATTTCAGTGAGACTGAACATCAGAACCTGAGCCACGTGGGGTGGGAGCTGGGTCTTGCTCTTCGCCTCTGTAAGCAGGTGCTCCTTGAGTTCTTATAATGAATGAATGAATCCTCACAGATTATCTGAGGATCCACGAGCCTCTCAACTATGGAAACAAGCTTCCGATGCTCTTTCCTCGGCTGAGCTTTGGGCCCATGTTTGTGGTGATCTTCCCTTGTTTGAGAATCTAAGGCATGTGGCCATAGCTGGTCAGTGCGGCCCCTGGGCAGGCAGCAATGGCAAACATCATCCCCTTTACCCATGCAAGCTGCTGCCCACTAGAATAACCACTGTGGATTCATAGATTCATGGATGGCAGTGCCTTTCCTCCTCCAAGTCCCCAAAGATCTCTCGTTACTGGTACCCGGCACAGGGCTAGAAGTTTCCTGAGGGACCTGGAAGTGATTGCTAGGGGGCTGTGACTCCATCTTTGTGTGCATCTGTGTGTGTGTGTTTGGGGAGGTGTTTGGAATTTTGAGGTTGAATAAAAGGCACCTTGTGCTCATGCAGGGTGCCCCCTGCCCCAGCTCTCCAGAAGAACTGGTCAAAGAGCTCAGGCCACAGCCCATCATTGAGCACAGCTGCCTTCCATGTAAACATAGAATTCTCAGCCACTCTCCACAAGCCCAAGGGGCCAGAGATGAAGAAGGAACCATAATCAAACAGTAGAATGTATAGGGGAAATCCAAGCAATTGTGTTGCAAAGAGAAACGTTGGCAGAAGCTCAGAGAAAAGCCACTGTGGATCATAGCTCTAGACAAAACGATTCTCATAACATCTGCTTTAGTGAGATGCAGGGGTTGTGACCTGATGGGGATGTCTGAGTCCCAGGATGAGTGTCCCACAGACCAGTCCTGCCAGGGCTGAGGCTCAGCAGGGGGCTCCAGGGCCAGGCAAGTCTGGGGCCTCTTCAGGCTCACTTGGGTCAGGGGTAGGGATCTGAGGAGCATTGTAAACAATGTTTCCATTGTGTTAGATGTTACATGCTTGTGATCTACGGATGACTTAATGTGTTTGGGTGAAATGCATAAGTTATAGGTATTTATGCCATTTTACACAAGAGACCTGAGCATCCATGGGTTTTTATATATTCAGGGGTTGGGGCAAGTGGTCCCGGAACCAATTCCCATTGATAATAAGATATCTCACATTTTGTTTTCTATTTATCCATTGATGGACACTTAGCTTGAAGACTTAAGGAGGTTAAATAACTTATCCCAAGTCACAAGGTCACATAAGCAGGAAGGTAGGGAAGATGGCACCTGAACCCATGCCTGAAGCTCTACAGCCTGTGGGCTTAACTAGCGCACGGTGTGGTGGAAGCTTGGCCCGAGAAAGACAAAGGGAAAAGGACAATGACCACGGACAGGTGGCAGGTTCAGTCACCGCAGCAGGCACTTTCACGCATGTTGTGTCACTTAAGCTGCACAATATCCTGGCCCTTATTTTTTATTTCAGATGAAGGACTGAGCACACAGGCACTAAGAACCTTGCCTACCTTCTCCAAGGAGTGAGGAATAACCAAATTAGTGGGACTGGGGCACAAATCAGAGCAAAACCAGCAGCAAGACTGCCCAGAGGCTGACATACCACGGAGGAGGAAGAGACCTAGGACTAAGAATGGGGTCCGTGCTGCACACTCAGCCTCTACAGTCTAAAGACTGAGCAGTACAGTCCTCTAAAGATCCTCAAAGAGTACAGTTTTGAAGACATACAACTTCAAAGAACATGGCTTCCCTTATGGGGTGTAGGGAGTGGCTTTTACCTGAAATACCCAAATGATGTTTTATCCTTTGCAAGGAGCGAGTCACGGATTGAGTCCTCATGCTGAGTTCATATTATTAAAGCAATCACCTTACACTCATATCTCTGTTAGGAGGAAGCTAAACCAGTAGGTGCTATTATGGAGTAAGTGAAACTAATTCTAACTTGGGCATATGTGTCATTTCTTTTGAGTCGTCTCACCTTGGGTGTAATTACTCATACTGAGCCTAGAGAATTATGCAGGCTATTTCATGCCCTTTTTAAAGAAGTCACATGACTCCAATTTTTATATTTGTTGTTCAAATAATTCAGTGAATGGTAAAGATTCAATACAATATTAGAGCATGATAGAAACTATCCATCAAGTTATAATCAATAATCAACAAATATTTTTTGAGCACCAACTTGGAATCCCACCCTGCCATAGTCTTGAGGCAATGGTGGTGGGAGGTTGGAAGCTTTTCCTGTCATGAGCCATTTGGATATTAATGACATCATTCATGAATTATACAAAATGACCACCTTAAAAACTAACCTGGGGGCCGGTGCTGTGGCGTAGTGGGTAAAGCCACCGCCTGCAGTGCCGGCATCCCATATGGGCGCTGCTTCAAGTCCCAGCTGCTCCACTTCCAATCTAGCTCTCTGCTATGGCCTAGGAAAGCAGTAGAAGATGGCCCAAGTCCTTGGGCCCCTGCACTCATGTGGGAGACCTGTAAGAAGCTCCTGGCTCCTGGCTTCAGATTGGTGCAGCTCCAGCCATTGTGGCCAATTAGGGAGTGAACCAGCAAATGGAAGACCTCTCTCCCTTTCTCTCTCTCTCTGCCTCTCCTTCTGTCTCTGTGTAACTCTAACTTTCAAATAAATAAACAATTCTTAAAAAAAAAAATTAGCCTGCTATACATTTCTTGAATTTTGAGTTCTGCTTGTGGTTGTGTTGGCAGGACCAGACTGAATGATTTTGCAGGCCTTGTCCAACTCATGGGCCAGATGTCCCCCACCCGGGGAAGTCACTTGAAGTCCTTTAGACTAGGCTTCTTTATCTGTGAGGAAAGATCATTCAAATACATTCTGGGGTGGGCTTTATGGCCTGGCTATGAAGATGCTGCTTA
This sequence comes from Oryctolagus cuniculus, assembly GCF_051225735.1. Lineage (NCBI taxonomy): Eukaryota > Metazoa > Chordata > Mammalia > Lagomorpha > Leporidae > Oryctolagus > Oryctolagus cuniculus. Next base: position 54,260,255 of record NC_142876.1, on the reverse strand, counting down.
GGACCCTGGTAGCCCACATTGGACTATGTAGATTTGACCCTGGTTCTGGCTGGCTCCAGACTCCGGCCTCCTGCTAATGCAGAGCCTGAGAAGCAGTGATGAGGGCCACCACAGGGAGACCTGGACTGAGTTCCCAGCGCCTGGCTTCTGCCTGGCCAACCCCCAGTCATTGTAGGCATTCGGGAGTGAACCAGTAGATGGGACCAATCTGTCTGTCTGTTTCTCTCTGTGTCTCAAATAAGTAAAATAAAATGAAATTTAACAGAAATTCTAATGTTATTGACCAGTATTTTGTAATATATAATACAACTGGATTACCAGGAAGATGGTCACAGAGTTGGATGTCATGGCAGACAAGTATCACATTGGTTTTTAAAGGTTTATTTTTAAGCATTAATTTATTTATTTAAAAGAATTAGAGAGAGAGAGAGAGAGAGAGAGAGATCTTCCATCCACTGGTTCACTCCCCAAATGGCCGCAATGGCTAAGGCTGGGCCAGGCTGAAGCCAGGAGCAAGGAGCTTCTTCCAGGTCTCCCACATGGGTGCAGGGGCCCAAGCACTTTTGCCATCCTCTGCTGCTTTCCCAGGTACATTAGCAGGGAGCAGGATTGGAAGCGGAGCAGCTGGGACTTGAACCGGTGCCTATATGTGAAGCTAGCACTGCAGACAGCAGCTTAACCTGCTGGGCCACAGCGCCGGCCGCTGGTTTTTGAAAGGTTATAAGCGGTGTATATTCTTGTTTTCTGATTACAACAGTGGATCCTGCACTGATGTGGGTTGGCAGTCCACAGTTTGGGTAGCACTGAAATAGGTCAGGACCACTCTGAACACCTCAACAGCTGGACAAGGAGCTTCTGCTGGCTTTTCTTCTGATTTCCCACTAAGTTTGCTTCTTATGTTAGTGGACTGTCTAATACCTGATGAAATGATTAAAGACACTCTTTGATTCAAGGAAAACCACAATTTCCCGATTTAGACATAAAGGAGAAACACTTCAAAGAAGAGCCTATTCAAAGTACATAAGAAATGAAAAGAGAAAATATAAAATGTAACTTGAAGCTGAGGAGGGGAAAATGAGGCCCAGGCTGTGTTTGAAAGGAAGGATCACAAATATCCAAAATCCACTTTCAGAAAAACCATCACTTTCACAAGAAAGCTATAAAAGCAGTACTTGACTGGTAGAATCTACATAGATACTGATGAAGAAATCTATTTTTTGTAGAATTATCCTTTTTGGCACCATTCTTGATGCCTTGGCAAGAAGTATTGTTCACAAGAACATTTAAAAAAAAAATCTTGGGATGAAGTTAACAGAACATTTTGGCAAGAGCAAAAAACAGGGCATAAAACTCAAAAGATCAAATTTTACTTTTCCCTGGATACTTATGCAGGAGCCAATGCCAGAAAAGAAGAAAAAGAAGAAAAAAAATCAGAGATCCAGTTAATTTTATTTTCTTAAAGACGTTAACTCCATAGATGAAAGCTTTAAATGCAAAAGTCAAATTCTTTTTTTTTTTCCTTTTTGGACAGGCAGAGTGGACAGTGAGAGAGAGAGACAGAAAGAAAGGTCTTCCTTTTCCGTTGGTTCACCCCACATTGGCCACTGCATCCAGCGCACCATGCTGATCTGAACCCAGGAGTCAGGTGCTTCTCCTGGTCTCCCATGCGGGTGCAGGGCCCAAGGACCTGGGCCATCCTTCACTGCACTCCCGGGCCATAGCAGAGAGCTGGTAAAAAGTCAAATTCTAAAATATCCATTTCCCAGCAAGTAAAATTTTCTCACCTAAATAGAATTATTCTATATTCCTCCTCTAATGCTTTATAATGCAAGACATTCAAGAAGGGAACACACACACAGTAGGTGCTATCAGCTCACGTTGGTGGTTAGGAAGGAGAGACGAGATTCTGAGTGCCTGGGCTATCTGTTGCTGTATAATAGACTACCACCCAAACCAGTGGCTTAAAAAAAAACTCTTTGTTTGCTCATGATTCAGCAATCTGGGCTCAGATGAGCTGGACAATTTGCCTGGCCTCACTTGTACTCTTTCATGCAGCTACTGAGGGCTTGAGCAGCATCCAAGATCACTTTATTCTGCTGCACTGGGTAGACTCAGAAGCCCTTTCTACATGCCTTCTTTCTCTAGCAGTCGTTAGACTTTCCTACAGCTCGGAATCGGTGTTCCAAGAGGACGAGAGATTATTAAACTTCTACTTGCACCATGCTCGCTAAGGCCCCATTTGCCAAAGCAAGTCCCATGATCAAACTGAGACTCAAATGAGAAGAAACAACCCAAAGGCATGAATTCTGAAAGGCATTGTTCATCAGGAGCCAGCAATATAAAGTCTACCATACTAACAGAAAAATATTAAAGGTTATATAAATGCAAATTATTTAAAAAAATAAGGCAGAATTAAGTTACCTAGAAAACTAGCTGATGTATTTGAGTCTTACAGGACAGCACCAGTATTTGGGCATGTTCCTATGGTTTCTGGGGTCATAGTCTTACAAACTCACTGGATTAGAGCAAGTCAAATGATCAATCCAAAAATACTTCTCAAACTCTTAGTAGTCATCATCACTATTCAGAGTTATGGACAATAAATTGTTCTTATATTCAGGATACTTGCAATATAGTTGAGGCTATAAATTGTAAAAATAATGTTGGAAACAGTGTAAGACAGAATGCAGCTAAGTGCTACATTGTAACCACATAAATGTGAAATCATAAAGAATTTCTGACTTTTCATCATGCTGTATTCTGATGATGCCTTTACCACATAGCGACATGACACAAGAATTCTAATAATCTAGTAATAAACCAAACATGAGCAGGCTTCACCACAGCAATCATCTGGCTTTTTTGGCCCTCCTCTCAGGGGTGGAAGACATTGGTCTCGGGGCCGCACGAGTGCAGAATTAAGGGAATTCTGCTGCTTCAAGAGAAATGATTAGACCTTGGCAAACCTGAGTGCCTGGCTTTTGATATGGCAGGGGTCTTGTAAATCAATTTGTCGACATCTGCCCAGTTCTCTTTGTCTTTTATAGTCAACAATCTGGCCATAGGACAGTGTTCAATTGCACTGGGAAGGGGTGACAGCTGAACAGATGTGGCATTTGGAGCTGCAAATCCTCCCAGATGTGAGGCTCTGAAGACTGGGGAAGGAAGGACACTCCCTCTAGGCTCTGCTGCTGCTTTCATTTCTCAAGTGTTTGCCAAGGATCTACTTGTGCCAGACATTCTGCTAGACCAAGAGGACAAAAGGAATAAATCATGGTGCTGGCCCAAAAGGAGCCCACAGTCTTGTAAGCTGCAATAGAGGCATGGATATGTACTACGAAAGCTCAGTGGCAGGAGTGGCCAACTTGGAGAGGGCGGGGGTGTCATGGGTGGGGCCAGGTGGGGCTGGGGGAAGCCTGCTGTATGCATCAGAGAAGCAGAACAACAGACTAGATGGGTGGGTAGGGGGGTAGATTGACAGTTAGACACATAGATGAAGAGGGGATTTAGTATGGCAAAGTAGCTCATGTAATTATGAAGGCCAAGAAGTCCCCCAGTGTACCATCTGCAGACTGGAGACCTAGGAAAACTGGAGTGTAATTTGGGCCACGCTTGATGGTCTGACAACCAGGGGGAGCTAAGTTAGAGGTTGCAGATCAGAGAATGGGGTAGGGGAGGGGATAAATCCCAGTATGGGGGCCAGTGCTGTGGCGCAGCGGGTTAACACCCTGGCCTGAAGTGCTGGTATCCCATATGGGCACCGGTTCGAGACCCGGCTGCTCCACTTCTGATCCAGCTCTCTGCTATGACCTGGGAAAGCAGTAGAAGATGGCCAAGTCCTTGGGCCCCTGCACCCACGTGGGAGACCCAGAGGAAGCTCCTGGCTCCTGGCTTCGGATCAGCACAGCTCCTGCTGTTGTGGCCAATTGGGGAGTGAACTATCGGATGGAAGACCTCTCTCTCCCTCTGCGTCTTCTCTCTCTGTGTAACTCTGTCTTTCAAATAAATAAATAAATCTTTAAAATAAAAATCCCAGTGTGAAGGTGAGAAAACTCTATGATGTCTGAGGGCAGGATAAGACGGGATCAAGAAGAGGGAAAAATGTCACCATTTCTTTTCATCTGCACTCTCCTCCCAAACTCCTATTGGTGAGGGGGAAAGGGGTCTTCTTCACTCAGTCTACTGAATCAAATGCTACTCGTCTCTGGAAACCCCGCACAGGTACAATCAGAAGTTACGTTTTACTAGATATCTGGGTGTCCCCTAATTCAATCAAGCTGAGTGAACCATCGTATCTTTGAAAAAAGGCAATGACTGAGATGAATTTTGAAGAATGAGTTGGAGGAGCTGGTGTTGTGGCATAGTGGGTGAAGCTGCCATTTGCAATGCTGGTATCCCGTATGGGCACTAGTTCATGTCTTGGCTGCTCCAGTTCCTAACCAGCCCCCAGCTAATGGCCTGAGAAAGGCAATAGAGAATGGCCCAGTTGCTTGGGCCCCTGCCACCTACATGGAAGACCTGGATGAAGCTCCTGGCTCTTGGCTTTGGCCTGGCCTATCCCTGGTTATTATAGCCATCTGGGGAGTGAACCAGCAGATGGAAGATCTCTCTGTCTCTCTGTCTCTCTCTCTCTCTCTATCAAATAAATAAATCATTTTTTTTAAAGAATGAATTGGAGTGACACAGGTGGCTAAATGGAGAAAGGCACTCCTGGCAAAAGATATGACCACATCAAGTCTTGGAGACACACCGTGGAATAGGAAATAATTTTTTAAGTCTGGAAAGCAGGGCAAATTGCAGGTGAATAAAGGAAACAGTGCAGAAAGAAGGCAAGGTCAATACATACTTTCCTAAGCAGTGTAGACTTTATCCTAAGTGATAAGAAACCATGAAATGGCATAGCCCTGAGTAGTGACACGGTCAGATTTACATCCTGGAATGGAAATGTTCAGTAGAACTTTCAGCAATGAGGAAAGTGTTCTGTAATATTTTCTATTGAATATGATAACCACCAAACACATAAGGCTGTGGAGTGCTTTGTTTTTATTGTCTTTTAAATTGTGTTTGTTATTTTTTATTTATTTGAGATGGAGAGAGAGAGAGAGAGAGAGAGAGAGAGAGATAATGCTCCCATTCATTAGTTCATTTCACACATGCCTGCAATGGCTGGGCCTGCAATGGCCCGTGTCAGCCCAGGAGCTGGGAATGCAATCCAGGTCATGTGGATGGCAGGAACCCAATTACCTGAGTCATCAACACTGTCTCTGAGTGTCTACACTGAAGGAAAACAGAACCCAGGAATTGAACCCAGGCACTCTGATGATGGATCTGGGAGTCTTAACCACAGCCCTGATCATGAGAAGACAGGCCCTCAGGAGCAGGGACATAGAAGTGTCCTTAGGATGAGGCCAATCCTGGAGGCTGGGAAGCCAAGCCAGCAGAGCTCGGTTGGACAAGGTTGGCAGGAAGACTCTGAGGCAACCACTTGCTCTGGCAGCTAATGTGCAGACGGTTTGTAGTGGAGAGAGACCAGAGGCTGGGAGAGTCGCTGGGAAGCTTTGGCAATAATTTTGGCATGATGAAGGGTGGCCTGGACTAAGGCAGAAGCAGCAAGAGCATAGACAAATGGTGAATTTAGGCTAATGGTAATCAATGCTGTTGTGGGCATGAGAATATTAATTTTTCCCAGGATTTTGTTTCACACAAAGATAAGATTTTTAAGTGCAGGCATGTACAAGGTGCATATAGTGATAATAAAATTTACTCAAAAGATGAGAAAGTGAACACACATATACTCTTGAGTGTGGGTTGCCTCACATGGAGAAATACCTGTGTTGAGTGGCAGTGGGCCAGAGGATTGCCTTAAGGGAGAAGGGGTGAGGGAGCACACACACACACACACACACACATACAGAGAGAGGTGGGGGGGGGGTCTGTGTGGTACCTCTAGACGTGGTCCTCTGCAGAAGAGAGAGAGTGAACAACCCCCCCCCCACACACACACACCAGTTGTTGCTCTCTTTGTAGAGATAGTGGGGCTATCTCTACAGGCTAGAAGCCACCTTGGAATTTTATGATACCTCCAGATATTCCACATGGAACTTAATATCCATACTCATGGCATCCCTCCTAAATTAGGTCCCAGATGAAATGGGTACATCCCAGACAGGGAGCATTTTGGTTGACAGAGGGATAGCATTGCACTGGAGACTTGCAGGGACTTCCAGCTCACACAGATCTGTCTAGCTGCTTGCCTACTCACTCCACATCAATGCCATTTAAACATAAGGCATTATGGAAAGAGAACAGTCAATAAGCAATCCATGAGTTCCAGTCTGATAGGTGAGAGGGAAGGGAAAAGTGAATTAATGATTGTTAATTACTGATGTGAATGAAGTGCTATGCTAGATACTTGCATATAATGCCAGACCAATTGCTGGTGTCACAGATGAAAATAGATTGGTTCAGAAGGGGGCATAGTTAGGAAAGTTCCATTTTTTAAAATGAATTGTAGCCTAGGTAAAAGAGCTACTTTTCCTGTGTATTTTTGTTAGGAAGTGAGAAAAGAGAATTCATATATATATAGTGGGGATTTTAACAACTAACATTTTATTAATTCCATGGTTTATTTGAAAACGAAGATTTTAGGATATTCTTTTGATAATGGGTAGTTTCGAAGCAATGGATCTGCTGTTATTTATTTGCTGACTCACATAAATCGTACAGCTACAAGCACTTTCTTTTTCAAAGTTGATAGGAAAATACTTTGAAGAATGCTAAGCATAAAGAATATAAACAGAAGACAACAACAGCTCAATCAAACAATTAGTCCAGCTGAACCCAAGAAAACCCAGCAAAAAACACTGACACAGGTTAAGACTGTGCAAGTAAGCTGCCACCCGCAACACTGGCATCCCATATCGGAGTGCTGGTTGAGTCCTAGCTGCTTTACTTCTGATCCAGATTCCTGCTAATGAGCCTGGGGAAGCAGCAGAAGATGGCCCAAGTGTTTTGGCTCCTACCATCCACGTGGGAGACCTGAGTGGAGTTCCAGGCTCCTGGCTTTGGCCTGGTGCAGCCCCAGCTCTCTGGCCATTTAGGGAGCGAAGCAGCAAATGGAAGATCTTTCTGTCTCTCCCTCTCCCTCTGTCACTCTGCCTTTAAACTAACTACTAAAATCAATCTTTTTCCTTAATTCTTTTTAATGTTGCTTGGGATGCCTGCATTGTGTATCAGTGCCGAGGTACAAGTCCTGGCTTCACTTTTGACTCCAGTTTCCTGATAATGCGGACTCCAGGAGGCAACAAGGAATGGCTGAGATGGCTGGGACCCTGCTTCCCACATGGCAGACCCAGGATGTGTTCCCTGCTCCTGGCTAATGTGAGGATTTGGAGAGTGAACCTGCAGATAGGAGCTCTTCATCCATCTCTGGCTCATAAATAAATTGATTCAATAAACTTACTTATTTTTAGATGAGAAAATTGGAGGTTTCCAAGAGCTACGTCCTATGTTATAGTTTTGTTTCAGAATCTTGACTTGCTTTCTTGCTTACCATTGAACACTTTATTGTAAGGATTTGCTTTCTATTTTCACATATACAAAAATATTACAATAAAAATAGTTCAATTAGATGTATTAGCTAAGATATCACTAACTACTTTTGTATATATCTTCCAAATTTTGGTGGTTTAATTTAATGAAAGTTTCTCATTTATATACTTATAACAGTCTGGTGCTGGAATAAGTGGGGCAAACTTCCTATGTGATGACTCAGGAACCCAGGATCCTTCCATCTTGTGGATCTGCCGTCTCCTAGGGCCTTGGAATCCTTTGGCTCTAGGCAAGAAAAGAGATAACACATGAAGGATTACACAAGAGACTTTTAAATATATGCATTTGTGTAGCAGGAAGTGGGGGGAGAGGGAGAGAGAGGAAGAAAGCGGGGAGAGAGAGAGAGAGAGAAAGAGAGAAAGAGAGAAAGAGATCGCAAGAGAACTACCAATCCCCAAACAGCTGCAATGGCCAGGTCTGAGCCAAGTCAATGCCAGGAACTCAGTTCAGGTCTCCTATGAGGGTGATAAGAACCCAAATACTTGAGCCATCTCTGCTGTCTCCCAGGGTCAGCACTGGCAGGAAGCTGGAGTCAGGAACTAGAGGCAGGCACTGAACCCAGGTACTCATCTGAACATGGGAATCTTAATTGCTAAGCTGAACACTAATTTTGATCACTTTTCATTGGTTCAGAAATTGATCTTATGGCCCCATTTAGACGCAAACCCCACCCTCAGGAAGAACTCTACGCCACACCTGTACTTGCAGGCCTGCCATTCACTCTGCCCCATTCTCATCTCACTAATCCCTCAGGGCCACATATGTAGCACACTCATATTTTTAAGTTGTTTCACATGCCTGGAGCAAACTTGCCCTGGGTCTATCTATAACCAGCCACCTTCAGAATCCTCTTTGGAATTTATGCCTGGGAAAAAGAAACAAATGGTAAGACCCACAAACATTACTCAGTGCCCTATAAATCTAGAGCAAAAAAGTTTGGAATTGATGAAGTTGCATCTACATTGTCTTCTTAAGAAATGTGGAAGTAAGCACTCCCATTTTTTTCTTATGGACTGTTCAGTATTAAGAGGGTTGTTTTATTTTTTAAATATGCATTTATTTATTTGAAAGGTAGAGATACAGAGAGAGAAGAGAGGAGGAGGAGGAGGAGGAGAGAGAGAGAGAGAGATCTTCCCTCCGCTGGTTCACTCCCCAGATGGCTGCAACAGTCAGATAGCCAGAGCTGGACCAGGCCAAAGCCAGGAGCCAGGAATTTCTTCCAGGTCTCCCTTGTGGGTGCAGGGGACCAAGTCCTTAGGCTGTCCTCTGCTGCTCTCCCCAGGTGCATTAGCAGGGAACTGGATCACAAGCAGAGCTGCCAGGACTCAAATTGGTGCCCATGTGGAATGCTGACATTGCAGGTGGAGGTTTAACCTTCTATACTACAATGCCAGCCCCTAAGAGGGTTATTAAAGAGTATTAAATGGGGCCAGCACTGTGGTGTAGCGGGTAAAGCCGCCACCTTCAGTGATGGCATCCCATATGGGTGCCAGTCCGAGATCCGGCTGCTCCACTTCGCATCCAGCTTTCTGCTATGGCCTGGGAAAGCAGTAGAAGATGGCCCAAGTGCTTGGGCCCCTGCACCCACATGGGAGACCTGGAAGAGGCTCCTGGTTCCTGGCTTCGGGTCAGAGCAGCTCTGGGCTTTGCAGCTAATTGGGGAGTCAACCAGGGGATGGAAGACCTCTCTCTCTCTCCCCCCTTCTAACTCTGTGTAAGTCTTTCAAATAAATAAATAAATCTTTAAAAAAAAAAGAAAAAAAATCCTCAATCAAAAGTTAATCTTGACTCTTAAAAAAAAGAGCATTAAATGGTGAGAGAGCTCAGTGACTACATGGTCTACAGCATTATCTAGGACACTTACACTCTAGGGTTCAAGTGAAATTAGTTTAATCTGAATTTTGACAAAGAATCATTAACCTGTTATTCTGTATAGAAGTCGTCTATGGCAGTCTTGAAGGATACAAAGGAAAAAAATCTTTGCACTAGCTCCTATCCCTCGAGGAAACTACAGGCGTTATTGTTATATCGCCCTTTATTGAGTCTGGCAAAATGTCCCTTGAACGTACTTTGAACCTAGACACCAAGTTCAGTGTGTTTGAACACGAGGTGATGACATATTTTTACCCTACGGGTAGCATTAACTCCCATTTTCATAGAGACTGTTCAACTCCTTATATGCAGAGTGACCAGGAAGGGGAAGATGTGAAAATGATGCAAGAAGGTAATTTAGAGAATGCCTTCTAACTTTGACTCAAAACCTCCACCCGATCAATCACTGACCCTCCTGTCAAGACCATGAAGTCTCCATTCCTCAAATCCCCCCTAAGCCTGAGCAAAATCATTTAATTAATCACTACTTTATTTTTACTCATCAACAAAGAAGACTAATAGTCTCCACCTGCTTGCTGTGCAGGATAGCTCTGGGGTGTTAAGAATAAAAATCATTGTAAAGAAAAGGTACTATTACATAGCTACAGACTTTCTTTTATCTCAGAACTACTGCTTGTAGTAACACACACCTAGGGTGGAAAAAAGAATCCTCCTTAATAACAAATGTATAAAATTACCTGCTCTGCCCAACTGCGTATTTCACATAAGGGCTAAACTGGAGGGTGTGAAGCAAGAACTGGAAGGAAATTCATGCAACTGGAATGTGAATTTTTCATAGGTTCTTTGGCAGTGCTAATTGCCCAGGGAGTGCCCTAACAGGAGGTACCATTGTCAACTTTCCAGCCAAAGCTGCAGCCCGCCTGCAGTGACTGGATATGCCCGGGAGGAGAATTTCACTCTGGTTGGCTTAACTCTGGGGATTCTGAGTTCTGCAGATGAACCAGGCATAGGTCATATGGCAAGAGGGCATCACTACTTTTCAAGGAGCTCTTCGACCTGGGGCCCTGGAGCAGTGAGGCCTGAAGTTGAAAGGGAGCCAGGGAAAAGTGCTGTAATCCCAGGCAGGCACATGGCTGGATTCTGGAAGCCATTCCTTGGTAATGAGGACTTAGACAAGTCTCTTGACTTTAACTTCCTTATCTATGAACAAAAATGGGTGGTTGTTAGAGTTGTGATTCCTGAGGCCCAGGGGCCTGGGGCAATTCTCAGTTTTCAAAATGACTAATAGAAGCCCTATCTTTAGGCCTGTGCTGTGGCACAGCAGGTTAAGCTGCCTTCTGCCATGCTGACTACCCATATGGGCGCAGGTCCGAGTTCTGGATGCTCCACTTCCAATCCAGCTCCCTGCTAATGAGTCTGGGAAGGCAGCAGAAGATGGCCTAAGTCCTTAGGCCCCTGCACCCATGTGGGAAACCTGGAAGTAGCTTCTGACTCTTGGTTTCAACCTGGCCCATCCCTAATCTTTGCGGCCTTTTGGGGAGTGAACCAGCAGTTGAAAGTCTCTCTGTCTTTCCTTCTCTTTCTGTAACTTTGCCTTTCAAATCAAACCAATAAATCTTTAAAAAAAATAAATAAATAAAAAATAAAAAACAACCCTGTCTTTATTTAGGATCTATACGGCAATGTAGACCACTGGAACCACACTTTTTTTTTCCACTTTGAGCAGGAATAATCCTTAGCTAATTATTTCATGCTAATTAAACACCTACATTTGCAATTAGGTAGCTCTTTAATAATATGGAAAATATTTAAGAAATGCAGTTGGTAAAATTCTTTCTATGCAGGGATCATGAGGTCATAAGAGAAGAATGAATGGTTATTTGTTTTTAAATAAAATAATTGGATTCAGAAACATTTTTTTTTAATTTTCCACAGGCTTTTTTTTTTCTTAAGATTTATTTATTTATTTGAAAATCAGAGTTACACAGAGAGAGGAGAGGCAGAAAGAGAGAGAGAGAGGTCTTCTATCCACTAGTTCACTCCCTAATGGGCCATAACGGCCGGAGCTGGGCTGATCCAAAGCAAGGAGTCAGGAGCTTCTTCCGGGTCTCCCATGCCAGTGCTGGGGCCCAAGGACTTGGACCATCTTCTACTGCTTTCCCAGGCCATAGCACAAAGCTAGATCGAAAGTGGAGCAACTAGAACTCAAACCGGCGCCCATATGGGATGCTGGCGCTTCAGGCCAAGGCGTTAACCCACTGCGCCACAGCGCTGGCCCCTGGAAACATGTTTTCCAGCTTAGAGTTTGCAATGAAGCTTACCAGTCGGACCCTGAAACTTCACTCATTGCCTAGTTTCTTCTGTGCCTCCCAAGTGCGTGAGAAATGCCTCTGGTTTTGCTGCTTTGCTTTGTTTTCTTTTCATTGCTATTGGTGATCCATATACTGCTACTGGCCTTCAGTGACATCATGGTTTTCCCTATGAAGGGACAATGAAAGAGGGAAACTTCTGCAATCAGCTCATTAAGCCAAGCCGAGCTGATGACAAGATGTTGTAGTTTAATAATACAACTTAAAGAAGAATAAAAAAATAGGACACAGATTTCTTTTTCAAATAAATTAAAAAAAAGTCAAAAAAAAAAAAGAGTTACAGAGAGAGGTAGAGGCAGAGAGAGGTCTTCCATCTGGTGGTTCACTCCCATTGGCCACAACGGCCGGAGCTGTGTCAGTCCAAAGCCAGGAGCCAGGAGCTTTTTCCAGGTCTCCCATGTGAGTGCAGGGGCCCAAGGACTTGGGCCATCTTCTACTGCTATCCCAGGCCATAGCAGAGAGCTGGATAGGAAGTGGAGCAGCCGGAACTCAAACCAGCGCCCATATGGAATGCCGGCACTCAGGCCAGGGCTTTAACCCGCTGTGCCACAGCACTGGCCCCAGACACAAATTTCTGATCCCAGTTCATATTCCTAGGAGGACTTGGGAGGACAGAAGGGAAAAGCTGCTACACTGGGGGAGAGAATCGAAAGAGAAGAAAACCTGTGCTCTGACTTACAGGAATGCAAACCACGATTACAATGTTAGGCCAATCACTGAATGTTACTACACGGTCACTGGAGTTTGACCAGGTCCTTGCAAGACACGCTGGGTTTATCACAGTGGCACTTCTGGGTTCTTGACTCTAGGGAAATTCTTTTCAACAATGGCATGGCAAATTGTGCTTCCCTCTTAAGATCTGAAGTACACAGCTAGGCATGAATCATTTCGGAAGTATTGGGAGGACAGCCAAACCCCAATGCACTTGCGTTAGCCTGGTTTTGCTTACATCTAACTATGCATGTCTGTCCCACCTACCTCTAAGGGCAAGTAATGCAGTAGCTGCTCTTGTGCTCAGCATACTTCACACTGCAGATGGGCCTCACCTTGGTCCTTTAGGAGCGTGAGCTTGGAATCAGAAGTCCTGGGGTCCTCTTACTGTCCCTATTTTTTTTTAAGATTTATTTATTTATGTATTTGAAAGGCAGAGACAGAGGGTTTTTTTTTTTGTTTTTTTTTTTTTTTTTTTTTGGACAGGCAGAGTGGACAGTGAGAGAGAAAGACAGAGAGAAAAGTCTTCCTTTTGCCGTTGGTTCACCCTCCAATGGCCACTGCGGCCGGCGCATCGCGCTGATCTGAAGCCAGGAGCCAGGTGCTTCCTCCTGGTCTCCCATGTGGGTGCAGGGCCCAAGCACTTGGGCCATCCTCCACTGCACTCCTGGGCCACAGCAGAGAGCTGGCCTGGAAGAGGGGCAACCGGGACAGAATCCGGCACCCCAACAGGGACTAGAACCCGGGGTGCCGGCGCCGCAAGGCGGAGGATTAGCCTAAAGACAGAGGTTTTCTATCCACTGGTTCACTCCCCAGATGTTTGCAATGGCTAGAGCTGAGCTGATCCAAAGCCAGGAGTCAGGAGCCCAGGAGCCAGGAGCCTCTTCCAGGTCTCCCACACAGGTGCAGGGGCCCAAGGACCCGGGCCATCTTCCACTGCTTTCCCATAGCAGTGAGCTTGATCGGAAGTGGAGCAGTCAGGTCTCAAACCAGTGCCCATATGGGATGCCAGCACTGCAGGTGGCAGCCTCACCTGCTATGCCAAAGGGCCAGCCCCCCTATTTTTCTTAAAACTTAGGCAAGCCATTTACTTCCTTTAAGCATTGTTTTCATTAAAACATAATAACCCGCTATTACCTTAAAAACACAAGTGTGTTTGCTTTTGTATTTAAAAACATTTGCCCTTATACATTCCTTCATTTAAACTTTAGAAGAGGGAATGGGCATTTGACCTATTAAGAAATTGCCCGGGGGGCCGGCACTGTGGCGTAGCAGGTAAAGCCGCTGCCGACAGTGCCAGCATCCCATATGGGCACCAGTAGGAGTCCACTTCCGATTCAGCTGTCTGCTGTGGCCTGGGAAAGCAGTAGAAGATGAACTAACTCCTTGGGCCCCTGCCCCAGAGTAGGAGACTCAGAGGAAGCTCCTGGCTCCTGGCTTCAGACCAGCACAGCTCCGGCTATTGCATCCAATTGCGGAGTGAATCAGCGGGTGGAAGTCTCTCTCTCTGCCTCTCCTTCTTCTCTCTTAAAAAAAAAAAGATTCATTATTTGAAAGTCAGTGTTACACAGAGAGAGAAGGAGAGGCAGAGAGAGAGAAAGAGAGGTCTTCCATCTGCTGGTTTGCTCCCCAGATGGCCACAAAGGCTGGAGCTGCACCAATCCGAAGCCAGGAGCCAGGAGCTTCTTCCATGTCTCTCACACGAGTGCAGGGGCCCAAGGACTTGGGCCATCTTCTACTGCTTTCTCAGGCCATAGCAGAGAGCTGGATTGGAAGTGGAGCAGCCGGGTCTCAAACTGGTGCCCATATGGGATGCCGGCACTGCAGGCAGTAGCTTTAATTGCTATGCCACAGTGCCGGCCCCATGAATAAATCTTAAAAAAAAAAAAAATTGCTCGGGATGCCCACATCCCATATCATAGTGCCTGGGTTCAAGTCTTAGCTTTGCTTCTGGTTCCAGCTTTCTGCTAATGTACACCCTGAGAGGCAGCAGGTGATAGCTCAAGTGGTTGAATGTTAGCCTCGCCCAGCCCTGCCATTGCAGGCATTTTGGGGAGTGAACAGAAGATGAGAGAGCTTTCTCTCTCTCTCTCTCTCTCTGACTCTCAAGTAAATAAATAAGCAAATAAAAAGAAAACAAAAACTTCTTAAAAAATAAAATAAGCTGTAGGACAGTGGTCACGCCCCCTTCCATCGGGTAGCATTATTTTCATCATTTATCTTTCTCCAGTATCCAGACCTTAGAGGGTAGGTGTTCCCTGGCTGTTTGTTTTGGATACATAATCTTTACAGAGAGAACTTCATTAGCAAATATTAACTTTGGATATGTAGCTTTTATTTGACCACCTTTAAAGCTGTTCTCAGTAAGCAAACACACGTACTATACTTGGAGACCACAAGTTATTTTTAAACTGCAATCACTGTGTGAGGTCGATGATATGACTTATCCTCTGGCTACGGAATGCAATAAAACACATTAAAGAGGAATACCGTCAGTATACAATAAATTTTATGTCATGCATTAAATGTTGCCTTTGATGGCAAATAGGAAGTGTTCTGAGAACAAAGCCTTGCCTTGAGTTCACTGCTACCGAGGTTCCTGATAGATTAGAACATCACAGTGAAGTGACCTGGCAGGGTGAAAGAGTCGTTGGCCTGTGTAGAGATTCTTTAATTTAGACTTTGCTTTTGTATTTGCATATTAATAAAATGATCTTGGAATCTTAGCCACTTGTTGAATATTTTCTTTCAAATAATCTTATATCTGAAAGGGTGTTTGAAAGTATGTAAAGTCTATCCTCACTTCTTTTTCAATTTTCTTTCATCAACAGGTAGCAATACATCCCCTTGCCCAGGACGGTTCCAGGCAGAGATACACATTCATTTAATTGCTTTCTTAGAATATTGTAGAAATTCTATTTAGAACAAAAGCAATACAGGTTCATTATTCAGAAAAAAATTTAAATATATGTAAGTTATAAAAAAGGAAATAAACATAAAAATATTCTTTCTCCATCCTGTCTATCCACTTTTGAATATCCTGTTACAGCTTTCCACTTTGATACACAGGCCCATGCACACACACACACACACACATAGGCATTCACATAGACTTTCATGTTCAACATATATTTCAGTTTCACAATTTTAGTGGCAGATTTATTTGTATATAATTTATATGCCTAAAGTTCATAAGTACATATATTAGTGGTTTTTAGTACAGCCACAGAATTGT
Source organism: Oryctolagus cuniculus (assembly GCF_051225735.1). Classification (NCBI taxonomy): domain Eukaryota; kingdom Metazoa; phylum Chordata; class Mammalia; order Lagomorpha; family Leporidae; genus Oryctolagus; species Oryctolagus cuniculus. The sequence goes on along the minus strand of NC_142876.1, from coordinate 54,244,496 downwards.
ACAAATGTCACCACTATTTAATCCTAGAACATTTCTATTATTCCAAAATGAAACCCCGCATCCATGTGGCCTTTTCTGTGTTGGTTATTTAATTTGGTGTACTGTTTTCAAGGCTCACCCATGTTGTAAGCATGTATCAGAACCTCATTCCTTTTTATGGGTGACTACTAGTCCATTGTATGGACACATCACATTTTATTTATCCATTCTTCAGTTGGCAAACACTGGCTTATTTTCATTTTGGCTAATATAAATAATGCTGCTCTGAACATTCACGCACGAGTTTTCATGTAGCTATGAAGGGCCTCAAAAATTCATGGACAATGCTCATCTTTGAATTCATTAACTTTTTGAAGCCTACTTGTATGCTTTCTGTTCTCTTGGGTATATTGCGTTAGGATTGGAATTGCTCAGTCATATGGGAACATTATGTTTCGCTTTTCGAGGAGCTGCCAAAGCATTTTTCAGGGTATCTGAACCATTTTGCATTCCCACTAGTCATGTATGAGAGCTTCAGTTTCTCCCCATCCTCACCAATACTTGTTTATTACTTGTATTTTTTATTTTGACTGTCCTAGTGGGTAGAAATAGCATCTCATTGTGGTTTTGATTTGCATTTCCTTGATGACAAATGCTAAACATCTTTTCATATGCTTATTGACCATTTTTACATCTTCTTTGAAGATAAATGTCTATTCAAGTCCTTTGCATGTCATCTAATTTTTTTTATGGTTGAGTTGAAAGTTACTCTGGATATGAATCTCATCAGATATATTATTTGCAAATATTTTTTCCTATTCTTTGGGCTCTCTTTTACTTTACTGAGGGTGTCTTGAAACACAGGTCTTTACATTTGTTTTGTTGTTGTTGCTTGTGTTATCAACGTCATACTAAGAAACTATTGTCAATCCAAAGTCAAGAAGACTTACTCCTATGTTTTTGTCTAAGAGTTTTATAGTTTCTGCTCTTAACTTTAGATCTCTGATCATCTTGCTTGAGTTAAATTTGTAGATGGTGTGAGGTTGGATTAGAAGTCAATTCTTTTGCTTGCGGATATCCAGTTGTGCCAGCAGTATATTGAAATGATTATGTACCTAAAGAATAGTCTTTTAGCATCCTGTTAAAAATCAACTGGCCCTGGCTGGCACCACAGCTCACTAGGCTAATCCTCCACCGGCACTTCGGTTTCTAGTCCCGGTTGGAGCGCCGGATTCTGTCCCGGTTGTCCCTCTTCCAGGCCAGCTCTCTACTGTGGCCAGGGAATGCAGTGGAGGATGGCCCAAGTACTTGGGCCCTGCACCCCATGGGAGACCAGGATAAGCACCTGGCTCCTGGCTTCGGATCAGCGCAGTGTGCCGGCCGCAGCGGCCATTGGAGGGTGAACCAACAATAAAGGAAGACCTTTCTCTCTGTCTCTCTCTCTCACTGTCCACTCTGCCTGTCAAAAAAAAAAAAAAATCAATTGGCCCTAACAAAAGGGTTTATTTCTGCACTCTCATTTCTATTCCATGGATCTATATGTTTACCCTTAAGCCAGTTCCACCCTTTCTTAATTACTGTATCATTATATTAAGTTTTGATAGCAAGAAGTATGAATTCATTAAGTTTGTTCTTATTATTCTTATTTGACTATTCTGGGTCCCTTGCATTTCCACAAGAATTATAGGATCACATCATAGATTCCTGAAAAAAAAAATAAGCTGAGATTTTGATAGGGATTCTGATGAATCTGAAGATTGTTTGGGGAGCATCACTCTTATTTTTTAACAATATTGTCTGCAATCCATGAACATGTCTTTCCATTTATTTAGGTCTTCTAAAACTTCTTTCAAAGATGCTTTGTAGTTTTTATTTTACACATACTGTACTTTTTTGTTAAATTTATTGCTAAGAATTTGGTCTTTCTGATTCTTTTGTAAATGGAATTATTTTATTCATTTTGATTACTTATTGCTAGTGTTTAAAAATATGACTGCTTTTTGTTGATGTACATACTTTATTGTATATCTTCTCTCTGTTAACTATTACAAACATCTTTCTCTGTCAAAAAATACACTTCTCTAAGAACATTTTAGTGGACATAATATTTAATTATGTTGTTATGCCATAATTTACTGAGGCAGGTCCTCGTTATTGGACATTTAGATTCCTTAAACTTAAAAAATATTATAAATAGCTCTAATAAGTCCTTGCCATGAAATCTTTCCAAAACTTCCAAATTATTTCTTGGGAACTTTCTGTAAGTGGAATTGTTAGGGGAAAATACATGCACATAGGAGTCATTTGCTAAGCAGTGAATATACTGCCTTCCTGAAAGCTTACAAGGTTTTCATTTCTACCAAGGTTGCGATACTTGTTTGCCTGAATTCTCTTCAACCTTCAGCTTTGGCACTAAATCGGTACCAGGTGGATAGGTGAAAGATGAGCCTCACTGCTTTGCTTGCATTTCAACTCCCAGGAAGGTCAAACAAAAAAGTGAATTAGCTTTTAAACTAATTTTTCTGTGAATTGCCTCTTAGGTCTCTCAGCCCCATTCAGCTTTTTTCCACTTCTCTTGCAAAAACTTCATCTAGGAAAGCCATTTGTGGAATGAAGCTTCTTCCACTCATTTGTTTTCCATTTCTGTTTAGTTACTATGTTTTTGAATCTAAAAACTTTCAGTTTTTATGTAGCCAATTTATAGGTCCTGCCCACACATTTATTCCCTTCTTTTTATTTTGGAAGGACAAATACAGACATAGTTCCTTCCTCCTATAATATATCCCAGCATTTAATAAATACACTGATCAGTTCTCTCGATCTTGCTCCCTTTGGGCTGCTAAGATAAATTGCCCAGCGTTGAGCGGCCCGCAAGCAGTGGGAATTTATTTCCCACAGTCCTGGGAGCTGGGATGTCTAAGATCAAGAATGCAACGGGTTCCCTGTGTGGGGAGGACCGGACTACCGGTTCGCACACAGCTTCCTTCTGGCTCCCAGGGTGGAAGGCGCCAGGCGGCCCCTTGGGGCTCATCTGTAAGGGCACTGGTCCACAGAACCCCGCTCTCATGGCTTGGTTGCCTCCCAAAGGCCCACCTCCCAAAACCGTCACCGTGGGGTTAGGATGTCAACATTCGCATTCTTTCCACTGTACCTTTTCAGTCCTGCTTTGGGACCTTGCTAAGCCCTGCCCTCACGTCTCGCTCCCTTTCGCCTCTTCATCCCACAGATCTCCAGTCCCCTCCTTCCTCTGGGCCGTTCCTGATGGCCCAGGCCCGCAGCAAGGTCACCCTCCCTGATGGCTTAGAGGGCCTGCGTGGGGTCCGTTTTGGCGAGGTGGCCGGCTCATTTCCAAATGCAGCAGGTTGGGCGTGTGAAGGTTTTCCTGCAGCGCAATCCACGCCTTGCACTGTGCGCTGTGGACTTCATGTGTGCGCCCCGCCACGCCCTCGGGGAGCTCCTTCCATCCGCGGCGGCTCGGCGTTGGCTCCAGTCCCGAAGGTGTAGGCGCACAGGTTTGCAAAAAGGACGGATCAATACTTGTCCGGAAAACCACAGAAAGTTCTGAGGGAAGTGGCAGTTTCCTATGCTAATCTCACTCAGAGTTACCGCAAGTCTCTCCGTAAGGAGCTGTATGTGTGTGGGTTTTTTTTGTTTGTTTGTTTTGGTTTGGTTTTTGGTTTTTGTTGTTGTTTTTCTGGCTCCGGTCTGAGCTCGTGGTTCTCCGGAGAGGAGGACAGTGTGATTTCCGCCCTTGGCCCTGGGAAGGCCGGTTGGTCCTGACTCCGCTGCAGCCGCGCAGCTGGGTGGGAGCCCGGGAACGCCTCTCGCGGTACCCGCGCGCCCGCAGAGACCGCGCTGGCTGGCCCGAGGCCGGGCGCTGTCAGTTCCTGATCCGCCCGGTGGCGCGGCCCCGGCCGCTGCATGCTCCAGAGCCAGAGAAGCCGCCCCCACGTGGCGGGCTTCACGCGGGGTGCGGCTCCGGCACCGCCCACACCGGAGGCTGCGCTTGCCCCTGGCGCTGCAGGCTCGGCGAGACGCGGGCGGTGAGCGGCGCCCGCTGGAACCGCAGTGTCTGGGAGCCCCTCTGCGGGCTGCTCGGCGGCGGGATCCTGCGCTGCGGGATGGCAGCGGGCGCGCGCGCGTGGGGCTGGGCACTGCCGCGCGTTCAGCTGCTGCTTCTACTGCTGCTGCCGAGGGTGCTGCCCGCCTGGAGTGCTGCCGCTTGGGACCCCCGGGCCGGAGCTCGGCTCAGCCTGGATCCGCCCTACTTCAACCTGGCGGAGGCGGCGAGGATTTGGGCCACGGCCACCTGCGGGGAGCGCGGGCCCGGGGACAGCGGGCGGCCCCAACCCGAGCTCTACTGCAAGTTGGTGGGGGGCCCTCCCGCCTCAGGCAGCGGCCACACCATCCAGGTAAGGTCTCCAGAGAGAGAGAGAGAGAGAGAGAGAGAGAGAGAGAGAGAGAGAGAAGGGCTGGGGTAGGGGTGCGGGGAACGGTTCCTGCCCACAGGCCAGTCCATCGGGGTCTGGGGACTGGACCCTTTCCACCACGCGTGCTGGTGACTCCGGGCCGCCGGGAAGGGCTGTCCTCCGCCCTGCGCACTGCCGGGGGACCCCGGGAGCGACCCTGTGCGAGCAGTGCCCGGGAACAGCCGCCCCAGGCGTGCGGGCGGCGCGTGCCAGGTGAGGGAAGGTTGCTGCGGTCGGGTTCTGGCACGCAGAGCAGAAAGTCCGCAGCCGCGCGCTCGGGATGCCGGCCGCTGTGGGCGCTTCCCGCCAGCTCACCTGGGCCTTGCCGGCCGCGCCTCGAGGCCGCTCCTGGGCTTCACCTGTGCGCCTCGGGCCAGGCTCTTCAGCTTCCCACTTTACTCGGAAAAGTTGGCGGCGGGTGTCGCCCGAGGTGTATTTCACGAGACAACTTTAGGGTTCCATCAGCGGCATCACTCTGATGTCACGGGAAGACTCATTTCGCCCCTGCTGCCTGAAGTGTCACGGCCAGCCGCCGTGGGCAGAGGGAGAAATGGCAGTGCGCGCCGCGCGCGCCTGGTAGGCACGGTGGCGCTTTGCCCTCAGGCGATACGCGCCGGGCAGTGCGCTGGGACGAAGTTCAGGGAGGCGGCCTAGAGTCGGACCTGTACCATCAGGTCGGGTGGCGGCTTCTGAACCCAGGCCTGACCCCAAGTCCGCTAACCCAACCCTTCCCCTCGCGCTCCCGGGGAGCTTTGCGGATGACTGGACCTGTTCCAAAAAGAGGGAGTCGTTTGGAGCCTGGGTGTTTCAGAGCCTGCTTCCACCGCGCGCTTCCGTGCAGGACCAGCTGGGCGTGTATTCGCATTCTTATGTCTTCATCAGCTATTTGCATGTCTTACCGTGTTAAATATATCGTGTAGATTATAAAACGTTCAAGGAGAAATGAAAAAGAAAATGACGATGAGGAAAATACGTTTACCTTTCTTAAGCGGTCCCCAAATAATTTTTGCTTTCTCTGGCTTTTCTTGCGATTGTGTGTAACTATTTTAAATATAAAAATGTAATAATGAATATCATTATTTTTAACAAATTTACATTAGCACGTATGATTAAGAACATCTTTTAAAATTTGACAAGGAGAGGGAGGGAGGGAGAGAGAGAGAGAGATTGAGAGAGAGATGTCCTATCCACTTCAGTCTTTTGGAACAACTGGGGCTGTGCAGGCCAGACCGAGGAGTAGGAACTCAGTCTGGGTTTCCCACGTGAGTGGCAGGAGCCGCAGTACTTGAATGTGAACTGCTGCCTGTCGGGGTGTGCATTAGCAGGGAGCAGAACCAGATAGAGAACTCAGGTATTCCAATGATGGATGCAGGCTTTGTAGTGGCCACCTTCACTGCTCGCTAAATGCCCACCCCTTATATAACCATCAAAGTTCATTTTATAGTAATCCTTGATTTTAGTGGCTGTCATAACAGAAAATACCTATATACCTAAAAAATTGTAGATTCAGATGTATGAACTGTATTGTCTGCTGAATGGCAGAACCAGCTACATAATTTTATGGAGTTGTGTGCAAAAAACAAAATGCGGAGCCCTTGTTAAAAAAAAAAAAATTAAATGTTTCCAGATGGTGACAGTAGAGTATTAAACTAAGTGACAGATGCTGTGACCACACAGGCTTCGTCCCATCACCGAATCATGGCGCTCAGAGTTCGGCCCCCTCCTTCGGTTACTCTGAAAACTTTGTTAAGTAGAAACCTGCCTGGTAGTTGTTCCCTTTGCAAGTGGTATTCAGTCTTTTCTACAAGGAAGGTGTTGTGTGTTAAAGTTTTGAATAACATATTCAAAAGTCACTGCAAGTTTCCTATTGGGAAATATTAGAATACATTAGAAAATTATTTCATGGTTTTGGAGAATGCAACTGTGAATGGTTTTGGAGTTACACATTTCCATGTTTTGTTGCTAAAAACATGGCAATAGTTCCAAACATCTATTTTCCAAAAATCTCTTTCCAAAGCATGCATTTCCTTAGACCAGTATTGACTTTTTCACACATTGGTAAAACAATCCCTGCATTTTTATGGCGCAGAGTAAGTGCTGTATTGTTCTGTAAATATCTATCAGGAAGTGTATTACTGGCAGCCACTTTTCATCCCAACCAAAGTCAGCAAATTTGGAATTTTTGTGAAAAAAAAAATAGCCACCATGAAGCACATCTTTAAGTTTAAAAAGCCTTTTAAGTATTTCACTATGATGTAACCAGTGAGCCCTGGGTAATCAAAAGGATTTCTTGGTCACTCCCTATTTCAGTGCAGGCTCTGTAACTCTCCTGCTATTTAGAGCAAAATCCATATGTCCCCTTAACCAGACACATGTAAGCTGTGATGTGTCATGGCGAGATGAGAGCCCAGTGGCATCCCTCATTCTCCCTTGGACAGGAGTTCAGGACCACAGGTGACTTGGGGACTAGGTGAAGGCCCCTACGTCACTCTGTATGTTAAATACAGTCACGTGTAGCATGATGGGTCTGTCAGCAGCAGGCCTCACGTACGTTGGAGGTCCCATTAGCGGTCACCCAGTGATGCTGTGGCTTTATGAATTTGCTCAAGAACACTCTGATTTCTCTGATTTTGCACAATGTATGCATTTCTCAGACTGTATTCTCATCATTAAGTGATATATGATTGCACTGGGCTTGTTCATTTTTTTAAAGATTTATTTTTTATTTGAAAGGTAGGGTTACAGAAAGGGGAGAGGGAGGAGGAAGAGGAAAGATCTTCCTATCTGCTGGGTCACTCCCCAGATGGCTGCAATGGCTGGGGCTGGGCTAAGTGGGAGCCAGGAGCTTCTTCTCGGTCTCCCACATGGGTACAGGGACCCAAGCATGTGGGTCATCTGCTGCTGCTTTCCCAGGTGCATTAGCAGGGAGCTGGATTGGAAGAGGAGCAGCAGGGTCTTGAACTGGTGCCCATAAAGGATGCCCGTGTTGCAGACAGAGGCTTAACCTGCTATACCATAGTGTCCGCCCCTGGACTTACTCATTTTTAAGTAAAATAAGGGTAAACAGAACACATAGTATTTGCTTTTGTGTCTCTCTGGGTGGCTGTCACACCCGGCTTTGGAGAGAACTGTCCTAATAGTGGGTAGAGTGGATGCCAGGAAGGGTCTGAGAGTCTCAGCCATGTCTTCTGCCCCGGATTTTCCCGGGGGCTGACACCTTTCTCCCTGGCTGGTGTTCTTACTTATTGTTCATAGGTTGACAAGCTGTTCTGGGGACCCACAAAAGTCCTTATTTCCTGTTCAGATTGGGTTTCTAGTTAAGGGCATTCAACAGAGGCTCACACACCCAGGGGCTCACAGACCCAGACGGAGTAGGAAGTGGCTTTCTGAGGTCACCCAGCCAACTGTGTCTGCAGGCCAGAGTGTAGCCTGCAGAGGGAGAACGCTGGCTGGTGTTACACCTGAAAGTAAAACCCTGCTGACGCATGGTATCTGCTTCTGCAACGGAGGGCTTGGAAGGCACACCAGTTGCTGACTCCAGAGCAGCATGCCCGGGCAGGAAGGACACGCTGAGTCCCAGAGGTCAGGGCTCTGCCCGCTGCCTTTCAGAAGACAGAGTGGTGGTGGGAGACAGGTGCGAGAAGGGAAGGGTGATCCTGATTAACCCGGCAGCTGCGTCTGGGTGATGCCTGCCTTGAATCTGCTCATGTACAGCTTGAGATGGAAACTGGAGAAGAGTTAGAAAAATTGTTCCATCTCTCTGAACTTTCTAAAAACAAACTCTGGCAAACAGCCAGGATTTAGAGAAGGGGAGGAAGGGAGAGAAATATGATTATCTTCTTAGAGCTGTTCTTATGAAATACACGAAATCTGTTCTCTCTATATTAATAAAAATAAACAAAAGAATTTCAGATCAAAAGGATTTTGGAAAAAAATAAAAGAAAAAAGAATAAAGATCATAGAATAAAACCTGCTTTTTTTTTTTTTTTAGCTAGAAAATCTCTAAGAACAATGCTGCTCCTTGAATGGTAACTTGGGTCAAAAGGCAGGATATTTTAAAAGTCTGAACTTGGTTGTGTGGAAAACTTCACCATAGTTTCTCTGGCCTTAAAATTCATTTGGAAAGATGCTGCGCACTGAATGGTAATCAGATGCTGCATTTTTGGTGTATAAGGGTTCTGTGACACAGGGATCCTGAGTGGTCACTGTGCTGTCCCCACTGACTTAGCACAGAGCCTCAAACGGGGGGGGGGGGGTGTGCTCAGAAAATGTGAATGGAGGAGCAGTGGAGTGAAGATACAGTTAGGCTGTAAGAAGTGACTACAAAGGATAATGTGCAAAATACACCGATTCATTGTGTTGAAAAGTAATGACAACTGAAATATGTCACACTTTGTGCCTTAATTTTAAGTGTTTATTTGCCTATGGAATCTAAGGATATTACTATGCATTCAGACTCCAGAGGTGATGATAGAAGGGAAATGCAAGGTCATGTTGGTTTAGCTTCAGCTATAGTACTGTAAGCATATACTCATATGGGGTGGAATGTACACACTTGCCAAACCTGTAATCTTGTAAATTTTGTACAGTTACAGTTCAACATATTTTGTAGACATTCATTCATTACACTTGCATTTCTGTATGGTGCTGTGTAGTTGATCGGAATAACATCTATAGAGAAATGCACACACACACACACACACACAAGCTATGGCTAAGAGTGAGAGTGGTCTAAGCCACAAAAGAGTCTTAGCCTTGTGTTTGTGTAACTTGGACTCATGGCTGTAAACAGGAAATGCAACTGTATTTAAGGCTGTTACAGAACTGTTGTGAAAGAAAATCCTCTGTTAACATCCGAGAGCCTTTTTCTTTTTGAAACTGGTGTGGAAATCTTGAGTGGGAAATCTAAAACATTTATTATATCCATGGACATATTTGTAACAATTAATAATGATAAAATTATTTTATGACTTTAGACAAATGACTATAGTCAAGTAAGTGATTGTTTTGCAAAAAATTATTTAGAAAAATCATCCGTTCCTCATTTGTGGGTATTAGCCAAAGTTCAGCAATGAAAGCTTAAGTACCAAACATTTGGAGAACATCGACATAAAGGTTTTCCTGTGGAGACCCAAAGTCTCTGACCAGTTAAGAAACAGGTTCCACACAGCAGACTTGCAGTAATTTGCATTTATTCCATAGCAAGTCACAGGTTACTGGAGCTTATGGATCTTTAGGATTGCTTGGGAACAGTTGGAGCTGCCAATGTCCAATCCTTGAATTAAAAGATCTGTTTCATGCTTTGAATTGCTGCTGTCATTGGAAGTCTGAATCCTCAGTCTAAATGAAGGAAATACAGGAACAGCAGGGACCGAAGGTTGTCACTAATTCTGTCCCCTCACTTGTAAGGAGACTGTAGCTAAACCAGATACAGTTGTTGTTTGGTGCAGATATGTTTATAATTGTTCTATCTTCTTGATGCATTGACCCTTTAATCAATATGCAATCTTTATCTTTTTCTCTTGTAGTTTGTGTGCTACACCCTAGTTCTCTTGGTTACAATATCCCTGGAGTGTCCTTTGCTATCCTAACTTTCAACCTACTTGTGTCTGTGGATATAAAATCGGTCCATTGTAAACAGTGTATACTTAGATCTTTAAAAACAATCATTGTATCAATCTCTGCCCTTTAATTGGCGATTTCTAGAAAGTGACTGCTAATAAGGAAGTACTCCTGTCATTTGTGATTGGTTTTCTATGTCTTTTTCCTTTTTGGTTACTTAATTCTTCTATTATTGCCTACTTTTGTGTTTCATTGATTTTTGCAGTGCAGCATTTTGATTCCCTCCTTACTTCATTTTGTGTGTAATTTGAAGTTCTTTCTTCATGGTTACTCTGGGGGTTACAATTAGCATCCTGAATTTATAACATTTCAGTTTGGGTTGATACCAACACAGCTTCAGTAGCATCCAAAATTCTTCATCTATACAGCTCTGTCTCTACTCTTTATGTTATTGCTACAAATTGTATCTTTATATGTTGTTGTCCATTAACATAAACTTAAAATTTTTTACACATTTGCCTTTTAAATCACATATGGAAAAAAGAGAAGTTACAAACCCAAAATGCAGTATTCAACTTCTATATGAGAACATTTCTAAAAGCTCAGGGAAAATATGCATTATAAAAAAAACTATGGATTTTCCATCAAAATAAACTTATCTTTTGAATCCATTTTTACATTTATGTTTTTTAAAAATTTATTTATTTACCTGAAAGGCAGAGTTAGAGATCCAGAGGCGGGGGGAGAGAGAGAGAGAGAGGGAGAGAGAGAGAAAAATAGAGAAAGAGAGAGAGAGATGTCTTCCATGCTCTTTTTCACTCCCCAGATGGCTGCAACTACTGGAGCTGGGCTGATCCGAAGCTAGGAGCCAGGAGCCTCCTCCAGGTCTCCCATGTGGATGCAGGGGCCCAAAGAAATGGGCCATCTTCCACTGCTCTCCCAGGCCATAGCAGAGAGCTGGATCAGAAGTGGAGTAGCCAGGACTCGAGCCGGTGCCCATATGGAATGCTGGCACTGCAGGCGGTGGCTTCACCTGCTATGCCGCAGCACTGGCCCCACATTTATTTTTAAAGTACCCTGGTATGTGTCTATGCAGTTATCTGTTTCTTGTTGTCATGAAGGCCTTTAGAAACCTGCACTAACTCTTGCATATCATTCTAGAGATGTTTGCCTGGGAAGGAAAGGACTTATTAAGATGACTGGGACCTCTGTGGTCCCAGTCAATGGAGCTGCCTACGGGTGTGCAGTATACCTGGGCTCCCGGACAAGGCAGCGGGGAGTGGAACTAAAATCCAGTGTGGGCCACGATGCATTTGCTCAGAGGCTGGGACCCTTCATCTGCTTTGCCAAAAAGAGCTACCAGCATGCTGATTGGATCCATCCTACCAACAGGCTGGAAACTGCCCTGGAGAAAGCCAGCTTGCGTGCCATGTGCCCTGCCAGTTTCCCAATGTTACAAGCACATTGTATTCCCACAGTGATTTTCCTGCTCTAAATGAGCAGAAAATACAAGTGGAATTAATAAATATTAGCAAGAGAGTAACATGGGTTTTAAGTGATTATTTATGCACCTCTTTAAGAAGCTATTTCTCTATTAATTTTATGTTGTACCTTGTATGGCACATTCTTTGTATTGAAGTGGTACCCAGGAAAGGGCAGGATGGTGAGAAGAGAGCACAGCCTGGAACCAGGGACCTCCTAATAACACAGGGGAGGGATTGAGCACACGCTTATGTAGCTCTTACTGATGCCTGGTTCTGTCCCAAAGCGCCATATCCCCATTGACTCCTTAATCATCACAGCAATTTATGAACTTATGAGGGAGGTGCCCTTAGCATGCTCATTTCACAACGAGGCAGTGGAAACACAGAGAGGTTTAGTGATGTGTCTGAGATCGCACAGCTAGTATGTGGTGAAGCCAGGACCTGAACTCGGCAACTCTGGCTGCTGAGTTCACGCTCTTTACTACTGCTCCGTGCTGCCACTGCCAAGCTGACTGCTCCTTCCTCAGGGTCCCTGCTAAACCCTGCTCCACCTTGCTAATTCCACTCATTGCCTTGGAGCCAGTCATTCTCCTGCCTGTCTCCTTATTAGATCACACGCTTGCTGAGGGTGTGGCTGAGACTCCTGCTCTTGTCTGTCTCCCTTGTGGCAACTTGTCTGAAATGCTTTGGATGCTCGGTGAAGAAATGTTCAAGGGGCAGCACCAGTTTTGCCAGAGCAAAACCCTGATGGAAGTGCTGTAGTAAAAAACAAACAAACAAAAAACCGCAAAACAAAACAAAAAACCAAAAAGCAAACTGTGAATTTCAGCAAACTGTCTTTTGGAAGACAGAGCTGACCCTCTTCCCTCTTGTATTTGATTTCTTTTTTTAAAAAAAATTTGGGGGGCCGGTGCTCTGGCATAGAAGGTAAAGCTGCCGCCTGCAGTCCCAGCATCCCATATGGGCTTGACTCCTGGCTGCCCCACTTTTAATCCAGCTCTCTGCGATGGCCTGGGAAAGCAGTAGAAGATGGCCCAATTCTTTGGGCCCCTGCACCCATGTGGGAGACCTTGGAGGAAGCTTCTGGCTTCAGATTGGCACAGCTCCTGCCACCGCAGCCACTTGGAGAATGAGCCAGTGGATGGACGATTTCTGTCTCTGTCTCTCTGTCTCTCTCTATCTCTGTCTCTGCCTCTCTATAACTCCGCCTTTCAAATAAATAAATAAATCTTTAAAAAAACATTTATTCACTTATTTGAAAGGCAGAATTACAGAGAGACAGAGATATAGAGATCTTCCATTTGCTGGTTCACTCCCCAAGTGGCTGCAACAGCAGCAGCTGGGTCAATCTGAAGCCAGGAGCATCTTCTGGGTGCAGGTACAGGGGCCCAAGCACTTGAGCCATCTTCCACTGCTTTCCCAGGTGCGTTAGCAGGGAGCTACATCAGAAATGGAGCAGCTGGGATTCAAACCAGTGCCCACATGGGATGGTAGTGCTACAGATGACAGCTTAACCTGCTATGCCACAGCGGCGGCCTTGATGTGTTCAATTTCAAAGTGGAGGTGCCTGATGCAGTGACCAAGTCCAATGCCTGGGCCTGAGCTGTCAGGAGCTGGAGGAAGCAAAGAAGGGTCCTTCCCTGACAGGTGTCAGAGGAGCATGGCCCTCCTGTCCTCTTGATTTCAGACTTTTGGCCTTCAGAAAGGTGAGGCAGGAACCTTCTGCTGTCCTCAGTGAGCCGTTGTGCCACGTTGAATGGCAGCCTAGGAAATGAATACTATAACATTAGCTTCCATTCTCTTAGCCTGCAGGCTGTGCCGACCCTTCAGCATGTCAGTGTAGTCTTTGTATGAGAAAGCAGAGGAGGGGGATGCGGCCTGGATCTTAGTGAGGCTTTGCAATCAAATAACTCAAAATGCATTTCCTAAACGGGATGAGGAGAGCTTGAGGCTGGACACGTGTTCAGTGGTCAGGGACGTTAGAGTCATCCTTATGTACGAAGAGCATGGCAGGCCAGCATGACGCAAGCATTGCCTCTGTGCAGGACTCACGGGAGTGTGGTCCGCGTGCTTTCTAGTCCCACTGGGTGTGTGATGTGATGGACAGAGTTGATTCCAGGAGATGTCAGGCTAGTGCCAGCCTTCAAAAGTGTTCTGGACATTCTGTTACCCCACCCCAAGCCGGCACTGCTCCACTGCCCTTAGCCCTCATCCAGCATCTATAAAAAATATATTGTTTGTTTATTTGAAAGGCAGAGTGACAGAGAGTGGGTGAGTGGTGATGTGGGAGAAAGAGTGAGACAAAGAGGAAGATAGAGATCTTCGGTCCACTGGGTCACTTTCCATGGCTGAAACAGGCCTGGGCCAGGACAAGGCCAGGAGCCAGGAACTCCATGTGGGTCTCCCACGTGGGTGGCAGTGGCCCAAGGTCTAGGGCCAGTGCTGCTTGCGCATGTGCATCAGCCTGGAGCTAGATTAGAAGTGGAGTAGCCAGAACTCAAACAACACTCTGATATGGGACTCCAGTGTCAAAGGCGGCAGCTTAACACTATACTGCAACTCTGTATACAGCATTTTAACATGGGAAAAATCAGTAGGGAAACACCATTACCATCAGTTCTTATGTGCATTGAAGCATTATTCACAAGAACCAAGATACAGAAAACACCCCAGGGTCTGTCGACAAAGGAAAGGTCAAGCAATCATAGTATTCATGAGGCGTATCCCAAGAGTTTGTGGAAAACGTGTGTTGTGAAAAAACTACACATGGATTTCAAAGGTTTTTGCGACAAATAAGCTTATCTTTTTTAAAAATATAAGATTTATTTATTCACTTGAAAGTCAGAGCCACACAGAGAGGGAGAGGCAAAGACAGAGAGAAAGAGAGAGGGGGGAGGGTCTTCATCCGCTGGTTCACTCCCCAAGTGGCCTCAATAGCCAGGACTGGCCAGGCCAAAGCCAGGAGCCAGGAGCCAGAAGCTTCTTCCAGGTCTCAGATATGGGTGCATAGGCCCAAGCACTTGGGTCATCTTCCACTGTTTTCCCAGGTGCATTAGCAAGGAGCTGGATTGGAAGTAGAGCTGCTGAGGCTTGGAACAGTGCCTGTATGGGATGCTGGCACTGCAGGCAGTGGTTTTACTCACAGGAGCGCAGCTTGGAGGCACACAGGACAAGTGTGAAGTAGGAAACCTTCTCATTCCCATCAAGGCACTAGGCAAACCACCGTGCACAGAATCTTTGCCACTCGTGTCTTTCCTGCACATAAACGCTCTAAGCGATCCAGCCAGGCATGGAAAGACGAGTACTGGGCGATGTCACTTATATGCACAACTCCAGGATGTGGAATACAAGAAACAGGGTGGAAAGCTGGGTACCAGAGACAGGTGGAGGAATGAGGAGATGCTGGTCCAAGGGGACAAAGAAGCAGTTAGGCCAGTTGAGTAAGCCTGGAGATCTAGGGTAGAGCAGGAGGTCTACCATGTCGCATACAGAGCTTAAGTGACAGCTTATCACTTAATGGATCTTTAACGAGCCGTTGAATTCTGAATGTTTATAATGAACTAGAACAAGTCTCAGAATATGCTGGGAGGCCTCATCAGGAAAGCCACTTAATATGACTTTCAGAAACTGGTCGAGTTTTTTGTCTTTCACTATGTCTTAGCAGCCTTTTCTTTCTGGTGGAAATGCTAAGGGCAGAGAGAGTCTTCATTCCTTCTCTGAGCATCGTGCTGACTTCTAAGTGACTCTTGGCACCTGTTATTTGGAGCCTCAGTTCTCTTTGGCCACTTGCTCCCTTGGTTCTGTGGTATCTTTCTCTGGCTTTCGTTGGGGTTGTCACGGCAGATCTCACTGACAGACTTAAGTCTGGGAGAAGCATGTCCCAGGACAAGGACGAGCATGTGCAAAGACCCTGAGGCAGGGGGAGCCTTGGAGTGACGGAGAAACAGCAGTACCATCAATGTACGATCAATGGAATGAGTTGGGGAGAGAGCAGGAGGTCGTTGTAGCTGGCATGTTTGGAATGATCCAGTAGAGAATGAGTGTGCACCCCTGAACGTTGGGGTGTGACTGCAGGGGGGAAGTCCTTGAGCAGGCAGGAGGGAGGAGGGACAGGATTCAGAATGTGTGTGGCAGGTGGGGCTTGGAGCTCAGATGCCTTTTCCAAATTGTGGACCCAATGTAGGAGCTTCGTGGTTCAGGAAGACGAGCAGTGCAGCAATTCATGAGATGAGGTCAAAAAGGAAGGAGGTTTGCGGAGCAGGGTAAATGTGTGAAATAATTTCTAGGAGAGTGAAAGAGTGAACGTACTGCAGCATATCAGTGTGGACCAAACCCACCTCTCAGTGGTCCAGGGAGGGAGAAACCCAGTGGCGTCTTCCTTTGCCTGGTTGTGTCTCTGACTCACCTGCAGGCGGTGCCCAGCAGGGAACTCACATTCTCTGGCCAAGCCCAAGTCTGTGCAATGCCAGCAGCCAAGCAGCTGTTTCCCCTCCTCTCTTCTACCCTCCCCACCGTGCCTTGTGGGTTCACCCCTCCCTGGGTTCCTATCTTGGCTCCAACACTTACAAAAATTACCCCATGTCTTTGTGCTTCTATCCTCGTCCATAAAGGGGTCCAATGGTTGTGACTACCTTTTAGGTTTGTCATGAAAATTAAGAGTTGGTATCTGTGGGGGCAGGGATTTGGTCTTATGGTTAAGATGCCAGCTGGGATGTCTGCTTCCCATCTGAGTCCCAGCTCTGCTCCCTATTCCAGCCTCCTATAGATGTGCACCCTGGGAAGCACCGTAGGTCCCTGCCCCTGATGTGGGAGACCCAAATGGGGGGAAGACCCAGATTGGGCAGCTTGGTTATTGCAAGCATTTAGGGAGTGAAACAACAGAAGGAAAGTCTCTGTCTCTCTGCCTCTGAAATAAAAAGTAGAACATTTTGGGAAAGTATTAAAGGATGAGGTGCGGACTGTGGCACCTGGATGTTCCTTGTATTGTCACCAGCACAGGTGCGGTTGCTCTGTGACTGCTGCTTCTAATGCCTGGTGTTCCCGCATTGCAGGGACAGAACACTCCCTAAGTGCGGTGCTTTTAAAAAAAGTTCTATCGCTTCTCTGCCTTTTGGCTAAGATCAGTGTGGTATCTGTTCTTAGCAGTTTTTTTTTTTTTTTTTTAAATTCTGACTCCTGGATCTCACCAGAGATGCTGACTCTGCAAGCCCAGAGCAGAGTCCAAGTGTACATTTTTGACAAACACCTTAGTGGTTCTGATGGCGGTGTGGTAGGTGTGGAGCATGTTCTGGATTGTGTCTCATTTAACCCTCACAACCACTGCATAAGACCCATGGGATTAGCCCTTTTTAATAGGAAGAAAGCAGAGTTCCAGGAAGACTAAAGTATTGCATAAATATTCCACTGCTGTTAATGGTAAAGCCAACATTTGAACTTCCATCTAATCTACTCCAAAATACATGCCTTGGAAATGAGTTAAAAAGATCCCTCACCTAGAATCTACAGATATTTGTTGATCTACTTAAAAACTTTCTTTTTCGTCCCCGGAGCAAGTTTGAGTCCTCTGCTTTGTTTTCCTCTCAAATCGCCACCTCCAGGAAGAGGGCACAAGAGAGGTGCAGTGCTCCACTCGTGGTACCTTGGACCCCTCTGGGGGGAGCTGCACAGCTGAATACTCTGGGTGCACTGTGTCGTCGCCACTCACCCCACCATCTGCACACATTCAGGAACCTTAAAGAACGCGTGTCCAATCACCAGGAAGCACGCCTGTGTGCCTCTCTGGAGGAAGGATGCTCTCAGCAAGGGCTTTGCCAAGGAGCAACCCCAGGTCTGGAACTGGCACAGTCTAGAATGTTGTTCACAGTACTGGGACAGCACTGGGCTCTTGAGAGAGCGTGGCCCGCAGAGCCCTGGGGAGGGATGGCCCCGAGCGGGGTTCGCTGCAGCCTGAACCTGGTGCTACGTAACGGGGCAGGTGATGGATGAGTGTGGCTTGTCTTGCCAGATTCGCTGGGCTTGCATCTGAGCTTCTGCCAGGCGGACTTCTTGCCAGAGCTGGGTCTCTTCCCACACATCTGGTGATGGCAAGTGTTTGGCAAGTCAGATGATTGCCATTCCAGTGCCTCACTCCATCCAAATCTAAGACAGGGCTCTTTGATGTGGTGCCTAGAACAGCTTGGCCAGGATGGAAAGCGTTATGGGCCCTAGGTAACATCACCTGACGCACACACAGCTCCTGGTCCCGGCCTGTACTGGCCATGTGGCTTGAGGCAAGGCACTTCTACCTCTTTGAAACTTTGCTTCAACATCTTTTTTTTTTTTTTTAAACATTTATTTGGTTGAAAGAGTTAGAGAGAGAGAGACAGAGACAGGGAGAGTGAATATCTTCCATCCAGGGCTGGGCCAGGCTGGAGCCAGGAGCCTTATCTGGGTCTCCCACATGGATGCAGAGGCCCAGGCACTTGGCCCATCTTCCTGTGCTTCCCAAGGTGCATCTATAGGGAGCTGGATTGGAAGTGGAACAGCCAGGACTGGCGTCCTTTTGGGATGTTGGTGCTGTAGGCGGCAGCTTAACCTGCTGTGCCACAGCACCAGCCCTGCTTCTTCATCTTCAAGTTTGGGATATTTTGATACAGAGCTCTGAGTGTTGTGGAAATTAAGCAAGAAAGTGCTGTGTGCCTCTCAAGGGCTCCTGCACTGCTGTGTTACCTTCATTCCAGCACCTTTTGAAAAAGTGTGGTGGCTGAGTTATTTCTCTTATCTCCCACTAACTTTCTGTAGGGGCAGATCCAACTCAGAGTGTTTTTACCCCAGCTTCAAACAGAATTCTGTACACAGTGTAGGCAATTAGGATAAATTGCATAAATGAATGAATGTTCAAATAGTATAACAAAAGTTATGTGAGAGAGCATTGCTATAACCAACCTCTAGTTTCTTAGAATAATACAACATTTACATTGCAAGTTGATTTGCAAAGTATCACATGTGAGAAGCTCTCTGGTTAAGGAGAATCATCAAAACTTGGGAGCTAGGAGAGGTCTATCTTTCTGAAAAGGTCTATCTTTCTGAAAAAGTGTAGGTTGCTCTAGGGACCTCTGGGCAAGCTTCGGCTTATCTCAACTGTGGAACTGAGCTGTTTAGTAGTTTATTTGGACAATCCCATCTGCTGTCTTTCTAGCCCTTCCCATTGTATTTTCTTCCTCTCCCACACTCTTGTTTATTTCGAAAGCAGAGAGAGAGAAAGATGAAGAGAGAGAGTGAGAGAGAGAGAGAGAGAGCAAGAGAGTGAGCTCCTACCTACTGTTTCACTTCTCAATTGCCTGTAATAACCAGGGAGCTGAGACTGGGAAGCCAAAGACTCAGTTTAGGTCTCCCATGTAGGTGGCAGGGACCCAATCACTTGAACCATCATCTACTGCCTCCCAGGGTATTCCATAGCAGGAGACCGGAGTCAGAGGCTGGAGCCATGTATCAAACCCAGGCACCTTGATGTAGGACAGAGGTGATCTAACCTGAGTCTTAACCACTAGGGCAAACAGCTGCTCCTCCCCCTACCTGAACCATTACATTGTTTATTTTCCATGGGAGTGGGTTAAAAATAGCCTGGAGACAATTTAGAGTGAGTTCCTTGTCTGTTTATCTCTTGGTGTTCTTGGTTCTGCCTAGATTAGCCTCTGGTACAGAGTAGATGGCCAGTACAGGTGTGTTGCACAGATGGATGGGTAACTGGACACAACAGTGTGTGAGTGCTCCTTTTCCTCACTGTATCCCCCACACCCTTCTGTGGTTTCTATTGGCTTCTGTCCAGCTTTTAAACAATTTATGGTTATTTAGCCAATATTGGACCTCAGCTACAGAGTTGGATTATGGGTTAGTCATAACCCTCAGTTTATCACATGCCCTTTTCATGGGTCCTTGCATGGCCTGCATGTATTTTGCATATAATGTTGCTACCAACCCCAGAAATAAGCCTTAACAATAGTCTGTGCTATTATGTGGTCCCCTCCACCCCTATTTCCTCTGTGTCCCACAATCTGAGGAAACCATCATCCTGAAGCCTTCATTAACTATTTCTTTCCTTTCCTTTTTATATCATTTTTATGACATGTATATTTATTTATAAGAAGTTCCTTTCATTTTAGTTGATCTTAATTTTATGAAAAGCATATTGTGCTTGTCACTTAATAGTATATTGCTGAGTCATCCATATTGTTTCATATCTGAGCTAGGAGCTCCATTCTGGTCTCTCACAGGAGTGGCAGGGGTGAAGCACTTGGACCATCTTCTGCTGCCTCCCCAGGCACCTTAGCAGGAAGCTGTTCTGGAAACAGAGGAGCCAGGACTTGAACCAGTTCTCCCAAAAGCGAAGCTGAGGTTGCGAGGGATGGCTTAGCCTGCTGTGCCACAATGCTTGTCACTAGTTTTTCACATTTGAAGAAGCCATCTTTCTGAATTCTTTTACTTCTGGTCCTATAGTCTTATTTTTTCCAGGGTATTATTGGATCCTTTTTAATTCTTTAGCTAAGTTGATTTGTGGTAGAAATCACTAGAAGTTCAAAAGTCAAACAAATGAAAGAAAAGAGAAGGAATATTTTAGTAAAAACATTTCAATAGAAAATTCTTACCCTGGCCATTACAGAGTTACTTGAGCTAAATTTTCTAATGATTAATTTTTACATATATTATTAATTTTTAGAGTAAGTTTTTTTAGAGATGTTATACATTTTTCTTGTTAAATATTTACTTAAAGATGTAGCATCTATGTTAGAACTTATTTTATGTGGCACAAGAAAGTATAACCTAAATAGTTAATCTAGAAAAACATGGCATTATTGATTTGCTAAGTTATTTTTATTGATTCTTTACTGTCAAGGTTTTTTTTCCCCCCAATGACATGTAGAAATAAACTGAAAGGTTGACTCATTTTTATTACCCAGGCAAAGTTCTCTGCTAGGAATTCACCTTTAACTTAGATATCAATCAAACTTCCAAGTAGCAATGTTGACACATGCATACTTGGCGATGCAGCCTCCCTGTACAATTATTTTCTTTTCAGTGGCATCTTTCAAAGCGTTGCTTGCTTACAAGTAAGAAAATCCACGTGTTAGTAATTAGGCCTTGCACCCTGGAGGTGCCTGTTCCTCCCCATCTGCTCCATGGTGCCAGTGCTTTCCTGGGGGCAGCGGAAGGGCCAGGGAAGCCGTGCTGTCGTCCTGGCCTGCTGTGTGCTGCTCTGTGACAGCACCACAGAACTGGGACATTTCTAATCAAGAGAAGAGGCTGGGACATCCAAGAGCTTGGTGCTGGCATCTGGCAAGCACCTGCATGCTTTGTGGTGACATGGCAGAAGGGCCAGAGAGCATGCACCACTCAGAGAAACGGGGCCGAGATCATCTTGTTTCTTATCAGGAACCTACTCTTGCAGTAACAAAGCCAACTGACAATGAGTACATTAATCCATTCATGAGGGCAGAGGCCTCAAGACCTAATTACCTGTTACAGGTTCTACCTCTTTTTTTGTTGTTGTTTAAGATTTATTTATTTGGGGCCAGCGCCATGGCTCAATAGGTTAATTTTCCGCCTGTTGCGCTGGCATCCCATTTGGGCGGCGGGTTCTAGTCCCGATTGCTCCTCTTTCAGTCCAGCTCTCTGCTGTGGCCTGGGAGGGCAGTGGAGGATGGCCCAAGTGCTTAGGCCCTGCACCTGCATGGGAGACCAGCAAGAGGCACCTGGCTCCTGGCTTCGGATTGGTGCAGTGCCGGCCGTGGCAGCCATTTGGGGAGTGAACCAACGGAAGGAAGACCTTTCTCTCTGTCTCTTTCTCTCACTATCTATAACTCTACCTGTCAAATAAATTTTAAAAAAAGATTTACTTATTTACTTGAGAGGCAGAGTTACAGAGAGGGGGAGAAGGAGAGGGAGAGGGAGAGGGAGAGAGAGAGAGAGAGGTCTTCCATGTGCTGGTTCACTAGGCTAATCCGAAGCCAGGAGCCAGGAAATTATTCTTGGTCCCTCATGCGGGTGAGGGGCCCAAGCATTTGGTCCATCTTCTACTGCTTTCCTAGGCCATCAGCAGGGAGCTGGATCAGAAGTGGAGCAGCCATGATCCCAGCCTGTGCCCATGGGATGCCAGTGTTGCAGGCAGATGCTTAATCTACCATAGTGCTGGCCACAGCACTGGCCCCAGGTCCTACCTCTTAGCAATGTTAAAATGGCAATTGCATTTCAACATGAGTTTTGAAGGGATGTTCACACCCAAGCAAACAGAAACAATGAAATGGTTCTACGTGAAAGAGGCCTTCAAACCGTGGCTCTGAAACTCTAAAGGCTACCACTTAACACTGATTACAGGTAGCAATACAGGTTACTGAATACTCTTGGAGGTCCAATCAGCAGAGCTGGAGCTGCTAGAAAGGGGACTAAAGTCACCAGGTCATTATTGTGTTGTCTCTAGGAATCCTGATTCCACCATTTATCAGTTCTGTGGATCTGCAGAAAATGAGCTAACCTCTCTGTTTCCACATTGAAGAGGAATGATTGAAGGTCATTGAAGGGAATAATACATACTAATAACAAATATTTAGATGTCCTATCTTAAAAAGTTGTTAATGAAGCCTCTATAAGAGTACATTTTATAGAAGTAACTCAATGTTGTTTTTAAATTGTTGATGGAATTATTCCTTTGTTGAACTTCTACTGTGTGCCAAGGCAGTGTGTTGGGTGAAGTGACAGAATGAAGAGCAGGAACCACGTGGTCCCTGACCTTGTGAATGATGGGCCACACGGTCCCAAGGTGCAGCTTCTGGGTTACATAAGTGTCCTCATTGGGGTCAACTGGGAGCCATCTACACAAAAGCTCGCCATGCAGGGAAGAACTGCCAGTTGCATAGGAGATGAAAACATTTGGTCACACTTCTTTCAGTTGTATACCAGGATTGAATTTCCCTCCCTCCCTCCCTTCCTCCTTCTCTGCCTCCCTCCTTTCTTCCTTCTCTGCCTGCCTTCCTTCTTTCCTTCCCTTCTCTCTCTCTCTCTCTCTTTCTTTCTTTCTCTCTCTTTCTCTCTCTCTCTTTCTTTCTCTTTCTTTCTCCCTTCCTTCCTTCCTTCCTACCTTCCTTTCTTTCTCTCTTTCTTTCTTCCTTCCTTTCTTTCTTCCTTCCTTCCTTCCTTTCTTTTCTTTCTTCCTTTCTTTCTTCCTTCCTCCCTTTCTTTCTTCATTTCTTCCTTTCTTCCTTCCTTCCTTTCTTTTCTTTCTTCCTTTCTTTCTTCCTTCCTTCCTTTCTTTCTTCATTTCTTCCTTTCTTTCTTCCTTCCTTTCTTTCTTCCTTCCTCCCTCCCTCCCTCCCTTCCTTCCTTCCTTCCTTCCTTCCTCTCTTTCTTTCTTCCTTCCTTTCTTTCTTCCTCCCTCCCTCCCTCCCTCCCTTTCTTTCCTTCTTCCTTCCTTCCTTCCTTCCTTTCTTTCTTTTTCTTTCTTTTTCTTTCTTTTTCTTTCTTTCTCAGAGTGAAAGAGAGAGAGAATCTTCCATCCACTGATTTACTCCCAGATGGCTGCAAGGGCTGATCCACGTGGAAGCCAGGAGCCTACAACTCTTTCTTTATCTCTCATGTGGGTGGCAGGGACTCAATTGCTCCGGTCATCGTCATGTACCTCCCCAGGTACATTAACAGGAAGCTGCATTGGAAGCAGAGCCGCTGGGACTCTAATGGGCACTCCTATATGGGATGCTGGCATTGCAAGCAGCAACTTAACCTTTGTGCCACAAAGCTGACCTCTGAATGTATCTTTGAACATTTAGGAATGGATTTTTAAATGCTGGCCAGGGCCAGAGCTGCCCCTTTGTCACAGTACTTTTTTAGGAGAGTCTGTGGGTTATGTTTGCTTCTTTGTTCACCTCTAATGGGGTGGCTGTGCCCCAAGGTGTTTGGTTTGGGAGCAGAGCAGTTCAGTATGTGAAGTCCATCCCTGGGGAAGCATGAGCCTTTGATTCAGTTCAAAGATATTCAACCTAGAAGAAAGCCCTAGGTTCAGTTTTTCAGGTGGTAAATGTCTACAAACCAAAAGCCAGAGTCAAAAAAATCTGCCTACCAAAAAAAAAAAAAAAAAAAAGAGTTGAAAGGAGTTGGACATGGTAATAGTAACCAGGTATTTACTCCAGGTAAAAATGGATCTCCACTTACCTCCTGAATTAATTGTCACCATCTCAGTCTGGAGTTTGCAGCCAGCCACATCTCCCTCCTTTACGTGCCAAGCCTTGTCTGTCCATACTTATGTCAGACTGGGCCAGCTGACCTCTGCACCTGTGCGCATGGCTAGCGGCCCCACCTGAAGTGTCTTCCCCATTTGCTGCTCACTGCCCCTGACCAGAGTCCTGCCCATCCCCTCCAGTAGCTGGAACGCTGTGGCTTCCACCCTGGGATATCCACCACCTCCCACCCTAGCACTGTGTTTTCTGGCCCAGGCCCCACCTTCCTAGGGTCATCTGTGACCTGAACATCTCCACTATTGCTGGAGCCAAGCTCCCCTTTGGCACCCCAGTGCCTCTGGCAGCACTGCACAGAGGAGGATTTGTAGAGTAAAATGAAAACATCTCTGATCCCCAACACTGCAGGCTCCTCTCGAAGTGTTGTATGGGCCAAGAAGAACATAGTTAGGAGTATAATTTTTTTTTTTTTTTGGACAGGCAGAGTGGACAGTGAGAGAGAGAGACAGAGAGAAAGGTCTTCCTTTGCCATTGGTTCACCCTCCAATGGCCGCCGTGGTCGGCGCACTGCGGCCAGCGCACCGCGCTGATCCGATGGCAGGAGCCAGGAGCCAGGTGCTTTTCCTGGTCTCCCATGGGGTGCAGGGCCCAAGCACCTGGGCCATCCTCCACTGCACTCCCTGGCCACAGCAGAGAGCTGGCCTGGAAGAGGGGCAACTGGGACAGAATCCGGCGCCCCAACCGGGACTAGAACCCGGTGTG
Organism: Oryctolagus cuniculus; assembly: GCF_051225735.1. Taxonomy (NCBI): domain Eukaryota; kingdom Metazoa; phylum Chordata; class Mammalia; order Lagomorpha; family Leporidae; genus Oryctolagus; species Oryctolagus cuniculus. The sequence continues at coordinate 54,220,040 of NC_142876.1, read as the reverse complement.
CTGGCGCCGCTAGGCGGAGGATTAGCCTAGTGAGCTGCGGCGCCGGCCTAGGAGTATAATTTGTATCCTAGAAACACACTAAGCAGATGAGGAGGCTTACAATGAAATGAAAGAGAAAGCCCTTCCTGCTGTCTTCGGAATACATGATAATGAATTTCAACAGCTGACATCTCTGAGCTATGAAATAGCCTTTGTTCGGTTTCCATTTTTACTATATTGTTAAGAAAAAAAATGACTAGCACACTATAATTTGTCAAAGAAAACCACAGATATCCCTATACAATTGGAGAAAAAAAAAAGAAAGAAGAACTTACTTGAAAATAAAGAAAGAACTTTTTCCACCAGGGCCAGTTCTGCGACTACTGCAATTCGGAGGACCCCAGGAAGGCACACCCGGCCACCAATGCAATCGATGGGTCTGAGCGCTGGTGGCAGAGCCCCCCTCTCTCCTCGGGCACACAGTACAACAGAGTCAACCTCACCCTGGACCTGGGCCAGGTGAGTCATGCTTTTAACCAGAGGGTCAGGGTTGGGGGGCATTCGTGTGCATCTCTATTGCCATGGTGATTTCTGAGTTAACAAGAACCATTGCAACAACAGACTTCAGTTTTAATTCTCCAATGGTGTGAAACCTGTTACATTAATGTTTGTCTCCATTAAAATGCAGAAAAATGCATGTCCCAATGCAGATTCCCTTCCTTGTTCTAACAGTTCACTGGCAAAAATATTTTGCTACTATTTTTAATTATGGTCAAATGCATATAACATGATTTATTGTCTTAACATTTTGAAGTGTATAGTTTGGTGGCATTAAGTACATTCAGTTCTTATACAGGAGCATCAGCCACTCTGTTTTCAACTCATAAAACTGCAACTCTGTATCCATTAAACCCGTTCCCTATATACTGTTTTATACTGGTTTTTTTTTTTTTTTTTTTTTTTTTTTTTGACAGGCAGAGTGGACAGTGAGAGAGAGAGACAGAAAGGTCTTCCTTTTGCTGTTGGTTCACCCTCCACCTAAGGCAGGAGCCAGATGCTTCTCCTGGTCTCCCATGGGGTGCAGGGCTCAAGCACTTGGGCCATTCTCCACTGCCTTCCTGGGCCACAGCAGAGAGCTGGACTGGAAGAGGGGCAACCGGGACAGAATCCGGTGCCCCGACCGGGACTAGAACCCGGTGTGCCAGCGCTGCAGGTGGAGGATTAGCCTATTGAGCCGTGGAGCCGGCCCTATATACTGTTAAATGATGACTGAGGACCTCATAGAAGCAGAACCATAGAATGTCTTTTTGCAGCTTACTTCATTCAGTCACATATTTTCACAGTTCATCCCTGTTGTAGTGTGTGTCAGAATTTTCTGCCTTTTCAAGGCTGGGTAATATTCCATAGATCACATCGTGTATCCATTCATACACTGATGCACACTTGGGTTGCTTCCACCCGCTGGTTATTGTGAATAATGCTGTGAGCTTGTGTGTGACAGAGATAGGTCATGGCGTTCCTTTTCCTGGAAACTCTGACTTTTTAGGACCACTGACAGCCATAGTTTGGGCCTTGTTTGACCAGCTAGGCTTCAGGTCTGTCCTCTTGAGAAAAGCTGAGAAGACCCTTGGGATGACTACCTCTTGGTGCATACAGCCATAGAATACTTTCACCATCAGTCAACACCTGTTGTAATTCAGAGGCATCCGTTATGGTTCAAAAGACTCCAACTCCTGGGGCCTTCACTGTGGCATGGCAGGTAAGGCCGCAGCCTGCGGTGTGGCATCCCAGTGTGGCCGGTTCAAGTTCCAGCTGCTCCACTTCCAATCCAGCTCTCTGCTATGGCCTGGGAAAGCAGTGGAAGATGGCCCAGGTCCTTGGGCCCCCGCACCCACATGGAAAACCTGGAGGAAGCTTCTGGCTCCTGGCTTCAGATTGGCACAGTTCTGGTCATTGCAGCCAACTAGGGAATGAACCAGTGGATGGAAGACCTCTCTCTCTCTCTCTCTGCCTTTCCTTCTCTCTCTATGTAACTCTGACTTTCAAATAAATAAATAAATCTTAAAAAAAAAGACTTCAACTCCCATTTCAACCATGAATTAGTCTTTTTTTTTTTTAAAAGAGATTTATTTATTTGATTTGAAAGGCAGAGTTACAGAGAGGCAGAAAGAGATAGAGAGAGAGAGAGATAGAGAGAGAGAGAGAGAGAGAGAGAGAGAGAGAGAGTTGTTTTCCATCCGCTGGTTCACTCCCCAGATGGCTGCAATGGCTGGAGCTGTGCCGATCCGAAGCCAGGCTTCTTTGGGGTTTCCCAAACAGGTGCAGGGGCCCAAGGACTTGGACCATCTTCCACTGCTTTCCCAGGCCATAGCAGAGCACTGGATGGGAACTGGAGCAGCTGGGACTCAAACTGGCACCCATGTGGGATGCCAGCACTGCAGGTGGCGGCTTTACCTGCTATGCCACAGCACTGGCCCCCAACCATGAATTAGTCGTGTCCATCTGATAGCTAACCTCTAACATTAATTCAGTAGATGTATCCTGTAATAACCACAATTTACTTGTTGTATCACTTATTAACTGAGGGTTTCTATAGTTAAGAGGGACTTTTAATTTTATTTATTTAATTTATTTGAAAGGAAGACACAGAGTTCTCCCATCTGCTGGTTCACTGCCCAAATGTTTGCAACAGCTGGGACTGAGTTAGGTCAAAGCCAGGATCCAAGAACTCAGTCTGGGTTTCCTCTGTGGGTGACAGAGCCCAAACGGCTTGGCCATCATCACTGTCTCCCACAGAGCACATTAGAGGAAGCCACCAGGGAATTTTAAACACTCAAAACGATCCATGGTAAATATCCCAATGCCTGCTGGACTTACTCTTTTTTCCTTTAAGCTATTTTTTATAAATCTAGTTTTTATAGCATTCATTTGATGTACTGAAAAGCCCATAATTAACGTAGTTAAACTCATAAAGCACCAACATGGGAACAATTTAGTGACTAGCTGGTTGAGGGCAGACACTATTGCATGCATATTCATGACGACGGGATCCAGCACATCCTCACTGACCCAGTCCAGGGCTGCTCTGTGAGCCTGTGAGCGGACTGAGGCTGTGGGACTGCAGTGAGCTGGCCGGGACCAGTGCTAATGACACTGCTCACTAGGAGCCCGTGTGTCACTCCCCTCCCTCACTAAGAGCCCGTGTGTCACTCCCCTCCCTCACTCACTAGGAGCCCGTGTGTCTCTCCCCTCCCTCACTAGGAGCCCGTGTGTCTCTCCCCTCCCTCACTAGGAGCCCGTGTGTCTCTCCCCTCCCTCACTCACTAGGAGCCCGTGTGTCTCTCCCCTCCCTCACTAAGAGCCCGTGTGTCACTCCCCTCCCTCACTAGGAGCCCGTGTGTCTCTCCCCTCCCTCACTAGGAGCCCGTGTGTCACTCCCCTCCCTCACTAGGAGCCCGTGTGTCTCTCCCCTCCCTCACTAGGAGCCCGTGTGTCTCTCCCCTCCCTCCCTCACTAGGAGCCCGTGTGTCTCTCCCCTCCCTCACTAGGAGCCCGTGTGTCTCTCCCCTCCCTCACTAGGAGCCCGTGTGTCTCTCCCCTCCCTCACTAGGAGCCCGTGTGTCACTCCCCTCCCTCACTAGGAGCCCGTGTGTCTCTCCCCTCCCTCACTAGGAGCCCGTGTGTCTCTCCCCTCCCTCACTAGGAGCCCGTGTGTCACTCCCCTCCCTCACTAGGAGCCCGTGTGTCTCTCCCCTCCCTCACTAGGAGCCCGTGTGTCACTCCCCTCCCTCACTAGGAGCCCGTGTGTCTCTCCCCTCCCTCACTAGGAGCCCGTGTGTCACTCCCCTCCCTCCCTCACTAGGAGCCCGTGTGTCTCTCCCCTCCCTCACTAGGAGCCCGTGTGTCTCTCCCCTCCCTCACTAGGAGCCCGTGTGTCACTCCCCTCCCTCACTAGGAGCCCGTGTGTCACTCCCCTCCCTCACTAGGAGCCCGTGTGTCTCTCCCCTCCCTCACTAGGAGCCCGTGTGTCACTCCCCTCCCTCCCTCACTAGGAGCCCGTGTGTCTCTCCCCTCCCTCACTAGGAGCCCGTGTGTCTCTCCCCTCCCTCACTAGGAGCCCGTGTGTCTCTCCCCTCCCTCACTAGGAGCCCGTGTGTCACTCCCCTCCCTCACTAGGAGCCCGTGTGTCTCTCCCCTCCCTCCCTCACTAGGAGCCCGTGTGTCACTCCCTCCCTCACTAGGAGCCCGTGTGTCTCTCCCCTCCCTCACTAGGAGCCCGTGTGTCACTCCCTCCCTCACTAGGAGCCCGTGTGTCACTCCCCTCCCTCACTAGGAGCCCGTGTGTCACTGCCCTCCCTCACTAGGAGCCCGTGTGTCACTCCCTCCCTCACTAGGAGCCCGTGTGTCACTCCCCTCCCTCACTAGGAGCCCGTGTGTCACTCCCCTCCCTCCCTCACTAGGAGCCCGTGTGTCTCTCCCCTCCCTCACTAGGAGCCCGTGTGTCACTCCCCTCCCTCCCTCACTAGGAGCCCGTGTGTCACTGCCCTCCCTCCCTCACTAGGAGCCCGTGTGTCTCTCCCCTCCCTCACTAGGAGCCCGTGTGTCACTGCCCTCCCTCACTAGGAGCCCGTGTGTCACTGCCCTCCCTCACTAGGAGCCCGTGTGTCTCTCCCCTCCCTCACTAGGAGCCCGTGTGTCACTCCCTCCCTCACTAGGAGCCCGTGTGTCTCTCCCCTCCCTCACTCACTAGGAGCCCGTGTGTCTCTCCCCTCCCTCACTAGGAGCCCGTGTGTCTCTCCCCTCCCTCACTCACTAGGAGCCCGTGTGTCACTCACCTCCCTCACTCACTAGGAGCCCGTGTGTCTCTCCCCTCCCTCACTAGGAGCCCGTGTGTCACTCCCTCCCTCACTAGGAGCCCGTGTGTCTCTCCCCTCCCTCACTTAGCCCGTGTGTCACTCCCCTCCCTCACTAGGAGCCCGTGTGTCACTCCCCTCCCTCACTAGGAGCCCGTGTGTCACTGCCCTCCCTCACTAGGAGCCCATGTGTCACTCCCCTCCCTCACTAGGAGCCCGTGTGTCACTGCCCTCCCTCACTAGGAGCCCGTGTGTCACTGCCCTTCCTCACTAGGAGCCCGTGTGTCACTCACCCTCCTCACTGAGGAGGCCCTATCTGTATTTAACAGCTCTGCCTCAGTGTCGTCATTTTAGAGATGATTGTGCCGCCTCACAGAATTGTATCAGGTTTAAATGAGTCAACTGCTTCATTTTAAAATCTCTTTTGGGCCTTGGTAATAATATTTATTTAATAAAATAAACTTCAGTAAGAACTTATTAAAAGAATGGAACACAACTTTTGGGTTTCTAGAAAATATTTTATTTATTTTTTTCACTTTATTTTAATAAATATAAATTTCCAAAGTACAGCTTATGGATTATAATGGCTTCCTCCCCCCCATAACTTCCCTCCCACCTGCAACCCTCCCATCTCCCACTCCCTCTCCCATTCCATTCACATTAAGATTCATTTTCAATTATCTTTATAAACAGGAAATCAATTTAGTATATATTAGTAAAGATTTTAATGGTTTACACCCACACAAAAACATAAAGTGTAAAATACTGTTTGAGTTATAGCATTAATTCACATTGAACAACACATTAAGGATAGAGATCCTACATGAGGAGTAAGTGCACAGTGACTCCTGTTGTTGACTTAACAAATTGACACTCTTGTTTATGGCATCAGTAATCTCCCTAGGCTCTTGTCATGAGTTGCCAAGGCTATGGAAGCCTTTTGAGTTCGCCGACTCCGATCTTATTTAGACAAGGCCATAGTCAGAGTGGAAGTTATCTCCTCCCTTCAAAGAAAGGTACCTCCTTTGATTTGATGGCCCGTTCTTTCTACTGGGATCTCACTCACAGAGATCTTTCATTTAGGTCATTTTATTTTCTTTCTTTCTTTTTTCTTTTTTTTTTTTTTTTCCAGAGTGTCTTGGCTTTCCATGCCTATAATACTCTCATGGGTTCTTCAGCCAGATCCAAATGCTTAAGGGCTGATTCTGAGGCCAGAGTGCTGTTTGGGACATCTGCCCTTCTATGAGTCTGCTGTATATCCCGCTTCCCCTGTTGGATTGTTCTCTCCCTTTTGAATTCTATCAGTTAGTATGAGCAGACACTAGTCTTGGTTATGTGATCCCTTTGAATCTTAGACCTATCATTATGATCAGTTGTGAACTGAAATTGATCACTTGGACTAGTGAGATGGCATTGGTACCATGCCACCTTGATGGGATTGAATTGGAATCCCCAGACACGTTTCTTTTTTTTATTTTTTATTTGACAGGCAGAGTGGACAGTGAGAGAGAAAGACAGAGAGAAAGGTCTTCCTTTGCCATTGGTTCACCCTCCAATGGCTGCTGCGGCCGGCGCGCTGCAGCTAGCGCACCGCGCTGATCTGATGGCGGGAGCCAGGTACTTATCCTGGTCTCCCATGGGGTGCAGGGCCCAAGGACTTGGGCTATCCTCCACTGCACTCCCTGGCACAGCAGAGAGCTGGCTTGGAAGAGGGGCAACCGGGACAGAATCCGGCGCCCCGACTGGGACTAGAACCCGGTGTGACGGTGCCACAAAGGCGGGGGATTAGCCTAGTGAGCCGCAGCGCCGGCCAGCATGATTTTTTCCAGATTCCTCCATTTTGTTGCAGATGACTGGATTTCATTGTTTTTTACTGCTGTATAGTATTCTATAGAATACATGTCCCATAACTTCTTTATCCAGTCTATTGTTGATGGGCATTTAGGTTGATTCCAGGTCTTAGCTATTGTGAATTGAGCTGCAATAAACATTAAACTGTCTCTCTCTAGAAAATATTTTAAAAATTTATTTATTTATATAAAAGGGAGAGTTAGAGAGAGATAGGCAGACATAGAGAGAAAGATCTTTCATCTGCTGGTTCACTCCCCAAATGGCCACAATGGCAAACCCATGAGCCAAGGCCTTCTTCCAGTTCTCCTACATGGGTGTAGGTGCTAAAGCCTTGGGTCATCTTCCACTGCCCCTCCCAGGTGCATTAGCAAGGAGCTGGATTGGAAGAGGAGCAGCCAGGATTTGAATTGGCACCCATATTGGATGCCAGTGCTGCAGATGGTGGCTTAACCTGTTATGCCGCAATGCTGACCCCTAGACAATATTATATATTACACCATAGAAAATATTTGACAAGAATATAGAGACAGGAAAAGCAATATAAATATGTCAGATGACTAAGACATGTCTTTCCTTTTTCATGTTGGAGCAATATGAGTTTCACAAGCTGTGTCTTGCAAGATTCATATTTTATGCCTCATTGGTAAGATCTGTGTTTTCTTTCCTTTGCTGGAATTAACTATCAGGATGTCATTGAGAAGTTAGATTTTATTATTTAATATTAACATTAAGACCTTAGAGTTAGAGGGTGTGAATTTTGATGCATGATTGGGAAATAAAATACAGATTATAAGCTTGTTATGACCGAATCCTTTTCTTCACCTATTGAGAGCTAGAATCGGATTTACTGTGCCGCAGTCAATTTGACAGCTTATGTTGCCAAGAAGGGGTTGTTTCTTCATCTCCTTTTGGACTGATTGGTGGGATGCATTGATATTTTCCTTGGCCAACACAGTTTGACAAATAATAGCGTTACCTTCAGGAGTTGATCTTGAAAGTCAGCTTCCACCTTTCAAGGTGGCAAATATCGGACAGGGCCGTGACTCACTAGAGTCTCGGTATTCCCCGGGTTGTTCAGGGTCATTGGGTTATATATTATTCATTAGTTTCAGGCTATAGAACAAGAACATAATGTCTTACAGGAGGCTTTCATATCATCTGGCCAAGTGTAATGAGTTCATTTTTGTATCTAAAATAAAATGTGGATGTCAAGTTTCTAAAAGGAGAATCATTGGAATATTCCATGGGACCATTTGTCTCTTCTTGGGCTCCTGGTTGGATGTGAACACTCCCCGAGGGAGACCTGTCCCCTGGGGCGAGGAAGGAACAGCCATGGGATCTACATCCACATCCTGGACTTCCTGCAGAATCCAAGAATCCAGTCCTCACCCTGTGGACTTCCTCCCCTAGGGTGGGGTATATGAGAAAGCGTGTGGGGGGTGTGGCAGGGATCTGCTGGTCCCTTGAGGTGAAAGGGAGAGTAGGGCAGGGGCAAGAGAGAGCATGTCCCACTGGAATCCTGAGGAGCAGCAGAAAAATCATCTGCAAAAGACATTTATAGCCTTAATGCAACTTGTGGTCTCCCCAAGAGTATGATTTTTTGGTTTTATTTTTAGAGATTTACTTGCTTGAAAAGCAGATTGATGAGAGAGAGGGAGAAAGGGAGAGAGAGAGAGACAAACAGACAGATCTTCCATTTACTGATTCACTCCCCAGGTGCCTGCAACAGCTTGGGCTAGGCCAGGCTGAAGCCAGGAGCCAGGTGCTTCCTCCTGGTCTCCCATGTGGGTGCAGGAGCCCAAGCACTTGGGCCATCCTCCACTGCCCTCCTGGGCCACAGCAGAGTGCTGGACTGGAAGAGGAGCAACCAGGACTAGAACCCATTGCCCATATGGGATGCTGGCGCCGCAGGCGGAGGATTAACCAAGTGAGCCACGGCTCTGGCCCCAAAGTAACAGAGCTCTTAAAATGCTGCATCTGCTTCTGCCTAGAGAGTGAGTGATTTCTACTTCCTTCTGTGAGATTCAGGAGAGCATAACTCCATTGCCGGCTCGGGCTGGTTCCCTGGGAATCACTGGCCCCACAGCTCTCCAGTCGTGTGATACCGTGCAGGGCTGATTTCTTCATCTGAGATACAGACTTGAATCCAGCACCAGCCTTGTGGGGCTGCTGGCAGGAGTGCCTAGACTGGACAGCAGAAGCTCTTGGAGTGGTGTCTCGCACGCCGCAGGAATGCAGTCCACGGGCCGATTGTGTCTGTGTTGACTGTGATGAGCATGTATTACTTTGAGAGTCAGGACAGCAGGCAAATGGTCTTCTTGGGGAGAAAGAGGAGTTGGAGAGGGAGGGCGCTGAAGCCCAGCACTTGCTTGTGGGATGTGCGGCTCCATGGGAAAGTATTGTCGCTCCCTGGTGCCCGCAGCCCCCGTGGGGCGCCTGACTTTCTGTGTTAGGATGAGATTGGCCTCTGGAGATCTTTAAATGCCAGCAGCATCAGGAAAACACCCAGCAAATGGGAACTTAGGTTGTTGTCTTTTTTGTTGTTGTTTATTTGTTTTTATAGAGTGTATTTTTTTCTTTAGCTAATCTTGAAAACTGTTCTGTATTTCTTCCCTTGTGAAACTTTTGAGATTTCAGGCCTATTTTGGCTTTCCATCTCTTGGAAGCTTTCCTGCTGCTATTAGTGGTAGGCATATATAAGGAGAAACTGAATTTTACAAATTCCTCACAATGATGCTCACGAAAGCTTGAGTTAGAAACGGGGCCTCTTCTGCCCGGTCCCCACACAGTCCCTGCTGCCACGGGTGCCTGGCCACCCGAGCCCGAGCTATCTTCCTCAACTCTTCCCCAAGCCCCTTTTCTCCCTACTCCCATATCTGTGATTGTCCTTTTTTTTAAATTAATTTTTTAAAAATTTTCTATTCTGCCAAACAGGACCACCTCTTGCAGTTCTCACTCACCATTCTTTTGTTGTGGCCACTGCCAGCCTTGCAGAGGGGCGCTCTGCTGTGTTCCTGGCTGGCAGAGCCGTGGTGCTGAGCCCAGGGGTGGGAGGTGGGGCTCCCCAAGGAGGATGGCTCCAGCAGGCGCAGGCTCCCTGCCCAGTTTACTACAGCTGTACCCATTGCCCGGGAGCCCAGGTGTGCTTGTCATGAGACACTGTGGCCCTGCTACCTCCCCAGACCACAGGAGCAGCCTGTGTTCCCTGCATCGGCAACTCCTGCCACTCTTCCTCCCTTTGTTCCCGCAGCCTACCAAGGAGGGTGCTTTATGCTCACCTCTCTCTCACTTGTGAGCTGTTTGCCCTCCTCTCTCTAACTCTCAGCCCACAGATGCAAAGGGCCCAGGCTTTAGGAATCCCAGATGCACCACATAAACTCCGGTCCATGTGCTTTAAGCAGCTGGGGTGATGTCTACCTTTATCGTTCTTCAACATCACCAAGGAACTGGAACAGAACATCCAGTTCTTTCCACGGCCCTGACAGTCATCCCAGCCCAGCAGGCTCTCCCTGTCCCTCCTGCATCTGTTACAACCACGCATGGAGAGGACAACTTCAGCTGGGGAGACCAGAGTTCTCTTTCCCCTCCTGGATCAACATGAAACTGCAGGTCCAGACGGGCACAGGCGGCTTGATCCAGGCTGGAGTCTCCAGCAGAGGGTCTGAGGCAGGCAGAGCAGCTGGCACTGTTTGCACCAGGGCAAGAGAGCAGAGCCCGGTGCCTGGCCAGGGTGAAGGAAGCAGAGTGCAGGCTTCTTGTGGTGCAGGGAGGTGAGGGCAGTGAGACTGTGCCAAGGGAGCTGTTTTGAAGATTCCTGTATTTCAGAGAAGGGCATGACTCTGTCTCTTGGCTCAGGCCCTGGGCAGGGCTGGGCCTGAAGGTGCCTGGTACAGTTGTCCTTTGATATTCATGACATATTGGCTCTAGGACTGCCACAGCTCCCCAAATCCACAAATGCTCCAGTCCCTGACGTAAGATGACCCAGTGACTGCGTATTACCTATGCCCTTCTTCTCGTGCGCTTTAAATCACCTCTACACTATTTATTTATTTATTTTTCTTTCTTTCTTTCTTTCTTTCTTTCTTTCTTTCTTTCTTTCTTTCTTTTTTTTTTTTTTTTTTTTGACAGGCAGAGTGGACAGTGAGAGAGAAAGAGACAGAGAGAAAGGTCTTCCTTTGCTGTTGGTTCACCCTCCAATGGCTGCTGCTGCCGGCGCGCTGCAGCTGGCGCACCGTGCTGATCCGAAGCCAGGAGCCAGGTACTTCTCCTGGTCTTCCATACGGGTGCAAGGCCCAAGGACTTGGGCCATCCTCCACTGCACTTCCGGGCCACAGCAGAGAGCTGGCCTGGAAGAGGGGCAACCGGGACAGAATCTGGTGCTCTGACCAGGACTAGAGCCCAGGTGCCGGCGCTGCAGGTGGAGGATTAGCCTAGTGAGCCACGGCGTCGGCCACTATTTATTTCTAAACCCTGGTGCTCTATAAATGTTATGTAAATAGTTGTCATACTGTATCATTCAGGGAATAACAACAAGAAAAAATTCTGTACAGATTCAGTACAGGTGCATTTTCCCCCTATTATTTTCAACCTGTGGTTGGTAGAACCTACCCAGGTGGGATCCGTGGATGTGGACAGTGCCTCTGTGTAGAACAGGTGAGTCTGACACCTTGCCTGGGCTGCCTCTGCCTGACTCATTAGTGGGTTAATATGGTGCTCATACAGGCCCTGCTTAAACTCCTTTTTGTCACCCTCCAAGTCAGCTGGCCATTTGGGCCCCTGCCACCCACATGGGAGACCTGGATGGAGTTCCAGGCTCCTGGCTTTGTCCTGGCCCATCCCTGGCCGTTGTGGCCATTTGTGAACCAATGGATGGAAGAGCTCTTTCTCTCTCTGTCTCCCCCTCTGTCTCTGTAACTCTGCCTTTCAAATAAATAAATAAAGCTGCAAAAAAAAAAAAAAATGAGGAATTCTGGGGGTGGGTGTTGGGCACAGCTGTTAAGGCGCTGCTTGGGAGGCCCGCAGTCCGTATCTGTGCCTGGCTCCATTCCAGAGTCCAGCTTCCTGCTGATGTGCGTGCAGGGAGGCAGCAGGCGAGGACCCAAGTACCAGGGCCCCTGCCACCCATACAGGAGCCAGGATGGAGCTCCTGGCTCTGGCTTTGGCCTGACCCAGACCCAGCTGTTGTGGCCATTTGGGGAATGAACCAGCATAAGGAAGAGCTCTGTCTCTCTCTCTCTCTTTCTGCCTTCCGAGTGTGAATCAGCCAGTCACTCAGAACTCTGGGCCTCAAGCTGGACCTGCTGGAACTCGCATTTGAAGTCCCCAGGTGGCCTTGGGCACACTGAGGCCTGGGCACACTGCTGCAGAGTGACAGATGACTGCGATTTTAACCTTTCTAAACATTCTTCAACATTTCTAAAAATGAATTCCTAGGAAAAAGAAATGAAAAAGCCTCAACACAGAAAATGCAAGCCTCATTTTGAACGTCGGATTTCACGGATATCAACTTGTTCTTTGTAATTCCTTATAAAGGCTTCGCATCACTTCCTCTGAATTTCTGTCTTTGTTTCCTGGTGGTTGGATGACAATTTCCAGACCAACCTCAGTCCACGGGCCACGCTTCAAGTAACTTTTCCTCAAAGCTGTGGCACCCCCATGTCCCATCCTGAGAAGTCTGCCTGTCCTTCCTTCTGTTTCTACAGATCTCTCCTCTGGACAGATTTGGTTGTGCAGTTAAAATACCTCTGTTAATTGTTTAAAACATCAAATAGCACCAAGCCTGCTTGTGATGACAGAGATCTCCCTTGCCCCCTCCATCCACTTTCTTTTTTTGAAAATTCATTTATTTGAAAGGCAGAGTTATGGGGGGTGGGGCGGGAGAGAGAGGGAGACAGAGTCTTCCATCCACTGGTTCATTTCCCAAATGGCCACAACTGCTGGAGCTGGGCTGGTCTGAAGTCAGGAGCTTTCTTCATGTCTCCCATGTGGGTGCAGGAGCCCAAGCACTTGATCCATCCTGTGCTGCCTTCTCGGGTGCAGTAGCAGAGAGCTAGATCAGAAGTGCAGCAGCTGGGGCCGGCGCTGTGGCTCAGCGGGTTAATGCCCTGGCCTGAAGCGCCAGCATCCTATATGGGTGCCGGTTTGAGACCCGGCTGCTCCACTTATGATCCAGCTCTCTGCTATGGCCTGGGAAGGAGAGTAGAGGATGGCCCAAGTCCTTGAGCCCCTGCACCCACGTGGGAGACCAGGAAGAAGCTCCTGGCTCTTGGCTTTGGATCAGTGCAGCTCTGACTGTTGCAGCCAATTGGGGAGTGAACCATCAGATAGAAGACCGCGCTCTCTCTCTGCCTCTCCTCTGTGTAACTCTGTCTTTCAAATAAATAAATAAATCTTTTTTTTTAAAGAAGTGGAGCAGCACCTGCGTGGGAGATCTGGAAGAAGCTCCTGGCTCCTGGCTTCAGATCGGCACAGCTCCGGCTGTTGCAGCCAATTGGGGAGTCAACCAGTGGATGGAAGACCTCTCTCTCTCTCTCTCTCTCTCTCTCTCTCTGTGTGTGTGTGTGTGTGTGTGTGTGTGTGTGTATAACTCTGACTTTCAAATAAATAAATAAATCTTAAAAAAAGAAGAAAGCAGAGCAGCTGGGACTCAAACAGGTAGCCATATGGGATGCCAGTGCCACAGGTGCAGCTTTAGCCGCTATGCCACAGTGCCAGCACCCCTCCATCCACTTTCCATGCTTTTCTGATCAGGCACTGACCTTACCCTGACAGTTACAGGGTTTGGTATGCACAGGTGGTGAGAATGGAGGACAGCAAGGCTGTGTGTCCGTTCCCCCAGTTCTTGATGGCCCAGGGCTTGCAGCATCTCAGTTATAACCGGGGTCTTGGCTCCTCCTGCATCTGCTCTTTCTTTTTCCCTCACAGGCCTGGGGCGGGAAAGGTGCTTCACCATCATGAGAAGGCTCCCTTCCCCTGCCCGCTCCTTTATAAATTGCTGCTGTATTAAACTCTTCCCCAGTCACTTTATTCTTGTTGGGTACTTGTCTCCTGCTGGAGCTCTGAGAGGCACCTCACTCCCTGACTTGCAAAGGATGCTCTTTAAAAAAAAAAAGATTTATTTGAAAGACAGGGGAGAGGGGAGAGTGGAGAGGTGAGAGAGGAGAGGGAGAGGGAAGAAGGAGGGGGGAAAGGGAGCGGGAGGGAGAGGGAGAGAGAATGAAGAAGGAAGGAAGGAAAAGGAAAGGAAAGGAAGAAAGGAAGAAAGGAAGAAAGGAAGGAAGGAAGGAAGGAAGGAAGAAAGAAAGAAAGTAAGTAAGTTAGTTTTGCATCTACTGGTTCACTCCCTAAATGGCTGTAACAGCCAGGACTGGGGCAGACCCAAGCCAGGAGCCAGGAGCTTCATCTGGGTCTCCCATATGGGTGGTAGGTGTCCAAGGACTTGTGCATCTTCTGTTGACTTCCCAGACACATTAGCATGGAACTGGATCAGAAGTGGAGCAGCTGGGACTTGAACTAGTGCTCATATGGGATTCAGGCATGGCAGATGGTGGCTTAATCCACTGCATCACAATGCCGGCCACCAAAGGATGCTTTTCTACTGGTTGAAATTGACCAATACTCCTCATTGTCATCTCTGAAAGAATGAAAGGAAATTATTGAGGAGGTGGCTAAATGGAAGTTTAGAAAAATACATACAATATGAGTGCATGTGTGTGCATTCGTGTGTGTGTGCGCATATTTTTGAGTGTGTGCATGTGCGTATGCATTTTACACCTATCTATATCTTTTTTTTAAAGGATTTATTTATTTATTTGAAAGGTAGAGTTACAGAGAAAAAGGGAGAGACAGAGTGAGATCTTCCATCTTCTGGTTCACTCTCCAAATGGCTGCAATGGCTGGGGCTGGGCCAGGTCAAAGCCAGGAGCCAGGAGTTTAGTTGGGTCTCCCACACAGGTGCAGGAGCCCAAGAACTTGAGCCATTCATTGTTGCTTTCCCAGGCCATTAGCAGGGAGCAGGATAAAGTGGAACAGCTGGGACATGAACCGGCATCACAGGCAACAGCTTTACTTGGTACGCCACAACATAGGCCCCAGTTTTCCTTTTGTTCTGCTATTTTTGGCTCCTGATCATTTCAAACTTCTGTGGTTTTTTTTTTTTTTTTTTTTTTTTTTTTTTTTTTTTTGCATCCTTACACATTGCCTTACACCTTTCCCCATCCTTTTTCTTTAACAAAATGAGACGTAGATAAATATAAGGCACAAGTTGACCAAACAGTAAAACACGGTTACTCTTTTCATCTCAGTCATATGTTTTGCTTTGGCTTGGAACAAACATATTTTACCTTACCTTAAGGTTATCCTAAGCCTGAAATATTTGTCTATTCCTTTAGAAATATGTATTATTGTATATGTCAGATACCTCCAACTCATTTCCAGAACTGTAGTACAATTCTGTGGAAAACACCCAAGCTTCATAGCTGGTCTTCACTTATTTTAAAGTTTGCTTCTTTCCCAGTGGACTGTGTCATAGGAGCTCAACAGTAAGCAGAATGACCAAGCATCAAAAGCAGACATGTGTGCCAGCTGACAATGTTCCTTTCACAGTACGTGATGGACAAAGAACCTGCTTTGATTCAGCTGATTCCTAATAGAATGGATTTGACATTTTTTGTCCCCCAAGAGCAAATACATCATTTAATTACAAGACCTCTTAGCTATTGTATTGTTTCACTGCCATGTACCTTTTTTTGTTCCTAAATGTTCCCAGTGACTTAGGACAATAATGTGTGTTGATAGTGGAGAGTAGGCTTGTTTCTAAATATACAATAGGATTTCTGCTAGGCCTTCCTATCACGACCCACAATGTCCTGAGCCATTCTTTCAAGAGGCCCCTTCCCATCACGTTGCACCTCTTCCTAACCATGATTTCTCCTTTTGTTAGGAGCTTTTATTGGGGCCAGGACTGTGGCATAGTAGGTTAAGCCTCTGCCTGTGGCACCAGCATCCCATATGGGCACTGATTCATGTTCTGGCTGCTCCTCTTCTGATCTAACTATGATCTGCTATGGCCTGAGAAAGCAGTGGAAGATGGCCCAAGTCCTTTTGCCCCTGCACCAATGGGGGAGATAGAAGAAGCTCCTAGCTCCTGGCATCAGATTGGCCCAGTTCTAGCCATTTGGGGAGTGAAGCAGCAGATGGAAGATCTCTCTCTCTCTCTCTCTCTCTCTCTCTCTCTCTGTTTCCCTCTTTCTCTCTCTAACTCTGCCTCTCAAATAAATAAATAAATAAATCTTTTTTTTTAAAAGATTCTGTTCCCCAAACAATGGTATGGCATGGTCTTTGGTCATGGTGTGGGGGAAACATGTGCTCCACTGGCAGCCAAAGTGGAGCTGGCTTTCTGTAAGACAGTTTGGCAGCTGTTGGCATGGCGTCCTTTTAGGATGTAGAGTAGGCTTCCTACAAACCACTAAAAGGACAGTGTTTTAAGGCAGGGTCTACATTGACTAAACATATACTCATAATCAGGTTCCTGTAGGAGAAAACAAAGTATTGTTCCTTTTTTAAAAAAATTTATTTTATTTCATAATTACAACTTTAGGAACATGGTGATTCTTTCCACCATACACACTTTCCCACCCACTCTTCCAGCTCTTTTCCTCCTCCCTCTCCTATTCCCATTCTTATTTTTAACTAAGATCGATTTTCAATTAATTTTATACACATATGATTAGCTCTATGTTAAATAAAGAGTTCAACAACTAGTATGGGGTAAAAAATTGCTCCTCAACAGTCGAGACTAGGGTTGTTCAAAGTCCTTGCTTCTCAAAGTGTCAATTTCACTTCTAGGGATTACCTTTTAGGTACCCTATTAGGTATCACAGGTCAAAGAGAACATATGGCATTTGTCCTTTCAGGACTGGCTGATTTCACTAAGTGTGATGTTTTCTAGCCTCATCCATTTTGTTCCAAATGACCAGATTGTGTGTGTGTGTGTGTGTGTGTTTTACTGCTGTGTAGTATTCCATGGTGTACTTATCCCATAATATCTTTATCCAGTCTTCAGGTGATGGGCATTTGGGTTGATTCCATATCTCTTAGCTATTGTGAATTGAGCTGAAATAATCATGGGAGTACAGATAACTCTTTCATACGCTGATTTCATTTCCTTTGAGTAAATTCCCAGAAGTGGGATGGCTAGGTCATAAAGTAGGTCTATATTCAGATCTGAGGTATCTCCATACTGTCTTCCATACTGTCTTTCAACAGTAGATTAGGGTACCTTTTCCTCCACATCCTCGCCGGCATTTGTTGTTTCTTGATTTCTGTATGAAAGCCATTCTAATTGGTGTAAAGTGATTTTGATTTGCATTTTCCTGATGGCTAGTGATCCTGAGCATTTTTTCATGTATGTCTGTTGGCCATTTGGATTTCTTCTTTTGAAAAATGCCTGTTTAAGTCCTTTGCCCATTGCTTAATTGGATTGTTTGTTTTGTTGTGGAATTTCTTGATCTCTTTATATATTCTGGTTATTGATCCTTTATCAGTTACATAGTTTGCAAATAATTTCTCCCATTATGTTGTTTGCCTCTTCACTTTCCTTAATGTTTCTTTTGCAATACAGAAGCTTCTCAATTTGATGTAATCCCATTTGTCAATTTTGGCTTTGATAACCTGTGCCTCTGGGGCCTTTTCCGAAAAAGTCTTTCCTATTCCAATGTCTTGCAGAGTTTCCCCAATGTTCTCTAATAATTTTATTGCATCGAGTCATAGATTTAGGTCTTTAATCCATTTTGAGTAGATTTTTGTATAAGGTTTTAGGTAGGGATCTTGCTTCATACTTCTGCAGGTGGAGATTCAGTTTTCCCAGCACCATTTGTTGAAGAGACTGTCTTTGCTCCAGGGATTGATTTTAGCTCCTTTGTCAAAGGTAAGTTGGCTGTAGATGCATGGATTGATTTCTGGCATTTCTGTTCTGTTCCATTGATCTATCCGTCTATTTTGTACCAGTACCAGGCTGTTTTGATTATAGCTGCCCTGTAGTATGTTATATAGTCTGGTATTGTGATGCCTCCAGCTTTGTTTTTGTTGTATAAGATTGCTTTAACTATTTGTAGTCTCCTGCATTTCCATATGAATTTAAGTATTTTTTTCTATATCTGAGAAGAATGTCCTTGGTATTTTGATTGATATTGCATTGAATTTGTAAATTACTTTCAGTAGTATGGACATTTTGATGATATTGATTCTTTCAATCTATGAACATGGAAGATTTTTCCATTTTTGTGTCTTCTTCTATTTTTTTTCTTTAATGTTTTATAATTCTCATTGTAGAAACCTTTGACATCTTGGTTAAATATATTCCCAGATATTTGATTTTTCTGTAGCTATTGTGATGGGATTGATCTTAGAACTTCTTTCTCAGTTGTGGCATTATCTGTGTATACAAAAGCTGTTGATTTTTGTGTATTGATTACATACCCTGCTCCTTTAACAAACTCTTCAATGAGTTCCAATAGTCTATTAGTGGAGTCTTTTGGATCCCCTATATATAGAATCATGTCATCAGCAAATAGGAATAGTTTGACTTCCTACTTCCCAATTTGTATCCCTTTGATTTCTTTTTCTTGCCTAATGGCTCTGGCTAAAACTTCCAGGACTATATTTAATAGCAGTGGTGAAAGTGAGCATCCTAGTCTGGTTCTGGATCTCAGTGCAAATGGTTCCAACTTTTCCTCATGCAATAGGATTCTGGCCATGGGTTTGTCACAAATTCCCTTGATTATATTGATGAGTGCTCTTTCTATAACCAATTTGCTTCAAATTTTCATCATGAAAGGGCATTGTATTTTATCAAATGCTTCTTCTATATCTATTGAGATAATCATATGTTTCTTGTTATTCAGTTTGTTAATATGATATATCACATTGATTGATCTGTGAATGTTGAACCACCCTTGCATACCAGGATAAATCCCACTTGGTCCAAATGAATGATCTTTCTGTTGTTCTGTTGGATTCAAGTGGTTAGTATTTTGTTGAGGATTTTTGTGTCTATGTTCATTAGGAAAATTGGTCTGCAGTTCTCTTTATCTGTTGTATCTTTTTCAGCTTTAGGAATTAAGGTGATGCTGGTTTCATAGAAAGAATTTGGGAGAGTTCCCTCCTTTTCAATTGTTTTGAATAACTTAAGAAGAAGTAGAGTTAGTTTTTTCTTAAATGTCTGGTAGAAACTCAGCAATGAAGCCATCCAGTCCTTCTTTATTGGGAGGATCTTTATTACTGATTCAATTTCTGTCTTGGTTATTGTCTGTTTAGGTTTTCTATGTCTTCATGGCTCAATGTAGGTAGGTTGTATGTGTGCAGGAATCTGTCCCTTTCTTCTAGGTTTCCTGATTTGTTGGCATACAGCTCTTTGTAGTAATTTCTGATGATCCTTTTTATTTCTGTGGTGTCTGTTGTTACATTTCCTTTTTCATTTCTCATTTTACTGATTTGAGTTTTCTCTCTTTTTGGTTAGTTGGGCCAATGGTGTGTCAACTTTGTTTATTTTTTCAACAAAACAGCTCTTATTTTGTTGATCTTTTGTATTTTTTTTTTTGGTTTCAATTTTTTTTTTTATGTGACTGTAGGATGGAAAGTTCTGTAGATGTTTGTTAGGTCCATTTGGTCTGTAGTGTCGATTAACTCTGTTGTTTCATTGCTAATTTTCTGTCTGGTTGATCTGTCCATTGCTGAATGTGGGGTATTGACGTTCCCCATTACTACTCTATTGGAGCCTATGTCTCCCTTTAGATCTTTAGATTTCTTTTACATAGACAATTGTCCTGTAATTCAGTGCATATACATTTATAATATTCACATATTTCTTGTGAATTGATCCCTTAATCATTTTTTAAAGATTTTGTTTATTTACTTGAGAGGCAGAGTTACAGACTGTGAGAGGGAGAGACAGAGAGAAAGGTCCTCCACCTGCTGGTTCACTCCCCCAAATGGCTACAATGGCTGGAGCTGTGCTGATCCGAAGCCAGGTGCTTCTTCCCGGTCCTCCATGTGGGTGCAGGGGCCCAAGAAGTTGGGCCATCTTCCACTGTTTTCCCAGGCCACAGCAGAGAACTAGATTGGAAGAGGAGCAGCCGGGATTAGAAATGGTGCCCACACGGGATGCCGGCACTGTAGGCGGAGGGTTAACCCACTGTGCCATGGTGCTGGCCCCTGATCCCTTAATCATTATATAGTTCCCTTCTATGTCTCTTTTAACAGTTTTTGTGTTAAAGTCAACTTTTTCTAATATTAGGATGGCTACACCTGTTATTTTTTGGTTTCTGAGAGCATGGGATAATGGGATATCTTTTTCCATCCTTTCAGTTTCAATCTTTGTTGTTGAGGTGTGTTTCTTGTAGGCAGCAAATAGATGGGTTTTGTTTTTTAATCCATTCAGCCAGTCTATGTCTTTTCAGTGGAGAGTTGAGGCCATTTACATTCAAGGTGACTATTGATAAGTAATGACTTTGCCCTGCCATTTTAAAATAAATATTCCTATTTTTTACTTTAGATTTTCTTTGTACTTTTACTGGGAGATTTTCTGCTTTCACCTTCTTTTGTAGTGATGCTCATGTTGCTGGGTTTCTGTGTATAGCACATCCTTAAGCATCCTTTGTAAGGCTGGTTGAGTGGTGACAAATTCTTTCAATTTCTGTTTGTTATGAGATGTCTTTATTTCACCTTCATTCATAAATGAGAGGTTTGCAGGGTACGGTATTCTGAGTTCACAGTTTTTTCTCTTAAGACTTGGAATGTATCTCACCATTCTCTCCTAGCCTGTAGGGTTTCTGATGAGAAGTCAGCTGTGAGTCTAATTGGAGATCCTCTGAAAGTAATCTGGCACTTCTCTCATGCATGTTTTAGAATCTTCTTGGGGTTGGTGCTGCAGCTCAGTAGGCTAATCCTCTGCCTGCAGCGCCAGCACACCAGGTTCTAGTCCCAGTCGGGGCGCAGGATTCTGTCCCAGTCGCTCCTCTTTCTGTCCAGCTCTCTGCTATGGCCCAGGAGTGCAGTGGAGGATGGCCCAAGTACTTGGGCCCTGCACCCGCATGGGAAACCAGGAGAAGCACCTGGCTCCTGGCTTCGGATCAGCGTGACGCGCGGCCGCAGCGCGCTGGCCGCGGTGGCCACTGGAGAGTGAACCAACGGCAAAAGGAAGACCTTTCTCTCTGTCTCTCTCTCACTGTCCACTCTGCCTGTCAAAAAAAAAAAAAAAAAAAGAATCTTCTTGGGGCCTGCTCTGTTGCATAGTGGGTAAAACTGCTGCCTGCAGTGCTGGCATCCCAAATGTGCACCAGTTTGAGTTCCAGCTGCTCCACTTCCAATCCAACTCTCTGCTATGGCCTGGGAAAGCAGTAAAGATGGCCCAAGTCCTTGTGCCCCACACCCACATGGGAGACCCAGAAGAAGCTCCTGGCTCCTGGCTTCAGATTGGCATAGCTCCGGCCATTGCAGCCATCTGGGGAGTTAACCAGTGGATGGAAGATCCCTCTCTCTCTCCTCTCTCTCTCTCTCTCTCTCTCTCTCTCTCTCTCTCCTTATCTCTCTGTGTGCCTTTCAAATAAATTAATTAATTAAAAAAAAAAAAAGAATCTTTTCTTAATGTTTTACCGTGGAGAGTTTAACTACAATGTGTTGTGAAGATCTTTTCTGGTTGTGTCTATTAGGAGTTCTATGTGCTTCCTGGACTTGGATGTCCCTTTTTTTCTCCAAATTAGGGAAGTTTTGTGTAATTGTTTCACTAAAGAGGGCCTTCTAATCCATTCTCTCTTTCCACACCTTCAGGAACTCCTAAGACCCATATTTTGGGTTGTTTGATAGTATTCTGTAGATCTCCAACAGTGTTTTTTAGTTTTCTAATTTCTTCTTGTTTTTGGTCTGACTGTAAAATTTGCAGAGATTTGTCTTCTAACTTGGGTATTCTTTCTTCTGCTTCACTGAGTCTGTTGTTAAGATATTCCACCACATTCTTCATTTGTTCTACTGAATTCTTCTTTTCCGGGGTTTCATTTTGATTTCTCTTTAAGATCTCAGTTTCATGGCAGAGATTTTCTTTCATGTCATGTATAGATTTCAATAGTTTGTGGATTTTCTTCTGATTACTTCTAAGTAATCCTATGATCAATTTTTTGAATCTCATTTCTGGCATTTCTTCAGTCTCTTTATCTTCACATTCTAGTATTGAAGTGTTGTGTTCTTTTGGGGGCATCATGTTGTCTTCCTTATTGTTGTTTTTTGAATTGCTGCATTTATTGTTTGGCATTTGTAGAGATACTTGTTGGTTTCTTTTTTTTTTATCCCTGAGATGGCTTTTATCTTCGGAATATTCCTCTGTGGCCTAGTGGAGTGTCTGCTTTTTCAGTGAATACCCAGAGGCATGTGATGGGTGTGGCAGGGAGCTCTGTTCAGTGCTCCAGGGTGAAGGGAGTGTCCAAGGTGATAGCCAGGTTGGGTGTGATAAATCTCTTTTTTTTTATATCAGAGGGAAAGTTTGTTCTGCTCTGTTGATATAGTTTCATTCATCCTTTTCTCAAAGAAGACCAGTGCCTGGGTGCTAGCCTCAGTGTACAATATTTGTCACTGCTGCCCCAAGAATCACAACAAGGATCTGTGCAGTCTTTGGTGTGAGCGCAGATCCTCCAGCAATGTCCCTCATCAGGGAATCAGAGAGCCCCAGGCACGTGGAGCCCCACAGTGGCTGCTCACTGCTGTCTTCCATTGCCTAAGAGGTAGGGGACAGTATTCCATCAGGGGATGGTTCTTGCTGGCATGGAAAAATGCATGCTTATCAGTCCCCTTCTCTGCCAGTGGGCAGGGGGTGAATGTGGGGCTCCCACACCCATCTGCCAGCTGTGCCTGAAACCAGTTCTCCCAGGGCTGTTTCCCTACTTAACCCACACCTCCTGTGTGGATCTGCTGGCCACTCTGCCCATGTCCCTGGCTCTTAATATACTTCCTGTCTCTTCTAGGGAAAGCTTTAGTCCCTGCCCTCAGCCTCACAGTGAAATCAAGTCACTGAGGCTTGGGGAAGCTCAGCCCAGTCCTGTTGTCTGTGAAGTGTGGAGTCTACCTGTACTCTGCACCCCTACTCAGCCGACTGCCCTCATCCTGTTCTGCTGGGACCCCTCGCACCAAGGGCATCGCTCTTTTCCACTGTCATCCTGCCAGGCAGGACACCTGCTGGGGCTCCTTGCATGAGCCAGAGCATTTAGGTGGGAGCCTCTGCAACACAAGGGAGTTCTACCGTCCAGACCCAGAGCTGGGAGTTCAGCTGGGGGTGTACCCGTTCATCATGGTGAGAGCAACTTTGAGCTGCTCTCAGTTTCATAAATAAGTAAATGAGTACTGTTTTGGGGGTTTTGGTTAACTACCAGCATTGACCTCATCAAGGTCAAGTGCAGGCCCTGACCTGGCCTGCATCTGCTGGTTCACTCCCCAAATGGTTGTGAATGCTAGGGCTGGGCCAGGTTAAAGCCAGGAGCCAAGAGCTTCATCCAGGTCTCCAGGTCTCCCACGTGGGTACAGGGGCCCAAGGATTTGGGCCATCTTCTGCTGCTTCCGAAGTGCATTAGCAGGGAGCTGAATTGGAAGTGGAGCATCCGGGACTAGAACAGGTGCCCATATGGTATGCCTATGCCTCAAGCAGAGGATTCACCCACTGCACCACAGCACCAGCACCAGCCCCGCCCCCCAGGACTCTTCAGATGGAACTATTGGCTAAGAGAAGACTGGAGCATTATGGATAAGAACCTGTTTATAGAAAATGGAAATGAAATCAGTTGGAATCTGAATAGGACAAATTATCATCACTGAGAAATATTTTATTGAAGCTTGCCCTGGTGTAAGTCATTTAGAGAAATCAGTATCTTTTGGGGAGTTGTTTCATCTCAAAAACAGAAACAGATTCAAAATAGATTTAGATAACTTGTTTTTTTGTTATGGAAGTCCAGCTAATTAAATCACTTTCCCTTGGAGGAACACAAAAAACACATCCTTTTCCTTTTTATGAGTCATTTATCAAACAGGTTCTTAGGGTGCTCATCAGTTCAGTGTGTGAGTCAAATGTCAATTAAGAAATTAACCTCAGAGTTCTTGGATTCCAGTAGACTTCAGCTTGTTTATAATCATCCCCAAATCTATTTGTAAATTGAAAATTGTGGATAAAATGCACCTGAGTAACAGTTTGATCTCAGGTTCCCTAAGTGTATTCAGGGGACAGTGGTTAAAGTCCACAGGGCTGAAAATCGTGCTCTACAAGTAGAGGTCATCAAGCTGTATCTTTGTCCCTCTGGAGCTAAGTTTACCAGTAGCATCTCGATGCAGGTGTTTCCTCATCCCCCTGTCTCCTCATTTTTTTTCCTGTTGAGATTGTTATTTGTGGGGTGGGTAAAATTGCAGGCGCAGTGGTTAAATTGCTGCTGGTGATGTCTGCAGCCCATATTGGAGTGCCTGGTTTGAGTCCTGGCTCCTCTACTTCCAAGCCTGCTTCCTGCTAATGTATATTTTGGCCCCAATGCTTGGGTTCCTGCCACCCATGTGGGAGACCCTGCTTGAGTTCTGGGCTCCTGGCTTCAAGCCTGGCCCAGCCTTGGGCATTTGAGGGGTGAACCAGTAGGTAGAAGTGCTCTCTCATTCGCTCGCTCGCTCTTCTCTCTCTCTCTTTCTCCCCCCGCCCCGTCCCTCTTCTCTTTCTCTATCTCTGAGGCCTGCCTTTCAAATGGATGAATCAATGAGCTTTTCCAAGTTATTGTGGTAACCCAAATCTTTAGACTGAGTTTTGGATTAGGGATTTTATTTCTCCAGTTCTTGTTATTTTAAATCAGGAAGTGAGAAACTGTCTTCTCTCCTTTCTTGTCCCGGTCTTTGCCTCCTGCTGACTTGAGCGTTTATTGCTTAAAAGGAACCTAGAGAGAGATGGTGTGGGCCCTGAGGTGAAGAGTAATAAGGGGCAGGATGACGATGTTCTTGGCAAAATACAGAGGAAACTTGTAAAGGCCAGCGCTTCTCAGCAGCGAAGGGGTTTCCTTTCAGAAGGAGATGCTGGGATAAGAGGTGGTCCAGGGGCTTCTGCAGCGACTTCTACAAGTTTCTAAAATGATCCATCTCCCCAGGTGAGCTCATTCCAGGTGAGCAGGTGTTTCTGGGAACCAAGAAGAGGGGCCAAGGCCTTCTACAGACTAAAACCAAGCAGAGTCCTTCTGAGTTTCTGAGGCACTGAGTTTCCTAGCATAGGGTGATGATAAACCAAGAAGAAAGAGGTGCACCTGCTGAGCCGCTGGGAGACATCCTCTTTGCATCAGGATTAAAAGGATCCTGTATCCGGTCAGTTGAGTTGCATTTTTATCACTGGCTTTGTTTTATGAGGATTGTCTGTTAGTTTGTAAAAAAATTTTCAAACCAGGTTCCCAAATGGAGTTTAATTTCCTTCTCCATCAAAAACATCCCTAAAAATGTGCTCACCAGGGACCAGTGTTGTGGCACAGAGGGTTAAGCCTCTGCTTACAATGCTGGCATCCCATATCAGAGTGCTGGTTTGAGTTCTGGCTGCCCTGCTTCTGATCCAAACCCCTGCTGATGTTCCTGGGAAACCGGTGGACGATGGCCCAGGTGCTTGGGTTCCTGCACCTACATGGGAGACCTGGATGGAGTTCCTGGCTCCTGGCTTTGACCAGGACCAGACCCTGCTGTTGTGGTCATTTGGTGAGTGAACCAGTAGATGGAAGATTCTGTCTCTCCCTCTCCCTCTCTCTCTGTCACTTTGCCTGTCAGATAAATAAAAAAGAAATTAGCTCACTGGATAGGTTTTCCAAATGGGCGTCAATCACAAAGTAAACCTAATTGTTTGGGTCCATAGTCTCACTTTCTCATAACTTGGATTTATATTTTATACATAGACATCATGGAAATGTTGATATTGTTGATATTGGATTTATATTTCATACATAGAGATCATGGAAATGTTAATATAAATAAAGGGTTTGAAACATCATGTGATAGATTACTTACTAATCACAAAGGCAAAAGGCAGCTTGCAGTGGGGAAGCATCTTTCTAAGGAAGTGATCCAGCAGTGTCATCAGTAACAGGGTAACCTGGCATCCTGTGCCATGTGATGTGACTACATGAGAGGGATGTGGCATCCATGCGGTGACCTGGCTAAGGATGCCTGTCACTGGGAAAACTCACAAATTCAGGCTGTGGAACATTTTGTGACTCTGCAATAGAATTTAGACTGTAAACCAGACTGGAACCTTCTGTGGGACACTCCTGACTCTCCCAAGGTCCCTGTCAGGGGACTGTGCTGGAGTTACGAGTGCCAGAGCCGGGAACTGAATCCAGGCACTCTGATGGCACATGCAGGTTTTTTTTTTTTTTAAGATTTATTTATTTATTTGGAAGTCAGAATTAGAGAGAGGGAAAGACACACACAGAGAGGTCTTCCAACTGCTGGTTCAACGGCCAGCACTGGGCCAGGCTGAAGTCAGGAGCTTCATCTAGGCCTCCCATGTGGGTTGCAGGGGCCCAAACACTTGAGCCATCTTCTGCTGATTCTGCGTTTCCCAGGCTATTAGCAGAGAGCTGGATTGGAAGTGGAGTAGCTGGGATATGAACTGGCACCTGACTGGGATGCTGACATCCTGGGCAACAGCTTTGCCCACTTGCCCCGGATGCATTATGGTAACCACTAGGCAAAACCACTGCCCCTCTGTCTCTGTGTTTGCCAACTGGTACCCATTTACTAAATTCAGTAGCAGATAAATTGTCTTAATTTTCGTTCATTCATTCATTCATTCATTCATGTCTTGTATTGAACACGTCTTCCATACAATCCAAGAAGGTCCTGAACTGAATAGATGGCTTCAGAACATAGCACTGGGGGAGAGAAACAGGATCACATGGTCCTGTCTTGTCTTCCCTGCCTACCTGGAAGTCTTTTGAAGTCAAAGTGCCTCGCACTGCACCTTTTATGGTTATCATGGGCTCTATTAAAGCATTAGTCAAAGGACTGCTTTGTGTCTCTATATAAACAGTTATGGATGGAAGTCAAGCCCTCTTTAGCTTGTTAGAAAATCACGTGGCTGGAAGATTACAGCTCAACCCCTTTTAATCATTTCCCACCCATATCTCTGATCCCCAAACATCATTTCTTTGAAAATCCATATTTCTTTGCTTTTCCTGTTCTATTTGTAATGACTCTAGCCCCTTGCTTTCTAGTTTCATAAATGAGCTTCCAAAGGGAATCTCAAGTGTCACTAATGTATGCTTTGAAGTATTTTTAGTGGCCAAAGAGTAAACCCAGGTAACTGATAGTAAGATAAAAGTTCCACAGAAGGAGCTATTTAAAAGCCATAAAAATTTTAAATTATCCAGCAGGAGAGAGGAAATCCCTACTTGTTGCTTTCACATGCCTGGGTCACTTGGTTATTTAGTAACAGATGAAAATTTATTTATTTATTATTTGAAAGAGTTATACCCACACCCACATCCACAGAGCAGGGTGGTCTTCCATCCGATGCTTCATTCCCCAGTTGGCCTCAACAGGGGAGCTGTGCTGATCTGAAGCCAGGAGCTTCATCTAGGTCTCCCACATGGGTGCAGGGGCCTGAGGATTTGGGCCATCTTCCACTGCTTCCTCAGGCCACAGCAGAGAGTGAGACTGGAAGTAGAGCAGCTGGGTCTCGAACCGGCGCCCCTATGGGATGCCAGCATTTCAGGCCAGGGCGTTAATCTGCTGCGCCATAGCACTGGCCCCTTCTGTGAACTTTTTGAAGTACCATTTTATAGTCTACTAGTGCAAAGGGATTCAGAAAAAAAAAAACAAAAAACAGAAGGCGGCCAGCCAATAGTCAGAAACATTTTAAAGTGGGGCATCTTGATGGGTGCCGGAAGACGAGTGGGTGAAATTAGTGGGCTTGTTAAATTAGGCCTGGGTGGCAGCTGTAGCACAGCTGAAGGCCCATGGATAACCTCGGCGAGTCACTACCTGCTGCTACAGTGGGGCCTTTTACCTCCCCTGCAGCTTCCAAGGGGCGGGGAGCCTGCCTTCTGCCCCAGGCCATCTGGGTATGTATGACCTCACTTGCAGGCCATACCAGATTATCCACTTCAAAATTAACCTGCTAGAGATTCATGAAATTTCGAGTCTCATCTGCAGTTGCCTAGGCAGGGCCAGACCACGTTTTCCCAGTCCTTAAGCAGTCTGCGTGCCAGGCGTTCCCAACCACTGTTCCGAGGGATCACACATGATATGGGAACAAGACAAAGCTGAGCAAAGTGAGGCTCCCTTCTAAGCCACTGAGATTACTCTGTTTAGATTTTTGTTAGCAGAGAGTGCAACTTTGGAAAACCAGTGCACTCAAATACACTCTTGTGCTGTATTGTAACAAAAGCTCCCCTGGCCAGGCTGCCTTCCGTGGATTCTTGCATCTGTGGCAATAGTGATGTGTGGACCGTCTCGATAATTTATTGCCCCCAGGATGAAACGGGTCCAGTATTCAGTACCTGTTAGGTCCTGTGGCACAGCTAATTCTCTGTGAGTACACACAGGCTCAGGATTTTTATATCTGCCTGATGTGGGCTCATCACTTACACTCTCTCAAACTTTTCTCATCTGTAAAGTGGGATGAATGAAATCCCACTTTTAATTGTGAGTCTGAAATCAAAGACTGGGCGGTGCGTGATGGCGCTGGAACACAGTAATGGGTGAATCACTGTGGGGAGCAGCTCGGACTAGACTGAGTTACTGGAATTAAGACTTATTCTATGCATCTGCTCTCCTCTGTGGGGAGCAGCTCGGACTAGACTGTTACTGGAATTAAGACTTATTCTATGCATCTGCTCTCCTACAATATGGCGCTGGGAGAGGAGAAAACAGCTTCTACCCAGCTGCCTCCAGTTCAACTAATAAACTGTAGGACTTGCTCCTGATTGGAGGAGAGCAGCGTACTCGGCGTGTGGGCAGCCGAGTTAGGATTGGCGGAGGAGGACTATAAAGGAGGAGAGAGACGGCATGCACCAGGAACATCTAAGGGGAACACCTGTGCAGCCCCCGAGAAGAGCCGGCCGGCGGTGTGCCGCTCCCCTGCGGAAGTGGGGAATGCGGCCGGGGGGAACTGCCCTTCCACGGAGGTGGAAGGGATAGTAGCCAACCCGGGAAGAACCAGCAGCAAACCCGGGGAGGGCCGAGCAGACGAAAGAACAGCGCAGGGTCTAGTGTCATTCCTCCACGAAGAGGGGGAGCGACATAATGGTGCCGTGACTCGGATATGAAGCCTAGGCAGGGCTTAGTGTCGTTCCTCCACGAAGAGGGGGAGCGACATAATGGTGCCGTGACTCGGATAGGAAACCTGACTCGGATAGGAAACTTAGGACGGATAGCAAACTTAGGAGGGAAGAAACGGGAAGAAGTGGGAAAATACCGGAGAGAGAGACTAGCAAAGAGCCTAGGTGCCGGAAGAAGCTATTGAAAGCCTAGGCATAAACTCGGATATGGACTGTGGGAAAAAAGTTAGGATTGAAAGCGAAAGTGAAAGCTTTCATAGACTCGGATGCGGACTATGGCGGGGAAGCTAGGAGATTGAAAGCGAAAGTGAAACCTGGAGGAGGCTTGGACTCGGATACGGACTGTGGGGAGTAGCCAGGAGAAATGAGAGGAATATTGTTGGAAGAAAACTTAAGGAAACATACCGGGTAGAGAAAAATGTTAGGGAGGATGAAGCCGCGAGTGCAGGCCGAGGCGGAGATATAAGCCACCTTGGAATTCTTCAAGTCACCCCGGGGAGCAAGAGGCGAAGATCTGGAACCAGAGACGTGGGCCGCCAGGTTGAAATTCGCCAGGTTAGTCCGGGGAACTTGGACTGAATGCCGGTGGTGGCGGAAACATTCGCGGAAGCCGCCGCGTGCAGAGAGAGCACGGGGCGTGAATAAATAGGGAACGCGGGGCTGGCGCGAGGCCGTGGTGCGGGCGCGAAGTGCGTGGAGACCGCGGAGCGTGCGCGCAGAGCTGGGAACCCGCCGGCGGGGCGAGGCGCCGGGAAGCCGCGCAGAGCCATGAAGCCGCCGCGGGGCGGGCGCCGGCGGGGCGAGGTGCCGGAAAGCCGCAGGGATAGGAGAAACAGAAGTTTAGAAGTAAAGTGAGAAAAATAGGAATGCTGGAAGATAGAAGTAAAATGGGAGAGGTAGGAATGCCCGGAGATAGAGAAATAGAGAAAAATAAGGCCTCCCCTCAACATGCCAATTAGAAGGCTTGGATTCGGTCTGCCCGATTAGTGAGGCGATGAGCACCTGGGCGGCTAGCCGCAGGTCACCGAAGACAGGCACGAATTAACATCAGTAAAGCTTCCCCACAATGCAACAATTAGGAGGCTTGGATTCGGTCTGCCTGATTTAAGGCGGTAAGCGCCAGCAAAGCTCGACCAGAGTATGAGCTGCAGGTCACCGAAGATAGGCACGAACCAACACTAATAAGTCTCCCCCACAATAAGGCAATGAGAAGGCTTGGATTCGGTTTGCCTGATAGGGCTTGTAAGCCCCCTGCAGGCAGAGCAGAGCATGCGCTGCAGGGCACCGAACACAGGCACGCATCAGCGCCTAAAAACCTCCTCACAACATGGCGAAGAGAGGACCCGGATTCGGTTTGCCTGATTGATAGGACTTGTAAGAACCTGTGGCAACTCTAGCAAGTAGAGCAGAGTGTGTGCTGCGGGACACCGAAGACAGGCGCGTATCAACACCAAAAAAATAAAAAGAAAGGGGGATCTGTGGGGAGCAGCTCGGACTAGACTGAGTTACTGGAATTAAGACTTATTCTATGCATCTGCTCTCCTCTGTGGGGAGCAGCTTGGACTAGACTGTTACTGGAATTAAGACTTATTCTATGCATCTGCTCTCCTACAATATGGCGCTGGGAGAGGAGAAAACAGCTTCTACCCAGCTGCCTCCAGTTCAACTAATAAACTGTAGGACTTGCTCCTGATTGGAGGAGAGCAGCGTACTCGGCGTGTGGGCAGCCGAGTTAGGATTGGCGGAGGAGGACTATAAAGGAGGAGAGAGACGGCATGCACCAGGAACATCTAAGGGGAACACCTGTGCAGCCCCCGAGAAGAGCCGGCCGGCGGTGTGCCGCTCCCCTGCGGAAGTGGGGAATGCGGCCGGGGGGAACTGCCCTTCCACGGAGGTGGAAGGGATAGTAGCCAACCCGGGAAGAACCAGCAGCAAACCCGGGGAGGGCCGAGCAGACGAAAGAACAGCGCAGGGTCTTGTGTCGTTCCTCCACGAAGAGGGGGAGCGACATAATGGTGCCGTGACTCGGATATGAAGCCTAGGCAGGGCTTAGTGTCATTCCTCCACGAAGAGGGGGAGCGACAAATCACGTCTATGAGGTAGGTTTGCGTGGGGGGCGTGCTCTGATTGCGGGAACCTGGTGGAAGGGGTGAAGCTACTTTGAAGGATTTCTGTATTCAAATACATCTCATCTGTAGTGCATCGTATCCATGTACCGGAAAGTGGTTTTCCTTTGATGAGAACTCAGATGTAAACTTTTAAGAGAAAAACATAGTTTTTTCTGATTTCCCAAACAGGAGTTCTTGGCTTTCCTCTAAACTCTTTCCCCACATAATCATGATATATGTCTTTTGGAAATCCTCACACCCACCCCTAGGTGTTGCCTATGGTGTTCCGAGCACCCTGTAATTCCTACTTAGTTTTTCTTCATGAGTTGGATCATTTGCCCAGGTGTTTGTAGACAGTCTGGGAGCATTTGTCTGAATCCAGGTAAGTGCTCTTGTTGAGATCAAAGGAACAAGTGTTTGGGGCAGAACTGGCCGAACTGCGGTTTTCAGTAATTGGTGTGATGGTTTTTCCCTCCTCAGACAAGTGAGGAAAGGGGCTTCTCCAACTACAACATCAGCCCCTGTACTGACAGCGGGGCTTCTCCAAGTATGGTGAAGAGCCCCTGACCTTCCAGGGGGTTCGCAAGTTTTGAGGTTCTCCATTTCCTCCTTGCAGAACTTCATGAGGCCAGATCTTCTCCAAAGACTTCAACCAGAACTTGTCATGGGGGCCTGAGTGCAGAAGCAGATGTGAGAATCAACTGTCTTCTGCTTGGCCAGCCATTTAAAGGGATTTGCAAATATATAAAGCTACTATTCTTTTGAAAACATTTGCTTT
Source organism: Oryctolagus cuniculus (assembly GCF_051225735.1). Lineage (NCBI taxonomy): Eukaryota > Metazoa > Chordata > Mammalia > Lagomorpha > Leporidae > Oryctolagus > Oryctolagus cuniculus. The sequence continues at coordinate 54,188,149 of NC_142876.1, read as the reverse complement.
CAGAAAATACAGCTTTTAATAAAAATGAGTATGACACTTATGTTAACATGTGGTGGATTTAATATATTTAAATTTTTAGCTTTAATTTTTAATATTGTACCTACTCGTATCATGTAAATAAAAGCTTTTTGGGCTCCTTGGTGATTTTTTTTTAAAGACTTTATTTGAAAGGCAGAGAGAGAGAGATCTTCCATGCACTCGTTCACTCCCCAAAAGGCCACAATAGCCAGGACTGGGCCAGGCTGATGCCAGGAGCCTGGAACCCCATCTTGGTCTCCCACGTGGGTGTCAGGGACCCAAGCACTCAGGCCATCCTCTGCTGCCTTCCCAGGCACATCAGCAGGAGTTGGATCGATAGTGGAGGGGCAGCTTAACTCACTGAGCCACAATGTGGTCCCCTGGGGCCCTTGGTAATTTTTAAAAGTCTAAGGAGTCCTGAGATCAAAAAGTTTGAGAAATGCTGTTCTGGGGATTATGGCTTCCAGTTTGGAGTTTGGAATGTTTGCATTGGTTAGTGTACTCAGACTTATTATTTTTTTTTTTTTGTAAGTATGACTCTTACCATGTACTGGTGTGTATGAAACAAGGTGAAACTCCATTCTTTGTTACTTTCCAGGGAAGCAAAGAGTCCCTCAGGGTCTGAGTTACCCTCCCCCCCTCGACCCCAAGCTCCTTGCTCGAGGGCTTGCCAGGCAGGTCGGCTGTCCTCGTCTCTCTGGTCCCTCTGAGATGCACCTAGGGGTCCCGGGGCTTTGGAGGAGGGGGTAACCCTTGCTCACTAACATGCTAACATAGACTTGTTTCACACCTGTGTTCCTTGTGCTACTAGGCCCCCACTAGGAAGCATCCAATCTCAGGGTTGTTCAAGCCAGATGAGTTTCCAGGGAACGGGGTGGGGATGAACTGCAAGGAGCCCTGAGGTGCACAGGGCAGGCGCCTCGGAGCACAGGAGTGGGCGGTGAGGAATGCTGGACCACAGCCCACTTCTGTACCTTTACATCATCCATGACGTGGGAAGAGGAGTGATGGGAGTGTGAACAGCAGTCAAGAAGCAGAGGGCATTGGGACAAAGGGAAAGGTGGAGGAAGTGCAGGGAAGGAGGTGTCACTAGCCCACCCTGCCGCGGCTCAGGCCTTGGTCGTGTAGCTGTGGTCTCTCCAGCACCTGGAGCTGGTGGTTCTGACAGCCCCGGGAGATGCTCTGTGCTGTAATGTTGGCTCTTGGCCTTGGAAGGGTCAGCACGTGGTGACCATTGCTTGCCTTTAGACTTGTCTGTATGTGTTGAATTCAAGATGCTATGTAGGAGGGCTGAAATTCAGGGGCATATTGGTTACGGTGTGACAAAGATGGTGGATATTTGGTGGATAAAGAGCGATGATGTGTGTGTGTGTTTTTTTTTTTAAGATTTTATTTATTGATCTGAAAGTCAGAAAGAGAAGGAGAGAAGAAAAAGAGATCTTCCATCCACTGGTTCACTCCCCCAAATAGCTGCAATGGCCAGTGCAGGGCTAGGCTGAAGCCAGGAGCTTCTTTTGGGTCTCCCACATGGGTACAGGGACCCAAGCACTTGGGCTATCTTCTACTGCCTTCCCAGGCACATTAGCAGGGAGCTGGATCAGAAGTGGAACAGCTACCATATGGGATGCTGGCATTGCAGGCAGAGACTTAACCTTCTATGCCACAGTGTCAGCCCAGTGCTTTTGATTTTCAATGTGATAAACTTGAGAGCACCCAGGTAGAGATGTCTAGTCAACAGAAATAGGATATGGGGTAGATCTTTAGCCTAACATTGAAGATGCTGCTTAGGTTGCCTAAGTCCCTCATCAGAGTGCCTGGGTTTGAGTCTTGGCTCCATTGCTGATTCCGGGTTCCTGCTAATACAGACCCTAGGAGGCAGCATCATGATGGCTCAAGTACTTGGGGTGCTGGCCACCCACGTGGGAGACCCAGACTAAATTCCCAGCTCCAGGCATCAACCTGGCCCAACCCCAACTGTTGTGGGCATTTGGGAAGTGAACCAGTGGATAAAAGAACTATCTCTGTCTCTCTGCCTTTCCAATAAATAAAATTAAATTAAAATAAATTTAAAAAAAGAAAAGCTATGGATCTCGGGAGAGGGGCTGGGGCTGGATGTGTTGCCTCGGGAATCGGTGTCATACCGAGATGGCGGAACCTGTCGCTGCTGTGACTTTACTAACGGTGTCTCTTTTGCTTCATCAGCTCTTCCAGGTGGCCTATGTTTTAATCAAATTTGCAAATTCTCCTCGCCCTGATCTCTGGGTCTTGGAAAGATCTGTAGACTTTGGAAGCACATACTCACCTTGGCAGTTTTTTGCTCGTAAGTAGTCTTGCCTGCCACATCACTGAGGGGCTTTAGTTATTTGCAACAGATCAAGACCGTGGATTTAATTAGAAAATTAGATTCCGATTGTTGCTAGTTAGGGTCAATTCTAACCTCCGGATTACTCTCAGAACATGTCCATTGCTCAAGGATGTGCTCAGTCATCCCAAGGATACAGAACTACCAGGGGGAGAGCAGTGTGCCAGCACTGGCCCAAAACTCCAATGCTTTTCTTTGTTTTTTTTTTTTTTTTTTTTTTTAAACCAGTTTTGTTTACTTATTTATTCAAAAGGCAGAGTGACAGGGAGAGACAGATTTTCAGTTCAGAGGTTTCCCAAATGCCTTCAACAGCCAAGACTGGGCCAGGCTGAAACCAAGAGCCAGGAGCTCCATGTGAGATTTCCACGTAGGTGGCAGGGGCCCAGGTACTTGCAACATTACGTGCTGCCTCCCGGGTACATTAGTAGAGAGCTGGATTGGAATCAGAGGTGGGACTTGATCCCAGGCATGTCAATATGGGATGCAGGTGTACCAAGTGACAGTTCAACCTGCTGCACCACAACACCTACCCCCAGTCCTTGTTTCATTATGTAGGATTAGGAGCTAAGTTCCATCTTCTGCATTTCCTACTGTGACTCTTGCTATCTTCACAAAAGAAGAATGTCAGGGTCTTGGAACTCTGATGAACCAAGGTGGACAGGAATTTCGCTTTGAATGGCATTGGCCTTGGGCTCTTCCACAAAGGCTCCTTAGAGGGTAAATTTGCTTAATGAGGGGGGTTAGCACTGCATCTCCAACATTGCTGCTGGTGGCCGAGTGGCCTGGGATGACTTGGTATTTTCTTTTATGGGCTGGAAACTTCATTCTCAGCATCTGTCTAAAATTTTTCACATGCTTGTCTGTTCTTTTTCTTTTTGTGTATTTTCTTAAGGAAACATGGTCCTTTTAAGTGATTTCCAATAAAGTGATCATATTTAACTTTATAATATGAATCTATTTTCTTCCTAGATTCTAAAAGAGACTGTCTGGAACAATTTGGAAAGGAGGCCAATACAGCTGTCACGCGGGATGACGATGTACTCTGTACTACTGAATATTCCCGGATCGTGCCTCTGGAAAACGGTGAGGTGAGTAGGCTTGGGGGGGCCCGCGAGAGAAAAGACTCAGACATGAACATGAAGACACCCAACTATTCCTGATGTGAAACTTGCAGATTCCGAGAGCTCTCACACAGAGCAAGACGGAAAGCAGCACTTGAGGCTAGAGCATAAAGCAGTCACACCGAGGGCTCCCAGGTTGGGTCGGGTTGGGAATTCTGCGTGGGGTCTTGAATTCTCCCTGGGATGCCAGGATTCAGGAGGCCAGGCCCAGGTTTTAACTTCTCCGTTCTGGTGGGATATTTAGAACATGGGTCCCTGGTACCTGAAGAGATGATGGCGCTCACCTCTCCACACATGACCCCCAGAAAGGGTGAGGGGTGAGAAGCAGATGGCAGCACTAATCACCAGTCCCCGTCAGCCTTGGGGGCGGGCGGCATCGGTCTCTTTCGGATTGCACTGGGCCTGGGCAAAGGCAGCCTGGTTATTGGTGGAGGAGGTGGACAAGCAGAGAGGGGGGAAGGTCAGAGAATTGCACGGAACTTGTGTGGCCGTAATGAATACGAATGAGTCTCAGATAGACTTCCATCAAGGTGTCCGCCTCTGTCTCCATCAGCAGTGAGGTCCCACCTGAGCAGCCACGGCGGACACATGGACTTCACGTCACTCTGCTTCTGTGTAGATTCTTTTCCCACTGCCCCTTCATGTCTGTCAACTCCGTATCCAGAGAGCTCCTTCTCGCCAGCATTGCGACATCTGGATGATTCTAGCGCTGTTTCTTTGATGCAGCTTGACAAAGCAGGCCCCTTAGGCCCTTGTATGTGGGCTCTTTGATGGCCCCACAGTGACACCAGCACAACACGGGCTTGACAAGGAAGGGATACCCTCCGGGAGCCCGTGCTCCAGAGCCAAGCTGCCAGAACTCAGAGCCAGGATGTGGGAGGGAAGACGGAGCAGGCAGGGATGGCTGTGGACACAGACAAGGTCTGAGACCACCTGCAAACACCCCAGGTCTGCAGTACCCCACGCTTGGAGGCACCGGAGTGATCTTTGGAGACTTGCTGCTGCATTTTGATAAAAGATCTTTCCCCCTCCTCTTTCCTCTGTGTGTGTGTGTGTGTGTATGCCTTATTTTAGGTCGTGGTCTCCCTGATAAACGGTCGTCCAGGTGCCAAAAATTTTACTTTCTCTCCCACGCTGCGGGAGTTTACCCAGGCCACAAACATCCGCCTGCGTTTCCTCCGCACCAACACCCTCCTGGGTCACCTCATCTCCAAAGCCCAGCGGGATCCGACCGTCACGCGGCGGGTGAGTGGTGGCCCCTCCGCGCCCAGCGCGCCACCTACGATGTTTTGTTACTTTCTGTGCTCACCAGACAAATTGCCTTGAACTCTTTCAAGTAACCTTTATAGCCAGCAAGAGTGTAGGCACGGGACTTGTTCTATCTAAAATGCTAGACATAATTAATTAGGAGGTTGGCTGCTTGAAGCAAAAGCCTTCTATTCCCAGAAGATGAAAGGCAAAGGATTATCGCCAGCCTCGTCTTTGTCTAGATGGGCTACCTACGGCTGTAGCTAACCATCCTCAGATCTCAGAGGCTTAACACAGTAAACACAAGACTGGCTCCATGTAGTCATTCAGGGAACCAGGTTTTTTTCTGTGTAGTGGTTCAGCCACCCCAAGGTTCTGGGAGTCCTCCTCTGGATACCTCCCCAACCCCGACCCTCCCTCCCATCCCCTAACCCCGCACCGGGTCAGCAGACAAGGGAGGGCCGGGCATAGAGAAACTCTATGAAAGTCATCTCCATCGGCAAGATCTGGCCACCTTGCTGCCCTACCTAGCCGTGAGGAGGCTGAGCAAGGTTTTGCAGCTAAAGTAGGGGAGGAACAGCGCCCCCTGCTGAGGGGGACGCCCTCCCTGCACACCTGTCACTCTCAGGTGTCAGGACAGGGCCCTCTGTGTCCCAGGCATAGAAGGATGCCGCAGATAATGTCACTGAACTCACTCTTCTCCCACCCTCTGAGCCCCTGCCAGGGGCTTCTTGAGGCCAAATCCAGCAGAAGTCCAAGAGCCATAGGGTCTATGGGAACAGCCTTCACAGTTCAGCCCCAGGGCCAAGGGCAGGGCCAGCCTACAGAGTGTGGCTTTTTCTTTAGGTGATGTCAGCGAGCTGGGAAATGGAGGGAGGGAGGAAGTTCAAGTGCTGCTATGATTCTGAGCAGTCTCCAGGAAGGCCAAGCTTTGCCCTGGGGGAGGGGGCCCATCTTCTGCATTATCCGCTCCCTTTGCTCCCTGTGAGCCCCTGTGTCGGGGGGTAGGGGGACCATGTTGGATCCGAGGACAGAGATTCACAAGGGAGAACTGGGCTTTCTGCTGATCTGCAGCCAGGCTGCAGGTGTTTACAAAAGCCATCTTTTTGAGAGTTGCAACATTTGCGCTCGTGTCTGTAAATTGCCTTTCACTTAGGTGAATGAAGGCTTTTCCATTGTCATTGTTTATGAGGCATGAAACATACGTTCTTTTGATCCCCCAAATCCAGGTTGCTTTTTAGTGGAGAAATAGGATGTCAGGAGAAATAAGATGCCAGGTATCCTGCCCCATGGGTCCTATGAGCTGCTGGCTGAAAGCTTCTCTCTCTCTCTCTCTCTCTCTCTCTCTCTCTCTCTCTCTCTCCTGTTGCCACTACCCTGATCAGCAGCAAAGCCTCTGGGCATTCACTTGTCAGGTGCTGCTCATGCTATCTTCATGCAGTTAGATTAGCCAGGGACTTTGTTAGTGGCCCCAGATTTAAGTAAGGTGTGGCTAGGAAGCTTTGACACCTGAGTAGTTTTTAATGAGCAAACCCCGAATGAGTAGAGCTCTTTAAGACTACTGCACTGAACAACAGCAACGACAGACACAAGATCTCTTGTCCTGTAAGCTCCAGGTCTCCCTGGCAGACAGGTGTTCTTCTCGATGCCAACGCGGCCTCAGTGAGCCGGCAGCCCCCGCACTCCTCGCCCAGTCTTAGGCAGTCTCCTGCCAGGTGAGAGAAGGAAGGCAGCTGGCAGGAGGGGGCGTCTGTTGGAACGCGCTGGAGAGGGGGACTCCTCGGTGAGGGCGCCTATGCGTGTTCATAGCTCAGGGGCCGGGACTCACTTGGCTGGATCCGAAGCTGACTCTGTCCTTTATGGAGCTTGAACCTTTGACTTTGACTGTGGCCCTTTGGAACCTGAGCTGCTGCTGTCGTGTGGCTGTCTCAGAGCCATCACTGTCAATGTCTGTCCCTTCTTGCAGCCTGGGGCAGTATTTTGCACATAGTAGGTGGAAAAGGACATAAAATCTAGTTTTGATAAATAAAATGTTTGGTGTCTAACATCTGGATTTATATTTAAAAAACTTGGAAGTCCTTAATCTCTTTTTAATAGACCACAAGACATGATTCTTTTCATTAGAATTGTTTCTTTGAGTGGCAGAGAGACAGAGATCTCCCTCCCACTGTTTTGCACCCCAGATGTCCACATGGCTGAAGCAGGGATGCCAGAATTCCATCTAGGTCTCCCATGTGGGTAGTAGGGACCCAATTTGAGCCACCACCTGCTGCCAAGGTGCTCCTTAGCATGAAGCTGGAATCAGGAGCAGAGCACCCAGGCACGCTGATGTGTGCCCACCTGGCCTCTTAACCACTGGGACAAATGCCTGCCCACTAGGTTATGACTCTTCAAAGACAATGTCCTTCTATGCACTCCAAGCATTTGTTTGCTTTTTTAATGGAAAAACTTGGCAGCATGTTATTAAATTTGATAGAGGAATGCATTTATTTCAGAAAACAAGTTCAGTCCAAATGTGATTCCCTTATGTATGGATGTAGGCAAGGAGAAGGGACTTAAGAGGATGGAACAAAAGGGAAGCTGGGTCAACACAAATGTGGATTTAAGATTAGGAAGAGAAAGATTTTTTTGGTAAAACTGATACATTCTGCTTTCTGTTGTACTATAGTATTACTACAGCATAAAGGATATCAGCATTGGTGGACGGTGTGTTTGCAATGGCCATGCTGAAGTATGCCGTGTAAATAATCCTGAACAACTGTAAGTACATTGTGCAATTTTTAAAGCTTTGCTATGCAGAAGTCTGAGTATCTCAGTGGATGTTTGCATTAAATGTTCCAGGGTTCCTGCCCTCCACAGGAATGTTTCAGGATCAGCAAAGAAGTGATGTGTGCGCCTCCCCTCCTTTTAGATATCCCCTGTGGGTCCACAGTAGACATGACTAATCAATTATAGCACCCTCACAAGATGATACGTCAGGCAGCCACTAACAATTGATTTCAGTTGGCAAGAGAACTATAGTTTGTTTAATAGGATCGGGGTATACATTTTTAAATCCTCGTAAGTTTAAGTTGTGGGAAAATACATACAACAAAATGTGTCACATGAACCATTTTATGTGTACACTTCAGTCCTGTTAAGTAAATGCACATTGTGTGCAACCAATCTCCAAAACTCTTTTCATCTTGCAAAAATCAAACTCTGTACCCACTATACCACAACCTCCCATTCACCCCACCAGGCTCTGGAAACCACTGTCTACTTTCCTTCTCTATGAATTCAACTACCCTAGGGCCCTCAGAGAAGTGGAGCTTTATCATATGTGTCTGTTTGTGATTGGCTTGTTTCACTTTGCATGATGCCCTCAAAGTTCATCCATGTTCAGCTTGTGTCAGAATTCCTTTGGCTTGGAAGGCTGAAATGCTATGTGTCCTTTGCTTATCCATTCATCTGTAAATAGACACTTGACTTGCTTCCATGAGTTGGCTATCGTGAATAATGCTGCTATGAACATGAATGTACCTTTTCTTGATTTTAATTGAGGTATATTTTACATGCAACAAAATGCATGAGTCTCACATATTTGGTAGTCACCAATTGGCTATATGGATGTCATCACAAGAGGGATGCTTTTCTCCCCAGGTTTCAGTTAATCTACAAATCTCCCAGAGCAGCATTTATGAGAGATGTTTCCCCTTTAGTCACATTGAGATTTAGATCTTTGTTTTTTTAAGATTTATTTTATTTATTTGAAAGGCAGAATAACAGAGAAAGGTAGAGACAGAGAGAGAGGTCTTCCATCCACTGGTTTACTCCCCAAACAGTTGCAATGGCCGGAGCTGTGCTGATCCGAAGCCAGGAGCCAGGAGCTTCTTCCGGGTCTCCCACATGCGTGCAGGAGCCCCAGGACTTGCGCCATCTTCTACTGCTTTCCCAGGCCATAGCAGAGAGCCGGATTGGAAGAGGAGCAGCCGGGACTAGAACCGGCTCCCATATGGGATTCCGGTGCTTCAGGCCAGGGCTTTAACCCTCTGTGCCACAGCACCAGCCACAGGTTTACATCTTTAGGCCTGACTTATGTGGTGTGCTTCTCCCTGGCCAGTGATGAGCCCTGATGCTGCTGTCCTTGCTCAGGGATCAGGTGGGGCTGAGAGGGCTCATGTACATGCTAACCACCATTTAATGAGCAAGCACTTGTTTATTGATGATTCTTCTACTTCCACCACGTAGCTGGGAGGGTGGAGCCCTCAGGCACTGGAAGTTGGGTCAGATGAGTGCCGAGTTGGAGAGAAGGGGAAGAAGAGGTCCGTGCAATGTTCCGAGTCCAGGATAAAATGATGCCACCTGAGAGAGGAGAAGCCGAGGGAGAGGCACTGAGCTTCCTGCTTGGAAGGACGGCTGAGCCCTGTTGTCTCTGGATGACCCGGCAGCCTTTGGTACCGGGTGGTTCATCGCTCCCAACACATGAGTGGAGAGGCCATCCCTCCATGCTTGAGTGAAAGGCCTAGCTTGCAATGTCCACTCTGGCAGCATTGCCTTGCCTCCCCTGCCTATTGGTTCACTTCTGCTCAAGACTGACTTTGTACAAGTGCCAATGAAATCCACATCTCATAGTATATTTAAGGGGATTCCGTGACTTAATGGGAGGAGCTAAGGCTAAGCAATCAAAAAAGCTATTGGCTACTCAGGAAGAAGAAAGCTTTAACCAGGCATGCAAACCACAGTGACCTTGATGCATGGAGAGATGGAAGGATCACATATTTTATTCTGAGATTCCTAGTAGCCATGTAAAAAAGGGAAATATGCTTGGTTTCATATTTCACTAGGATCATAAGCTAAAAAGCATTCAGTTGCTTAGGAGACATGTGACTGTGGACACTAGAAACAGATAAGAATTTTTCCCTGGGAATGGGTGGAGTGGTCATCCTGAAGAGATTTTCTAATCAACAACATCTTCAACAACATCTTCGGAGCAGATGTAATATCAGCCATGAGCCTGGGTTGAGAGAAGCAATGACTTGGGGCTAACAATATGACTCAGACAGGTCTCCAGCTACTTCTTCTGCTGAGTGCGGTTTTAAGCTCCCTGTGAGTGTGGCTGGACCATATGTTCTTCATGCAGTCTTCCCTGAATACCCTTTCAGCCCAGCTGACACCGAGGATCTCGATGGCAATGAGCTGAAACCGCCTCTCTGATAAGAGCCCATTGGATTCCAGCTGTTCTGTGCTGCCAGGCAAATCTGCTTTCATGTGTTTTAATGGGCACTTGAGTGGGGAAGGGAGTGCCGCCTTCTCCTAGGAGTGTACCAAGTATGTGCCACCCCGCCTCTCCTAGGGGAGGAGTGAGGAGATTCCCACAAGCACAGCCAAAAGCCTTCTTAGACAACTTTCAAGCACAGATGAATGTAAACTCAACACTTAGAGTTCTTTTTTTTTTTTTTTTAAGATTTATTTATTTATTTGAAAGAGTTACAAAGAGAGAGAAGGAGAGGGAGAGAGAGAGAGAGGTCTTCCATCCACTGGTTCACTCCCCAATTGGCTGCAACAGCTGGAGTTGCACTGATCTGAAGCCAGGAGCCAGGAGCTTCTTCCGGGTCTCTCACATGGGTACAGGAGCCCAAGGACTTGAGCCATCTTCTGCTGCTTTCCCAGGCCATAGCAGAGAGCTGGATTGGAAGTGGAGCAGCCGGGACTCGAGCCAGAGCTCATATGGGATGCCAGCACCACAGGAGGCGGCTTTACTCACTATGCCACAGCACAAGCCCAACACTTGGAGTTCTAATTCAATGCCAGGGCCACAACAATTTCATTTTAAGTTGGGAACATTTTAAGACAGATATTAGATTTTTAGAATTTTAAAAACTATTTCTTAGGAAAGGTGGAGAGAGAGACAGAGATCCCATCTGTTGGTTTAATCCCAAAAGCCTGTAATGGCCAAAGCCAGGAGCCAGGAACTCAGTGTCTCCCCTGTGGGTGGCAGGGTCTCACTACTTGAGCCATTACCTGCTGTCTCCAGCATGCACATTAGCAGAAATTTGGAATTGGGAGTGGAGCTGGAACTTGAACCCAGGCATCCGATGTAGGATGCAGGTGTCCTGAAGGGTATCTTAACCACTAGGCCAAATGCCCACCCTGATGCGTAGATTTTTGGTTCTTTGCCTTTGGCCCTGCGATGGTATTGGAACAGTCTCTGGCAGCAGAGTCCTCTGTAACCTATGAATAGCGGTCCCCTAATTTGGTAAATCTGTGTATGTGACTGCCAGTAAAAAAAACTTGAGCAGATGTGTCTCTCAGACCCCCCAGATATTAGTGACAATGTGATATTTAGCACATCGCAGGAGACATAACATTGGTTTGTTCATTTGTTCAAAGTCAAGTTAATCTTTATCACCTCGACCTTGGGGGGCAAGTGTCTTAATACCTCGGAATCTTAGTTTCACCACTATAAAATGGAGATAAAACACGGATAAGGGGACTTGAGATAGCATCTGCAAAGTGCTCTCTTCCCATAATTACTCAATGAGCAGTCCAGGGATGAACCTGGCAACTGTGTTCACGTGTTAGTTTTTCACACTGCATCAACTGCTCTTCATCAAAGTTTCCAGTTATTGAGATGCGCTTTGCTCCCATGCCCAGGTTCCGGTGCGAATGCCAGCACCACACCTGTGGAGAGACGTGTGACCGCTGCTGTGTGGGGTACCATCAGAGGCGCTGGCGGCCGGCTGCCTGGGGCCAGAGCAATGAGTGTGAAGGTGAGTGCCCAGCTGGGGCTGTAAGGACCCCTGCGTGATCTCCCCTCTCTCTACCTGGGGACTGATGCCATGTTTCCCTGAGCTCATGAAGAGGCTGGGATCATGTCAGTCGTAGGGACTCAGTTCTGTCTTTTATATTCTTTATTGGTGGGGAAACATTCCAAGACTTCCAGTGAATGCCTGGAGCCCACAGGTAGTACTGAACACTAAATACACTATATTTTTTCCTGTATATACATACCCATGATAAAGTTGAGAACTGTCATCTTTTCACTTAGAGGAAGTGATTTACAGCTTCTCTTTGATGTATCCAAATTGTTCTCATCACTTCTGCTTTGGGGCCATTATTGAGTAAAATCAGACTTGCACACAAGTACTGTGACAGCACAACAGTTGGCTTGACAACTAAGCTCCTAAATGACTAACAGACAGGCAGTGCATACAGCCTGGGGACAATGGGGAAAGAGATGATTCCTGTCCCCAGGCAGGACACAGTGGGACAGTATGTTTCCTCGTGGTATTCGAGTGGCATGTAATTTAAACCTTATGAAATTATTATTTCTGGAATTTTCCATTTACTATTTTTGGTCTGAAGTTGACCATGGGTAACTGAAACCACAGAAGGCAAAACCAAAATCAAGGGGGAGCCATTGTAATGAAGAACTCCCAGGCTAGAGATAAAAGCACCTCACTCTAAATTAAGATATAAATATGAGGGGAAAATGAACAATAGTACAAATTACTAATATGCAATGAGCATTCAGATATGCAAGGAAAGGCAGAGTGATATGTGTAGAGGGAAATCATCCATCTACTGGTTCACTCCCCCAAATGGCCACATTGGCTGGGGCTGGTCCAGCCCGAAGCCAGAAGCTTGGAACTCCATCTGTGTCTCCCCATGTGGGTGCGGGGGTCCAAGCACTTGGGCCATCTTCTGCTGCTTTCCCAGGCCATCAGCAGAGAGCTGGATCAGAAGAGGAGCCACTGGGGTGTGAACTAGTGCTCCAATATGGGCTGCTGGCATCACACACAGCAGCTTAGCTCATGGCGCCACAGTGCTGGCCCCACTGGACTCCTCTTTTAGCAATCTTAAGTGGGAAACATCCATCATAACATTTTAATCCTTCGCCACTTCCTAAGGAATCTTAACTGTTTTGTGGACTGAGATATGACCAGGAGGCGAGGTTGCTATCTGAACAGCAAGTTGGGAGCGTAGAGGGCAGAGTGAGAGAGGTGTGAAAAGTAACTCAGCAGGATCAAGGAGGTGGAGGAAAGAGGACCAGAGAAAGGTGGAGAAAAGACAGGGGTTGCTTTGACTTATGGGTGTGATGCAAAGTATGGAAACTGCTGTTTTAAACAAAGAAGCCCTGAGACATCCAACTGTAGATTTTATTTTAAGCCCATCTTCTTGGGAAGCCACTTATTTATGGCAAGTGCTGAAAACATTCTTGTGACATTGGATTATTATGGTTAGAAGCCGTGGCCCATTTTTCTGAATACTTTGAGCAGTTGAAGATGGATATATATTTTTTAATGACAAAAGGCATTTGGACCCATGTGTATTGAATTAGGTGAGTAATGACTTTACACTTGTTGGTCAAGTATTTTCTGTAACTGTTAAGTGATAAGAGTGATGCTCTTATGACCAGTGAACTTATATAAAAGGGATTTCTGGAGGGGACTTCTGGGGAGTTTTGAGATAGGCTAACACTGTGGGAAGGTGTGGATGCTGCCTGGTCATAAGCATTCAGATCACTGCAGAGAGCCGCTATTAAATATTTCATCAGATAATTTTAGCGTTTTGTAGATACATCAAATACTCAAGATTAATTACCTATATTATTTTATATTCTGCACTTTTTCACTTGGTATTTTTAGATCCAAAATCATTAAGATACTCTTGGACATCAATTTTGATGGCACAGGGTGTTGTCTTCCTATGGATTCAAGTCAGTCTGATGAGTGTGTGTGCGCACCCACTGTGTCCTGAGGGTGACGCGCTCCTGCAGGTGAAGTGCGTCCGGTCTCTGTCACACAGAACTTACACTCGGCAGATAAACCAACTTGCTTAGCCACGCCCCCTGGAGTTAGACATGAGTATTACTCCCAGTTGGTCACCACTGTAGTGTTGAGATGAAAGTTTAGAATACTGGCTCGAAGTGCAGGTTTTGGCATCAAACAAAGGTCAGAACCGTGCCTTTCTCCCTCGTGAGCTGTGTCATTGTGGTCCCATCCTCCATTTCTCTCATCCCCAGGGGACCCACCTTGGAGAGTTATTGTGCAGAATATTGAGATAATTTCCATGCAACACTTTTCACAGTGCACCAAGAGCTCCCTTATCACGATTCGTAGTAGCTCTAGCAACAATCACAGTCTCTTTCTGTATGAAGTTTAGTTGGCATTTTGGTATATCTTAATTTACTACAATTACAGATCTTATTTTTTTTAAAGGAGAAAAACCAGGCCGGCGCCGCGGCTCACTAGGCTAATCCTCCGCCTAGCGGCACCGGCACACCGGGTTCTAGTCCCGGTTGGGGCGCCGGATTCTGTCCCAGTTGCCCCTCTTCCAGGCCAGCTCTCTGCTGTGGCCAGGGAGTGCAGTGGAGGATGGCCCAGGTGCTTGGGCCCTGCACCCCATGGGAGACCAGGAAAAGCACCTGGCTCCTGGCTCCTGCCATCGGATCAGCGCGGTGCGCCGGCTGCAGCGCGCCGGCCGCAGCGGCCATTGGAGGGTGAACCAACGGAAAAGGAAGACCTTTCTCTCTGTCTCTCTGTCTCTCACTGTCCACTCTGCCTGTCAAAAAGAAAAAATAAATAAAATAAAATAAAGGAGAAAAACCACTCTCATTTAGCATCAAATGAAAGGAGCTACATATGACATTTTATCACAGGCTGGCCTTTGTGTAAATATCTGTACAATTTTCTATTAAGAGTGGCCTGGTGTTCCAGGACCAACACTGTGGCAGCCCAGCGAGCACCAGGGCCATGTGGGGGAACTGCAAAATGTCTGCTGGTCGTGATGAAATGTTGACTTTGCACACTTTTTTCAGCCTGCAACTGCCACGGCCACGCCATTGACTGCTACTATGACCCTGATGTGGAGCAGCGCCAGGAGAGCTTGAACACTCAAGGCGTCTATGCCGGCGGGGGTGTCTGCATTAGCTGTCAGGTGAGGCCCTGTTGACACCAAAGCGCAGGCATCCCTGGGCAGAATGAGCACTCGGTACGCCTGGCTTCTGAGACGACATCGAGGAAGTGCTGTCCGACTGGGCTGTCTTCCGAGGCCGTTTCTTCACTTCTGATCATCGAAGGTCTTGTCGGCTGCATGTGATTTCGGGGTTGTAGGGGAGATGCACTGAGGGATGTTTACCCCAACGCCTTTCTTTTTTTTTTTTTTTTTTTTTTAATCTTTTATTTAATGAATATAAATTTCCAAAGTACGTCTCATGGGTTACAATGGCTTTCCCCCCCATACCGTCCCTCCCACCCACCACCCTCCCCTTTCCCACTCCCTCTCCCCTTCCATTCACATCAAGATTCATTTTCGATTATCTTAGTATACAGAAGATCAGCTTAGTATACCTTAAGTAAGGATTTCAACAGTTTGTTCCCACACAGGAACATAAAGTGAAAAATAATAGATGATTTTTTTTTACATGATGATGAAATCAGATCAGACCTATTGTCATGTTTAATCCCAGTGAGAGTCAAGTTGGGAATTGATAGTTTCTTTTCTTTTTTTTTTTTTTTTTTTAACAGAAGATCAGTTTAGTGTACATTAAGTAAAGATTTCAACAGTTTGCACCCCCATAGAAACACAAAGTGAAATATACTGTTTGAGTACTCGTTATAGCATTAAGCCTCAGTGTACAGCACATTAAGGACAGAGATCCTACATGAGGAGTAAGTGCACAGTGACTCCTGTTGTTGACTTTACAAATTGACACTCCTGTTTATGGCATCAGTAATCTCCCTATGCACCAGTCATGAGTTTCCAAGGCTATGGAAGCCCCTTGAGTTCTCCGACTCTTATCTTGTTTAGACAAGGTCATAGTCAAAGTGGAGGTTCTCTCCTCCCTTCAGAGAAAGGCACCTCCCTCTTTGAAGACCTGTTCTTTCCACTGGGATCTCACTCACAGAGATCTTTTTGACAGAGTGTCTTGGCTTTCCATGCCTGAAATACTCTCCCAACGCCTTTCATTAGGTCCCTCACATAGGTCTGCAACCACGTGGAGAGAACTCCTAGCTGTCACCCTGGCTCCCCATCTTGTGGTAGAAAATCTAAGATAGGAGAACGAATAGAAACGGACTTCAGAGCTAGAGCTGACTTTACTTTTTTTTTTCTTTTTTTATTATTTACTTGAAAGTCAGAGTTACACACAGAGAGAAGGAGAGGTAGAGAGAGAGGTCTTCCATCTGCTGGTTCACTCCCCAGATGGCCGCAATGGCTGGAGCCGCGCCGATCTGAAGCCAGGAGCCCAAGGACTTGAGCCATCTTCTATTGCTATCCCAGGCCACAGCAGAGAGCTGGATCGGAAGAGGAGCAGCTGGGACTAGAACCAGCACCCACATAGGATGCTGTCGCTTCGGGCCAGGGCATTAACCTGCTGCACCACAGCGCTGCCCCCCAGAGCTGACTTTACATCCTGTCTTCAGCTAGATTCTAAATCTAGACTCCGTGAGGAAGTGCACTATGATGAATTACTGATGTCTGACACAAGCACCAAATATTAGGTGTTGATTTTTCATCCCTTCTGTAGGACAATTAGGTTCACTAAAGTTTAGCCAAGAGAGATGCATTGCAGATGAGGGTAATGAGTGTATCTGCACTGAGGCGTTCATTACAGATCTTATCTAATATGTTACAGATTTGATCTACATTGCCTCCACTTTCCTGTGTTTTGTTAAAACATCTGTCTTTTTTTTTTTTTTTTTTGACAGGCAGAGTGGACAGTGAGAGAGAGAGACAGAGAGAAAGGTCTTCCTTTTTGCCGTTGGTTGACCCTCCAATGGCCGCCACGGCTGGTACACTTTGGCTGGCGCACCGCACTGATCTGATGGCAGGAGCCAGGTGCTTTTCCTGGTCTCCCATGGGGTGCAGGGCCCAAGCACTTGGGCCATTCTCCACTGCCTTCCTGGGCCACAGCAGAGAGCTGGCCTGGAAGAGGGGCAACCGGGACAGAATCCGGCGCCCTGACCGGGACTAGAACCCGGTGTGCCGGTGCCGAGGCGCTGGCCCAAAACAGCTGTCTTAAAAAGACTGTCTTGGGCCGGCGCCGCGGCTCACTAGGCTAATCCTCCACCTAGCGGCGCTGGCACACCGGGTTCTAGTCCCGGTCAGGGTGCCGGATTCTGTCCCGGTTGCCCCTCTTCCAGGCCAGCTCTCTGCTGTGGCCCGGGAAGTGCAGTGGAGGATGGCCCAGGTGCTTGGGCCCTGCACCCCATGGGAGACCAGGAAAAGCACCTGGCTCCTGGCTCCTGCCATCGGATCAGTGCGGTGCGCCGGCTGCAGCGCGCCGGCCACGGCGGCCATTGGAGGGTGAACCAACGGCAAAGGAAGACCTTTCTCTGTCTCTCTCTCTGTCCACTCTGCCTGTCAAAAAAAAAAAAAAAAAAAAAAAAAAGACTGTCTTGGCTGGCACCGCAGTTCACCAGGCTAATCCTCCGCCTGTGGACCCAGCACCCCGGGTTCTAGTCCCGGTTGGGGAGCCGGTTCTGTCCCTGTTGCCCCTCTTCCAGTCCATCTCTCTGCTGTGGCCCGGGAAGGCAGTGGAGGATGGCCCAAGTGCTTGGGTGCCTGCACCTGCGTGGGAGACCAGCAGGAAGCACTTGGCTCCTGGCTTCGGATCGGCACAGGACACTGGCCGTAGCAGCCATTTAGGGGGTAAACCAATGGAAGGAAGACCTTTCTCTCTGTCTCTCTCCTCTCACTGTCCAACTCTGTCTATCAAAAAAGAAAAAAAGAAAAGACTGTCTTGGGGCCGGTGCTGTGGTGTAGCAGGTAAAGCCGCCTCCTGCAGTGCTGGCATCCCATATATGGGTGCTGGTTTGGGTCCCTGCTGCTCTACTTCCGATCCAGCTCTCTGCTATGGCCTAGGAAAGCAGCAGATGGCCCACATCACTGGGTCCATGCACCTGTGTGGGAGACATGGAGGAAGCTCCTGGCTCCTGGTTTTGGATCAGCTCAGCTCTAATCATTTTGGTCATCTGGGGAATGAACCAGCAGATGGAAGACCCCCCCACCTGCCTCTGCCTCTCTGTAACTCTGCCTTTTAAATAAAATAAATAAGAAAAAAAAAAACAGTCTTCATAGGAGATTCCCACTTTGTATGGGACCAGGATTACATAGCCATAGAGAGATTTCCGGTTCTGCACTTGTCTTCTGTTCCACACATTCAATACATCTGTCATTGGTGATAAGGAAAGTATGTTTCAGGTTTGTCACAAATCAGAAAGTTTCAGCCATACATGAAAGATATTCCTAAGGCTAAGCACCCGAAGGCCCTCAGGTGGCTCGTAAGCACATTAAGGCTGCAGAAGCACTGGTCTGTGCATGTAGAATCTTTTCTCCAGGTTAAAGACCAAGCCCCTTCAATGTGTCCTTAGATTACCTTGTTCTTCTTCCTGTCCATTTTGTACTGTCGTTCCAGAAAATCATCAATATAGTCTTCTGGTTTTTTGAGGGGGGCGGGGGCGGGGCGGGGACAGGCAGAGTTAGTGAGAGAGAGAGACAGACTTCCTTCCGATGGTTCACTCCCCAGATGGCCGCTATGGCCGGTGCACTGCACCAATCTGAAGCCAGGAGCCAGGTGCTTCCTCCTGGTCTCCCATGAGGGTGCAGGGCCCAAGCACTTGGGCCATCCTCCACTGCCTTCCCGGGCCACAGCAGAGAACTGGACTGGAAGAGGAGCAACAGGGACAGAACCGGCGCCCCAACTGGGACTAGGACCCGGAGTACCAGTGCCGCAGGCGGAGGATTAGCCTACTGAGCTGCAGTGTCGGCCTGTTTTATTTTAAAGGTTTATTTATGTATTTGAAAGGCAGAGTTATAGAGAGGCAGAGGCAGAGAAAGAGAGACAGACAGACAGACATAGAGAGAGGTCTTCCATCCAGTGGTTCACTCTCCAGTTGGCCACAACGGCCAGAGCTGCTGTGTTCTGAAGCCAGGAGCCAGGAGCTTCTTCCAGGTCTCCCATGCAGGTGCAGGGGCCCCCAGACTTGGGCCATACTGCACTGCCTTCCCAGGCCATAGCAGAGAGCTGGATTGGAAGTGGAGCAGTCAGGACTTGAGCAGGCACCCATATGGGATGCCGGTGCTGCAGGAGGGGTCTTTACTCGCCATGCCACAGCACAGGCCTGTCTTCTATTTTTTTATAGCAGCTCTGCAAAAGCATTTTTCTTTTGCAGGTGAAATTATTGAAATGTTGTTTGGAAATATTGTACTTGTTTCCAACTTAAACAGAAAATGCCTTTGCCTATGTTGGATATTTAGTTAACAAAATTGCCTTGCCTTTTTGTGTTAGTGATGAAGACTTAGCAGTTAACTATTTCAGTGTAATTAACTTTTTTGTCATATTCATAACTCAGGAATCAGGAGGAAGTTCTGCTTCTGCTTTGACTTTCTTTAGCTCCTACAAGACCCAGCCCTCTCACAGATAACAACTAAACATCAAGGACAAAAGACAAAACGAAAAACCAATCCCCAAAATAAAAAGACAAAATCAAAAACAATGATCTAGAGCCACTGCAAGTAAACACAGCAGGAGAGTACTGGAGGGAAGCTGCCAGCTGGCGAATCAGGTTAGCACTGGGTGAAAGACTTCAGCCAAAGGGTACACAGAAGTTGGTGCCATGTATTGTGGCTAAAATTCTTCCAGAATAGCTAGAATCCTTCTAGTCCAAAGAATTGGAGGGCAGAGCTTTATGCAACAACAACTTTTAGGAAGTAAGTGGGGTATCTGTGAAAAACAGAACTCAAGAGATGGGTGACCCCTAAGTCTGTGTAGACGTTTCTTCCCAAGTTTCTCACTGACTCCTGAATCATTAGTGCACAGATTGTGTTTCTACTAAGACTAGCGTAACTTATTTGAGACTTGAGAGAGTTTGCAATTTGAGTAAAGTCAGATTAATTGCCTCACAAATAAATTCTTGTTTAGGAAAATATTGCAGAATCCAGAGTCTCTACAACATTCACCTTGCCTAGGATACAACCCCAAGTTTTTCAATGTGTAGACAACAAAAAAGTGACTTATTCTCAAGAGAAAAGACAGCCAATAGAAACCAACTCTGAGATGACTCAAATGTTGAAATCAGCAGTCAAGGAGTTTAGAGCTCCTGTTGTAACTGCGCTCAAGGGTATATGTAAAAATATGCTTACGATGATAAATAATGATAAATAAGCAGAGATATAATAACTGTAATAGAAAAAAACAAGAATTCTATAACTAAAAATATGTAAAATATTCAAAACAAAAAAGTAATTGGATAGGCCCAATAGTAGAGTGAAGATAATAGAAAAATCAGTGAAGTTAACTAAGTTCAGTAGAAATTGTCCATTCTGAAGAAGGGAAAGAAAAATAGTTTTTTAAAAATCTAAACAGAGACCTGTGCTGTGGTGTAGCAGGCTAATCCTTTGCCTATGGTTCCAGCATCCCATATGGGTGCCAGTTTGTGTCCTGACTGCTCCTCTTCCAATGCAGCTCTCTGCTATGGCCTGGGAAAGCAGAAGATGGCCCAAGTGCTTGAGCCCCTGCACTCATGTGGGAGACCTGGATGAAACTCCTGGCTCCTAGCTTTGGATCCACCAAGCTCTGGCCATTGCAGCCATTTGGGGAATGAACCAATGGAAGGAAGAATTTTCTCTCTCTCTCTGTCCCTCCCTCTCTCTGTAAATCTGCCTCTCAAATAAATAAAAATAAAATCTCAAGGAGAAGGGCTGTATATAACAAATGCATCTAGTTAAATAAATAATTTATCCTTACTAGTGTTTGCCACAGCATCCATATTAAAAAAAAAAAACTGAACAAAGGTTTGGGAACCCATGATACAGTACTGAAATGTCCATCATACATGTAATTGGGTGTCAGAAGCAGAGTGGAGCAGATAAAGCAAAGAAAATTGAAAATGTAAAGAAACAATGGCAGGACATTTTTCAAATTCTGCAGTAGGCTAAGGCAGATTCAGAAAGCTCAGTGATCCTCAAGCTATACGACTACAAAAAAATCACCCTGAGCCTTGCAGATTCAAACTGCTGAAAACCAGGAACACAGGGAGAGTCTTGAAAGTACAGAGAAAACAGCATGTTACGATGACTGCTAACTCCTAATTAGAAACTGTGGAGGTTACAAGTCAGTGGAGCAATATTTTTGAAGTGAAAAATAAAAGAACCCTTAGGCCAGAATTCTGTTTTTGTCAAAAATATTCTTGAATGACGAAAGCAAAATGAAAATCATTTCACTGGTAAAATAAAGCTAAGAGACCTGCACTATGAGAAAGACAAAGGAAATTCCTCAGGTCAGAGGGTAGACAATCTACATGGAAACTCACATCTTCATGAATAAATGAAGACTGTTAGCAGTCAATATCTGGGAAAATATAAAGAATTTTTTAAGAAAAGGATTCTTTAAAATGTATAGGTGTGCTTCAAACAAATATTACAACATTATATTGTGAGGCTTATAATGTATGTATATATAATACCTGTGAAACTATAGTATAAAGAACAAAAATGACATTTAAGACAATAGTGTCTACAGTTTTCATGGGTGGTACAATATTAGCTCTAACTAGACCCATGAGAAGTTAAAGATGTATACTATAATCCCTAAGTCAGCTGCTGAAATAATGCAGAGACAAAGCTAAAAGGCCAATATGAATATTTGAATGTAATGTTTAAAAATATTCAAATAACGAAGGGAGGAAAGGAGAAACAGAGAAATGAAACACACATACACCAAAGCCAAAATGAAGGGGCAGACAGAGATAAATATGAAAGTGGCAGGCCTAAATCCACCGTATCACAAAAATACCAGTGTTAACGAACCAAAGACCCCAATGCAGAGTAGAAATTAAAGGAATGTATCAAAAAAGCAAAACACAACTATATTCTGCTTAGGGAAGATGAGCTTTAAATATAAAAACATAGATAGGTTGAAATCAAATAAATAGGAAGATATATAAGCCTTAGGAAGATAGAGTGGTAATATTGATACAAGATAAGATAGACCTCAAGACTAATTGCATTAACACAGAAATAAGTAGGAATATTTCTTAATGATAAAATGGTTAACTCATCAGGAAAAGAGTAATCGTAAACATGTTTGCATATAATAAAAGAGCTTTAAAATGTATAACACAAAATTTGACAGAATTAAAGGGAAAAAGAGACAATTCTATGACCAGAGATGAAGATTTAAATACCACCTTATCAACTAAATGGAAAACAGGCAAACAATAGAGAAAATTCACGAACTCAAGTGCTTTTTTTTTTTTAAATTAATAGCCTTCCAGTGGCATTCAGTAAGAAAAAAGAGACGGAGGTACAATCTTATATATTAGGTGGGTTTATCACTACAGTAACCACAGACTTTTAAAGGTAAATAAAAAATACTATGAACAACAAGATTGAAAGCCTAAATTAAAAAGACACTTTTTTTTTGGGGGGGGGCATTAACTTATTGATATAAAATGAAGGAGGATATTTGAGTGGTTGTGTATCTATGAAAGAAATTGAGGGGCAAGCATCGGAGAGGCAGTTAAGCCGCTGCTGGGTCCTCACATCCCATATTGGAGCACCTGGATTGAAGTGCTTGTTCCAGTTCTGGTTCTAACTTCCCTGGGAGGCAGCAGGGATGGCTCAAGTAACTGGGTCCATGCCACCCATGTGGGAGACGTAGATTGAGCTCTAGGCTCCTGGCTTTGACCTGGCCACTGCAGGCTTTTGGGGAAGGAAGCAGAAGATGGAAGGTATCTGTCTATCTCTGTGTCTCTCTCATTGTGTCTCCCTGTCTACCTTTCAAATTAATATAAATACATTTTTTAAAAAAGAAATTGAATTTGTTATTAAACCTTCTTGCAAAGAAAATGCCAGGCCACGACAGTTTCACTGGTGAATTCCATTAAACATTTAAGGAAGAATTAACATCATTATGATATAAATTCTATCAGAAACCAGAGAATACTTCCCAACTTGTTTGGTGAGGCCAGCACAGCTTTAATATCCATACTTGACAAACATTACGTGAAAGAGAATTTGATGAGCATCTTTCATGAATATCATACTTTCAATGACATTTTATAAAATATTAGAAAATCAAATCCAACAACATATAATAAGGTTATTACGTTATATCAAGTAAGGTTTATCCCAGAAAAATCAAGGTTGATTGAATTTTCAAAAATCAACCTATGTTATCATACATAATAAAGAAGAAAAATCAGGTGAAATAACACTATATAAAATCAATACCCATTGTATGGTAAAATTCTTAGCAACCTGAGAATAGAAGTGAATTTCTGCAATCTTACAAGGGCATTTATAACAAAACTTATAATGAATATCATAGTTATATTAGCGATGGAATAGAGAACTCTTTCCTTGTCAAGACTGGGAACAAGGAAGGATGCTTGCTCTTCATCACTTCTGTTTGACAGTGCTCTGGAGGGTCTACCCATTGCAATAAGGCAAAAAAAAAAAAAAAAAAGTAGCACTAATGTTTGAAGAGAAGAACTTCCCCTATTGAAGATGACAGTGTTGTTTATGTAGAAAATCCCAAGTCACATATAAATAACTGCCAGTAATAATAAGCAAATTTAGTAAGATTACAGGACAAAGGATAATATGTGAAAATTAGTTATATTTTTGTATATTAGCAGCAGGAATAGGAAAATGAAATGGAAATTGAGTTTAATATAGTGTCAAGGCCGGTGCCGTGGCTCACTTGGCTAATCCTCCGCCTGCGGCGCCAGTACCCTGGGTGCTAGTCCCAGTTGGGGCGCCGGTTCTGTCCCGGTTGCTCCTCTTCCATTCCAGCTCTTTGCTGTGGCCCGGGAAGGCAGTGGAGGATGGCCCAAGTGCTTGGGCCCTGCACCCACATGGGAGACCAGGAGGAAGCACCTGGCTCCTGGCTTCGGATCAGCGCAGCGCGCAGGCCGTAGTGGGCATTTGGGGGGTGAACCAATGGAAGGAAGACCTTTCTTTCTGTTTCTCTCTCTCTCACTGTATAACTCTGCCTGTCAAAAAAAAATATATATATATATAGTGTCAAAAACATAACATATTTAGGAATATTTTTTAAAAGGGCGTGTAAGACTGCTAACCTAAAGCTTAAGAAATTGAGACAGGACCTCGGGGCGCAACGGTATTGCGTCTGACTCCAGAAATTGAGAGAACTCTTTATAAGATTTATTTATTTACTTGAAAGTTAGAGTTACAGAGGGAGACACACACACACACACACACACACACATACACACACCTCCATCCATTGGTTCACTCCCCAAATGTTTGCAATGAAGCATTGACTAGGGCTGGGCCAGGCCAAAGCCGGGAGCCAGGAGCCAGGAGCTTCTTTCAGGTATCCCATATGGGTGGAGGGGTACAAGGACTTGTACTGTCTTCTGCTGCTTTCCCGAGTGTATCAGCAGGAAGCTGAATTGGAAGTGGAGCAGCCGAGACTTGAATAGTCACCCATATGGGATGGCACAGCACACTGTGGCTTACCTACCACACACTCCCTTTTTTTAAGATTTATTTATTTGAAAGGTGGAGTTATATATATATAGAGAGATAGAGACAGAGAAAGAGAGAGATGAGAGAAATTTAGAAAAATCCTAAATGGATGGATAAGATGTTAGTTCTCCCCCAAATTAACTTGAAGATTTAATGCATTTTTAAGGTGGAAATTGACATTTGGATTCTAAAAGTTTTTAAAGTTTATTTATTTACTTGAAAGGCAGAGTTACAAAAAGAGAAAAAGAGGGAGAGGAAAAGAGAGAGGAGAGAGAGAGAGAGATTTTCCATCTACTGGTTCACTCTCCAAATGGCCACAATGGTGGAGGCTCAGGCCAAAGCCAGAAGCCTGGAACTCTGTCTGAGTCTGCTACATGGGTGCAGAGGCAAGGAACTTGGGCCATCTTTCAGTGCTTTCCCAGACACATTAGTAGGGAGCTGGATGGGAAGTAGAGCAGATGAACCTCAAATTGGCGCTCATATGGGATGCTGGTATTATGGGCAGCGGCTTAACCTACTGTGCCACAACACTGGTCTCTAGGATTCTAAAATTTATATGGATATGAAATAAGCTTGAATATTCAAAACCATAATGAAAAAGCAGAATAAAATTGGAAATGTTAAGTTAACTTACTTCAAGGCTAACTATGAAGCTATAATGATGAAAATGTGGGACTGGGGCCGGCGCTGTGGCATAGCTGGTAAAGCCACCACCTACAGTGTAGGCTGGCATCCCATATGGATGCCATTTTGATACCTGGCTGCTCTTCTTCCAATCTAGCATGCTGTTATGGCCTGAGAAAGCAATAGAAGATGGCCCGTGTGCTTGGGCCCCTGCACTCACATTGGAGACCCAGAAGAAGCTCCTGGCTTCTGGCTTCAAATTGGCACAGTTCCATCTGTTGTGGTCTTTTGGGGAGTGAAACAGCAAAAAGAAGATTCTCTCTGTCGCTCTCGTTCTTTCTCTCTCTCTCTTTCGCTTTCGCTTTCTTGCTTTCTCTTTTTCTTTCTCTCCTTTCTCTCTGCTTCTGCTTCTCTGTAACTCTGCCTTTGAAATAAATAAATTAATTAATTAATTAAAAAAAAAAGAAAATGTGGGACTGACATAGGTCTTAGACAAATAGGTCAATATAGTAAATAAGGAGTACATCAACAGACCTACACATACTGGGCATTTGATTTTTAAAGCAAGTACCAAATCAATCCAGTAGGGGGAAAGACAGTCTCTTCAACAAGTGAATCTGGAATAAATGGATATTTATGGGGAAAAAATAAATCTTAATTCCTACTCAGACTATACACAGCTCCCTGCTTTGTGCCTGGGAAGGCAGTGGAAGATGGCCTGAGTCCTTGGGCCCTTGCCACACATGTAGGAAGCCTAGGAGGAATTTCTGGTTCCTGGCTTCAGCCTGTCCTAGACCAGACTATTTCAGCCATTTGGGGAGTGAACCAGTAGGTGGGGGATCTCTTTCTCTCTGTCTCGCCCTCTCTCTTCATCACTCAGCCTTTCAAATAAATAAATAAATAAAATTTTTTGTAAAAGACATTTTTCCTTTAAAAAATGATAAACAAATATTAAACCCCAGTTAAAGAAATTCACATTGGGGAAAGTGATTGATATCTGTAATTTATTCTGGGATGCATTTTTTTTTTTTTTTTTTTTTACAGGCAGAGTGCACAGTGAGAGAGAGAGAGAGAAAGGTCTTCCTTTTGCTGTTGGTTCACCCTCCAATGGCAGCCACGGCTGGCGTGCTGCGGCTGGCGCGCTGCGGCGGCGCACTGTGCTGATCCGAAGGCAGGAGCCAGGTGCTTCCTCCTGGTCTCCCATGGGGTGCAGGGCCCAAGCACTTGGGCCATCCTCCACTGCACTCCCGGGCCACAGCAGAGAGCTGGCCTGGAAGAAGGGCAACCGGGATAGAATCCGGCGCCCCGACCGGGACTAGAACTCGGGGTGCTGGCGCTGCTAGGCGGAGGATTAGCCTATTGAGCCGCGGTGCAGGCCTGGAATGCATTTTTAAAACTAAGATGGATTAGTGGGTGGACAGAGGAATAGATAGATAATTATGTGATAAGGCAAGTGAAGTAAAATGTTGATAATAAACTCCCAGATCTGGGAGGGGCATTATATAGGTTTTCACTATAATATTGGAAAATTTTCATAACAGAATGTTGGGGGAAAAGAGCAATAAAAGAAGGCAGCCAGGAGTACAACAGTTTTGGATTGCTCCTTTGTTCCCTTCCCTTTGGTGAAACCTTGGTGTTTTGAAGTGATATTGAAGATTACGGTGGGGGGCTGGCGCCGCAGCTCACTAGGCTAATCCTCCACCTTGCTGCGCCGGCACACCGGGTTCTAGTCCCAGTTGGGGCACCAGATTCTGTCCCGGTTGCCCCTCTTCCAGGCCAGCTCTCTGCTGTGGCCAGGGAGTGCAGTGGAGGATGGCCCAAGTGCTTGGGCCCTGCACCCCATGAGAGACCAGGATAAGTACCTGGCTTCTGCTATCGGATCAGCGCAGTACGCCGGCCATGGCGGGCATTGGAGGGTGAACCAATGGCAAAAGGAAAACCTTTCTCTCTGTCTCTCTCTCTCACTCTCCACTCTGCCTGTCAAAAAAAAAAAAAATGATTACGGATGTTGTTTTGAGATAATCCTTGAAGACACTTGATCTCCATTGATAAAAGCAAAGTCTTTAGTCTGTTCCATAGAGATGTGACTCCTGATCTAAGCCTGACGCTTGCTCCCTGATTGTTTGTGTCCTTGATGTGTTGGTCTCAGTATTTCCAAAGTGTTCTTTGTCACATACACCAAACAATGCTAGAGGAGACGAAGCAGCAGATGGGGTACATATGGCCAGGCTCCTTCCTGCAGCAAAACCCACAAAGTGACAGAAAAGATATTTGAACAGCAAATACTCATTCCTTCAAGACTCCATTATAGTGTGAAAAATCGGAAAGACTGTCACTCACCGACCAGGAATTTCAAATGATTCCCAAGAGATAAAAAGCAGACATATACACGAGGAAGAGCATAGTGAGTTAGAGGTGCTCTAAGAGGCAATAGATGGAAGCAGTTATTTGTGGAGCTGTGATCAAACCTATAAAACCTTACTGAAGTTTATTTAAAAAGACCTACATGGAGAAGCAGCATGTATATCCAGGTATAACGTCCTAAAATATACCATATCTTCAAAGCCTATGATAAATGCAATATAAATTTAGTATAGTCACAATCAGAGTTCCAATACGATTTTTATTTATTTGGAAGGCAGAGCAACAGATATCTATATCCAGATAGATATAGATATAGATATATAGAGAGATCTTCCATCTGCTGCATCACTCCCTGAATGCCCACAACAGCTAGTGGTGGGCCAGGCCGGAACCAGGAGCCAGACACTCCATTCAGCTCTCCCGTGTGGGCGGCAGGAACACAAGTCCTTGAGCCATCATCTGCTACCTCTCAGGGTGCACACTAGCAGGAAGCTGGATTGGAAGAGGAGATAGGACTAGGCACTACAATATGGTATGTGGGTGTCCCAAAGTGGGTCACTGCACAGATTCCATCCTACCGACTCCATGCTTCAGCTAGGACAATTGAGGTTGTCCCATTGAGGCTAAACATCACATAAATCCAACTTCAAGCACCTAACCCATCACCAGCGACTCTAATATAGAAACCATGAAGGCCCACTGTCCTTGGTCTTGACCTAGTCTTGGTCCAACCAGGACCAAGCCATCCCTGGACACAGTGGAGTGTCTTGTCCTCAGGCTCTGCAGGTCCTACAGAACTCCTGAGATGTAAATGCAAACCACAGGCCTTTTTCCATCTGCAGAGTAATCCCCACCTCCACCTCTATCCTTTATGCTATTCCTTTTCCCTTAAAAATTTAACTCCTCTGTGGCAGGGGCTTCATGTGGTGCAGGGGAAAGCCTGGCCTGCCCACTTCAGAGGATGCTTTCCCCTTTTCACCTCCTTGAAGGAAAAGATTTGGCATCCCAAGTTAACCTGCTGTCCTTTGTCTGTGACAAGTCACAGTGGCAAGCCCTGGAAGGGAAGGTTACTTGGCCTTTGATGGGACAGGAGGGTGGGCTCCAGCTGTTTCTTATTTGCCATGGTCGTCTGTGCATCGACATGTTAAGTGGCCAGTGTGGTTTTTGACCTCAGTGTTAAAGTGAATTCAGATTTCAGCCCACAGGATGAGGAGTGGTAATAAATCAAAATCTGTAGTGAATAAAATCCACTAAAACAAGAAGAGGGTAAAGAATGGGTCTTTGTGCTCCCTTTTGCATTTCTATGCAGACTTTTGTGAGAGTCAAATTACATTGTGTTTGTTGTTGTTAACTTCCTCCTGCCTTTCCTTTCATTGATAAAAGAACTCTGTCCCCCTAATTATTTCCAAGTGAGAGGGAAGGAGGGAGGAGAGGGAGAGGGAGAGAGAGAGAGAGAGAGAATTGAGCTAGGTCCATGGTGCATAATTCTTGGAACTAATGCTGCATGTTGGATAATTTGATTTTGTAGTAATTACAAGGATTAACCATGAACAGAAAAAGCTGCCTCATATTGTGCTTTCAAATAAGCTCTGTGTATGAGACCCAGGCCTTCATTTTCCATTCCCATAATAGAATTGGTTGGGAAATGGTTGAAAGACTGAAGCACAGATAAAATCAGAATGACAGGAGACGAGACTCTGTATGTGTTGTTTCGCCCAAAATTGGAGAAGATACAACTGCACACCTGGCCTTTGGTTCCACTCATCAGTTCTCCAGCATGGGGAAGAGCCTCGAGTTTTTTTTTCTCCTCTCACCCAAATGCCAAGGCTTCATTAAAGCAGAGTCCTTGGTATAGAGAAGAAAGCCTGGGCTGTCCACTTCATGGAACTTTTTCCTCATTTCTTTTGCCACTGGGGAAGCACTTCCTGAGCTAAAGTTAAGCAACTGCCCTGTAGCAAATCTTGGACTCAAGGTTAACAACGATGCTTATTTTTCAGTGACTTTGAAATGACAATTGTGTGGAAAGAATTATTTCTTTGGATGAATAGCACAGAGCAGGAACTCTGGCTGCTTCTGCAGGATCTTTCCTTCTAAGCTTCTTTTGTTTCTTTCCAGCACAACACAGCTGGTGTCAACTGTGAAAAGTGTGCAAAGGGTTATTACCGCCCTTTCGGGGTTCCAATTGATGCCCCCCATGGCTGCATCCGTAAGTTCTATTTCAACTTTTTTATACTGCCCCTGGGAGGTTGTCAGGCGTCATTCTGCCTGGTTATTAATCTCCTTCATTCCCTTATTGGTTCCATTCTTGCTGTGTGATCTCAGACAGTTACATAATATCTCTGAGCCTTAGATTTCTCATCTGGAAATACAGTGCAAACCTATTTCATAAGATTAAGTGAAATGCCATTAAAAGCATCTAGGCCATAGCTTAACATTGGGCCTGTCACACTGTAGGCTTGCCATAAATGTTAGTTTCTGCTTTCCCTGTTGTTTTCACATGTTTCTGCGATATGCAGTGATTTCAACTTTGTCAGAGTTAGTATCCAGACAATGTAGTGCTGCGTTCATGAGAACTTGATGATAGAGTGTTTAAAATAGCTGTCACTTTTGAGTGTTCTCCATATGCAAGGTATGCCCACATACCTTCAGAGATCTTATTCAAGTATCATAACAAACTTGGGACATTGTGGTTAATATTCTCATTTTTGGATAAGAGAAAACCAAAGGTTCTGAGTAGTTAAATATTTTGGCCTGTACAACAAAACCACAAATGGGTAGTATAGTATAGTTCATTGCTGTGTGGCATGCCATCCCATAACATAATTATTAGACAGAAAAATACCACTTGTCTTTTGCTATGAAACAATCAGTCTTAGGTCAGATTACAGATGTCCTTCACATGGATGCAAGGTCCTCAAAGAGTTCATGGAAAATGCATATTGTGAAATATCTATGCATGGATTTCCAAAAAAATTCTTTAATGATTGTTAATTAATGTGCTTAAAATGATTTATTTATTTGAAAGGCAGAGAGACACAGCTCTCCCATCACCTGACTCACTCCCCAAATGACCGCAGCAGCCAGGGCTGGGCCAGAATGAAGCCAGGAGCCAGGAGCTCCATCCAGGTCTCCCATGTGGGTGGCAGGGACCCAGCTATTTGAGCCATCACCTGCTGCCCTTCAGGGTATATGTTAGCAGGAAGCTGGAATGGGAAATGGAGCCAGGACTTGAACCCAGACACTCTGATATGGGATGCAAGTGTCCCAAATGACACCTTAATCACTATGCCAACTCTTACTCCAAGATTTCAAAATTTTTTGCACCAAAATCAGCTTATCTTTTAATTCTTAAACTCTCCTTATACAACCTGTAGCCTACTCAATGTTTTTTTAAATGTTGCCTGCTTTTCACAGTTGAAGACAATTGTGCTCCTTAAATTCACCACTCTAAGCCTAGCCCTCGCCCTCAAACACATTCATTATATCACTAACATTTGAAAACATAAAGTGCAAAGAATATGTAAACTGATTTGCTTCTCTCTAGAGTATTCTTGTTTGTTAAAATGTGTATTTTCACGGCCAGCATCATGGAGTAGTGGGTAAAGGTGACACAACTTCAGCATCCCATGTGGGCTCCTGTTTGTGAAGCGGCTGCTCTACTTCCCATCCAGCTCTCTTCTAATGGCCTGGGGAAAACAGTGGAAATGTCCTAAGTGCTTGGGCCCATGCACCCATGTGGGAGACCCAGATGAAGCTCCTGTCTTCAGCCTGGCATAGCCCTGGCCAATGCGGCCATCTGAGGAGTGAACCAGTGGGTGGAAGGTCTATTTCTGTGTCCCTTTTTCTCTGTAACTCTTTCAAGTAAATAAATAAGCCTTTTTAAAAAATGTGTATTTTCACTTTCCCTCCTCTTCCAAATCATTCTGCAAGGTGTGCCCCCTCCTTGTCTTGTACACGCAAAGAATAGGCATGGGCAAGGGAAAGCAGCCAAAGGTGATCGTAGCCACAGGAGCCTCACTTTTTCATCCCTTTCCTTGTTTTTGTTCCTTCATAATTGAAGTGGCCCACAGATATCAGAGGTTTAGCATAAAGAATCCACAGACCGCAGAAATCCTGAACACCAGGCAGTGCCAGCTCCCCCAGCTCTCAAGGATGCTGTATTCAGATGAGCTGGGACATTCTTTTTCCTGACCAAGCCTATAACCTGCCAGATCAAGGGAAGCTGCCAGGTGGGGAGTTTCCAAACCCCTTTTCCCCTAACCATGTTCCCCTGAATTGCAAGCTGGGTAATGTTTGGCCCCCCAAACTGTAAGCCATCTTACTCAAATCCAATATTTGGATTGATGGGTATAGTCTTGCTATGCTGTCCGTAGGCTATATATCCACGTCTAGACACCTGTCCTGCATTCATATCACAACTGGGTAATGAGGACCACTTGGTGGAGGTCCACAGAGGTCCAATGCCAGTGGAGGCTGTTCATGATTTACCTTCCAGGACCTGTCACACACCCTCCAACCTCCAGTCCCTCTGATTGTAGCCTATGCAAGCTTGGCCTCTTTCTCAGTGAGCTGGGTGATACTCAGTGTGATAAGCATTCTCAATGTGAATGCTCATTAAAGCTTGTCTCTGCGAGCCCATGAGGTCAGTCAAGGAGCTCCATCAATCATGTGTGATGGAAGACAGGCTGTGCCCTTTCAAGAGTAACTACAGACCCATAAGCCAGCACGGAACATGGCCTGAGATGCATGGTGACTACTAGCCTTTGAAAACCGGGATTTCTTTTAGCTTGCAGCTGTGACCCTGAGCGTGCAGATGGCTGTGAACAGGGCTCAGGCCGTTGTCACTGCAAGCCGAATTTCCACGGAGACCACTGTGAGAAGTGTGCAGATGGATACTATCATTTTCCACTTTGCTCGAGTAAGTACCCACTGCAAAACCAGCCACCCTCTCTGGTCCACAGCTGCCTTTGTGCGTGAACACCTCGGCGCATGGTAGGCAGGGGTGAGGCAGAACTGGAACAGGCAGGTTCATGTGTTTGTGTGAGAGTGTTTCCAGGCTTGGAGTGGAGATGTTATGTAAGTACATCTGATAGTCCTGTTGATCTTCCACGTGTTACGTTGCACTCTAGACATCATACCATAGACTCAGTGGTTCAGAAGGTGAGACATTGGCAACTGCAACCTCACAGCAAGCCATGGGTGTGCCTTCACAAACTTCAGAAATGCCACGGCTTCTAGATGCTCTCCAGGGGCCAGGGGATGTGTTTCCTCTTTCCCACTGTGCAGGAGGCCAGGTCATCAAAACCCCCCACTTTACCCCTCTGCGATCACCTAGGAAAACATCTCAGCATCTTCAAGAGGAAAAACTATGGACCTGTTAGACACACTATAGAAGGTGAACCCGGAGAATATGAAATCAGCTATTCAAAC